>NC_142872.1:156110000-157360000 GCF_051225735.1 Oryctolagus cuniculus | reverse complement strand
CTACCCACATATCAGTTCAAAGCATCATAAGTATTTCTTGAAAAACAATCGTATAAGAAAGATAAGTACAGAATGATATGTCAATGTGATTGCACTTAATGAAAGTTAAATGAATCAATGATAAACTGCTCTGGACGCAGACACAAAGAGAGCAGTGCGCTGGGCTATGCTCCTTGTGCCTGTGTTTGACAGCCAGCTGAAGGAGTGAGCAGCAGACACCCTACTACCCAACCTGCTTGCCATGCCTTTCTCCTCTGGCTGAGCTGCCAGGGCATGCAGCACCACGTTGATGACATGAAGATACTGTTTTCATAAAGTCACTCATTCACTTTCAGAGGTATATCCGTCTAGATGAGTACATTTTCAGCAATTTTCACAAAGTCACTGTGGCAGAATAATTAGAATTTTGCTTGTGGTCCTTGGAGGCACAATTGTCTTGATGCTAATTAAAATTTTATCTTCAGGCTTTTTCCTTATGAGACCATTCCATAGCTCTGGCTGGTACTCTGGCTTATCATTCTCAAGGTCTTTTTCTTCTGTGAATTTTGCAAAATTCAGGTATTTTTTCCTTAGTGAGTTAGCACCATTGTCTCCACTCCACTCCATATGTCTATTCATGGAATGTTCCCTGGTGCCCATGGCTTTGGAATGGCCAACAGCGTATTTAGGATCTGCCAAGGGAATGTCTAACTGGACATATGCTCCATCTGGATTTAGAAGAAAATGTAGCTATGGTTCAGTTGCTTCTCTGTGCACATATGTCATTGCTAACAATCCCTTTGCCAGGATGCTTCCAGGAATACTCCTGCCATCCCCTGTGCTAGCAACCTGGTGTTGGGACACAGCAGTGAGGGCCAGAGAGTCTCTGATGCCTTGCAAGGTGTGGGTAGTGATTATTCAGTGCTGTCAGCTCAGGAAACATTGAAGATTAGTCATTACACAAGAAAATTTGATTCACCATGAATTACTCCAGCTCATATATGAAGGAAATTTGAGATCAAGTTTTCCCCAAATTGAACAACAATTTCCCAAACCTACAAGACATTAACAAGATGAAGTAAAGCTTAAATAAGTTATTCTAAACATCAGTAATAAAGAAGTGAGTTTTAATTGACCATGCTAGAAGAAAGATTAAATTATCTTTCTATTTTTCTCTGTAGAAAATTGCATTACAAAAGCATTCCAGTTTGAAGTGAGGATCAAAGAATATATAACCAAAACTATTTGAAAAGAGTATTACAGAAGTGAGTCAAAGCCCTTACTTAATAAAATACAGTTTTGCTTTTCTGGACTTTGTGATTTATGTAATATTTATCAGTTTGCATTTTTAGAAGTCATTATTTCACTTTCTAAATATAAATGTTGGTGCTTAATTTTGAATTCAGTTTTTTTTTTCTTTAAATTGAGTTCTGAGACTACATAAGCTTTAGATCCCATGAATGGGCATTATTTCCAGGACTCCAATAAAAATGATAAGCCAGATATTACATCAAATCTTTTAAGTAGTGTGAATCTCTGTGGCTGGAGGAAAGGAAGAAAAACTCTGAGACACACAAATTGAGATTTCAATAAAAATTTTTTTTGATTTATTTAAAGCTTTCTGAAGCAATTGGAGAAAGTCACATTTGTTCATTTTGAATGTAATTATATATAGATTCTATTGTTACATTTCTCTACAATTGATAAATATTTCACATCTTTAAAAGTGAAACTACAAAACCCCTACCTATCCATTGCATGAACTAATTTAGGGACACTAATTAAGAAGTCATGGCAGTGATTTAGGCAGAAGACACAGCCACTCTGGACTAGGACAAAAGCACCAGCAATGGAAAGCAAGGTATGCATCAGAGAAACAGGGGAAGAAATACCTGTGGGGTTTAGTGACTGACCATCCGGTGAAGGTGTAGGTACAAGTCCAGGATAGCGCCCGTTGTGAGTGTAGGTAACTCATGAGTAGTGGTGCCCTGGGAAGAGTGTGGGCTTAGAAAAACCGTAGAAGAGAAGATGGATACCACTGAATACCTGCCCTCTTTTCCCCACACTACAGATGAAAGCAGAACCAGAGGACTGTAGTGACTCACTCTCTAAGAGGATCCTAGTGAGCATTCCTTCTGTTGTGGACTTTACAACTTCTCCAGATCAAATGTCTCCATACAGGGGCCTGTACTGTGGCTTAGTGGGCTAAGCCTCTGCCTGCGGCATAGGCAACGCATAGGGCACAGGCTTATGTTCTGGCTGCTGCACTTCCAACCCAGCTCTCTGCTATAGCCTGGGAAGACAGTAGAAGATGGCCCAAGTGCTTGGGCCCCTGCACCCACTTGGGAAACACGTAAGAAGCTCCTGGCTCCTGGTTCCTGGCTCCTGGCTTCGGATCAGCCCAGCCCTGGCTATTGCTGCCATTTGGGGAGTGAACCAGCTGATTGAAGACCTCTTTCTCTGTCTCTCCCAACCCCTATGACTCTACCTCTCAAATAAATAAATAAAACCCTTAAATAAAAGTCTCCATATAAACCAATGAAGGGTTTAGAGTTACATGGATCTGAGATCCAAAAACCAAAAGAGATGTCCCAAGTGGGTGGAAGGGACCCAGGAACTTGAGCCATCGTCTGCTGCTACACATAGTATCATTAGCAGAGAACCACATCAGAATCAGAGGAGCCAGGACCAGAACCAGGCACTCCAATATAATATGCAGGCCTCCCAAGAAGAACATTGGGCAAATATTGTGGTCTAGCAGGAAAAGCTGCCACCTGAGATGCTGGCCTGCTACATGGGCATCAGTTTGTGTCCAGGCTGATCCACTTATGGTACTGCTCCCTGCTAATTTCCTGGGAAAAGAAGTGGAAGATGACCCAATTTTGGGGTAATTGCCACCGATGTAGGAGATGTGGAAGAAGCTCCTGGTTCCTGGATTCAGCCTGGACCAGGCCTGGACATTGTGGCTGTTTGGGGACTGAACAAGCAGATGGAAGATCTCTCTCTCTCTTTCTCCCTCCCACCACCACCCCGTGTCTTCCTCACTTTCTTTAACTCTGACTTTCAAATAAATAAATAAATAAATAAGTCTTAAAGGAAGAGGAAGGAGAAAGAAAGACGAGTATGGATGGAATGGAGGCAATGGGGAAAGAATCATCATGTTCCCAAATCTGTATATATTAGTTGCATGAAATTATATTCTTTTTTTTTTTTGACATACAGAGTTAGACAGTGAGAGAGAGAGAGAAAGGAAGGTCTTCCTTCCATTGATTCACCCCCAAAATGGCCGCTATGGCCGGTGCATTGTGGCCGGCAGGCTGCGCCAATCCGAAGCCAGGAGCCAGGTGCTCCCTCCTGGTCTCCCATGTGGGTGCAGGGCCCAAGCACTTGGGCCATTCTCCACTGCCTTCCCGGGCCACAGCAGAGAGCTGGACTGGAAGAGGAGGAACCAGGACAGACCCTGGCTCCCCAACTGGGACTAGAACCCGGAGTACCAGTGCCGCAGGCAGAGGATTAGCCTAGTGAGCTGCGGCGCCGGCCACATGAAATTGTATTCTTTAAACAAAATTTTAAAAGTTATAAACATAAAAGAGTCTTAACCACTACACCAAATGCCTTCCCTTAATTAACATTAAATCAACACACTTTTAAATTAGTCTTGTGATGAGCAAAAGTGTACTTAAAACATGCATTCACGTTCAACATATTGGTAATACATTTCTAATGTCCTTTAGAATAAATATGTAGCTGTCAGAATAAGTGTGTGAAAGTGTCCTGTATAGTGCCAGGCTACAATGGGGAACACTATTCTGCCTCTTGCTAGGGGTTCAGAAGAGCAAATCGGGTTTTCTTTTCCTTTGCAGACCAATAGGAAAGTTGTTTGCCCAGGCTTTTCTGTCACCTGCCTCAGGTTCCGAGGTTTGCAGGCCAAGCTGACTTCCAATTCTCTTTTTAGAATTGTTATGCTGTATTCCTTCCATCATTATTCCATCTTTCTAAACATTTTCCTTCTGGACAAATGAAAGGTCATTCTGGGAAAACACTTCCAGATGTTATTTGAATGCTACTTTCTGAAACAAAGTGTAAACAGGAACAAAACAACTGACCTGAAGGCAAACATTGTATCAGTAATCTGTGTGTCAACTAATTTTAAATTGGAAGGATCAGCATAGTTAGGAAGAGGAAGTTATAGTACTCCATAGCACAGCAGGATGACCTTAGTTAACACCAATTCAAAATGGGCAGAAGAAAGGATTTTGCATACGTCTGACATGAAGAAATGATAACATTTGAGGTGATAGAAATATTCATTAACCTGACTTGATCATTATGTATACTGTAGACATGTATATGTACTGTGCCCTATAAAAATGTACAATTACTGCAAGCCTGCTAAAAATACAACAAGTACAAAGTACATAAACAGCATGCAAGATGGACTCTCATGATTTTATGCCAGACGACAAAAGCAAAAATGCAAAATTGGATATTAGTAATAGTTTTGGTTATGTAAAACCCTTGCAGGCACCCAAAAGATAGGATGAGAAATCTAACTTCTTGCTCTGTTTGTACTTTTTAGGGTGGTGTTATGAGTAACATCTAATTAAATGATGCTTTATTGTTTATCAATGTTTACTCTTGAGCAAAGGCTAGTATGCATTTTGGAACTTCAATAAAACAATAAAGAGCCATCAATAAACTTTAGTCCTCTCAAGCATTTCTGTAATTTAGTAACTTAAATTCAAGTTAACTAAGTGAAAAGGAAATTCCATCTATTGTAAGGAAGAGAAAGACAGAAATGTCTCCAAATGGGAAGAGGCACCCATTCACCTTGCAGGCTCTGTGCTATGTCTCACTGATTGCTATTCTGACCAGTTTTGCCCATGAGATTTAAGAGGAGGTGGAAAAGAAAGGGTCATTATTTCTCTTCTCATGCTTGCTATGTCTTTATCTTTCAATATTTTGCTTTTAGGTTTAGCTGAGACAAAATGTGAGCACACAGGCAAAATTTCCATGGCCTTTCAGCAACAAACAGTAAAATGATAAACAAGAAACCCTGGGAAGCTAGTTAAGTTTCCAAGAGAAATTGGGACCTTGATATTCTTGGATGTGTTCATTTCTTTGCTCTCTCTCTGCCACTATGGGCAGGACACGTAATTTAATATCTTTATCCAGGATTACACCATCATAACTCTTCCCCCAAAACATCTAGACTCAGGAGATTGAAATACTGAGGACAAGGAGAAGTCTCATTTCCCATACTACTAGAATTTGTCCTCTGAGTTCTGGTTGAACATTTCTAAGAATCTGCCTCTCTTTAAGTACTTTATGGTAGAAATCAACAACGCATCTCAGCATACCCCATACTAATCTGATGGGTTTCACAGGCTATATTGGGGGAAATTCCAGTATTCACACACATAGGACACAGGATCAGGTGCACAGGAGGGAGATGTCGGGGTGATTACAGGCCAGCATAGACCAAGATGCATTCTAATCAACCTGAGGAAGTCTAGGAAGTTTCTGGAACTGATAAATGTTATGGGGAATTTTTAAGAGTAGTTTTATGTCAAATGAAATAAAATGACTCAATAACACTTTATTACAGAAAATCAGTGCTGGAAAATTAACTGTCTTTGAGGTCATACATCCCATACTTTGAACTCCAGTCCAGCCAGTGGATCCTAAATTGGAATCCAATTGGAGTCCTCTGAATATGCGAGCATACAGAGTAGGAAATTGACCCCTAATGGGGAAAGAAGGAGGGAAAGATATCCCAGGGGAATGGAATACGATGTTTTAAAGTTGACCAAAGAAATGTTCAAATAGGAACAATTAAAGAAGGTTAACATATGTCTGTTCTCTCACAACAGTCCTTGTCTGTACAATGCATCAGAATAAATTTTAGAACTCTTTATTTCATTTTCACATGTAGACCAGATTTCAATGACAGACTATAGGATCACCTAAAGAAAATAAATATGAGAAAACTACAAGTTTGTAGAAAATGGTGTTAAATAATAATTTTGTTTCAAAAAGAATTTGAAACCCATACATAGCTTTTGCACAATACACATTTTCCATGAACATTCTGAAATCTCTCATCTGCATGGATTTCAAAAAAATTGTTGCACAAAAATAAATTTACCTTTCTTTCAATGTCTCACAAAATCTCTGAAGCACACTTGTAATTGAGGAAGACGAGTAATAGGCTTAGGTAAGTTGAGAGAGGTCAAGTCATGGAATCTTGAAAACAAAACAACAACAACAAAGATAAGCAGAAGCTGTTGGCTTGAGCAGAAGCTGTTTATTCTTGAGCTACAATGTCCAAATCATAAAGTGTCTGAAGCTTAAATTCAATTCTAGTCTAGTCTACTGTTTCCATTATTACTGGTATTTAATGTTTTATTTACTTGACTTGCCAATTCATTCCAAAACACATATATTTTATTAGCAGAAAACTTAATCTCTCCTGCAACTATGAGCTTAAGAGTGATGGAATAATACAGAGTTGGGTATATTAGACTAGAATAACTTCTGAGGATTTCATTGGCCACATCTTTTCTACCATATAATAGGAGTCAGACTCTGAAGGGTAAATTGTCTGTAAATATACTAAGAATAATATTTTTTCCAATTTATACATTGTAGCTTTCCATGGCAATTTACACAATAAATGCTATTGGATCTTAAATGGCATCAATTGCAATTGACACCATTAAGTTTTGCGTGTCTAATAAATAAGAATGTTGTCAGTCAAATGATGCTGCAGTATTTTCTCACCATGTGAAATTTCCATTTTATACATAGTGAAAGATATCACTTTTATACTTACAAAAATAGTTTTTTACAATAGTACTATGTGCATACATAAAAAGGAAGATAAAAATGAAATATATTGGTTAAGTTTCTTCTAAAAATTATTACAGCATCTGATTTTTCAATATTACATTTAGACACAAGAAATGGAAGCCTCTTTGCCTTGAGGTTTCTTTGCAGTACCAATATCTGTATCTATTAGCGTAGAATTGCAGCGTCTCTCCAAAGATGCTCCATTATTATTTGTGGAATTCATTTCCATTCTGTCAATAAGCCTTCTACAAGTTTTGATGCAAAGGGGCTACAAGATCTAGGTTATGACTGTTGCATGACAGTTAGCAATTGTGATAGCCATTCTAATTTATGAAGTGTTATAGCAGGAATATATACATCTTGGAATTAATGGGAATGTAAGAAGTCTAAACTGCCCTTTGACATGGGAGCTGTTAAGAATCTATGGCCTGCTATGCTTGTACATCCACTAGCAGGTATGATTTTATCTTTTGGAGATAGTGTTAGTAATACCAGCCAAGCTTTACTGTTTAATGTGTCCCAGACCTTGTACTTCATGCTTGTATGCACTGTCTCCTTTAACCACTACGAGCTCCCTATGAAATCCCTATTGATCCTAATTGTTTTTTCAGATGACACCAAAGTATGTTGGAACCTGAATGCTTTGTGGATTAGCTGTCTTGCTTCTTGGGGATGTTCACATTTTGCAAATCTGTGGTGATGTTTCTCTCTCTGGCATGTGGGAAGAAGCAGAGGTTTCTACAACAATGTGTATCAAAGCTATTCAAAATAGAAAATGGGAGTAGGCAGAAAAAAGTGTACCTTACACCTCTTCCCCCAGTTGACTCCAATTTTACTTTACTGCTAAGCACCATGGAGACTAATAGTTCTTAACATCCTCCTTACGTCTTCACGAGGTAAGGATTCTTCTTTCATCCATTCATCAAATATTCTGAGTCCCTTTGATGAGTCAGCCTCTGGGAAAAGCACAGTGAATGAAACAAAGTCCTCGCTCTCATAAAACTTAACAACTTACTGAGTGAGGGTAAATATGAAAATAAACAGTGTGGCCAGGAATGATTAGTGCTGTGGAGAAAAATGAATAAGAGAAAGGGGCAAAGAATGGCCCTGGAGGGAGGAACTGTGCCTCTAGACTGGATATCAGGAAGGGGCTTTCTGATGCAATGAGCAATAGTTAAACATCAAGAATTTGAGGGTCAAATTCTTCATTATTTGGGGTAGGAAGTAGGTCTTTGTCTACTTTCTCCAGAGGTTCTGAGCTATGGATGCAGCTCAATGTAAAAGTACTGAAGATCAGAGAAGTGAAAATATACTGTGTGCTCACCAAGAACAGGCCATTCTTCCAGGTAATTTATGCCAGCGTCCTCCATGAGCATCACAAACCAGGTTTCATGCTCCCGTTTTACAAATGAGAGAATTGACGGGATCCAGGATATGCAGCATGCCCCAGGCCACTTTGTCATTAACCCTCATTCTCTCCTCAGAGCCTATTCTTTCAACCATTGTACTTCACCAATGCCATAATCAATAGATTTTAAGGCAGACCACTCAGGCAATAACAAATAAATAAAAAAGATACCAGTTGGATGAGGAAACAGTAT
Source organism: Oryctolagus cuniculus (assembly GCF_051225735.1). Classification (NCBI taxonomy): domain Eukaryota; kingdom Metazoa; phylum Chordata; class Mammalia; order Lagomorpha; family Leporidae; genus Oryctolagus; species Oryctolagus cuniculus. Next base: position 157,351,568 of record NC_142872.1, on the reverse strand, counting down.
TGATGAAGGGACTGTGTTGTTGTAGTGTCTGAACACTGCCTCCAAAAACATTTTCCCTGATGCTTATAACCCAAACACTTGCATCTCTGCACCTTTCTACTTCTCTTCTTCCTCTGTGCTTTTCTGACACTTTGTACAGCACTAACCAATTTTTTTTCACTTCCCAGCCCATTTTCATGACAGACTAAGTCCATACTCTGTGCTGTGTGTTATCTCACAAATCAGGATCTTAGTCATGTGCAAGCCTTCACACAGAATGAAGACAGATGCTTCAGTGTTGGCTGGGAGTGTTGCTGAGTTATTTGTCATTCAAGCAATCACTGTGTGCAGAACATTGAGGTGCATAGTGCAGCCAGCACAGTGGTGAAGATATAACTTCAAGCTTCAGCCAAAAATTCACCTAAAATCTCACTACCCCAAAACCATGCCAACCACCAGTCAAGTGGGAGATTTTAAATTAATTCCTGGCATTTAAGTAGATAACAGAGTCAGTGACTTCTGTGAGGTCAAGGACTTGGTGTAGGCAAAGTGTTAGGTCCAAATATGGGCCCTTGGCACTTAAGGACACAGTATTAGTCTGTTACTAGGAATGAATAACTGAAGCATGGGAAGAAAAGAAGTTCCTGTAAATAAAACAAGCAATGAAATTGAACTATGTTTTAAAGACACGGCATTAATGTATTCATTTACTCTTTTGACTTCTTGCATATTTGCAAGTATCTTCCAGATTCCCAGCACTTGACAATATGATGGATATTAACTCTTTTTTTAAATATTTTTTATTTATTTATTTGACAGATAGAGTTACAGACAGTGGGGGAGAGAGACAGAGAGAAAGGTCTTCCTTCCGCTGGTTTACCCCCCAAATGGCCGCTACGGCCAGAGCTATGCCGATCTGAAGCCAGGAGCCGGGTGCTTCCTCCTGGTCTCCCACACGGGTGTAGGTGCCCAAGCACTTGGGCCATCCTCCACTGTACTCCTGGGCCACAGCAGAGAGCTGTACTGGAAGAGGAGCAACCGAGACTAGAACCCGGCGCCCATGTGGGATGCCAGCGCCACAGGAGGAGGATTAGCCAAGTGGTAAACCAGTCCTCAGAGATAAAATCTTTTTTCTCATTTTCCAGAAGTGAAAACTGAGACAAAGAAAATCTTAGCAACATTTTTGAGGCTGCACAGTTGTAGAGCTGGAATTTCAACACAACAGAATGATGGAAAAGTGTGACTTGTTAGAAAGGCTTGATGGCCAATGGGGTCTGGAGCTGCCTGTATCCCTGGAGCAACTTTGTGTGATATGTATTATCTGTATGGTGCAGATTCTGGGGCACTGGTCACAGGCATTTTTGCAGGAAGGATGAAGGAGCAATGGTGCCATAAACCTGCAAGTTTAACACTCAATTTAGGTCTGGGGAACTAAGGTGGACCTCCATGTAGTGGCTATGCAGAGAGGGGGCTGAGGACAGACAAAACAAAGGCTTGGAGAAATGAAATGCTTCACATGGACAGCTCTGCTCTTCTTGTGCACCTGGACCTGAGGAAGGGGGGAGGATGGTGAGGTAGGCATCTCTCACAATAGCCTGTGGTGTTTATTTCATAGCCCTTGTTGTCTGGGAAAACCATCTGGTAGACTGTGTGCTTGTTGATGGTGTTTATAGTCCTGCCTGGAAACGGAAGGCAAGAACTGGATGGCTTTGCCTCTGTCAACAGGGCCTGGAAGAGAGAAAGCATTCAGTAAATCCCGGATGGTGAGCAGGTGAATAACATTCAGGACTGTCGGGCTTGCTTGCTTGCTCCCGAGAAAGGGCGATATGGAGCTCCACTGCCTGCAGATACTCACCCTTTTACTTATTTTTCCCCAAAGGTAGCAGAGAAATTTAATTTCTTAGTAAATTTGAGAAGCGTAAACCAGGCATGATCAGCCCAGATGCTCCTTACTTCTTGTAAGTGAATTACAGACCTACGTTCTGCTATTCCTCCTCCAGAGAAGCAGGCTGTCCCCAGTGCGGGGATGTCTTCCCCACCCAAGGCAGCCTACAACCAGGGGTGTAGACAGCAGGTCTCCCAGGCTCTCACTTCAAACTACATTCCCCAGTTCTGCTTCTCAGCCGTGAGAAGGCTCAGTGCTCTATCAGCCAAGAGAAAAGTGTTTTTCATCATTGATTTGTTCAGCACCTGGGCAGAGAAGAAGTGTTCTATCTAGAAACTCCCAGCATTCCAGGACTCAAAACAAATTCAACAGAGTCTAAATGCTCTGTAAAGCCCACAGGTTGGAACACTCGTTTTCTGGGAGCAGTGTGTGATAGAGGGGAGAGTCTGAGTTAAAATCCTAGGCTCCATCTCCAGGATTGCCACGGATCTACTATGCCTGAAGACAGCATTTGACCTTGAGAAGCCTCAATTTTATTTCTGCCGAAGACAGGATGTTAATCCTGTTAGTACTGTTGTGAAGATCAAAGAAACTCACATGAAGGAAAGCACTTTGTTAAATGAACAGCAGTGTGCATGTTCTAGGGAATTGCTATTATTATTGAACAAGAACAATGCTACAGTTTCATTATAGTTATAGACTTAAATGCAATGATTAAATTTCCTTTCCCTGAGCCAACACCGTAAATAATTGCACACATTTTCTGGGTGTATTGTGAGCTCCTTAAGTTGATTCCTTGTAGTAAGAAAATCAGTCCTGTTTTTGCAGACAGAAGTATTTCTCCGAGTTACCTAATAGGGTGCTATTTTCTTAAATGTGAGATGTGATTTGACTCTTTTCACATTTTTCCCTATGTGAATTCCATCTATCATCTATAAAAGCTGTTTGTTAATAAGTTGGTTCACAACTCATTTCAGAAAGTACAAAGGTAACATAGAGACCTCTGGGGAATTCAAAGCCATTACTACATTCTTGCCCATTTCACATTTTAGACCAGAAAAGCTTTCGCTGGATGGGTATTTAGTGTTTGAAAAGAATGTGAGTTTTGAAGCCATGGGTCCCAGTTAGTATTTTATGGATTACTATGTTGCATTAGGCAACTCATTTCACCTCTCAGAACCTTGGCTTCTTTACCTTCAAAATAGGCATGTGAGAATTGAATGAGATAATGTATTTTGGGCCATAAATACTGTGCATATTATAAACTCTAAAAATATTCACACCAGCTCCCACCCTTGAGCACTGGGTACAAATCATTTTGTTAAAACAAAATTATCAATGTTATGACTTAAACACATCTAGTATAACAGCAGTCTGTACATATAAAAATGCAATAGTAGTCCAACTTGATATAATTATTTTAGCAGGAATCTCTGGATTATTTGATAGCATAATCAAGAGTTGCACTAATTTGGCACCTTTGAAATGAATTTTTATAATATTGTTCTAAGTATCATGTGATCATTAAACTTAGAGGGTATATCATTGATTTTTAAGAAGTAATTAACTAGATCTTCCTAGAAAACCCTAGGATGTCATTTCAGTCAGTTGGTAAACAACTTAAAATCTTCAAGACATTAGTGGAATAGTTTCGAATTTTTGAACTTTGATTCTCCCATGTAGTCACCTTATTAATTATGAAACATTGAGACAGGGTGTCTCATAAGCCTCCCCCCGATTAGACATGTATGGTAGGGCTGACTGAGGGATAGAAATGTCCATCCAAGTGGCTCACTATTCCATGAAACCTACAGACTCAGGGTTATGGCCTCTGCCTAGTCAGAGGGCTGAGGGATAGAGGGCTTTAGAAATCAGAGTGTGTGCCAGGGAGCCCCATGCAAAGGAGGAAACACAACATCATTGAAGAGCTCCTTCTCTAATTTAGATATCACCTTCATTCTTGGAATAAATAAGAAGGGTGAGTGTTACTGAAAAGGAAAACTAGGGAGTCAGCATTGTGGTGTACTTGATTGAGCTGTCGACTATGATGCTGACATCCCAAATGGGCACCGGTTCAAGTCTGAACTGCCATCTTCCAGTCCAGCTTCCAGCCAATGTAGCTGGGCAAGTAGCGGAAGTTGGTCCAAGTCCTTGGTCCCTTGCACTGGCATGGGAAACCCAGATGAATCTCCTGGGTCCAGGCTTGGGTCTGGCCCAGCCCTGGCCATTGCAGCCATATGGGGAGCAAACCAATGGATGGTAGAGCTCTCTCTTTCCATCTCTCCTTCTCTCTCTGTAACTCTGCCTTTCAAATAAAATAAATAAATTTTTAAAATAAATGAAAAGGAAAACTGAACTCAGGTCTTGATGTTGGAAGGAGATTATAATACTCCTTTCTTTCCCACCTGAGTCCCAAGTAAAATGAGATATAGACAGAAGAGCCAGATAAATGGAGATGAAAATGTCACCTTTTAAAATAAGATTAGAAACTTGGCTCAGGTGTGAGGTTAAGAGGACTTCTGAATACTTTATCCAAAAGTTAAACTTGGTCTCAGAAACGAGCCAATTCTGCAGGGAAAGAGGTGCACTACTAAGTTTGCTGATGAGCCAAAAGTTGATTAAGATGTGTGCTCACAGAAAGCAGGTTTCATGTGCCAATGTAAAGGAACATGCTCAGATACTCAAGGCAGACCTGTAAGGGAATCTTGATTCCACCCAGTCTATTGCCTCCACTCCATTCTTGATTAATTGCCTCTCATTTCTCCTCCTACTCAACTTGAGTCTCCTCAGCCTCCTTTGCTATTGTAATCTCTCTTTAGGTAACTTAGCTACGGTCATAAAGGAACATTTGCTGTTAGTGAAACACCAATCTGTCTTGTGCCTCCATGTCTTTGCACCTGCTGTTTTCTTTCTCTGGAGTATAATAATAGCCTGTGCCATATTCACTCATTTGAACTAATATTTATAAGATCCATCACAGATGATATTTCTCCTGGTTCTTACTACTACATGGTCCATCACTCCTTCCTTTGTGAATTCCCTGCACTTTTACAATTTCATTTCATTGCATTTGCTGTGTGGACTCTAAATCTGTGCTTGCTTGCCTCTATACTTTCAAATTCTTAGCTTCATGAGAACAGGAATCACTCGTTCTTCATGTTTATAATCCCAGCATCTAAACTAGAGCTCAATAGTGCTGGAGGAATTGCATCGAATGAAATGTGTTGTCTGAAAAGGATGAGGCATGACTTCATTAAGTAAGTTTAGGAAGGATTTCCATCAACTCTGTATCATAAAAAGGGGTTTTTTTTTCCTTGCTTCAAATGCACTAGGCTATAACCCATAGAATTATTGCTGTGCATGAAAGCATAAGCACATGACTTTAAATTCACTCTGTGGATGTTGCCATATAATTCAAATGAATCCATTTTTGCACCATCTGTTAATAACTTTTCCAAGTTCTTATTGCTGCAAACAAAAAGCAGTGCTATGCAGAATATCACAGAGAAGCAAATGCATATCTTACCTCCTGCCCTGGCAAGATGGAGTATTCAGAGATGCATTCATTCTTGCAGATTAAATTCTCTGTCTTTTCCAGTGGGAACTGAGCACTTGAAACCCAGAGCATTAATGAATTTTTCATGTAACAGTCTTCCTTACTGTTAGGGGAAGAGGATGTATAGCCAGCTCAGAGTTTTCATGAACTTCTCCAGAAAAGAGGATAATTGAACAGTCATTTGAAAGTTTCACCTTAGCTGTAAGTCTCCCTACTGGATCTCAGCTAAATTTGAAGTTCTCTGCTGGAAAATGAATGAAGAAAACTCAAGGGAAGTGCAACTGGGTAGGGAGGATGGATTTTCATTCTATGTGATTGCAACAAATACATCAATGAACTCAGTACTGCACACACCATCAGATAGGGAAAGACTTTAAATGTCATTCAACCAAATCAATTTTACAGAGAGGAAAACTCAGGTCCAGAAAGAAGTAAAACAACCAGACATTGTCCAATGCCACATCTCACGTTTCTGTTGGCTTGGAGTACACAAAATGACTCCTGTATATGTGATTTTCACCCTGCCTTTTTGTTTCCAAATGGCAAATGTTTCAACTTTATCTTGGGTTTAAACAGAGTGTATAAGTTGTTAACTGAAAACATACCCTGAATATTTTTCCTTCATGACTTGATCCAGGCAGTGAACAATAGCACCTATCCCCTTTGGTTCTGCTCCCATTAAGTTATAGCATTTTCAAACTCCACATGGTGATACAAAGGATGCCCACAATACCAGGCCTATCATGTTCTAGGTTCAAACCCAACAGAAATGACACCTACCTGGAGCAGCACTGATGGAAGTCTCATTGCTCCTCGTGGACTTAACATGGATCTACTGGCCATCCCTGAAATAATAGTGACATCAAGAGAGTCTAATGTTCTCATTTGTCAAATGTAAACTGCTTGTGCAGTTCCAACTGAAACACATGGATGGGAATTGAAAGAAGAACTAATACCTTAGAAATGAATATCAATAGACTTATTCAAGAGAGGGATGTGTGGATACAAAGAGGAGAATAAATTATTTCTGCTACAATTGCTAATCAGTTTCCTGTCTTCATACTGCATTCATTCCTCTAATTTTTTTTTACTTTTATTTAATAAATATACATTTCCAAAAAACAGTTTATGGATTACAATGGCTTCTCCCCTCTATAACTTCCCTCCCACCCACAACCCTCACATCTCCCACTCCGTCTCCCATTCCACTCACATCAAGATTCATTTTCAATTCTCTTTATATACAGATGATCAATTTAGTATATATGAGTAAAGATTTCAACAGTTTACACCCACACAGAAACACAAAGTGTAAAATACTGTTTCAGTACTAGTTATAGCATTAATTCACATTGAAGAACACATTAAGGACAGAGATCCTACATGATGAATAAGTGCACAGTGACTCCTGTTGTTGACTTAACAATTTGACATTCTTGTTTATGGTGTCAGTAATCTCCCTAGGCTCTAGTCATGAGTTGCCAAGGCTATGGAAGCCTTTTGAGTTCGCCGACTTCAATCTTACTTAGACAAGGTCGTAGTCAAAGTGGAAGTTCTCTCCTCCGTTCAGAAAAAGGTACCTCCTTCTCTGATGGCCCTGTTCTTTCCACTGGCATCTCACTCACAGAAATCTTTCATTTAGGGTTTTTTTTTTTTTTCCAGAGTGTCTTGGCTTTCCATGCCTAAAATACTCTCATGGGCATTTCAGCCAGATCCAAATGCCTTAAGGGCTGATTCTGAGGCCAGAGTGCTGTTTAGGACATCTGCCATTCTATGAGTCTGCTGTGTATCCCACTTCCCATGTTGGATTGTTCTCACCCTTTTTGATTCTATCAGGTAGTATTAGCAGACACTAGTCTTGATTTGATCCCTTTGACTCTTAGACCTATCAGTGTGATCAACTGTGAACTGAAATTAATCACTTGGACTAGTGAGATGGCATTGGTACATGCCACCTTGATGGGATTGTATTGGAATCCACTGGTATGTTTCTAACTCTACCATTTGGGGAAAGTCAGCTTGAGCATGTCCCAAACTGTATATCTCCTCCCTCTCTTATTCCCACTCTTATATTTAACAGAGACCACTTTTCAGTTAAATTTAAACACCTAAGAATAATTGTGTGTTAATTACAGAGTTCAACCAATGGTATTAAGTAGAACAAAAAATAATAAAAGGGATAAAGTATTAAATTGTACATCAACAGTCACGACAAGGGCTGATCAAGTCTCTGTTTCTCATAGTGTCCCTTTCACTTCAACAGGTTTCCTTTTTGGTGCTCAGTTAGTTGTCACCGATCAGGGAGAACATATGATAATTGTCCCTCCAGGACTGGCTTATTTCACTCAGCATGATGTTTTCCAGGTTCCTCCATTTTGTTATAAATAACCAGATTTCATTGTTTTTGACTGCTGTATAGTATTCTATAGAGTACATGTCCAATAATTTCTTTGTCCGGTCTACTGTTGATGGGCATTTAGATTGATTCTAGGTCTTAGCTATTGTGAATTGAGCAGCAATAAACATTAAGGTACAGATGGCTTTTTGGTTTGCCAATTTCATTTCCTTTGGGTAAATTCCTAGGAGTGGGATGGCTGGGTTGTATGGTAGGGTTATATTCAGGTTTCTGAGGAATCTCCAGACTGGCTTCCATAGTGGCTTGACCAGTTTGCATTCCCACCAACAGTGGGTTAGTGTTCCTTTTTCCCCACATCCTTGCCAGCATCTGTTGTTGGTAGATTTCTCTATGTGAGCCATTCTAATCGGGGTGAGGTGAAACCTCATTGTGGTTTTGATTTGCATTTCCCTGATTGCTAGTGATCTTGAATGTATTTTCCTGTGTCTGTTGGCCATTTGGATTTCCTCTTTTGAAAAATGTCTATTGAGATCCTTGGCCTATCACTTAAGTAGTTTGCTTCTTTTGTTGTTGTGGAGTTTCTTGATCTCTTTGTTGATTTTGCTTATTAAACCTCTATCTGTTGCACAGTTTGCAAACACTTTTCCCATTCTGTTGTTGCTTCTTCACTTTCCTGCTTCTTTTGCAGTACAGAAACCTCGATTTGATGCAATCCCAATTTTTAATTTTGGCTTTGACTGCCTGTGCTTCTGAGGTGTTTTCCAAGAAGTCTTTGCCGGTACCTACATCTTGGAGGGTTTCTCCACCGTTCTCTAATAATTTGATGATGTTGGTCTTTAATCCATGTTGAGTGGATTTTTGTGTAAGGTGAAAGGTAGGGGTCTTGTTTCATGCTTCTGCATGTGGAAATCCAGTTTTCCCAGCACCATTTGTTGAATAGACTTTCCTTACTCCAGGAATTAGTTTTAGATCCTTGATCAAATATAAGTTGGTTGTAGATGTTTGGATTGACTTCTGGTGTTTCTATTCTGTTCCATTGGTCTATCCATCTGTTTCTGTACCAGTACCATGCTGTTTTGATAACAACTGCCCTGTAGTATGTCCTGAAATCTGGTATTGTGATGCCTCTGGCTTTGTTTTTGTTGTACAAGATTGCTTTAGCTTTTTGAGGTCTCCTGTGTCTCCATATGAATTTCAGCATCATTTTTTCCAGATCTGAGAAGAAGGTCTTCGGTATCTTGATTTGTATTGCATTGAATGTATAAATTGCGTTTGGGAGAATGGACATTTTGATGATGTTGATTCTTCCAATCCATGAGCATGGAAGATTTTTCCATTTTTTGATATCCTCTACTCTTTCTTTCTTTAAGGTTTTGTAATGTTCTTCGTAGAGATCTTTAACATCCTTGGTTAAGTTTCTTCCAAGATATTTGATTGTGTTTGTGGGTTTTGTGAATCAGATTGATCTTAGAAGTTCTTTCTCAGCTGTGGCGTTGCTTGTGTATACAAAGGCTGTTGATTTTTGTGCATTGATTTTATATCCTGCTACTTTGCCTAACTCTTCTATGAGTTCCAATAGAATCTTAGTAGAGTTCTTTGGATCCCCTCAATAAAGAATCATATCATCTGCAAACAGGGATAGTTTGACTTCTTCCTTCCCAATTTGTATCCCTTAAATTTCTTTTTGTTCCCTGATAGCTCTGGCTAAAACATCCAGAACTATATTGAATAACAGTGGTGAGAGTGGGCCTCACTGTCTGGTATCAAATCTCAGTGGAAATGCTTCCAACTTATCACCATTCAATAAGATGCTGGCCGTGGGTTTTTCATAAATTGCTTTGATTGTATTGAGGAATGTTCCTTCTATACCCAATTTGCTTGGAGTTTTCATCATGAAAGGGGGTTGTATTTTATCGAATGCTTTCTCTGCATCTGTTGAGATAATCATATGGTTTTTCTTCTGCAGTCTGTTAATGTGGTGTATCACATTGCTTGATTTGCAAACATTGAACCATCCCTGCATACCAGGGATCAATCCCACTTGGTCTGGGTGGATGATCTTTCTGATGTGTTGTTGCATTCTATTGGCCAGAATTTTATTGAGGATTTTTGCATCTATGTTCATCAGGGATATTGGTCTGTAATGCACTTTCAATGCTGCATCTTTTTCTGGCTTAGGTATTAAGGTGATGCTGGCTTCATAGAAAGAATTTGGGAGGATTCCCTTTCTTTTGATTGTTCTGAATAGTTTGAGGAGAATTGGAGTTAGTTCTTCTTTAAATGTCTGGTAGAATTCAGCAGTGAATCCATCTGGTCCTGGGCTTTTCTTTGTTGGGAGGGCCTTTATTACTGCTTCAATTTCTGTCTCAGTTATGGGTTTTCTGTCTTCCTGGTTCAATTTAGGTAGGTTACATGTGCTGGAATCTATCCATTTCTGATAGATTTCCCTTTTTGCTGGCATAAAATTCCTTGTAGTAATTTCTGATGATTCTTTTTACTTCTGTAGTGTCTGTTGTTATGTTTCTTTTTTCATCTCTGATTTTACTGATTTGAGTCTTTTCTTTTTTTAGTTAGTTGTGCCAATGGGGTATAAATTTTGTTTATTTTTTCAAAAATCCATCTCCTCTAATCCTTAAAAGTTAATATTCTGGGACCTGCGTTGTGATGTAGCAGTTGAGGTTGCTGCCTGCAACTCTGACATCCCATATTGGCATTGGCTGGAGACTGGGCTGCTCAAGTTCCATTCCAGCTCCCAGCTAATGAGCCTTGTTAAGCAGCAGCAGATGGCCTTGTGCCTGACCCCTGCACTCATGTGGGAGATCCAGAAGGAGCTCCTGACTCCTGGCTTCGACCAGATCCAGTCCTGGCTGATATGCTTATATAGATAGTGAACCAGCAGACTGGTGCCACAGCTCAATAGGCCAATTCTCCCCCTGCGGCACCAGCTCCCCAGGTTCTAGTCCCGGTCGTGGTGCTGGATTCTTCCTGTTTGTTCCTCGTCCAATCCAGCTCTCTGCTATGACCCGGGAGTGCAGTGGAGGATGGCCAAAGTGCTTGGGCCCTGCACCCGCATGGGAGACCAGGAGAAGCACCTGGCTCCTGGCTTCGGATCAGCATGGTGCACTGGCTGCAGCATGCTGGGCGCGGTGGCCATTGTGGGGTGAACTAACAGAAAAGGAAAACCTTTCTCTCTGTCTCTCTCTCTCTCTCTCTCTCTCTCTCACTTTCCACTCTGCCTGTCAAAAAAAAAAAAAAAAGGAGTGAACCAGCAGATGAATGATCCATTTCTCTCTCTCTCTCCCCCCCACCGTAACTCTGACTTTCAAATAAGTAAATCTTTTTAAAAATGAAGCTATTTTATTCTTAATTAAAAAGATGATCTCTCTGGCATGCAAATCTGGCTTGAAACCTGTAAAAGGCTGGCCGTTGTCAAAGATGAAGTTAAATTTGGGAAAATATTCAAGGCTCACATGACCTTGAACATCTGCATGACCTCTGTATGACCTGATCTAGACTACCTTTCAAGTTTCATTTCATTTCCTGTCACTCACTTCCTACCTTACCCTACCCAATCTCACCAAATCATATGGATTATCCTAGAGCCTGCTGATGCACCATATTCTTCAAAGCACTCTCTTCATCCACCTACATTTTACTTCTTTGTATTGGAGTGTTGCTCATACCTATCTCTCCTTCCATATTTTCTCCTTAAGGTAAACAATATACCTTATTTATCTATGATAAAAGTTATATGACACATGAGAATGTTTAACCAATATTTGCTAAATTGAGGTCTATTGAACTGTTGTTAAAGACAGAATGATGTAATGTAAAGTGCAGGCTTTGAGGTGAACTCTGGCCTCAGTTCACTCACAATATGGCACTGGGAAATTCAGCTAATCTCTTAGCCTCAATGTCTTTACCTGTAAATATGGGATGATCATTCCTTATCTTGCAGAACTGTATTATGGTGGTAGATATATTGACTAATTGCTTTTCCTCACTATAACAAAATACTTGAGGCAGCTAACTTCATGAAGAGAAAACATTGATTTATCTCACTGTTTCAGAGATTCAAATTCCAAAATTGGGTGACACCCCTTGGGTTGGCTTCTATTAAGCATGGTATATGACAGTATCTCCTGGCAGAAACACATGTGTGACTAGCTTCCCACGATCCTTTCTGAGGATGCACCCCCGGTGACCTAAAGACCACCCATCAGGCTCCATTTCCTAAGCTTTCATCACCTCCCAATAGCACCACCCTGAGGAAAAAGTCCTTTCTCATGACCTTTGGGGCACACTCAAACCTGTACTGAAGCCATAGCAGTGGGCTTGCTCCTGAGTCAATCCAATCTGCTGAACAGCCTTACCCCAGGCTCCTCTCACTGTCTACTGATTCTGGTTGCAGAAAACTGGAGTCATAAATTTCTCCTTCTTTGTCTGCCTCCACCACATGGAAATCAATCTTAAGAATTTTGTTGGATATTTTAGCAATTCAACTAAGAATGGAGGGTTGGAGCCTGCGCCTCAGCTCAATAGGCTAATCCTCTGCCTAGCGGCGCCGGCACACCGGGTTCTAGTCCTGGTCGGGGCACAGGATTCTTTCCCAGTTGCCCCTCTTCCAGGAAAGCTCTCTGCTGTGGCCCGGGAAGGCAGTGGAGGATGGCCCAAGTGCTTGGGCCCTGCACCCCATGGGAGACCAGAAGAAGCACCTGGCTCCTGCCTTCGGATCAGCGCGGTGTGCCGGCTGCAGCATGCCAGCCGTGGCGGCCATTGGAGGGTGAACCAACGGCAAGGGAAGACCTTTCTCTCTCTCTCTCACTATCCACTCTGCCTGTCAAAAAAAAAAAAAAAAAAAAAAAAAGAATGGAGGGTTGGGAAGTGCAAGGGTAAATTGCTTAATTCTTGAGTGTGTTCTCTTCTTCTCCATAAGATAATAGGAGACCAGTAAATGATAATTAACTAATTATATTTGTTATATATTAATATCAAAGATTCCTGAAATTGTATTGTCTTTGCTACAAATGTTCACTCTAATTTCTGCCTCATTTTTATGTGTTTGTCAATATTTTAACTACTTATAATACATGTGAGTGCATAGAATATAATCTGAGAACGGTGTTTAACTCATAGTGAGTGTTGAATAAGCGCTAGTTATTTTAACTTGTCTTAGCATTTTAAATATGTAAACCTGAATTTTATTTTGATATAAGAGCTTTCCTGAGAGACTAATAAATGTCACCTTTCCTTAACTACTAATGTTTTTATCCAGTGAAAAATCCCATTACTTCATCCTAGTTCCATGTTCACTGCCAATGGCCACATCAGCCCTCCATTGTCTTCAAGGACCTATTTAACTCATTTTCTCACTTCTGAACTTTCCTCCTAAAACTCTTTCTTTGTCACTACTGAAGAAGTGTTTCTAAAACACAGATATGATCATTCACTCATTGGCTAGATGAGATACCTTCGGTTTCTCTCAAAACTTGTAGGCTTAGGTAACTCCAACAGAGCTCAGAATGATTTGGCCCCTTTTAACTGTCCTTCTTCTTTTTAAGATCTCCTTTAACTACTTTCTTGTTTTCTTTAAAATGCTGTGTTGTTCAGTGTTTTGCTTCTGGCATCTAATTCTCTGTTGAGAATGCCTTGTCCTGTCATCTTTAACAGACGGAATAATTCACTGTTATCCTTGAAGACCCAGCAATAACAATATTTGCTCTTTTTAAAATTTTGTTTGTTATATAAGTCTCATGTATTTCATTTATACAGATTTAGAACATATGACACTTCCCCTTCTTCCTCCTCCCGCCATGCTCTATCCCTTCCCCCTCCTCCCTCTCACGTTCCCACTCATAATTCTTACAAAGATCTATTTTCAGTTCAATTAATGATTGTAGAGTTAACCCTACATTTACTGAAAGAGTTCAACAAGTAGTATGAAGAAAAAAAAAGAAACCAAAACAAAAAAGAAAGAAACCCACTGTTCCTCAACAGAAGAGACAAGGGCTGTAAACAATCATTAAATCCCAAAATCTCTATTTCACTCCAATATAGTACATTTCATGTATTCTATTAGTTACCTCAGATCAGGGAGAACATATGATATCTATCTTTTTGGGACTGGCTTGTTTCACTAAGTTTAATGGTTTCCAATTATGTCCATCTGGGCCTCTTAGCTAGTTTCTTCTTTTCTGTCTTCTGGTAGTGTCTGCATCTATGAGAGTGAATGAGTCTCTGACTGTCCCTGGGATTCTGGCTGAGTTCTTTCATCATTACATTCAGAACATGGCAAGTTGTACACCTTCAGTGCATGGTTGGTGAGTTGCTAAACAGAATCAGAGCAGTTCTACTGCTGAGTCTGGGCCTCGGCATTCAGGACATTGAGAGGGACGTGACGGCTCCAGAGTTTTATGGGTCTGGAGCCATTGCGATTGCCAAGCCTAGATCTGTCCAAAACAAAGCTCTAGAAGTGTTCTTTCAACTATACATTCAGGGGAAAACAACAAATAAGAAAGCACAATTCCTGTGATAGCAATATAAGGACAAAAGCCTTCTTCAGAGAATCCAGCAATGGGATAATTTTGAGAGAAGACAAAGTGCGCTTTTCAGACAAAATCAGGAATGGCAGTGACCTAGGAGACTCACACAAACCCAGTGACTTGAGCAAATTACAGGCTTTGAGGAGGCGAATCACATGAGTCTGGGTAACAGGAACCCAACCTTATCCGTGACAAATCCTTGTGGGCTGAGGAGAGTTCTCACCAGAAAACTTTGTAGGTCCAGTAGTAAATACCACTACTCAACTCTCACTCCAAGCATTGTGTATAAACAATTACAGGGAAAGCTATCAGACATTCACTACTAGCTTTTATATAACTCTTACCTTTAGACTACTCATGCTTACCGATTACAGCACCAACCTGTGAGACTAGACATGTGTATGCGGGTTTTTAACTTGGGCCTTCCCACAGGCATTTGTATGTGAATGCCTTGTAGGAGTGATGTATGATATTATAGCTAGTGATCTGTAGATTGGAAATGTGTCAAAGAAGAAAAATAGAAGAAAAAATTAAGAAGGGACAGAAATGGCCGGCGCCGTGGCTCAATAGGTTAATCCTCCGCCTGCGGCGCTGGCAACCCGGGTTCTAGTCCCGGGCGGGTGCCGGATTTGTTCCGGTTGCTCCTCTTCCAGTGCAGCTCTCTGCTGTGGCCTGGGAGTCCAGTGGAGGATGGCCCAAGTGCTTGGGCCCTGCACCCGCATGGGAGACCAGGAGAAGCACCTGGCTCCTGGCTTTGGATCAGCGCGGTATCACGGCTGCAGCACGCTGGCCGCAGCGACCATTGCGGGGATGAACCAATGGCAAAAGGAAGACCTTTCTCTCTGTCTCTCTCTCTCTCACTGTCCACTCTGCTTGTCAAAAAAAAAAAAAAAAAAAAAAAAAAAAAAAAAAAAAACCGAGAGAGAGAGAGAGAGAGAGAGAAGGGATGGAGAGAGAAACAGTATTTATTGTATGCTTCTTAAATCCCAAACATGTTGTCAACAGTTTTGTCTGTGCAAGGGGATATTTAATCATGGTGAGAATGAGATTGAGGTTGGAGAAAGTACAGCAGGGCAGGGTCTGAGATCCAACTGTAGACTTGGAAATTACTCTTCCTTTTCGTTCATTCATTTAGGAGAGAAAAACCCTTTTGACTCATCTTTGAGTCTAATTAGTATGTAGTGCTCTGGAGATACAATTAGGAACTAGAAATAGAACTAGAAAAGGAAGAGTAATTTCCAAGTCCAAGACCGGTTCTACATTTAGTTAGAAACAAAGCAAACTTGATGGGGTTGCGAAAGGAGAGTGAAGAAGAAGGAGGGAAGCGAGGAAGTTCTGCAAGTGTAGTAGGGAAACTAGAACTAAATTTCCCTTGTCTGAGTGATTCTGATTATAGTTTTTGCTTGTTTTGTTTCCTTTCTTAAGGCAAAAGGGTACATTCTAAGATTTCTGGAGATGGATTCTCTATCACCCTTCATACAATAGAGGGTAAATCTGTTGTGTATTCTTTTACACCACCTGCTTTTCCCCAAAAAAGAACTCAACAGGAATACAAATTCCCTCACTAAAACAAGACATGAAACCTTCCCTGGTTTTAGAAACTTTAGCTTTCCAGGACTACTGTGAGCTCATGGAAAATAGGAACTATTTCTAGTTCCCAAGCACCACACACTAATTATATTAAAAGATGAGTCCAAAGGGTTTTTCTCTCCTAAATGAAGGAATGAAAGCAAGAGTAATATAAGTAGCTGCAACACATACTTGTGTTTCACCTTGTCCTTTGAGTTCTGTCTCTGTCTCCCTCCCTGATTCTTCTGCCTTTTTGGCCTGTATAAAACCACTTCTTACCCCTCTAAAGTACATATCCAAGCTGCCTTATATTTCTCCTTGATGCAGCCAGGAAGGTCAACATTCAAGAAGGAAACTTCACAAAATGTCAACAGATTGTGGAATGGTGCAGAGATGACAAACAGATTTCCAGGGTCAAGGTTCAGACATCTTTACCAACACCCCAGCTCTAGGTAGATAGAACAACTGCTTAGCAACTTGGCCTAGCCATCTGCTGTCCTTGAAATTCCACTTGATTCAGGGCACACAGTATTGCATTTTGTCTTTTCCCACCTTCCATATTCCTGCTGTGTTTTCAGATTACTTAAACCGTTTCAAGTGCAAATCCAAAGAAATCATCTGCAACTCCTTGCTTCCCTCTTCAATATCTGTATTCTCTTAATTCTTCCAGAGCTGGAATCCTATGTGAAGGAAAATGGCATTCACCGGCCATTGGTAAACAAATAAATTATCTTCATGCATAATCTTCTTTTGTGCACACAAGAAAATACAGTTATCATTTTTCTCAAATATCTCAAACTGCCCCACATACATCATTGAAAAGCCACATTTGTTACATCAATACTAGGGGACAATATTTCTGTGTCTTATATAACAGGTGCATTTGGTTTCATATTCCCAGGGAGCGGAACAAAGTCATAATGACCTGAGATCAAATTTTGTCTGTGTCCCTTACAAGCTATGAGACTTTGAGAAGGATAATGAACCTCTGAGCATCAAAATATTTCCCCAAATGGGGATGGACATAAAAGGATTACCTTTATCTGTGGCGCTAAATCATCAGTCAATTGAAGAAAAGAATCAAAAAGATGGTAGCATTGGGAAGTATGAAAAAGGAGAGAAAGTTCCTGGAATGTAATAGATGACAAATCTGAACTCTCACTCAAGATTTATGACCAAGTCAAAGACTATGTTTAAAGCAACTGGGAAGAATGCAAAATGTACGGAATGCCCAGGTTCAACCCTGCTGCTCCTACTTTCTAGCTGTGTGATCTAATGCAAGTTACTTAAATTTTCTGGGCCTCTATTTCTATCTATAAAATAGGTTTAATAACAGTACCTAAAGCACAGGGTTGTTTATAGGATTAAGTGAATTAACATAGGAAAACACTTAAAGCCTGTGTTTGGCTCCTGGTAAGCAGATGTGTTTGCTATGGCAACTTCCAGCACCTTTTGTCCTTATTTCTTGTCATGTTCTCCACTCAGCCCTTTCCCTAACTGAACATTGGTAACAATGATCTCAGTCGGATGCCTGGATGCCAACAGTACCTCCTTGAATTATCTCTCTCTCTCTCTCCCTCCCCCCCTCCCTTCTTCCCCCACCTTCCCCACACAAACACACACAAATATTTTTCTAGTATTTTGGTCTTGTGGAATGCAAATGATAGTTCTCATTATCAAGGTCAGGAGGAAATAAAAAAGACATTTTAGATGTAATTGAATTAATATTACCCCCTGAGTATTTCTTGGACTTTTAAAAAATAAGTGCTGATGTCAGCTCATTCTCTTATAATTTTCCTCTTTCTCTGCAAATTAGAAGCACACTATAATGATAATTAAGGAAACCGATTAAAGTTAGTTTCAGTCTGTTGAAGAGTTTATTAAACACACTCTCATACATTTAGAACTAGACAAAATGGGCCTTCTTTATAACACTGATAGAGAGTATTAAAATGTGTGCCATCCCTTTGATTATGTTGTTTCATTTAAAACTCGTAAAACCCTTAATAGGCAGATTTTTTATGTAGATTTCATGAATAATCAAACAGAAATACAATTATTGATTTGCACAACTGGTAAAAGGCAAAGCAAGGGTGAAATCCTAACGGTTTGGCCTCTTAAGTAATTGATGGGTTTGAATTTCACTTTGAATACTTTGTAGCTGTGTGACCCTGAGTAACTTCCTTAACTTCTCTGAACTTCTGAAAACTGCTTTTGCTGGCAATTGTTGGAACCACTCATGGAGAAAAGTCAGTCAACAAATTAGTAAAGTCTTTCTTTGTATCCCTTCATTAATCTCCCAGAGGGAATGGTTCACATTGTAGGTATTTGTGTTTTCTCTCATCAATGATTCCAGTCATAGTCAATCACTGAATTTACAGAAAGGTGTATAAGTAGAAATGAAGAAGAAAAATCATGAGTTATCACTCTAGTGTAAATAGAAATCATAATGCCCTAGATATGGTGTTTCTTTTTCACCTAGCATTTTGAAAACAAAATCACATGTGGAGAGCAGTAGTGCAGGTGGAGGTGAGGGCGGGCCCAGCTGATCTCGATCAGAGGATCCTGACACTTCTTAGTGGGAAGAGATGATTGCAGAGATGGGCAGCCTCTTCCATTTGAGTTGGTGGAAACGAAGATACAGCTGGTAGCACATCCTGTTAAATTCAGATTCCTGTGGTGAACTATGAGTTTTTGTTTCTAGCCAGCTTCTAGTGAAGTTGATGTTGCTGATCCATGGACCACCTATTTTAAAGAAATATTTGTTTATATTTTATTTGAAAGATAGAGTTACACAAAGAGAGAGACATAGAAAGCAAGATCTCCCATCTGCTGATTCATTCCCCAAATGGCCTCAATGGCTGGAGCTTGGCCAGTCCAATACCAAGAGCCAGGAGCTTCTGCCAAGTCTCCCATGTGGGTGCAAGGGATCAAGCACGTGGGCCATCCCCTGCTGCTTTCCCGGCACATTAGCAGAGAGCTGGATGAGAAGTAGACCAGCCAGGTCTAGAACATGTCCCCTGTATGGGATGCCAGCCCCATAGGTGGTCTCTTTACCAGCTAAGGCACAAAATCAGCCCCTATCACCACATTTTTAATAGTCTGAATTAGAGCAAAAATGCAAATATAGCTTATTATTTTTTTTGTCTCAAGCAAATTATTTGACTACTCCTGCTCAGCTATATCAACCATATAGTGAGAATAACAGTAATACTTCAAAATATTAATGCAGGTAACACACTTAAAACATATTTGGCACATAAGTGTTCAAATAATTGTTAGCTATAGTTACTGACATTATTACACTATGATGTGACAAATGGCTGACTGTGAACCAACATTGTGGGTAAAAGTATTGATCATTGAGAAAAGTGTACAGTTTGTTGGAATTAAATACACTCACCGCATTGTATAACCATCACCATCATACATCTCCATAATTCTTTTCAACTTGTAAAATTGAAGTTCTATCTCCTTTAACAATAATTCCTCATTATCCCTTCACCCTTGCTCCTGGAAACCACCCATCTACTTTCTGCCTCTATGATTTATACTATATAAACAACTCATATATGTGAAATCATATCGTATTTGTCTATGGCTGTATTATTTCACTTACAGTAATGTCTTCACGTTTCATCCATGTTAACACATATTTTATTTGTTTTAATGTTGGATAATATTTGATTGCATAGTTATACCATATTAACATATTCATTGATCCATCAATGATGGCTTGGATCATTTCTACATTTTGGCTGTTGCAAGTAATGCTACTATGAACACACATATAAATACTTCATGTCTCTTTTTTTTTTTTTTTCAAACTTTAAGGGATATATTCCAATGTGAAATTTTTGGATCATATGGTAAATCTAGTTTTAGTTTTAAAGGAACCACCATACTGTCTTCTACAAAGACTATTATTTTACACTCCCACCAGCGATGTACACAGGTACAACATATCCACATCCTAACACTCGTGATTTTTAGATTTTTTTTTAAAAAATATGAGTCATCCTAATTGGAATGAGGTAATATGTCATTTCAGTTTTCATTTGTATTTTCCTAATACTACTGAGCATTTTCTCATATATGTTTTGGTCTTTGTATGTCTTCTATGGAAATTTGTCTATTCAAGTCCTTTGCCCATATTTGAATCAGATTATTTGTGTATTGTTGCTGAGTTTTAGAAGTTCTCTATAAAGTGCAGATATTAAATCCTTATCAGACATGAAGAATATTTAAAAGTTCTCTGCTTTGTGTCATATCCAATGTTAACAGCCTTTTGTCCTTGGTTTTCTTCTACAAGTTTTGGTGTTTTTTTGTTTTGTTGTTGTTGTTGTTGTTTTGTTTGTTTGTTTGTTTTTGACAGGCAGAGAGTGAGAGAGAGAGAGAGAAAGGTCTTCTTTCCGTTGGTTCATTCCCCAAATGGCTGCTTCGGCCAGCACACTATGCCTACCCAAAACCAGGAGCCAGGTGCTTTCTCCTGGTCTCCCATGGGGTGCAGGCCCAAGCACTTGGGCCATCCTCCACTGTACTCCTGGGCCACAGCAGAGAGCTGGACTGGAAGAGGAGCAACTGGGACAGACCCTGGCTCCCCAACTGGGACTAGAACCCGGAGTACCAGTGCCGCAGGCAGAGGATTAGCCTAGTGAGCCACGGCGCTGGCCTACAAGCTTTGCTGTTTCAGTTTTTACATGTAAGTCTTTGACCAATCTTGAGATAATTTTTGTATATGATGCTAGTTGAGGGACCACCTTCTTTCTTTTGTATGCAGATATGCAGTATTACCAGCATCATTTGATGAAAAGACTGTGGTTTCCCTATGGAATATTCTTGGCACCATTGTCAAAAAGCAATGTAACAAATATACAGAGTACCAAAAAGTAAAATATATGAGGGAAATTGACATTTTGAGATTAGACCATTGGCTTGTGTCTGTCTGGTTTTGGTTTCCACACAAGAAAAAGCCTCAACAGAATGAATTCAGTAGCACTGTCTCCTCTCCAAATTTTGGGAAAGCCTCGGGAAGTTTTGGTATTAGTTTTTCTTTAAATGTTTGGTAGAATTCCCCAGTGAAGACACCAGATTCAGGTATTTTATTTTTCAAGAGGTTTTTGATTATGCATTCACTCTCTTTTTTTTTTAAGAATCTATTTAAAGCTTCTATTTCTTGTGATTTAGTATTGGTAGGATTTGTATTTCTAGGAATTTGTGCAGTTTATCTGTTATCTAATTTGTTGTTAAAAGACTTGTTTATAGTACTATTATATAATCCTTTTTCTTTCTGTGAAATTGGTAGTAATGTCCCCACTTTCATTTCTGATTTTAACAATTCTCTTCTTTAGTGCTTTGTCTACCTAAAGATTTTCTGATTTGTTGATTTTGTAAATGAATATCAATTTTTGGTTTCATTGATTTCCGCTAGTAAATCTTTTTGCTGTTGTTATGCCTCTTTTTTTCAAGGTTTTTTATTTCTTTGAAAGGCATAGTGAAAGAGAAACACAAAAGCAGAGAGAGAGAGAATGAATCTTCTATTTGCTGGCTCATTTTCCAAATGCCCACAACTGAGGCTCAGCCAGGGCCAAGGCAGGAGTCAGGAATTGCATCTGGATCTCCCATATGGGTGGCAGGAATTCAAGTATTTGAGTCATCATCTACTGTCTCCCAAACACATTTGCAGGAAATTGTATCAGAAATGGAGAAAAAACTCAATCATAGGGAATATTGGACTCAGTCCCAATATGGGACTTGGGCATCCCTACTGGTGACTTAATCCACCATGCCACAGTGCTCACACCTTTTTAAATTTCTGAGTGTAAACATCTGGAGTTGTAAATGTTCCCCCTGAACACTGCTATTGCTGCATCTCAAAAGATTTAGTGTGCTCTGTTTTCATTTTCATTCATCGCTAAGTCTTTTCTGATTTTCTCTGTTTTTATTTTCTTATCTACTCATTGTTCAAGTGTGTCATTTAATATCCACAAATTTGTAAAGTTTTCAGTCTTACTTCTGTTATTGATATATAACATCAATTTGTTGTGGTCAGAGAAGATATTTTCTGTAAAATCTATCTTTTTAAACCTATTGGCATTTAATTTGTGGCTTAACATATCATCTGTTTTGATAGATGCCCAACGTGTATGCTATTGTTTATAAGCAATATATTCTGCATATGTCTGTTAGATATGGTTGGTTTATTGAGTTGCCTCAAACATTTATTTCCTTATTTAAACTTCTGTGTGGTTGTTCAGTGTGTTATTGAGGTGGTGATTTTGAAGTCTAAACTATTATCATAGAACTATGTATTTCTTCCTTCAATTGTTAATTTTTGGCTCATATATTTTAATGATCTGTCACTAGGTGTGTTCATATATATTTTCTGGCCAGTACCACGGCTCACTAGGCTAATCCTCTGCCTGAAGCACTGGCACCCCAGGTTCTAATCCGGGTTGGGGCACCAGATTCTGTCCCCGTTGCTCCTCTTCCAGTACAGCTCTCTGCTGTGGCCCAGGAGTGCAGTGGAGGATGGCCCAAGTTCTTGGGCCCTGCACCCACTTGGGAGACCAGGAGGAAGCACCCGGCTCCTGGCTTCAGATCAGCACCGCACGCCGGCTGCAAAGGCCACTTGGAGGGGGTGACCCAACGGAAAAAGGAAGACCTTTCTCTCTGTCTCTCTCTCTCTCTCTCTCTCTCTCTCTCTCTCTCATTGTCTAACTCTGTCTGTCAAAAAATAATAATTATTATATTTTCTTCTTGCTTAATTGCATCTTTTATTTATATGTTAAGTGTTTTGATACAGTTTCTATTTTGTCTGATAGTAGTATCATCCAGCCTATCTTTGGGTTACTTCTGGTATGGAATGTATTTTCTCAACATTTCTCTTACAATCTGTGTCTTTAGATCTAAATTGAGTGTCTTATGAATGATATATAATGGATCATGAGTTTTCATTGATTCTTTTATTGCAAAATTTAATCCATTCACACTTAAGGTAATTACTCATCAAAAGAAACTTACTTTTTTCATTGTGTTATTTATTTTTTGTAAGCCTGGTAGCTTTCTTGTTGCTTGTTTTCTGCATTATTATCTTTTGTGTTTAGTTGATCTTTTTCCATTAAGTATTTAAATTCTTTCTCATTTCCTGTTGTGTAAGTTCTAGAGTCATTTCCTTCTTAGTTGCTATGGGGATTACATTTAAAATCTTAAAATTTTAGTACTCAGATTTCAATTTATACCATTTAAGCCTCTACAATAATAAAAACACTGCTCCTTTACAGTTCGACCTCCTGTCTTTCCTTTTCAGATATGTCACAAAATTATGTCTTCACCTCTGTGTGCACAAAAACATAAGACAATGATTCTTTATTTCCATGAATCTCTTAAATTATGTAGAAAACAAAACATAGAATTATAACCCAAAATTGTATTAGTGCTAAATCTTTGACTAATATTTTGAAAAATGTATTAGTCTCATAAATCATGTAGAAGATAAGTAGTTACAAATTATTGTTATAATAATAATAATAATTAGCTTTTATAATTTCCCATATATTTATCTTTCTTGAAATTCTGATTTACTCACATGGCTTCATATTAGAATCTAATGTTCTTTTATTCCATGCCACACAAACTCCCACTTTCCTTGCTTCCTCAGAAAACTGACGTAGAACTATCTGAACCAGTGTCTCATAAATTGCAATTCCTAACATCCAAAATAAAATCCTTTTTAGTCTTTCATGTTTTGAGTTCGAATTGATTGACACAAAGTCTGAGGCATAGAACAGGTTAATTTATCTGAGATCCATTGTTATAATAATAATAACAGTGATAAGAGTTATTTCAACAAAGTATATAATGTGAGACAGACTAAGAACTTTGCATTTATTACATTCAAATCTGTATCCCAGCTGGCGCAGCGGCTCAGTAGGCTAATCCTCCACCTTGTGGCGCCGGCACACCGGGTTCTAGTCCTGGTCGGGGCGCCGGATTCTGTCCCGGTTGCTCCTCTTCCAGGCCAGCTCTCTGCTGTGGCCCGGGAGTGCAGTGGAGGATGGCCCAAGTGCTTGGGCCCTGCACCCCAGGGGAGACCAGGAGAAGTACCTGGCTCCTGCCATCGGATCAGTGCCGTGCACCGGCCGTGGCGGCCATTGGAGGGTGAACCAACGGCAAAGGAAGACCTTTCTCTCTGTCTCTCTCTTTCACTGTCCACTCTGCCTGTCAAAAAAAAAAAAAAATCTGTATCCCTCATAAAGATCTACAATACTTTCTCTACAATTCAAATTCTCTACAGGCTCAGATAGAGACTCTCTGAAGTATAAGCTTGCTGCTAATTCTTTTCAAATTTTTTCAAATTCCTTTTTACTTGTATTACAGAGAGAGACAGACAGATTAAATATCCTATCACCAATGCATATCTTCCCTCAAATTGTTTATTCTGTCCTGCAACTGAGCATAATATTTGACTCAAAACATCCACAACCCTGACAGAAGTAATACAAGGCTTTATCATTTATTGTGGATTTAATTGCTGTAGATTGGATCTGATTATGAAAACACTCTCAGTTCATTATTCCCCTTGATATGTCACAGTTACAAACAAAGCTGGAGAGGTCCTTGTTCAGCTGATGACCACAGTGCTGCAGGTGTCTGAACACTGAGCCAGCAAAACAGACAAGTTGAGTGTCAGAAGCCACTAGAGGCAGAAAGAAATGTTTAAATATACGAAGAAATGTTTAGAAGTAAACAATAAGAGTTGAAAGAAACCATAAAAATAATTCAACTTCCTAATCTTACAAATGTGGAAACCAAGAAGCAAAGAGATAACCAAGGTGATACAGGTGGTTTATAGAGAGGTCACTTCAACAATTTCACAAGTCAAGGACCCTGAAGTTACCCAATATTCACTTTGTAAAGGCATATTGCATACTATTGCCAGGGCTTTTTTCTCTAGGATCCATTCGGTGTCTCACCATTTCATCACCATTCACCTCAGTCTCCTTAAACTACACATTATTGAAACAAATTGGGATCAATAATGAGTGTTTATCTGGAAAATACCTTCACAAAATTCTTATTTGGCTTTTCTGCTTCTTTTTCTCTATCTTTTTCTCCTTAATTTTCTTTTGGCTAGCTAACTTTCAAAAGAGAAACACATTTCTGTGTCATTGAGGAACCCAATATGATTACTGATGTGTAATGTATGACTTGTTTTAGTAGAGTGGTTTTAACTGAGCATAAA
This sequence comes from Oryctolagus cuniculus, assembly GCF_051225735.1. Classification (NCBI taxonomy): domain Eukaryota; kingdom Metazoa; phylum Chordata; class Mammalia; order Lagomorpha; family Leporidae; genus Oryctolagus; species Oryctolagus cuniculus. The sequence continues at coordinate 157,326,437 of NC_142872.1, read as the reverse complement.
GAGAAAAAATAATTATTTCTTATTTGAAATTATAGGAAGTACATATGTTGCTCTCAATATGCATTGACAACTTTGCTATCGGTGCTTAGTGGAATGAATGTATGTACGTTATTGCCATTTCTTTATTAATTAAAGTTCAAAATTTTTCTTTTAAATAAGTAGGAAAGTTTCAGCATTAACAATGATGTATATTTGTCTGAAGGATTCGTATCATAAAAAAATCTTAGTATAGAAATTCTCTTCAGAGAAGAGTATACTTTGATCAAAAAGAAGAGCACATTGAACAAGAGAGAAGCTTGCTTGCCAGGCTAGAAACTGATTTCTTTTGAATTTTTACTCAGACAGTTAATATTTATTGGGTACTTGCCATGTATTAGACATTTTATTAGCCAAGGATACAATGGAAAACAAAGCAAACATAGCTCCTACATTCAGAGAGCTTAATGGTAAGAAGGAAAGAAACTTCATAAGCAAATCCCACAATAATACAGAAGTGATCAAAGTTCTATAAAAAGGAAATTCCAGTTGTTGGAAGACTGGATCAATGTGTAGAGAAATGGGAACAAATGCTCAATGACGTTACTAAACAACTTGGATTCTATCTAAAAGGCAAAGAATTATCATTGTGGATTTTAGCAGGGATGTGGCCTGATCTTATGATTTTAATTTTTTCTTTTATTTTTTAACACCGATTTAAAGTTGCCAACTATTTTGGTCTCTTAAGCTACAGCTAGGATGGTGGTAGAATAACCAAACTTCACTCATAGGTTAACATTGGATTTCATCCAACAATTACACCACTACCTATCCCTTAGTAAGTATCCCTCACAAGACAATACAGCAATGAGCAGTCTTACACACTCACATGTTTACATTTCTGACCACAGATCCATGGTTCAGTTTCTAGAAATGGAAATTATATGTTGGGAGTCACCCTTGGAACAGGCTGCATCTACCAACGTCCTGCAATAAAGTGAGCCCTGAAAGAGAGGCCAGGGGAGTGAAGTCCAAACAGTCAGAGAGCATCCTCTGAAACATTAGCCAAAAGGGAAAAGAAGCACCATACATTTAAAAATTGTGAAAAGAGATAAACATGAATATGCTCAATTGTAGGCACTTCTGAAGACTTAAAAAACTAGTGTTTTAATCAATACTTTAGAGTTAAGCAAACTCGAGCACAGATAATTTAAGTAGCATGTCCAGAATGACAAAAGTGGAATTATGATATTGAAACAAAGACTGGCAATGGAAACGTTTCTAAGGAAGGCTTTACCTGCATGTTCTCAGGTATTCTCATGTGGATGGTTCACTGACCTTAACTCTGCATGATCAGGATAACAGACATATTTGTGGTAGCTGTGCTTTTGCTACCAATCACCCCTCTCCCTTGCTCTTGCTGCCCTGTAACTTGCAATGTCCTCCCTCACCATGAAAGTTTTCAATCCTCTCCGCTCAGTGTTCAGTTTGGCCTTATGACCCTCTTTGACCAACAGAAGATATGCAGATTGGATCTTTGTCAGTCTGAGATGAAGTTTTCGACAGAGCATAACTTCTCACGAGATTCTTGTTGTTTCCTTTTTCCTGGATTATAATATTCTTTGAGGAGAGACTGCTTATTCTAGCTGTGTCCCAAGATGAGAAGATGCATGGGGCAGAGCATAGAAGAACTCTGAAGCTGTGGCCTATTAGTCTGAGTGTGAACTAAAGCTTCCTTGATGTCTTTGTCCATTTGTGCTGCTATAACAAAATACCTGAGACTAGGTCATTTATAAACAATAGGTATTTAATATTTGTGTTTCCAGAGGTTGGGAAGTCCATGATCAACATCAGGAACCCTGTATGATGAGGGCTGCTGTCTGAATCCAAGAAGTTGCTTTGTTCCTGCATCCTCAGGTAGTGAAAGACAGAAGTGGACAAATGCTATGTTTCCATGTGGTGGAAGGGATGGGAGGGCCAAACAGTGCTAATCCCATCCACAAAGCTCTCATGACTTAATCACCTCCCTCAGGTCCTCCCTCTTCACAGTGTTGAATTGGGGATTAAGTTTCAATGTGGAGGGGGACATTTGGAGGAGAGATAATCAGTACTTGTTATAAGCCACTGAGATTATGGACAGCTTATTACCAGAGCACAAATGACTAACACATGGATGGAATTGAGGCTGTTTTTCCATCAAAGAAAGTTGTTATTTATGGAAGATTCCTTTGTTCCTACAGTTTTTAAAATGAGTCCTTATTTATCCTTATTTAGTATTTATTTAGAATTTGTATAAGGTAATTTTTATTCATAAATGTTTTATTTTATTGACTTATGGAACATATAATTGTTGACTAACATTTCAGATACCTTCAATAACTTATATATAAGTATAATTTTTCTTTTATAAATATACAAGTTCATTGTTGGGAAATTATAGATTCAGTGTAGGACATGGTTTACTCTGTATGTTAGAAAGATTTGCTATAGATCAGTAATTTTTCTTCAACAGTGTGGTTTTCATGCTAGTTGCATGAGTCATATGTCTCTCTGTAATTCCCCCCATTTAAATATTGAATATTCTTTGATAAATGTATATTTATGTATTTCTTTAAATCAGTTCTTGTTATGAGAATGAGGTATTATTCATAAAATTGTCTTTTGGTTATAGCTGGGGTATAGGAAAAACACCAGTCATTTAATCTAATATAACACTGCCTTACATTTCTTGTTGATTTTAATAGTTTTCAAAAACATTAATTTTCTCATTATGTTTATAAATAATAATAGTGAAAATAAGAAAATTTAGGTGCTTTCAAATAAGCATAACTCCATGTGAACTTCATGTCTGGCTTTTTACCAAAAGTAGTAATCTCGTTTTTCCTATCTTTGTTTCTTTTTTGAAAATAATGTTAAAATAAGAATATTCATAAAATTATGAAAATATTCTTCTGTTCTGAAATAATTGTGTACTTACCTCTTTTGTTATGAACAGTTGTTGATTTTCCCAAAGTGCATTTTAAACATCAATTAAGATAACCATATTTACATCTAGTGCAAGAAACAGAAACAGAACTGTTGGCATCAAGTAACCCAACATCCTATCACTTTGAAGTATTTTGAAAACATCCATCTAAATCCCTTTGGAATTAATGGATTTAAACAAACTGTCTCTTAAACAAACAGCCCCAAGGGGTTTAACAGCTCTCTTTTTCCAGTTAACTAACACTTCCTCCCTCTCACTGTGCAAGAAGGCACTGTCTTCTGTTTCCACTCTTCAAGTTCTCCTAGCAGAAGTGACTACTTCCACTCTGAGCTGTTTTCCTGGTTCATTTCTCCTGCTGCCTCATGGAAGCATTTTCACTTGTCTATTAGTATAAAAATATTGTGCTCTTTCTCTAGAATTCCAATTGTTCTCCCTCCCCCATTCAAGACTAACCATTTTTCTTCGCAAGGAAATATTTTTCATTTTTGTCTTCCACCATTACCTTACCCCCTGACTCCTAGCTACATAATCTTTTACCCTTTTCCTTGGTTCAAGAAATTTTAGTCTTGATATACAAGTAGTTTTCATAGAAGCTGGAAGAAGAAAATTTCCTCTTTAAAATTAAAGACTAGGGTTCCAAAAATGATGCAATTGTATAGGAAGAAATAAAAATAAAGAAAGTAGCATTCTTGCTCTCATGGTGCTTATGCTCCAGAATGGGGGGAAAAACACAAAGTATGTGTCAAATGAGTGATTAAGCACCAAGAAAAAATAATAAGACAGGGGATGGAGCCAGAGAATGAGAAGGTATTCGTGTAAGCAAAGACCTCTGAAGACTGAAGATGAACCCTCTACATGTACAGCCAAAGAACGTTCAGACAGTGGGGACAGCCAATGTGAATACCCTCAGATAGGCTCACTTAGCATGTGAGGAACAGTGACGGGCCATCATAGCCTTCAGAATATGAGTCTTTCCTACATCCTGTGCCTCTTGCAACTGGCCTGAGATGCAGTAGGCGCACTGGGTCTTCTAAACAATAGTTAAGGTTCTGATTACTAGACAAGAGTAATGGGTGGCCATTGGAACATTTTGAATAGAGGACAATATTAGGCTGCTGTATGAAGAATAGACTAGAGGCAGGCAAAAGAAGAATGTAGAAAAACCAGGAAGGAGACTGGCAATAACCCAGGTGAAATGTAGAAGTAGCTTGGACCATAGCCATAGTGGGTAGAGGTAGAGAAAAGTGTAGGACACTATGTGTATTCCAGAGTTGGGGCTAGTAAAATGTGATGGTGGATTGAATATGGGAAATGAGGAACTAGAGGAATCATAAATCAATCAAGTATCTCCCTGAGCAAATGGAAGAGGTTTTCGTTTCCTGAGATGGATAGTCATAGAAGAAAGGAGAGGAAGGAGTGGGCAGAGTGTATTTTATAGCTGTTAAAGTCATCATGCTGGCTGGATATCATAGTGGGGAAGTCAATTAGACTGTCTGATATAAGTGCAGAAAAAAGGGAGAGGCTAGAACCAAGTATATAAACTTGGGGAACATCAGGATATTGATGTTTTTAAAGTTGTGACATTGAATGAGTTAACCTAGGGTATGTGCAGAGAAGGGAAATAAAAGAAGTCAAAGGGCTGAGTCCTGAGACATCCACATTCTAGAGGTCAGGAGGATGAGAGAACACAGGAAAGGTAGCAGAAAAAGGACAGCCAGCATACAAGGGATGAATCTAGGCAGCACGGACCCAAAGGGCAATGAATTGTCTCAAATGGGGACATGGAGTTATCAGCAGTAGCACCTTGGAGAGTTATCTTTTACAATTTTAATGTTTGAAATAGGTCTTCTGTTCTTTTTGTGTGATTAATATGGTCAAGAATATTAACAGTCAGCAATTAATTATCAAGTCACTTGTTTGAGCTCAAGTGGAACACACTTGAAAATATTTTCATGGGGAAGTTGGAAAACTGGAGTATAATCCCATATTTAGACAAACCAGGTGTCACCGTGTGTACAGTATTTCACTTCTGAGTTCACAATTTAGCTGATTCTTCATCCAAAGCAGAAGGAATAGCAATCAAAGTTCCTACAAAGCAGTATAACAAATGGTCTGCAGTAAGTGCTCAGTAACAACCAAATAAACGAATGAATCAATGAACAAATACATGTTCTTTCAAGTTCGAGGATTTTTAAAATTTTTTTTAACTTTTATTTAATGAATATAAATTTCCGAAGTACAGCTTATGGATTACAATGGCTCCCCCTCCATGACTTCCCTCCCACCCATGACCTTCCCCTCTCCCGCTCCCTCTCCCCTTTCATTATTATTGGCTCTCCAGTGACCTTTCTCTTTAAGGAATATGGACAGAAATGAGTTGAAATGGCATCAGCACCTCGTGCCTTTCTTTTTCTTTTATTCCTAGTGGTTTGCCTGTAGAGCACTTAATTATTTATACTGCCTTTAGGAAGTGCGACTGGGCTTTGCTGCCATGGCTGCTGCTTCTGTTGTTATTAGTCTCAGAGCTGCTTCTTATTTCCTTCAGCTCAGTGAAGGTGGTGAGCTTCCTTTTCCAAAGCCCTTGAAGTACTCAGCTCAGCAGTCTCGGGCCCCTCAAGCACTTAATGAGAACCATGGAAGACCCAATTTCCTTTGTTGCCCTCAGTTTCCTAGACCTCAGAGATTCAGACACTGAGCTACACCAGAGGACCAGTGTGATGCTTCAAGGGTTTTCTCCTTCACTTTTCTGTTCATGTGTAATCTGAGAAGCTCTATGTTTCTTATTTGTTTGCCTTTTCTCCAGACTAACTAAGCTGTAGCATTTCTTTCTTTTTGGCAACAGCAAAACAAAAATGTGCAAATGCTACCTATTGCTTTGATAACTAGAGCCAAAAGTTTTTAGTTGTTATTATGTGACTTCTTTCAATTTTCTCTCATTCTCTCTCTCCCTTCTTTCTTTTTCCTCAATCTTTAATTTTTTCCATTTTCCTTTTTATGAGAATGCTAATTTAATTTATGGAATGTGCTAAGTCCCTCAAATTGAATAATAAATGCTTATTACATGATAAATGCTGATTAAAAACACATAGCACCTGTCAGAGATGCATTCATTTGAGTTTAAATGGAAATGTCATGGGGCAGGTGCTGTAGCTAAGCCAATTAAACTGCTACTTGGTACACCTGCATTCCGTATTGAAGTGCCTGGGATTGAATCTGACCTATGCTTCTGATCCATCTTCCTATTAATTCATCTGAGAGTCAGGAGATAAGTGCTCGAGTACTTGGGTCCCTGCCACCCACGTGGAATACCCTGATGGATTCTGTTGCTGGCATTTGAAGAGTGAACCAGTAGATGGTAGATCTCTCTCTATATGTCTCCCCTTCTCTCTCTTTCACCCTGCCTTTCAAATGATAAAAAAAGGAAATGTAGAAAAATGTCAGCATATCTGTTATTCTACTACAATGACCATAACTTGATAGTAAATTTAATTTATTCAGTGTCTGTTGAGAGGCTGCTATATGCAAAATTCTACAATGGCAGTTATAGTAAATGGCTATCACTATCTGGGTCTAAGGTTTATTATGAGAGGTTTACATGTAAGTGTAATTCTGCTTGCATAGCTGGCAGATACCATTGTAGCTATGCAGAAATCCATATGTATATGTATATATACAGATATACACACACATATACATATAGGGTGAAAAGTATTTTATTACAATGAGATCATCACTGAGGATCTGAGGCATGCATGTAGCATCAGCAGGCATAATAAGTTTTTGAGCATTCAAGAACAGAATATGCTAGCATTCAATGTGTATAACATGCTGTTTATAATGATAGATTTTGGAATAAAAATAAGGACTTGTATACACTCTGCATCTTTGTGCAAACTGCCTGGATACTTAAAGAACAGAGTTGATCATGTTCTGTCTCCCTCAGTTTGCTAGACTCAATTATCTGAAATCTCAAGTGAATGATATTTTTGAAGATCTGTACAATTTACATAATCAAAATATTGCTTTTAATGAGAAAATATTGATGTTTATAGCACCAGTGAGTTTCATAAAAGTAGAGATAAATTCTAGTACAGCCCTCAATTCCAAAATTCATTAACAGGGTCAGAGAGAGGGAGAGCATCCCAGCTCAGGAAGTAGATTGAGGTGGAGTGGAATGTAGGGCTAGGAGTTAAAGGGAGTAGCAGGATCTAAATCCTGTTCCTGGTGCCAAAGCAAAATAACAAGGACAAGTTTTGGGGGTGAAGGAAAGTGGACATTTAATTTGCTGACAGACAGGGGGCATAGCAAACCTCTGGATCTCAAGAACTATTATCCTCCCGAGTAAGTGTATTTTTAAAAGACTACAAGGGAGACTGGCACTTTGACACAGGCAGTAAAGCCTCCACCTGCAGAGCCATCATCCCATATGGGCACCAGTTCGAGTCCTGACCACTCCACTTCTGATACAGCTTCCTGCCCATATGCCTGGGAAAGTAGAGCAAGATGGTCCAAGTCCTTGAGACCCTGGACTCATGTGGGAGACCTGAAAGAAGCTCCTAGCTCCTGGCTTCACATTGGCCCACTCTGGCCATTGCCGCCACATGAGGGGTGAATCAGCAGATAGAAGATCTCTGTCTGTCTCTCCCTCTTTGCCTCTTTCACTCTATAAACTCTGCCTTTCAAATAAATAAATAAGTCTTTAAAAAAATTACAAGGTAGGTGGCAAGGGTGGTGGGTAGTGGGAGGAGGTCTGGTCTGATGAACTCACAAAGGAGCTGTAAGCCTCTGGCTTTGGCCAGGAACTGAGGTTTGTACATTGCTTCTCTCTCTGTTTTGTGCTCTGGTTATCTGCAAACCAGCTGAGATAAGGAACAAGGCAGTGTGTACTCAGGACATGGGCAAGCAGTAAGCAAGCAGCCCAGGCCTGAAGCATAAATGCGATGCTCTTCAGAAGTTCCATGCATGTCACCTGGTTTGTATGAAGGCCAAGAGGGTTTCAGTCCACGTGGGGGCTATGGGCAGGTGCCGGTTCCTTTCTGGTATGGACTTGGATTTCCCCTGCCCAGATCTGGATTCCCCTACAGAGAATCCCTCAGGACAATACCACCAAAGTCTTATGTGTTGGAGAAGCAAATGACCTCATGGATCTGGTGATTAGAATCTCGTAGTCAGTTGTACCATTCTCTCAGTTCACTTTAGAGGGGCTGGACGACCAGTGCCTGATGGCACCTAGCAGCTGCATTCAAGGTACTCTCTGAGGGCTAAATTCCATTCTCAGGTCACCATAATTTGTCCTTTTCCATATGATATAGGTAGAATGTAGTTATTTCCAAAGACTGAACTCAAAGATCGATCACTCAGGTGGGGTTTAGTGACAAGAATAAAGTCCTAACAACCTGTATGAGGTAAGAAAGTCAAGTTCAATATTAGGAAATAAAAAACAGATTCCTTGTTTGTTTATGAATTTCCAGCTGGAAGAAATAATTCCCATAATTAGAAGTGGGGAAATTAAGTAAAAACCAGACTAACAGTCAAAGGAAGGATTGAATTCAACATAATGTAAAGATGAGGCTCCTGAAATCTCCCCTGTAATTGCTACTCTTTGATGTAGGAACAGAGGACCACAGGCCCTCCCTCGCACTGATGAGAGAGGGATAGGAGCCATACAGGATCTCACATTAAACAAAATAAGGATGTTTCTTAAATGTACTTCCAACTAATATCACAGTGATTCTCTAGAATGATCACTATTTTTCATAAACTCATTTTAGCTCCAATATCTAAAGAGTTCAGAAGTTCTACTCCCATCCTTGTAAGAGAAAAAGCTACAACCATGAAAAATCACCTTTCCTCATACTCATTAAAGAACTGAGATCACAGGGCAAACTGAAACTCACTGGAGAGACAGGTACTTTCAGAGAAATACAGCAACAGTGGAGGGGAACCCAACAGCGCCAAGTCAAGCAGGAATACTATTTAGTAATTTTACCACCGTAATGCAGGCAGAGTGTGGACTACACATGAGGGTTAGGGCCACTTGTGGGTCACAACATAGGGCACCCCATACTTTCATGAGTCTCACATTAAGGAATCGTAAAGATCATAGGAGATCCTCTCTTGGTTCTGGCCCCAGATGGGGGAAGACTGGACAGTGTGAAAGAAATCCAGGGTGTTCTCCATGACAAAAGCCTACCCTGCACAGGGAGATTTCCAGAGCCTTTTCCCCCATAGGGAGGACATTCCTTGCATTCCATCCCAGTCTAGATTTTCTGTCTCACTTGTGCAGGGCAAAATGCTGTAGCTAGAAAGGGAGAAAGATGAGGTAAGAGGAAATGCTGTACCATTTGATAAACATATAGGTAGACCAATCCTTTAACATACACCAAGAAAAGTCCAAGCTTTGACAAGATTACAGAACTGGGAGACAGTTTCAAAAGATACGACACATGCAGAACAGGAGCACCCGTAGATGAAGAGATACAGAATCAAGCAGAAAAACACCTTTGAAGTAATAATGGCTAAGAGCTTCCCAAATATTGGTGACAGACACCAAATCACAGTCCCAGGGTATTCAGAGAACATCAGGAGTAAAGAAAACCAACAAAAACCAAGCATCAGCACCAGCAAAACACTCATTTTAAGTACATCATATTCAAACTGTAGAAAATCAAAGATAAGAGAAAATGTTGAAAGAAGCCAGAGAAATAAAATGCTTTATCTCTCTTTCTCTCTGTCTCTCTCTCTCTCTCTCTCTCTCTCACGTCAATCTCTATCAAAAAAAATTCTTTATCTCTCTATGGAGAAGCAAGGGTAAGAATATCAGACTTCTCATCAGAAACCATACTGAAATCGGAGAAGACCTAAAATCAACACTAAAAATGTGGCCCCTTAAGTTTCCCAGAAGTGCTATCTGGGGTGCTGTAAGGTGTCTGGCACATAACAAATCTTCCCAGGCAGAGGAATCAATTAATTCACAGGCTTTTATTGGGGTTCCGCTCCCGGGCGAGGTTCCCCGGTCCCAACAGAGCAACAGAGCCGGGGGCCGGGGAAGTCATGTGTCAGAGATTGGGAAAGCCCCTTTTATAGATTCAGGGCATGGGAGTTAAAGGTTGAGGCAGGTCTGATCCTCATTGGTTGACCTTTAGGCACCCGCAGGGACCTCGACAAGGACTTTCTTTCCCAGAAGTAGGCCTCTCCATTCCTGGAAATATAGGCCTTCCTTCCATGTGCATCCCAAAGCTACCATCCCGACCTTTTGATGATAGGAAAGGGGGCGACGATGAGTCTCTCTGGCTACTTCCTGCTGACTGGGGATGTCGTCTACAGGGGCCCACTGGGGGTATCTTGGGGCTCCACAGGGACAGGCATGTATGGATGGAGAAACATCTGGTTGACTGCCTGGTTGCTGAAGGCCTTGGTTCATTCCATTATCACCTGCTGTAAACACTAAAACAGACACTGTAGTATACAAGTCAGGGTGAGAATAGTAACCAATGATCCTAAGAGTGGCATTAACCAGGTAATGAAAGGATTTCATAGAGGAGAGGAAATGAGGGGGGTCTCTGGACCCTTGTGAGGATGGTTTGATGGACGTGGTTTAAATCTGATCCCAGCTGAGACCAGGAGAAAGGCCACTCAACTTTTGCAGGTAGAGGGGTTTGTCTGAAGAGAAATTCTGAATAATCATACAACATTAAGTGAGGGAGAGGACCATCAGTACACAAAGGTTGGGAGTAGAGCCATTAATGTTAGAGTAGAGGCTATGATTACAAAGGAAGGTGCTGTCTAAGCCACAAATAAGTTCTCCGATTGAGAGACAAATAGAACCTGACAGAAGGGGCTTGATAATAATCTGGTGGGCTTTAGGCCTTGTAAGTTAAGAGGCCCAGACTTATCTATCTCTTCACATAGGGTACATCCTAAGGGAGGTGTGAACCTTCTTGGGGAAGGCACCCTGTTGACTTCCATTACCTAGCTGGTCTGGGAGGGGAGCTGGCCAGGTAAAGGTAGATGGCCTCTCTAACAGGAAATTTACAGTTCTGCCTGCAGTGTTGCGGACCCTACTTGGCCGTCTCCTCTCAGCAGCAGTGGTCACCTTGGAAGCTGGGCTGAGTGAAGGGCTTTTCAGCTTAGAGCCAATAAGATCTGTGGCTCTGACCTGGTCATCCTTCAACTCCAGGGCAGGTCCATTTCCGGTGATCCAACTCTTGGCTGGCAGAGCTGCCAGGGCTCTTCACAAGCTGATTTCTGCTGAAGCCCAGGCTTTCCAAACTGAAAGCCACTGCAGTGGACTGGCCTGTTGTGTCTCCTTGAGGGCAGATCACTGTACAGAGCTGCTTGTAATAGGCTGCCAACTATCTTTACATTTCTGATGCCTAGCTTTCTCTTCCTCCTGCTTTTTTGTTAAAGCAGACCAGAGGATGCAAGTCAAGGGGGTGCTCAAGTCCCAGATCACTTACTGACAATAGTAATATCAAATGAAAATTTAGAAAGCAGTTTCAATCATTAGATAACAAATATAGCAGTTTCAATACTAGCTTTTTAAACTTTTTAACTGTTTTTTAATTTACCAATTGATTCGAATTACTTTCTGCTCTTAGTAACCTCAGTTAACCATACTTTCTCTCAGTTGGTACCTATAATACATTATTGGCTTCATCTCTTTACAGCACCATCCCAAAGTACTGAATACAATAGAAGTGGCTGGAAAAAGTCCATCAGAACCTATAGGAGGACAGCTAAGCACAGAACCAACAACACTTTAGTTTTATGAGCAGCAAATCTGATATTTAAAACTGTGGGTGATAAAAGACTTTCAGTTGCCACGTTTAAAATTATAAACTTATTATAAACTTAACAAGAGGCACTTGCTTACTTCACATAGCATTTTTGAAAGCACCTGTAGGATTTTACAGAACATTTAACTCTTTAGGCCTCTGTGGCTTTCTCATTAAGATCCAAGATTTCTTTCATAACCTTCTGTGACTTCCACACACCCTCTTCAACTTACTTGAAACATTCCATCATTTCCATTCCAGTCTAGAGTAAACTAGCCATCAGGATGAAGTAAATCTTACAAACTTTGTCCTTTCTTTATTCAAAATAATTCTTTCCTTTAACCTTCCTTACCAAATATACATTTCTATGACATTTTTAACACAAATTTAACATGCTGAGTATACAAGAGTTTACAATAAATTAGCAATTACACCTAAATAACTTAAGATTCTGATATATCTCTACTTGAATTCAATTAAAATTAAAATTGCATTCATCTAAAACAAGTACTAATTACCCATTGTTGTTTTATTGAGTACTGATTACCAGGAAACCTGTTAAAATAAATTGCAAAAATAAGCTCAGCAAGTTACAAAGCAATATTTTCAAAGGTAGTGGTCTTCCTAGATTCAAAGAAAGGAAACCAGAGGAAGAGGCTAGACAGCCAGGAACAGGTTCAGGAACAGTGTTCAGGAATAGGTCCTTTTAAAACTTTGCCGGAGGGCGGCCAGGGAAGCAGGAGCAGGGAATCTCATTAGGATGGGGGTGGGGAGCTTGACACTGGTGGTTGGGCCACGTGGCTACCTGGCTTCCAGCAATTGCGGGGGTGGGACAGGGCAGAAGAATGCGCATATGGGGGGAGGTTCCTGGCTAGTTGTGGGATCCCCAGGAACTCAGGAGGGTCCAAAAATGCAGAGGGTCAAGAGTTCAGCAGTAACACAGAAGAGGCATCCTTAAGAGGTGGGGGCCCGATCTTGGCCAGCAAGACCTGGGCCGTGGAGCAGGCAGAGAGGAAAGTAGGACAGAAGGGAGTAGGACAGGAGCGGAGGTTTCAGAAAGCCTGGAGATATGGAACCTCTGACCATTTTCTCTCCCTGCAGCAGAAATTCTCAAGGTAATTAGGTCATGCCTGGGTGGAGTAGAAGATTAGGTGTTTACTCCGTAGGTCCTGGGCCAGTCCCAGTTTCTTCAAGTTCTTTAGGAGGCAGGCCAGGGGGCATTTTGAATCCCACCCTCAAGATTGGCCAGATCCCATGGTCTCCCTGGTAGCCTCGATCTACTGAAATTCGGTCAAGGCATCCCCTGTCCCAGACTTCAGCAGCTGGATTAGAGGTCAGTCCTCTACGGGGCCAGGCCAGCAGCGGGACACCTCCAACAGCCACTGGGAGGCTAAACAGCAGAGAACAGAGGCCACGTGCACACGATCTGGAGGTCTCTGTCTGGACGGAGAGCTAGCTGGAGATCACAGAGACTGGGCCAACCCAGAGGAGGGAGGGAGAGCAAGGGAGGAGTTACAGTTGGTGGAGAGCGGTCCATAGTCAGCCTGGGACACCAGATAGGTTCAATGAGCAAGGGGGCCTCGAACCCAGAGAGGGGAGGCTCTAAACCTCAGCTCCCAAGTTTCGGCACCATCTGTAAGGTGTCCAGCACATAACAAATCTTCCCAGGCAGAGGAATCAATTAATTTACAGGCTGTTATTGGGGTTCCGCTCCCGCTCTGTTGCTCTGTTGGGAACAGGGAAGTCACGTGTCAGAGATTGGGAGAGCCCCTTTTATAGATTCAGGGCATGGGAGTTAAAGGTTGAGGCAGATCTGATCCTCATTGGTTGACCTTTAGGCACCCTGAGGGACCTTGACAAGGACTTTCTTCCCCAGAAGTAGGCCTCTCCATTCCTGGAAATATAGGCCTTCCTTCCATGTGGATCCCAAAGCTACCAGGTGCCACATGTGCTACCAGAATTTGGGGTGCCATACGATTTCACCACAGGCTTATTACTAAATCCCCAATATTAATAAGCCTGAGAGGGTTCTTGCCTAATATGTAGAGAAGAATTCTAAATAGCGGCACAGATAAACGATGCAGCATGGTACATTTTAAGCTTTTATTTAGTGAGAAAGATGCATAGGAGAGTGAGAGCTTTATTTTAGAGAAAGAGGTAAATAGGGTTCATACCGAGCACCAGGAACCAGCCACGTGGAGGAGTATTTAGGCCTGTATCTGGGCCAGGAAGCCTAGAGCACATTGTCAGAAGGCCATGCACCCTGGAGGCACGGGGCTACAGCAAGCCCCCTCCTGACAAGAGGCCAGGGAAGAAGAGAGAGCTGGGCTGCACTGTGTCCCAGCTTTTAACCCATTTCCAAAGGGGAGTGGTTAATTAACCTGATTGGTTGGTGGGCACCGAGGTGTGGCCAGGTAGGGGAATGAGGCCACACAGGGGCGTGGCAAAGGCAACAGATAGGGTGTGAAGTTACACAGGGGCGTGGTGAAGGCGTGCTCTTCCAGATCACAAATCTGATCAATTTTAACCGTATGCCTGCCTACTTCATCCCCCCCTCAGAGACTCCAAACCTTAATCTTAAGGGGATGTTGATGGGCGTCGAGTCACCATCTTCTGTAGCTGCTTCCTTCTTATTAGGGGCACAGACCCTGCCTTTTCTCGGTCTGGAAGTCTCTGCCTATCTCATCTAATGAGTTCGTTTCAAGAGCTGGATCTCTTTCAGTCACCGCCATCCTCAGTGTCTCCTGCATGGTCATCATTATTCTCAGAAGCTGCTGGGTTCTGCGGGGTTATTTTAGATATAAATGAAGGTCCATTGTCACTCTGGAGTGACCGTGAGAGTCCAAACCGTGGCACGATGTCTTTCAACAAGGCTTTACGTACCTCGTGTGCTTTCTCCATTCAGGTTGAAAAGGCCTCTATCCATCCTGTAAAAGTATCAATAAAGACTAGAAGGTACCTATAATTGCTTGTTGGGAGCATATTGGTAAAATCAACCTGCCAATTTTCACCTGTTTATGTTCCCCTCCTCTGCAGGAGTCAACAGGGGAGTTGGCATTATGTGGTGAGGGTTATTCTGTAAACATAGTGGCCAAGAGCGAGTCACGGCTGGCGCCACAGCTCAATAGGCTAATCCTCCACCTAGCGGCGCCGGCACACCGGGTTCTAATCCCGGTCGGGGCACCGGATTCTGTCCCGGTTGCCCCTCTTCCAGGCCAGCTCTCTGCTGTGGCCAGGGAGTGCAGTGGAGGATGGCCCAAGTGCTTGGGCCCTGCACCCCATGGGAGACCAGGAGAAGCATCTGGCTCCTGCCATCGGATCAGCCTGGTGCGCCGGCCGCAGCGTGCCAGCCATGGCGGCCATTGGAGGGTGTACCAATGGCAAAGGAAGACCTTTCTCTCTCTCTCTCTCTCATTGTTCACTCTGCCTGTCAAAAAAAAAAAAAAAAAAAAAAAAGCGAGTCACTTCCTTTATGACCATATTTAGTCCCTTTCCCACAAAAGCTCAGGAGACCAGTTGTACTAAGACATCTCTTTCAAAATGGGTAGAGTTGTGTATCTCCTTTATAATTTTCCATTGAGCAGCCATTGGTAGCATAATTCTATGGTTTAGCATCCACCATCCCTTTGCGTTTTTAGTATAGCCCATTCATTCTCAGGCTCCGTATAGTGAGGTTCCTTAACCACTTCCACAGATTGAGGTACAAGGGCCATTTCCAAATTTTTCTGTTTTCCTGTGTAGCTGCTCTATCTGCTAATGCATTTTCCTGGTTAATATAATTATCTCCCTTCTGATATCCCTTGCAGTGGATGATGGCCACTTCTAAAGGCTCCACTACTGCCTGAAGTAGAGCCAGTATCTCTTTTCCACATTTAACAGGGGTCAGAAAGACCCTCTCTTTCCAGATTGCTGCATGTGCATGTAACACAAGGAAAGCATATCCGGAATCCATATATATATTACTTCGCTGGCCTTTTCCCAGTTATAAAGCCCTAGTCAATGCAATAAGCTGCGCCTTTTGGGCTAAAGTATTGTGTGATAGTGTTTGGGCATCTATTGTCTGAGTAAGATCCACTACGGCATAGCCTGACTTTCTAACTCCTTCCTTCATATAGCTGCTGCCATCAGTAAACCATTCAGCATCTGGATTTTTCAGGGGCTCATCTCATAGGTCTGGCCTACTAGAGTACATCTGCCGAATTCAATACAAGTAGGAGGAAGGTGGAATGAAATACATAAAGTGCTGAAATATAAACCAAGCTAGAATTTCAGTTCACAATTGATCATAATGATAGGACTAAGAGTCAAAGGGATCACATAAACAAGACTAATGTCTGCAAATACTAGCTGATAGAATAAAAAAGGGAGAGAACGATCCAACATGGGAAGCGAGATACACAGCAGACTCATAGAATGGCAGATGTCCTAAACAGCACTCTGGCCTCAGAATCAGCCCTTAAGGCATTCAAATGTGGCTGAAGAGCCTGTGAGAGTATAAGACACTCTGGCAAAAAAAAAAAAAAAAAAAAAAAAAAAACCACCTAAGTGAAAGATCTCTGTGAGTGAGATCCCAGTGGAAAGAACAGGCCATCAGAGAAGGTGGTACCTTTTTCTGAAAGGAGGAGAGAACTTTCATTTTGACTATGACCTTGTCTAAATAGATTGAAGTCAACGAACTCAAAAGGCTTCCATAGCCTTGGAAATTCATGACAAGAGCCTAGGGAGATTACTGATGCTATAAACAAGAGTATCAATTTGTTAAGTCAACAACAGGAGTCACTGTGCACTTACTCCTCATGTAGGATCTCTGTCCATTATGTGTTTTACAATGTGAATTAATGCTATAACTAGTACTGAAACAGTATTTTACATTTTGTGTTTCTGTGTGGGTGTAACCTGCTGAAATCATTACTTAATATATGCTAAATTGATTTTCTTTATATAAAGATAATTGAAAATGAATCTTGATGTGTATGGAAGGGGAGAGGGAGTGGGAGAGGGGAGGGTTCCGGGTGGGAGGGAAGTTATGGGGGCGAAGCCATTGTAATGCATAAGCTGTACTTGGAAATTTATATTCATTAAATAAAAGTCAAAAAAAGACAAGTAACAAAATAGAAGAATATTTGAAAATGAAAATTGGCTAAGTAACTGAAACTATATTATACAAAAATTCTATAACTCATTGACAAAAGAAAGCCCAAATAAAAAGTGGGCAAAGATCTTGATAGACTTTCTCATGAAGTTAAACAAAAGGCCAATAATCATATGAAAGTAGGCTCAACACCTGCAGTGTTCCCATTAGAGGAACACAAATCAAAGCCATAATGAAATGCCACTTCACATTCACTACTATGAATACTATCAGAACACCAGAAAATATTAAGTGTGAACAAGGATGTAAAGAATTTGGAACTCATGTGAACTGGTGTAACCACTGGTGTAACCACTGTGGAAAACAGTTTGACAGTTCTTTAAAATGTTAAACATAGGGGCCAGCGCTGTGGCTCACTTGGTTAATCCTCCCCCTGTTCCTGTGTCCCATATGGGCACTGGGTTCTAGTTCCGGTTGCTTCTCTTCCAGTCCAGCTCTCTGCTGTGCCCCGGAAAGGCAGTGGAGGATGGCCCAGGAGGCCATCTGCATCTGCATGGGAGACCAGGAGGAAGCACCTGGATCTTGGCTTCTGATTGGTGCACCTCCGGCAGTAGCGGCCATTTTGGGGGTGAACCAACAGTAGGAAGACCTGTCTCTCTCTGTCACTGTCTAACTTTATCTGTCAAATAAAGAAAAAAGTGAAACATGGATTTTTTTTTTCTTTTTTGGACAGGCAGAGTTAGACAGTGAGAGAGAGAGAGACAGAGAAAAAGGTCTTCCTTATTCTGTTGGTTCACCCCCAAAGTGGCCGCTATAGCCAGCATGTTGCAGCCAGCGCACTGCACCGATCTGAAGCCAGGAGCCAGGTACTTCTTTCTGGTCTCCCATGCGGGTGCAGGGCCCAAGCACTTGGGCCATCCTCCACTGCCTTTCCGGGCCACAGCAGAGAGCTGAGCTGGAAGAGGAGCAACCGGGACAGCATCCGTTGCCCCAACCAGGTCTAGAACCCTGATGCCGGTGCTGCAGACATAAATTTACCATTTGACCCAGCAATTCTACCTCTAGGTACTCATCCCAAACTAATTGAACATAGACACACAAACAGATTCTTACACACCAATGTTCATAGCAGGATTATTTACACAGTCAAAATATAGAAACAACCCAAATGTCCTTCAGTAAATAAATGAATAAATAAAATATGCTAGATACATGCTCTGGGTTATTATTCTTCCATAAAGAGAAATGACATTCTGACCCACATTACAATGTGGAAGAAGTTTGAAAACATGCTAAATGAGTTAGGTCACACACAAAAGAGCAACTGTAATATGATTTCACAGATGTGAGATGCCCAGAGTAGTCAAATTCATAGCAGGAGAAAGTAGAATAGAGATTACCGGGGGCTGGGGGTAAGCCAGAACTGAGTGATTACTTAATGAGTATAGAATTTCTGTTTGTGAAAATGGGAAATTCTGGAAATAGTTGTAAAGTTTGCACAACATTCTGGAAGTCCTTAATTCCACTGAATTATACAGTTAAAAGGATTAAGCAGTAAATCTTACATGATGTATATTTTACATCATAAGAAAAACTAATACTATTCCTAAAAAAGAAAAAAAGAGACAGTGAAACAAAATGTTAGTGAAACAGATAAACGACCATTGCAAAACACTGTGTGTGAGTCAGTTGATTCTTCTCTGTCCCACTGGGCTTGCTTGTTCATCTGTGACCAGCTGGTTTACCTGGGCAGCTCATTGTCCAAGTGTTTAATGGCAGTCAGCTGGAGCAACCAAGAAACTGGGCCCCATGTTTCCCACCCAATCCTATGCCACCATAACCAGAAGAATACAAAAGACTTGCTTACCCAATGGTTTGCTAGGATTTCAAGGATAGAGTAGTATGTACAGTCTCTGGGTTTCACAGACTCTGAGCCAGTAGAGTTACTTACACTATATTCTGTTAGTCAAAACAAATCATACAGACACATAGAGAAATAGAACAGATCCCTTGATAGGAGAGATTCATAATAACACTGATAAATAGTTGGGGGGGCATATGGGTCCTGGTTCCCGTGCCAACTGCTCCACTTTCCAATCCAGGTCCCTGCTAATGTTCCTGGGAAAGCAGCAGAAGATGGCCCAAGTGCTTGGGCCCCTGCAATCCATGTTGGAGACCCAAATGAAGCTCCTGGTTCTTGGCTTTGATCTTGTCCAGCCTTGGCTTTCAGGTCATTTGGGGAGTGAAGCAGCAGATGGAAGATCTCTCTCAAATGGTAGATCTTCCTCTCTCTCTCTCTCTCCATCTCTCTTTCTGTTACTGTGCCTTTCAAATCAATAAATAAATCTTTTTTTAAAAAAGGAAAAATAGTTGGAACACCAAAAAAGATAGAGATTTACACCCATTTTTGCAATCTGCTTGAATACAAACTCCCTGTAATAAAGTAGTAAAAATTAAAAATTACTGCATTTTTAGAGAATATTTTTGAAATGAAGGAACTTGCATAGGTAAAGTTAAATGCATAAAATATTAAACTGTACTAATATATGTTCATATTATGTTTTGTGATATATATACATACACATGATTATATATTTAATCTCTATATTTTCTAAATTCTAAGTTCAAGCATTCCTCTGATAATTAGAGAAGAACAAATTTCCTTAAATGATAAAACACTTTTTATAAGTGTTTGTGTTTCTTTTATTCATATATTCTTGAATTTCCATGAACAATAGGAACTAGTTTATGAAGATCAAATGTTTAATATGGCCTTTGTGTCACCTTTCATATGACTGACCATTTAATATTAGTACTCTAGGATTAATTTAGAATCCTACTATAATAGAACTATCCAAAAGACAATAACAACTATTTTTAGAACTCTACAATCCATCTTTATCTCAACCTTTATCTTTTAATCCAGACATCTCTCTGCTGGAAGCAAAAAGCTTAAGTAACTAGGACAACAAATCAGAACCAATGTACTTTCTTGAATTTAATGAATAATAACAGAAGAGAAGCATTACAGTCTACCACAAATCTATTTTTAGTGTCCACTCTTGGGTAAAGTTCACACACCAAATCCTACTTTACTTTACTTCATTCCTTCAAAAATTATTCGCTGAAAATGTTTGAATAGTTGAGAATGCAGTGAAAAGACATACAAGTGAACAAATGTGTTTCTTGTAGTATGTTTATCTGCTATAATAAAAGTTAGTAGGTAGTGCTACATGAAACTCTCTGACTCAGACATATTTTTCATTTTGTGGAGGAGGAAGGTGTTGGAGGAAGTTTCAGAAAGTTGACTTTTAAGAATGTGGTTTTGGAATTCTTCTTTCACCAAATATTTATAGTCTACTTATTTTGGGCTGGCAAAGTATGCTTCAAGAGGAGCAGTGAACAACACAAAGCTTGTCTTCTCATTTAAAGCACAGTCTAGGTAAGGAAAAAGACAGCAAATGAGCAAATATATGCAACTGAAAGTAATAATAAGTGCTAGAGAAAGAGCTACGGGGGCTCTGGAAAAGTGTGACAGTCATAAGAGAGTACCTGGGATAGATAGAGT
Organism: Oryctolagus cuniculus; assembly: GCF_051225735.1. Classification (NCBI taxonomy): domain Eukaryota; kingdom Metazoa; phylum Chordata; class Mammalia; order Lagomorpha; family Leporidae; genus Oryctolagus; species Oryctolagus cuniculus. The sequence goes on along the minus strand of NC_142872.1, from coordinate 157,306,038 downwards.
TATACTTCCACCCAACGCCTTCTTCCCTCCAGTGCTTAGAAGATGCCAGGGCTCTCTTCACATATCTTCAATGCCATAGGCTTCTGGAACTGGAGTAGTCACAGTGGGTTAGGTGAAATATAAGAAATATAAGATACAAGAGAGATTGTTAGACTTGAAATGTACTGGATACTGTCTGTTTAAAGAAATTCAAGTATGATAACTCAAAAATTATTTCTTTTGATGACAACATTTTTGATCCCTTCTATAAGAAGTCTTTCACTTGAAGTGACTCAAGTGAGTTGTGTGTTAAATTGCCAGGGATAAGTGATATTTAGAACAGAAGGTGAAAATTGCATGTGCCAAAGTAAGCTGAATCATTCTTTTGTTGATGCAGAGGCAAACTTAAGAGATTCATTGCGTGTGGGTACAGAGAATTAGTCTCCATTCAACTATCTCTGCAGTAAACCCATTTACTTTTGATTCCTTAGCTCCATCCTGGTTTTTCACTAGGTGAACAATCCTTCCCTATTTTGACAGCCTAAGTGGGGGCATCAATCAGATTTCCTCTCTTCCTCTACTCCTAAACTACACTCTGCAACACCTGTCCCAGACAAGGAGTTGACATATCATCTAATCACAGAATAATAATAGTATTTTTTTAATCTTGAAGTATTTCACTTCTTTGATTGTACTAAAATGGACATAATATCTATCAATTTAGCAACTTGTAAGTATAATATGTAATGGTATTAAATATACCCACAATGTTGAAAAACTTTCACTGATCTATGCCTCAAACATTTACTTCACTGCAAGTAGAATCTCTGTACTCATTAAACAGTATCTCTGTATTATACACTCTTCCCAGCTGCTGGTAACCTCTGTTCTACTTTCTGTCTCTGAATTTGACTACTCTAAGAACTTCACATACATGCTTTCCTTTGAAATGCACATTTTCTTTTGTTCTAAATAATTTAATTTCACATATGTGTTTGTATGTGTATCTCTAATGTTCTCCTATCTATGGTTTAAAAAAGTAAATTGGGTTTGCTGGACAGAACCTCAAATCCTAAAACAGCAATCCTCTAGTTATTAATTTGAGTTTATTTCCTTTAAGAGTTGAAGGTGTTTCTGTCCTGAAGAGTGGAGTAATGCACAAATTAGTGATATGCTGATTTTCCTACCTAACAACAGGAAAAGGGTGCTGGGAGGTACAGCGACTGTGCTGTCTCTGCAAAAACTGTCAGATCACTTTACATGTCCTAATTCCCCCTTATTCCTGATTCTCATTCCCCATCTGTTTCTCCATAGTGATTGGTATTTAAACTCTGAAAAGGAACATGTGCAACTGGAACAAGATATTTCTTTTAAATTAAAGGCTGGATGTCTGATAATCGACACTTGAGATCTCCCAAGGTTATTAGCATTTTTAATAATGATTGGAGGCCGGCGCTGCGGCTCACTAGGTTAATCCTCCACCTGTAGCCCCAGCACCCCGGGTTCTGTCCCAGTTGCTCCTCTTCCAGTCCAGCTCTCTGCTGTGGCCCCGGGAAGGCCGTGGAGGATGGCCCAAGTGCTTGGGCCCTGCACCTGCTTGCGAGACCAGGAGGAAGCACCTGGCTCCTGGCTTCGGATCAGCGCGGCGCCAGCAACAGCGTGCCAGCCATAGCGGCCGTTTGGGGGGTGAACCAACAGAAGGAAGACCTTTCTCTCTGTCTCTCTCTTTCTCACTGTCTAACTCTGCCTGTCCAAAAATAATAATAATAATAATAATTGTTTTTTTATTTTTTAACTTTTTTAATAAATATAAGTTTTTCAAGTACAGCTTTTGGATTATAGCAGCTTTTCCACCCCATAACCTCCCTCCCACCTGCAACTATTCCATCTCCCACTTCCTCTCCCAACCCATTCTTCATCAAGTCATTTTCAATTATCTTTATATACAGAAGATCTACTTAGTATTTACTAAGATTTCAACAGTTTGCAGCCACTCAGACACACAAAGTATAGAGTACTGTTTGAGTATTAGTTATGCCCTTAATTCACATAGTACAACAAATTAAGGACAGAGATCCTACATGGGGAATAAGTGCACAGTGACTTCTGTTGTTGATTTAATGACTCTTATTTATGATGTCAGTAATCACCCGAGGCCCTTGTGGTGAGCTACCAAGGCTATGGAAGCCTCTTGAGTTCACCAACTCCAATCTTATCTAGACAAGGCTACAGTCAAAATGGAAATTCTCTCCTCCCTCCTGTTCTTCCCACTGGGATCTCACTCACAGAGATCTTTCATTTAGGCCATTTTTTTGCCACAGTTTCTTGGCTTTCCATGCCTGAAATACTCTCATGGGCTTTTTAGCCAGATCCAAATGCCTTAAGGGCTGATTTTGTGGCCAGAGTGCTGTTTAGGACATCTGCCATTCTATGAATCTGCTGTGTATCCCACTTCCCATGTTGGATCATTCTCTCCTTTTTAATTCTATCAGTTAGTATATGCAGACACTAGTCTTGTTTATCTGATCCTTTTGACACTTAATCCTATCATCATGATCAATTATGAACTGAAACTGATCACTTTGACTAGTGAGATGGCGTTGGTACACATGCAACCTTGGTGTGACTGAATTGGAATCCCCTGGCACATTTCTTTTTTTTTTTTTAACTTTTATTTAATGAATATAAATTTCCAAAGTACAGCTTATGGATTACAATGGCTTCCCCCCCATAACGTCCCTCCCACCCACAACCCTCCCCTTATCCACTCCCTCTCCCCTTTCATTCACATCAAGATTCATTTTTGAGTCTATATACAGAAGATCAGTTTAGCATACATTAAGTAAAGATTTCAACAGTTTGCTCCCACACAGAAACATAAAGTGAAAAATATTGTTTGAGTACTAGTTATAGCATTAAATCTCAATGTACAGCACACTAAGGACAAAGATCCTACATGAGGAGTAAGTGCACACTGACTCCTGTTGTTGACTTAACAAATTGACACTCTTGTTTATGGCCTCAGTAATCACCTTAGGCTCTTGTCATGAGTTGCCAAGGCTATGGAAGCCCCCTGAGTTCACTGACTCTGATCATATTTAGACAAGGCCATGGTCAAAGTGGAAGTTCTCTCCTCCCTTCAGAGAAAGGTACCTCCTTCTTTGATGACCTGTTCTTTCCACTGGGATCAAGGCTATTCCTCTTCTGATCCATCCTCCTACCAATGTGCATGGAAAAGCAGGAGAAAAATGGCCAAATACTTGGGACCTTACACCCATGTGGGAGACCAGGATGGAGTTCCTGGTTTCTGACTTTGTCCTGGCCCAGACTAGGCTATTGTAGCCATTTGGAGAGTAAAAACACAGGTTGCAAAATCTCTCTTTCTGTCTCTCATGCACAAACACATTCACACCCCCCCACACACACACATATAGAGAAAAAGAGAGAGATATTCTGCCTTTCAAATAACTCAGGTAACTCATGCATAGCCATGAGTAGAGCTCTGATCTCTCAATTCCCAATCTAGTGTCAATGATACCATTCAAAGATTCAGTCATGTCAGAAATGCTGTCTATCCAAGAGCAAACCCCTTGAATGGAAAGCATGATTTTACTTGAAAATATCAGACAGATGAATAAGTTGTCTGCAGCCTAATTGCCAGATGAAGCTGACTCTTTCCTAAGCTCGCTGTTTGATAAGGTGGTCCAGAGAAAGCAGGAGTGGAGGCACTGTACAAGCAGGGGTGCATGGAGATCTTTGAAACAGTAGCTTAACTAATCAAAACACCCCCACTTTCTCTCAGTATAGCTTACTTAGATAACACTGCTTGAATGCTAATTGATACTGAAGGGACAGCAATTTAACACTTCCTGTCTATTTACCTGAGACCTCTGAGCGTTCTCTTTTCCAAGCCAATGAATTCCCTTAATAGCTCCTTGTATACTTGAAGCTCATGTCACGCAAAGGGAGGTCCCAGAGTCCCCAGCTGTCAACGTAGATAAGTCTTACTAAAGAGCAGAACATTGAGATAAGGCCTTTAGGAATGAAGTAATCACCTACAATCAGTTCTCATATTGTCAAGGCCTTTTCTTCTTTTTCACATAGTGACTAACTCGGGAAATCAATAAATGCAGACTTGAGTAAGTTTGGAGATTTTTGAGTTGTGGTAAATATGTACCAGAGGCATGTGGAAGCAAACAAGAATCAACAATAACATTTAAAGAAGCCAAGGGATCCAAGGAGGATGCAAATGTGAAACCCCAGAATGATCTGGAACTCAAACAGGCAGCTGAAAGGAGAATATAGAACATTTTCCCTGGCTCAAAGACCAAGACCCTCAGCATGGATCACAGGATGCCCTCTGAACCCTGTCCATCACTACTCGATTGTGTATATTGCATACTTCATTCTTGATAAGCACTCTGAAGATGAACGTCAAGTTCCTATTTGCTTTCAAACTTCAAATAATGAGACATCATACAATTAAGAGAGTAGACTTGGAACTGGCAAACTATGCCTAAGGGCCAAATTCAGCCATGATCATTCCTGAATGCATCATCTGTAACTGTTTTGGTCACTAAACAGCAGTAGCTGCATCAGAGACACAATGGCCCACAAATCATGAAAAAGTACATTTACCGTCTGGAGATAGTACAGGCTACTACTTATAAAGGTAGCATTTATCTTTTACAAAAAATGTATGTCAAGCTTTGGACTTGTATAATGAATGCTCTTATACTGTCAAGCAATCATCAAAAATTGATACTTTAGCATACTCACTTTGCCCATATTCATATATGTAAGCATATACATTTACATTTTCCAGCTATTACTAAGATAAAGTTTGATCATTTGACTGAGGTCCTAGCCAACGGATCTTTGAATGGGAAGGTACATCTTTCCTTCTGCTGTTAGGCATTTACAGGGCTACTGGGAACACTGAAAGGGTTTTTTTGGTTTTTTTTTTTTTTTTTTTTTTTTGGCATCATGAGATACCTGGATTTCCTAAAACATTTTATTTAATGACTTTTGATCCTTGTGATATTGTGACAAAAAATATGTATTTTGTCTTGGTACCTGGTTCTTTTTTTAAAAAAATATTTTATTTGAAAGGCAGTGAGATAGAGAAAAGCATGATTTGAAAGTTGGAACTTTTGGCTGGCGCTGCGGCTCACTAGGCTAATCCTCTGCCTTGCGGCACCAGCACACCAGGTTCTAGTCCCAGTCGTGGCGCTGGATTCTGTCCCGGTTGCCCCTTTTCCAGGCCAGCTCTCTGCTGTGGCCAGGGAGTGCAGTGGAGGATGGCCCAAGTGCTTGGGCCCTGCACCCAGTGGGAGACCAGGAGAAGTACCTGGCTCCTGCCATCGGATCAGCGCGGTGCGCCGGCCGCAGTGCGCCGGCCGCAGTACGCCGGCCGCGGCGGCCATTGGAGGGTGAACCAATGACAAAGGAAGACCTTTCTCTCTGTCTCTCTCTCTCACTGTCCACTCTGCCTGTCAAAATAAATAAATAAATAAATAAATAAATAAATAAATAAAAGGAAAGTTGGAACTTTCAGATTCCATCCCCAAACCACAGGAGCTGAATATTGATTTCATAATCAATAACCAGTGACTTGATCATCACAACCATATAATGGCCCTTCCTTAAAAACCCTAAAGCATGCATTCCATAAACTTATGGGTTGATGAGCACATTGAGGTTCTTGGAGGGTGATGAACCCAGACAAGACACAAAATATCTCTGCCTTTCCTTCTGCATCTGTTCCACATGACTGTTCCTATGTTATATTTTTTATTATAAAATAGTAAATGCAAATGATGTACCTACCTGAGTTCTGTAAACTATTCTACAAATGATCGGACTAAAGGAGAGTTATGAGAATCCCTGATTGATCTCTGATCACTCAGAACTCTGAGAAACCATAGGATTTGTAATTTCATCTGAAATTGGGGTAGTTTTATGGGACTGACCCTTCACCTATGAAATCTATGTTTAATCTATGTAATTAGCTTCCGAACTGAATTGAATCACTGGACTACCAATTTTCAAGGGGAAATTTGGGAGGAAAATTGGTTGTTGATATGGAAAAAACCCACATATTTGGTGTCAAGAGTGTTGAAAGTATAAACAGGTCCTACTTCCATTGATTATCTTTGCCTAAATCAATGGAAACAACTATTAGGGCAGCCATATAGCCTAGGAGTTAAGGTATGAAGACCCATGCACTGAGGCCAGTGTAAACTTCACCCATATGGTAATGCCAGTCCAGGTCCTGGCTGCTCTGCTTCTAATCCATCTCCCTGCTAATGTGCCTAGGAAAGCAGCAGAGTGTGGCCCAAGTGCTTGGACACTTGCTACTCACATGGGAGACCAGGATGGAGTTCCTGGCTCCTGGCTTTGGCTTGTCCCAATCCTGACCATTTGGGGAGTAAACCAGTAGATAGAAAATCTCTCTTGTATCTCTCTCTCTCTCTCTCTATCTCTCTACTCTCCCACTCACAGGCTTTTAAAAAAATAAATAAATCCTAAAAAGGTAAGACTCATGCATTTTATATCAGAGTACATGGATTGAATATTTAAACCTGGCTCCTGATTCCGCCTTCTTTATAAAGCAGACCCTAGGAGGAACCAGTGATGGTTCAAATGATTGGGTTCTTGCAACTCATATGAGAGACTTGAAGTGGGTCTGCGATTCTGGGCTTTCACACAGTTCACACTTGACATTTAGGGATTGACCCATCAGCTGGGAACTCTATCTCTGTTTCTGCTTCTCTCTCTTCCTTTCAAATAAACAAACGGATAAATAAATCAACAGATAAATAATTAAATCAACAAAACAAATAGTTTTTCCATTTTTGTGATTAGTTCTACAAATTTAAACTTACATTTTTTATATAGAAGAGTTTTTTTCTCTTTTAGTTGCCTTTCTCTATCACTCTCCTTCTCTTCTCATTCCATTACAGATTAATGAATTAAAACATAAACCCACTACAGTAAATTATAATGATTCTCCTTTTGGGCACTTTAACTCCTCCAAATTGGGCATTGGGACCCCTTTGCCACTGCTCCTATATGCTTTGGACATGGTCCACTGGTCCTTTTTTCTTGATGTCTGGAAAATGATAATCCCAGGCTTATTTGTTACTTTACTTGCCACAGCCTGGAAATCAGCAATTTCTCCAAGGATTTCTGGCTCTTTTCATTGTGTAATGATATTTACAAAGGAAGAGATGAACAATGCAGTGTTTGTTACCAAGGGAATGCTATATTTTCCTAGATTTTCAAAATGCAGGTGCTATGTGTATGTACTCACATCGAATCTTGATTTTATGTTAGGTACTGGCACTCTTCTGACTTGCAAATGAAAGGCAACTAACCTACCAGGCTTAAATCATCATAGAAGAGTGCTGACTATCCCTGAAAGAGGGAGTATGGCTTTAGGAATGGCTAAATTCAAGACCCCAGTCAAAGCCTTTGGTTTTATTTAATTTCTCAGTACTAACTTTTCTCCGTATTAAAATCAATCTAGGGTACTACCATAATCACCCCCAGAAAAGTGATGCCAAAGTTCTAAAGCAGTAGTTCCACTCTACTGTAAACTGGAATATAAAACACTTGGATGGCATTGAAATTCTGGTACAGTTACTAGGATGGTGGTTAGCAAAGACCATGAGAGTTTTCTGTATTTTTCACTTGTTCCTGACAGTTGAGAAAACTTGATGAAAGACCTGTTCTCCTGATGTTAGTGTTCTCTAATATTATTTATTTATTTATTTATTTATTTTTGGACAGGCAGAGTGGACAGTGAGAGAGAGAGAGAGACAAAGGTCTTCCTTTTCCGTTGTTTCACCCTCCAATGGCCGCCGCTGCCGGCGCACTGTGGCCGGCGCATCACACTGATCCGAAGCCAAGAGCCAGGTGCTTCTCCTGGTCTCCCATGCGGGTGCAGGGCCCAAGCACTTGGGCCATCCTCCACTGCACTCCTGGGCCACAGCAGAGAGCTGGCCTGGAAGAGGGTAACCGGGACAGAATCCGGCACCCCGACCGGGACTAGAACCCAGTGTGCTGGTGCTGCAAGGTGGAGGATTAGCCTATTGAGCCACAGTGCCGGCCCTCTAATATCATTTCATTGTATTGATGTGACCTTGTTCTGTATTTCCTATTGCATTGAATTCTCTGTAGTATTACCTCATCCATGCCCTGTGGTCTAGACCATTTTCCTTACCTGCAAACCTTTGAGGTCTCTTAGAAGCTGTCAGACATGTCACCACTTTTGCTGACATCTCTTTTAAGAGAACTGTAATCTGCTTCTGATTTAATTACTCTCTCCCTGAGGATTCTCCTGTATTGTTCCATTTACAGCCTACTCAGTGATGCTAAGCTGATTTCTTAATTCTCCTAAATCTCATGCTATAAAGCTCTACCCCATCTAAAGCTTTAGAGTGTGACTCTCTCTGAAAACTCTATTTCCTCAGCTAGACTTAGAAGAATATTGGTTCTTCGGCCAGCGCCGCAGCTCACTAGGCTAATCCTCTGCCTTGCGGCGCCGGCACACCAGGTTCTAGTCCCGGTCGGGGCGCCGGATTCTGTCCCGGTTACCCTCTTCCAGGCCAGCTCTCTGCTGTGGCCAGGGAGTGCAGTGGAGGATGGCCCAAGAGCTTGGGCCCTGCACCCCATGGGAGACCAGGATAAGTACCTGGCTCCTGCCATTGGATAAGTGCAGTGTGCCGGCCACAGCGCACCAGCCGCGGCGGCCATTGGAGGGTGAACCAATGGTAAAGAAGGAAGACCTTTCTCTCTGTCTCTCTCTCTCACTGTCCACTCTGTCTGTCAAAAAATAAAAAAATAAAAAAAATCTTTTTTTTTTTTAAAAAGAAGAATATTGGTTCTGAAAGGAACCTTAACGATCATTAAGTGTGTCCCCGAATGTACACCAATTCACCAGGAGGAAATGGAAATTCAGGGAGGCAATAAAAGGGGGCCTAAGACCAAGCAGTAGATGACTGGAGACCACAGATCCTAACGCAGGACTCCAAATTCTTAGTAACTCTATGTCCAAGAAGTGATAGCCTGTGTCAAGTGTCCAACGCTAAAGCAATAGAGTGTCTAGGGGTGTGAGGAGGAGCCACAGGCCAGAGGCTGGGCGCTTGCACTCAGCATCATTGGTTTTGTGACTCTGACTGTCTGACTTGACTTACTGTCCATGGAAGGAAATTAATGACATTTAGGTCATTTCCTCCCATCACTAAAGTAGTAAGACGTTTTTCACCATAGGCTCCATTATCTTTGCTATTAAGAGAATCCCTTCTCTGAAGCTGAAAAATCGTGGATGACATACCATCTCCATCACTGGTAGCTGTGCAGCTTGGAGGACTTTACCTCTTTCTAGGTTTCTTTTACTTATTTACCAAATATCAGTAGCATTGTGTGGTCTTGGAAAACCAGTCTTAGACTTCTTGAAACTCAGTTTCTTACTCTCTAAAACAGGGATAATAATGAGAGCTCACTCACAGAGGAGAGATAGGTGAGACAATAAAAGATTCCCGTCACATAGTAAAAAGTGAGTCACAATCTACTACCATGGCTTTTTTTGCTGCTATTATTGCTGACGTATAGTTTAAGTGGACTATAATGTTCTGTGATTAGCTGTTCATGAGTCATCTCGGCCTCTTATCCTTGGAGGACTAGCACACAAAATACCTGCTTAACAGATTCTTTTTATTACAGTTATTTCAGGATTGCCAAGAGGATTAAGTCCTATTGTACATGAAAATACTCAGCACAGGGCCCAGCACATAGAACTGCCATCACCACCATCATTGTCATCTTCATATTTCTCAGAGCAGCCAGCTGTTTTGTGGCTACCCCTGTCCCCGCCCCCCAATCCACGTTGAAGTGGAGGCAAGCAGCTGGGTTGTCTGCTACTGCAGAAGGCAACACGAATGCAGGCAGGGTAGAGTCGCTCTTCATGAGGATGTGTAAGCCCTGCTATGATGGTTCTGCTGAAGACAAAGCATTGACACAGGAGCTGAAAGGCAGGATTAAAATCCTTTCCTTGTTTTATTTAAACCTATGAGTAAACCAACACAAGTCACTTGTCCCCAGGGCTGTCACCCCAGTACTCCTGGTGTGTCAGCTTGCTATGGGGAGAGGGAACCAGGCTGATGATATGAAGAGAGAAACACAATACTGAGTGCTTCAGCCCAAGAACTGAAGAACAAAAACCATAATTCGTAGAATTTTCCCAGAATGGTCGATGCCATGGCTCAGTAGGCTAATCCTCCGCCTTGCGGCGCCGGCACACTGGGTTCTAGTCCCAGTCGGGGCACCGGATTTTGTCCCGGTTGCCCCTCTTCCAGGCCAGCTCTCTGCTGTGGCCAGGGAGTGCAATGGAGGATGGCCCAAGTGCTTGGGCCCTGCACCCCATGGGAGACCAGGAAAAGCACCTGGCTCCTGGCTCCTGCCATCGGATCAGTGCGGTGTGCCGGCCGCAGCACGCCGGCCGCGGTGGCCATTGGAGGGTGAACCAACAGCAAAGGAAGACCTTTCTCTCTGTCTCTCTTCTCTCTCACTGTCCACTCTGCCTGTCAAAAAAAAAAGAATTTTCCCAGAATGGTCAATTTTAAATTACCAATGTGAACTGAATGCTCAAAAAATTTCTTAAAATTTTAAGGATGAGGGGGCCAGTGTAGTGACACAGTGGGGTGCTGCAGCGCCAGCATCCCATATGGGCACCAGGTTCTCTTCCAGTCCAGCTCTCTGCTGTGGCCTGGCAAGACAGTGGAAGATGGCCCAAGTGCTTGGGCCCCTGTACCCACATGGGAGACCAGGAAGAAGCACCTGGCTCCTAGCTTCGGATCGGCACAGCACCGGCCAGCTGTAGTGGCCATTTGGGGAGTGAACCAACAGAAGGAAGATCTTTCTCTCTGTCTCTCTCTCTCACTGTCTATAACTCTACCTGTCAAATGAATTTTAAAAAAATTTTAAGGACGAGATATTATGAGTTGACACAAGCCTACTCTGGTGCATCAGAATAGAGATAGATATTGCAACGATTTAGAGATTAGGTGAGAGTCCAGGGCCCAATCCTCACCCCCATCTCCTCCTTGGGCTCCATAACGTTAATGAAGGGACCATCCTTTTTCTTTATCTCTTTTCATAATTGGTTTTGTATTCTAGGTCTCCAGAACACAAGAAATGCACTCATTCCATAAATATATATTGAAAAAGCGCTGCATGACAGAGACTGAGTTAAGCGCTATGGAATTGAAATGTTATCATCCCTCAAGGAGATGCATGTAAGCAAATGCTTTATTCACGTTAGAGTATGTGCAATATTTATTAGAAGAGAGACTGTCTAATTCCATTTGGGGACCTGGAGAAGAAAAAACAAATGGCAAATGCAATAGTGTGATGATTCACAGCCTTTGGTGACTCCTCCTCAAGGCTCCTTGCCATTCTACCACTCAGCTCAGTGTGTGACTCAGTAACTAACAACTACTCTGAACCTCGCTTCCTTGCCCTACGTATTGGAAAAAAGGAAAGAGAAACAATGCCTGACCTTCTCCTGTACAAAGGGTGTTGGAGTTATGAGAGGTCAGAGAAAAGAACTTTCTAAATTGTTGGAAATATATTGTTGAAGCTGAGGCCAGAGCTTATCAAAAATCACTCCTGGGGGTGGGCATTGGGCACAGTGGTTGAGCTACCTCTTGGAACGCCCACTTTTCTATATCAGACAGCCTGGGTTCAAGTCTCAGCTCCAATCCTGACTGCAGCTTGCTGATAATGCACACCCTGGGAGGTAGCAGCGATGACTCAGGTAAGGAGACCTGGATTGAATTTCCAGCTCTTGGCTTTAGCCTGGCCCAGCCCTGGCTTTTGCAGAGATTTGGGAATAGAACCAGTAAATGAAAGTTCTATTTTTCTCCTCTAACTGGACACAGGTGGGTGTGAACAATGATCCTTCAGAGCCAGGGGTGCCATGTCACCCAGCTCCCATTTGCTACACTTTAAGCAGCTTTTGTCATTGCACCTAATCCCAGCTTTTCCAAGAGCACTGAAATCCAAATCACAAGGTACCAAATGTTCAAGAGACTTCTTTTACAAAATGAAATACCTGTATTACTTAATCTCTTATAAAAGTGAAATATGCCGATCACAACCCCTACCCCCACCATAAATAATTCATAAAGGAAAATAAGATAAAAAGATACCTGTGATTCTGACATTCAGAGATAAATATAGTTATCATTGTTATAAGTAACCTTCAGGATTTCAGACACACTCTGCCACACACTGCATTATGTAGAAGAACAACCACACTTGGCATATCTGCATACCTGTCTATCTTCTTTTTTTTTAGTTTCATACATAATAGAGTTTTTTCCATGTCATCCATAGAGTTTATATCAATACTGATTATTTTTGTACCACATAGAAAAGAAGTGGACTGACAAGTCCAATTGATTAAAAGGAAAGATAGTAAAGCATATATTTGTATTCAAGTAAATTTGAAGAAGCATAATGAGATAATATGTCATTGTGGAAAATATATGGGCTTCAGAATATGGGATCCAAGGGTTTGAATCCAGTATCAACACTTTACCATAGCTGAGGGAACTGCCCTGGCTGAGCCATTTTTCCTTTGCTTACATCATAGGAACAGTTACGAAGAAAATATTCATTTCACAAGATGGAAGGTCATTTTCTTTCTCTCTACCAGTGCTAGTGTCCACACAAAACTCTAGATGTACCAAATGTATAAAATTCTTTGTTATTCTTCAGTAAGCACACAATCAACAAAAGAATTTCAATCCAGGTCTCACATGTAGATGGCAGGAACCCAATTACTTGAGTCATCACTGTGGCCTCCCAGGATTTGCATTTGCAGGAAATTGGAGTTAGGAGCTTGAGTCAAGATTCAGCCCAGATACTCAGAGGTGGGATGTGGGCATTTTAACCAGTAGACCAAACACCTAGTTATTTTAAAGAGGATTCCCATAAGCATCACGGATGGCAGATCAGCTCACATCTACACCTTACCGTAGTGCTCAAGGATTGTTGCACAGTGTACATAGAGGAAAACCTTGCTTCCGTTTGAAGCCTTACAGAGACAAGCTTATTAATATGAACCTGATGGACCTGGCTCCTCTCCATTGCTGTGCTGTGGAATCTCTGCATGAGAGGCTTGTCCCAATTTCCTCAGCTAGACTGAGCAGCTAATGAACTAAATCTTCCTTCTTGCTTAAGGTACTCTGACATCAAGTTAACTACACAAATTCCTTTCTAATCTTCACATCCTTTTCTGAATTATACCTCCCTTTACATTTCAATGCAATTGAGATATTCTAAATGTTTTGAAAATGTTAAAGAACTAGGAACTATGCATCCATTATTCTCCAGCAACTCCCATACTCAACCAACTCTACAGTTTGGGTTGTGAACCCACCCTCTCTGCCCCTACAAGCTCCCAGGTTTTCCTCAACCACTACATATACTGCAGTTTCTGGTGTCAGTTTCACCACAACAGGCAATAAACTTACTAAAAAGATGGATTTTTCTTTATCTCTGCAAACCGACAACCAGCACTGTAACTTTCGCATAGAAGTGACTTGATGGGTGCTGAATGATCTGAAGGCTAGGGTACAAATATAACCCCAACAAAATGGAACTGTTTGTGGTCCTTGTGTTTCTGAATGGTATCACATTAAATAAAAATAAGAAACTCAAATTTGGCTTCCAAACAACCTGGAAAAAAATTAAATATTTATGATAATTTCTTTTTTAAAAAAGTCAAGAAAAGATTTCATAAGCAGGATCATAGTAAAATGATCTAATATCTTCCCTTCTATTGCATTTCAATCTCCTCTTAAAACTTTGTAAAATTCTCTAAACAGAATTCACATAATTTGCCTTTCATCCACTGGGTAACTGCCCAAATGCCCACAACAGGCAGGGCTGGGGAAGACCTTTGGTTATATTATGCTCTCTTATGTCTATTTCCTTCATCTTCTAATATTTATCTAGCATGTCCTCTGCCCTTTCCAATGCAAATCAATCTGGCCTAGCTTGATTCCCAGCCCTATTCAGTACTTTGATCAATTCCATAATAAAGTCCACATACAATAAAGACGAAATGGAACTCTTTCTTTTAAAGGGCAGAGTAGAGGGGTTGTGGATATTCATGCACTAATACTTCAGCTTTTGTGACATAAAATCTACATAAACCACATATGGCCTGATCAAATAGTGGTTACAGGGACAGATGTTGGAAACTGAAATATTTGAGAATTAATTCAAGGTCTACCACCTATGAGTATTGGGGTTTTAGTCATATTATTACTGATTATGAAACTTTATTTTTAAGTGGTACAGTGTTACTCCTTGGGCTTTATCATAACAAAAATGATACATCATATATTAAGTGCTTAGTGATCAAGAATTGGTATTAGTGTTCAGCTCATGTAGACATGTGCCCAGCTAAATGCAGTATCAGATGCCCTGAGCACCAAAAGTCAATGATAAAACCCTAAGGACAGGCACTGGCTTTATAATCAGAACAGCAGACCTTTTAATCCACGTCCTTGCACTGTATATCTGTGTTCTTCTTCATCTTTTTTTTTTTTTTATTTGACAGGTAGAGTTATAGACAGTGAGAGAGAGAAAGAGATAGAAAGCTCTTCCCTCCGTTGGCTCACTCCCCAAATGGCCACTACAGCTGGCACTGTGCTGATCCAAAGCCAGGAACCAGGTGCTTATCCTGGTCTCCCATGCGGGTGCAGGAGCCCCAAGCACTTGGGCCATCCTCCACTGCCCTCCCAGGCCATAGCAGAGAGCTGGACTGGAAGAGGAGCAACCAGGATTAGAACCTGGTGCTCATATGGGATGCTGGCGCCGCAGGCAGAGGATTAACCAAGTGAGCCATGGCGCCGGCCCTATCTGTGTCATTCTATATTTATCTATCATTGAATGTATAGTTCAGTTTGTGTCTGCATTCCTTCCATTATATTCAGAACTCACACCAGTGACCTTGTCAATCTTCCCTGAATGTTAACCACTCAGTTCAGTTCCTTCCATATAATAGGTGCTCAATGCTCATGGCTATTACATGAAAGGATGTTATGACAGATTGTGTTTTTAAAAAATGACCCAATATTTCCAACCCTGTATGTTCCTCATACATAGTGATTTTGATAATTCACTCATCAGAAAATTAAATTTGTATTAATTTGTGTGTACAATAGAAATGGTGTTTTGTGACTTTTAAGGCTACCGCATAACCCAGTCACAATGCATGAGAGAACTTACAAAGCCAATACAGTGATAAAACTTGGGAGGAAGGTAGGCCACTAGCTACTGTTCTGCTGAACTCCCACCCAGCAGCCAATGTCAACTCCCCTTCAGTTAAGGGGCCTAAGGCAATTCTAAATGGAATAGGGACAAGCAGTCCCTGTGTAAGGTGAGTTTTTTTGTGGTCTTTCACATTTCTCCTCACCTTGATTGTGAGGGCCCAAATGTCATTTTAGTCTAGACTACACTTTATTTATTTTACTTTTTAAATACTCTTGTTTCTTTTAAAATTTTGTATTTATTGATTTTTTTTTTGACAGGCAGAGTTAGACAGTGAGAGAGAAAGACACAGAGAAAGGTCTTCCTTCCATTGGTTCACCTCCCAAATGGCCATTATGGCCAACACACTGCACAGATCCGAAGCCAGGATCCAAGTGCTTCCTCCTGGTCTCCTATGCAGGTGCAGGGCCCAAGCACTTGGGCCATCCTCCACTGCCTTCCCAGGCCACAGCAGGGAGCTGGACTGGAAGAGGAACAACCAGGACAGAATCTGGCGCCCCAACTGGGACTAGAACCCCGGGGTACCGGCGCTTTAGGAGGAGGATTAGCCTAGTGAGCCGTGGCGCCAGCCACATTTATTGATTTTTATTTGAAATGCAGAGAGACATATTCACAGAGAGAGAGAGAGATCCTGTATGCACTGGTTCACTTCCCCAAAGGCCCATAGGAACAAGGGCTGAGGAAAGGTGAAGCCGGGAGACTGGAATTCCACATAGGTCTCCCGTGTCGGTGATAGGGAACCCAGCACTTGATCCATCTCCTGCTGCCTCTCAGGGTGTACACTAGCAAGAAGCTGGAATTGGAAATAAAGCCAGGGTTTGAACCCAGGTGCTGACATGAGATGCAGGTATCTCAAGTGGCAACTTGACTATAGTTTCAAATGCAATGCAAGTTGAACTTAAAAGATGCTTACATAGTGAACAGCCTTAGAAGATCTAGTCTCCCTCCATAGCAGCAGGCATGTTTGCTTGTTCGCCTTTTTAGAAAATCCATGTTCCATAAGCTTAGGATTCCTCCACTGCAATGCAAAACCACTATGTAGGCATTTCAGCATAGTCCCCATGAGACTTGGAGAGAGGGGAACTAACGCAAGCTGGAGGGCCATGCTGCTTTTTTTTTTTTTTTTTTTGACAGGCAGAGTGGACAGTGAGAGAGAGAGACAGAGAGAAAGGTCTTCCTTTGCTGTTGGTTCACCCTCCAATGGCCGCCGCAGCTGGTGCACGGCGGCCGGCGCACCGCGCTGATCCGATGGCAGGAGCCAGGTACTTCTCCTGGTCTCCCACTGGGTGCAGGGCCCAAGTACTTGGGCCATCCTCCACTGCACTCCCTGGCCACAGCAGAGAGCTGGCCTGGAAGAAGGGCAACAGGGACAGAATCCTGTGCCCCGACCGGGACTAGAACCCGGTGTGCCAGTGCCGCAAGGCAGAGGATTAGCCTAGTGAGCCGCAGCACTGGCCCTAGATCTCTTCTTAAGAAGCAGCAACAGATCAGGGTTTTCACAGTGTAGAACCATGAGCTGTCGAGAAAAGACAATTGTTCAGAATGAGGTCTAATCAAAGAACAGCTTACCAGGCAATACTTGCCTGGTGAGACTTCACAGTTGCCCAAAGTCATTTACTGACATGATAAGTACTTCCTACCCCTTTTCTTCTCAAAAGTGTTCCAACACCGTGTGCTGGAAAAAAGGAGAAAAATCAGCATTTCTTTGTGTTCCTTAGTCACTCTATCACAAGATGCTCAAACTGGTCTCCCATGGGGTGCAGGGCCCAAGCACTTGGCACATCCTCCACTGCACTCCCTGGCCACAGCAGAGAACTGGCCTGGAAGAGGGGCAACTGGGACAGAATCCAGCGCCCCGACCAGGACTAGAACCCAGTGTGCCAGCGCCGCAAGGCAGAGGATTAGCCTAATGAGCCATGGCGCTGGCCCCATGCTGCTTTCTGTACTATGTGAAATGAAGTCTTTCATCTCCATTTGAGGAAAGCAAGTTCATATCTTTTGCCAGTAACCAGGAAACTCTGGCACATTGACTTGTTACTTTACAAGTAATGTAAAATCTGAGACCCTTCATAGTTCTTGATATCCTTGTGGATTCAAATAGTAGAGAGACTCATAAGCAGAGTTGATTGCTGTTGAATGAAATCACTAAGTTTTGGGATAGTGACCTGTGCAGCAACTGATATAATATACTAATCATATGAAATCAGGTAAGTGATTTAATCTAAGACTCAGTTTGATTCCTCTATAAATGAGAAAAGCATTTATCGTAACATTTGATTATGAGAATTAAATGAAATAAATATCAGACAAATTTATAAACTATGCAGATTATATAGTCATGTGGTCCGTGCTCAAATCTTGGCTCTGTCAATCAGTGGTGTGACTCAGAAGTGACTTGATCCAAGCTATTTTGAATGTGTTCCTTCCAAAATTCAGATGTTGGAATTTAATGGTTGATGTGATAGTGGAGTGCTTAAGGATGATTAGGTCCCTCCTCTCTTAGATGGGATTAAGCCTCATAAAAGAAGTTTCATGCTTGGCTTGCTTACCCTACCGCTCTTTGCAAAGTGAGTATACAGCATTCTCCCTTCCAGAGAAAACCATGATAAGAGTTGATCTTGGAAGCAGAGAGAGCAGCTCTCATGGAGCAATCAGGCTGCTGATACCTTGATTTTAGACTTCCCAGCCTTCAGATATTTGTGTTTTATAAATTATCCAGTCTCAGATAGTTTGCTATGGCAGTATAAAATCAACTAAGACAACCCCCTCATGTCTAGGGTTCCTCTTCTGCAAAACAAAGAAAATAATACCCATATAATGAATTTGTTGCAAAAATAAAATGAATCGATGTACATATATATACATAAAGCACTTACAAGTATTCCTGGAATGTGGTTCTTCCTCTGTGTCATCACATCATCATCATCAGGTGAAGGCTTACTTGAGAACTTGGAATATAAGCTGAGTCATGATAGATTGTTTTTTTCCCACAATGGTCAGTGGAGGTCAGAAGCCCTATTTTTCATGTATTCAGGGGACCTTGTGCTCATCTGATCATTCAAGCATTCATTTATTTTACCAGTCAAGACAGCCTAGATTATTCTACTATAACAAAACATAACAAAGCTGAGAGGATTAAAATGCCAAAAGTTTATTTTTCATAGTACACTGCTATCATGAGTCAGGAGAGGATTCTGTTGGTTATGTTTATTGAAACACAGCAAGTAAAGCTACTACCATTGTGAGGGTTGTCAATCACTGCGCTAAGGATAAGAGATAATTCTAAAGGATTTCAGGACAGTGGATAAATGTATATCCTAGACTTAACATGGCTGTCTCCTCACAATTCACTTCCTGGAATTAGTCACATTGTTCCACACAACATAGAGCAGAGGACAACTATCCTGTCATGTGTCCAGTATGGAGAATTGGAAACACTGAGTATTCATCACTACAGATGAAATAAAGTTGTTTAGCAAATCATCACAACATTCAGGAGTGCAATAATTATTTCTTGCTCTTGCATCTTGCTCCTACAACTATAGTTTTATTAACTTATACTGGACCTAGGATAGTTCTAAGATCATGTTGGGCCTAGGTCTACTCCAAGTTTTTCTAATTTCCCACAGATTAACTAACCAGAATAAAGACATAAAAGATGTGAATTATTAGTTTATACCATGTCCATGAATGTTCCATTGTCTAAAGCAAGTCATTCGGCAAAACCCATATGGGATAAGGAAGCACACACTTTCCAAGAAAGTAGTGCAGAAGGAGAGACTACTTGCTGAAGACAGGAATAATCTTTAACAATTCCCCTCTTATGTCTATGTGAAAAAGTCTGATGCATGGATTTGCATGTGAACAGTTGGTTGGAAGTGTTGATCTCAGAAACAACAACTATGAGAGAAGCGAGAAGCAGGATTAGGAAGAAAGACAATATGACCACCACCACCACCACCATCCCACCTCCGCCAGAATTACACAAAGGCATTCAACTTATAGCAAAAAGACCTGTCAAGTTTCTATGGCCCAAAATTGAGACGTAAAAGCTAAATTTTGTACCACTGAACTGACCAAGCACTTGGTTTAGAGCTGCCCATGAAGAGGTGATACCTACTTAGGTGAGGCAGCTTCCCTAAACAGGAAAAACTCTGGGAAGGGATTCAGCTATGAGCTATACACTGAAAATATTCTAACTAATTGGGAGAATGTGTGTCTCCTGCTTGGAAGAACCTGGGTAGTGCAGAGGAACACCCCTTACACCAGTCACAACCATTTACTTCTGGTAAGGTTTTCCAACCGGGAACAGATCCTTGAGAATTCTGAATCATGTCTCTTTCTAGGATGTACTATTGCTCCTACAATTATAGCTTGTCTACAAGCAGCAAATCCTGTCTTTTACCTTCTTCTAGATCTCTTTCAGATTTCCACATTCTCTTCTAACACTTCTGCTGGTGTAGGATGCTTGCCTACTCCAGTGACTCAGACATATTCATCTCCTGGGGTTCTGAGTGCATAGCCATTCTATTCCCAAGCTGTGGAGGCTGACTTCTCAATTCACAATCAAGGTTGGGTAAAAGGTAGATCTGTGAATTAATTTGGTGATTATTTCTTTCTACTCACCATTGTCTAGCAACATGACTACCTCCTCCTGATGATCAGGGTTAAACAGAGACTGTTTACCTGATGGTCTCTTGTCATAGAGCTTGTAGTTATTAGACTACATTCATTGTATAATGTTTAATGAGTCCATTTTTGTACCCTCAGATGGAGGCATTCCATCTCAATGGAATACTCATTGGGTACTAGAGAATCAGGATCTTTAGTCTTACAGAACTTAGAGTTGCAGAGTCCGGGAGCACAAATTCCTGAAGTACCCATTTATGGCCCAACATACAGCCCACTAGTATTTCAGTCTTCAGTGTATGACTATGTATATTATAAATTTTGTGGATGCTGTACCGTATAATGATCACTGAAGTTGATGCTGCTTCCTTGAGGATGGTGCCCCATTATCATAGGGTAATATCTCCAGGACAGTGCCTCAGCTACCCTAAGACCAGTGGTTTTCTGGTGATGTACAGTATGTGATGTGACCAGTGGAGCAAGTATCCACTGTCCACCCTTTTTGTTCTAAAGGAATGTCCCAGGTCTGGTGTGATATCATCTAATGTTAGTGGCCCAAACAATCCATAATTCCTAGCAAAACATTACTGACTGAGGCCCTTAAGGTAGAAAATGCAAACTTAAACAGAATATTTGTAAGTTCAAGTCAAAATAACTCATTTCCTGTGCTCGGTAAGACAGGGTCCAATGTAAACAACTTGCTACTAAGTAGCTGACTGGTTACCTTGAAAGAAGGTGCTATATTGAGTCTGTGTGTTTTATATCTATTGCTGGTAGACCAGATATGGGACAGATGCTACAATGTATGGTCTCCATTCCTGCCCTGATGGCTATTACGTTCATGTGTGCATTAGGTTAGCTGATCCAACTAGCCAAGTTACCACTCTTCTTGTTATTTAGCATTTCTTACATGATGCTACTCTTTGGGATGCTTCAAAATGTGATGCAATATATACCTACTCTCATAAGTCCATCCATGTGAATCTTTGTAAGACCTCCATACTCTTGATAATCTGATATTTCTTCCTTCATAATTAGATGAACCAGTTCAGCAATTTCTCTCTGCCTGTAAGTGTGGTCTTTGTGTGTGCGTGTGTGTGTGTGTTCAACCTATATCTGTTTCCACTCAGAGTGTACTACTATTCACTAAATTTCTGAAATGCCAGTACATTCCTTCCTACCACAAACAAATTCCAGTATAACAATTGAATTGCACCACTACAGCTTTCAAAGGGTCATCCACATCCCACCTATCAATAGTGATTGGATCTTCATTATCAGTCAGTAGACAAGTAAGCCAGTTTTAAAAATATCTACTTTTAGTGGCTACAGTTGTGGCACCGTGGGTTAAATAACCACCTGCAAAGCTGCCATTCCATATGGGTACCAGTTCATGCCCCAGGTGCTCCACTTCCAATCAAGCTCTCTTTTACTGAATCTTGGAAAGCAACAGAAAATGTCCCAAGTACTTGGCCCCTGCCACCTATATGGGAGACCTGAATGGAATTCTGGCTCCTGGCTTTGGCCTGTCCCAGCCTTGTTGTTGCAGCCATTTGGGAGTAAACCATCAGATGGAAGATCAAACCACCCCCATCACACACACACATACATGCACACACACACTGTAACTCTACTTTTCAAATAAATAAAATTTTATTTTAAATTCTACTTTCTAAGATCCAACTCGCTTTGGTCATATTTTCTGGAAGTTAGCTATGATATAGATATTTTCTTAGGAGAACTTTACTTACAGTGCTCTCAGGAACACTTGTAAGAATAAAATAAGTAGGCTAGGCAGAAGGAAATGATAAATTGTGATGCAAAACAAATGGGATTTCAGTGTGGAGGTCTGGGTCTGGAACAGCCCTTCAGAGTTTCCCCAAGTTCAAATGGTGTAGGCAATCTCAAGAGGAAGGGGTTGCAGACTTGGGGAGTTTGTTGTGTAAGGTAATACCAACTCTAGAAAATCCTCAGTTGTGAGCTATTAGCAGGTAACGATCCTGATTTTAGGGAACTGAGTACTTTGGTCCTGCATAAGGGAGATCTGAGTAAGGGGGCACAATATCCACAAAAACAATAAATATTCACGCTGCCAAATACTCTGACACACACTAAGATCTCTCCCAAATTTCATCCAATATGGACATCATATTCAAATCTGAAACCATATGTTCTCTAAAAGCTAGGAGGGAATGGCGAGATATAGCCCAGGTACTAAGAGAGAACAACTGCAAGCCCAGAATATTATATCCTGCAAAGCTATCATTTGTGAATGAAGGTGAAATAAAGACTTTTCATTGCAAACAGAAATTGAAAGAATTTGTTGCCACTCGTCCAGCCCTGCAAAAGATGCTTAAAGATGTGTTACACACAGAAACACAGAAACACGGTCATCAATATGAAAGAAGGTAAAGGAAGGGAACCTCACAGCAAAAGATCACAGGGAATTCAAAGCATATATTAGAACTTATCTTTGGCAAATGGCAGGGCAAAGTTACCACTTAACATTAGTCACTTTGAACGTGAATGGCCTGAACTGTCCAGTTAAAAGACACCGATTGGCTGATTGGGTTAAGGAACAAAACCCATCTATTTGCTGCTTACAAGAAACACATCTTTCCAACAAAGATCCATACAGACTGAAAGTGAAAGGCTGGAAAAAGATATACCATGCCAACAGAAATGAAAAAAGAGCGGGCGTAGCCATCTTAATATCGGACAACATAAACTTTACCACAAAAACTGTTAAGAGAGACAAAGAGGGACACTATATCATGATTAAGGGATCAATTCAACAGGAAGATATAACAATTATCAATGTATATGCACCTAACTACAGGGCACCAGTTTATCTAAAAGATTTATTAACGGACGTAAAGGGAGACTTAGACCCCAATACAGTAGTACTGGGGGACTTCAATACTCCACTCTCAGAAATAGACAGATCATCCGGTCAGAGGATCAACAAGGATACAGTTAATTTAAACGACACTATAGCCCAAATGGATCTAACAGATATATACAGAACTTTCAATCCTACAGCTAAAGATTTTACATTCTTCTCAGCAGTACATGGAAGCTTCTCTAGGATTGACCACATACTAGGCCATAAAGCAAGTCTCAGCAAATTCAAAAGAATTAGAATCATACCATGCAGCTTCTCAGACCATAAAGGAATGAAGTTGGAAATTAGCAACTCAGGAATCCCTAGAGCATACGCAAACACATGGAGATTGAACAACATGCTCCTGAATGAACACTGGGTCATAGAAGAAATCAAAAGAGAAATCAAAAACTTTCTGGAAGTAAATGAGGATAACAGCACAACATACCAAAACTTATGGGACGCAGCAAAAGCAGTGTTAAGAGGAAAGTTTATATCAATAGGTGCCTACATCAAGAAATTGGAAAGACACCAAATAGATGAGCTTTCAATTCACCTCAAGGATCTAGAAAACCTACAGCAAATCAGACCCAAATCTAGTAGGAGAAGAGAAATAATTAAAATCAGAGAAGAAATCAACAGGATTGAATCAAGAAAAACATTACAAAAAATCAGCCAAACGAAGAGCTGGTTTTTTGAAAAAATAAACAAAATTGACACCCCATTGGCTCAACTAACTAAAAAAAGAAGAGAAAAGACCCAAATCAATAAAATCAGAGATGAAAAAGGAAATGTAACAACAGACACCACAGAAATAAAAAGAATCATCAGAAATTACTACAAGGACTTGTATGCCAGCAAACAGGGAAACCTATCAGAAATGGATAGATTCCTGGACACATGCAACCTGCCTAAATTGAACCAGGAAGACATCGAAAACCTAAACAGACCCATAACTGAGACAGAAATTGAAACAGTAATAAAGGCCCTCCCAACAAAGAAAAGCCCAGGACCAGATGGATTCACTGCTGAATTCTACCAGATGTTTAAAGAAGAACTAACTCCAATTCTCCTCAAACTATTCAGAACAATCGAAGAAGAGGGAGTCCTCCCAAATTCTTTCTATGAAGCCAGCATCACCTTAATTCCTAAGCCGGAAAAAGATGCAGCACTGAAAGAGAATTACAGACCAATATCCCTGATGAACATAGATGCAAAAATCCTCAATAAAATTCTCGCCAATAGAATGCAACAACACATCAGAAAGATCATCCACCCAGACCAAGTGGGATTTATCCCTGGTATGCAGGGATGGTTTAATGTGCGCAAGACAATCAATGTGATACACCACATTAACAGACTGCAGAAGAAAAACCATATGATTATCTCAATAGACGCCGAGAAAGCATTTGATAAAATACAACACCCGTTCATGATGAAAACTCTAAGCAAACTGGGTTTGGAAGGAACATTCCTCAATACAATCAAAGCAATCTATGAAAAACCCACAGCCAACATCCTATTGAATGGGGAAAAGTTGGAAGCGTTTCCACTGAGATCTGGAACCAGACAGGGATGCCCACTCTCACCACTGCTATTCAATATAGTTCTGGAGGTTCTAGCCAGATCTATTAGGCAAGAAAAAGAAATTAAAGGGATACAAATTGGGAAGGAAGAACTCAAACTATCCCTCTTTGCAGATGACATGATTCTGTATTTAGGGGACCCAAAGAACTCTACTAAGAGACTATTGGAACTCATAGAAGAGTTTGGCAAAGTAGCAGGATATAAAATCAATGCACAAAAATCAACAGCCTTTGTATACACAGACAATGCCATGGCTGAGGAAGAACTTCTAAGATCAATCCCATTCACAATAGCTACAAAAACAATCAAATACCTTGGAATAAACTTAACCAAAGACGTTAAAGATCACTACGATGAAAATTACAAAACCTTAAAGAAAGAAATAGAAGAGGATACCAAGAAATGGAAAAATCTTCCATGCTCATGGATTGGAAGAATCAATATCATCAAAATGTCCATTCTCCCAAAAGCAATTTACAGATTCAATGCAATGCCAATCAAGATACCAAAGACCTTCTTCTCAGATCTGGAAAAAATGGTGCTGAAATTTATATGGAGGCACAAGAGACCTCGAATAGCTAAAGCAATCTTGTACAACAAAAACAAAGCCGGAGGCATCACAATACCAGATTTCAGGACATACTACAGGGCAGTTGTAATTAAAACAGCATGGTACTGGTACAGAAACAGATGGATAGACCAATGGAACAGAATTGAAACACCAGAAATCAACCCAAACATCTACAGCCAACTTATATTTGATCAAGGATCTAAAACTAATTCCTGGAGCAAGGACAGTCTATTCAATAAATGGTGCTGGGAAAATTGGATTTCCACGTGCAGAATCATGAAGCAAGACCCCTACCTTACACCTTACACAAAAATCCACTCAACATGGATTAAAGACCTAAATCGACGACCTGACACCATCAAGTTACTAGAGAACATTGGAGAAACCCTTCAAGATATTGGCACAGGCAAAGAATTTCTGGAAAAGACCCGGGAGGCACAGGCAGTCAAAGCCAAAATCAACTATTGGGATTGCATCAAATTGAGAAGTTTCTGTACTGCAAAAGAAACAGTCAGGAGAGTGAAGAGACAACCGACAGAATGGGAAAAAATATTTGCAAACTATGCAACAGACAAAGGGTTAATAACCAGAATCTACAAAGAGATCAAGAAACTCCACAAAAACAAAACCAACAACCCACTTAAGAGATGGGCCAAGGACCTCAATACACATTTTTCAAAAGACGAAATCCAAATGGCCAACAGACACATGAAAAAATGTTCAAGGTCATTAGCAATCAGGGAAATGCAAATCAAAACCACAATGAGGTTTCACCTCACCCCGGTTAGAATGGCTCACATGCAGAAATCTACCAACAATAGATGCTGGCGAGGATGTGGGGAAAAAGGGACACTAACCCACTGTTGGTGGGAATGCAAACTGGTCAAGCCACTATGGAAGTCAGTCTGGAGATTCCTCAGAAACCTGAAGATAACCCTACCATTCGACCCAGCCATCCCACTCCTTGGAATTTACCCAAAGGAATTTAAATTGGCAAACAAAAAAGAGGTCTGCACCCTAATGTTTATTGCAGCTCAATTCACAATAGCTAAGACCTGGAACCAACCTAAATGCCCATCAACGATAGACTGGATAAAGAAATTATGGGATATGTACTCTTTAGAATACTATACCGCAGTAAGAAACAACGAAATCCAGTCATTTGCAACAAAATGGAGGAATCTGGAACACATCATGCTGAGTGAAATAAGCCAGTCCCAAAGGGACAAATACCATATGTTCTCCCTGATCGGTGACGACTGACTGAACACCAAGAGGGAAACCTGTTGGAGTGAGGTGGACACTATGGGAAATGGTGGCTTGATCAGCATAGCCCTGACTGTTAATGAACAACTTAATACATTATCCCTCTTAGTAGTTTTTTTTATCTGTTCTACTTAATATGACTGGTTTAGATCTGTAATTGATGCACAGTTATTCTTAAGTGTTGAAAATTAACTGAAATGTGATCCCTGTTGAACATGGTGGTGGGAATGGGAGAGGGAAGAGATGTATAATTTGGGACATGCTCAGGCTGACTTGCCCCAAGTGGTGGAGTTGGAAGCATACCAGGGGATTCCAATTCAATCCCATCAAGGTGGCATGTACCAATGCCATCTCACTAGTCCAAGTGATCAATTTCAGTTCACAGTTGGTCATGGTGAAGGGACTGGGAGTCAAAGGGAGCACATAGACAAGTCTAGTACCTGCTAACGCTAACTGATGGAGTAAATAAAGGGGAGAGTGATCCAACATGGGAAGTGAGATACTCAGCAGACTCATAGAATGGCAGATGTCCTAAATAGCACTCTGGCCTCAGAATCAGCCCTAAAGGCATTCGGAGCTGGCTGAAAAGCTCATGAGAGTATTTCAGGCATGGAAAGCCAAGACACTCTGGCAAAAGATCTCTGCGAGTGAGATCCCAGTGGAAAGAACAGGTCTTCAAAGAAGGAGGTACCTTTCTCTGAAGGGAGGAGAGAACCTCCACTTTGACTATGACCTTGTCTAAACAAGATAAGAGTCGGAGAACTCAGAGGGCTTCCATAGCCTTGGAAACTCATGACTGGAGCATAGGGAGATTACTGATGCCATAGACAGGAGTGTCAATTGGTAAAGTCAACAACAGGAGTC
This sequence comes from Oryctolagus cuniculus, assembly GCF_051225735.1. Classification (NCBI taxonomy): domain Eukaryota; kingdom Metazoa; phylum Chordata; class Mammalia; order Lagomorpha; family Leporidae; genus Oryctolagus; species Oryctolagus cuniculus. Next base: position 157,278,907 of record NC_142872.1, on the reverse strand, counting down.
ACTGTGCACTTACTCCTCATGTAGGATCTCTATCCTTAATGTGCTGTACATTGAGATTTAATGCTATAACGAGTACTCAAACAATATATTTCACTTTGTGTTTCTATGGGGGTGCAAACTGTTGAAATCCTTACTTAATGCATACTAAACTGATCCTCTGTAAAAAAAAAAAAAAAAAAAAAAGAAATTATCAATTCCCAACTTGACTCTCACTGGGATTAAACATGACAATAGGTCTGATCTGATTTCATCATCATTTAAAAATCATCTATTATTTTTCACTTTATGTTTCTGTGTGGGAGCAAACTGTTGAAATCCATACTTAATGTATACTAAGCTGATCTTCTGTATATTAAGATAATCGAAAATGAATCTTGATGTGAATGGAAGGGGAGAGGGAGTGGGAAAGGGGAGGGTTGTGGGTGGGAGGGACGGTATGGGGGAGAAGCCATTGTAATGCATAAGCTGTACTTTGGAAATTTATATGCATTAAATAAAAGTTTAAAAAAAAAAAAGAAACCATATGTTCTCTATATATTATTCAGCTTTCCAATGATTTGACCAAAATATATAAAACAAGCATCTTGGAAAGGAAAAGGTTTATTTCAACTTACACTTTTTGGTTTCCAGTTCAAGATTGGGGGCCCCACCAGTATGGCATCTGGTAGAGGCTTGCAGTGGTGGAGGAATAAGCACATGCTGAGACACTGAGCAGAAAAACACTGGAAACATAGCTGGGCTAACCCTTTCGTGCATAGCATCTTCTGGGAGTGAGCCCCAGTGACCCACCACTCGAATATCATAATTAGATCAAGCCTCTATCCTTGTTTTATCAACTGTTAATACAAGAATTTGGAGGTTAAATGCCTCTGTGAATTTTTGGAGCCAAATCCTATTCAATCCATAACACTATTTAACTATTTAATTCTAGTTTGAGCATCTTGTGATAGAGTGGCTAAGGAACACAAAGAAATGCTGATTTTCCTCCTTTTTTCCAGCACATGGTGTTGGAACACTTTTGAGAAGAAAAGGGGTAGGAAGTACTTATCATGTCAGTAAATGACTTTGGGCAACTGTGAAGTCTCACCAGGCAAGTATTGCCTGGTAAGCTGTTCTTTGATTAGACCTCATTCTGAACAATTGTCTTTTCTCGACAGCTCATGGTTCTACACTGTGAAAACCCTGATCTGTTGCTGCTTCTTAAGAAGAGATCTAGGGCCAGTGCTGTGGCTCACTAGGCTAATCCTCTGCCTTGCAGCACCGGCACACCGGATTCTAGTCCCGGTCGGGGCGCAGGATTCTGTCCCTGTTGCCCTTCTTCCAGGCCAGCTCTCTGCTGTGGCCAGGGAGTGCAGTGGAGGATGGCCCAAGTACTTGGGCCCTGCACCCAATGGGAGACCAGGAGAAGTACCTGGCTCCTGCCATCGGATCAGCACGGTGCGCCGGCCGCCGTGCACCAGCTGCAGCGGCCATTGGAGGGTGAACCAACGGAAAAAGGAAGACCTTTCTCTCTGTCTCTCTCTCTCACTGTCCACTCTGCCTGTCAAAAAAAAAAAAAAAAAAAAAAAAAAAAAAAAAGAGATCTAAGGACATGCTTTCTCAGTATTTGAGCAAATTTTCCAGCCTGATTCCTCCCTGTAGAGAGATGGAAACCAGGGATATTTTTACACCTTCAGCAGTCTATATCTCTTTTAGCCCACCATGTGGCTATGCATATGAGATTGGGATAATTTAATTTATTCCTTTTTTTAACATGAGATCTACCCTCTTAAAAGTTTATACTTACAATACAGTGATGTTCATAATATTTTGCATAATATTATGCAATATATATGTGGCATAATATTGTGTATGGGATCTTAAAACTTAATCACCATGCATAACTGAAAAGTTATATACCCATGGAATAGCAACTCTTCACCCTCCTCATTCCAGTCTCTGGAAACCAATATTTCACTCTATTCTATTCTGACAACTGAATTGAACTACTTTAGAAACTACATATGGGGCCAGCACTGTAACATAGTGGGTAAAGCTACCACCTGCAGTGCTGGCATCCCATATGGGCACTGTTTTGATTCCCAGCTGTGCCACATCCATCCAGCTCTCTGCTATGGCCTGGGAAAGCAGTAGAAGAAGACCCAAGACCTTGGGCCCCTGCACTCATGTGGCAGATCCAGAAGAAGCTCCTGGCTCCTGGCTTCGGATCAGCTCAGCTCCAGCCATTGCATCCAATTGAGGAGTGAACCAGCAGATGGAAGACCTCTCTCTCTCTCTCTCTCTGTGTGTTTGTGTGTGTGTGTGTGTAACTCTTGACTTTCAAAAGAAACTATATAAAAGTGGGATCATGCAGTATACTTTCTTCTGTAGCTGATTTATTTCACAATCTTCATCCATTTCATCAACTATGGGAGGTTTTTCTTCTTTTTAAATGCTCAATGATATTCTGTTGCATTTGTGTACTACATTGTTTTTATTCATCCATCAATGGAAATTTAGGTTGTTTCCATGTCTTAACATGTAAATAGTACTGCATTGAACATAGGAATGCAAATATTCTTCCAAACTCCTAATTAATTATTTTGACTAAATGTCCACAAGTGATATTTCTGGGTTATGTGGTATTTCTTGTTATAACATTTGTCAAGTCTTGATATAGTTTTCTATAAGAACAATGCCATCTTACATTTCAATCTATAGTGGGTAAGGATTCCAATTTCTCCACACTCTTACTAGCACCTTTATTTTGCTTATGTTTGTTTTTTTTTTTTTTTTTTGCTGTTTTGATAATTGAAACTCTAAAGATGTGACAATCTCAGTCTAGGTAAATATAGATTTTCCCTACATCTTTTTTTTCCTTTGATATGATGACTACCAAAACCACACTATCTTCATGGAAGAATTCAGAAATAAGGAAAGAATCAGGTCACATAATCACATTTCCAGTCTTCTTGTAACATGCAAGCCTATAACTAAAGCCATATGGGCAAGACTACTGTTTTCTCCCATGAAGGTGAAGAGGTTGAGAATAAATATTTTCTGAGCACTAATCTAATATGTCACATTCACCAAAAACACTAATATCTACTACTCCATTTATGTGCTTCTTTATTACTCTGTTAATATTAAGACCCAGACACTGTGCTAAATGTTCAGGCTATGGAGATAAAGAACTAATTCTAATTTGTTTGCATTGAAAATTAATAAGTTACATCAATTAAAATCCAGAAGAAAAGTGAAGTGATTCATATGTACAGAAGGTATATAAGCAAAATGTGAAGACTTGTTTGTGTTCCAGCTAATCCTTAGAGGAGGTTGGATCACAGAAACTGCTAGAGGAGGTCAATCACAACTTTCAAGCAAAATCATGAGGGATATTAATGCATAGAGTGTGAGGAAGACAAAGAAGAATATTCCAGAAAAAAGAAAACTTCAGCTGAGAAAAGGAAGAGTGGAAGAATGGCAAAATGTAGGAAAAATCTTTAGAAGGAAATTCTACAGATGCTAGCAGGATTCAATCAACTTGCATCCTAAGCTGGAAAACAGAATTTAATTTTGAAAGATTGGTGCATAATTGCAGAAATGTTTAATGCTTATTTATTTATTTTTATTCATTTGAAAAGCAGAGAGAGAGAGAGAATCTTCAATCTACTGTTTCATTCCTCAAATGTCCACAACAGCTCAGACAGGGTCAGGCCAAAGTCAGGAGACAGGAACTCCTTCTGCGTCTTCCATGTGGGTAGCAGGGATCCAAGCATTTGGGCCATCATCTGCTACCTCCCAGATACATTATCAGGAAACTGGGTCAGAAGAGACAGGGCTGGATCCCGGGCTCTCAGACCAGGATTCCAGTGTGTCCCAAGTGGCATCATAACCTACCACACAACAATGCCCACCCCCACTTCAGGGTTTTAAGCACCCACTTTATTTATCTTTACTCTCAGAGGGAAGCATATAGGAAGAATTAACAAATGCTCAATGAATTTTAGCAAATACACTCATTCTTTGAGGCACTAATGCACTGCATACTATACTGTGTTCACCATGTATACAATCTAAATATTTTTGATTATTCCAGCACATCTAAACCAGTGTAGTCATGTCATACTCTCCATTGACATTGTCATCATCTTCATCAATTAGCATTTCATTTTACCTGTATAGGAACTCCACCAAATAAAAACCATTAGTAAGTCCATTTTATAGATAATACAGTTGAGATTTAGAAAGGTTCTGTCTATATCTTAAGGAAACATAGGTAATTAGAAGATGAGAAAATACAATTCACAGACAGGTCTGTTTTATGTCAATGCTGTTCATTTTAAGGAAGGAGGAAAGAAACAAGCAGCTCTGACTCTGATCAACCTTGGGCCAAAGCATCCAGCTAATAGGATCATCACAGAGTGCAAATACAGACTTGTATCATGCAGAAAAAGGGTCAGAGATTTCTGATCAGATCTTTGAAGGAGGTCTGAGAGAACAACGAATGGAACATTTTAAGTGGCACTTCATGACTGGGCGAACTCTCAACAAGCTAAGGAGTGATGTGAGAACCTTCTAGGAACAGGAGATAACTCAATCAATGGCTCGCAGAATAAAAAGCAAAGAACATTCTCGAAAAGATGCAAATGAAGGTATTTGGATGCAGGGAAACGCAGTAATGACATGGCACATCCCAGAAGCCTCAGAATGTCAGGCCCATTGAACATTGCAGTGAGCAACAGTAAGAGTTTCTCCCTTCTTCTCGTATTTTTTCTGGCTTTGTAGGTGCAAGGAAAACATCTATGATAGAGAGAGAGATAGAGAGATGTATATAGAGAGAATTAGCTAAGTAGAGGCAAAGGGATGTGATGATGCAGCCACAAGTCTGATATAATTTTTCACAAAGCAAAATGTCTTAAGAAAATAAGACTCACTATTCTAGAGCATGTATTAGAGATCCTAAATCATGGATTACATTACTGGTGCATTACATATGTAATAAATTTAAAAATAAACTGGTTCCACCTAATGAACCACTATGTTAATATTCTACTTGATCCTTGAGAGCAATATGTTGCCATGGAAACCTGAGTCTGTCTAGTCATTTGCACCTTTTTTCACATAGGAATTTGAGTGCAATGTTATTTTCTCAGCAGTGATTAAATTAGCAATTATTCACCTGGAAATAGCATCAACGATATCTAAGCAAACACACAACACTAATGACTTGTTAAGTTCACTTAAATTATCTTTGAATTATGCTGTGATCATCAAATCTAGCATAACTCATTCACACCCTTGCTGCTTGATGATGAGAGGCCAGAAAGGTAAATTTTGATACGTTGGGTTAAGAAAGTACATTTGGTGAGCAAAAACCAACATCTCAATGAAGTTTTCCATGATTTTCCCTAAGTGGATCAACTGTACCCTGCAGATCTCCCCCAGCACTTTCAGTAAGCCTCTCTTCTCCATTTCTTATCCCTTTTCCTGAGGTCACATTCTATCACTTTGTCTGCCTGGATCTTCCCTCTTCTCCTGGTAATGATATCTTGGTTTTCTCCTGGAAAACAACTCCTGATAATTTCATGCTGACTTAGTGGGAGTCTTGAAAGAAGTGCACTGATTCTTGTGGCAACTTGTGTTGATCTCTGCTCTTTATCTGCTTGACACCTCTAGGTTTCGCTCCCCATAGGAGTCCATTTGCTTGCAAACCAGAATAATACAGACTGGGAGGACAGCAAGGCACTAGGAAAATATACACAAGGGCTAGTGCTCTATGAGTAAACCTTCCTCCCTTCAGAGGGATGATTTGGAGATTTTCTATGTAGTTTAACTGAAGATCTTTTCTCCTTTCCTTGTCTTACTGTCTCTGTTTTCTCTGCTTCACTATAAAGTTCTTTTTTTTGTAAGATTTATTTTTTTATTTGAAATGCAGAGTTACACAGAGAGAGAAAGAGAGGCAGAGAAAGACAGGTCTTCCATCCGCTGGTTCACTCCCCAATTGGCCACAACCACTGGAGCTGCGTCAATCCAAAGCCAGGAGCCAGGAGCTTCTTCTGGGTCTCCCACACTGGTGCAGGGGCCCAAGGACTTGGGCCATCTTCTACTGCTTTCAGGCCAGAGAAGAGAGCTGTATCGGAAGTAGAGTAGCTGGGACTCGAACCAGCGTCCATATGGGATGCTGGCACTTTAGGTAGCAGCTTTACCTGCTATGCCACAGCGCCAGTCCCTAAAGTTCTTCTTGATACTTATTTTTTCTTTGTGCCTGAACTTTATGCATAGAGTTGGTTTCTTTCAAATACATGCCTCCTCTGTGGACTCTACAGATTGCTGTCACCCTACCTAGAAACTTTCACCATATCTGATCATTTATGCTTCTGTATCCTTGTCTAGACTGAGATGTTTGCAGGTTGGAGATGAATATTATTTCATATTTTTGTCCCTCTATCAATCATAATATCTGTCATATAGCAGCATGCAAGAAACATTATATTGATGATTGAATAAATAAAGTTCCATCCTAAGTAACCTACACAGTCTGGGTAATGATGCCTGGTCCATTCACTTGCCCTTGAGTTACTAAAGAAAACCATGAGGTGTCCATGATTCATGATGTTTTATTTCTATCAGAACACAGGATTCTCAAAAGCAGCATTCAAATAAGAGAGCTTAAGTGATCATGGAACTGTGGTGTAGCCTCAGCGTCACCTTAGAGCTTGTTATCCATGCACATATTCAAGCCCCACTCTTATATACTGAATCAGAAACTCTGGATGTGGAGGCTGTTGTGGTCATACAGAGGGTTAAGCCACCATCCTGCAGTGCTGGTATCTCAAGTCTAAGTGCCAGTTCCAGTCCTGGCTTCTCTACTTCTGATCCAGCTCCCCACAAATGTAACTGGGTCAGAGCACCAGGGCTGGCTCCCACTGTGAAGGTAATCCATAGAGTCCACAGGAGGCATGTAGTTGGAAAAAACAATTCTCTGCACAAAGTTTGTACATAAAGGAAAAGGAAGCATCAAGAAGAAATTTATAGGAGGCAGACTTTGAACAGAATTATGAAAAAAGTGTGTGTAGTCAGATAATAAAGGGGTTGTATAAAATTTCCAGAGAGAGGTGAAAAGAAGAAAAACAGCCAGAAGTCAAAATTTACTAATTATATTTGGTGAGATGTAAGTAATAGTAGTTCAGGTATCTACAAGCCCAAGGAGGGAAGAGGCTGGAGCTATGGACAAGATGTGTGGGATAGAGGGTTTTGAGCACCAGAAGTGATACAGTGGTAGGTAGCAAGTATATCTAAGATTCTAACTCAGGATTGGAAAAGAATATTTCTGAGATCTCCCCAAGTCTCAAGCATCTATGAATTCATAATTCTCAATGCTTAGAGCAGGAATATGAGTTAAGAGGTTATTGCTCCAAGTCCTTAAAGAAATAAATGAGGATACTCGGGGAATAGACAAAAGCTGATGAATCTGAGAGAGATTTAAGAAACATAATGAAGTCAGTATGGTAATACACTGGATACATGGAGAAGAGGGAAGGGTAAAAAATGAGGCCCAATCTATGTCTTGAGGATCTGCATGGCTGTTGGAAGCACTCAGTGGGACTTGGGATAGAGCAATAGAAAAACATTTTGTGGGAGATTAATTTTACATTCTCTTTTCAAAATAAAAATATATTTGAAGTTAGATGAGGGAAGGTGAAGACAGAGGCTCATGGATAAAGAAAGTGTGGATATTTGAGTATAAGGAAAGAAAAGAGGTCAAAACCAAATGAGGAACACCAAATGTGTTTAAGAATAATGAGTTTGAATTAGATCTTGCAGTGGTCTTTAGATCTTGGACACATGAAAAACAAAACCCAGGCAGAGTGAAAGGGAGATGGGGAGGGGACCACACATGGATGAAACAGGGCTTGAAAAATTGATCTCACCTACAGAAAGGAAAAACCCATAGGAAAATCAGACTTCATGGGAATTAGGGTCCACAGAGAAATGGTTCAGCAGCCAGAACTCCTCTTGTTGATGTCAAAAATCTCAACTCAATTTCAGGCATGGAAAGCCAAGACACTCTGGAAAAAAAAAAAAAACTAAATGAAGATCTCCGCGAGTGAGATCCCAGTGGAAGGAATGGGTCATCAAGGAAGGAGGTCCCTTTCTCTGAAGGGAGGAGAGAACTTCCACTTTGACCATGGCCTTGTCTAAATATAATCAGAGTCAGTGAACTCAGGGGGCTTCCATAGCCTTGGCAGCTCCTGACAAGAGCCTAGGGTGATTACTGATGCCATAAACAAGAGTGTCAATTTGTTAAGTCAACAACAGGAGTCACTGTGCACTTACTCCTCATGTAGGATCTTTGTCCTTAGTGTGCTGTACATTGAGATTTAATGCTATAACGAGTACTCAAACAATATTTTTCACTTTATGTTTCTGTGTGGGAGCAAACTGTTGAAATCTTTACTTAATGTATGCTAAACTGATCTTCTGTATATAAAGAGAATAGAAAATGAATCTTGATGTGAATGGAAGGGGAGAGGGAGTGGATAAGGTGAGGGTTGCGGGTGGGAGGGACGTTATGGGGGGGATGCCATTGTAATCCGTATTCTGTACTTTGGAAATTTATATTCATTAAATAAAAGTTAAAAAAAATCTCAACTCAAATTTACTGATGAGGTGCTTTGAGGGACGGCTGAGATGGCGGACATGTGTGGAAGCATGGAGACTCAGAGCCCAAGGTTAACAACAAAAACCTGCACCTGCAGTTTTCCTGGAGCCCTCTGTGTCTCCAAGCCTCAGGAGGAATTTGGGGTTCTTTTGCTGGATGAAAATAGAAACCAGTCCTACCCTCCTCAGTGGACAGTTGGTTACCTACCAGAAGTGTCTGGTGATAACATAAGCCATAAACTGACAACGTGCACCCAAGTTTGTCTGACATCTGCCCTGTGAAGTGTCCATGATACTCGGTCCCCAGGGAACTGGAGGCTTTGTGGTCAAGCTCCATCTCCTGCCCTGATCCTGCTCTTTTGAGGATGTGCAGAACTTCTTGTCCAACTGCACGATTCGTGATGGGGCCGTAGGTAGTCATTTTATCTGCACTAGAGAAACCAGACAGTGTGGTGAGGCATTTGTTGAACTTGAATAAGAAGGTGATGTCAAAATAGTCCTGAAAAAAGACAGGAAAAGCATGGAGCAATTGTACATTGAGGTGTTCAAGTCTCACAGAAACGAGATGGATTGGGTGTTGAAGCACGGTAGTCCAAACAGCGCTGACACCGCTAATGATAGAAGGCTTCATGTGGCTTCGAGGACTCCCATTTGGAGGCACAAAGGAAGAAACTGTTCAGTTTTTCTCAGGGTTGGAAATCTCGCCAAACAGGACCCTGAGAGCAATATGACAGGGGAGGCCTTCCTGCAGATTGCCTGCAGTTTGCAGGAGCTACCAGAGAAGGTGCTAGGGATGCACAAGGAGAAAATAGGGCACAGATACATTGAAGTGTTCAAGAGCAGTCAGGAAGAAGTGAGGTCATCCTCAGAGCCTCCTCTGAAGTTCATGTCTGTTTAGTGACCCCGGGGCCCTATGACCGGCCTGGCACAGCCCAGAGGTACATTGGCACTGTGAAGCAGGCAGGCCTGGAGAGAATGCTGCCTGATGCCTGCAGCACCAGATACGGGGCTATGAGGGGTGCAGCGGCCTCAGCGATGGCTAGGGCTTCACCACTGACCTCAGCTACTGTCTAGGGAATGTAGGACCACAGAAACAGAGACTGTGAGTTTGCAGTGCAGAACACCACTGGCCATTGCATCCACATGAGAGGGCTGGCATACAAAGTGACCGAGAACGACAGCTACAACTTCTTCTCTCTACTTAACCTGGTGAGAGTCCATATTGAGATTGACCCAGATGGAAGAGTGACAGGCAAAGCTGATGTGGAGTTTGCCACCTATGAAGAAGCTGTGGCAGCTGTGTTGAAAGATGGGGCCAATATGCAGCACAGATACATAGAATTATTCTTGAATTCCACAACAGGGGCCAGCAACAGGGCCTACAGTAGCCAGGTGATGCAGGGCATGGGCGTGTCTGTGGCCCAGGACAACTACAGTGGCCTAGAGAGCCAGTCAGTGAGTAGCTGTTACGGCGATGGCTATGGCAGTCCGAACAGCATAGGCGGATATGACTAGTTTTGTTGAAGCATTTGAGTTATTTTAAATTTTCATAGGCAGCCAGCATGCAGTGAAAAGCAGTTAGAGGAAGCTGGGGGACTCAGTTTGTACCATGAGTTTGTGAAATCTGGATTAAAAATGTACCTCTTTAGTGTTTTGTCATGCAAACTTTTCTTCTAGCAAATGATATTGAGTAAACTAAAACTGTTTTCTACTTTTCTCTATTAACATTTTAGTAGTACCCTTCAGAGTGATGTTATCTGAGTTAAAGTAGTTTGAGTATGTTAATTGTGGATCTTTTACACCACACCATAGTGAACGCCTTGAGGAGATGACTCTTGGAAAAAACAAAGGTGCTAGATCCCTGATTCAAAAAGAAATATGTCTCATGTTTGTTCATTATAATTTTTATTTTCATTTAAAATCTTTTGGGTTATGTTTAAGCTTTTTAAAAGTTAGTTTTGAGAATTGAGACACAATAGTAATACTATAAGAATTAGTGATGCCTTGACTTAATAGTTTCTTTGTACTGGGATTTCCTTTGGGGGTGTATTTTCCCAAGTATAACTTGTTAAATTTTTTGTTAACCAAATTTTTTTCTTAAAATAAAGACATTTTCACAAAAAAAAATTTATTAACAAAGAGAAGAGAATTGATTGATCTGTATACCCACAGAAGTCAATTTCTCTGGATCACCTTCCTCTGTCGTCTCTCAGATGTCAATATATTTTTTCCAGAATTGTTCCCTTCATAGTAACAATAAGGCCACAGCAACAAGCCTGATATGCTTACTTCTCCACGTCCAGGGAAGAAGAAGAGAAGGTCACTCTCTCAGTAATCCCACAACGATTTCTTTAGTTTCTCATTGCCATGATGGTGTCACATGGCTTTCAGCAGCCAATCACGGTAGCCAGAGCCAGGGGTGGTGTTCTAGGTTGCTTGATTGAGTCCAGTCAGGGTCTGATCCTGAAACTGAGAGTAAGGTCAACACAATCCAAATCTCATGGGTTGCTATAGAGGAATTTATGTGGAAAGTGTATGAAGAAGTTAATACAGAAGCAAAGTAGCAATAAGTGAAACTGAAAAAATTGATAATTAATTCCAGTAAAGAAAAACTAAATTTCCACTCTTTAGGTAAGCTGAGTTTTTGTTTAGATCAAAGTTGACTTCAGAGAGGTCCTTCAAGGTGGGCCTAGGATGGACAAACAAGAAAATAGATTTCAGAGGAGCATTGTCTAGTGGTTAAGACTCAGAAACTGAACACAGTGTCTCTGAGTTCTAACCCTCACCTCAGCATTTCCTGCCTGTGTGGATTTGCCAGATTGATTCTGTCTGTGCTTCTATTTTCTCATTTATGAGATGGGGATGTAACTAGCACCTAATTTATACAGTTTTGTGCATATTTAACTGAGTTGTCACACAAAAAATAAATGATCAGAACAATGCCTGGGGCCATGTAAGAACTTACTATTATTATTTTTGTATTTTAGTAATAGAGTTTAACTTTTAGGAAAGTTTTAGGTTACAGAAAAAATGGAGCAGTTGATCTAGATTTCCCATACAACTTCCACTCCAACACTCATATATATATGAGTTCCCTATCACAAATATTTTACATTAGTGTAGTACATTTGTTATAATCAATTATCCTTTATTAACCTATTAATAACTAGCATTCATGGTATATCCATATTTCCTTAGTTTTTATCTAATGATTTTTTTGCCCTAGGATCCCATCTGGGGCTCATGTCACAATGGTCATGTGTCCTTAGGTTCTTCATGGCTGTGATATTTTCTCCTACTTTCCTTGTGTTTGATGACCTTGACAGTTTTGAGGAGTAGTAGTCAGGCATTGGTGGAATCCCACTCTACTGGGAATTGTCTATGGCTTTGTAATGATTACACTGAGGTCTTGGGTTTGAGAAGGAAGGCCTCAGTGATCAAGCACCATTTTCACCACATATAAAGAGCATGCAGTGATAATGTGAGTTAGTTATTAATGTTGACTTTGATCACCTGGATGACATAGTATTATTAAAACTCCTCCACTGTCAAATTGTTTATTTCCCCTTATTTTCAACTGTATATTGTTGAAAGAATTCACTGTGTGCTGCCCATATACTCAAGGAGTAGGGAGTTTTGCATTTCCTTTTTCAGGACATAGTGTCTACAAAATTTATTGCTTTTAGATTTGGTGTGTATTGATTATTCTAATAAATAACACCTCTTTTTAAAATTTTGTATTTTTAACACATAGTAATTATATTTATGTGTGAGATACAATGTGATACATGTATTATGTAATGATCAAGTCAAGGTAATTAGTGTATCCATCATCATTTCTTTGTGTTGAGAACATTCAAAATCCTCTTGTCAAGGGTGGAAATATGGGCAGAGGGATGGTCAGGTGGGAAGAATCACTATGTTCTTAAATTAGTATACATGAAATGCATAAAGCTTGTTTTCTTTAAATAAAATTGAAAAAAAGGAAAACTATCAAGAAATTAAAGTTGAAAGTTTTAAAGTTTAAAAAAAAAATCCTCTTGCCTAGCTACTTTGGAATATACATTACTGGTAACTGTAATCACCCCATGGTGCAATGAAAAATCTGAACTTATTCCTACTTTTTTTTTTTTATTTATTTGACAGGTAGAGTCAGAGACAGTGAGAGAGAGAGACAGAGAGAAAGGTCTTCCTTCCGTTGATTCACCCCCTAAATGGCCCCTTCGGCTGGACCTGCACCAGTTTGAAGCGGGGAGCCAGGTGCTTCCTCCATGTCTTCCAGGTTGGTGCAGGGCCCAAGCACTTGGGCTAGCCTCCATTGCCTTCCCGGGCCACAGAAGGGAGCTGGACTGGAAGAGGAGCAGCTGGCACTAGAACCAACTCCCATATGGGATACTGGCACCGCAGGCAGAGAATTAACCAAGTGAGCCACGGAGCCAGCCCCATTCCTACTTTTTAACTATGACTTTGCATCTATTGACCAACTGCTCCTCATCCTTCTCCTCAAAGAACTTCCCCTTTGATTTTTAATTCCCTCTAGCCTATTTATATGCTAGCACACTTAAATCTAAGCTTTAGTGAACCACTGATAATTAAGGTAGAAGCTGAACCTTCTAAGTTGTGCTGACCCCTGGAGAATTCAATATTCAGAAAGTTGCCAGACAGATCCTCTCTTAGGAGAAGGAAGCAAATCAGATTGGGATCTAGGACAGTATATTTATTTTGGGTCCCTTGGACATCCCTTGGGGAACACATGCATTAAATATGGCGGAGGTACCTGCTTTGCTCAGCTCTTGAGACTTCCTGGATCTGAAGCACTTAGGGATGAAGTTATTTGCAGTTAAGCAAATTCATTTCTCAAAGGCCACTCTTAATGAACAAAAGAAGCAGTGCATAAATGGTCAGTTCAGTTACTTTGTTCATTTAATGTCTCTAGCAAACCACTTAAAGCAAATTGTTAGCTGACTATTAAGGCAATTGAAAAAAAAATACAGATTCAGTCCTTATGAGGCCACACTGATTTGCCTTAGGAAATGCCTCACTTGCTCATCTGATGCTAGTCACCCTTTGCAAGTCACCCTTTGCAAGCCATTGCAACTTCTTTTTTCAAAGCCAGGGATCCCAACTTTAGGAGACTCATGATATGGCTGCAAAGGCACAGGAAACTGGAAGTCAAGACTGTATTGACTATATTCTTCTCTTTACTAGCTCTGTGACCTTGCATAAATCATACTATCTCTCTGAGTTTTAGTTTCCTCATTACAAAATGAGAATAAAACTCTTTGCTTCTGAAATTCTTTTTTAAATAGTTTTAAACTAACAAAACTATTTTTAAATTAATAAAACTAAAATTGTGGAGTAGTAATGCAAAGAGTTCCCATATATCTCTCACTCCTTTCCCCCTTTACATCTCATAGAAGTATTTTTGTCACAATTAATGAACAACACCCAGCTTTCTTTGTTTCTTTACCCGAAACTATTTTATCCGTCCCAGCCTTGAGTAATCAACATTCTAGGATCCAATTGAGTTTTTTTTTTCTTAACAGTAGCCTCACATATAAGGAACAACATACATCATTTGTCTTCCTGTGTGTGGCTTTTTTCACTATACATGATGCTTGTGAAATTCTTCACCAATTTGTAAGCGAGAACCTGGTATTCTAGTGGTCTTAATAAAAATGGAGACGCGATTTTCAGAAACTTGTTCTGTACAAAAACGCTATTGATGAAGGTGGAGATGAAGATGGTGAAAATGGGTAGCAGAAAATTAGAGGTAATGAGCATGTTCTTGTATATTATTTAGATGGAATTCAGAGAAGGAGTACGAATGTGAAAAGGCTAGGAAGCAAGCAGTGGTAGTGGCTCTCTCAACTCTGGCTTTCAGCGACATCCCCTAGGATGTGAGAGCCACAGATCTTGGTCAATGACAACAGCACCCTTTAAGAATAAGCAGGTAAATTGAAGAGCAAACAGCAACATTGGCATCCACACTAACTTCACTACAGAATAATTGACTTACGCTCAAAATAAATAATTGTATTGTGAATTTCTCTCAATTTCGTGTTATGTGTTCAATCATATGCAATAGAAATATATCAGCTGAATTCCCATCAAGGATGTAGCACTAGACATAGTACATATGGAATACCTATTTTGTACCAGGTACTAGGTTAAGCTTTTCAAACTTCATTTCATTCAACATTGTGAGATAGACATCCTTGTATGTGCTTCACTTATTTTTTTTTAGAAATTAGGAAACAACTTATGAAGATGATGCTATTCCCTTGTGAATAAATCTGATGTAAAGGGATTGAGATAGTAGTGCAGATAAAATGATCATCAAATGTCATATGTGCTGCCTTTCATTTCCCCCTGCACTGAAGTTAGAACCATGTCACTAGCTTTGTTCATTGCACCATGACAACTGTCATGTTCTGTCCAAGACAGGAACAGCCATATGCCTCTTATATTACCCATTGACTACCATGATTACCTCGGTGGCTAAGTTTAATATATGGTAGAATTAAAAGATGGCAAAAGGCTACCTGTCTTGATGTGAATGAAAAAAAGATAGTTTATTGTTATGACCCTGTATGTTGGAGTTTCATTCTCTTGGGCTAATAACACTTTGCTAATGCAGGATAAAGAGCATTATATATGCTGACATGGTTTTCTTGTCATGAAATGGAGCCATAGCCACCAATGTTATCTAAACATAAACAGACATTAAAATATTCTGTTCTTGCCTCAATCTCTGCCAAATTATTTGCATTACCAGGAAAAAGGGGAATTTGTGGTCACCTGTCTTCCTTTTCAGGTGCTGAGTTTCCATGTAAGTCAGTAATAGTACATCAGCCATGACAGTAATGGTGACACCTGTTAAAGTCTTCAGAGGAAGTTAGCCTAAAGTAAATGTGGCAGGCATTTGCTCAACATGTAAATTCACTGAAAACTATGTGTTCTGCAATTCAGTCTTGAAGCTTGAGATGTTATTTCCCAACCCTAAAAGCTATACTATATTTATGCCTACTTCTACTCTGTCATGACCAGATAAATCCCCACTGCTGGGATAGACAGCAATGATGGCACCCATGGCAAACAGAAAGACATCCAATAGCAATTCATCCACATACACATAAACTAATGAGACAGAACTTACGTAACAAAAACACTGTCTATAAAGTTGATACTCTCAGAGGAGTCTAGCTAGATAAAAGAGTATCCTAAACAGAATTAAAAATGTAGAGAGAGTCAGAACCATGTTTTGCAAGCAAAATCTTTGGAAATGACAATGATTTAAATTGATTTGCTGTTAATTTATAGTTTGCAATTACTTGCATTTGCAACACAATGCATGACTAAAAATACAATGATTGTAACGACTGCTTACTTTGAAGTTTCTGAACAACCCCGTCTAGCCAGGGCTGAACAGCCTCAGTGAAAGAGAGCTGGAGCATACGGCCATTTCTGAGTGGAAGGCTTTGACAATCAGCAGCAGACAGCACCATCTGTTGGATCACCATTGACCTGGGAAGCAGGGACTGTGGTAATGCAGGGTGACTAGAAAATAAATGGAAATTGGAAGGGGGCTTTATCCATCTCGCATCTACTTCTTTCCTTTTCACCCTCTTCCTATTCTTCCCAACCCCAGCTAGGAAATAAAGGTGCTCATTCCATTGCTACCTAGGGTTTCTATCCTGGGAGCAAATGGTCACTAGGCTAGCTGTAGATCACTCATTAGAAATAATAAATATCAATAGTAAGAATTAAAGCATTCCCATCAGATCGTTTTGCTTTGATCTCATTGATCTTATTTAGCTCTTTCCTCAAAATCAGGTAGTAGGTACCCCAATTTTTCAAAATTCCAAACTTTAATCATCTGACCAGAATCACATTATCTGGAAGATAAAATCCAAATCCAGAGCTCAAACTCTTTCTACTTAGCCTCACTACTTATCATAAGTTTAGATGGAGTCTGAGATTTATTCTGGCTAATGTGTCAATGATTGATAGGCATGTAAAGTCATTCCAGTCCTTACCTCTTGGCCACTGATCAGTAATAACATCGAACACCTGACTTGACAGTACAAGGATTTCCTTTCAGATACCTTTTATTGCCTGTCTCCTATCGTCTTGTCTTCACTTTTCATTTAGCCACGCCTCTGGCAAACCATCCTGTACCAAATCATTCATTTACTGCTCATGGCATCTCGCCACAATCACAAGTCTCATGGTTTTCACTTTTTGTACATTCAAGATGTTACAAAGTGGTGTGGAATACCACTGTGGGTCTACAGATTTTTTTTTTCTTTTATGAATAGCCAGGGTGGATTGAGATTTTGTATACTTTTTTAGGGGCAAATCTTCAGCCTAGTTTTTGTCATCTTAACAATATAAGTGAGAATACTTAACTCCAACAATTGCTATAGCAATTGTAGATAAAATACTCAAACTAGGCATTCTTTAACTGTTACTATCCCATTCCTAGCTTACATACCATTTCATCCACATAGATGAGAGCTTTAGGAAAATTCCTAATGAAAATTATGAAGCATGCCCATTTATTTAGCTAAATATAAAACTTACCAAGAGAGGGAAAATGCCCTCCCCTTTTCCTCTAGCATAGACTAACTGCATTTCAGTAAATATCCTGTGGTCCACACAAATTTGAGGGGTTCCAAACAGTGAGAGAATTTGATAAACTAACTTGTATTCATGGCCTACATTAAGAAAAATTTCCTCTTTTTTATATTTTTATGGTTTCAAAACTAGTATATCTAATATGAGAAATGCTTTATATTTAAAAAATCAACACTGGGGAATTCGTTTCATTAAAAAAAAAAGATAAAAAGTCACTTCTGAGAAAATTTGGTGCTGAATAGCCCCACCTACTGGAAGATGATACACCAAAGCAATGTTTCTCCCATCGAACCCTTAGAAAAAGAGGAAAAACTGGAGGTAAACTTAGAGATGGCTGGGTCCTGCTCTGCATAATTTTACAGAAGAAGTTACGTAGTTTGACTCAGGTAAGCGGATTCCCCAAACATGTACAGCCAAGCAGAACTTATTTTCTTTGACATATCAATTTGGTAAATCAGATTGTTTCTGATGACATATTAATTTATTTAGCATGCTATAGCTTACAAAGCATTTTCACAGGCATTATTTCAGTTACCCTTTACAATCACTCTGTATTTCCCAAGGTCACACAACTGGTAAAAGTCGGAGCTAAAATGCCACTCTAGACTCCACATTTGGCCTTTCGGGGTAAACTGCAGTTTTATGGTTTTCCTGAAGCCTCTTTCCTTTTGGGCCTGCACAGAATCATCTCTGAGGAACCATAGGAAGCTACACTGGTAATCTGGCCAATAGTCATTTGATTCATGGTTCTGTCAAACATCTGCTCCGGCTGCACAACCACTTGACGTCTCTCTGGGGTTATAAATGCTGCTGGCAGAAGCTGCTGCTGTTTTGATTACATATGCAGTGAAATGAATCCAGGAGCAAAGTGAAAGAATAGGAGGTAAAGTGCATAATGTGTCTAGCGCTCAAGTCAGACATTCTTCCAGGCTTGGGATTTTTCACTGAAATCAAGGAAAAGATAATCACAGATAAAGGAGATGGGCCATTTGAAAATTGAATAGCATTTGATTTTATAATTGTAGCCAGTCTCTCCAACTTTCCCACCCACCTTAGTTCAGTCTGAGGACTCTCAGGAATTTCCCTAATTTATATGCCCTCTGGAAGAATGGAGACTAGAAAAAAGGAATCAAAATAATAAAGGTTAAAAAAAAAAACTTGAGTTATTTCTGAACAGCTTTGAACAACTCAATATGCAATTTATGCACATTTTCTCATTTGGCTCTCAATGACAATTCATAAATGTATACAAAGCTAATGAAATTATTAGCCAAATTTTGCAGATTGATAAATGAGTTGCAAGGAACTTAAATAATTTAGACACACAGAGTAGGGATCAGCTAAATAATGTGGTGGCAATGTCTTCTTTAATAAAATTTTAAAATATTTTGTTATACTTACACTTTTTTAAACTATACATAGAAGTTTATTTTTAACTCTAAAATTAGCATACAAATAATGAGAAGTTTGGAGGAAAATCCCATAGTTATGCAATATATGGCCATTGAGCAGTCACAACATATTGAATACTGACTCTACTGTGTATGGAGCACTCACTGAGATGTTGGGGACACAGTGATGATCAAAAGAACTCACATCCACATGGTTTACATTCTTGAGGTATGTAGGAAGACAATAAACAACTCAACAAAAATAATCAATGACTGCAGAAAGTGAGATGTAAATGGGATGATAACAAAGAAGTTGATCTAGTGAGAGAAAAAAACAAGTTGAGGGGGTGTCAGGAAGGTCATCATTAAGAAGATGGTAATTGAACCTAGATATAGATCACAGAGAGTTTAGGATCACTCAATTTAGAACTGAAGTGTCCCCAGTGGAAAAGCAGCAACACCAAGATTGTATGGTTTGAATGAGCTCAGTCTGGAGCCTGCAGCACAGAACAATGGATGTCAAGAGGAAAGCTAGTGAAAGATAAGTTCAGTCAAGAAAGCCAAGTTATCCTTGCATCACACTTGTGATTGACCCTAAAAGCCAATGGAAGGTCATTGCAGAATCTTAAAATAGAATAACAGGATCAAAACAATTTTTTAAAGATTTTATTTATTTATTTGACAGGTAGAGTTACAGACAGTGACAGAGAGAGACAGAAAGAAAGGTCTTTCTTCCATTGGTTCACTCCCCAAATGGCCGCAATGGCCAGAGCTGCGCTGATCCAAAGCCAGGAGCCAGGAGCCTCCTCCTGGTCTCCCACGTGGGGACAGGGGCCCAACTACTTGGGCCATCCTCCACTGCCTTCTCAGGCCATAGCAGAGAGCTGGACTGGAAGAGGAGCAACCGGGACTAGAACCCGGCACCCATATGGGATGCCGGTGCCGCAGGCGGAGGATTACCCTAGTTTGCCATGGCGCCAGCCCCAAAACAATTTTTTAATAAAATCACATTGCTTATAAAAAACTCAGCAATGCCTGAGATGGGCAAAAGTGGAAGTAGAGAGACCATTTCAATGTTACAGCAGTGGTTCTGAAAAGAAATTGTAATAGTATGTATTAATGTGATTATACAGAGACAGGAGAATCACACTTATTCAGGAGGATAAAGATGACGGAACCTGCAGATGGAGGGAAAAACACTCTGAGTCTCCAACTTGAGCAAGGAGGTGGTTAGGGGTGCACTTTCCAAAAAAGGGCAGACAACAATTGATAAAATCAGGGAAGCGGAAAGTGAGTAGCAATATTTGGTAGGACTAGCCAGAGTAGACAGTAAACATCCTGAGAAAACCAAAATACCTGCTCATGAAATCCGCATGTCCTCGTCTCCATGAATGTGTATCTAGACCAGCTTATTGGGAAGTATGACGCTTAGTTTTGATGAGCCTTTGCATAAGTGTATGACTTCAGTCTACTGGAATGTACATATTGATACCTGTCCTGCTTATATGTGAAGATCGAATGAAAATAGTAGTGAAAGCACTCAGTAAACAAAGAAGTGTCTTGATTATGCATCGTTTAGAGTTAATAACTTTTCCATAACAGAAGTAGGATGCAACAAAATAATATCTGAAAAGAATATTTTGATTGAGTCATCTTGTGTTTGAGATGCATGCTGAATATGCATGTGAAGATGGCCAATAAGTAGTTAGATATGCAAGTCTGGAGCTCGGCAGAAAGGTGGGACTTCAAATGTAAAGGTGACATCTCAAGCCATTTCACTGTGTGAACCCATTTTAGGGGAAATCACAAAAAGCAAAGACAATAGGTTCCAGAGACTTGTGTCTGCAGAACTCCAGTGTTCTGCGGTCAAAGAAATGAAAATGAGCTAGCAAGAACCTTGAGAATGGTCAGCTGGGCAGGAGAAATTCGAGTGGTGTCAAGGGAATCCAAGAGTCCAGAAAGGAGATGATGATCAATTTTATGAAAAAAAAAAAACTGAAAAATCAAGGAATATGAGAAAAGAAAAAAATTTCAAATACCTGGGCTCCTGTCACCGGTGTGGGAGGTCTGGATGGTGTTCCAGGCCCTCCTGGCTCCTGCCTGGCCCAACCCTGGCAGTTGTAGCCATTTGAGGAGTGAATCATCAGATGAAATAAATCTCTCTATGATTCTGCTTTTTTTTTTTTTGAAAAAAAAATACATACAAACACACACATTTTTAAAAATGGATAATTTTCTTTTTTTTGAATTTTGGATTCTTCGTATAGGTCAGTGTTCCAGCTGCAGCTCCTGAGACACACTGGCTTTTCCCCATACTTGTAGAAATGCAAAACACTACCCACAAAGTTTGAGGCCATTACACTCACCTCTCTGTCATTAGCATTGAGCACAATTATTTTGGGGATGAGGTGGTAAGTAATAGCTAAAACAGCATTGTGGTTTTGTGTTTCATATCTCCCATGATTATTTCCAAGAGTATATTTTCCCCTATGTTTTCTTAGCTGGGTCACATTTCTTCATGTGCTCTGCCTAAGCATCTATTGGGATCTTAGAATTTTATGTTGCTTTTTTAATTGTCAGTTCAAAAGTTCCAAGTTTTTATTGAATATGGTTTCCAGAACTTGTCATTTATCTTATTTATTCTTATTTTGTCACTTAATGGAAGCTTTTAATTTTTATATAGTTAAATAGGATGATTTCATGAATGCTTGAATATTTCACTGTTCTTTTTCAATTTCACAGATTGTCTGTGACAAAATCTTAACCCCAGACTTCAAGACTGTTTCTGTCTTCCAGTTTTGGCATATGTTTGAGAAAGTCAAGCTCATTTAGTAATATTGCTAAGTTAAACGGCCAGTTTGTATCAGTCGAGGACCAACTGTGCTGCCAAAATAATCATCTATTAAATTCCTTCTAAAAAGCAAATATAGTAAAGTTTTTTTTTTTTTTTGTCTATACTCAAAACATTGCCATAGATCACTTGGCTTATTGACATCAAGAACCCCCTCCAACAGGAAGGAACCAGAGGAGGGTGGGGTATGCAGTATATATCTCTTGGTTTTCTTTAAGTATCATCCTACCGAGCTCCTGCTATTGATTCTGACAATAATACAAGCCACAGTTGACAGCATAATGACCTTATCTTAGATATTTTCATGCATTATCTTATTTAATGCTTTCACAGCACTTCTATATAAGAGTTATCATCTCCATTTTATAAGTAGTAATACAGACAGAATTCTGAGCCAGATTTGTTAGACTCTCCAGCTCTGACAGTTAATCTCAGGGCTTTCTGCTTCTATTATGTTGCCCTGCCTAAGGTTCTGAATCTTGGCCCGAGTCTTCTCATTAGTAATGTTCACTGGGGCACTCAGCTTTGACATTTCTTTCCCAGAACTGAAGGCAACCTCCTCATATTTGTGACTCAGTTCCCACTCTTCTAAGTCCCCACCTCTGTCCCTCAACAGAGCACAAGAAACAAACAGAAACTAGAGACCATTATGCTTAATGAAATAAGCAAAACCCAAAAAGACAATTTCATATGTTTTCTCTGATGTATGGTAGCTGATTAGGTAGATTATATAATCATTATATATAAAAACTGAATGTATTAGAGTGAAATTTAACATTTTTGATTTAATTATCGTTTAGAGCCCTGGACTATATTCCTGCGGAACAGTAATCTTTCTACATTTTTACTTGTTGAACATCATATTGAGTGGAATATTAAGCCTGCAATTATAAAGTAAACTTAAAGTATGTCATCACGAAAATTAAAAGAAAAAAAGAAGGAAGGAAGGAGAGAAAGAAGGAGGGAAGTACCTTATGTTCTCAGAAGTGCATCTTTGAAATTCATGAAATCTGTTCTCTTTATATTAGTTTAAAAATAGCAAAAGGAAAAAAAAACTGAAAACCTAAAGTGAAGTTTCTTTGGAAGACATGTTTAACACAACCAAAGATGCAGCAAACATTACTCTGTGAATTAAAATTATTATGTTCAGGGGCCAGCACTGTGGTGTAATGGATAAAGCCGCTGCCTGTGGTGCCGGCCTCCCTTATGGGTGCCAGTTCGAGTCCTGGCTGTTCCACTTCCAATCCAGCTCTCTCCTATGGCCTGGGAAGGCAGTAAAAGATGGCCCAAGTGCCTGGGTTCTTGCACTTATGTGGGAGACCAGGAAGAAGCACCTGGTTCCTGGCTTCAGATTGGCTCAGCTCTGGCCATTGTGATCATTTGGGGAGTAAACCAGAAGATGGAATCTCTCTCTCTCTCTCTGCCTCTGCCTCTGCCTCTCTGTAACTCTGCCTTTCAAATAAATAAATCTTTTTTTAAAAAAACTATTATGTTCAATGTTGGTTTCTTTTTAATTTTTAAATTATTTGACAGATAGAGAAAGGGGAAGAAAGAGAGTGTGTTCATCTGCTTCTTTACTCCCTAAATGCCGCCAATGGCCAGAGCTAGTCCAGGCTGCAGATGGGAGCTGAGAACTTAGTCCAAATCGAGCTGAGAACTTAGTCAAGTCCCCCAGATGAGTTGCAAGAATCCAATTACCTAGGCTCTCACTGCTGCCTACTAAGATCTGTATTAGCAAGAAGCTGGAATCAAGAGCCAAATCCGTGTATGCAACTCAAGTACTCTAATGTGGGACATGAGCATCTCAACTGCCAAGGTAAATCCCCACTTCCGTTCAGTGATGCTTTTATAACAAATGTATACCTCTTAATTATTTGAAAGCTGCCAAACTGTACTCATGTCAGGAATATAACATATTTTTAGAGGTGTTACCAGCTTTGGGAATAAACTTCATTTCTATTTCCAGCTCTCCTAAGTTAGTGATGAGTGTGCTACCATAAGCTAACTTTTCCAAGGTGTAGTAATTACTAAAGAGGGTTGGGACTAGAACATGAAATTCCATGCTAATTAATCTGGCTGCTATCACTTTTGGTTTCCTATAAAGCCCATTGAGATAAGGAGAAAAGAAAGAGCACTAAGATTCTATTGGGCAACTAGTTGGTATCTGACACTTTATTGGGCACTCTACATGAATCACCCCATTTAATCCGCTAAATACCATTAGTACACTCATCTCCACAGCATGGATGAAGGAAATTAGGCAGAGAAATGAATCACTTACCCATGATAAAAAATGATAGAATAAAGATTTCAATTATTTCTGTGAAACTTTCATTTGTGTCCAGAACACAATGTCAGCCCAGTAATAGCTGTTTTGGGCTGTAGAGTTCATAATTCTTTATGCACTATTAACTCTCCTCCCTTCAACATTCTAGGAATGAACTGTCCTTGAAAAAGCAATGAAATGTCAAACTTGGCCTTGGACTTCATCAGGGCTAGTGGCCAAAGCATGCTTTTATATCACCAAGAGGAGAAACTAGAGCAGCCAGAAGGGTAGAAATTGCACTGATTCAACTTAGAGGGAAATCTGAAATGACTGAATTTCTTTAGTCATGGTGAAGCAAAGATATTGACTTGATAGCAGTCTTCAGACACATCAAGCACCATTATACTAAAGATGATGAGCAGCTATTTCCTGTCATCTTTAAATATAACTCCCAGGGAACCTACCATGAAATGCAGAAACGGAGAAAAGGCAGAGCATCCTGTCATCAAAGTTTGAGGTGGTTGGTCAAGACCATGAGCACATGACAAAGTCATCACAAAGCACATTCATCCACCTCTTGAGAACAACTAGCAATAGTTCTGTGTCAGATTGTACACAGCCCTTGTTTTAAAAAAATCCCTTCTAATCTATAACTTTTAAGAGCCTAGAACTTTATAAATACTAGAAAACTGTTCAGAAATGTGATAATTATGATAGTAAAAATAAGCATGGTGATTACAGTATGCAACTACTATTTTTTAAGATTTATTTATTTACTTAAGAGGTATAAATACAGACAGAGAGAGGGAGAGACAGAGATAGAGGTATTCCATCTGCTGGTTCATTCCCCAAATGGCTGCAATGGCCAGAGCTGGGCCTATCCAAAGCCAGGAGCCAGGAGCTTCTTCTGGGTCTCCCATGTGGGCACAGGAAGGAGCCCAAGAACTTGGGCCACTTTCTATAGCCTTCCCAGGTAAGCAGCAGGGAGCTGGATGGAAAGTGGAGCAGTAGGAACTCAAACTGGAGGCCATAGGGAATGCCAGTGCCACAGGCAGAAGCTTAATCAACTACGTCACAACACCAGCCCCAATTATTATTTTATGATAAGTATGCCTTCTTCAAGGTATATCTTTGCTCCTGCTGGTCCTTTGTGGTTACTTCCCTTCCCATTTGTTATATTCTTGAAGCAGCTACCGTACCTTGCAGCTTCTGTATGCAAGTCCACTCTCCGGATACATCTGAGTGGCCCAGAGATTGGGCCAGTGTGTCCTGTTCTGGAAATTTTGGATTTGTAAAGAACAGACATGCCAGAAACACTAACTGGAGACCATTTTGGAAACTGCCATTTGCCATTTTGCTGCATGTGTGAACCTGAAAAATGGGATAAGGTTTAGGGTAGATGACATCTAGCTTAAAAACAGAGAGCAATTAGACGAGATTTATAAAGAGTAAAAAGACAATTTATCAAGATTTATAAAGAGGAAAAAGACAATTTATCAAGAATCCTACTACCAACCAAGTCTCTGGTTTTGATTTCTCATATCACCCAGGTGTGTTCCTACTCTCTGCAGTCTGAAAAACATTTGTGATACATGGTTATGGTGGTCTTTTTGTTACTTGTGCAGTTTAACTTGATTTTCTAACATGAGAAATCTAAGGGTCCTGACTAATACTACAATAACAGTGATAGTGAGACTCACATAAACTATAAATGGAGCTACCCACAACTGTGAAAGCACTTGACCTAATTATTCCACTTAATCCTCACAAAATGAGTTGTGTAGAGGTTAAGATGCCACTTGGGATATCTGCATCTAATATCAGAATGCCTGGATTTGAAGATCCAATTCAGCATCTAATTCTAGTTTTGTGCCAATGCATACCCTGGGAAGGAGCAGTTGATGGCTCAAGTACTTGGGCCCCTGTCACATGTGGGTAGGAAACCTGACTTGAGTTTCTGACTTTGACCTTTGGCCTGGCCCAATGCCAGCCACGTGGGCAGTGAACCAGCAAATAGGATTTCTATCTCTTTGTCTCTGTTTCTCTGTTTCTCTCTCACTCCCTTTCAACAAAATTAAATAAATTCTCACAACATTGCCTCAAGGTGAGCATAACATTCATATTTTAAAGATGAAAAATTAGACTAACAGAGTTGTCTAAGGTGTCCAACATCACACACCTAACAAAGGGTAGAATTGAAATTAGCATCTGTGTTGGCCGTTGATTCTATGGATCAGAGAATAAACGCTAACATCACGCAATACATTCATTCAATTATCACAGAATAAAAGCACTTTGTTTCCAGGCCTAAAATTTGAAAGAAAAAAAGAAAGACTTCACAGTAGTATATTTGATTAGTGTTTACATTGTGATTTATTACTCTCTGTCTCTGTATTCCTGTAAACATCACCATATTCTTTGTATCATGTAGATACAATGTTAGGATAGAGATAACTCAATTAAAATCACTGTAAAGCATGTTCACATAACTAGAACAGAATAAAATTACTTTGATTCTACCTAAGGAAATTTTAGTTATTCTTGAAGAGTAAGATCCAAAATTATTATTGGCTTTTGCTTTTTTATGAAACCCTTCATAGTCCGACATCATGTTTCATAATTCTTTCTCTTGCTGATGCCACTGACTCCTCCTTTTTCCCTAGGCCCACCTGACCCCAGGGCATTTTCACTGACCACCATTTCTGTGTGATACTCACTTTTAAGTACACACATTGATCATTTTTACATCCTCCCCTAGATTTTGCTTAAAGGCCAATTTCTTTTTTTTTAAAGAATTATTTTATTTTAAAGACAGAGATACAGAGAGAGGTAGAGCCAGAGAAAGAGGTCTTCCATTCTGTTGGTTCACTCCCCAAATGACCACAATGGGCAGAGTTGAGCTGATACTAAGTAAGGAGCCAAGAGCTTCTTCCAGGTCTCCCACTTCTAGGAGAAAGTCCTCTGTAAGTTAGGTGAAAGAGTATAAAGATTCCAGCTGGTTGAGACAAAGGAAAGTCTGAGTGGTGGTTTTTGAGCCGTTCTCAAAGATTATTTCTCCCTTTCAACCATTTTTCTAATCACGCTGTGTGCCTGGGACATTTCCCCGCTGGGGAGAGTAGATGCCCTGGGAAACCCTCTGCTGAAGACATTGAGGGGGCAGCTTGTTTCCTGGTACTTTATTGAGAAGAAGGAAGGGAATACCCTAGTATGCAACATGCATCTAGCCAGAGACTGCTAGAAGCTGAATCTACTTACTAATTCTTCATTACCAGCGTGCAGTCACATAGATGGCACTATTTTCATGTCAGTAACACTGTTTTCTTTAATGGACTGGATGCTCAGAGACCTTGCCCAAAACAATCCAGCTGGTCAGTGGCAGAGCCAAAAGCTCTTTTTCTCCTTGACACTAAACTCACTGTAGCAGACTCCTGTCCACCTTCTTACTATCCTTCCCATGTATCACAATACAGAGGCCTAAACTGTCTCAGCTTCCAGACAACTCAGGTCATGAAAATTATTTAAAGCCCCCGATTTAAGCAACTATGGTGCATTGCAAATGAGAAAACTGGTTTCTAGTTGGGAGAAATGTCTTAACTACAAGTCACTTGGCAAGCGAGTGCCTGAGATAGTATGTCCTGACCTCTCCACCAATGTTTTATTTTCGTAAGAATCATAATTTTGGTAGGCTGGGAATAGCACACACAGAGGGTGTTTACCTACCTCTGAACAACCTCCAACCCTAACTTCACAAGCTGCATGAGCTTAGGGTGACAAATTTTAGCCCCATGAGAACTATACATTCATTTATAATCTGCTAGCTACTCACATGAGGCCGGGGGAGAGGGGAGATGCAGCTTGGCAAATGTCTAGAGACACTACAGAGCAAGTGAGTTTGAAAAAAGCAAGTGTTTATTTGCTCTTGAAATGATCTTAATTACACCTGTCAAGAGATTTCCACTTGAACAAATTTAACAAGAAAAATAGAGGGTGAGTGGACATTTAGAGCTCCAAAACTAAAAAAAAAAATCAGCAATTATGTTTCTCTGGGGCTCCTTCCTCTGTGCTCTTATGGAGTTTACACACTGTTGGCAGCAGAAAGAAGACGGAATAGCAGTGTGGTCTGACTTATTTGTTACCAACACTCTGAAGCTTGGCCTCCCTTGTACTAGCTCTGTAAGTGTCTGGTACCAGATCCCATGATTCCTGTGCTTGCTCCTGACTTTGCTTATACATCTTTCTTCAGTAGTAAGAATCTACTCATCCATCCATGGAGCAAATATTTATTAATTCACGTCCATTTTTAAGCTGTTTGTAGCTTTCCCTGGAATTAGTTTAGTATGTAGAATGCAATTTCAGGAAGGAAGTTGTCTGGATCTGCAGATCACTAACTGTGAGGTTTAGGCACATCTCAGCTCCCTTTGAACCGTAATTTTTCCATTCTGTACAATGGAAGGCATTGATTGTACTGATATCCTAGGATTATTAATCAATCAGCTCCCTTTGAACCTTAATTTTTCCATTCTGTACAACGGGAAGGCATTGATTGTACTGATATCATAGGATTATTATATCAATCTGCTGCCCCTATGGGATGCTGGCACTGCAGACGGGAGCTTTACCTGTTATGCCACAGCACTGGCCCCTCTTATTTTCACTTTAATGATTCGTGCAATGTGCTGAGTTCAGTGCACAACCTACCACTCAAGAAACACCAGTGTCAACTCTGGGTAAAAGGTAAGTAGTTACAGAAGTGGGCTGGAGACTCAGAATCCAACAGAACGACTTTTTAGTGACATGTTGCTCAAATTACTGACTGGTTTTGACATAGTAATGAATTTATCACAGAATTAGGAAACCGTCATTGCCATAAACCTATTAAAATTGAAGCACTTACCACTGTGTAAGTAATTCTGTGAGTACCCTCAATGAGTCTCTACACTCTCTCCTTATGCCTTAAGTTCATCTCTCCAGTCTTCTTGGAATTCTCTTTGCTTCTCCACTCTTTCTCGTCCCTCTCCACACCTCACTGTCTGGCACATTCAACCTCGAATTCCCAAAGTAAAGGCTTCCTCAGCATCCCCTTTTCCCTCAGCGGAAGCTGAGTCACTGTCCGCTGCCTGCTTTGAGTCTATAGTCCTTTAAACATCTATTTATTATTTACCATCCCATATTGTCACTTTCATTTTGATTCAAGGCATCAGCGGTGATTTTTTTTTTTTGTAAAGATAGGAAAAATTCTTTGCAAATTTCCCAAGGGAAGTTCTTGACTTTGACAGAAAATTTGTGACTGGAAAAACTGGCTATCTAACAACTTTTGGGAAGTTTGTGCTCATGCATATGCATATACATGCATATACATATGGTGCATATATGTGCTTGTGTGTGTATACATGTGCACCTGTATTCCCAAGAAATCTACAAGGCACTTTGTGAGTGAAAAATTGACTTATATATGGCATATTCTCCTGAAAAATGCTTGGGAGAGATACCAGCAGCATACCATAATTAATTAATGCAAATGAGAAACCTGTGCTCAATGTTAACCTCAGATAAAATGCTAATGTAGCTCAGGGGAGAAAAAGTGACAGTGTCCATGTTGTGGTAGAGGGAAGTTCTAAACAGGCTTCTTGCAAGAGATTACTTCAGAGCTGAATCTAAATTAATGGGATTAATATGGCAATGTGAGATGGAGGGTGATTCCTGTAATGAGGAGTACAATGAGTAAAAACCTATGAGGGTGTTCCGAAATGTTCAAGGGAAATAGAATTAAGAGATGTTTAGTAAAAGGAGATAAGTTTATTTTTCTTCCAAAAGTGAATCCATGTATAAATTTTTCATAATATGTATTTTCCATGAATTTTTGATGACCATTTGTGTGGGAGCACAGGAAGGGAGAGAACAGGGAATTAGATCAGAGAATGAAGGGTCAAAAGTAGATAAGTTTGAATGTGTCTAGTATTTGTGCCTATAATTTTATGTACATAAGCAAATAAATGTGCACATATGTTTGCGTGTGTGTCTGTTATGAAGAAGAAAGTTGGAAAAGGAAACTAGAATCTGATGCATAGGATTGCTTGTACCTGACAATTTTTCTAACTAATTCTGTAGACTACAGAGTTTAAACTTTCAAGGTTTAGGCTGACAAGGCAAGACTAGAAAGTTAATGATATACATATGGGAGCTGAATAGAGAGGATAGACTAGATGAGGAATTGAAAAAGTTATAATGCTAATTAAATGAAATTTGATTTATATATGTAAATATTATTACTATAAATCTGAAAACCATAGCAATTAGCAAGATGTAAGGTTGGCAGATATTTTGAGCACGCACTCATTTTAACAGATCCTCAGCGCATTAATAAGTCAACTGAAAGAAATTAGGAACTTAGAGAGTTCATTCCAAACAACTGGTGTGTTAGGAGTGAAGTAGAAATACTGTGAGGAAATGTTTCTAACGTGTTAATGTTTTCCAAGCATTTGGGGAGGATGTTGAAATTCAGATTAGAAGTGGGGTAATCTCGAGGCCTGGGGTCAAGGAGCAAACCTGGCACACGATGGCGGCGGTAGTGGCAGTGGCGGCGTGTAGGAGGCGGTCTTGGGCAGGTTTGGTACTGGCTTCTTTAGGGGTCTGCCTGGGGATTGCCCTTGCTGTGGGCAAGACCTGTGAAGAAAGTTCCTTCTGCAAGAGGCAGCGAAGCATACGGCCAGGCCTCTCTCCATACCGAGCTTTGCTGCACACTCTTCAGCTTGGTCCTGATGCCCTCGCGGTTCATCTGATCCACGAGGTCACCAAGGTATTACTGGTGCTGGAACTCCAGGGGCTTCAGAAGAACATGACTTGCATCAGCCTTGATGAGCTGGAGCCCCTGCGGCCCCGGTACCGTGTGCCAGATGTTCTGGTGGCTGATCCTCCCACAGCTCGGCTTTCTATCTCTGGCCGTGATGACAATAGTGTGGAGCTAACAGTGGCTGAGGGACCCTACAAAATCATCTTGACGGCAAAGCCTTTCCGGCTTGACCTGCTAGAAGACCGCAGCCTGCTGCACAGTGTCAATGCCCGAGGACTCATGGGTTTTGAGCACCAGAGGGCCCACAGGGTCCCGCAAGGATCAAAAGACCCAGCTGAGGACGATGAGGCCTAGCCCAAGGAGATGCCTGAGGATGGTGACAAGCCAGAGGAGACCCAGGGGAAGGCAGAGAAAGAGGAGCCAGGAGCCTGGGAGGAGACATTCAAAACTCACTCTGACAGCAAGCCACATGGCCCCATGTCTGTGGGTCTGGACTTCTCTCTGCCAGGCATGGAACATGTGTATGGAATCCCTGAGCATGCGGACAGCCTGAGGCTCAAGGTCACTGAAGCCGTATCGCCTCTACAATTTGGATGTGTTCCAGCATGAGCTGTACAACCCCATGGCCCTCTATGGGTCTGTTCCTGTGCTCTTGGCTCATAACCCTCATTGTGACTTGGGCATCTTCTGGCTTAATGCGGAGAGACCTGGGTTGATATATCGTCTAACACCACAGGGAAGACCTTGTTTGGGAAGATGCTGGACTACTTGCAAGGCTCTGGGGAGACCCCACAGACAGATGTCCGCTGGATGCCAGAAAGTGGCATTATCGATGTCTTCCTGCTGCTCGGGCCTTCCGTCTTTGATGTCTTTCGGCAGTACGCTGGCCTCACAGGCACCCAGGCATTGCCCCTGCTCTTCTCCCTGGGCTCCCACCAGAGCCGCTGGAACTACCGGGACAAGGCTGATGTGCTGGAAGTGGATCAGGGCTTTGATGATCACAACATGCCCTGCAATGTCATCTGGCTGGACATTGAACATGCCGATGGCAAGCGGTACTTCACCTGGGACCCCAGCCGCTTCCCACAGCCGCGCACCATGCTAGAGCACTTGGCCTCCAAGAGGCAGAAGCTGGTGGCCATTGTGGACCCCCACATCCAGGTGGACTCTAACTACTGAGTTCATGAAGAGCTACGGAACCAGGGGCTGTACATTAAAACTCGGGACGGCTCTGACTATGAGGGTTTGTACTGGGCAGGCTCAGCTGGTTACGCTGACTTCACTAATCCCATGATGAGGACCTGGTGGGCTCACATGTTCAACTTCGACAATTATGGGGGCTCAGCTCCCAACCTCTACATCTGGAATGGCATGAATGAGCCATCTGTGTTCAATGGTCCTGAGGTCATCACGTTCAAAGATGCCCAGCATTATGGCAGCTGGGAGCACCGGGATGTCCATGTTATCTATGGCTTCTATGTGCACATGGCAACTGCTGATGGGCTAATACTGCATTCTGGGGGCGTAGAATGCCCCTTTGTCCTGAGTAGGGCTTTCTTCGCTGGCTCCCAGCGCTTTGGTGCAGTGTGGACAGGGGACAACACTGCAGAGTGGTACCATTTGAAGATTACTGTCCCTATGTGTCTCAGCCTGGGGTTGGTGGGACTTACCTTCTGTGGGGCGGATGTGGGCAGCTTCTTCAAAAATTCAGAGCGAGGGCTGCTTGTACGCTGGTACCAGATGGGTGCATACCAGCCATTCTTCCGGGCACATGCCCACCTGGACACTGGGTGGCGAGAGCCTTGGCTGTTATCCTCTCAGCACCAAGACATAATCTGGGATGCCCTAGGCCAGTGATATTCCCTGCTGCCTTTCTGGTACCCCCTCTTCTATCAGGCCCATCGTGAAGGGGTTCCTGTCATGAGGCCCATGTGGGTGCACTATCCTGAAGACGTGACTACCT
The DNA here is from genome assembly GCF_051225735.1 of Oryctolagus cuniculus. NCBI lineage: Eukaryota > Metazoa > Chordata > Mammalia > Lagomorpha > Leporidae > Oryctolagus > Oryctolagus cuniculus. The sequence goes on along the minus strand of NC_142872.1, from coordinate 157,246,363 downwards.
TCAGTATAGATGATCAGTTCCTACTTGGGGATGCACTGCTGGTTCACCCTGTATCCGACTCTGGGGCCCATGGTGTGCAGGTCCATCTGCCTGGCCAGGGGGAGGTGTGGTATGACATTCAGAGCTACCAGAAGCATCATGGTCCCCAGACCCTGTACCTGCCTGTAACTCTAAGCAGTAGTCCTGTGTTCCAGCGTGGAGGGACAATCGTGCCTCAATGGATGTGAGTGCGGCATTCTTCAGACTGCATGAAGGATGATCCCCTCACTCCCTTTGTTGCACTCAGCCCCCAGGGTCCAGCCCAAGGAGAACTCTTTTTGGATGATGGGCACACGTTCAACTATCAGACTCGCCAGGAATTCCTGCTGCGAGGATTCTCATTCCCTGGCAACACCCTTGTTTCCAGCTCAACAGACTCCAAAGGCCACTTTGAGACCCCAATTTGGGTTGGGCATGTGGTGATCCTGGGGGCTGGAAAGCCAGCAGCTGTGGTACTCCAGACAAAAGGTGAGTGCCCAGTCCATCTGCCTGGATGGGCAAAGAGGGGAAGCGGGTATGGTTGGGGATGGCTTTGTCTCTGGGAAAGTAGTTGCTGTTCTTTACCTAATACTGTAACTGTGATGCTCCTCTTCCTCCCCCATGATCTCCTGAAAGCCGCCTAGAGTCCCAGCATGATCCCGAGACCTCTGTGTTGATTCTGCGCAAGCCTGGTGTCAGTGTGACCTCTGACTGGAGCATTCAGCTGCGATAACCCTAGGGGTGTTCTGGGTTGGGAAGAGGTGAAGCAGTGGGAAGAGTTATCCTTTCTTCTGCTTTGGTGTTTGACACACACACACACACACACACCCTAGCCTTGACCTTTCTTATCCCAAGACCCAGATTCTGCCAACATCTGGGCAGGATGTGAGGGTTGTCCCTGGTCTCCAAATTCCTCTTGTGATCTCTTGAGCCGTCCCACTTGGTTGATTCCAAGCCTTTCCCTTTGTCCTGCTCCCCACCCCAACTTCCTGTTGCTCTAACTGGAGCACATCGACTTAGGAAGACATGAGGACCGCAGGGCCCTTGCCTTGCCTTCTTGGGGGCCCTCAATCTCCTACAGGCCCTAATTCATTCATACCTCTTGTGTTGATGCCGTTTCCTGGAAGATGAAGACTCCGAGCTTTAAGGCTCCTTCTGTCTTTGTTCTTCTTCCCCACCACACTGCTTTTCCGTCCCTCCTTTTATTTCTTCCTCCTGACACTACCCATCCATTTTTTATGCCCCACTGATACACGGGGACCACCCTTTTTACCTGTAAGGGATGAATGGATCAAAGGAGTGAGGTTGCTGGAGAACACCCTCTTCTCTCTCATCCCCACATTTCCTTTCCCCAATTCCTTCTAGAGCTGCTGCAGTTCTGATGGGGGCAGTTCTACCTCCCCTGTCCCTTGGGGGGAAAAAGTTTCTATGCCTCCTTAAGAGGGATGGGCATTAAACTTCTTTTGCCCCCTTCTTGTCCCCTTGAGGGGCATTCAAGATGGAGAAATCAGTTGTGGTTTCATTGAATCACGAACACCTGTATTTATTGCTGGGAAAAGGCTGAGGGTGGGGGGAGATGATCATGTGTGCCCAGGGCTGGCCAGAAGCCCTGGGTGGGGTGGGGTGGGGAAGACTAATGGAGAATGAATGGGAATATTTGTGGGAATTCTTTTTACTTCTTGGCCCCCAGCTGTGACAGGTTTTGATAAAAGGAAAAACAATAAAGAAACCATAAGTAAAAAATAAAAAAGTGGGGTAATATCTCTTCTTCTAGAAGAAGCTTCAGATTCTAAAACTCATTGTTGACATCGTGTTTCATTTTCTTATTGAAAATTCACTGAATCTAGAAAATGGATCAAAATAGAAAACAATTTAGTGGAACTTTTAATTGCCATTTTGATGGATTGTTTAGGGGTTAAATAAGGTATTTGAAGAAAAACAATATTCATGTGTGCAGTAAGCACTAGATGATTATTAGCTTATATTAATTATGCTGCAATTGTCTTCTTTAATCCAAACATTTCATCCTGTGTTTGTAGCCTCACTCGGGTTTATTCTCTCTAAATCTGTACAGATGGTCTCCAATTCAATGACAGTTAGGCTTGAGATTTTTCAACTTCACTATGGTACTTAGGCAATATGTTTTCACCAGAAACCATTCTTTTAAGTGTTGATTTCCCCCCGGAAGGCTAATGATTTGTATTACTATAGTCACTTCTGAGGGTCCCTCCATCTCCAGGGAAACAATAGACACTCCACAGGATGCTGTGATGTCTGGTAGGTGAGATGTATACAATGCATTTTTAGCTCACAACATTTTAATCTATGGTAAGTTTACTGGAACATCATCCCATAAAAATCTGAGGAGCAGGGCCGGCGCTGTGGTACAGTGGGTTAACGCCCTGGCATGAAGCGCCGACATTCCACATGGACGCCGGTTCTAGTCCCAGCTGCTCCTCTTCTGATCCGGCTCTCTGCTGTGGCCTGGGATAGCAGTGGAAGTTGGCCCAACTCCTTGGGTCCCTGCACCTGCGTGGGAGGCCCGGAGGAAGCTCCTGACTCCTGGCTTCAGATGGGGGCAGCTCTGGCCATTGCAGCCATCTGGGGAGTAAACCGGCGGATGGAAGATTCTCTATCTCTCTCTGTAACTCTGTCTTTCAAATTAGCATTTGTATGTTAATTTCTCCTTTTGATGGAAAGCTTTCTCCGTATTTGGTTTTTTTTTTCCGTTGTTTAATAACTTCATACTCTATCACTTGGGCTACATTTTCATGCAATATATTCCCTTTTAATAATATAAGATAATTTTATTTTCATACAAAATTTTTGAAAACTATACGTAACTTTTTCATAATGTGAATTTGACATGAATGTTGAACTCCCCTTGTGTGCTAACAACATGCTTAGTCATATCTCTTGATGTTGAGAATATGGATAATTTACCATTTTTCCCTGTGTGCTTTGGGTGTATCTGGAAATTTATTTTCATGGTCATGTACTATGTTTATGAATGGAGATGAATAAAAATTTACTTTGGTTTTACATTTTCATTTATTTATTTATTTTTAGTTAGTAAATATAAATTGCCAAAGTACAGTTTATGGATTACAATGGCCCCCCCCCCCATAATTTCCCTCCCACTCGCACCCCTCACATCTCCCATTCCCTCTCCCATTCCATTCACATCAAGATTCATTTTCAATTATCTTTATATACAGAAGATCGATTTAGTATATATTAAGTAAAGATTTCATCAGTTTGCACCCACACAGAAACACTAAGTGTAAAATACTGTTTCAGTATTAGTTATAGCATTACTTCACATTGGACAACACATTAAGGACAGATCCCACATGAAAAGTAAGTACACAGTGACTCCTGTTGTGACTTAACAATTTGACACTCTTGTTTATGGTGTCAGTAATCTCCCTAGGCTCTAGTCATGAGTTGCCAAGGCTATGGAAGCCTTTTGAGTTTGCCGACGTCAATCTTATTCTGACAGGGTCATAGTCAAAGTAGAAGTTTTCTCAACCCTTCAGAGAAAGGTACCTCCTTCTTTGATGGCCCCATTCTTTCCACTGGGATCTCACTCGCAGAGATCTTTCATTTAGTTTTTTTTTTTTTTTTTTTTCCAGAGTGTCTTGGCTTTCCATGCCTAAAATACTCTCCTGGGCTCTTCAGCCAGATCCAAAATGCCTTAAGGGCTATTCTGAGGCCAGAGTGCTATTTAGGACATCTGCCATTCTATGAGTCTGCTGTGTATCTCGCTTCCCATGATGGATCGTTCTCTCCCTTTTTGATTCTATCAGTTAGTATTAGCAGACACTAGTTTTGTTTGTGTGATCCCTTTGAATCTTAGACCTATCAGTCTGATCAGTCTGACCTTGATGGGATTATATTGGAATCCCCTGGCACGTTTCTAACTCCACCATTTGCAGGAAGTCTGATTGAGCATGTCCCAGATTGTACATCTCCTCCCTCTCTTATTCCCACTCTTACATTTAACAGGGATCAGTTTTCAGTTAAAATTTAAACACCTAAGAATAATTGTGTTAATTACAGAATTCAACCAATAGTATAGAACAAAACAAAAAAATACTAAAATGGATAAATTATTACATTGTGCGTCAACAGTCAGGACAAGAGCTGATCAAGTCACTGTTTCTCATACTGTCCCTTCCCCTTCAACAGGTTTCCCCTTTGGTGCTCAGTTAGTTGTCGCTGATCAGGGAGAACATATGATATTTGTCCCTTTGGGACTGGCTTAATTCACTCAGCATAATGTTTTCCAGATTCCTCCATCTTGTTGCAAATGACCGGATTTCATTGTTTTTGACTGCTGTATAGTATACTATAAAGTACATGTCCCATCATTTCTTTATCAAGTCTACTGTTGATGGGCATTTGGGTTGGTTCCAGGTCTTAGCTATTGTGAATTGAGCTGCAATAAACATTAATGTGCACACAGTTTTTTTATTTGCCAATTTAATTTCCTTTGGGTAAATTCCAAGTAGTTGGATGGCTGGGTTGAATGGTAGGGTTATATTCAGGTTTCTGAGGAATCTCCAGACTGACTTCCATAGTGGCTTGACCAGTTTGCATTCCCACCAACAGTGGGTTAATGTCCCTTTTTCTCCACATCCTCTCCAGCATCTGTTGTTGGTAGATTTCTGAATGTGAGCCATTCTAACTGGGGTGAGGTGAAACCTCATTGTGGTTTTGATTTGCATTTCCCTGATTGTTAGTGATCTTGAACATTTTTTCATGTGCCTGTTGGCCATTTGGATTTCCTCTTTTGAAAAATGTCTATTGAGGTCCTTGGCCCATCTCTTAAGTGGGTTATTTGTTTTGATGTTGTGGAGTTTCTTGATTTCTTTGTAGATTCTGGTTATGAACCCTTTATCAGTTGCATAGTTTGCAAACATTTTTTCCCATTCTGTCCGTTGTCTCTTCACTCTCCTGACTGTTTCTTTTGAAGTACAGAAACTTCTCAATTTGATGCAATCCCAAACGTTAATTTTGGCTTTGACTGCCTGCGCCTCCAGGGTCTTTTCTAGGAAGTCTTTGCCTGTACCTATATCTTGCAGGGTTTTTCCAATGTTCTCTAATAATTTGATGGTGTCAGGTCATAGATTTATGTCTTTAATCCATGTTGAGTGAATTTTTGTGTAAGGTGAAAAGTAGGGGTCTTGCTTCATGATTCTGCATGTGGAAATCCAGTTTTCCCAGCACCATTTATTGAATAGACTGTCCTTGCTCCAGGAATTAGTTTTAGATCCTTGATCAAATATAAGTTGGCTGTAGATGTTTGGATTGATTTCTGGTGTTTCTATTCTGTTCCATTGGTCTATCCATCTGTTTCTGTACCAGTACCATGCTGTTTTGATAACAACTGCCCTGTAGTATGTCCTGAAATCTGGTATTGTGATGCCTCTGGCTTTGTTTTTGTTGTACAAGATTGCTCCTGTGTCTCCATATGAATTTCAGCATCATTTTTTTTTCAGATCTGAGAAGAATGTCTTCGGTATCTTGATTGGTATTACATTGAATGTATAAATTGCTTTTGGGAGAATGGACATTTTGATGATATTGATTCTTCCAATCCATGAGCCTGGAAGATTTTTCCTTTTTTTTGGTATCCTCTTCTATTTCTTTCTTTAAGGTTTTGTAATTTTCATCAAAGAGATCTTTAACGTCCTTGGTTAAGTTTACACAAATATCCTATTCTCCATCACTACATCATTCATATTTACTTTTGAGTTGAAAATATTTAACCATGTGCTTACTTTAGCAGCACATGAACTAAAATTGGAATGATACATATAAAATATTTAATCATAAGAAGATGGATAACCAGTGCTGTGGTGCAGTAGGCTAAGCCATTGTCTGCTGCAGCACTGACATTCCATCTGGACACTGGTTCAAGTCCTGGCTGCTTCACTTTGAGACCCAAATCCCTGCTTATGGACTTGGGAAAACTACGGAAGATGACCCAAGTATATGGGCCTCTGCCGTTCATGTAGGGGACCTGGATGAAGCTCCTGGCTTTAGCTTGGCTTGGCTTTGGCCACTGTTGCCATCTGGGGAGTGAGCCAGTGAGTGGAAGAGCTCTCTCTCTCTCTCTCTCTCTCTTTCCATAAACTCTGACTTTCAAATAAATAAAATATTTTTAAAAATCATGACAAGCTGGATCACTCTTTCTTGACTGATTTTGTTTTCTTTATTCAGAAACCAAAATCCAAATATTTACTTTTTTTGATCCAAATAGATATTCTTAAAAATGTACTTCCAGCTACTCTTCAGTGTACTTAACAGTTCTATCTTAACTCATACGTGTTAAGATCTTGGAACTTGTCAGTCCTATTCTTAAACATGTGAAAAATCTGAGCATAGTGAAAATTAACCATATCAACATTATTTTTTCAACACTCAGCATTCTGCATATCTATTACTGTTAATAATATTTAGGAAAATTAGCAAAACCAAATCTAGATTTTTACATTTCAAATTCAGTGTTTTATATATTCTGAAAAGCTCACCGAATGTGTTAAAAATTTGAATGAACTTAATGCTTCGTGTGCATCCATAACCCTACTACTTACCAGAGCACTTCATGCAGAGTCAGTGGTGGACTGGAACCAGATAAACAATTTTGCAGGTCAGTTGTTATCTTAATGTTGGGCATAAAGGCAATATATTTACCACGGAAATTGATAAACACTACACATCTGAGCTCCCCAACTGAAATGAAAGATGATTGTTACACATTCATCTGCAAACCACTAGAAGTCAATAATTCAACAGCAAATGAATGACATCTACCAATTACCTTCCTTTGAAAATAGCATCCAATTTTAAAAATGAAAGTATCGATTGTCAGTTATGAAAAATGCTAGAGAATTTGGTGTGTTTAGGAAAGCTTATATTATTTTTAGAGAAAATGGGAACTGTGAACAATATATAAATGGTGAAAAATACATTTAGCCCTTTAATATTAACCTTATTAATTTTTAAACAATAGTACCTTAAAGATTGTTATATGACTCTTATGCTTGTTTGCCTAATATTTTTAGCTAAATTAGTACTGCAAATTTGTTCAGATATGATAATACCTCCATTATCATAAAAATCCACCATGATAGTCTCATGCCAGAGATTTTACAGAGCTCAGTTTTCCTCCTGGGAGTCCCTGCCCTCAGTATGTACCTAATAAACGTGCAGGAATTCTACTAATACAACTATTTCAAATGGTGTTATCAAATATTTAAGTGGTCATTGATTCAGCATTTGGTCCTAGGAGGAAAGTAGTTGACCTTGAGTTTGGAAGATAATTGCACATAAGACTGTGAATACTCTGCTGAGATAGTCTAAGTACTCTTTCACACTCTTGTAGGATTTCTGTTGATTTATTTTTCACAAACACTGCAGCAGGCATTTCTTAAAGAATGAGAAAGGAAGAAAATCAACATTTGGTATCCTTCCAGTATTGGGGCAGGTACATTGCATGTATTGCTACTTAATCTTTACTACAGCTGTGTGAAGTATTATTTTACATATGGAGTTACTGAAAGGAAAATGAAGACACATGAAGCCATATGACTAGTAAGTGGAAAAAGAAATGTTACAAGCAAAGAAAGGCAAAATAATAATGAGGAGAATATGGGTGGTGAGTTAGTGGTAGAATAGGGAAAGCATGAATATCTATGTCTTTACCTATAAGTGTGTGTATGTGTGTGTGTGTGTTTATAAAACTGAGATTCAAAATTAGCCCTCTCAGTTTTCTAAAACATTAAAAGAAAGCATCAAACACATATTAGGAACCTGTATATTGCATTTTGTTTAAACCTGACAGCAATCCTTGTTTTAGAGACAAGATCATTGACATTCAGAGAGGTCTAAACCACACAGCAAATAATAGAGGATTTGATTTTTGAAACAAAGTCTATCTGATCCTATGTGACTTAAATGACATGAGTCTAAGTAGGAGCCAATAACACTTCATGATGATTTTGCTTTTTAAAATTTACTTGTGCATTGTCTGACCCTCTTCTATTCTTCAACTGCACACCCAATTGTGATGTAGATTATTGGTCATATTATGGATTGCTGTAACTCCAGTGCATAGTACTGAAGTACTGAAGATGCACTGTAAGTAATGCTTGAATAACTGTATGAACTACAAGAATATAATCAACTAGACCACATTCAGCAACATTTCTCTCTGATGCACCTGGAATGAAGTGGATTAGTGGTTAGCAAGTCAGATTCAGAGCATGGCGAGCTCATGCTTGTCTATTGCAGCCACTCTGGTAAAAGAAGTCCTAAGTCCTAGGAGGTCCCAGGTCCTATGGTCCTAGGTCCATCAGAGTGCAGCAAATCTGAAACTTCATGAAAATGCATTGATGACAGTGAGTCACTGGCCCTAGACCCTCAGGTTTCTCATAGAGAGAGACATGGCAATGGAGACAACTGATGGCATGTCATGCTCCTCTTATTGGAAGCACAACCTTAGTTCATGGAAATGAAGGAGAGAAGACAGGCTTCTGGTGACTATGATTCTAGGAAAAAGGGACATGAGGTAATTACACTACTGAAATTAGGCATCCTTATGCTTGAGACAATATCCCAGCACATAAATAGTTATCCCTGGGTAAAGTGGAGCCGTCAAGAGGGAAGGGAAAAGGAATTAAAAAGAAAGGGAAAGAGGTAAGAAGACATTCATGGAATCACTACCCTATGCTGGACATTATTCCTAAATTCATTAATTTCAAGTGCATGTCAGGCATAATGTAGGTATTATTACCTCCATGTTACATACAGAATACTCAAGTCCAAATAAGTGAAGTGACTTGGGCATGTAGGTACCCAGTAGTGGAGCTGGGATCAGACACAGGGGACTCTGGCTTCAAATAATGAAAGACAGAATTATAATTTATGGGTTCACTCCATGTGAGAGACCCTGGATATTTGACTTACAGTTATACTCATAACAATATTGCAAAAGTGATATTAAAATCTCTCCTTTAGGAATAAAAATCTGCGAGGCAGAGGGCTTGTCTTTCCAAAGTCATGCTTATAAGTGATAATCCTGCGGTTTAAAAACTGGTATTCCTGACTCCAAAGACTCTGAGATTTTTGCACCACTACACTTGCAACAGCTTGAGATAATCTATTTCAACAGGCAAACTGTCGTGTAAGATCATAGGTAGGGTTGGGATTTGAACATGAACCTTCCTATCAAATTTTTGCATTTGAAAAAAAATACCAAATTAAGTCAGCCATCTCAGGGATTATTTTCTATAGCCTCTGCTCTACTGGATTAGCTACCCAAGCACCATGAGTCTATTTTTTTTTTTTTTGACAGGCAGAGTTAGACAGCGAGAGAGAGAGAGAGACAAAGAGAAAGGTCTTCCTTTTTCCGTCGGTTCACCGCAAGTGGCCACTCTGACTAGTGCGTTGCGGCTGGCGCACTGTGCTGATTCGAAGCCAGGAGCCAGGTGCTTCCTCCTGGTCTTCCTTGTGGGTGCAGGGCCCAAGGACCTGGACCATCCTCCACTGCCTTTCCGGACCACAGCAGAGAACTGGACTGGAAGAGGAGCAACCAGGACAGAATCCGGTGCCCCAACCAGGACTAGAACCAGGACTAGACGATTAGCCTAGTGAGCCACGGCTCCAGCCCATGAGTCTATTTTTCAACAAGGCAAGGGAAGACTTATGAAAAGGCAGAGGAATTTCGCATTCCTGCAACTCATCTTCCTCATGTACAAAATAGAAGACAGTTACTAAGGTCTTCCTCAAAGGAATATGTTTGAGAGATGTCAGGATGAGGCAAAGTGGCAAGGATTTTAAAGCCCTGTGAGTGAACACTTCCCTAGCCTTGCCACGCCCTAGCTCAGCAACTCTTAACTCAACAGCACAACCATTTCATCTTCATCTTCTTGACTTTGAAACAGGAATAAAAATACCTAACCTGTGAATTGCTGTGGACTTAGTGGAAAAATATGTGTTGAGAACACCCTATGCGACCTCTAGAAAATCTAATCAACACGTTTTGTTTTCTTGCCTTTCCCTCCAAAAAAGAAGCTTGTGTGAGGACAGGGAGTATGAAAAAGCAAGACGGCCAACTTTGTGGGATGAATTATGGAAAGCAGACTCTCAACAAATTCAAAAAAAACAAGTTTCTTTCTCCCTGATTTTGATAGAGTTATCTAATAAACAGAATGCAAAGGATGGCATCTAAGAATGATAGAATATGACTTGAGTTAGGAAAATAAAGAAGCCCTAAAGAAATACTTAATATTACCCCTCCCATTTGGCACCCAGCTAAGCCCCAAACCTACTAGTGTAAAGTCTAATTATTCATTGATGAAATGCTAACTGGGAACCTGCTAAGTACCAGATCCTGTACTTGATGTCAAAGCTAAAGTAAAACTGAGAATAAAGTTCCTGCCACCATGATACTTGGTAGAGATAGCAATGCAAATAAACCACATTTTTATTTTAAATGAGTTTAAAAATTAATAGTGAAACAACCTGTTGAACATAACCTATTGTTGAGGAGCCACCAGGAGCAATGACATATGTGAGCTGAGAGAGTAAGGGGTGTTTTCTTGAAGCAAAAGTGGGAGACAATGATGCTTTGTCTTGAGAACTAGAGGAATGCATGGGAGAAACTTAGATGACTAAACAGAGCTCTACTCTTTATTTCAAGGATGTGGGAAATTACAGAAATAATGTGGGATGATCAAAATCAATTGCTACTGTGCCGCATGCAAATAGGCAACATGAGTATAGGAGGTGTGTGAGTGTGCATGTATACACACCTGTGATGGTATCAAATATACCTGGTGTGTACTTATTTTAATCATGCTATAAAAATCATTCACATATAGATTAAAAAATGTGTTGCATATACTATATGTATATAATATAGGTATATAAATGTAATGTATACAATATATACACTGAATACTATATATACTCTATACTATATATAAGTAAAATGGAAATAAGTAAATCTGTCTTTTGGAGTGTCATAGATCATTTGTTTATAATTACTCAAGACATTTTCCCCTGAACTTTCAGTTAGGTGGAGTCCTTCAGCTATATTTTATCAGACCACCCTCCATTTTCTATTAAAGAAATTTCTTACTATATTTAAACAGATATTTGTGTATTGATTTCTTAAAGTCTAGTTACACCGTCGGAGGAAAGAACCCATCAATTATTGGTTGGTGGAGTTATTTTCTGATGTATACCAAGTTTTCCATGTAAAATTCAAACAGAGAAGAAGAGCAAGCTTAGAGACAGCAGGGTTAATATTCAGCAATATCTGTATGACAAAGAGCATACCTGATTGTTCCAAGAGTATGTTAAATAAGAGGCACAGTGGCCCATATGCCAGGAACAAGGCACTAAGATGGAATTCTCTAGGAGAGGTCTAGCAATTTGAGATTCTAGGCTCTAATCCAATGAGCTGGAACTCAAGGCAACTGGAACTCAAGGGAAACAATCAAGGGAGGTTTGGATGGTAAATCCCAGCTTTCGTATTGAGCTGAGACACTGAGAGGTTTCAGGAGACCTGCTCAGGAATCAGGCGGGCTCTAGGCACACTCATTCTGTATCTGTTTGACAACTGTGGCCCAGCACCAGCAAATTTAGATCAAGGAATTGGCTCTGGGTCTGGAAAAGGACGCTGGGTACCTGCTGACAGCAGTTGCCTGGTATTGCTTCTGTGCTAGGGAATTGGCACGTTCTAACATGGGAGTTCCTCTGCAGAGTACCCCTTTGGACATAAGTTATAGTGGTGTCCCATTTTAAAGACAAAAACCAACGCCTAGGCTCCCAGGGTTATAAAGATATCCTCATGACCTTAGGGTTAGTCAGTGGTCAAACAGTGTAGTCTGAGTTCTGAGTTACTCTCTTGACCATCATCACAGTACGATGAGACGTAGGGGAATGTGTGTTGGAGGCCTTACCATTTCACTCCTGGGAAACCCTGACCAAGTTTATCATCTTCTTTGTGCTTCAGTGTCCTTGTCCCCCAAGTAGACACAATTATACAGAAGTCCAAGAATGCTGGCAGTACCATATAATGATAGTCATGGAGAATATCCAACAGAGCACATTTCTAGCCTATGTTACATAGCCCCCTTACCTTCTGCCTCTTTTGTGATTGATTTGGGCACCCAGCAAGGGGTGAGGGCATCTTAATCTGCATGTGGAGATCCTTAGACCCTGTCCAGCTGGGAGGATCAGAGAAAAAGGGAGGTAGGAAATCAAGACTTGCCTACCTTTCTATTTCTCTGTTTGCTATTGAATGAAGAAAATCGCGCTCAGCTTACAGGGTTTTTATGAAGATCAAATGAGATCATTTCTGTGAGAGTGCTCTACAAATGCAATGTAAGGGCATGTCAGGTATTGTTATTTCTTCCCTTCTGTCTCATTCAGCAGAATAAAGGCAGGAAGAATCCTGAAGCAGAAGCATTGTTAGGAGACAGATTTGTGTTTTCAGTTGTTCTTCTTGGAAATTCTAAAAGTAGTTTCAGCCTGAATGAGTATTGAAGCATTTCAATTTCCCTTTAAAGTCAGAGATGCCAAAACCTGTGATTTAGGCTCTCAGGAAATATCACTGGAGCTGTTGCCCGCTCTCAGTTCTAATCAAGCGCTTAGTACTTAGCTGGAAGTGAGGAAATGATGTCCTCAATCACCGTTAAGCCTTTTAGAGAGACAGGCAAGTTCACCTAGTGAGGAATCACTATGGTTTGAAAGTCCAAAGTCATTGGCATGGCTTCCAAGGACCTTCATGGTCTAAAACCTTTTTCATCTGCCTGTCCCCTCCAGCTTCCAATCCCAACTCTATAAGCCCTAATGTACTTGCTACCCAGTTAATAAATTCCTCAATCTCATGTCTCTGTGTTTTTATCCTTGCCTTTCCCCTGCTGTCTCAAATGTCTCTGGTACCACCAGCCTCCAAATACACATGCAGACTTCACTGTGCTGAAATCTTTCTCATCTTGTGCTTATAACGCCAATGCCCTCTACATGCTGCACTGTGAAGTCTCCCTTCTTTTTCTTATCTTGAGAATGTATGTTTTCTTCCCCTAAGTTTTCCTTGGAGCTATTCACTCATTTGTCCATCTCTCCCCTCTCTTCCTTTCTACCATTCATCTCTCCTTTTTTCTTCCAACATTGGCTCCTATATTCTGGGCACTGTCCAAAATCCTAAAGTCCTTCAGGGTAGATAAAAGAAAATAAAAAACACTCTCCAAGTATCAGCCTCCCAATGAGCCTTTATTTACTATGAATAACTATAAAATATTAGGGTCCCATTGTGTCAATAAGGAAATGGTGACAGTTGAGGATGCAAAAATGTTTTCTTCATGAACTGAAGGCTTCAGATAGGTGATATCTACACTTCCTCCTCTTAAAGGATGCATAAGGAACTGACAAGTGGAGGACCTGAATTGTTGCAGCATTCAAACAGTTATATGTGATTTGTATATGTAGCTTCCTACCTCTGTTACTCTGGGAGTAGTCATTTAGGGCATAAACCATATGCTGTTATTCATTCTTAGTGCTTTGAGGAATGCCTGGAACATTGAGAGGAATGAATAAGTAGATTCACAGTAGTGTTTTAGGACAGGAAAATGCATATACTTTTTACACAAAGTAGCTTATGGTGGCCAGATGTGAGGAAATCCAGGCTTACAGATGAACACCATAAAGGCTCATCTCAAGCTACATTGAGAAGCAGAATAATAACTAATTCTTATTAAGCACTTAATGTGTTTCAGACATTTTCTAAATATTTTCTCTGCATTATCATAATCTATAAAATAACCAGAGAATCAACATCCACTGTTGTCTTCATTTTAATATTGAACTCTCTGAAGAACAAAGAAGTAATTTTCATCACATAATTGTCATTCATCCAGAATTCAACTCTAGCTCTTGCTCCCAAGCCCAAGCTCTTGGTTGCTATATGAGACTACTATCCAGCACGGTTTCCTTTGTCTTAGAATTCTTCAAGGTCAGTCTAAGACATTGTAGGGATACTCCATCCTCACTTCCAAACAAATTATAACACGTATCTCTTGCTCCATACTGGGTTCACCTTAAGGAACACTGTGAATTAGATCATTTGAATCATAATATTGGTAAATAAAATCTCTTCCCTGACATTTTTATTCATAACATATTAATGACTAATATGCTTTACATTGCACAGAGATTAACTATTATTTTTGAGGTGAGGCAACCGAAGTTCAAATATCAGCTCTGCTATGACTGCAAGATTTCAGACAAATAGACAAAAATCTGTTCAACTTAGCTCAACCTATCATTATGTATAAGAATAATATAATGACACCAAAAGTGAGCATTAAAATTAAGTGAGATATCTATATATGTTAGAGGCTTAGCACAATACATCTTTTGTGGTAAGTGCTTACTAAGTATGGACTAATAGTTACTTATATGTAACATTTATATTATGCATTACATGTAAGTATATAACACTTAAAACCACAAAATATTTTATATTATGCATTACATAGCATATTATTTGTGTGACGTATACATGTGATTGATTTGTAATTATCATTTTCTATTTCACTTTTATTCAGTCTTTGAGATGCTTCAGTACAATGTACTTACAAGCTACAGGTTTTGGAGTATAACTGCATTCAACTGACTCCTGCTATTTCATTTATTAGCTGTGCGATTTTAGCTAAGTTATTGGACATTAATAAAAATGATGGTACTAGTGACAGCCTCGCTGGGTATTGTGAATATAAAATATGGTCCAAACCACCAAAGCAAGTTATTAGTCCTCTTTTTATTACTTTAACTAAAATACCCAAGAAGAGATTCTTGGAGAATTCCAAGAATTCCAGTTTGGAGATTGCAGGTCAGGAGCAGATGACCCTAGAGTCCAGCATGTGTGGAGGTTTATAATGATGTGTGCGGAAGAAGAAATGATAAGGCAGGGAGGAGAAAGAGAGAGAATAGGCCACACTCTAACTCGAAATAATCAACTCTCCTGAACAAGAACTATCCTTTGAGGAAATAGCCACATGATTTATACCTTCCCAGACCCACCTCTCAGATGCCATAAGGAGACAGAGTCTTCACCCCTAATCCATCAGCCATCAGCATTAAGCCATCAGAGTTTAAACATGTGTGTGAGTTTTTGAGAGACGAGTACTACTCAACACATGACACCAGTGTTGACAAATAGTTAGCACTTGACAAATGTTGCTGTTTTTAATATTTTATGAATATAAATAGGACAGACAATATATTTCAAAGATACAATTATGAAAACATAAAGATATTTCCTTCCCTCCTCCTTCCTCTTTTTTCATTTAATTTTTGTGATAACAAACTTTACAATCACAGGCTTATTACTCCACCAAATATAGCATTCAACAAGTAAAAAGTAGAAGCACTACTGTTCCACAGAAATGTAGCCAAGAGGATTCTCACCCTTATTACCTGAAACTTCTGAGTATAACTGAAATGTGAAGTAAACCTATTTATCACATGCAATTTTTAAAAGGAATTTATTAATACATTACATTATCAGGGTCACTGGAAGAAGTATTCCTAAGAAGTGTTCTACAACACACACATGCTGTTTTTGTGCATGAATCTTGCCCATAGGCATCTAGGATTCCTGAGAGACTTTTGCATAGCAAACTCCATCAACACTTCTACAACCACTGGAATCTATTTCCTTCCTGGACCATCATGTTAGCTCTGGTTCTTTTTGCATAATTCCACCAACTTCCTTCTTGCAACTACAAATGGAGTAGAAAGAACTGGTGAGGGCAGAAGGCAGTACGCAGAGGCAGGAACAGGAGCAAAGAGGTGGCAGGATGATAAAGGTGACACATTTGAGAAGCCAAAACCAATCGGTATTGGTTGAGCATAGACTATGTAGGACAGTTTTTGTTACTTTTTTAGTGATTGATTTGTTTCTTGTAATGAAAAAAGTTTATGCCCTTTTGAAAAATCTATACATTGTGTCTGGTAGAGAGACAAGAAACAAAGAGATTGGCCAATCACACAAGGATCCCAAGGAGATGAGAGATATAGGTCTTAGCTAGGAGCAATGATAAGCATTCAGTTGTGTTAAGGGGAAGCAGGAGAGACTAGGAGATATAAGTGTTCTATAAAAAGTTTCTGGAAATGGAATTAGAAGATATCTTTAATGCAAAAAAGAAATAAAGACCAATACATAACTGTTTCATAATATGCAATTTTCATGAACTTATTTCATGAACTTATTATTATATATGTAAGAACAGGATAAGATTTACATGCTGTGCTTACTAGTTAATATTTTACCCAGGAAGTTTTAAGCAAAGCATGTACATTCTCAGATAGGTTTTCTCTGTTGGCCAGTCAGGTTGCAGTGCTGAGAACTGATTTCAGAGACTGGGGCTGGCTGAAGGTGATTCACAAGATAATTGTTGAAGAAACCCAACAGCAAGGAGAGATGATGGGCCTGGAGTTCAGTAGTAATGGTGATGTTGAGATACAAGCTACTTGACAGATGTTTGGAGTGTATGGTTTGTGAACCAGAGGGAGGGGAAAAGTCAATGTCAGCTTTCTAGGTCCTGTTTTATATGCTGGCCAGATGGCCACGTTGGGTTGAGGAAGATGGATAAAGTGCCTAGGGGACATCCATTCAGCCATGTCTTTCTGTAGGTCACAGATATGAGTCTGGAGATAAAATGGGCTTCATATTGGGATGCACACTTAGGAATAATGAATAAATGCTTACAATTAAAGTGATGCAACTGGGGCTGGTGTTATGGCATAGCAGGTAACGCCTCTGCCTGCAGTGCCGGCATCCCATATAGGTGTCGGTTCGAGTCCTGGTTGCTCCACTTTCAATCCAGCTATCTGCTATGGCCTTGGAAAGCAGTGGAAGATGGCCACAGTGCTTGGGCCCCTGCACCAGCTGGGAGACCTGGAAGAAGCTGCTGACTCTTGGCTTTGGATCGTCACAGCTCCAGCCATTGCAGCCATCTGGGGAGTGAAGAGCTGATGGAAGACCTCTCTCTCTCTCTCTCTCTCTCTCTGCCTCTCTGTAACTCTGCCTTTCAAATAAATAAATAAATAAATCTTAAAAAATTAGTAAAGTTATGCAACTGATGGGGTAATAGAGAAAGATAACAGAGTTGCAGAGAGCAGAGGGAATTTGTGTCAATATAAATGATGACAAGAAGCCACTAGAGAGGAAAGGATTGAGTACATATAAGCATAGTGAGGGCCAATGACTGAAGCAAGGCCACTGAGTTGGGGATAAAATTCATCATGTAAGAATATTAGCTTTACTTAGAGAAAAACACATTGTCAGGAAGAGAATAAGGAAAATATAGGTAGACACAGGTACAATGTGGAATTTGTAGCTGTATTTTCTCAGAGTAAAGGAGACAAACCGATGTACTAAGATGAAGAAGGGAAGGTTTGAAGAGTCAGATTTGAAAAGCAAAATAAAAGCTTGAAATACCAGTGTTCCAAGGCAAAGGGCAGATGCTGGCTAGTATGAGAGGGAAAAAGCATATTTTAATTTCAGGGTGACTGGTGTGTGCGGCCGAGAATGACAGGAAAGAATTAAGGCCTTTTAAAGCTCCTGACCCTTGCCTATTACTTGATTTTAACATCTGCCTCAACCACTGTGCAGCAATCAACATGAAAACCGATGTTTAGGGATGAGGCCAACTTTCACAGCAGCCAGCATTCGATTTTGTTCACTCTCTATTGGACTCTAATTCCCTTTAGAAGCTGCACCTGTGGAACATTTTAGAGGCATGAAAAAACAACGGAACTATTAAGTTGGTTAATGGGGTTAATTACTCTCTTAAATAACACAATGAGGTTTAAAATAAGACTCCTTGAGTGATATTAATTCACTTTGAGGTTTATAAGTTTAACACATCTCTCTATAGGCACAGGGAACTTAAATTGACTTAAATATTTATCTCCACATAGTCAGGCAAGTTTTTGTCACTATGGCTTTTAATTCCATGCTAATTAACAGTAGAAAAAGTAAAGAGTTCTCTGAGTTTTTAATTAGCCCTGACTTGGATTCCTGGCATTGCCACTAACCAGATGTGAGGCTTTGGGCAAATTAGCTAGATGCAAATGTACTATACAATAATTTATTTATATGTAAAATAGGATCCTTAAGGCATACCTTGGAGTATTGCATAAAGGACTAGAAAAAACTATATTTTAAATCTCTAGAATAATGCTAGGAATAAAAATGTCTCATTGGTTCTCTTATGAAAAAGAAAGAATTTTTATAAAAGAGGTGATACGCTTGGAGAAGAATAATGCTCTTTAAGCAAAAAGAAGCATCATGTTTATCTGGGAGAGTGGAAAGTAAAGGCAGCTGAGTTGTCATGGAGTAAAGAGAATAGATTTCCCGTCTCTTCTGTAAGCCACACCAAGAACTGGGACACTGAAGTTCTTAGGAGACAAATGAGGCTCAACGCAGTGATTAGTTGGAAGAGAGCAGACATTAAGCTGAGATTCTGTGGCTGGCAACAGAAGGTGTGAGAATTCAGAAACATTGTCTTCCATGTGTTGTTGCTGCACTTGTTTTATTCACCACTTCATTTTTATGTTTGCATTTTACTAACATTAAGCGATTCTTAATTTCAATTCAAAATAATTGATTTTTCTTAGAGTAAAAATTGAATGTATTGAAAGAAAAAATTAGGGCCGGTGCCATGGCTTACTTGATTAATCATCCACCTGCAGCGCCGGCATCCCATATGGCCACCAGGTTCTAATCCCAGTTGCTCCTCTTCCAGTCCAGTTCTCTGCTGTGGCCGGAAAAGGCAGTGGAGGATGGCCCAAGGGCTTGGGCCCCTGCACCCACATGGGAGACCAGGAAGAAACACCTGGTTCCTGGCTTTGGATCGGTGCAGTGCGTCAGCAGTAGTGGCCATTTAGGGAGTGAACCAACGGAAGGAAGACCTTTCTCTCTGTCTCTCTCTCTCACTGTCTAACTTTATCTTCAAATAAATTTAAAAGAAGAAAGAAAAAATTAAATATTTTGCATTTATGGCATACATCCTGACTATGACAAAGAAATAGTTGATATTTGAGAATTACTACCTCAATCAAGGGGCAATCTGCTTATTCTTAGATACATTTCTACACTCACCTGTCATGATTCTGCCTAGGAAAACAGACGAATGAAGTGTTTAAATTTTTCCCTATTTCATTTGAAAGACAGTGAGCCAGAGATAAAGAGAGATCTCCCATCTGCTCATTCACTTCCCAAATGCTTGCAGCAGCCAGAGGTGGGTCAAGCTGAAGCCAGTAACTCACAACTCCAATATGGCCTCCCACCTGGGTGGTAGGGACCCAAATACTTGGGCCGTAATCTACTGCCTCCCAGGATATTCATTAGTACAAACTAGAGTAGCTGGGACTCAAACTAGGCACTCTAACATGGGTTGCAGGTATCCCAAACAGTAATTTTAACTGCTACCCCACATGCCTGCCCGAAAATACGACATTTGAGAGCTTGAAGATAAAAGGGAGGAGTGTGACTCTCCACAGTGCATTTTAGAAATTTATAGTGCACAGTTTTGTTTTTCCCAAGATTTGCACGTAATGGACAATTTTGGTGTGTAGAGATAAGAAATGCTAGATGCTCTGCCCTGACATGGATGGTCCCTCACACAAAGAGTTGGTTCTACCTCATATGATTTTCAAAATTTCTTCTGTATAGTCATTAGTAAGTTAAATATAGTTATTATACACACACACACACACACACACACAAACACACAAGGCATCTTCTGATGTTAAAATAAAGATATTCCGCGCAGTGGTTAAGCTACCAATTGCAATGTCCACATCTCATATCAGTGTGACTAAGTCCAAGTTCCAGCTCTGCTCCCAATTCCAGATTCTGGGAGTCAGAAGTGATACCTCAAGTGGTTGGTCCTTGCCACACATGTGAAGGAACTGGTCTTGGCTTTGGCCTGACCCAGCCCTAGCTATTGCTAACATTTAGGGAAAGAACCAATGGTCTCTCTCTCTTTCTCTCTCTCTCTCTCCCCTCTCTCTACAAAAGGAAGAAGAATAAAAAAAGAAGGAAGGAAAAATATTAAAAACCACTCAAAAGTCACTATTAAATAATAATAAAATTAAATAGATAATTGTTCAAGAATGTAACCACTATGGAAAGTGAGAGAATAATCTGTTATCTTTGAAAGAAAATTATTTATTTATTTGCTTGTCTATGTATTTGAGAAGCAGAGAGACAGACAGCCAGAGAGCAAGCTCCTACCTGCTGGTTCATTCCTTAGATGCCCATGATGGCTGGGCCTGGTGGGAGCCAGAAGCCAGAGTCTTAATCCTGGTCTCCCACATGGGCAGCAGAGACTCAGTTCTTAAGCCATCACTTGTTGCCTTCCAAGATGGGCATCAGCAGGAAGCTGGAATTAGTAACAGAGCCAAGACTTCAATTCAGGCGCTCTGATAGGGTTGCAGTTACCCAAAGCAGCTCTAACTGCTATGCCAAATGCTCAAACCCTAATTTTTATTTGCATAATGTTACTAAAGATTGTTCTGTATTGAGAAATTTGTGAACAGAATGAAGGTGAGAAATTTGAGTTGTCAATGCGATGCACTCAGATCAGGCTACGTTTAACTGAGTTTCTGACAGTTCACTCCATCTTGCAGAGTGCTCATGTGTGAGTCAAACATATAAAATATAACAATAATAAAAACTATGTATATAAAAAATAAAATGCATTACTATGCATTGCTTATTAGATTATAGATTTTGTTGTATTATAAATTAATTTATTTCATGCATTTGTTCTTCAAGAATTTCTAATGGTATTTCTCGAAATCAAATGTAGCTAGGTCATACTATCTACATTATTTAAATGCTACTTCATGATTGTATTAGTCAGTTGTTTGTCACATAACAAAAAAGCTGAGGCAACTAACTTTACAAAGAGCCCGTAGATGGGGCCAGTACTGTGGCGTAGTGAGTAAAGCTTCTGTCTGCAGAACTGGCACCCCATGTGGACATCAGTTTGAGTCCCAGGTGCTCCGCTTTCAGTCCACCTCCCTGCTAATGGCCTGGGAAAAGTAGCAGAAAGTGGTCTAAGTTCTTAGGCCCCTGCACCCATATGGAAGACCCAGATGAAGCTCCTGGCTCCTGGCTTAGGCCTGTCCTGGCCATTGTGATGATTTGAGGAGTGAACCAGCAGATAGAAGATTCTCTCTCTCGCTCTCGCTCTCGCTCTCGCTCTCTCACTCTCTCTCCCTCTCCCTCTCTCTGCATCTCCCTCTCAAATGAATAAATAAATATTTTCTAAAAATTTAAAAAAGTAAAGCTCACAGTTGTAAAGGCTCACAGTCCAAGTCAGGCAGCCCCATGGGTTCAGCCTCTGCTTGCGGTGATCTTGCTGGTGAAGTCCTGAAGCAGCACAGGGCATCAGGCGACAAGTGACCCGGAGCACGTGTGTCTCTGTATGTGCCCCCTTAGAAAGCCGTCAGGATTTCATCATGCAGGATAGTCTAATCCAAACACCTCCCAGGGCCCCACTTCCAAACATTATAATTGGATTGAGTTTTCATCCTCTTGGTGCCATCACCCTAAAACTTTGGGAACCAAGACTTTACTACAACGACCTTTGGGAGACATTTAGCATCCAAACTGTTGGTATCCATCTTAGAGTAATAATTTTGAAAGGGGCCCTTTAGAGAGTGGAGATGTTAGGGCAAGTGGAATCAGCATCTTCACTGATATTGAGTATGCCAGTGCTGGGTTCAAATTCAACTCCAGTGCTTTCTCCCCGTGTCACATTAGTGTCACAGCCTGAGTTCCTGCATTAAGGAGTGGGCTCAGTGAGTGTACTTAGGATTACATTACACTCTGTTTGTCACTTAGCAGAATACTTGGTGAGCAGTAAGCACTTAAAATACACTGGCCTTTCTCTCTGAATTGTAATTTTAGAATGATTTCTTTTCCCTCTAAGCCTCTTCTGTGAGATGGAGCTAAAATCGGTTATTTCAAAGGTCTTGGGAAAATCCACTGATGTGATATTTGGAAGCTCAAATACAGTGCTTGACATGTAATGAAAATTTAAATGTTAGTTCTTTTCTCTTGTATGTTCAACTGAACTATTCTTGCTTATTTCTTATTTTTAAAGCCATAGCTTTCAATATGTTATTTTAATGCCTTAAAGTTACTTTAAATTAATCATGATGGAGAAACATGATGATTAACAGGTGTGCAATTCTGATACTAACGTTTATGTGACAATTACTTTTGTAAAACCTTGCAGGATATTTTTCTATATGCAATAGCGGTAGTAAAATTCAAATATGAAAACCGGATTAAATGACTTCAGGTATAAAGTGTTTGTATTTTGGATTTCATGGGTGTTAAATGGCAATCCAGATAACAACCTTAAGATAAAGTGGAAGGGCTGTGCGTTCACCACTCTGTGCTCTTTCGATCATCCACATTATTCAAGCCCTTCACTGGAGCTCTGGGCACCCTGTAAATTGCAAACGTGCTTGTACTGTGAACAGTCTCAAATCCTCAGTAAGGAATGCAGTCATTCATATCATGCTGTCACCTGCACGGCAGTTCACCTGTCTTATACCCAGATGAGGGATCTAGTGGTGCAGAGGCTACCCGAACTGCACTGGCCCTGATACATCACCACCGGACCCTAGGAGAGAGCCAGAGGTCGCTTCCTCGTGACTTCCGTTCTCTCCTGCCCTGAGTTCCCAATCGTCTTCTCCACTCAGTGTAAGGAAAACGTCTTACAGAACATAGATTCTGGGCTTAGACATGGGCTTGAATCCTGATGTGGTCACGGATTAGCTATAAAATATTATTCTGGCTCTAATGGCTTTCATTTCCTTATCTGTAAAAGGGAGATCTCATGCATTTATTACCATCGAATGAAACAACAAATAAATGAGATAGTCCATGATGAGTACAAAGACCATCATTTTTTTCAAAATGGATTTTTCTTTCATTTTTAATCTATCTTCCAACTAAAGCCGAAGCAAGTGCTTCCTCCTACATACATACAGTGCTAAATGCTACCTGCACTTATCTTTGAACTCTAACATAATAGTCATTTCTGCCCACTTCTCCACCAATTTCCCACAGTAGAAAGTTATTGAAGGTAACCAATCCTTTGCAAAAGCATTCCTAGCCCTATAAGTTTCTGATAATATAGTTGGAAACAAGTAAGTGAAAGATTGCAGATATGTATCTCAGACATCCATGAATAATAAGCACCCATCAGGAAAATTAAATACTAAAAAAAAGTGTGTTGGCCAGAAGAATCAGGCATCCCATTTGATTTATATATCAATTAATAGCACATTCATATTCTCACAATCTTTACCACTTTTGGACAAGAATTATTCCCACCCAGTAGGAAGGGAAACTGAGAAGAAAGATGGGCAGGTCACCTGATAGACCTCAAGTCCTTAAACTAGTTATGGTCTGCGTCATTGGGACCCTTTATTTGCTAGAGCAGAAAACTTGATTCAAACAAGCTAAGAAAGAAGGGGAGTGGGTGTTCAGGTAAGCTAAAATATCCAGGAATAGATTTAGCTTTAGCTGAGTCATGATTCAAGACCGAAATTCATGCATTGTTTTTTTCATCATAAGCATTTTCAAACTTCTGAAGTACTCTTTGTATAATATAATTGATTATATAATTATAATTAATATAACTAATACAATTTTTAATACACGCCCACTATGTTGGTTTTTAATGTTTGGGCAAGAGGCGAGTATTTGATGCAGCTATTTTTAAAAGATTTATTTATTTATTTGAAAGTCAGAGTTACACAGAGAGAGAAGGAGAGGGAGAGAGAGGTCTTCCATCCACTGGTTCACTCCCCAGGCTGGAGCTGTGCTGATCTGAAGCCAGGAGCCAGGAGCCAGGAGCTTCTTCTGGGTCTCCCACACGGGCGCAGGGGCCCATGTACTTGGATCATCTTCTATTTGCTTTCCCAGGCCATAGCAGAGAGCTAGATCAGGAGAGGAGCAGCTGGGACTTGAACAGGTGCCGGCATTGCAGGCAGCAACTTTACCTGCTATGCCATAGCGCCAGCCCCTGATGCAGCTAAGATGCCACTTTGGACACCCACATATCATATCCAGGTGTCTGGGTTCATTTGGCTGAAGGACACTTCTGAAATTTCTATGTATCTATCCATAAAGATGTTGACTGCTCTTTTCGTCAATGATCCTTAGTCAAGCCTTTGTGATGTGAGTAAATTATAATATAAAATCAAATAATAAGAAGCATATTGAATAAAAGATGCATTTAGCCTAAGATTTTGCAATACCCATTTCTTTCCTAATACCTCACTGATTTCTCAATAAAGATTTTCACTGTTTATCATTATTTCAAATCCTCTAAAATGCAGACTTTTTGAATTTGAGATTAGCCTTAGCATAATTGTGAATATCTTCTAAACTTGAATCAAATGGTTAGATTCATTCTCATTACATCCAGTATAGTGGATTCACAGTGTATCTCCTGTGTGCTGAGTTTTGTTGCTGGAGGTGGGGGCGGGACACAGGAATATGGCAATTGCCATAGGATGTGATGATGTATACTAACCACAGAAGAAATGGGAGTTCCAGACACAAATAGGGCAGAGCCATATGCATTGTTTTCTTGGCCAGCACCTTTAATGTGTTTGGAATATGGAGTAGTGACATGCAGGCAATGAGGAGCAGTGGCAGATGAGAAGTGGCAGAAGATGTGTCAAGATGAGCTTCATATGCCATGCTGACAAGATGAGACTTGATTCTGCAGATTTATTATCAGCAATAAAATCTGAGGGAACAAAAACCAAAGAAGGCATACAAAGGTTATCAATCATTTCTCAATCGGATCAAAGCCCTAGACTATTTCCTAATAACACACAGATCTCTTAATGTTCTTTGTGAAGATCTTGTGACTTCACTCTTTCTGCTACCTCTCTTGTTCTGCGTTTTACATATTATTAAAACCAAAGCCTTGGAGGTAGTTTTTGAGCCCTGCAGAATCTTGCCTGACCTCATCACCTGTACTTTTCCCTATAGTCTGTCTGCTACCACACTCCCCCTGTTGTTACCTAATCTGCCAAGCAATCTTTCAGTAGCTCTCCCTTTTGCTTGCAACTGCTTTGCCTAGAAGCTCATGTGGCTTATTTTCTCTTCTTTCAAAGCCTTTGCTCAAACATTAAACCTAAGTGAGTTCTATTCAATTTAAAATCACAGCACTACCTCCTGTTCACTGTATTCTATCTAGTGTTTAGCCATCAAATGGATGCCTTCTAGCAGATTATAAAATTCACTTGCTTGCCCTGGTTGTATCCTGTCTTACCCACTGGAATGTCAAACCCAGAAAGGCAGTAAATTTTATTCTATTATCCTCTGCAGTATACTCAACAATACATGAGTCTTCATAAAATTCCAATAAGTATGTGAGTATGTGAAAGAATAAGCAAATCTCTGCAACTCCAAATCCTTTCCTAACAGTTACTATTCAAGACTACTCTTCCTTTAATTTGTCCTCCTAAGGTCCTATTTCCTAATCAACTCATTCTAGGAGCACTTTTTCATTGTACAGGTGCTTCTTGTTACATTTCTGCCATTTATGACTAAAAATATAAAGAGAAATGAACATGATGAAAATAGATAAACATAATATACATCCATTTTATAGTGAGATTTTCACTTGAATTATATATCCCTTTTTAATCAGGAATTGATGATGTTCAAAAGTAATTAACAGATTTGAAAGAATTTAAACAGGTTGCAAAGATAAATGCACAGATGTCAATTGATGTGTTTCTTTTATGTTAAATATTTTTATTGTTCATGCCCACAAATCACACATATAATATTTGGTTTGATATGATTTGACGTACTTCTCCTATCTTCAGGTCACATAACAACATTTTTTTCAGGTACTCATTTTCTCTTTGTCCTGTTTCAAAATTGCCTAATTTTTCTTTTCCTCTTTACAAAACAATGCAACATAGTTCATGCTGCTTTTATTAGCTTCACTTTATTTTTGATAAATTAACAAGGATGTCACTATTTTTATTCCTCCACCAAAAGCATTTTTGATTTTTGATTTTTTCTTAATTGTTGATGTTACTTCTGAAATGGGTCAGCAAGGTGCTTAGAAAAATTCTTTCTTCAAAAGTCAACATTAAAAGTAGACAAATTTTGCCAAAACAACTCTTTCAGAACTAGAAATTGACCAGACACATACATCATGTTGAGAAACATTTATTCAAGTAAAAAGCTAATACTAAAATCTAATAAATGTTGGTTAAAAAAAAGTGTATCACTTTTCTTGTTTTCTCATTCTAAATCTTTTACCTTACTTTGGGCCCACAAAATATTCTTTTCTTGGGTTCTGTATCCAGAAAGTCTCTTGAGTGAGTTTCTACCTGAGTGTCAGCTACCATTTGCATGATTCATAACAAAGATTCACTGTTTATGCAGAGCCAAAAATAGGAGAAATTATCACTCAAAACACACTGCAATGTTGGTCATTTCTGCCAGTTTTGACTCTCCTTCATAATTTTCCCATTTTTGTATACTTTTAAGAGGCATTAAAGATTTCAGGAAGATGGCAAAATAGAAGATATTCCACTTAGATTCCACAAAGTAGCAGTAATTTCACAACCATTCATAGATGAAAGAGTATTTCAAGGAGCTTTGTGATTCAAGTAGAAGTTTGCAAAATCCCAGTAGAATCCAAGGTTTAGGAGAGTCAGAGAGGACAGACACACACCCAGGTGGCAGGCTAACTGATATAATTCCAGCTCCAAGTCCATAAGCATCCTCATCCTCCTGAGGACTGTGCTACAGCACCAGCTGGTTCTGATTTTCACCATCTGGACCATCTATCGAGAGGTTGAGCAGGAGCAGTGCAGTGACAGGTCTGCAGACCTTGTTCTTGACCGTGAACCCTGAATCTGCCCAGTGATTTCATTGCAGGTGCTTTCAGCCTCATTCCAGGGCTAGACTTGCCTATCCAGGGACCCACCTAATATGAGCCCTCCAATGGAGCCAGAAGTAACCACATCCATCCATATACCTGGCAATAGACTCACAGAGGCAGATCTTTATCCCAGTGTTAGCCCAACTGACCAAGGTCCTCGAGAAATCCAGTCCTTCCAAAGACCTGACAGTTTCCACACCCACTTGAGTATGGGCCTCAATGTGGACCCAGCAGTATCTGTATGATTGGGCTGCTACCCAGCATGACCACGATCCCATATGCTTTCCATCAGTCCAAGTATCCAACAGGCCTTCACCTGCTGAAATCAGTCTCAGAAGGTTGGAAAGGTATTTGCTTCTTTCAATCCACGGAAAACAGATGTTTAAGAATCAGGTAAATAAGACGACACAACAGAAAATTAATGAAGCTCCAGTAACTAATCCCAAAGAAGCAAAGGTATCCAAATTGCCTGTCAAACAATTAAAAATAAACATCTTAAAGGAGATCAATGAAGTACATGGAAAAAGAAAGCTAAATGATATTAGGAATATAATGCAAGAAGTTTACAAAATAAGTTAAAAATAACAGCGATCTTGGAGCTGAAAAATGCAGTGACAAAATGGAAAAAAATAGAGATCTTCAATAACATACTCAATCATACAGAAGGAAAAATTAGGGAACTTGAAGACAAGTTGCTTGATATTAGTTAATTAGAGGAACAAAAAGAAAAAGAAATAAAAAAAATTGAAGAAAGTGTAAGTATGTATATGATATTATCAAGTATAAAAATATACAAATTCTGAGATGCTCAAAAGAAGAAGAGATGGAAAAACAAAATAGAGCTTATTTAAAAAAAAAAAAAAAGCCCAAACTTCAAAAATAATGAGAGAGACAGAGAGAAAGAGAGAAATCCATATGAACGAATATGAGAGAATTTTAGGGAAAATCAACCCAAAGAAGAATATTCTGAGATAAATCTTAATCAAATTTTCAAACATCAAAAACAAGGAAAATCTCAATAGCAATAAAGGTAGTGATAATAACCCATATAAAAGGGAAAGTCCACAATGCTATCAGTGGAGTTCTCAGGAGAAACTTTGCAGACTACGAGAGACTGATAAAGAAGAAAATCCTGTCAGACAAGACTAGCCATAGTAAAATTATCCTTAAGAACTGAAGGAGATATAGACAATCCCACAGTAACAGAATCTGAGGTAATTTGTCACCCTTAGAAATGTTAAGAAGTGACAAGTAGAGTCCTTTGAATTGAAACAAAAGGACACTAACAATATGAGTAATTTTAAAAAGTATAAAATTCAGCATAAAGGGTAAATATATAGTCAAATTCAGAACCCTAATATGGTAATTATTGAAGTATTTTTAAGAGATTTATTTATTTACTTGAAAGAGTTACAGAAAGAAAGGGAAAGACTGAAAAAGAGAGAGTGAAAGAGAGAGAGAGAGAATGGATCTTCCATTCATTGGTTCACTCTCCAAATGACCATAATGGCCAGTGCTGAGCCACGATGAAGTCAGGAGCCAGGAGCTTCACCCAGGACCTCCATATGGGTAGCAGGGATCCAGACACTTCGGCCATCTTTCACTGCTTTCCCAGGCCATTAGCAGGAACCTGCATCAGAAGTGGTCATTAACTGGTACCCAAATGGGATGCCAGCATCTCAGGCAGCAACTTTATCAGTTATACCATAATGACTGCCAAAGCATACATCACTTTCAAAAAATTATTTATTTATTTGAGAGGCAGAGAGAAAAAGAGAGAAGCAAGAGCACTCATCTGGTTCACTCCCCACAGAAAACTGCTGAGGCTGGGTCCGGTGATCCTGGGAGTCAGGTACACAATCCAGGTTCCCCATGTAGTGGCAAGGACTCAATCACTCAAACCTTCACCTCTGTCTCTCAGGGTCTCTATTTACAGAAAGCTACATTGAGGGCCCAAGGCTAGGCATTGAACCCAGACACTCCAATTTGGTAAAGTTATTTTAAATGAAGTCTTAATTATCAGACTAAACATCTACTCAGTGTTAATCATTTTTAATTGTATATTAAATTTGAACTATAAGATTAGAAATAAGCATAATCATAATAATTTGCTAGTGGATAAACAATATAAAAATGCTACATGCAACATCAATAGCATAAAATGTCTCTCAGCAATTTTTAAAATATATATATATATCTTTTAATTTATTTGACATATAGAGTTAGACAGACAGAGAGAAAGGTCTTCCTCCCGTTAGTTCACTTCCCAAATGGCTGCCACAGCCGGAGCTACACCGATCCAAAGCCAGGAGCCAGGTGCTTCTTCCCGGTCTCCCATGCGAGTGCAGGGGCCCAATCACTTGGGCCATCCTCCACTGCCCCGCCGGGCAACAGCAGAGAGCCGGACCAGAAGAAAACCAACCGGGACCAAAACCCAGCGCCCATATGGGATGCTGGCACTGCAGGAGTAGGATTAGCTAAGTGAGCCATGGCGCCGGCCCCTCTCAGCAATTTTTTGTTCCAAAGAATATTTGATTCATGAAAAAAAGCATCCATAATCTATAACATCATCAAATATACAAATATACATCTTTACATTATTAAATAAAAATCATCTTCCGTTTACAAAAGAATAATAGAATAATTGAAAATTTGATGTAATATTCATGTTGTTAAAATAGTTTTAAAAATTATCCATCTAATTTTATGTTTGCATTTACAATTTTAAATTATACATATTTTTTGGTTTTTAACAACTTTTTTGAGTACTGAAATAAAATTGAATTTTATGCTTGTATCATGAAGTCTTGTTCTGTTGTATTTCTGTATTTTGCCTTTGTAGTCTAAAAACTCACTAAACTTGAGTATTAGTTCTTTTAGTTTGTACCGGTTTGTTAAGAGTCACTATATAGCAAATCATGTCAAATTAAAATTGGTAGTGTTCCTTCTTCCTTTTTTTTCCTGTGTGCTTTTAATTTCTATTCCTTACCTTATTGCACTTGTTAGAACATCCAGCACAATGAGGGCAGACATTGTCACATGTTTTCTGTCTTTAAGAAGAAAGAATTGAGCCCTTCACCATTAACTATGAAGCTAAGTATAAACTCTTTATAGATCATCCATCTGCTGGTTCACTCCCCAAAAGACCACAACAGCCAGGGCTGGGCCAGGCTGAAGCCAGGAACCAGGAGCTTCATCTCACATTGGTGTAGGAGCCCAAAGACTTGGACCATCTTCTGTTGCTTTCCCAGGTGCATTAGCAGGGAGCTGGATCAGAAGTGGATCAGCTGGGACCTAAACCAGCATCTGTATGGGATGCTGGTACTGCAGGCCGAGGCTTAACCTTCTGCACCATGGTGCCAGTCCCGTTCTTCTTAATTATTCTATTGTATTGAATTTTCTTAAAAAATTATTAAGAATATCAGCTATATGTTTATAAGGGTCACTTGTCTGTGATTTTTCTTTCTGGTTTTAGTGAAAATTTATTCTGGTTCTATATCCCTTGTTCTGCACTTGAATTGCACTTAAATATATGCAATATATATACAATACTATATACTACTAGTTATCCTATAGTTTACGTTTTCACTAAGAATCCTTTAGACTCATTTCTCTACATTTTTTAATTTGGATAATTCCTATTGCTACTTATTCAAGTTTATTAAACTTTATTTAGCAATGTCAAAATATGCCATTAACACTGTCTAGTGTATTTTCATCTCTAAAAGCCTGATTTAGATGCTTTTTATATCTTTGATTTCTCTTAAATATTGTCATATTTCATCTTTATCTTAAACATATTAAATGTTTATGAAAATTGGGGCTGGTGCTGTGGCTCACTTGGTTAATCCTCCGCCTGTGGCACCAGCATCCCTTATGGGCGCCGGGTTCTAGTCCCGGTTGCTCCTCTTCCAGTCCAGCTCTCTGCTGTGACCCAGGAAGGCAGTGGAGGATGGCCCTAGTGCATGGAACCCTGCACTCGCATGGGAGACCAGGAAGAAGCACCTGGCTCCTGGCTTCAGATCAGTGTGGCTCCGGCCATCGCAGCCATTTGGGAAGTGAACCAACAGAGGGAAGACCTTTCTCTCTCTCTCTCTCTCTCTCTCTCTCTCTCTCTCACTGTCTATAACTCTACCTGTCAAATAAATAACTAAATGTTTATGAAAATTGTTTTAATATCCTTATTTATTAATCATATACTCAGTAAATTTCTAAACTTGCTTCTGTTGACTTCCTCTTCCTCTCATGAAAATATTTAATATCTCTTTATATGCCTGTATGTTTTTAACTGCGTGACAGACATGGTAAATTATTTGTTTAGCATTGAGTACTTTCTTGCAATGTATTAAATTATTAAAAAATGTAATTGCTTCAAGCTTACTTTAACATTTTATGCAAGAATCTTTTAAGGGCTAATTTTGTGCCACTATTGAGGAATCTCAAAAGCTATGGCTTGCTGAGGACTCTGTTTAATATCCTATGTCACAAGGTTTTCCACATGAACTATTATCACCTCTGTGTGTATGGCTTTGAGCATTTGGGTTCGAATCTTCTGCCTGTTCATTTCTACTGATTCTTAGGTCTTTCATAGTTTCCTTGCAAGTGTAAACTTCTGAGTTCTCAGCTGAAGGCAGGAGGAGAAGGCACTTTTGAGTTTTCTAGAGTTTGCTCTGTCTGTGAAAATATCACCTTTCCTTTCAGGTCTCTGTTTCGAATTCTTATAAGAAAACCCCTGCTGTATTAGCTTCCCCACATTCTAATTCTATTCAATGCAGGTAGTCTGCTGGTTAGTTGGAGTTCTCACTGCTTGAGATGTGCCTTTGGAGTTCTAGCCGGGCAGTAAGGCAGGACAGACAAAACGGTCCACGATTTCATGCTTCCTATTGTCCGATACATGATTATCACTGTTTCACGGCATTTTACAGTTATTCAGTCACTTGCAATGAAAAGCATTTTTGATTTCTTAGTCCATGATGGCTATAAGCACAAATTTACCAAAGAAGTTTATTTTTAAATCAAGTAGCTAGGTAAGGGTAAATCTTTCAGCAATATGAAACTTAATGAAAATTGCTACAATTTAATACAACTGAATGGTATTTCTTTCTTTTTGATGATTTGGAAATCACTAACATACTTTCCTTCAGTGTTTCCTGATGAATATTAACAATCTTCATACTGTAACTGTGAGAAAAATAATGTAAGAATGTTATATTTATGGGATGGTTGTGTGAAAATCAATTTCATATATTATAACCATTTCCCATCAGTGACAATAAGTTGGTGCATTTGGGTTCATATTATTCTATTCTTAATTAAATTATACAACTGACACTCAGAAGAATAAATTTGCTGGGAAACTGAATGGAGAGGCAATCTCAGCATCAGACAGTTCAATTTCCAGGAACATCTCCTATGAAAAAGAAAAAATCTAAGCGGAAATTACTTTTTTATTGAGTGCCTACTCTATGCCAGGCATATACATGTATTGTCTCATATTTTCAAGTATTCATGAATAGTAAGTCTATTGAAGTTGAAAGATATATATATATATATATACACACACACACACACACTGTCCAAGAGCACAATATTAATATGGATATAACAGGTATTAAATCCCTTATTAAACCAGGAAGTGTCCAATTTCCATTATACTATGCTTTCTGGCAAAGTTGTCTAACTCATTTTCAAAGTTAAAAATGAGTCCAATCCTTTTCAGTTGTTCATCACAAATACAAAATACAAAAAGGTCCTCAGGCAAAAATTTTAATTCTCAAAAAGTACCTAAATCCTTGTACATATTAAATAAAAAAATCATGAGTTACTACTGGTTTTCACAACAAACTCAAGAGACAACAATTGCTACTTATAGTAGGAACACTTATTCCTCTTTACTTATGATTCTAATCAAAGAAAATCACACTGGAGTCACATTCCTGGATTCTCTTTTTTCCTAAAACTTATTCTTCTGAAGAGAAAGAATAACATATCTATATAGCACACATGGGAACTAACCATGTTTAGTTAGATCAGCCCTTAACACAGCTGTTCAGCTCCTCTAATTTAAACCTGATACTCTCCTATGACATATCAGTGCTCATTATCCTGTAATTTACTTAATAACATTTATCAACACCTTTTGTATAAGATAGGGTCCTGTCTGAAGTGCAAATTTACTTCTGTTGCTAAAACTATATCGCAATATTTGAACTTGCTCAATAATCAAAATGTGTTGACTCAAGTCATAAGATTATTGAATTAATAAGGATGATTATAGGGATAGCTGTGATAGTAACAATGGTTTAATTTATTATGTGTTTTCCATGTTTTTTACTACAAGTGCTTTAATTTAATTTACGTTATTTAATGCTCAGACCCTATTAGCTATGCTATGGTTATCCTCATTTTCAAAATTTGGAAACTGAGAGATAAGGAAATACTAAACTTGTTCTCCTCTTCAAAGAGCTCAATTCCCTACCTCATCACCTATTCTTCCATTTGAGTTCCCACTGACATCATAACATGGTTTATCTCAGAACTCAAAGTCCAAACCACCTTGATTTGCTGTGTGGAAGGAAGTGAATGTAGTCAAGAGAGGAGTCATGGTGAGTTCTAACAGAGATTATTTACTCAGCAAATTTGCAAAGAATACAATGAAAAACTAGGAGCACAATTATGTTTTCAAATACTATGTTTTCCTTTGCTTCATACACAACTCTGATTATCTTAACAGATGTTCCTGGAAAATGTCCAATGTATTAATGTGAAGAAATGATTAAAAAGCCTATAATGAACAGTACCAAGCGCTGCAATCTTTGTGTTTAATTTCCCAGCATCCAATTTATAACCCAGCCTTTCTGGCCTGTGATCTAATCCTTTATTCACTATAATTTGTTTTCATTTATTCTATTATGTTGCATGAAAGAGCCTAAATAATGCAGTGGATCTCTGGCCAGATTTTCCTCAACATTAAGGTCAAAGTTAGACTTGCAGATTCTTGGTGGTTTTCTAAAAGTGGTCTTCTACAATTTTGATCTAAAATACTTTATGAATCCTTAGCACTGTCAGTCTGCCCATTCTCAGAAATGGTGGCAAAGTCTAAATAAATATCCATGAGCCCATAGAAATATAAATATATAATGAATTAACAAATACATAATTCATAAGACACATCTCCCATGCCCAAGAATTCCAAATAATTTGTGTATATAATTCACGGTCAGAAGATAGCACATTTTCATTCTTATTATGGACTACACATAGTGAATTTCTTCCAGAGAATACAGTAGGCAAAGGGGGGAAAATAACCAATTTTAACAAGGAGGAAACTAACATTACCAATGATGGGTCATGTTGAGATTAAAGTCAACTGATGTGATGTTATGAGACAACATTTTTATCTCCGTGCTTTTCCAGCCCAAAACATGCAATCTTAGTCAAACACACACACAGAAATCAGAAAAGTCACAACAGAGGGATGTTTCACAAAATGCCCAGCCATTGCTCCTTTAAACTCTTAGGCTCATCAAAAACAAGAAAAGTGAGTTCTCATAGGCACCATAAATACTCACAGGGATAGATAAATAGTGTCAGAACATGCCAGTGACTACAGATCTCCAGTTCAGGTCACTCCTGCTATCAGAAATCTTCAAAAATTAGGGAAGGGGCTGAGCACCTCTTTGGCTGATATCCTGAAAGCTGCCTCCGTGGTGTAATTCAGCAGAACCAGGAGGAAGAAGGGCAAGTTAGGCAGAAGTATCCCTGTAAGGACAGGCAGCAGGCTCATCTCATGGCTGCATTATGCAGTGATCAGGCATCCAAGGAGCCAACATAATCAGTCCACCTCAGATAGCACCTGTATCAATGTGGAATACTAGGCTATAGGGCAAGCAAATATTGTAACAGAAGGTGACCACTAGTAGAGCTCTGTCTGCTATGTAAAACTGGGGTCCTCGGAAGTGGAACTATCTTAGTTTTGAAGGACCCCCACATCAGTACTCCAGACCCTGTTCCCAAGTCAACCATCACAACTGATGGGACTGAGTCTAGGGTCATTGTTGACAATGCATGTGGGACCATGAATTTTCTTTTAGATAATAGTAGCTACCTACTCTGCTAACCTACTATTCAGGTCAGCTCTCCTTCTAGTCCAGCCAGGTAATTGGAGTCAGTGGGTACCTTCCCCAAAAGATTCACACCTCACTTACGCTTTTTCAGTAACCTACATGAATAGGCTTATCTAGAGGTTAACAAAAATGGCCTCACACTTACCTGGTCAGGACTTAAAAATCTGCCTGATTATTAATACTAAAACCCCTCTGTCAGTCCTGTTTGCCATCGGAAGGGTAGCAGCTTACTTGGACAGTGATGCCACAAAGATTTAGAAACAGCCCTCACCTATTTTGACAGGCCCCTGTAGAGGACCTAAAAGACCAATGTTTTGAGGTGGGTGGACACATTATCTAAAAGGTAGTTTAGTTTCTAGTCTATTGCTCTACTTGGGACCCCAGTTTTGGGCATGGACTATCACCCTTAACTTCATAACTAAATGTAGATACAAGGTATGCAAGGAAAAAAGCACAATTGATCTGTCAGGAAGTAAAGTATTCAGATCCTATCCTCACCTCTGGAGAAAAGACTGGCCCAGGGAGGTTCCAGGCCACACAGCATATTCCTATTTCTATTCAAGACAGTTCCGGGCATTTCTTATACTAACAGATTA
The DNA here is from genome assembly GCF_051225735.1 of Oryctolagus cuniculus. Taxonomy (NCBI): domain Eukaryota; kingdom Metazoa; phylum Chordata; class Mammalia; order Lagomorpha; family Leporidae; genus Oryctolagus; species Oryctolagus cuniculus. The sequence continues at coordinate 157,210,582 of NC_142872.1, read as the reverse complement.
TGGATCTCTAGGTACAGTGAAACTCTTAAACTAGGCTCTCAAGAGCAAGACAAAACCAGGCCTCTTCCTGGGTGAAAGAGAGCAAAACACAAATTTCATACAGTTAAAAGCTACCATAATAGAAGTTACTAAACTCAGTACTTCATAAAAAGCTTGCCTAAGGGCCAGTGCTGTAGAGTAAGTCGCTCAAACTACTACCTAAAATACTGGCATCCCAAATGGGCACTGGTGTGAGTCTTGGCTGCTCCACTTCTGATCCAGCTCCCTGCTAATGCACTTGGGAAACAGAGGAAAATGGCTCAAGTTTTGGATGGTTGAACCCACCTGAGAAACCTGAAAGAAGCTTCTGCTCTTGGCTCCAGCCTCACTGACCCTGGCCATTGTGTCCATTTGGTGAGTGAAGCAGTGGATGAAAGATCTCTCACTCTGTCTTTTCTCCTCTATATAATTCAGCCTTTCAAATAAATAGATAAATCTTTTAAAAAAAAATGGCAGGCCTTAGACATGGTAGCTCATGCCCATGGGAGTATCTGTATCATGTTCCATGAAAAATGCTTTGGGGTTCAACTACACAAGTACAAAACCATATTCACCATTTCTTGGATGAAGCCAGACAATTCCATGATTAAGCTGAATAGGGTTAGCATTTCTGGTCCCTTGCTGGGTCATGGAATTCGTGACTATTTCCTCTCCTTGGCCTATACTTCACACACTCTTGCTGCTTCTCTCTGGACCATGTGTCTTTAATGCACTTGTTTGTTTTGTTTCTAGAAAAATACAAGCTGTCCAGATCCAAACGGTTGTGAGGCAGGGCTTTCGGTTTATCCAGCTGGACAACATGACTGGCCCTCCCTCCGGACTATGCAGGACAATCTTTCCCAGACCACTTCCAAACACATAGTAGCACAGACAGCAAGAGAAAAATACCCATCACAAGCTCTACTCTCATATGCTGCTTAGACACTGAAGATGGACCTTCACCCATCCTTTTCCTATAAGATTCCTCCCAGAATCCTACAGGAACGTGAAGTACCAAGGTAGACTTAACCTAAGTGTGTGAGGAGGGACAATGAACTAAATTAGAATTTTTATGTGTTTGAATGAGAAAAAAGTGTAGAAGCAAGCCTTGGAAGCAGATCAGTATTTGCATATCAAAAAAGTCTTGCCTTTGTTCAATAATCTTGGTGGGTAAGCCTTAGCCCTCTCCTGGTGACAGCTTAGCAGAATCTTCCCTGACTCACACCAAATGGGTTATTAAGTCCAGTAACACAATGTTGATGAAATTCTGGGAGGAATTTCAGGAATCCTACCTCCAGGAAGCCCTCACCCAGCAATACCGCAGAAAGGGAGTGGGTGTAGAAGAAACAGAAGGCCAATACCTGTATCCATAGAAACTCCAATCTGAATACCAACTGGGCTCTCTGTTCTTTCCTGAGATGCCTACCTAGTTTGTCAGGTGCAATGTCCTCATTAAACATAACGAGTATGCTCATAACTGGGTGGGGGGAGAGGACAAACAAGGAAAGTGTTATCAAAGACAGCTTCTACGGGCCATCAAGGAAGGAGATACCTTTCTCTGAAGGGAGGAGAGAACTTCCATTTTGACTAATACCTTGTCTAAATAAGATCAGAGTCAGTGAACTCAAAAGGCTTCCATAGCCTTGGCAACTCATGACAAGAGCCTAGGGAAATTACTGATGCCATAAACAAGAGTGTCAATTGTTACATCAACAACAGGAGTCACTGTGCGCTTACTCCCCATGTAGGATCTCTGTTCTTAATGTGTTGTACTATGTGAATTAACGGTATAACTAGTACTCAAACAGTACTTTATATTTTGTGTTTCTGTGTGGGTGCAAACTGTTGAAATCTTTACTTAGTATATACTAAATTGATGTTCTGTATATAAAGAGAATTGAAAATGAATCTCGATGTGAATGGGATGGGAGAGGGAGCAGGAGATGGGATGGTTGTGTGTGGGAGGGAGGTTATGGGGGGCAAAAGCCACTGTAATCCAAAAGCTGTACTTCGGAAATTTATATTTATTAAATAAAAGTTAAAAAAAGACAGCTTCTAGAGTTTTTTGTATTTGCACAAGAAAGAATTCAGATAAGAGACCAAGAGTAGCAGTACCTTGGCAATCCATAACTGATAACTTTTTAATTAAATGTTTATTAGTAATAATCATACAATGACTGACAAATTTTAAAAATTATAAATTAAATTTCATAACAGGTTCTAGTCCCGGTCAGGGCGCCAGATTCTGTCCCGGTTGCCCCTCTTCCAGGCCAGCTCTCTGCTGTGGCCCGGGAGTGCAGTGGAGGATGGCCCAAGTACTTAGGCCCTGCACCCCATGGGAGACCAGGATAAGTACCTGGCTCCTGCCATCGAATCAGCGCAGCGCGCCGGCCGCGGTGGCCATTGGAGGGTGAACCAATGGCAAAAAGGAAGACCTTTCTCTCTGTCTCTCTCTCTCTCTCTCTTACTGTCCACTCTGCCTGTAAAAAAAAAAAAAAAAAAAAAACTTTTAAACTTACCTTTCATTAGGCAGAACTTAGCCACATGGCCTCATCAAGCTACAGGAAAAGTTACGAAGTGTGTTTCAATTCTGGGATTCTATGTGACCACATACAAATTCTATAGCACTAGAAGATGTGAACAAAGAACCCAATGTTATATCCCCAGTCACAAACAATAAACACGAATACAGAGCAAAAATACAAAAAAGTACAGCTTTTTCCCAAATAAATGCTGCAATGCTTTGACTGAATTTATTAATCTATTCTTTCTATCATGTAAGAATTAATTTTAAGGGTCTGGATTGTGGTACAACAGGCTAAGCCACCACATAGGATGCCAGCTTCCTATACTGGAGTGATGGTTTGAGTCTCAGCTGCCAAGCCCCTGATACAGCTTCCTGCTAATGTTTCATGGAAGGCAGCAGAAGTTAGGCCACCTACCTGGGGACCTGACATCCATGTGGGAGACCTGGGTGTAGTTCTTGGCTCTTGGCTTCATCCTTGCCCAGACTTGGTTGTCGTGACCATTTGGGGAGTGAGAAAGTAGATGGAATATCTCTTTCTCTCTTTCTCTCTCTCTCTCTCTCTCTCTCTCTCTCTCTCTCTCCTATTTCTCATTCTCTTTGTCACTCTTTTTCAAATAAACAAAAAATACATCTTTTAAAATTATTTGTGATAACTTAAAAATTTATTAAAGTAGCAAAATAAAAAGCCTTTGCATAATACTGTCCAACTCTACAAACATTTGCCTCTTTTAGCATCTAATTTGAGTATTGACATTGACATCATTTTTCCTTCTGGACTCTGAGTCCCACTTCTGATGAAACTGCCACACAGAAAACCTGACAAAGTATTTGCTTAACATACACATGTATAATAAAAGCATGAACATATAAATGAAAACAATCAAAACATCCACCTTTGCAAATGACTGTTAGGAGTAAGAATTGGTTTGTTTTGATTCTACTACTTTGTGAAAGCATCACATGATATGTATTATGTATAGGAACTCATAACCACACATGAAAGCTCTTTAAAGTAGGGACTATGGTTCTAGCTCCTAGGCTAGAAAAGTGAGGTTTGGAGCTTCAGTTATATGTCCAAATTTTTATGATGCTAAAAACAGTGTTGAAATCTTTATTTAATGTATGCTAAACTGATCTTCTGTATATAAAGAGAATCGAAAATGAATCTTGATGTGAATGGAAGGGGAGAGGGAGTGGGAAAGGGGAGGGTTGCGGGTGGGAGGGACGTTATTGGGGGAAGCCATTGTAATCTATAAGCTGTACTTTGGAAATTTATATTCATTAAATAAAAGTTAAAAAAAAAAGTGTTGACCCAATTGAAAGAACATTAAATGAATTCAACTAACTACTGAGTAGTTGAATTTGAACAAATCCTTCTCTTTATCTAAACTTTATGTTCTTCATCTGAAAAATAAAATATTAATAGTGTACTATGTGTTATTTCTATGATCATTTGTCCATCAAGGAGTCTGTCTAGCATGTTTCTTTTATGTATATGATTTAACCTGTGGGCAACACAGCTACCATGAATTATAAGCATCTTGTCTTCCTCCATCTTAGAAGGGCTCGATCTTGGGTTCCCTGTCACAATCATAAAAATCCTGCACCAGGTTTTATAAACAAGTATCACTTACCTTCCCTTCCATAAACTTGAGGACCTTGTGCAGTTTCCCAGATTCTAAGGAAGCAAAGTTTTGAACATTGGCATGTTTCAAACTATATAAGAGGGTAGAAGTTAACTCTTCTCTTAAAAATGACTCAACAAACATCTTGTAACTAGAGTAATGGCAACAACTGATTTTTATCATATATCAAGAAACAAAGGCACACACTCTTTCCCCATTTCAAGATATAACAATAAGTGCCTATGCTCAGGCTAGAAAGAAAGGAAGCACAATAAATAAGGTAATGAATCGTGAGGCTGGTGATCTTAACAAAAGGCGGCACTGCGACATTTATAAAAGTTTTGTTTATTATTTTTTATTGCCTTGGGTGGAGAGGAGGAAATGTCCCTACTTTTCTGTCCTTTTTAAAGATTTGTTTATTTTATTTGAAAATCAGAATTATAGAGTGAGAGGGAGAAAGGGAGATCTTCACTCCCCAAATGGTCACAATGGCCAGGGCTGGGCAAGGTCCATTCTCTGCTGCTTTCCTAGGCACATTAACAGGGAGCTAGATCAGAAGTGGAACAGCCAGGACTCGGACTGGCACCCACATGGGATGCTGGCACCACAGGCAGCAGCTTTACCCACTACAACACAGTGCCTGTCCCTTCCCTATTTTTTTTTTTTTTTGTTTGCAAGGCATTTGAACAATGCATCTCTGAGGCGTAGATAACACAGGATTCTACCTTTGACTCTATTATGTTTTGGGGGATTGTGATAATTAGATTTTCTTAAGATTCTCTGGGCTGAAGCATTTACTTGTAATATTTTGCTAATTTAAAAAAGGAATCAGGTTATCAACAAGAAAAATAAGTTTGATTCAGAGGAGAATTAGAACAACAGAAAGAACTCTAGACATGGAATCCTAATATGAGATAGAACTTGACTCTGGGACTCTCAATGACCACCAAAAACTCACATAATTCCTATTAGCCTACCCTATACTCCCAGACTGACACCCTGTTCAACTAGAAGACCATTTGGAGATCATTTCTACTTTTGTAGACACCCTGAAATTTTGGTTTATTAAACTTAAAATAATTTCGCATGTATTTTACCCCTTATTAAAAATGTTAGCACCTTTTAGGCCTTTGTAGCATGCCAGAAACTAAACCAGGTACAGCATTCTCTCATTTCATCTTCACCATGGCACGCGGGTTACCGCTGAAAACACAGACTCAGAGTGGTAAGTCACACAGCAATAAAGTTGGTAGACCCTACATTTAACTTAGGTCCAGTTTATCTAAGCAAATAAACTGGGAAAATAGGAGAGCACCACAAACTGCTATGGGGACAGTAGCAGGAAGATGGACAATGGCCCATGGAGTGTGTCTTGATATCCATATGTCCAGACCAGTATTTCTAAAACTACACTCATCCCTCAGCCTATTTCATGACGTTACCAGGTCTTCTAGCTTTCTGGGCTCCCCTGGTGTTGCTGATACCCTGCATCAACATCTCAAGAGAGCACTTAACTGGTCCTAAGCACTAATATCTGTGAAATCAGAATTTGTATCTGCCAAAAAAAATTAAATAGAACTCGTGAAAACACATTAAATGCATACCTACTAAAAAGGCTATCTTTAGTCTACCTAAAACTGTTTTGAACAAAAGCTGTTCACCTTGGGGATGTGTGGATTTGCTGATAGTAATCCTTCAGTAAACATTCTCTAAACTGCAATCAACCAGCTTCTTTCTTCACAATGACAGGATTTGATCCCAATAAGGAAGTATACTGCAAGATTCTTAATCATGCCCCCTTTGCTCACACAATTCATAGGAGAGAACGTTGTAGACAAAAAGAAATCAAGTGCAAAATTCTAGTGATGAATCCAGTAGGAATTCTACCAAGAAAGCAAGAAACTCTTGCTCAGGTAACCTGCAATCCAGGAGCCAGATACGTGCTAGAGCTATTGGAGGAAGTAACGTTCCAGGAAAAAACTAAAGGTGAGCATTGCCCACGTGTGCAAGTGAAGGTGAAGGTTACGGATGTGGCATTCCAGAACAGACAGGCAAGGGCAGAGAAAGGGTGGAAGACAAAGAACTGAGACAGCTGCAACGGAAAAAGTGAAAGTCAGTGTCCCGAGGGACCAAATGCCAGAGAGTTTCGACTTTTTCTTTAAGGAGGGATCTTTCTAAGTTTATACCAGGTCTTCCTGTGGAACATCAGAAAGTTGTTTGCTTACATGAACCAAGTAAGCAGATATGTGCAATCTTCATGACAAAGTCTTACTTAGTCTTTTTAAAATCTGATATTTAAGAAACCCTTTTGGCATTGGAGACAGCTATGTGAAATGGATTAAATGTGACCTGATTGTAGACTTGGTTGCTGTGCCCAGGATGGCAGATCTGTTTAGAATTTCCCTGATAATATAGAATAGTATCGATTTCTCACTAAATTTGCCATGTACTGTTTCTGATAAATATCCAGAATAAATAAGGAATTAAAAAAATCAACAATAAAAATAGAATAATTCCATATAAAAATTGAGTGAAGGATCTGAAAAGACATTTCTCAAATGAAGAAATATAAAAGATAAGGAAAAAAAATGCTCAATCTCACTAGCCACAAGGAAGATGCAAATCAAAACCACAAGATGTTACCTCACTCCTGTTAGGTTGACTACTACCAAAAATGACAGAAAGTAACAAATACAGATGAGGATGTTAAGAAAGGGGAATTATAATGTACTGTTTGTGGGAAAATAAATTAGTGCACTCACTTTGGAAAACAGTACGTAGTTTCCTTTAGAACCTCCATAAAATCTGGCAATCTCACTGCTGACTATATATGTAAAAAAGCATGACATCATTATACAAAAAGATGCGTATTCCACTGTTTATTGTAAAACTATTCATAATAGCCAAGATATGGAATAAACCAAGGAGTCCATCACAGATAAATGGATAAAGAAAATGTGATATATATGTAAATACTATTGCATTGCATATAGATACATATCTACAAAACATATATAAAGAAATAACATGCCATTATATATGCATATATATGTATATGCATTGGAATATTATTCATCCATAAAAGAGAATGAAGTCTTGTTATTTACAGCAAAATGAACAGAATTCCTGGACATCATGTTAGGTGAAACAAGCCAGACATAAAGAAATGTAACATGTTCTTGCTCATGTGTGGATGCTTAAAAATGCAGTCTGACCACAGAATGTTGATTACAATAGGCTGGAAATGGTATTGGGGATTGAAGAAGGATTAAGTGTTAGTATTATACAACATAATATAATAACCTATTACATATTTTATGAACAAATGAAAGAAGCAGCTCCAAGTCTCTAGTCATAAATTATTGTCAAAAAGGAGAAATGTTGACTGCCCTGATTCCATCCGTACACATTGTATACATGTATCAAATTTTTGTATTGTGAATCTTTAAAAAATTTATTGCACTGTTGCCCATGCTGGTGAGAGGGAAGTTATGGGGGGGAGCCATTGTAATCCATAAGCTGTACTTTGGAAATTTATATTCATTAAATAAAAGTTAAAAAAGACATACATTTATTGTTTATTCAATTTTTTAAGTATAAAGATATGAGAAAAGTATAAATGGAAAAAAATAAAATAAATTTTAGCAGGATTTCACTGATGTGAAATGAGAAAAAAATAACTCAGAGACTACCAGAAACGAAGTCTGGCATTATATAAATCCATCTGGATTTATATCTGGCTCAGCTGCGGATTTACTAACTAATCCTTGTCTAGTTATTCACCTTCTCAGAACCTCAGTTTACTTGAAAATATGTATTATATAATAATTTAAAAACCTCACAGAGTTACACTGGACTCTAAATGAGATGATAAGTTCTTAGTAGAGTGTCCATTTAATGTCAGTGTTTTTCTTAAAATTTTGCCTTGTAACAATTTGATCAACTGTCTTTATCAGGTCAAAGAAGCTTAGTATACAAATAACCATGATTATGATCATGATTGAGATCTGTAATTTTACAGAGTATTATGTTTCCAGGCACCTTTTGGAACATTTGAGAAAATCACAGGCAGAAATGAACAATAGCAGTGATCATAAGAAAATTTCCTCAACGTTGCTTTGTATTTGTCTTCCCACTTCAGAGGATGCTAATCCCTCTTATCTACAGGAATTTCAAGTCAATTAAGAATCTTGAAGCAGATAGAATCCTTTCATTCCACAGATGACATGAGTTGAGTCAAAGTGCAAAGTCAAGAAACTGAAAAATTCAAAATGATATACCAGGGAAAGCTGAGGGTAGAACAGAAATGGAGAAGACTCTACCATTTTTTGAGAGCTCATGAAAGAATCCTGATTTCCATTTTATAGATGGTGTGATGGTTACTTTTATGTGTGGATTTTATTGGCTAAAAGACACTCAGAAGACTGATAAGACAGTATTTCTAAATATGTCTGTGGGAGCATTTCTGGAGAATAGTAACATTTGAATCAGTAGACAGATCAAAGTTGATAAGCCCTCAGCAATGTGAGGGCTTTTGTTCTCCAGTCTATTGAGGACCAGATAGAACAAAAAGACAGAGGAAAGGTAAATTCACTCCCTCTCTTCTTGTGTTAGGACATTCATCTTCTGTCCTTGAACATTGTAGACAATGACTCCTGTGCCATGCAAATCTAGAACTTACAATAGTGGCTCCCCACTTGCCACTGTCCTACTAAAGGCCTCCAATGGGAAAGTAGACAATCAACTCCCCTGGTTGTTATACCTTCAGGCCAAGACTGAATTATAACACTGGTTCTCCTGGTTCTTCAGCTTTAAGACCACAGATCATGGGACTGCTTGGCCTCCAAAATCACAATAGCCAGTCCACATAACAGATTCTCTCTCTCTCTCTCTCTCTCTCTCTCTCTCTCTCTCTTTCTCTCTCTCTCTTTCTCCACACATACACATACACACACACACACACACACATACTTGCCAAGACTTCTTATATACAATGTCTAGATTTTTAGCTACATAAATTGATCAATCTAATTAAATTTTACTAAGATATGATATCAAATTCTTGCTCAGATACAACAAAATGAATATTTTGCTTCTCATTTATCATGCTGGGTGTTATGCTTCATCAATTAATTTGAAGAGAAGAGTAAATATTTGATACAAAATCATTAATTCTTGCTGTTATTCCATACCCCCAAGAAATGCTTCACAGAGGAACAGATTTTTACTGCTCTATCTGATCTTCTTGAGGGATGGTAGAATCATGCACATTATTCCATTGAAAAATGCTCACTGGACTTATGAGGATAGATTCACTTAATGTCATATGTAGGGAAGAGATATCTATCTTCAAATTAGAATGTATAATATGATAGTGCTTCTTTCCCAATAAAAAAACAAGGAAATGGCTACTATAAATTTAAAATGATCAGATAGAAGGCACATATCATCATATCTGAAAACTTTAAAAGATATTTGAAAGAGAACCTATCTTAGAATTTGAGACAGATCTGATTATGAGTCTCAGCTCTGCCATAAATAGCCATGAGGCTTTGGACAACTCAATTGTTCAATCTGCACCCTGGTATGTCTAAGTGTCAAGCAGGGAGAGAAATTCTTACACTCAACATTATCTTTTCCCCAAACTATTTTGTAAAGAACAAACGAAGTTATAAATATAACAATATTTTAAAAAATCCAAAATGCCATCAAGATGCAATATTTTATTATATTTTCAAGAAAATAAGATAATAAAGAGATCTATGATGTGGTAGAAAGAATATAAGATTTAGGATTAAACTTAGCCCCAAATTCTGAGTTCACTCCTGTTGAACTTTACAAGCTATTTAACTCCTTTAAAAGCTTACTTTCCAAGATATCATAATTATTATAACATTATATAGTATTATAATTGCATTGGGTAATAATGAGGAATTAGATTTATATAAAATGTTTAGATTTTCCTGAAACCTTGAGTGAATACTGGCTGAAGCTTAAACATTTCAACAATGTGTTAAAATAGAACATGTACAACAAGAAAAATAGAATGGACAATTACTACATTGACTTAAATTATAAGTACATCATCTTTCTACCCCCAAGAAACATGTCATTTATTGTGAAATGGAAGATGAACTCAGGATCTGAGGATACGATTTCTTAATATAGCATAATAGTCTCCTTATTATGTGAGATAGAGAATATCATTATTTCAAAGCAGAGATCTTCTCAGTAAAACACAACTGAACTTTGAGAAAGAACCTAAGACATTGACTTTGGATTGATTTTGACATTTCATTGGATGATCATAGATAATTTTCTTAAACTCTTTCTCCTCATTAAATGGATGGCCTACCTGCACCAAAAGTTAGTGGTGCAGGTCACATACAACCTTGTGTTTATAAGTTCTAAAATAATGACTGAATCAACAACACATGTTGTTGGATTGTTGATTTGGATATTGAACAATTCTGTAAAAAACATATACAGGACAAAATTTCAACTATGTTTATAAATTGTGCAAGGAACCAAAGTTGGTATCTGCAAGTTATCATTATTAGGAGCCATAAATTCTTAAGTCATAACACACGTAATATATCAGTAGAATGAAAAATAATTAGAAGCCACAGCCTATGAGTAAAATGAGTAAGATAGGCCCATGAGCCTACAAGAATCACACACTCTCTGGAATGGAAGGAGGGTTGTGGTCAAAGTGCATACAAATGGCCAATAATTTTCACTCTTCAAGTAATGAATGTCTGCAGTCCCTCTCACTAAAGAGGCAGAGCCTCCCCACCCCTTCTCTCTACCCTGGCCTTGTGACTTGTTTTGATTGCTGGGTTGCAATAAACTGCCAATTCCAGGCATAAAGCTCCAACAGCCTATGGGTCCTTTTGTTCTATTGGATCCCCAGCATCCCTAGAATCTCTCATCTATCCCACAGACAATGTGAACTTAAATATACTTGTGGCTTTAAGCCATTGAATGTTTACGTGACTTTTTTAAATACAATAATAGCTAACCGACACAGGAACTTTAAAATACACCTACTTCAGGAGGCAGAGGATGGCCTAGCAGTTAAGAAGCCACTTGGACTTCCGTATCTGAATGTTTGGGTTCACGTTCTCGCTACATTCCCAGATCCAGCTTCTTGCTAATGGCAGCAGGTAATGTCACAAGCACTTACGCTCCTGACTTCATATGAGAAACCCAGACTGAGACTATGGCTCCTGGCTTTGGGGCTAGTTTAGTACCAGCTGCAGCAGGGATTTTGAGAATAAAACAGTGATAGGACAGGCAAGAAGGGAGACGGTGAAATCTAGTGCGTGCTCTCTCTCTCTTTCCACCCCTCACCCCTTAAAAAAAAAAAAAAAAAGAGAAGAAAACAAATGAATTTAAAGAATCTAATTCAGTCTCCCACACAATGTTGTAACTCTATCTCCAGCTCTCTATCCATTTTTTTTCTTGCCTCTGTTAGACCACATGTCTGGACATGTCCTTTTTTGATGTGCAGATACTTCTGATATAACTCATTCCATTTCTGGGCATTCTGACTGCAATACTTATCCATTACTCAAGCAGAGTTGGTTCCCCAGAAACTTCCGTCTCTCAGACTTAGTCTTGCTCTTGGTGTCACACAGGAGTAATAGGAGGGGTCAAAGGGACATCTACACTTCTCTACCTAAAATAACTCTCACGTTTACAAAATGCAACTATTTCTGATGCAGTCCTAACTCCCAAGAGGATGAGAAAACAATTTTTTTTGTTGTATTTGTCTTCTCTTTATTCTGCTTGGTCTTATTTCTGCTGTAAAAGGAAAAGTAACATATGACCTTAAGGCATTCAGATCTGGCTGAAGAGCCCATGAGAGTGTTTTAGGCATGGAAAGCCAAGACACTCTGGTAAAAAAAAAAAAAAAAAAAAAAAAACCTAAATGAAAGATCCCTGCGAGTGAGATCCCATTTGAAAGAACGGGCCATCAAAGAAGGAGGTACCTTTCTCTGAACAGAGGAGAGAACTTCAACTTTAACTATGACCTTGTCTAAATAAGAACTTCTAAGATCAATCCCATTCAAAAAAGCCACAAACAGAATCAAATACCTTGGAATAAAGTTAACCAAGGACGTTAAAGATCTCTACGATGAAAATTACAAAACCTTAAAGAAAGAAATAGAAGAGGATACCAAAAAAATGGAAAAATCTTCCATGCTCATGGATTGGAAGAATCAATATCATCAAAATGTCCATGCTCCCAAAAGCAATTTATTGATTCAATGCAATAACAATCAAAATACTGAAGACATTCTTCTCAGACCTGGAAAAAAATGATACTGAAATTCATATGGAGACACAGGAGACCTCGAATAGCTAAAGCAATCTTGTACAACAAAAACAAAGCCAGAGGCATCACAACACCAGTTTTCAGGACATACTACAGGGCAGTTGTTATCAAAACAGCATGGTACTGGAACAGAAACAGATGGATAGACCAATGGAACAGAATAGAAACACCAGAAATCAACCCAAACATCTACAGCCAACTCATATTTGATCAAGGATCCAAAACCAATCCCTGGAGTGAGGACAGTCTATTCAATAAATGGTGCTGGGAAAATTGGATTTCCACATGCAGAATCATGAAGCAAGACCCCTACCTTTCACCTTACACAAAAATTCACTCAGCATGGATTAAGTACTTAAATCTATGACCCAACACCATAAAATTATTAGAGAGCTTTGGAGAAACCCTGCAAGATATAGGCACTGGTAAAGACTTCTCTGAAAAGACCCCAGAAGCACAGGCAGTCAAAGCCAAAATTAACATTTGGGATTGCATCAAATTGAGAAGTTTCTGTACTGCAAAAGAAACACTCAGGAGAGTGAAGAGGCAACGGACAGAATGGGAAAAAATGTTTGCAAACTATGCAACTGATAAAGGGTTCATAACCAGAATCTACAAAGAAATCAAGAAGCTCCACAACATCAAAACAAAAAACCCACTTAAGAGATGGGCTGAGGACTGTAATAGACATTTTTCAGAAGAGGAAATGCAAATGGCCAACAGATAAATGAAAATAAGTTCAAGATCACTAGCAATCAGGGAAATGCAAATCAAAACCACAATGAGGTTTCACCTCACCCCGGTTAGAATGGCTCACATTCAGAAATCTACCAACCATAGATGCTGGAGAGGATGTGGGGAAAAAGGAACACTAACCCACTGTTGGTGGGAATGCAAACTGGTAAAGCTACTATGGAAGTCAGTCTGGAGATTCCTCAGAAACCTGAATATAACCCTACCATTCAACCCAGCCATACCACTTCTTGGAATTTACCCAAAGGAAATTAAATTGGCAAACAAAAAAGCTGTCAGAACATTCATGTTTATTGCAGTTCAATTCACAATAGCTAAGACCTGGAACCAACCCAAATGCTCATCAACAATAGACTGGATAAAGAAATTATGGGACATGTACTTTATAGTATACTATTCAGCAGTCAAAAATAATGACATCTGTTCATTTGTAACAAGATGGAGGAATCTGGAAAACATCATGCTGAGTAAATTAAGTCAGTCCCAAAGGGACAAATATCCTATGTTCTCCTGATCGGTGACAAATAACTGAGCACCAAAGGGGAAACCTGTTGAAGTGAAAGGGACACTATGAGAAACAGTGACTTGATCAGCCTTTGTCCTGACTGTTGATGTACGATGTAATACTTTATCCCTTCTAGTATTTTATTTGTTCTAGTACTATTGGTTGAACTCTGTAATTAACACACAATTATTCTTAGGTGTTTGGATTTTAACTGAAAAGTGATCCCTGTTAAATATAACAGTGGGAATAAGAGAGGGAGGAGATGTACAATTTGGGACATGCTCAATCGGACTTGCCCCAAATGGTGGAGTTAGAAACATACAAGGGGATTCCAATACAATCCCATCAAGGTGGCATGTACCAATGCCATCTCACTATTCCAAGTGATCAATTTCAGTTAACAATTGATCAGACTGATAGGTCTAAGAGTCAAAGGGATCACACAAACAGACTAGTGTCTGAAAATACTAACTGATAGAATAAAAAAGGGAGAGAACGATCCATCATGGGAAGCGGGATACACAGCAGACTTACAGAATGGCAGATGTCCTAAACAGCACTCTGACCTCAGAATCAGCCCTTAAGGCATTTGGATCTGGCTGAAGAGCCCAGGAGAGTATTTTAGGCATGGAAAGCTAGATACTCTGGGAAAAAAAAAAAAATGACCTAAATGAAAGATCTCTGTGAGTGAGATCCCAGTGGAAAGAACAGGGCCATCAAAGAAGGAGGTACCTTTCTCTGAAGGGAGGAGAGAACTTCCACTTTCACTATGACCCTGTCTGAATAAAATCAAAGTCAGCAAACTCAAAAGGCTTCCATAGCCTTGGCAACTCATGACTAGAGCCTAGGGAGATTACTGAGGTCATAAACAAGAGTGTCAAATTGTGAGGTCAATAACAGGAGTCACTGTATACTTACTCCTTATGTGGGATCTGTCCTTAATATGTTGTCCAATGTGAATTAAAGGTATAACTAGTACTCAACCCGTACTTTACACTTTGTGTTTCTGTGTGGGTGCTAACTGTTGAAATCTTTGCTTAATGTATACTAAATCGATCTTCTGTATATAAAGATAATTGAAAATGAATCTTGATGTGAATGGAATTGGAGAGGGAGCGGGAGATGGGAGGGGTGCGAGTGGGAGGGAAGTTATGGTGGGAAAAAGCCACTGTAATCCATAAGCTGTACTTGGGAAATTTACATTTATTAAATAAAAGTTAAGAAAAAAGTAACATATTCTAGAAAATGTTTTCCCCCCATGGAAACCAAGAGAAGTGAGAATTTTCAGAAATAAATCTGTCCTGGTAAAATGGAGTGGCTTACCCCAGAAGTTCTGAGTCAGAGATGAAGAGTGAATAGTGCAACAATCTGTGGTAGGTAGGATCAGATGCTCTTGACCCTCAAAAGGTAAGCTTGTCTTTTAGGTTGCTCAGGCTGCTTTGTTTGAGAAAAGATGTGTACTAGGTGTGGTGAGCTCAGCATGTGCATCCAAGGACTACTTCCCGAACCATCCTTACCATTGCAGAGCTTCTGTCTACAGGTTCAGCCTCATCAACACATGGGTCCAATTTCAGTGTTTGAGGGCTGGGTTGAGTTCTGGAGTTCTTGACATTAAGTCATTTGAAGTCTGAGCTGGAGAATTCCTCATACATTCGATATGTCTTCTTCCTCAGTCTCCCGTTTGGTGCTTGACTGTGCTACCCTTGGTTCATTTTGTTTTCCTCAACAATGGGAATTGGATTTGGATAATCATATCTATAGCCAGAGCCTCGATGTTGGTGTTAGTACAATTTCACCAACATCTGGGAATATACTTTCCAACACTGTATTAATCACAAAATTATTAAAAAGAACAGAATTTGGAGATAGAGAAGTTTCTGCCACTTATAAGTGACTGGTCAATTGGCAGGTTATTAAACCTCTCCAATGTTAAGATTCCTTTTTTTTGAGTGACAATCATATTTCTAATTCATACACATGCAATAATGATTAAATATGTTTCTGTAGGTAAGTCTCCTGATAAGTCTCCTGACATAGAGTCTAGAACATAGGCAATATGTCTGAGGACTAATCTTGTTGTCTATTATTATGCCAACACTTTTTCATAAATTATAAAAAATATTTGTAATCCAAATGTCTCTTAGTCCTAATTATTCCATGTTTGTAAAAGGCAATCCAAGGTTGGCCTTAACACTAAGTTCATTTGAGTCTTGATGTAGTGATGAAAGGTGTACCCTGAAGGATGGCAGGCTCCTATGCAGACACCAAATTGCATGTAAGAAAAGCAGTTGAATATTCCTTTTCTGCAAAGTTACTCTGACTCCTCTCTGAGTTGTAATGTAATACTCATGCAATATCTTGGCCTTCAGATCTTCCAAGAATCAGGAATATAAAAAACAAGAGGCATGTCCATAATAAATTCAATCAATCAAATCAAAACATAGTCATATGTGTGGCAGGGTTCCAACTTGGCATCCAACAGCATATTAACTATAAAATTCAGGTTGCTTGAGAAGAGTACACAGACTGCAAGGAATATCTTAAAGGAAATTATTTGCATGGAGAACCAAGAAATATCTTGAAATAATTTTTTTCTGGAGGGAAAAGAGAGTTGTAGCACTAACATCTGCTCCAAAGCAGTGAGGCAGCGATGGGGAAGCAGTAATTCTGAATACACAGGAAATGTTCAATTACATCTAACAGCCTTGCTTTCTTGAACACACTCCTACTTCCTACAAAGAAAGGGTTCCAAATAAAGCAGAAAAAAACAACATGTACCCTTGGGAAAACTAGTAAGAGATGCAGATTCAGCAGTTTGGGGAGCAAAGGAAAATGGCAACTTCAGCAGAGCTTGGAGACCGCAGCCTGGCCTCTATCACCTTGACCCTTTTCTCAGATTTCTGGGCAGTGGAAAACACCACAGAGACATATAACAAAGGGAAATTTGCAAATTGGGAAAATGGAAAATATGATGCTAATCCTCAGAATATTAGATTTCCTTTGGGAATTCTCTAAAATACTTGTAGTGAGTATAAGAAAGGAGACAGTATAGTTCCGGTAGTTTATGAAAGTGCACAAAGAAGAAAGACTCTTATTTATTCTTCCTGTGCCTCAAGTCTTACCAATACATATGCTATAGAAAAGGGACTACTGTATGATGTGCTATAATTTGCTATAGCATGCCATATATTTCTTTATCAAACATCGTATAGTATTTTTAAAGCATTTACTTTTCTCATATATGTAGCTTATGCTTATCGTAACAAATCTGGAAAATCTGTGAGCAGTAAATTCAAACAGAAAAAAATCACCAATATATCACCCAAACACAATCATAATACAGATTTTTCACTAGTTTTCTGTCATTCATCATACAATATGAATTTTCATTATTGGAGTCATAATCCCTCAGTAGTCATTAGGAAAGGGAAACCAGCAGATAAAAGTGCAAGTCAAAATCAAGAACTGACCTAGTTAATAACTGGAATTCAGTCAAGTCAGGATGTCCCCAAGATTGGTAGAGGGCTGGCACCAAAGTCCGAACAGGGATTCAAGCATGCAGAGTCCACAGATAAGACACTGGGACAAAGTTTCAGAAAAGAACTTTGGAGGGGACAACCCAGGGTTTTTGAGAGGTCCCCCTAGGTGATTTGGTAATGATGGACTCTTCACACTTAAAATGAAGTCTTGGATCTTCCTTGCCTGAATTGTATGAGGCTTACACATGGCCTAGACATTTTGGCATCGAGAAATCACGTAACTTCACAGGATTCTTATTCCATTTCACACTGGCCCTTCATTAATTAATCCCTTGAATACTTAGTGAGGACCAACTATGTGCCAAGTACTATAAAAAGTTCTGGGAATACACGAATGATGAAGACAGACAAAATCCTCACCTTTATGAGTCTCACATTCTAATGATTAACACAACAAATAAACTATGAGATGACAGATACTACAAGTATATGATTTGTATTAGTTGAGTCTAATCTTTGCAAATCTGAGATGATCACTTGAGAACATACTCAAACTGGATCAGTGTCCAAGTGACCCTTTGTACTGGTGGATCTGAGCTCAAGCATAAGAAGAAGGGGGTTGATTTTGCCTAGAACTTTCAGGGAAGAATGTAAAACAGAAATAAAAACATTTAAAATAATCAGGCCTGAAGAAGAAGTATAACATACTTTACATATAGCTGGAAGAATGACTATTTTAAAAAGCAAATTAGAAATTCTTACTTCCCTTCTTGAAAACCGTGATTGGCTTCCACAATACTTATGGGACATGCTCAATTGGACTTTCCGCAAATGGTGGAGTTAGAAATGTGCCAGGTGGCATGTACCAATGCCATCTCACTAGTCCAAGTGATCAATTTCAGCTCACAGTTGATCATAATGATAGGTCTAAGAGTCAAAGGGATCACACAAACAGACTAGTGTCTGAAAATACTAATTGATAGAATCAAAAAGGGAGAGAACGATCCAACATGGGAAGCAGGATTCACAGCAGACTCATAGAATGGCAGATGTCCTAAACAGCACTCTGGCCTCAGATTCAGCCCTTAAGGCATTCAGATCTGGCTGAAGAGCCCATGAGAGTATTTCAGGCATGGAAAGCCAAGACACTGGCAAAAAAAAGAGAGAGAGAGAGAGAGAGAGAGAGAGGACATAAATGAAAGATCTCTACAAGTGAGACCCCAGTAGAAAGAATGGGTCATCAAAGAAGGAGGTACCTTTCTCTGAAGGGAGGAGAGAACTTCCCCTTTCACTATGACCTTGTCTAAATAACATCAAGTCAGCGAACTCAAAAGGCTTCCATAGCCTTGGCAGCCATGACAAGAGCCTAGGGTGATTACTGATGCCATAAACAAGAGTGTCAATTTGTTAAGTCAATGACAGGAGTCACTGTGCACTTACTCATCATGTAGGATCTCTGTCCTTATGTGTTGTTCAATGTGAATTAATACTATAACTAGTACGCAAACAGTATTTTACACTTTATGTTCTGTGTGGGTGCAAATTGTTGAAATCTTTACTTAATATACTAAATTGATCTTTGTATATAAAGAGAATTGAAAATGAATCTTGATGTGAATGGAATGGGAGAGGGAGCGGGAGATGGGAGGGTTGCGGGTGGGAGGGAAGTTATGGGGGGAAAGCCAATGTAATCCATAAGCTGTACTTTGGAAATTTATATTTACTAAATAAAAGTTAAAAAAAGAATAAAATCAAACTTCTTTCCTGACTTCCATAGCCCTCAGTAATCTGGCTTGTGACAATCCTTCTGATTTCATTTTGTACCCCTTGCCTCTTTGTCATCTCCATCCTAGACTCTGACTTATTGTCTAATCTTCAGTTGTCAAGATGATCCCTGTTACAGGGATTTTGACCTATGTGTGTTTCAGAGAGGCTTTTCTGATACCCATTAGACTCTATAATAACACGCTTTGTAATTCTCCGATTGCATTTGTCATTAGTTGATATTTCCATCTATCTATCTATCTATCTATCTATCTATCTATCTCTGTCTCTCTCCTTTTCCCCTCTTATTTTTCCACCTTTTCTTTTTCCTTCTACCCTCTCACATTAGCAAGCAAGCCTTTTGAAAACATGAGCCCTTTTATCTTAGTCACTTACATAGCCACAAAACATGGTTTCAAAAATTATTTGTGAAGAAACTTTTCCTTTGCAATACTTACTAAATAAATGACTATTTTTTTAACAGGTAGAGAAGAACAGACAGTAAAGACATCGGAGACCAAAGCTGGCTTCAAGGAAAAAGGCAAATTACCTATCAGTGCAAGAGGCTATAAGCTTTCGCACCCCGTTTTTTCTCTTAAATATGGATACACCATATTCTCTCATTGTACAAGTCACAGGTATCTGTTGGTGGAATATTGTATGCGCTTCTGATACTTGTTCTTTCAGAAAGACTTAATGGTGCCTGAGATGTTCCTTGAAAGGGCAAGGGCCAGTCAAGGTAGCTGTTCAATTCCAGACTGACAACACAGGATTTTTCTGCCTTGAAATATTAGGTTTAGAAGAGGTAGGAACAAAATCTGGAGTGGTTTAGAGGGAGTAGATTTTATTCAACAAAACCCACAATCTCATTTTTTAATTCTTCTGAAGTAAAAAAATAAAAAACTCAAAAGAAGGCACATTTAGGACAAATGAAATTTCATTACTCTTCATTATCATGATGCTTATGCTTACAAAAACTTTTTCGTGGGTCCCTAAAGCTTCTGTATGGTGAATAACATTACTTCTTGAAATTTAAGGCAGCAGGGCTCTGAAAATAGTTTCCCTAGTAAGCGTGACTGGGCCAAATTAAAGTGTCATTAATAACTTTTTAAAATAGTGGAGTGGGGTCAGTATTGTGGCACAGTGGGTTAGGCTACCACTTACAATGCAAAAATTCCATATGAGAGCCAGTTTGCTCCACTTCTGATCCAGCTCCTTGATAATGAGCCTGGAAAAGCAGCAGAAAGTGGCCCTAGTATTTGGGTCCTTGCTACCTGCATTGGAGACCTGGAAGAAGACCCTGGCTCCTGGTTTTGTCCTGGCCATTATGGCCAGCTAGAGAGTAAATCAGGGAATGGGAAATCTCTCTCTCTCTCTCTCTCTCTCTGTGTGTGTGTGTGTGTATCTATGCCTTCAAATAAATGGATGTCTTTAAAAAAGAAGAAATAGGGGATTAATAAATATTTACAAAACTGGATAAAATCTGGATGAATCAGGACCAGAGTCCACCTGAACGCCTTTATCACTAAGAGCCTAATTCTTTATCATTAAAGGTGAAGAGAGACAATTCACTTGTATTCCCCCAAAGTACAAAGGCCCTCATCCTTGACTATGATGAACAGAACAAACTCAGAAGTTTAACTTACAATCAAATATGATAAAATCTCTACACTGATGTTAAAGGGAAATAATCTCAGTGGCAATAGTGATTGAGAGCTCCTTGCTTCCATTGCTGGACGAAATGATGGGATAGCGTAAAATCCTTCCCCTCAAGTCAACCCTAAAAATCTAAGCAAGGACTAGGTACACAACAAACCTTGGAACACTGATTTTGGGTTCTGGTCAAGATTGAGTAACACATTCTACTCTCCCACTACACACGACTAGAAACCAGGAACATAATGTGCTCAGGAGTCATCTGAGGAATTTAGATGGCATGTTGGGGATGACTTTCTTCTTTTTCCTCCCTCTACTGTCTCTCAGCTTGGACACAAACACAGTCTAAAATTCATATGTGTGGACAAAAATAGTACCACATTGCTATCGTTGGTTTGCCAAAGCCTCATACAACAAACATTTACTAAATCACAGTCTAGAAATAAACAGCCAAGGTGACAGCAGAGCTGACTCCTTCTGACAGCCATGGAGAACAGATCTGTTTTAGGCCTCACTTCCTTGCATGTAATCTGCCTTCCCTTCTTCCCTTTGCACACATCTGTGCTCAAACTTTCCTTTCAATAAGCACGAAAATCATTTGATTAGGGGACCACCCTACTCCTTATTTGGTTACATCTACAATGCCTGTTTTCAAAAAAGATCACATTTTGAAGTGCTAGGGATTGGTTTTTTTTTTTAACTTTTAGTTAATAAATATAAAATTCTAAAGTACAGCTTTTGGATTACAGTGGCTTCCCCTCCCCCCCCCCATAACATCCCTCCCACATGCAACCCTCCCATCTCCCACTCCCTCTCCCATTCCATTCACATCAAAATTCATTTTCTTTTTTTTTTAACTTTTATTTAATGAATATAATTTCCAAAGTACAGCTTATGGATTACAATGGCTTCCCCCCCTTAACATCCCTCCCACCCACCGATCTCTCTCCCCTTCCAATCACATCAAGATTCATTTTCAATTCTCTTTATATACAGAATATCAATTTAGTATATATTAAGTAAAGATTTCAACAGTTTGCACCCACATAAAAACACAAAGTGAAAAATACTGTTTGAGTATTAGTTATAGCATTAATTCACAATGTACAGCACATTAAGGACAGAGATCCTACATGATGAGTAAGTGCACAGTGACTCCTGTTGTTGACTTAACAAATTGACACTCTTGTTTATGGCCTCAGTAATAACCCTAGGCTCTTGTCATGAGCTGCCAAGGCTATGGAAGCCCCCTGAGTTCGCTGACTCTGATCATATTTGGACAAGGTCATAGTCAAAGTGGAAGTTCTCTCCTCCCTTCAGAGAAAGGTACCTCCTTCTTTGATGACCCATTCTTTCTATTGGGATCTCACTCACAGATATCTTTCATTTAGGTCATTTTTTTTTTTTTGCCAGAGTATCTTGGCTTTCCATGCCTGAAATACTCTCATGGGCTTTTCAGCTGGATCCGCATGCCTTAAGGGCTGATTCTGAGGCCAGAGTGCTGTTTAGGACATCTGCCATTCTATGGGTCTGCTGTGTATCTCACTTCCCATGTTGGATCATTCTCTCCCTTTTTTATTCTATCGGTTAGTATTTGCAGACACTAGTCTTGTTTATGTGATCCCTTTGACTCTTAGTCCTATCATTATGACCAATTGTGAACAGAAATTGATCACCTGGACTAGTGAGATGGCATGGGTACATGCCACCTTGATGGGATTGAATTGGAATCCCCTGGTATGTTTCTAACTCTACCATTTGGGGCAAGTCAGCTTGAGCATGTCCCAAATTATACATCTCTTCCCTCTCTTATTCCCACTCCTATATTTAACAGGGATCACTTTTCATGTAAATTTCAACACTTAAGAATAATTGTGTATTAATTACAGAATTCAACCAATAGTGTTAAGTAGAACAATCAGAAAAAAATACTAAAAGGAATAAAGTATTAAGTTATTCATCAACAGTCAGGACAAAGGCTGATCAAGTCACTGTTTCTCATAGTGTCCATTTCACTCCAACAGGTTTTCTTTTTTGTGCTCGGTTTGTTGTCACCGATCAGGGAGAACTTATGATATTTGTCCCTTTGGGACTGGCTTATATCAAGATTCATTTTCAATTCTCTTTATATACAGAAGATCAATTTAGTACATATTAAGTAAAGATTTCAACAGTTTGCACCCACATAGAAACACAAAGTGTAAAATACTGCTTGAGTACTAGTTATAGCATTAATTCACATTGAACAACGCATTAAGGACAGAGACCCTACATGAGGAGTAAGTGCACAGTGACTCCTGTTGTTGACTTAACAAATTGACACTCTTGTTTATGGTATCAGTAATCACCCTAGGCTCTTGTCATGAGTTGCCAAGTCTATGGAAGCCTTTTGAGTTTGCCGACTCTGATCTTATTTAGACAAGGTCATAGTGAAAGTGGAAGTTCTCTCCTCCCTTCAGAGAAAGGTACCTCCTTCTTTGATGACCTGTTCTTTCCACTGGGATCTCACTCGCAGATATCTTTCATTTAGGTCTTTTTTTTTTTTTCAACCTATGAATCTTGAGGGCACCCAATTCATCACATAGCCACATCCATTAAAACCCTCTGCGTTCAATCAAAGGAAAAGGAAGGGAGTCAAAGAGAATGGAGTAAGTCCTCTAAAGTTTGACTTTGTTTTTTCCTTCTCTCCCAACCCAGGCTACAGGTCATCCCATGGAAGTAGCAGTAAAAATGGGAGCAGAGACCTAATAGGAACCTAAAATTCCAAGGTTAGAGGAAACTTACCTAGCAGAATTTTGGAACCAAAATGTGGAAGGAATATCTGTTGCTTTATATTATTTTCTATCCCTTCATGGTTGATACAAACTCAGCTACAGGGAGTGCATGGCAGGGCAGGACTCCTTAAATTTCAGTTTCCTACACTTAAAACCAAAGCCGCAGTGGGAGTTGAATAGTATGGCTGTTCGGCCAGAATCTGTCAGGGAAATCACAAGGAAAGAAACCAGTCCCACAGGCTGGTGAGGGAATAGTGATCACCTCCAAGCTGTGAACTGAGGGACCTTGGCCCCAAATTTCCTACTTGTGGAACTATACTTGGTAAATCCTCACCATAGTCATTTTTTAGCATTTTAAATTTATTTTTCTAAGGTGAACAAAGGTCATGTATTTCTTTTTTTTTTTTTTTTTTTTTTTTTTTTTGGACAGGCCGAGTTAGACAGTGAGAGAGAGACAGAAAGAAAGATCTTCCTTCCGTTGGTTCACCCCACAAATGGCCACTACGGCTGGTGCTGCACTGATCCGAAGCCAGGAGCCAGGTGCTTCCTCCTGGTCTCCCATGAGGGTGCAGGGCCAAAGCACTTGGTCCATCCTCCACTGCCTTCCCGGGCCACAGCAGAGAGCTGGACTGGAAGAGGAGCAACCAGGACAGAATCCGGCGCCCCGACAGGGAGTAGAACCAGGGGTGCCATCGTCACAGGTGGAGGATTAGCCTAGTGAGCCGCGGTGCTGGCCCATGTATTTCATATATAAAGAGAATACTTCCCATCCAATCTTCCCTCCAATCCACACTCCCACCTCCCTCCTCCTTCCTTTGTTATTCTTTCTTTATAGTTTCTTTTTAAAATTAGAAGAATGATCTGTTTTCAGTTTATTTTGTATGCATAAGATTTAACACTACACTAAGTAAAGAGTTCAACAAATAGAAGCAGAAACACCATTCCTCAAAAGTAGAGACAAGTGATGTAAGCAATCATTGAATCTTAAAATATCAATTTCACACATATATGCTACATTTTTACTGGCCATTGAGCATTGCATAAGTGTGTAAGATCTTAATTGGACTTCAAGAACTTTGAAAATTAAACATAAATTGAAATCACAGGCCAGAGAGAAGTCAGACATGGGGAAAGGTCATTGTGGCACATTAGGTTAAGCCACCACCTGCGATGCTGGCATCCAATGTGGGCTCTTCCAGTTCTTTTTTTTTTTTTTAATTTATTTGACAGGTAGAGTTACAGACAGTGAGAGAGAGAGACAGAGAGAAAGGTCTTCCTTCCATTGGTTCACTCCCCAAATGGCAGCTGCGGCTGACACTGCGCTGATCCAAAGCCAGGAGTCAGGTGTTTCTTCCTGGTCTCCCATGCAGGTGCAGGTGCCCAAGCACTTGGGCCATCCTCCATTGCCCTGCCGGGCCACAACAGAGAGCTGGACTGGAAGAGGAGCAACCAGGACTAGAACCTGGCACCCATTTGGGATGCCAGCGCTGCAGGCAGAGGATTAACCAAGTGAGCCATGAGGCTGGCCCCTCTTCCAGTTCTAATACAGCTCCCCACTAATGAACCCAGGAGAGCTGTAAAAGATGGTCCAAGTGCTTGGGCACCTGCACCCATGTGGGAGACCCATATGAATCTCCTGACTCCTGGCTTCAGCCTAACTCAGCCCTGGCCATTGGGACTACCTTGGGAGTAAATCAGTGGATGGAAGCTCTACCTCTCTTTCTTTGTCTATCCTCTCTCTATAACTCTGCCTTCCAAATAAATAAATTTTTTCAAAAAGGGAAGTAAGGTAGGAAATTACAGCCTTGGTTTTGGCAAAGTAAATTAACAAAAATTTCTGCATAGGATTTCAATAAGAGTCACTCATAGCAAAATATCCAAAATCTCAGATATGTGGCTCAAAATTATTAAACAAAAAGAACCAGGAAATTTTAACATGCTGCAAGAAAAAAGGTAATCAATGGATGTTGACCCCAAGATGACATAGGTTTTGGAGTCTTTAGATAAATATTTCAAACCAATTATTTTAACCATACTTAGAAAAGTAAATATAAATACTCTTGAGATGAACAATATCTCATAAGCATAAGGACTAACAACAAAAGGAACATTCAAAAATAATGAAAACAAAAATGATCACTGGATAAGCTTGACAAAGAAGAACATAACAGCAGAAAAAGTTAACAAACTTGATGATAGATCAGCAGAAATTATCCAGTCTATACCACAGAGAAACTGAAAAATAAATCAAGCAGTAGTGCTATTTTAAGACAATAGCCAAAAATTCACATTATCACAGTACTAGAAAGAAAGAAGAAACAGTAATGAAGAAACAGCTTTTAAAAAGATAATATCTAGTATCTTTCCAAATTTGGCCAAAGACTTATAACAATAATAATATCTAGCTGTTACTAGTAGTATTTTTGTTGCTAATACTTACTGAAATATAATCTATACCAGGACCTGTTCTAAGTTCTTTCACAAATATCTAATCTTCAAGGAGTAACACATAATAAGTCCTTGCCCAAAGCCACACAGGAATTAAATGGCAGAGATAGTAAACAAAGTTTTACATCAAAATACCAAGCTCTTAACCACAATTTTACACACACTCTGTGATCTGCTTTGTGTCAGTTTCTCCTATGCCCTTCTATTCTTAATGATAGTTACTTTTTGTACAATGGTTTTTTAACTGTATCTAATTCTTGTTATATTATCTAATATATGAATATCTAAAATATTTGGAGGAGAAAAAATAAATAACTACAATACAGAGTAAAAGTAATGTGTGACTCTGATTTATGATCTAATATGACTGTAAATTTCTTAATGCAAGAGTATTCAGTGATACATTTATATCTCATAGCATCTAATATGCTTCTGACACATATAGTTTATTAATTTTAAATTTGAACTTTGATAAAGGAAGCCGAAAACGATATACTTTGTATGAAAAATAATGCAGTGGAAGTTAAATGTGCCCTAGCATTAACTAGTTTTCTGATCTTGGTGTCCTGGAGCCTCACTAGATAATCTTAAGCCGAGGCGAGTTCTAAAACCCAACTATGGGGGCTGGTGTTGTGGCGCAGTGGGTTAAATCCCCAGCCTGTGTGTCGGCATCCCATATCCCATATGCATGCTGGTCTGAGTCCCAGGTACTCTACTTCTGATCCAGCTCTCTGCTATGGATTGGGAAAGCAGCAGAAGATGGCCCAAGCCCTTGTGCCCCTGCGCCCTCATGACAGAAATGGAAGAAGCTCCTGGATCCTGGTTTTGGATTGGCCTACCTCTGGCCATTGTGGCCATTTGGAGAGTGAACCAGTGGATGGAAGACTTCTCTCTATGTTTCTCCCTCTCTCTATAATTCTGTCTTTCAAATAAATAAAATAAATCTTGGAAAAAAAAAAAAAAAAACAACTAGAGGCTGGCGCCATGACTCAATAGGCTAATCCTCCACCTGCGGTGCCGGCACCAGGGGTTCTAATCCTGGTCGGGGCGCCGGATTCTGTCCCAGTTGCTCCTCTTCCAGGCCAGCTCTCTGCTGTGGCCCGGGAGTGCAGTGGAGGATGGCCCAAGTGCTTGGGCCCTGCACCTGCATGGGAGACCAGGAGGAAGCACCTGGCTCCTATCTTCAGATCAGTGCGGTGCTCCAGCCGCAGCATGCCAGCTGCAGCGGCCATTGGAGGGTGAACCAACGGCAAAGGAAGACCTTTCTCTCTCTGTCTCTCTCTCTCACTGTCCACTCTGCCTGTCAAAAAAAAAAAAAAGATTAGTGAGATAGTATGTATGTTCTCCTTTGTAGAACATCACACATCTTTTCCAAATCAAGTCAAATTATTGAGTTGTTAGTGTCTGATATTATTGCTTTAGCCAAAAAAAAAAAAAAAAAACAAACAAAAAAACAAAAACTGGATATCCATGCTTCTCAAGCTTCACGTTTGAATAAGACACCAAAGAAGCTTATTGAAAAATAAATTAGGGACCAGTGTCATGGTGTAGCAAGTACAGCCTCTGCTTGTAACACTGGCATCCCATATAGGTTCCTGTTCCAGTTCTTGGTTGCTAGACTTCTGATCCAGTTCCCTGCTAATGTGCCTCAGAAAGCCGCAAAGAATGGCCCAAGTGCTTGAGTTCCTGCACCCGTGTGGGAGACTCGAAAGAAACTCTTGGTTCCTGGCTTTGGTCTGGCCCAATCCTGGCTAATATGGCCATTTGGTTGGTGAAACAGCAAATGAAAGAGCTCTCTCTCTCTCTCAACTCTGCCTTTCAAATAAATAAATCCTTAAAATTAATCAGTTAATTAATTAATAAAGAGATCCCCAGGCTACATCCCTAGTGCTATTGATGCAGTTTATCTGGACCTGGACCAGGGTTTTCATCTTAAAGCATAATCACATTCTCCAAATGTAGATGGAGTATTCTCTCTCCATGATCAGAACCAGTCTCTGCCAAAGCTGAGAGCAGAGTAACTGACAATTGAGCCAGTTCCAAAAATGCTTACATTCCTTTCCTCCATGACAAGCAATCTGATGTGAACCAAGAAGGGAATTTGAAATTTGCATTGGAGTTTTTGCTTTATTTTATTCTCTGCATTCTGTCCTACTTAGAATCTACCAGGGGGAGGGAGGAAGAGAAAAAAAATCACAGGACACAATCAGTCCATCATTACTTTCAATTACTTTTTTTTGCAATATCTAACCACTTTACCACCCAGTCCAGAAAACAATGCAGCTAGTCTGCAAAATGATTTATAGTTTTGTTTTAATACCAAGCCAAATGTAGCAGGCAACACTCTCTTTTGATACCATAAACCAGAGGAGGAAAGACTCAGGAGCTAGACAAATGAAATGAAAATTACTTCCTTTTCATATTTTGGTGATGAAAGATGTCTTAAAGCATTCTGCACACTCACTGAAATGATAATTACCTTCTGCTTTCCTGGGGTAAACATGGGGACACCAGGATTGTAACAGTCTCATCAGA
This sequence comes from Oryctolagus cuniculus, assembly GCF_051225735.1. Classification (NCBI taxonomy): domain Eukaryota; kingdom Metazoa; phylum Chordata; class Mammalia; order Lagomorpha; family Leporidae; genus Oryctolagus; species Oryctolagus cuniculus. The sequence goes on along the minus strand of NC_142872.1, from coordinate 157,182,157 downwards.
GTTGTACAAACTGCAGCAGAAGCAATAAAAGTCGCCTAAACATCTGGACCTGCCTACTTCAAAATGTGAGAGTCAGATAAAGCTAGCATTAGGACATTCTGTGACAGGCTGCAAGGTGGTGAGTATGATCCTTTTATGAAACAGTCTCACATCTGAATGTATAGAAATCAGCTATACAAATCTCTATCAATAGAGTCATGCAGAAATCAAGGATATGTCCAACAGAATCACATATATCCAGGAAAAAATGAATTTCTTGACTCCACAACCTTCCTTTTTCTATGATTAATATATAAAGAGTTAATACAGGTAACACCAACTCTAAAGAATGCTTACTCTGGGTCAAGGTGTGTGTTGGGAGCTTTACTAATGTTATGTAACTTGATTTAATCCACCCTATAAACCAGGGGCTACAATTGTTTATATTTTACAAATGAGGAAAGTGAGAATCTGAGAGTTTAAATAACTTCTCAAAATCAAACAGACAGTAAATGAAAAGATAATAGTTGAAACTCAAATTATAAAAGTCGAAAAGCCCATGAGAGTATTTCAGGCATGGAAAGCCAAGACACTCTGGCAAAAAACAAACAAACAAACAAACAAACAAACAAACAAAAAAAAACCCTAAATGAAAGATCTCTGTGAGTGAGATGCCAGTGGAAAGAACAGGTCTTCAAAGAAGGAGGTACCTTTCTCTGAAGGGAGGAGAGAACCTCCACTTTGACTATGACCTTGTCTAAACAAGATAAGAGTCGGAGAACTCAAGGGGTTTCCATAGCCTTGGAAACTCATGACTGGTGCATAGGGAGATTACTGATGCCATAAACGGGAGTGTCAATTTGTAAAGTCAACAACAGGAGTCACTGTGCACTTACTCCTCATGTAGGATCTCTGTCCTTAATGTGCTGTACATTGAGACTTAATGCTATAATGAGTACTCAAACAGTATATTTCGCTTTGTGTTTCTATGGGGGTGCAAACTGTTGAAATCTTTACTTAATGTATACTAAACTGATCTTCTGTAAAAAAAAAAAAAATTATCAATTCCCAACTTGACTCTCACTGGGATTAAACATGACAATAGGTCTGATCTGATTTCATCATCATTTAAAAAATCATCTATTTTTTTTCACTTTATGTTTCTGTGTGGGAGCAAACTGTTGAAATCCTTACTTAATGTATGCTAAACTGATCTTCTGTATATAAAGAGAATCGAAAATGAATCCTCATGTGAATGGAAGGGGAGAGGGAATGGCAAAGAGGAGGGATGCGGGTGGGAGAGACGATATGGGGGGGAAGCCATTGTAATCCATAAGCGGTACTTTGGAAATTTATATTCATTAAATAAAAGTTAAAGAAAAAAAAAGTCAACTCAATTATCAACATGCTGCAGTCTTTTCAACCCCACCTCCTTCAATCTGAGTTGATAGTTCTTTTCTTTTTTCACTCTGATTGCAGCTGTGCATAAAAATATAGGGCTACAGTAGGGAACAGGTTGTCATATGCGATTCATTTACTTGTTGACACAAGTAAACTATGAGTCCAGCAGAAACCACATCTGATAATATGACTTCAGCATAAAACATAGTAAAATGTATATTCTGACTTCTACATATGTTACCTATACTTAACAAAAGCAATGCTTTTGGGGCTAGCACTGTGATATAGTGGGTAAAGCCACCACCTGCAGTGCTGATATCCCATATGGGCGCCGGTTCGAGATCTGGCTGTTCTACTTCCGATCCAGCTCTGCTATGGCCTGGGAAAGCAGTGGAAGATGGCCCAAGTCCTTGGGCCCCTGCACCCACATGGGAGACCCTGAATAAGCTCCTCGCTCCTGGCTTCGGATCAGTGCAGGTCTGGTTGTTGTGGCCAACTGGGGAATGAACCAGTGGTTGGAAGACCTCTCTCTCTCTCTGCTTCTCCTTCTCTCTGTAACTATGACTTTCAAGTAAGTAAGTAAATCTTTTTTTAAAAAATGAAGCAATGCTTTTAACTTTTTATTTTATTTATTTTTACATTTTTGAGCCACAGTTATCTCATGTGTAAAATGTAAATAATAATCCTACCTCCAAAATCACTGTGTGATATAAATGAGAACATGTGCAATGGATCCAGAGCATTCCACCTAATTGCACATGGTTGACAAATACTAGTTCCCTAAGCCCTTGCCCTCCTGCCACCACATCAGGCATGGAGTAGGTGTTCAGAGGGTGCTGGCAACTGACTGATAAAACTGATGATGTGACTGTTGAAGGGACCCAATAAATAGCACTCTTCTTTCCCATCAAGCTCAAACCTAAACAACATATAAGACTTAAAAACACAGCTAGGGGAAGTTATTTGGCATCAAATATGACACGTTAAAATGTCCACAAACTGCATTGGAATTCCTGGGTTTGATTCCTCACTCTGGCCCGATTCCATATCCTCACCAGTGTAGACCCTCAAAGGCTGCAGATGATGGCTCAAGTACTCGGGTCTCTGGCACTCATGTGGAAGACATGGATAGGGTTCCTGTCTCCTGGGTCCAGCCCTGGCCTACCCCTGCTATTACAAGCATTTGAGAAATGGAACAACTAATGTGAGCTCTCCCTATCCCTCTTCCCCTGCTACCCATTTATTAAATAAATAAATAAATTTTAAGAACAATAAGTCTTAGCCGGCACTGCGGCTCACTAGGCTAATCCTCTGCCTTGCGGCGCCGGCACACTGGGTTCTAGTCCTGGTCGGGGCGCCGGATTCTGTCCCGGTTGCCCCTCTTCCAGGCCAGCTCTCTGCTGTGGCCAGGGAGTGCAGGGAGACCAGGATAAGTACCTGGCTCCTGCCATCGGATCAGCGTGGTGCGCCGGCCGCGGCGGCCATTGGAGGGTGAACCAACGGCAAAAAGAAGACCTTTCTCTCTGTCTCTCTCTCTCTCACTGTCCACTCTGCCTGTCAAAAAAATAAAAAAAAAAAAAGAATAAGACTTATGAAAGGTAAAATATTATCTTTAATATTATTATTAATGAGACACTGATAATGGATAATACAGCTTGTTTTCCAAGATTTACTTTATCTATTTGAAAGGCAGGGGTCAGCATTGTGGTATAGCAGGTAAAGCCTCTGGATGTAGCTCCAGCATCCCACATGGGTACCGGTTCAAGTCCCAGCTGCTCCACTTTGAATCCAGTTCGCTGCTAATGCACCTGGGAATACAGAAGATGGCTCAAGTACTTGGGCTTCTGTACCAATGTAGGAGACATGGAAGATGCTCCTTGCTCCTGGCTTCATATCAGAGCAGCTCCAGTAGTTGCAGCCATTTGGGGAGTGAACCAGCAAATAGAAAATTCTCTCTCTCTCTCTCTCTCTCTCTCTCTCTCTCTCTCTCTCTCTGTGTGTGTGTCACTCTGTCTTTCAAATAAATAAATAAATCTTAAAAGAAAAGAAAGGAAAGGCAAAGTGAGAGAGTGTGGGCTATCTCAGTAGTTACCTGAGCCCAGGCACATTTCTCCCCACCCCCACCTTCTGCCAATCTGGTAAACTACTCCCAGATGCAACCCAGGCCCATTAGGCACACTGGAGAGCCATCCTGTCTACGTGACCTTCAAGCTGATTGTATAGGCATATTGGTGCCAGTGTCCATTCTGCCCTATGGTCAGCGTTCCCCAGAATTGGTTACAAAACCTTTTGTCTGCCCTTTATAATGTACATGCTTGTGATTAAACACAGACATGTTCACAGAAGCCTGTCTCCGGTGTCTTTGTGGAGGGAAAAGTCACTGCCGCCTTGCTCATCCCCGACAGTGTGGCTTAGTAGGACTAAGCAGTAAGATTAGGGGGGGGGGGGGCTCTTCCAACTGCTGCTTCACTCTCCGAATGGCTGCAACAGCCAGAGCTAGGCCGAGCTGAAGTTACAAACCTGACATTCCATATTGGTCTCCCATGTAGGTCCAAGACCTGAGCTATTGTCTGCTGCTTTCCCAGGCCCATTAGCAGGGAGCTGCATTAGAAGCAGAGCAGCTGGGACTTGAACAGGTTCTCTAATATGGGATGGCTTACCCCTCTTCCAAAACTCCAGCTCCAGATAATGCAGCTTCTACCTTTGGGCAAGTGGACTACCTATGACTAAACCTCAAGATTAAGAGATTTTCTCACTCTATCAGGGCAGAAGTGTAAAATCACAAGCTTCCCCAAGTTGAAGTTACAGCATGATCCCTAAGATAAAGCAAAAGGAAGAGACTGGCCAGTTTGTGCCCATCTCCTTTTGAAAACTCAGCAATCAGATATACCCCCCACCCCCGCCATTGGATGACTGAGGAATAGAAAGTCATTTAGAACTGTTCAAGGGTCCAACGTGTGTCGCAGCAGGTTAACACCCTGGCCTGAGTGCTGACATCCCATATGGGTGCCGGTTCAAGACCCGGCTGCTACACTTCCGATCCAGCTCTCTGCTATGGCCTGGGAAAGCAATGGAAATGGCCCAAGTCCCAAGGTCTGGCCGTTGCGGCAACTGGGGAGTTAACCATCAGATGGAAGACTTTTCTCTCTCTCTCTCTCTCTCTCTCGCTCTCGCTCTCGCTCTCTCTGTGTAACTCTGACTTTCAAATAAATAAATAAATCTTAAAAAAAGAAACATGGAAGACACTACTTCTTTATAGGGCCCAAGAGTGCAGAGGAGCTCCTTTTGCATCCCCGTTCCAGAAGACTGAATGGCTGCACGAAGGCCCATAATGATTCGTTAACCCATATAATAGTGCAAAACCCTGGGGCATTCAGTACTTGACCCTACCCCAAACTCCTCCACCAGTACTGTAACTTGGGAAAATTTAGAGCACTAATGAGCAAATTGAAACTATCCTTGGTCCTTCTCTGACATGATGATTCAGTAGTGATTTTCTCTCTCTCTCGCTTTCACTGCTCACTCTTTATTTTTAAACAGATATACAAAAGTTGTACATATTAATAGCAGATATTAACCAAGGAGCCAAGCTATGTCTGATTATGGGTAGCTATGTTCCTGTTTTATTTTCCATGCCCAAGACCCTCTCTTGTTCCTTTTTGTTAAATTCTAATTTCCCCAAGCTGGAGCCTGATGTTTAAATTCTTCCTGATGCTGATGTTCCTCCAATCAGAGGTTAGAAACTGTCAGGAAGAGATTCAAGGTAAAGGAATCAAGACCCAAAGACAGGAGACATACACAGGCTAAGGGAGTTGGACGGTGCTCGAACTCTGGCTTCCTGATGTGCAGTGCAGTACTCTCTTTAAATCATCTAGTGAAAACTCAGTGGGAGGTAAGAATGGATCTCATTCCCTCCAGTGATGCAGCTTGAAAATAGAGTTCTATAGGCTGGCACCATCGCTCACTTAGTTAATCCTCCGCCTGCGGCGCCAGCATCCCATATGCGCACCAGGTTTCTAGTCCCGGTTGCTCCTCTTCCAGTCCAGCTCTCTGCTGTGGCCTGGGAGGGCAGTGGAGGATGGACCAAGTGTTTGGGTTCCTGCACCCACATGGGAGACCAAAAAGAAGCACCTGGCTCCTGGCTTCGGATTGGCGCAGTGCTGGCCGTGGTGGCCATTTGGGGAGTGAACCAACAGGATGAAGACCTTTCGCTTTTCTCTCTCTCTCTGTAACTCTACCTGTCAAATAAAAAAAATAGAATTCTATAAGTCTTCAGTGATGGCAGAAGACATGAGGACTAACCAAGATTCAGCTCTATTAACAGAGAAATCACTGGGACTCAGCTCACTGATGATATTGAAAGACACTACTAATAGAAGGAATGTGGTACTTTTTAATTAAATAATTAACTTTTTGGGTTTTTTTATAGTTACTATTTTTTTAACTTTTATTTAATGAATATAAATTCCCAGAGTACAGCTTATGGATTACAATGGCTTTCCCCCCCATAACTTCCCTCCCACCCACAACCCTCCCATCTCCCACTCCCTCTCCCATTCCATTCACATCAAGATTCATTTTCAATTATCTTTATATACAGAAGATCGATTTAGTATATATTAAGTAAAGATTTCAACAGTTTGCACCCACATAGAAACACAAAGTGAAAAATACTGTTTGAGTACTAGTTATATATTAAATCACAATGTACAACACATTAAGGACAGAGATCCTACATGATGAGTAAGTGCACAGTGACTCCTATTGTTGACTTAACAAATTGACACTCTTGTTTATGGTATCAGTAATCACCCTAGGCTCTATTCATGCGTTTCCAAGGCTATGGAAGCCATTGAGTTTGCTGACTCTGATCATATTTGGACAAGGTCATAGTCAAAGTGGAAGTTCTCTCCTCCCTTCAGAGAAAGGTACCTCCTTCTTTGATCGCCCTGTTCTTTCCACTGGGATCTCACTCGCAGAGATCTTTCATTTAGGTTTTTTTTTTTTTTTTTTTTTTTTTTTTCTCCAGAGTGTCTTGGCTTTCCATGCCTAAAATACTCTCATGGGCTCTTCAGACTTAAGGGCTGATTCTGAGGCCAGAGTGCTGTTTAGGACATCTGCTATTCTATGAGTATGCTGTGTATCCTGCTTCCCATGTTGGATCATTCTCTCCCTTTTTTATTCTATCGGTTAGTATTTGCAGACACTAGTCTTGTTTATGTTATCCCTTTGACTCTTAGTCCTATCATTATGATCAGTTGTGAACTGAAATTGATCACTTGGACTAGTGAGATGGCATTGGTACATGCCACCTTGATGGGATTGAATTGGAATCTCCTGGTATGTTTCTAACTCTACCATTTGGGGCAAGTCATATTGAGCATGTCCCAAATTGTACATCTCTTCCCTCTCTTATTCCCACTCCTATATTTAACAGGGATCACTTTTCAGTTAAGTTTCAACACTTAAGAATAACTGTGTAATATTTACAGAATTCAACCAATAGTATTAAATAGAACAAACAAAAAAGATACTAAAAGCGATAAAGTATTAAGTTGTTTATCAACAGTCAGGGCAAGGGCTGATCAAGTCACCATTTCTCATAGTGTCCACTTCACTTTAACAGGTTTCCTTTTTAGTGCTCAGTAAGTTGTCACCGATCAGAGAGAACATATGATAATTGTCCCTTTGGGACTGGCTCATTTCACTCAGCATGGTGTTTTCCAGATTCCTCCATTTTGTTTCAAATGACCGGATTTCATTGTTTTTTACTGCTGTATAGTATGGTACTTTTTAACTTAATCACTCATTCACACATTTAAGTAAATATTTGTTGAATGCCATGTATGTGGGACTGTTAGTACAATGGAGAACAGAACATGGAAAGCCCTGCTCAGGGACATGCATTTAGCCTCGTGGTTAATACATCAGTTAAGATGCCCATGTCCCACATCTGAGTAGTTGGGTTTGATTTCCAGTTTTGACGCCTTACTCCACCATTCCCCTAAAGCGCATCCTGGCAGATAACAGCGATGGCTCTAGTAATTGGGTTCCTAACTCCAGGTGGGAGACCTTGATCGAGTTTCAAACTTCCAGCTTTAGCCCCAGGATCAACCCTATTCCAACATGGCATTTGAGGAGCGAACCAGTGGACAGAAGTGCACATTCTTTCTCTTTCTCCTTTCTTAAGTAGTGCTTTAAATACAAAAATTAAATTTGCAGTTATAAGTACCACTGAAATAATAAGCAGATGATTTTAAGTAAGTAGTGCTGGGGGCAATGGTGGCTATGTAAAATAAGCCATTTAGGGAAGGGATCAGTGAGAGACTTTCACTTGAGCAGGGATCTGGAAGAGGAGACAGAGTGAATTCTGAAGATGCCAGGGAGCAGAGTGTTCTAGGAAGAGACAAGGAGATGTGCAAAGGCTTTGAGGATGGAGCGTTTAGAAACAGGAAGAGGCAAGAATGCCTGGAAGGGTGGTGAAAGACTGGATATGAGTGAGTTTAAAATTGTCAGTCACTTAAACTACAGCACTATAAATAGCTCCCTTCTGTGAAGGGCTGTCCGTATTTTACCTATAAATAGAAATAGAAGGAAACACTGTTCTCTTCAGATTCAAAGACATTAAGATAGAAAGAGGGGGGCCAGCGCTGTGGCTCACTTGGTTAATCCATCCTCCTGCGGTGCCGGCATCCCATATGGGCACCGAGTTCTAGTCCTGGTTGCTCCTCTTCCAGTCCAGCTCTCTGCTATGGCCCAGGAGGGCAATGGAGGATGGTCCAAGTGCTTGGGCCCCTGCACCCGCATGGGAGACCAGGAGGAAGCACCTGGCTCCTGGCTTTGGATCGGCACAGCACCAGCCATGGCAGCATTTGGGGGGTGAGCCAACAGAAGGAAGACCTTTCTCTCTCTCTCACTAACTCTATCTGTCAAATAAATAAATAAATAAATAAATAAATAAATAAATAAATAAATCAGAAAGAGGACCAGTGACTGGGTCAGGCATGATCAGTGAAGTCTGGGACCTCAGGAGTCCTCATATGGCTGGAAATGGTGTGGGAATTTTGATGACCCCTGGGAGTGTGGCACAGGTCTTAAGGAATAAGGTTGGCAGGTTTCACACTAAGCTAGAAAGCAGTAAAAGAAAATGTACCAGTTTCACTCCCTAAAAAATCCAGAACAGGAATTAAGAAACTGGATTATTTCTGTCTCTACAGCTTTGTAGTTAGGTGAGCTTGGGCAGGTTGCTTTCCCTCTCTGAATCCTTTCTTTCTCTTTTTAAATTCCACTCATGTCCTGAGGTCATAGCAGGTTACACATTCATCATCCAGGTCTGTTAGAGGAGGAAGAAGGCTAGGGGGAGACCAAAAATTAAAATATCTAGTTTTTTGTTGCTGTTGTTGTTTCCCAGAAGTAAGTAAATAGAATTCATGGTTTTGAAAAGAAATTAGAATCTGTTTTTCCCTAGTTCCAACCACTGCCTTAAGGACCTCAGAAACTTAAAAGCAGTGCTGTCCCAAGTGAACATATTTTTAATGCCTAAAAGCAAATACCTGAAAGGTGAGGCTTAAGAAAAGCACTAGTAAAATTGAAAAGTGCTACAAAAATCTGAAAGTCAAAGCTCCTCTCCTAATAGAGCAAGAAATGATATATTCTGCTAGTTGGTGCTAGACAAGCCGACCATTTGGTAGGTTGATAGATGACAGCATGAGTATATATATGTGTGTGTATGTGTATGTCATTCTGATGGGCTCTAACCCAAGTTTCTTCATATTTGTGCTGCTCCAGTTAGCATTCAACTCAGCAGCCAAAGAGATTGATTTTCCCTGAAGATATCTCTATTAGTGCACAGACTATAGTCTAGTAAATGGACATTGCCACTTTGATACTGATCAAATGCCATTCATGCATATGTATTTCTGATAACTGGACTTACATATCTCCCCAGCTGAAGTAAAATGCAGCACAACTGATCATCTATTAAGAATGAACACAGGCCGGCGCCGCGGCTCACTAGGCTAATCCTCCGCCTAGCGGTGCCGGCACACCAGGTTCTAGTCCCGGTCGGGGCGCCGGATTCTGTCCCGGTTGCCCCTCTTCCAGGCCAGCCCTCTGCTGTGGCCAGGGAGTGCAGTGGAGGATGGCCCAGGTGCTTGGGCCCTGCACCCCATGGGAGACCAGGAAAAGCACCTGGCTGCTGGCTCCTGCCATCGGATCAGCGCGGTGCGCCGGCCGCAGCGCGCCGGCCGCGCCGGCCATTGGAGGGTGAACCAACGGCAAAGGAAGACCTTTCTCTCTGTCTTCTGTCTCTCTCTCTCACTGTCCACTCTGCCTGTCAAAAAAAAAAAAAAAAAAAATGAACACAGGCTGGCGCCGTGGCTCAATAGGCTAATTCTCCACTTAGCGGCGCCGGAACACCGGGTTCTAGTCCCGGTCGGGGTGCTGGATTCTGTCCTGGTTGCCCCTCTTCCAGGCCAGCTCTCTGCTGTGACCAGGGAGTGCAGTGGAGGATGGCCCAAGTGCTTGGGCCCTGCACCCCATGGGAACCGGGATAAGTACCTGGCTCCTGCCTTCGGATCAGCGCGGTGCGCCGGCCGTGGCGGCCATTGGAGGGTGAACCAACAGCAAAAGGAAGACCTTTCTCTCTGTCTCACTCTCTCACTGTCCACTCTGCCTGTCAAAAAAAAAAAAAAAAAGAATGAGCACATGCATGTACCGACACCATTCCACTGCTATAGTTTTCCACACTTGATCTTAGCCAAAAGGCCGAGAAGTGATTGCTATAGTTTTCCATATCAGACTTGAGATAATTTTCTGGGATAGGCCAGCTGCAGGATAGAGTCTATAGTAACCATAAAGGCAAACCTGTTTGCTGAAGGCTGCAATGTAAACAGTAGCGAGCTAATATTTCTTGAGAACATATTGACTGCAAGGTATTCATCCTATGTCATATTTAAACCTCAAAAATATTACAGTCTTCTGAGATAGAAAATGGGCATTTCATTGTCATTAAGCAAATATGTGAAAACATACATCCGCAGAGACTATATAAAATAAAGTAGTACAAGAGGCTGGGACACAGTTGGTGCTTAATAAATATGAATTTTCCTGTTGCTTTCTCCAATTTCAAGCTCATATGTTCCACTAAGTATTAGGAAATTGCATGAGTCCAGAGAAACACCAGTAGCATCAATGTCACTTAGAAGTCTTAGGAGCCGGCGCCGCAGCTCACTAGGCTAATCCTCCGCCTAGCGGCGCCGGCACACCAGGTTCTAGTCCCGGTTGGGGAGCTGGATTCTGTCCCGGTTGCCCCTCTTCCAGGCCAGCTCTCTGCTGTGGCCAGGGAGTGCAGTGGAGGATGGCCCAAGTGCTTGGGCCCTGCACCCCATGGGAGACCAGGAGAAGTACCTGGCTCCTGATCAGCGTGGTACGCCGGCCGTGGCGTCCATTGGAGGGTGAACCAATGGCAAAAGGAAGACCGTTCTCTCTGTCTCTCTCTCTCACTGTCCACTCTGCCTGTCAAAAAAAAATGTTTTAGGACAATGACATGTGACAAAAGAAGGCAAGCAGCCTGCCATATTAAGGAAGCGAAAGCCTCTTCTTATGACTAAGGGTGTTCAATCTGACAGTCCCTCTGCGATGATTTCAAGGTAGGACAGAAGCAACCAAATAGTTTTGAACAAATGGGCAGTCCTTCCCCGGCACAGGGAAAGAGAAAGCAGAGTATGGAACCCTGGGCTGATGGAAGAATGGATGCAGAGCTGTGGGAAGCAGAAATGGGGAATGTTCTAAATACCTTCCAGAAGATGAGGCATTCATGGGGGTTCATGGTCTACTTTTACTGGGAAAGGGACAGACACCAACCCTGTTGAACAGAAAGCTCCCAGGCACGTGAAATGTGGATTGGACTAATGTGTCTAGAAGTAAGCAGGCAACATGATCTTCTGTAAACAACAATTTATTAATTCATTTGAAAGGAAGAGTGACAGAGAGACAGAGGCAGAGGGATAGATAGTTTGCTCCCCAAAATGCCTGCAACAGCTAGAGATTGGCTAGAGAAAAGCCAGGAGCCAAAAACTATCTGGGTCTTCCACATGGGTGTCTGGGATCCAACTACTTGAGCCATTATCTGCTGCTTCCCAGGCATGTTATTGGGAAGCTGAATGGAAAATAGAACAGGAATCTATCCCAGGAACTCTGATATAGGATGTTGGCAACCAAGCAGTGATTTAACCAGTTGTATCACCCCACCCACCCTGGCAACATGATTGTGACAGGAGATAACAAATGACTGAGTTTGGTCAACAGGGTGAGAATGAGAAAGCAAGGTTTGATAGGAGAGAGATGGCACAGAATCTGTAGGGAGTGAAAACTGATTGGAGGCTGGGGTTAGAGAAATTAAGCCACCTGGACTGGGAGAATGATAGAAACAATAAGAGCAAGGTCAAGGTCAGAATTCACGTCTGTACCTGTCACTGTGGCAGGAAGTTGCTGTTGGGTTGACAAGTGAAGGACAAGAAGAACTTACACTCCCCCTGAGTCACCACAAAGTCATCTGGGACTGTGTCCACACAATGTTACATCCAGCTGTTCTGCTCTAAAATTAAGCCCAATTGTTGGTCATTGCCCTGTGTTGAAGCAAAAGAAAGAATGATGCACTCATAGTGCTTCCCTGACCCAAATTAATCAAACTGGCCATTGTAAAACAATAAATTGTTTTAGTGAAGGCTTAGAATATGACCCCAGGCAACACAGGGTGTTTTTCTTTCTCCCAGGATATTGACTGTATTTGTGTATGTTGAAGGCTCACAAAGTCTGAGCAGGGAGAGAATCAGAAAAAGAAGAACAGATAACCAAGAAACGGAAAGGTGACATTCACTGCTCCCCCGCTCCCCAGCAGCGATGAATCTATTTTTGCATCTGCCACACAGGGCAGAGGGTTTATGTTGTCATCTCAAACACCACCTCGTCTTGACCAAGACAGGATTATACATGACAGCACTGAAACCAAGCATGTCTCTAGGCGTCTGAACAAGAGGACTTCTAATTGCTCTTGGTATCCAAAGTTACAGCAACCATCCCAGCTTATCCCAACTGCCTGGCAAAGAGACAATTAATTCTAAGGTAGAAAAATTGAGGTTTCAAAATATATAAACAGCCCCACCAAACAGCGAACTCATTATGAAATTTTCTGCTAATAGTGTAAAGGGGCTCAGTTTTGCTCTCACAAAACCATGAATAATCCATTTCTATTTTAAAGGAGTGTCAATAGAAACAGGGATCCAAGAAAGACAAAGAGAAACATGTAAAACCAACACCATAGGGTTATAGTAAATGGATTCTAGACCTAATACCTGCTGCTCTGTGTACATTTCATTTATTTCTGTATCTGTGGCGCCTTTTACTATGTCTAATTCTTTAATAAGTATTTATAGGAAGAATGGATTAATAAATTCTTCCCAATACTTTGAATGCCTTATGTTTCTTTGGCTGAAAAATTTCTACTCCTAATTTATGTCATGGCAGAAGTCGCTTATGAAATATCACTTCTTAGAAGAAATGTTTTCTGTCAACCAAAACTGAAATGATCTCTTCATTATTACCTTAACACAACATCAGATTTACCAGAGGTGCCAGTGAACAAGTTGTGCTTACTGTTCTGAACAAACCTAAGGTAAAAAACTTTTCTTATCCCCTCTCTTCTGATTTATGGTGTAGGTTGGCACACAGTGGGTTCACAATAAATACAAGTAAGTGAACTGTTCCAAGAGATACTAGACATGAAGTTTTAATGACCAATGGAACACTGGGGCAAAGGAGGGTGAAAGCTGATGATTGAGAATCCCTGAGAGCAGTTTATTCTGCTTCATTAAAATAGTGTTTCTGCTCTTGCCATCCATAAATGATCCTCCCATCCTTTACAAACTGATATAACCTGTCAGCTGTGATTTCTTGCAGGAAGGCTTTCTGCATGAAGTTGCAGACAAAAGATAAAAAAATGAGTAATGCTTTCTGTATGGTACTTGCTTTGTGTATTATTTTTCTCAATTTCTTCCTAAACTCCAGTTTGTGTGTGGTCTTTGGCAGAGAGTAGCGTTGCTGTCAGAAAGGGTTGCAACACAGCTCCAAATACTTCCCAAAAGGGAATCACTCCACGCAGCCAGTTAGATCCTATTCCAGACTCCTCTAAATCACTGTACATTTTTTGAAGATGAATTTCCAGTCTTCTTCCACAAAGCACATGGAAGAATCAAGTCACAAATTTTCATGACACGTTTTTCTCCCAGAAAATCAGTCACATACATAGTCTCATTTTGTCCTTATGAGGAAATGGCCATGCTCTGTCATCAGTTCAACTCTGTCTCAGGATCATGAGGTCAGTGATTGCACATTTTCTTCACCATCTAGAGGAACAAATTCCATGTGTCTAGAATCTAACTCTCCTCCCTTTGTCCTGCAAAACCAGCTTCCTAGATGGAGTCCCTTTTCCTGAGCTATGATGCCAGTACTCTCCTAGATTCAAAAGGAGGGAGCTGTCTAATGGATTTCCTTGTCATCAGTCCTGTACCTTATTTCCAGAATTAAAAATTGTTTTGTCTATAAATTCAAAACTCTTCAGCCTGATTTTCTAAGTGCTCTATAAATTGGCTCTTCTTTACCTCTCCAAGCTAGTTCCAAAAACATCCTCCAAGAAACTCTGTCTATGAACCCACTCTATCTCTAGTTCATAAACAGACATCAGCCATCTGGCTCAATCTCAGACTCACCACCCTTCATTAGGTGGCCCTATCTCTGTGGTCCTTGTCTCAATGCCTGAGCAACATAGGGTGTGAGCTGAAGTTTCTGTGGGATTGTGGTTTAAGGCGGTCCCAGGGAAAGTCTGGATGCTGGTTGTCAGAAGTACCATGCCTCCATATTTGGTAGCTCATGCCACACCCATTGTTCATCCTAGCTACCCAGTGCCCAGAGTCCTTCTTTGTTTTAGAAAGGAAGTTCAGAGGGCCAATGTTGTGGCATAAAGCCACTGCCTGTGACACTAGCATCCCATAAGGGCACTGGTTCCAGTCCTGCCTGCTCCACTTCAGATCCAGCTCCCTGCTAATGCACTTGGGAAAATAGCAGAGGATGGCCCAAGTACTTGGGCTCCTGCATCCATATGGGAGATCTGGAAGAAGCTCCAAACTCCTAGCTTCAAACCAGCCTAGCGCCTGTCACTGTGGCCATTTGGGGAGTGAACCAGCAGATGGAAGATTCTCTCTCTGTGTCCCTCTCTCTCTCTGTAACTGCTTTTCAGATAAATAAGTAAATAATGTTTAAAAAAAGAAATTTAGGGGCCGGTGCCACGGCTCAATAGGCTAATCCTCCGTCTTGCGGCACCTGCACACCAGGTTCTAGTCCCGGTTGGGGAGCCGGATTCTGTCCCGGTTGCCCCTCTTCCAGGCCAGCTCTCTGCTGTGGCCCAGGAGTGCAGTGGAGGATGGCCCAAGTCCTTGGGCCCTGCACCCCATGGGAGACCAGGAGGAAGCACCTGGCTCCTATCTTCAGATCAGTGCGGTGCTCCAGCCGCAGCGCGCCAGCTGCAGCAGCCATTGGAGGGTGAACCAACGGCAAAGGAAGACCTTTCTCTCTCTGTCTCTCTCTCTCACTGTCCACTCTGCCTGTCAAAAAAAAAAAAAAAAGAAAAGAAATTTAGAAGGTATCCAAATAAGGTCAACTTATCATCAACATGAAAGTGGAATCCTAAAATGAAGTTTCACAAGATTAAAAGACATGAAGGCTGCATTCCAGACATGGGTGAATTAATCTGTATTAATCAGTATTATTTCAGTTATAATTGAGAGGACAAATTCAAACCAACCTGAAACATAACAGAAACAGAAACATTCTCTCATATAGTTTAAAAATCCATGAGTATTTCTGCCTTCATGTCTAGCTAAGTGCTAGTATATAGATAACATCTTTTGACATTGTTCTTTCTCCATAACTTGGTATTGTTTTCTCCTGTTTTGTGGACTGGGGTTAATTCTGATCACTTACTGCTCCCATCCTTGGTGTCATTCCATTCCTTGGTATATTTGTGAGTAAAACATCTGCTTGCTAGTACACACATGCAATATTCACTCAACATCAATTATTCAGAAGAAAACGTATGCATTGGAAAGAAGTTTCAATCTACCAAAAGAGGGATGTATGAGACAAAATTATGGGAAGGAAAACCTTCATAAAACTTTGAAAGGTAAAATATTCCTCAGTACAAATTGTTGATAGTTTCCCACTAATTATCCCATTGCAAACTGTTTGCCATTTAGAAACAGACACTTTAGGGAACATTTCTCACTCTAGCACAACATATTCTGGACATGGATCCTTAATGACCACATTCCAAACACTTTCTTTGTTCTGGGCCAGAAATTGGAATCCAAGGAACCCCCCAAACTTGATGGCCTTTACCTCTTCCCATCCCTAGGGTAAATGGGGAGACAAACAAATTCCGTGTGTTTCTCCCGTGGTCAAAATCAAATTCCTCTTCTTACAAGTTCTCTTAAGACTCCTATTTTCAGCTAGTTTCTACCTCCTCAAACCCCATAGTATTCTGTTTATTCTCCTATGATAACACTTATCACATTCTTCTTTTGAATTACAGTTATTTATATATGTGTTTGCCTACCCTGATAGACTGTGAGTTCTCAACACGCCAGGAATAGCTCGTATTCATTCTGTATACCCCACGGTGTCAAGTGCAGCCCTTTGTAACGAGAAGATACTCAACAAATGTTGCCAGATTGCAGAATCTGATTATGTTAGTGCTTTGCACAATATCTTTCAAAGTGCCACGTTAACAACAACACTGTTTCTACCCATGTAAAAATCCCTTTAATAAGCAAAAATATCATGCTTTCTGCTGGGATCTGCAGAGTCTAATAAACATTCCCTTCTCTCTGCTAGTTAAAACATTACACAAGGAGTAAGACAGGTAGGAGTTTAAATTGGTTTTGTTACCGATAAAAGTTGAACTGAAGAAGTGACTATGGTAAATGGAAAGGGCTTCCTAATTCTGAACACCTGCCAGATTTCCCTCAGGTGATCATACCTTGGAAACTCAGAGAAGAGGAGGAACAGAGTGCAAGTCAAGGGTGCTGCGGTGAGTCCAGCTCCCAAGAGTCAGGCTGAGTTATGTATTCAGTCCCTCTGTATCCCATGTTGAATAAGCCAGTCTTCCCCCATAGGTAGGGAAGACATGAGAGCAATGAGATGCCCTCATTCCATTCTTTCTTCTTCTTTTATTCTTTCTTTCTGTTTCCCTTTCTTTCTTGGACTAAACAGGAGAGGGAGGAGGAAGCAGGAGGAGTGGGTAGAAGGGCGGGTATGGTAGGAAGAATTATTATGTTCCTAATGCTGCATTTTATGAGATACATACAAATAAAAATAAGAAAGTTGAAAATATCTTTTCAGATAAAAAGAAACAATAGCAGTGAGGAATGTATTTTCAACAAACCCATTTCCACATTAGTAAATTAAACTATTCAATAAATAATTCTTAATCATTTTTTTGAACACTGTTCTAGAACTTTGAATATAATGGTGAATAAGGCAGATAGAATTTCAGCCTCCAGCTGATCTGGAATCTAGTATGGCCAATAGAATCACAACGTGTGATTGTAAGTGTAGGAAATACCATGGAGAGCTATGCAGGCCTTCCGGGTTGACAGCTCCAGGAACACTTCCTAATGCAGTAACATTTTGGCTGGAAATTATATTATGTCTCATAACCAACCATAACTCAATGTTGTTGGTCAGAACACCTAACACAGTGGTTCTTGGGCCAACAGAGTCAACCTCAACTGAGAACTTTCTAGAAATGCAAATTCTTAGACATCATACCAAATCAGGAGAGTTAGAAATTGTGGAGTTGGGGCCAACAAGAGGGGATGGTTGTGATGAACTCAAATTTGACCACCAACGGCCTAATGTGAAAAGAGATAAGAGATAAGCAGCCCATTCACATTAGGGAGTGGAGGCATGCAACCAAGGGCTCCTCTGGGAGACAGGAGATTGGAGTACTCCTTTCACCTCTCTGTGACTTGTTGAGCTTCTCCTTAACTTCTGTTGAACTTCATTTATGTATTCACAAAATAAAAGGAATTTCATTTACTGAGCTCTTTCAAATGAGCGTCTCATCATTATTTGTATGTTTCTTACATTATATGTCACTGTTCCAAAAATTCTGTGGTCCAGCAGCCAATATTCAAAATAGATATGAGCTTTTGGAAGCTCGTATTATAGGCACATATGAAGTACATTATCAAGTCTACAAACCCGTGTATGTGATATTTTATTTTTAAATTTTCTATAATTAAATTCAGTTAAAGGAAGAGAGAAGCCATCCAGATTTGAAACAAAAAGTTGAATTCATGGCTTTATTTTCTTTAAATTTTTAACTGAAAGGAAGAGACAAAGAGAGAGACAGAGAGATAGGCAGAGGTCTCCCAAACACTAGTCTACCCCACAAATGCCTACAAAAGCCAAGGTTCAGTGAAGTCAAATCCAGAAGCCAAGAACTTAATCTGAGTTTCCTAATTACCAGAGCCCCCATCTATTACTTCCCAGGGTGCACATTAACAGGAAGTTGGAATTAGAAGCCAGAACTCAAACTCGGACGCTCTGGTGTGAGATGCTAATGTTCCAAATGGCATCTTTTTTTTTTTTTTTTTTTTTTTTTTTTTAACAGGCAGAGTGGACAGTGAGAGAGAGAGAGAGAGAGAAAGGTCTTCCTTTTGCCGTTGGTTCACCCTCCAATGGCGGTCACGGCTGGCACGCTGCGGCTGGGGCACCGCGCTGATCCGAAGGCAGGAGCCAGGAGCTTCTCCTGGTCTCCCATGGGGTGCAGGGCCCAAGCACTTGGGCCATCCTCCACTGCACTCCCTGGCCACAGCAGAGAGCTGGCCTGGAAAAGGGGCAACCGGGACAGGATCTGGTGCCCCGACCGGGACTAGAACCCGGTGTGCTGGTGCCTCTAGGTGGAGGATTAGCCTAGTGAGCTGCGGCGCCGGCTCCAAATGGCATCTTAAACACTGTGACAGAAACCAACCCATAATGCTTTCTAAATAAGGAACAATTGTTCTTACAAAACAGTTTTCCCCAGACCAATGAGGAAATAAAATTCTATAAATGTGTGGAGAGTGGCTGGCTCTATCCCCCAACATTTGCAGTGTGCATTTAATGACAAGTCCTGTATTGGAGATCACCTTGTTCTTAAAGTTAAGTCTCCAGTGTCACCTCCTCTCATGTCCTTCACCCATGGCATCCTCAATGTATCCTTTGTCATTGCTTCAGGCATGCTACTATCAATGACCACAAGGACTTTTTTATATGCTCCTGGGTCACTTTTGAAAACCCAAGAATTCTGCTAACTCTGTGCCAACCAAGCATTAGAATTTGCACAGCTGACATTGTATCAGTAAATACTCAACACAGTGCTATGTCTTATGTGGAGGTCTGTGGTCTGCTTGAGGCTCTACTTCAGGACATATCTGGTCGCTCGCTACCTCTCCAGGCTTAGGCCAGGGAGGATGAGGCAAGGTATAATTTCCAGGAATTCTTCCAGGTCTAACCAAATCCTATCACTTTCTCTTTAATTTTCAAGTCATTTTTGAAGTGTGAATAGAAACAGGAAAGACAGGATACTTTTAATTGTTCATTCTGTTTTCCCTAAAATTTAGTGTACGGACCCCCAAAGTCAGGAAATGTCTTCCTTCATTTTGTTACCTACATTTCTCCTGCCATGTTCCTTCCCTGAGGCAATGAACTGAGAAATAAAAGGATATCTGGATTTAGCTATGCCTCAATAGAGAAGGAAGAAAGGACATAAAAATAGGCAGTAATAATAGATAAATAAAGATCACTTAATATTTCAAATTTTTTTCTGATAGGTTTATTCAAGTGTCAAAATGTGTATAAATGTTTAATATTTTGTATATATTTTTTAATTTCCTAGTGTGGTTATCTTCTTAGAATTGTACCTATGATGTACTTGAAATCTGTCTTCTTTATATTAATAAAAATTAAAGTAGATACTAAAATTTAAAAAAAAATTACAATTTGTTTTTGCTCAGGAATCTTAAAAATGATCTTGATTTGGTATTCCAAACCAAAATATGCAATTATTGTATTCTATTAAAAATCAGTATTTTTAAAGCTTCTAACAGGGATTAAGTTAATACAATCAAATCATATCATGGAAGGAAAGTTTTGCAATATATTTCGAAGCGTTACAAATGAGTTTGTTCATGTATTTATTCAATCAATATATTTCTAGCTTTTATTTATTTTATTTGAAAGAGAGAGATATAGAAGGACACTGATTCATTCCACAAAAACCTACAATAACTCTGTCTGGGACAAGTCAAAACAAGGAGCCAGGATCTCAATCCTGGTCTCACACATGATGTTACAGACCCAAATACCTGAGCCATCACCACTGCCTTCCACAGTGTGTATTATCAAGAAGCTAAAACCAGAAGTGGACCTCGGACTCAAACCAGGGCATTCTGGTATATGATAGTAGCATCCAAAGTGGTTTCTTAATTACTGCTTAAATACCCAACCCACATTCAAAAAATATATTGAACAATGAATTCTCTATTATAAGGAAAGCAACATGGTTCGCTCTGAGGCAAATGGAAGAACAAACAGACATAGATTATACAATGAAATACATCAGAGAATTATGATAATAAATACAAAGATTGGCCTAAAGCCATAGAACATGTTCAAACAGAGAATGATTACCATGCAGAAGAGGAAGATGCTACATCAGTTACAATGAAAAATCTATTTAAGGAAGTAAATTTGGGACCTTGAAAAAATGATAAAAAAAGTGGGCACAACAGAGAATAGGAGAATATTGGTGAATTATCCCCATGACTACTTGTAGTAGAAGTTAGTTTCCATTTATACTATTTTGTAAATTTTTTGCAGTTATAACATACATAAATATGTTTTATTTTTATTTAAAGTATGCTCTTTCACATTAAACTGCAGGTGCGTGAGAGGAGGGAAGCATTGGGTCAACTTTATTCACCACTCTATTCTCAATAGGTAGTAACAGACACATAGTAGGTGCTCATCCTTGGAGAAAAGAATGAATTCATGCAAGAACACCAGACAGTGAATAAAATGAATCAAAGAACAGAAATGAAAGAGAAGAGAGTGACACAGAGGCTATGTGTGTGAATGTGTTAGTAACAAGGAGACTGACAAAGAACTCTGGACACACACCATGGGAACAATGAAGGCTTCTGTATTTTGTTTTGCATATCTTGAGAAACCATTGATGCTTTTTACATGTGTAGAGGTGTTGAGTTGAGAACTGTGTATGTTAGGAAGGTCACTGTGACTGCAACAAGGAATTTGAGTGGAAGATATAGGTATCTGTAACAAACAGTTATATTGGGGCATTAGGAATGCAGATGGGTAGCAGGTGAAGGAGGGCTCAAAAGACCCCAAAGAAAGAATTTTTAGGAATTAGTATCTGAATGGATGTAGGAGGAGTTAGAGATGAACCCAAGGGTTTAGCTCTAGTAACTGGAAGGTGATAGAGCTGTAAACAGAAATGTGAAGCAGAATGAGAAAAATCAGCACTACCATTTTCCTTTCCAAAAAAAAAAAAAAAACTACAGTGCCTTCCCCTTGGTCCGCTGAAGAAAGTCCAGACACGTATCAAGTTCAGTGGAAATTCAGGATGCCTTAAAATAGATCTAGGTAATCTGAACTTTACCCAGGTATAATATTCCTTACTGGTTCCATGAATAAACCATCCATCTTAAGCTGTACCATTAGAAGTACAGTTTTCCTTAAGGTAGTCCAAAGGATACTTTTGTATCTAGAAAAAATCATGATTTTTCTCATTTTCTTTTGACATAATTTCAAATTTACATAAAAGTTGCAAGAATAAAAAGCCTCATATAACATTCACCCAGATTTCCCAAATGCTACTTTTTGCTTTCTTCTTTTCTCTCCTTCTTCTCTCCCATCCTCCCACATATCTAAGTATATTTTTTCATAAAACATTAGAATAAATCACACACATGATGCTCCTAATCCCTAAATAATTCAATGCCTGCTACTTAAAAACAATGGCAAATGGTAGCCATCAATATTGTTAGATTGTCATTCCCATGACAATGTCTTTATTTTCATTACTCCCCCTGACAACCATGTTTCTGGAACAATGGGACAAGAAGGCAATGCCTAAATATGCTGAACAGAGATTTTCTTTTCACCCCTTGCCTAACTCTCCCACCAGGCATCCCTTCACAGCCTGTGGATACTTTTGGTATCTCTCTTCATACTTGTAGTTTTTGTGGAAAGGAAGATGCTATGTCTGTCACTGAGCCAGATACATAGTATGCAACTTAACAAATACACACCCATGGAAAGAATGAAGCCGAATCCTCCTCCGGTGCTCAGCTTCTGAGACCTTAAGGGAACTATATGACTATACGTTTGCTTAAAGCCAGACAAAAGGTCACTAATGTTAGCAGAAAATTGGACCCTGAATCCTAGTGTGGATTTGTGCCCCCAGAAAAGTTCATTGGTCACAAATTAGTACTTTGATGACTTAAGAAGTCGATCTGGGGTGAGTATTTGGTGCAGCAGTTAAGATACTGCTTGGGGCAGCCCCGCTCCATATTGAAGAGCCAGGGCTCAAGTGCTAGATTTGCATCTGATTCCAGCTTCCTGTTAACGTGTACCCTGGAAGACAGTCCTGATGGCTCAATTAGTTGGGTCCCTGCCATGCATATGAGAAACTAGGATTTAGTTGCTGGAACCTGGCTTCTGCCTGATCCAGTCCCAGCTGTTGCAGACATTTAGGGAGTGATTCAAAAGTTGAGAGATCTCTATCTGTCTCTCTAGCTTTCAAAAAGGTAAATATAAATTTTAAAAAAAAAAGTCTTAAAAAGGAAATAGGCCTAAATCTTCTAAATAATACAGGTAAGAGAGAAAAATCTATCTCCATTTTTCCTATAGTGGCTTTACCACTCTCATAATATATGAAAATTATTTGAGTTTCTTTTTAATAATGTGAATATCTTATATTTGGATCCCACTTCCTGTGTTTCAAGAGTTTCTAATTGAATTCGCTTGCTGTAGGGCTATGTAATATCTTAATTTCTGTTGTTATCTCACTGTGATTTTGTTTTTTGTTTGTTTGTTTGTTTTCCTGGGAATTGAATTTGCAGGCAGGATTGAGCTCCTCTCTTCTAGACCACCTTCAACTCCTTGCAAAATGATTCCTTGGTGTGGCCATAACTAACATTCACTGTTGCTAAATTATGCCATGGTAACAAAGAAAAAACACCCCAAAACTCACTGACTTGGAGAAATGCAGCTTTTATTTCTGTCCCACAAGTCTGTCCTTATGGGCCCAGTGCAGCTTTGTTTATGTCCGCTTCACTTCAGGACTCAGGTAAAAATATTTGGCCTCTATCAATCTTAATCTGGGACATTGCCAGCCTCAGGGAAGAAGTACAATGTGACAACCCATCAGAAAGTTGGTGGAAAATACTTGGAGTGAAAAGATTAAGCATGGATATCAGTTTTTGTTACAGTAAACTTGTCTGTTAATTCGATTTTCCATGAACTTTTTCTATTACCTCTATATGTCGCCTTATGTAAAAAGCCTTCATAAGGCCGGCGCTGCGGCTCACTAAGCTAATCCTCCGCCTTGCGGCACCGGCACCCCGGGTTCTAGTCCCGGTCGGGGTGCCGGATTCTGTCCCAGTTGCCCCTCTTCCAGGCCAGCTCTCTGCTGTGGCCAGGGAGTGCAGTGGAGGATGGCCCAAGTGCTTGGGCCCTGCACCCCATGGGAGACCAGGAGAAGTACCTGGAGCGCGGTGCGCTGGCCACAGCGCGCCAGCCGTGGCAGTCATTGGAGGGTGAACCAATGGCAAAGGAAGACCTTTCTCTCTGTCTCTCTCTCACTGTCCACTCTGCCTGTCCAAAAAAAAAAAAAAAAAAAAAAAAAAAAAGCCTTCATAAGCAGTGAGACATCAATATTAAACAGTTTTATGTCAACAATTGCTAGATGTTCAATCAAATATCAAAAATAGCATTTATGCCAGCGCCGTGGCTCAATAGGCTAATCCGCCGTCTTGCAGCGTCGGCACTCCAGGTTCTAGTATTGTTCAGGGCGCCGGATTCTGTCCCGGTTGCCCCTCTTCCAGGCCAGCTCTCTGCTATGGCCCAGGAGTGCAGTGGAGGATGGACCAAGTCCTTGGGCCCTGCACCCCATGGGAGACCAGGAGAAGCACCTGGCTCCTGGCTTCGGATCAGCGCGATGCGCCAGTTGCAGCACACCAGCCACAGTGGCCATTGGAGGGTGAACCAATGGTAAAGGAAGACCTTTCTCTCTGTCTCTCTCTCTCTCACTGTCCACTCTGCCTGTCAAAAAAAAAAAAAATAGCATTTATCAGAGGTATCGTAATAGGAAATCCACAGAGGCAGATTTCAAAGCAAAGACTTTTCTCCCAACTCTGCCAGTCCAGTGAGATTCACTTACTACCCTTCTTTCATCACCATGTCTACATGAGCACAAGGAAGAATATCTCATATAAAAATCACACGTTAGGAAAAAAACAGTCCTAGCTCCCTTTTTTAACTTTCAATGTTCAAAAATATTTCAAAAAACCATACAGATGCCCATGATTTACTTGGCACTGTGCTTTCCTGTATTTCTCTCACTCTTCTTCACACTAAAATCAAAGGCTGAATTGCCAAGGTGCATAGGTGCTACGTAAATTGGAAATAAAAATGGGACTGAGAAAGAGAATGTTGATGAAAGAGAAATTCGGAGATAAAAATATAAAATCATGAGGGCAAAAGCAGGAAGATCAGCTCTAAAATAATTCTTAAGGGAAGGAGATCATTAAAACTTGCAGACATACTTCTTAAATCCAGCCAAATTCAAACAAGACACACTTGGAAGTTTTGGCAGTATTTTCATTTCTGCTCTGAGGAAAAAAAATGTCTAGATGATCAGAATCTTCTTTATCAGAAGTATCTAAACAGGAGAGGACAGGGCGTCCAAAAAAGTCTATGTTCTATTTCTATTGTTACAGGCTACAGCCAGGCTGACCCTAATAGCAGTAATTAATTGGCCCATACACGGCACCACTCTCGGGAAACACATTTCCCAGAATCTGACCATAATTAATGGGTAAAAACTGTGATGTTCGAAGTCAATGGATCAATGTGAAACTCAAACTGCAAGCATAGACTGCTTCCTTTCCCACAGTGTTCTCCAACACATGCCACAGGCAAAGTTGGAAGAAACCAGAGGTCTTGACCTACCCCCTTCACTGTATATCTGAGACCCACAGACCAAGATAATAGATATGATCTCCCAGAGTCCCATAGAACATCAGTGACAGGGCCACATTTAGAATCCATAACTCATCACTACTGTCTAATGCCTTTGTACCCACTGGATTTCAGTCAATGTATTGAAAACAGCCGAGAAG
This sequence comes from Oryctolagus cuniculus, assembly GCF_051225735.1. Classification (NCBI taxonomy): domain Eukaryota; kingdom Metazoa; phylum Chordata; class Mammalia; order Lagomorpha; family Leporidae; genus Oryctolagus; species Oryctolagus cuniculus. The sequence continues at coordinate 157,157,255 of NC_142872.1, read as the reverse complement.
GACTCAAGAGGTAAGACATGAAGATCACTGCTCCTAATTGCATCATGGATGGAAACTACCTTTGACCTTGAGTAGACACATGGACCTGATAAGATTCCTCTGCATTGAACTTAGCCCCTAAAACTCAGACCTTCCCTGTAGGCAGGGAATCCTGCTTCGTTAAGACAGCCACTCTGCAGAGTGAAATGTCATAATGCTTTTCCATTTCAGACAGACAGTCCACCAAAGAAAAGCTTGAATAGGTTAAGCCTTTCATGCCTTTTCTAAAACTCACCAGATTGGTTAGTCATCTTCTGTAGTGGAGTGAAAGAGTGAGAGATAAAATGTGAGCAAGAACTACAATATTATTCTACTAGAGCTTCTTCACAGAAGACGTGAAGCCAAGAGAAAGTAGGTTCCTGCTTAAAAGTTCAAGATTTTTTTTTTTTAATTCATAGAGCTTAATTTCCATCCAGGGTCTCACAGAGGGGAGCCAACAACTTACAAGAGAAAATCAATAATCTACCAAGTAATTTAACTTCCCTTTTCATAAGGCCTCTCCTTCAATACTAACTACTAACTCTGAAGCTTTCCTCCTAGTAAGATACTAAATACCAAAATATTCAGACATTCCTAAAATATGTCAGACAGATATTAATTAAATTAACCCTAAGGGTGCTTTATACTTCAAATGGAAATTTATGCTTTATTCTCTATCCTACCAAATTATTTTCAATCATGTTGTCCATCAGAGGTTCTGCAATGAGCTCAAATGATATTCTACTGGTGCTCCAACTCTGCAATGCTGGAAACACAAAGAACCCTCATATTATCAAAGTCTCAGGAAGAAATGCTCAAAGTTCAAGTGCCCTTGCATGTTAAAATCCCAAGGAATCTGTTACTAAATCAAAGTAATTGACCTTTAAATAAAAGTCCATTGACATTCAAATTAAGGTCCATTTTAAAAAATTAAAAGCCAAGGGAACAGGGCCATGGCAAAGTAGGTCAATCCTCTGCCTATAGCGCCCGCATCCCACATGGGTGCCGGTTCTAGTCCTGGCTACTCCTCTTCCTATCCAGCTCTCTGCTATGGCCTGAGAAAGCAGTAGAAGATGGCCCAAATGCTTGGGCCCCTGCACCCACATGGGAGACCGGAAGAAGCTCCTGGCTCCTGGCTGCAGCATGTCGCAGCTCCCGCCATTGCAACCATTTGGGGTGTGAACCAGCGAACTAACGGAAGGAAGACCTTTCTCTCTGTCTCTACCTCTCGCTGTCTATAACTCTACCTCTCAGATAAATAAATAAATAAATCTTTTAAAAAATTAAAAACCAACCATGTAGCAGTTAAGACACCAGTTAAGATATATCCCACCTGAGTTCAACCCAGTTCTAGCTCCTGACTTGGGCTTCCTGCTAACAAAGACTCTGGGAGGCAGCCATGAAGGATGAAGTAGTTGGGTACCTGTCACCCATGTTGGAGACTCAAATTGATTTCTGTGCTCCCAGCTTCACTTGACCCAACCCCAGATGCTGCAGACATTTGAGATGTAAACCAGTAGATGAGAGTGTCCTCTCTCTCATTAAAAAAAGAAAGAAAGAAAATTGAAATATCTCCCAATGTCATATTCTTCACAGTCTTTCCCAGAAGGATTTTTGATGTCTGAGAAAGAGAAGTACCCCTTAACATCTACCAACCAGGCTTTCTTACCATATTGAGTGTATTCTATCAGGGTCTCAAAACTTACATGAATTCAGTTTGAAATCTCTTACAAGTTCCCCTTTTCAGAGAGTGAAAATAATAAATAATAATTTAAAATCCATTATTTTGGCATACATTTCACACCCACAAAATTTGAAAGCATGAAGCTTAACCCAGGTGAAAATTTTTAAAGATTTATTTATTTATTTATTTATTTATTTTGAAAAGCAGAGTTATAGATGGAGAAGAAGAGTCAGAGGGAAAGGCCTTCTATTGGCTGATTCAGTCCCCAAATGACTGCAGTGGCTGGAGATGGGCCAATCCAGAGCCAGGAGTTCTTCAGGGTCTCCTACATAGGTCATGGGCCCAAGCATTTGAACCATCTTCCACTTTCCCAGGCCATAGCATATAGCTAGATCAGAAGAGGTGCAACCAGGACACAGACCAATGCCCATATGGGACCACCACCACAGGAGGAGGCCTAGTCTACTACACTACAATGCTAGTCCCTCCCAGGTGAAGTTTTATTGTGTTACTTAATTGCCACAGATATAACAGAGACTCAGGGGTACCCGAGGCCACAAGCACCATGTTCACAAAGATGCTGGCAGTCTGCACAGTTTAGAGTCTGTAGATTTGACCAAAATTCATTTAAGAGAATTTTTTCAAGTGCTAGCGGTGTCTTTGCCATATATCAGAAAGGTCTCAATAACCTATATTATATTCTGTCTTAAATGCATGCATTTATGAAACCCATGTGTTCCACCAAAGTATAAAATACACATTGTAGAAGCCAGTTCCTAATTTCCTTGATCATGTTGAGTTCAATGTTCCTGACTCCACCATCAGTAGTTCTCTCACAGCCTCCACATCTTTGTAAGCAAGAACATCCTTTTCTGAAAGGTAGTTGTGGCTTCTTACAATGGAATTTCTCAGGTCTAATACATCCTAGGCTTCTCCTCTCCCAAGCACTTGTTTCAGTTAAGGAGCCACACATTAGCATATTCCAGCACAAAGGTCATTGTTGATGCATCAGAAATGTTTGTTCCAGGGTCCCAGAGCCCAAGATACTGTCTTTTCTCCTTCTCAGTGATCCTGGACTTCAGAAGAACTTCTTTAAGCTACATCCTTTTTTACAGTAGTAAGCTATGCCTCTGATGTTTCTTTTCCCTCTGTTGCTCTGCTAAGTCTCAGGAGAATGCTCCATTGAATGTCTAAATATTTAATCTGCTTCCTTCCTTGGCCCTTTTTTTCCTCTAACAAATGAAGGAGTTCTACTATTTGCTGAAATTGAATGTCTTTCTTCTTTCCTTTGAATTTTTATTTCTGCTTTTTTGGTCAGGGTATTTATCCATCCAACATCATCTTCTAAATTTTATCTTATAGATTTCCCAAACAGAGATAAGAAATCAACAATTACTTGGTCTGCCAAGAGCCCTGACCATTCCAACAAATCTTTTCCTATTATCCTTGCCTGAGCTGAATCATGCCACTGAGGAGATGATCTCCCTATCAGGCTACCTCTAACCCAGGCTGGAGCGAATCTGTCATTACACTGCCTAGACCTCCTGTAACAAGAGATGTGGTAAGGCAGAATCCCCCAATATTCACCAAGATAATCCACCCTAATCCTTAGTACTACAAATATGATATCATATAGTTGATTGTACACTTCACAGAGCAAAAAGAATTTGCAAAATATGAAGTTACTCATCAGTTGACACTTGGTTAACAAAAAGGAAGCTTACCTCTATTATCATATAGTTAATATATTTATTTAAGTCCCATCCCTGGGTGGTAGTCTTAGAATCCTAAGTCCAAAGGTATGTTGAACATGTTCTCTAGTGGTATACACATATCTGCTGCTCCACCTGCAACATCTGTTTCATCATGATATCAACGCAACCCAGAAGTTCTTTTAAGTATGTTCAATTGATCTCACAAGGTCCGTCCAGCTTTTCCGCATTTTTACATGTCTCTACAGGTCTTCAAGCCGTGTTTCTTTGTATAGACCCCTTAAATCGTCACCTCTCAGTGAGTTCCAGCAAACTGTCACATTCCTAATAGCCTGCTTTCAGAGATCTCTCCTCTTTCCCTCTATTAGATTTCTTTGTACATCTGTCACACTTTCTGATCTAATAACAACTAAAATGCCTCCTCTGTTTCAATACCCTCTTTTCTCACAATCACACCTAAGTACAGCTACTTTTACCTTTGTACCTGCTTTTCATAGCCCTCAGCAGCTCATTTATCTATCAGTCTGATTATTCCTCTAGGATGTCCTAAGGTTTCTTTCCAATTTCTGCTTAAACTTCATATATGTGCTTCATTTTAGTTCTTCCATTGCTGCTGTCCAAATAGTAAGATTAAAGCACACTAATTGAGATATTCTAATAATTTGATTATTTCCTGAGTAAAATATTCCTATATGCTCAATATTCCAAGGGCAAGCAGTTTTTTCACTTACCCTCTTGATTTCCGTGTTTTCAATCATTCCCTGTAAAAGAACATTGTGTTGCTTTTTTCAACAGAGCTCTTCCTTTATTTTATTTGTTTACTGATCAATTCTATCACATTCTGTGGGTAAATCCCCAGTTTTAGCCTTGGGAAACAAATCAGAATCAAAACCCTCAAAATGAACAAACAACAAACTCTATGCTAATTGCAGACCACGTGCTGGAGAGTAGCTCTCAAAAATCCATAGACAAGCCCATATTTATAAGAAGTTATGACCTCCAGGTTATTCCTTTTGGTCTTTTGTGCATCAAAGAGAATTTTGAGCAACAAGTTCAGTGCCGCATATCTGGTCCTGTCAAGAACACTTTAAAGCAAGAACTTTACACATTAGGGCTCTGGAGTGCAAATAGAACACAGCTGCCTTGATAGATTAAAGTTGCAGTTATAGACTGGACACTTGGCTGATGACCTTAGGAAAAGCAGAAATTTTGTGCCACTCATCAAAGCCAAGCTATTATAACCTCTGCCCCCAGCCTTGCCTTAAGTGCTGTAGCAATTCATATCTGTCTGGTTCAAGGTCAGTGTACAGCAGCCCAAAGTGAGGATCTAAATGGCCAATATATTTTAAAGTCCATTATTATTAAAATGTTGCATTTCTTATACTAATAACAACCATTTATTTGTCGACAAAGCTTCCGGAAGGACTAAATGCACATTCTAAAACCAGAATCAGCCCCATAGTATAACACAAGTCAATGAAAAGTAACCAAAAATCTAACATGAATAACACAAGCCAAAGATGTACACCCCATTTCATGACCCTGACCAACAAAAATCTCTATCCCAGCACCTTTTATTTTGTCCCAAAATATCACTTTTTATCTATAATTTAAGATTACCTGCTTTCACTAAGTGATAGAGTTTTTGAAATTAATAAGTAACACCTCACTCTTCCCTAATTAAAGAGTTAAATGTGTAATGGATTTAAGATTGGAGAGTTTGAGATAAATGTCAGCCTTATTACTGTTTAAAGCTGTATCTATTGACATGCCTGTTTCTCTCCATGGACATATGAAACCTGCCCCAATAAGTTGTTTCTTAATGGAGAGAATGCATTAGGTATTTCCTCTTTACAAACATGTATATCCTCCAAAGGAGGACCAAAATGGACTCAGCAAGTCACCAGTCAACTAAATCACCCTTTCCTCCCTTGGGATACAGTGGAGAAAGAGACCAAGATGTTGCACAAATAAAGCACCTACTGCATGCAAACATGAAGCCAAGGAGGAAGGAAATTCATCTCTGAACTATTAAAATCTTGGCTCACTTTAGGGTGGTTATAAAGCAATTAAATCAGGCATGTGAATACAATTGCACTAATTATTAAATGTCTGATTTTTGGAATTTTTGTTTATTTGTTTTGAGAGACAGAGAGAGAGAGAGAGATAGCAAGCATGCCCACTAGCTCTCCTATCTACTGGTTCATTTCCCAAATGCCTGCCAAGAGCTGGGGAAAGGTCAGGCAGAAGACAAAAGACAGGAACCTAATCCAAGTCTCTGATCTGGATGGCAGGGACCCAAATACTTGAGCCATCATCTGCTGTCTCCAGTAGTACACATTTTCAGGAAACTGGAATCAAGAGTGGATCTGGGACTTGAACCCAGGCACTCTTATATGGGATATAAACATCACAATCAGCAGCTTAAACAAGATCGAATGGTTACCCCCAAACACCTGCTTTTAATATAAAGTTCAGAAAAATAGGAAACCATCTAGCTTATTCATTAATGTATTCATTCACTAACTCAAGTTTTATTGAGAGCCATTAATGTGGAAGGCATTGTTGTACAATTGTCACTTTTTCAAATGAGGAAGCCAAAAACTATGGAGGCAAAGCACTTTGACCAATGTTATTCAACATATGAGAGACAGAGCATAGACTAAAACTTATTTTTTTCTAGGCACCATGGGATGCAGAATGAACAGACATAAAATGTGTAGTATTGGGTAGACAATATCAGAAATATTGCAATTGGTCCTGGCTACCTCCAAGAAGTTATTGACAATAACCATATCAAGAAGAAAGAAGCCAGAGGTAGAAGGAAAAGAGCATAAAACAAGTGATATGAGAAATGGGAGGTTGTAAGTGTACTAAAAAGAGTTCTTCCCCTGGTGGCAAAGTGGCCTGTTTTCAAGATGTGGACTTGATCACATGGAGTTGTCATAACTTCAGCCAGGTCCTGCGCTCTTTCTGAGCCATCATTTCCTTCTCTGTCAAATGGGGATGGCAATAATATCACTGCTGCTCTCACAGAACTGCAGTGAGAACTATCTGAGCTCACACACCAGGAAGATTTATGTAAAGATGACATTTGCCATTTTTATTAATTCATATATGTTTATTTATTTATTTATTAACTCATTTGAAAGGCATAGAGACAGAGAGAAACAGAAAGAGATAATTTGCTCCCCCAAAGCCCACAACAGCCAAGACTGGGCCAAGTTGAATCCAGGAACTGGACACTCAATCCAGGTCTTCCACATAGGCCAAAATCTTGAGCTCTCACCTGATCCACCCCATGGTCTGCATTAGCAGGAAGTTGGGAATTGGGAGCAGAGCTGGAACTCAACCACAGGCACTCCAATGTGGGATGCAGGGATCCCAAGTAGCACCTTAATTACTATGCCAAATGACTACTCTGTAATGCTTATCATGAAAAGGTAACAGTGAGAAGGGGTTGAGGCATCTGCCCAGAGTCATGATGGAAAGGTCAAGGTCCAGACTGGGAGGAAGCGGAAGCACAGCCTCTGTTCCCGCATCACAGTCCCTATCAGTACACCCTAGAACACAAGAGAGCTTGGAGAGAAGAACAGAGATGCTAACCAGGCGTCAGTATTGAACTTCAGTCTCCTTCCAGCTCCTTTCCATCACCAAGGTGAAGAGCAAAGTGGTAAAGCAATAGGAGCTCTGGGGTGAAACTGCTCAGGTTAGCATCTGGATCCTTCCACTTATTTGCATTATTCAGGATAATGAATCTTTTTGTGTCTCCACTTTCTTATCTACAAAACTGCAATAATAATAGACCCTTTTTAAAGACATCCTTATGTGAAAACACGTAAGATAATGCATGTAAGGTGATTGAACTTGCATAATACAACTACAATTGTTACTGCTGAACTCTTCGCCAGGGGAAACAGAAGGCATCATCCTTTGATCTCAAGTGCAAGACTGAGAGTGATTGGACCAATGACATTCAGATTTCTTACAGTGTCAGATATGAAGTATACTTTCTTCTTCGTACTTTATACATTACCAGTCAAAGGTCCCACAGAAGTATCCTTCTGCCCAGACAAGTGCCTCAATCAACATTGATTCTGATGATGGCAAAAAGAATTTGGGAAACATCAAAGTGTTAGGTATAAACCAAAATTTTAAAAATAAGTACACTAGGCCGGCGCCGCGGCTCTCTAGGTTAATCCTCCACCTTGCGGCGCCGGCACACCGGGTTCTAGTCCCGGTCGGGGCGCCGGATTCTGTCCCGGTTGCCCCTCTTCCAGGCCAGCTCTCTGCTGTGGCCCAGGAAGGCAGTGGAGGATGGCTCAAGTGCTTGGGCCCTGCACCCCATGGGAGACCAGGAGAAGCACCTGGCTCCTGCCATCGGATCAGCACGGTGCGCTGGCCGCAGCGTGCTGGCCGCAGCGGCCATTGGCGGGTGAACCAACAGCATAGGCCTTTCTCTCTGTCTCTCTCTCCCACTGTCCACTCTGCCTGTCAAAAAATAAAAAAATAAAAATAAAAAAAAATAAGTACACTACAATCAGCTCTGAGAATTTTCTGGCATGGTTCAGATATTTAGGGATGCGTCTACTGTTTTCTTAAATTGATAATTTACATCACAGTCTATATGGGTTTAGATTTTAGGAAACTCATACTGAGATGAAATTTTAAAAAGGTTTGATCCAGACATGCTGTCACATCTTGATGGTGGAGATGAAATTTCACTCAGGGTGTGAGGCAGAGACAAGTATTAGCATGCCATTTTTAAAAAAATAAAAAGATTTATTTATTTAGTTGAAAGACAGAGTTACAGAGAGGCAGAAGCAGAGAGAGAGAAAGGCCTTCCAACAGCTGGATCACTCCCAGATGGCTGCAATGGCCAGAGCTGCAGTGATCCGAAGCCAAGACCCAAGAGCTTCTTTCGGGGCTTCCAAGTGGGTGCAGGGGCCAAAGAAGATGGCCCATCTTCTACTGCTTTCCCAGGCCATAGCAGAAACCTGCATCAGAAGTAGAGCAGCCAGGACTTGAACTAGTGCCCAAAAGGGGTGTCAGCACTACAGGCAGCAACTTTACCCTCTGTGCCACAGCACCGGCCCCAGCATGCCATTTTTAACTATAAGTAAGTGTAAAGGAGATGACATCCTTTTAAAGTACCATGAAGAATGTATGAAAATGAAAGGAAAAATCAAAAACTTCCTTCATCCCCTGAACAACTCAATTTTAATGTGGCTTTAACTTAATTAAGTTAAAGATAACTTCCTCTTTAAGAAGATAAAGATATTTTACTTTTTTAAGATGACAGTAATCACAGCAATGTAGGGATAGAACATTGCCTCTCATGTAATATTGATGAGAAAAATAAGATACATCCTTTCGGAAGGTACTTTCGTAATATATATGAATTGCTCCTCAACATATTGTGACCCCAATACCCTATTTCTAAAGAAATCATTAAGCATGTGAAGAAATACCATGTGTGGGAGAGTCTACAAATAGCATGAAAAGAAACACTCAAACTTGCTACACCAGTGAAATAAATATGCCATACCAACTAAATAGAAGCAAGTGTCTATTAAACTATTGATACAGGAAAAAATAAAGATGTAGGAAATTACTATGAGCAATTGTTATGTGAAATGAGTTGATTATTTAAAAGTCTGAGCTATACAGCTTAATTGCATGTATTCATCGATACAGGAAAAAATCCTAGACACAGTGGTTATTTGGTGATAGTGGGAATCCAATAATTTTCATGCTGTTTTTCATTCTCATGTGTTACCCAAATTATTTCAAATAAATTCCTAATAAAGATAATTTCATGACAAAAAAAATCAATACACAATTTTTAAAGAGGATAAAGCACTGCTATGTCTTTGCAGGCAAAGAGGACAGTGTCAATTTGCAGAAGATGTGAACAGAGCTGTCCTAACACTCTGCAAAGAGTTAAATAAGTCATCTGCACTCTCCAACTGCAAGTCCATCCCTCATGTGTTGGAGCCAGGGATTTAAAGTTGGAAATAATAAGAAAAAGAAGCTCCAAATCACCTCTGCCATTATGGACCATGTGGCGTGAATCCAGCTCGGCTTTAATTTCCTCATTTATAAAATAAAGATCAATAGTTCAAAGCTTTGCTGTGAGAACTCATTGAAAGGATAAATTTGAAAGCAATTGGACAAGGCCTGTTCATATTTGGACCTCAATAAATGTTAGATGCTTTAATACATCATTTATCCATGAAATAAGTGGGTTGGTGGCATTAAATGAGATAAGAACTGAAATGCAATTATGTGGTGGAGGACACAGAGAGTGTGCACCCACTGAAAACTGGCTCTCTTCTTTCTTCCTTCTCAGTGCCTGAACTTCATCTCCCTCCTCAAGCCACTGGACCCTGCAGAACTTTTGCACATAAAACAGCATCGTTCACATCTCCCCCACCCCACCCCAAGAGAGCTTCCAGGTCTGCTAAAGGCACAAAGGAGCACAAAGGTGAAGAGATGGCTATATCTCTGTTGGTCCAGGAAGATGCCATCATATCTGTGATCCAGGGGCTAAGTGGCTGACACTTCTCTTGGTCATGACATGCAGGGCAGTTCTGTGCTAGAAAAACTCAGGGCCGGCACCGCGGCTCAACAGGCTAATCCTCCGCCTTGCGGCGCCGGCACACCGGGTTCTAGTCCCAGTCAGGGCGCTGGATTCTGTCCCGGTTGCCCCTCTTCCAGGCAAGCTCTCTGCTGTGGCCAGGGAGCGCAGTGGAGGATGGCCCAAGTCCTTGGGCCCTGCACCCCATGGGAGACCAGGAGAAGCACCTGGCTCCTGCCATCGGATCAGCGCGGTGTGCCAGCCGCACAGTATTTTTCACTTTGTGTTTCTATGTGGGAGCAAACTGTTGAAATCTTTACTTAATATATGCTAAACTGATCTTCTGTATATAAATAAAGAGAATTGAAAATGAATCTAGATGTGAATGGAAGGGGAGAGGGAGTGGGAAAGGGGAGGGTTGCGGGTGGGAGGGACGTTATTGGGGGAAGCCATTGTAATCCATAAGCTGTACTTTGGAAATTTATATTCACTAAATAAAAGTTAAACTATTAAATATTATTTTAAATTGAAATATGAAATATAATTACTGTGAAGTGATAAACACAATTTAAGTAGAAATTACTCAAATAAAAGCTATGTAAGTTAATTTCTATTTTATAATAATCAAATATTCAGTTTCATGCACTCAGTACCCATCAAGTTGCCAATGCAAACAATGAAGGGACAGGAATAGGCATTCGGTATAGCAGTTGAGATGCTATAGGGGATGCCCTCACCCTATATCAGAGTGCCCATGTTCAAGTCTCAGCTCTGTTTATGATCCAGATTCCTGCTAATGTGCACACTGGGAGGTAGTGGTGATGCCTCAAGTCTTCAGTTGCCTGCCACCCAGTTGGCTCTTGCATTTGGCTTGGCCCAGGCCACTGCTGCTGCATATTTTTGGGGAATGACTTTTTCATAAACATATGCCAAATTATTTTAATTTTTCAAATGTTTATATTTTAAAGAAATGTAATTTACATTTTAATTTGCATTTAGTTTCCTTTTCATGGAAATATATTCAGATTTTGTACACTTCAAGTAAACTTTATTATACATTTTAATCTGTTATAATACTACTGTCAATAGAACACAACTAACATGACATTTTTATTATAAAAGCATAATGATTTTGTTGAAATTAAGTCAATAAAATCTGTTTTGTGAAATAAGCGTATATTTATTTTCAAATTATACAGCTGAATCTTGGTGATCCATCAACAAAATATCCAGACATGAGCAAAAATAATTAAATTAATTCACTGAATGATATTTACTTACTTTTTCCTTTGTTCAGTGTATATTAAATACTTGAGGTAGTAGAAAAGACCCCTAGTCTTTATTATATATTATTATATATACAGATATTATTTTTTTGGTTTTTATTTTTTTAACTTTTATTTAGTGAATATAAATTTCCAAAGTACAGCTTATGGATTACAATGGCTTCCCCCAATAACGTCCCTCCCACCCGCAACCCTCCCCTTTCCCACTCCCTCTCCCCTTCCATTCACATCTAGATTCATTTTCAATTCTCTTTATTTATATACAGAAGATCAGTTTAGCATATATTAAGTAAAGATTTCAACAGTTTGCTCCCACATAGAAACACAAAGTGAAAAATACTGTTTGAGTACTAGTTATAGCATTAAATCACAATGTACAGCACATTAAGGACGGAGATCCTACATGAGGAGTAAGTGCACAGTGACTCCTGTTGTTGACTTAACAAATTGACACTCTTGTTTATGGCATCAGTAATCACCCTAGGCTCTTGTCATCAGCTGCCAAGGCTATGGAAGCCCCCTGAGTTCACTGACTCTGATCATATTTAGACAAGGTCCTGGTCAAAGTGGAAGTTCTCTCCTCCCTTCAGAGAAAGGTACCTCCTTCTGTGATGACCTGTTCTTTTCACTGGGATCTCACTTGCGGAGATCTTTCATTTAGGTGGTGTTGTTGTTGTTGTTGTTGTTGTTGTTTTTTGCCAGAGTGTTTTGGCTTTCCATGCCTGTAATACTCTCAATATAATGTTTATTACACCTAAAAGGGCCTCAAACGTTTGAAGAAAGTGACTGTGAACCCCTGAACCTTCTTTTCCTCAGCTCTGTCTCAGACTAAGCATGTGCTCTCCATCCAGTCTACTCAGTCACCTCACTGGTATGCAAAGCAAGAAGACTTTGGAATGCCCCATTAAGTGTTCAGCATTGTGTTACCCAAAAACGAAAACTCATGAAGACACTGGATGCCAGCAAAGAAAATCCTGAGTAATCTGCTTTGATTTTTGAGAACTATTCCTTTTAGTCCCTGCATTGTCAAGAACAAAATAGCATATCCGGTTCTCTTACTAAACATGTGTTAAGAATAACAATGGCATGGTCTACTCATGGTGTGTTAGGGACTGTGGGTTCTAGTCTGGACACAATAGTATCCCTGTTCTTAAGGAGTTCAAGCTCAAAGGCTGGGAAGATAGACACACAGTGTGAAGAGCTCTGTGCCAGAGGCCAGTATAGGATGCTATGCACTTAGGGCACTTTCTGCTAACTCAAAAATAATTTCCTTTTACTCCATTCTACCCTCGAGTTACAACCTATGTAGCCAGCTTGCTTATTTGTACTTAGCATGTCCTTACCTCCCTGAAATTCCTCAACCCACTGCAATCTAAGATCAAGATCCCCCTCTGCTTATATCACCCTCAGCAAACTCACCAGTGACCACTTTCTCACAAAGCCAGCGGACACTTTTGCTTCTTAACTTCATTAACATGAGCACATGCTTCCTTATCCCTTAGCTTCTACCACCACGCAATATTCAATAGTTTCTCCAAGCTTTCTGGCCAACCTATCTCAGCCTCTTTCATTAATTAATATTAGCCTATTCTTGGCCGGCGCCGCGGCTCACTAGGCTAATCCTCCGCCTAGCGGTGCCGGCACACCGGGTTCTAGTCCCAGTTGGGGCGCCGGATTCTGTCCCGGTTGCCCCTCTTCCAGGCCAGCTCTCTGCTGTGGCCCGGGAGTGCAGTGGAGGATGGCCCAGGTGCTTGGGCCCTGCACCCCATGGGAGACCAGGAAAAGAACCTGGCTCCTGGCTCCTGCCATCGGATCAGCGCGGTGCGCCGGCCGCAGCGCGCCGGCCGCGGCGACCATTGGAGGGTGAACCAACGGCAAAAAGGAAGACCTTTCTCTCTGTCTCTCTCTCTCACTGTCCACTCTGCCTGTCAAAAAAAAATTAAAAAAAAATTAGCCTATTCTTGTATTATGTTATGTTCCCCACAAACATCCCCCTACTCTTCCTGTGTAATTGCAACCATCAATATATTGAATACTGGTGAGTTTCTATCTGATTATGTCTTCTCAGCTATCACAGTATTAAAGATCACAAATCAGGTTTTTTGATGGGTTTGTTCCTGCCTTGTAACGGAATGTCCAGTTTTTTTCTTCCCCAAAATTGTGCTTAAAAACCTCTGTACCACAGGCCCCTTCAAGTGTTGTCTCTCTTGGAGTCCCCCCCGCCATGCCACTCTAGCTAGAGGTCTTTGACTCTAATAAATCTTGCTTTTAAATCTCAAAAAGGAAAGCCAACTTAATGACCCATTTTCTACACTATATGTGTTTATCTTCCTGCAATTCTTGTCTCAGTAAAGGAAGAAGCCATTCACCAAAACTTGATCATTACCACTGATGCGCTAGTCTCTTTTATGTATGCAGTCACCAACAATCACTATCTGCTCTTGGATTCCCTTTTCTTGCCAGTGAACTGCTACTATCTTCACCCGGATAGCTCTGTGTCCAGCTAAATTCATGCTCTGCCCAAATGATCTGTTACAAAGCAGCCAGAGCATCTTTCAAAAATGGAAATATGACTGTTACCCTATTGATTAACACTGCTTAATATGGGGTAGGCACTTGGTGTAGCAGCTGACACCAATTAAATGTTCATAATCAATATTGATGTTCCTGGATTTAAGTCTGAACTCCACTCCTCATTCTACCTTTCTGCCAGTGTAGACCGTGGGAGGCAAGAGATGTGTCAAATAGTAGGACTCATGTCATGCATGTGAAAAATCTAGTTTGAGTACCCAACTTCAAGCTTCTGGTTGGTCCAGTCCCAGCTACTCTGGACATTTGGGGAGTGAATCAGTTGATAGACATTCTCTCAACCTGTCTATCCCTCCCCATGTGTCTCCCTCTCTGTCTCTCAAAAGAACAAAAAAGTCCTAGTTAAAAAAAAACTGTTCAATGACTCATATTTTTATAACACATAGAAAAATAGAGTTATGGGGGAAAACAAGCAGTTCATGACTACAGAAATATAAACAAGTGGAAGAGAGTCCTATTGATAGAACAAACTCATGGTGGGCATTATGATGTAGTAGGCTAAGCTTCCACCTGTGGCTCCAGTAACCCATATAGGGTGCCTGTTCATGTCCTGGATGCTACTGTTCTGATCCAGCTCTCTGCTATTACCTGGGAAAGCAGTAGAGGATGACCCAAGTGCTTGGGCCCTTCCAACCATGTGGGAGGCCTGGAAGAAGCTCCTGCCTCCTGACTTTGGATCAGCACAGCTCCAGGTGTTGCTTCTATTTAGGGATTGAATCAGTGGATGGAAGACCTTTCTTTCTATCTCTCCCTCTCTGTCTGTAACTCTACTTCTCAAATAAATAAATAAAATCTTCAAAAAAATCCTCAGATTGAACAGAGGTGTCCATTGGCACATTCATCTCCAAGGCCACTAACAAGCAGGAGTGTAATAAATCAGAACAGGTACCAGTAAACTTGAGTTTTTATCTCAATTTCAGAATTGGAGAAAATCATAACAGTTCCACTTCCATTCATAAATTGATGTTCTAAAGTAAAAAAAAAAAAAAACCTCATTACTGGTGCTTTCTTCTTTATCTCTGTTTAGAAATTTGGCTACATGACGTTGAAAATTAAACTGGGCCACTAGAGGCAACAACACTGACAGTGACTTGGGGGTAACTGCTATAATGGTAATGCTATAACTAGTACTCAAACAGTATTTTTCACTTTGTGTTTCTATGTGGGTGCAAACTGTTGAAATCTTTACTTAATGTATGCTAAACTGATCTTCTGTATATAAAGAGAATTGAAAATGAATCTTGATGTGAATGGAAGGGGGGAGGGAGAGGGAAAGGGGAGGGTTGCAGGTGGGAGGGAAGTTATGGGGGGAGGGAAGCCATTGTAATCCATAAGCTGTACTTTGGAAATTTATATTCATTAAATAAAAGTTAAAAATAAAAGAAATGCTGAAAGCAATTATGGCATGGACTATTGGCTTTGTGATAGGATCCATTTATGTATGTCTGTCACTAGAGGCATGAGTGACCCATCTCTACTCTTGACTGATACTCACGGAATTCATGTGAGTACTCTCCAGAGACGCAAACAGTAAAATACCACATGTTACATGAATCCATTCATATCAAAGCCCAAAATGAGGAAATCTATAGAGAAAGCAAGGTTTCCAGGGCTCATGAGGAATGAGGGTAAGGAAGTGACAGCTAAAGTGCATAGGATCTGCTATAGAGGTGATGAAAACATTACAAACTTGACCAAGATGATTGATGGTAGCAAACTGTGGAATTTACTAAAAATAATTGAATTGGAGGTCTTAAATGGATGAATTGTACAGTATGTCAACTGTATTTTAAAACAGCTACCTTTTTAAAAGTTGAAGTAATCTTGCATTTTAAAAATAGTACAAGCATAGGGTCGGCGCTGTGGTGTAGCAGGTAAAGCTGTTGAAGCAGTGCTGGCATCCCATATGGGCACTGGTTTGAGTCCTGGCTGCTCCATTTCTGATCCAGCTCTCTGTTGTGGCCTGGGAAACAGTAGACAATGGCCCAAGTCCCTGAGCCCCTGTACCTGCATGTGAGATCTGGAAGAAGCTGCAGGCTCCTGGCTTCAGATCAGCACAGCTCCAGCTGCTGCGGCCAGTTGAGGAATGAAAGTATCTCTCTCTCTCTCTCTCTCCCTCTCCCTCTCCTCTCTCTCTCCCTCTCCCTCCCTCTCCCTCCCTCTCTCTCCCTTTCTCTCCCTCTCCCTCTCTCTCCCTCTCTTTCTCTCTTTGTGTAACTCTTTCAAATAAATAAATAAATAAATCTTAAAAAAGTAGTACAAACATATTAAGACTCTTTGCTATTTCTAAAGGTTTTATGATGTAAGCTGTTTTCCTAGTTTGATTTTAGAAATTTGCTCTACCTTCAAACTGTTGAAATCTTTACTTAATGTATGCTAAACTGATCTTCTGTATATAAAGAGAATCGAAAAAGAATCTTGATGTGAATGGAAGGGGAGAGGGAGCGGGAAAGGGGAGGGTTGTGGGTGGGAGGGACGTTGATGGGGGGGAAGCCATTGTAATTCATAAGCTGTACTTTGGAAATTTATATTCATTAAATAAAAGTTAAAAAAAAAGAGAGAGACAGAGAAAAAAAAAAGAAAAAGAAATTTGCTCTACCTTGCCTTACTTGTAATGGTAAATCAATTAAAAATTTTAATTATGATCCTAAAAATGTGAAATAAAATATTATTTCAAATAAAACATTATTTTGGTTTCTGTTCATATGCATTACAGTGCTAATTTGATACAGAAGCAAGTAATAAATCATTTTAATGATAAAATTTTGGTTTATCTTTAGCTTACTGAATTTACAGGAACTCCAGATTACTGAATAGCCAATGTGTCCCTGAAGTATAAAGGGCAGACTCTGGAACTTTCTAGTGAGAGATGACTCCATCTTACAACACTGGCTGCCACTGACAGAGTTGAAGGAAGAGGTGAATGGGAATTACAGGGAAAATCATGCGAATGGAGAATCTGGAGGTTCCCTGCGTGGAGCAGTGATGAGAATGTGTCACAAACCCAGTATGTAAAAAGAGTACCCAGTAAAGAGAGAGAGGGAGGGACAAAGTCAGCCCGTCAGGACACCAGGTTTCTAGCCCCCAGTGGGCTCCATGGATGCAGGCAAGTAGTTTCCTTCCTTTGAGCAAGCTCTGCCTTAAATACAATGCAAACCAAGTGTATGATCTGAAATCTTTCAGTAGCCACATTTCAAAAGTAAAAAGAGACGGGTGAAATTAATTTGGCATTATTCAAATTTAAACAACATATCCCAACAACTTTTACTGAAAATCAGTTCACAATTATTAAAGGTACCCTTTACATTTCTTCAAAGTATTCGAAATCTGGCAGGTGTTTTACACACTCTGCAGAACTCCATTCGCACCAGCCATATGCAGCTGGTAGGTAAAGTATCACTCAGAGTACGGCCCAGTCTCCCTTCCCTTCTCCACAAAATTTGAAACCTGGGAGTGTTCTGTGAATTCTAAGTTTCTTCTGACCTCTGACATTCTCTAATTCTCAGTAAGAGATTTAAAATATGTCTAGACAAATTCTTCACTCCTAACCTTGTGGCCTCTGAATGCCTCTTAAACAAGGAATAAATAATACACTAAGGGGGGTTGCAAAATTATTCTTCACCATTTTCATTGATCAATTGGCATCTTTCAGCTGGGAACATATAAAATCAGGAATCAGAGTCAGTAGCATTTCTTAGTCATATGGAAGACAGCCCAAAGTTCCCCTAGTTGCACAGAGCCTTACATTACACTTCTCTCTGCTTGTCAGTTCCAGGTTGAAAAGCCACACCAAAAGCTCCTGGCATCCAACAGCACACTGTCCTTAACAATCATTGACCCACCAAGTGCCCTCTCCTGAAACTCCACCCATGAGCCCTCCCCACATTCCACTACAGTAGAATCCTCTATACAGAGCTATATACAGCTCTTCAGAAACCAGTAAACAGTTCTCATCTGTTCATCTAAATACAGAGTGACCTATCCAAGCCACCTCTTGTCACCCAAGGGGGGGTAGGTTTTGCACAAATTCCCCTCAATCGTGAAAAGTTCACAAAAAGTACAGGAGTGGATTTGTCACACTCTCTCTTTTGCTTGACCACCATCTACAGTTAGGACTCCTTGCAGGACGGATTTTGGGTACTCTTTCTATCTTATTTGGAAACGTTTTCCCCCTCTGCCCCATCATACCATGAAAGGGGTGAATAGAAGCATCCCTCACCCTTAATTAGTCTGAGAAATAGGCATCTTCCAGGAGAAAGACGATACCAGCTGAAATTGTCCTACAGAGATCCAAGATGGCTCAAAAGTTGGTAAACTGCACTAGCTCCAGCTGCTCTGGGATACAGTAAGAACAACGGAAGACCATGTGTCCAGGGGTTTGACTGATGGACATTCTCAGAGAAGAAGCAAAAAAAAAAAAATGACAACTCTGTGGGACAAGAGGAGCGAACACAAATAAACCACTGCGTAGAGCCTGCTGGCACAGCCAGCTGCCTGCTGCAAGTCTGCACCTTGCCACCTTGTGGGAGGAAGAAATTGCCCCATGCCCACCACTTGCAGTTTTAGCTGAGAGGGAATTCCATAGCCCCTCGCTGACTTTTACTTCAGCCTGGGAGCTGACTGGGGTCTGAATAATTGTTAGGTTTGGAGCAGAAAAGCCACATTGCTTCCTTCCTCTCCCCACCTCCCCGCAGAGTGCCACACTTGGCAGCAGAATGTCACACAGTGTGCCTCTGTTCTGTTCCTACCAGAATTAGAGTCAGATTTGGGGCAAAGTGTAGGGCAAAGCACAAATCCTCTGCATCCTGCAACTGGGAGTTTTTGGGCACTAACCCCACAGCTACGATCATGCACTCTATGTGAGCCAGGGAGATTCATCTTAGGTTCTGGGGGCTAACTCCAGAAGCAGTCCATAAAGAAATCTGCTCCAGGGCTGGCACTGTGGCGTAATGGGTTAAGCCACCGCCTGCAGTGCCAGCATCCCAAATGGGTACCAGTTCAAGTCCTCGGTGCTCCACTTCCAATCCATCTCTCTGTTATGGCCTGGAAAGCAGCAAAAGATGGCCCAAGTCCTTGGGCCCCTGCACCTGCTTGGGAGACCCAGAAGAAGCTCCTGGTTCCTGGCTCCTGGCTTCAGATCAGCTCAGCCACAGCTGTTGAAGCTATCTTGGGAGTGAACCAGCAGATGGAGGACCTCCTCTCTCTCTCTCTCTCTCTCTCTCTCTCTCTCTCTCACTCTTTCTGTCTCTCTCCCCTCCCTCCTTCCCTCTTTCTCTCCCTCATTCTCTGCCTCTGCCTCTCTGTAGCTCTGCCTTTTAAATAAATACATAAAATATTTTTTATAAAAATCCCCGCCCACCCTGTGAGATCTGGGTAATGAACCCACTATACCCTGCAACAAAAGAACTGTAACAATTCTAAATTTCTCAGTCCCTCTATTTTCTATCCAGTGGACCTTGGGAAGAACATACCTACATTCCTCTTCTCTGAACTCATATCCTCCAGAACAAAGTCTCCTTGCCTTGCAGTCATCATGTTGGACCGGCGCAGGATTCAGTTCACAAGTACCAGTTTTGTAGCTATTGGTATTATAAGACACAGCATCAGTTGGACTCTCCCAGCAGGACCTAAGAAAGGGTCCTTCTACATCACACAGTAATGGAGCCACAGCAATTGGTGCCACAAGCTCTGGCATCATGCAGGCTTGCCAATGGGCCAAGGGGACAGCCACCTTTGTCTCCCTCAGCACCAAGAACAAGGCACTGGCTATCACAATCACCAGGGAAATTGCCATCAGACTCTCTGCAGAACAAAGATACCCATCTTAGGAAGCTAATATTCTTCTCAAAGCCACACTTCTATCCCTATAAATTGTGGCAGACTAGACCACGGTATAACTTATTGACAAAATTGACATTAAATGAGACAAGAAGATCACTCAGAGGCTATACTCCTGGGCTGACCTAGAACCAAAGTCAAAGCAATAAGCCAAGTGACATCCTTCATTCCAGCTAGACCATAAACTCTTTCCAATAAAACCTACTCCATAAAGAATAAGGGAATTACACCAGATGTGCAGACATCAGCATAGAGACAGAGGAGACATGAAGAAGCAAGGTAGCATGATGCCACCCAAAGAACACAGTACTGCTCCAGAATTAGATTGTGAACTCTAGTAGGAAATCTATAAAGTGACATATATAGAATTCAAACTAATAATTGTCAGGAAACTCAATAAGATGCAAGAGATTACAGATAGATTAAAGAATGAATGAAAATATTACTAAGGAGATAGAACTCATTAGGAAGAACAAAATACAAATTTTGGAGTTGAAATCTTCAATCTATGAAATAAAATATATGATTGAAAGCTTTAACAGCAGATCAAACAGAGGAAAGAATTTCTGACCTTGAAGACAAGAATTTTGAAATGACCCAATCAGACAAAAATAAATAGACAAGAATTTAAAATGATGAAGAAAGTCTATGTGAAATATGGGATACCATTAAATTATTAAATTTTCATATTGTGGGTGTTCCCAAAGGAGATGGAAAGGAAAAAGGCATTGATAACCTGCTAAATGAAATAATAGCTGAAAATTTCCAAGGTCTTGAAAAAGACATGAATGTCCAGATAAAAGAAGTTCAAAGAACCCCAAATAGATTCAACCAAAAAAAGAATCTTCTCTGAGGCATATTGTAGTTTAATTGTCAAAAGTTAAGGACAGGAGAGAATACTTAAGACAGTAAAAGAAAAGTGTCAAGTTACATGTAAAGGAAAGTAGATTAGATTAACATAAGACTTCTCAGTGGAAACCCTGCATACCAGAGGACACTGGGATGATATATTCAAGTTGTTAAAAAAGAGAGAGAGAGAGAGAGAGAGAGAGAGAGAGAGAGAGAGAGAAAAGAAAAAAAACTTCCGAACAAAAATATTTTATCCAGAGAAGTTATCTTTTAAAAGTGAAGGAGGGGCCGGTGCCGCGGCTCACTAGGCTAATCCTCCGCCTGCGGCGCCTGCACACCGGGTTCTAGTCCCGGTCGGGGTGCCGGATTCTGTCCCGGTCGCCCTTCTTCCATGCCAGCTCTCTGCTGTGGCCAGGGAGTGCAGTGGAGGATGGCCAAAGTGCTTGGGCCCTGCAACCCATGGGAGACCAGGAGAAGTACCTGGCTCCTGCCATCGGATCAGCGCGGCGCACCGGCCGCAGCGTTTTGGCCGCAGCGGCCATTGGAGGGTGAACCAACGGCAAAGGAAGACCTTTCTCTCTGTCTCTCTCTCTCACTGTCCACTCTGCCTGTCAAAAACTAAAAAAAAAAAAAATTAATTAAAAATAAATTAAAAAATTTAAAAAAAGTGAAGGAGAACATAGGTATTTTTCAGATATGCACCACCACCAGATCAGCTGTATAAGAAATTATAAAGGGCATCCTGCATTGGAAGTAAACATCATGCAAACACGTGACATCAACAAATTCACTAACAGAGCAAGTAGAATCAGTATCCACTCAACAAAATGAGAGGTGTTTCTTCTTATCTATTAATACTAATCTTGAATCTAAATGAATTATATTCTCCAGCCAAAAGATTTACTGGCTAAATAGATAAAAAACTAAGACCCCGCTGTATGCTTCCTACAAGAAACTCACCTTTGACAAATATGCACAGATCATACTGTGAGTAAGGATACTCTCTTCAATCAATGGTGCTGGCAAAACTATATCTATCTATCTATCTAACTATCATCTATCTAGCTATCTATCATCTATCTGTTTTCCTATCTTTCTGAAGGAAATTAGATCCATACCTCTCACAATAAACAAAAATCAACTCAAGATAGATCAAGGACCTAAATTTAAGACCTGAGACTGTATAGTTGCTGGATGAAAATGCAGAAGAAACACTCCAAGACATGGGTGGAGAGGAAGACTTCCTGAAGCACAGGCAACAAAAGCAAAACTAAACAAGTGGGACTAAATCAAACTCAGAAGCTTCTGCAGAGAAAATGAAACCAAAAACAGAGTGAAGAGATATCCAACAGATTGGGAAAAAATATTTGTAAGCTACCCAACCAACAATGGATTAATATCTAAAATATATCAGCATCTTAGAATACTCAATGAAGAAACAACCAATCCAGTTAAGAAATTAGCAGACAGTCCTCAAAAGAAGAACCTCAAATGACTAACAAGCATATGAAAAAAAGTTCAACATCACTAGCCATAAGGGAAAGCAAATCAAAACTGCAGTGAGAGATCACCTCACCCCTGTCAGAAGGGTTAAGATTCAAAAGACAGAGCAACAAATGCTGGTGAAGATGTAGAGAAAGGGGAACACTTATACACTGTTGGTGGGGATGTACATTATTGCAACCACTGTGGAAAACAGTAAGGAGATTTAAAAAATAACTAGAAACAGACTTACCTTATGATCCAGCAATTCCACTACTGAGTATGACCCAAAAGACATGAGCACATTTTATCAGAAAGATATCTATACCACCATGTTTATAGCAGCACTGTTTACAATAGCCA
Organism: Oryctolagus cuniculus; assembly: GCF_051225735.1. NCBI lineage: Eukaryota > Metazoa > Chordata > Mammalia > Lagomorpha > Leporidae > Oryctolagus > Oryctolagus cuniculus. The sequence continues at coordinate 157,134,854 of NC_142872.1, read as the reverse complement.
AAATTTGGTATCAACAAATGTGCCCATCATCAGATGAATGAATTAAGAAAACATGGTACATATACACAATGGAATTATATATTATATTCATCTAGAAAAAAATAAAATTCTACCATTTGCAGCAAAATGGATGCAACTGGAGTACATCATGTTGAGTGAAATAAGCTATACAAAGAAAGAAAAATGCTACATGTGCCCCCTTACACGTGGGAGCTAAAATTTAAAAAGAAAAGAAGAAATGCTTATGTGTATCAGTATTGTTGTAAATATACCTCTGTAAACTTTGTGATTACTTTAAAATTTATAGAATATGGGTGAAATGGTCATTTTTCCGTTCAATTACTACTTATTGACATTGTCTATATTCCCAATACACTAGGATATTTTTTGTTTTATAAAGAAGAAGGAGGATAAAAAGAAGGAGGATAAAAAGAAGGAAGAGGAAGAGGATTAGAAAGAGGAAAAGAAGAAAGAATGGTATTGCAAAAATTAAAAGACAAATAAGAGGGGCCGGTGTCATGGTATAGCTAGTGAAGCCATGTCCAGGGACCCTGGCATCCCAAGTGGTTACTGGTTCAAGTCCCAGCTTCTCTGCTTCTGATACAGCCTCCTGCTGATGCACCTGGAAGGAAAGTGGAGCATGGTCCAAGTGCTTGGTCCCCTACACCCATGTGGGAGACCCATTGAAGTTCTTGGCTTTCACCTGGCCCAGCCCAGCCCTGGCCCTGAGCCCATTTGGGGAATGAATCAGAGGATGAATGATCTCTCTCTCTCTCTCTCTCTCTCTCTCTCCTCCTTTCTCTGTAACTCTGACTTTTGGGTAGATGGAGAAATCATTTTTTAAAAATAAAATAAAATAATAGAAATAAGGAAGGAAAGAGCAGGGAAGGTGGGAGGGAAGGAAGGCAAAGAGGGAAAAATCATTAAGTTCATAAAACTGTGTATGTGAAATACATAAAATTTGTTCCCTTTATATACATTTAAAAATTGGAAATAAAAAATAAAGAAAAAATAAATTTTCCTACGATAGATCATCTCAGTCTTAAATTTGGAAGACCTTCTGGTCTTCCTATGTCTTGAATTTCAAAGCTTCTATTTTGTTAATGACTTTAGAGATAATTTGGGAAATGTAACTTGTAATAAGGTCAACACTCAGGCCACCAAGCCTTCATTCATAAGCATTTGTTGACCATTTATTCTGTGCCTTGCACTGTGATATGTACCCGAGCTGCAGGGAAGAATAATCCTCTGCCCATCAAAATATACAGTAAGTTGTTAATAGAAGTGTCAACAGGAAGGATTTTAAATCTTAGAGATGCATTCATTTGCTCACACACTCAGCACTGATCTCAGGTTTGTGTATTCAAATATTGTGAAGGGCACAACATAAATGTCTATTCTAAATAACTTCTTCCATGAAATGTATCATGCAGAGAGCAAGGCAAAATATAGAGTCATAAATATACTAGAAAACAATCTAAGTAAGCATCTACAGAGTATTTTGTTTCCCAGGGCAGGCCGTTGTGTGTAGTAAGTTGGATTTGAAATTGAGAAAAATTCAGAAGCTTTTTGAGCCTAAGGGCTTCTCAGTTTGTCCAGGAATTCCATTCCATAAGATAACACAAAAAGGAAAACACAGATAGCCAAGATAGTTACATAAAAAGATAATATTAGAAAGCAAAAATCAGAATATGATTGAGAATGGCTTCTTTAGTTGAGATATCCACGGGAGCATTATTGATCCCTAAAAGAGAAGGAGCTGGCCACAGCTATTTGAAGATCTGGGGAGGCAGGAGGTAAGATGAGTGACAGGAGAGTGCATGGAGCTGAGTCCCAGGTATCTGCTGAAATCTAACACGGAGAGGATTTCGGGCAGGGTAGGGGAGGCAGTGTAAAGGCCCTGACCTGGGAGCAAGCTCAGCAAATCTGAATTAGCAAGCAATGATCATATGGCCAGAGAAGAACAAGCTAGGACAAGAACAGTCAATGCTGGGAAAAAAAAAAAAAAAAGTAAAAAAAGCACTTGCTGCTTTGAAATTTCAAAGACACAACTGGGACAAAAGTAGATGCAGTAAGACATCCCCCATGTTTTCTCCTTGGTTTTTTTTTTTTCTATTTTTAACTTTTAAATTTTCTTAAATGATTTATTTATGTAAAGTGAACAGATTTCATGTATTTTCTATATACAGATTTAGGAGCAGAGTGATACTTCCCACCCTACCCTCCCTCCCACCCATGCTCCCACCCTTACTCCTCCGTCTTTTATTATTGTTTCTTCCATTATTTTTAACATATTTAAAATTTATTTTAGAGGCAGAGTTACAGACAGAGAGAGGGACAGACAGAGAGAGAGGTCTTCCATCTGCTGGATCACACCCCAAATGGCAGCAATACCCAGAGCTGGGCCGATCCAAAGTCAGGAGCCAGGAGCTTCTTTCAGGTCTCCCACACAGGTGCAGGGGCCCAACACTTGGGCCATCTTCCACTGCTTTCCCAGGCCATAGCAGAGAGCTAGATCAGGACAGAAGCAGCTGAGACACGAACCAGTATCCATATGGGATGTTGGTGCCACAGGCAGAAGCTTAGTGGACTATGCCACACCACAGGCCCCCTCTTTCTCTCAATTTTTACAATGACATATTTCAGTTGAATTTTTAAGTTCACATTCCTTGTGAGTAGAATTAAAACCTATAGATATTTATATTTTAAAGAAAGAAGCAAATAATGTTCCCTGAGGGTTTGCAGATGGACTTAAGACCTTGATTAAGAAGGTAACCATTTCCAGGGAAAGGCATAGAAGAGTTGCAACCTCGGGGGACAAAAACATTGACTCCAGGAGCTGCATTGCTCAGGGGAAAGAGCATGGGCTTGGATTTAGGCAAATGTATTCAAAACAAGTCCCAGTTGGGTGAATCTGGGCAAGTACTAAGCCACCCTGTCATCTGTATAAGTAGTACAGAAGTGCCTGTTTCAGAGCGCTGCACATATGATTCAAAAGAACGGCATGAAAGGCCACAGCTCACTTGGCTAATCCTCTGCCTGCGGCGCCAGCACTCCGGGTTCTAGTCCCGGTTGGGGCGCCGGATTCTGTCCAGGTTGCTCCTCTTCCAGGCCAGCTCTCTGCTGTGGTCCGGGAAAGCAGTGGAGGATGGCCCAAGTGCTTGGGCCCTGCACCCACATGGGAGACAAGGAGGAAGCACCTGGCTCCTGGCTTCGGATGGGTGCAGCACACTGGCTGCAGCGCACCGGCCGCAGCGGCCATTTGGGGGGTGACCCAACAAAAAAAGGAAGACCTTTCTCTATGTCTCTCTCTTTCTCACTGTCTAACTCTGCCTGTCCAAAAATAAAGGCATGAAAAACAGGCTGGTTGTGGCCAGGTGGCCAATACACCCTACAAGTATTAATGCATTTTAATTTAGGGAAGTTCAGGTTTTTATGATCAACCCTCTAAGAATTTAGATGATGAAGACTCGTGACCCATGATTTAGCATCAGATGGAGGTTTAGAGCTAAAATTTAAGTCATCTCAAATAAGAAAAATTAAATACAGAAATTGAAACTTATTTTCCCAAGGTCACACAGTTTTTTGAATCAGAGCCAACACTAAGGCTAAAGTTTCCAGTCTCCTAACCTGTTGTTCTTTCCATAGACACCATCACTTCTGTGTCTGAAGTAAATCTGACGATAAAATAATAAGTAAATCCTGTGTGGGTTGAGTAGTGGAATACTTGGCACATTGTGGCTTCTTAGTCAGAGTTTTATGAATGTGTATAGAGATGGAGATTAAATCGCAACTGCAAAAAGAATAGAGTTGATATTTCAATAGAAATATTCTAAGTGCATTTGGGACCTATCCAATATCTCTCCAGGGAATGCTGTCTGGTAGTTGATTGGCCCATTGTTGCAAAAACATTGTTGGAGGAAGAGGACAATCGCTTGCCTCTAATGTTATTGCCATTGGTTTGGATTATTTTTTCTCCTCACATTTCTCTACAAGTCGATAAAGAAAAAGAGAGTTATGGAAAGGGCACAGAAGTCAAATAAAATGATAACCATACATAGATAATATATAAGGCCTTCAAAGAATTCAAGGAAAGTGAACTTCAAAAATCATGCAAATTTTAGTAAACTCTTTTGCAAATTTTTATTTATGTATTTTTATAAATTTGAAAGGCAAAGAGAAAGATAAAAACAAACAGAGGCACTTTCCAGATTCTGGTTCACTGCCCAATTACCCACAACAGCCAGAACTGGGTTATAACAAAGCTAGAACTTATCCTCATCTCCTATGTGGGGGGTGGGGACCCAATTACCTGAGCCATCACCTGCTGCCTCCCTGGGTGCACATTAACAGGATGTTAAAAGCAGATGCAAGTCAGGACTTGAACTCAGACACTGAGAACACTTCACGCAGAGTCTTAATCAGCAATTGTCCAAAAACCTTTTCAAATTTCCTTGTAAAGGAGGTAGTGGGAGATTGCACAGAGAAACATCTTGGACTCAATCAACTGCAGACAAATCAAAACAAGGAAAATAACATGAAAGGTAAGTTTTGCCCCCATGATTTTAAGCTAGATAAAAGGAGTGCTTAAAAATAGAGACTTTGATTAAAAATTCAAAAGATTTAAGATTTGCTGGAGGTTAAGGTAATTTATTGTATGTGAGCGGCACTGGAAACTGTTTATGTATGGACAATTATACACATTTCCAATAAGGACAGTAATAGCCTGAAAGCCTGAAAAAGACATGTCCCACATAGCTCCCATGTAACAGACAGGTCCTCTGCATTCTTTTCAATGCTGTTGTCCTCCTGGGCTAAGCCTGTAAGCATTATGAGTAACCAATGGGCTTTCCTGGCACTTGTCTGACCCAACCTCGGCTCCCCTCATAGCATCTCTGACACCTTGGTTGCCACTGCCACTTTTACCTAGATCTAAAAAATGGTTGCCTTCCAAAAGCATAACAATATTGTGCCTCTTTTTAAGACAAAGGATTTGAGGGCCACTGGGAACTCTGTGGGGCATAGAAGCAAAGATATGTCACATACGAATATTTGCAAAGCTAATTTTATTTGTTGATCACTTGCGTGACAAGCACTACATTGCCTGCTTGAGATTATACTACCTTGATTGCCCCATGTCCAAGCTACTTATCCAACTTGGATAACTTTATCAACCTTTCTCTGTTATTTCACTGCTTTTGCTCTCCACTCCACCCCAACAACCTATCTTCTCAGAGACAGACTAGATTTTTAAGGCAAAAATCACATTATGTGACATTACTCAAAAGTTCCAATGGCTGCAGGTTGTGCATGGGGAAAAAAAATCTCACCACCCACTCACTCCACAAATTTCAGTCATCTGGACATCTTTCCATTCTGTGAAAAGACAACTCTCACCCCTGTGTTGTCCCAAATGTTACTTCTCCCTCTGCAGGGAAGATGCTGCGTTTGGATTTTCTCATGGGGCCTTCTCACTTACATTCAGGTTTCAGTTCAAATGATAACTCTTCAGAGGGCCATCACTCATCATCCACTGGACACCCCTATCCACTCATGCTTGCATTCTATTACTGCTTTGTGTTTTCTTCAGAGCATTTACACCCATTTGATGCTATTCTTCTCTGCATTTGTGTATACATTATTTGTCATCCTCTTTGCTTCTCCCTGACCCTTGAGACTCTCAGCTCCAGCACAATAAGACTTTGTCTGAAACCCTAGTGCCTAAAACTATGCTCAAAATCCAAGCTGGAATAGTACAGGGCCAGGCTGGGAACAGTGTCTTCAGTGGTCTCCTCTTCACTGTCATCAGCTTCTCTTTGCCATTGTCTTCCCACAAAGCCACCAAATCTAGTTTCAGACAGCCACAACAACTGAAGCGAGCTTCTCTGAAGACAGCCTGCTACCCACATATGTCCAGGTGCTAACAGATGTCAAGTTCAGGATGCAGCCTAGCAGATGACCAAGAGCTGAAGTTGCCCTTTCCCTGGTTACCTATTCTCTGCACCACTGAAACCCTCAAGCAAGGGCAGGAAATGCTACCAGGGGCATCAATAATAGGAGATAATAAAATAACAATAAATAATAAAAGAAGTCAGAATAGCCTAACAGAGCAAGCAATTAAGACAGAAGACACATTCTCACGCAACACCAACCTCCTGCTGTCTGTTGTCCAGTCTCTTTCTTAGAGGGTCTCAGTTCTTATATATAGGGATCCCAGAAATCTGAGGGCAAGACCAGTCACTAAAGTGTAATTGGTAATCTCTTCGTCTCATGCTCCACTGAGCCCCCTGGAGCAGGTAGCCCCATGCATCTCAAACATTTCCCTGGAAACAAGGGGACACAGGGCCCTATCAGACAGCCTCTGAGAGACTTCAACTCTTTGAGAGGTTCTTTGGGTGAAAATGGTTCATGTTTTCTATTTGTTCCTGCACCCTAAGCCCAGCTATAAATATAATAAAAATCCCCCAAATGTGGGTCAGGAACCAATATCATTTACTCAGGTTCTCTAGGTAGGCCACCAGCTGCTCTCTTTAAAAGAGATCATTTCAGTATAATTTTAGAGTTAAAAAGAACATGAGAAATTCTCCCAGCCCAACATCTCCCAATGTAGGTTAAGCTAAACTCCAGAGCTACAAGATGTTATTAGATAGGAAAGGATGGGTGAATTTGGATGAAATAAGTATGAAAAATGCTAGACTTTACAAAATTAATTAGGCTTGCTTGTCAAAGGACATCTCAGAGTCTCTGAGATACACTGAGAGTCTCTAAGGGGGCAAACAGTACAGGGCAGCTTCTCATCTTGTTAAACGCTGGATTAATGATCCATAGGACACCAGTTTGGGAATGCTGCTCTAGTCTTATTTCATATAAGGAAGCCACTTTGATCAGAGAATAGTTATGTATGCTGGGTGTACTGAAATTCCCAGAGATTTCTTTAATTGAAACTTTATGGAAAGACAAATTATAAGAAATGAATATTTGATGAGATGTTTAGTGGAGTAAGCATTGATCAAAAGCTTGCCATACAGTTTTAGATGTGAGGTTTGGGGAGTTTTATATTGTACTTCTGAAATGGTTTAGGTTATCTCAGTGCAAAAGAGACAGCAACTAGTATTTCCTGTTGTGAGAGATCAGTAATGCATGAGACGATCCATCAAAATGTGGCATGGAAAACTGTTCCAAAAATGGTGTTGTATGCTGACATCTTCCTACACATTTCCTGGATGTCCAGTTCTTAAAAGTCCATAGCTAATTTATTGTAGAATTAATTGTAGAAGCTAATTAATTGTAGAAACCTACACCTTCCTCTTCAAATCATACAGATTTAAACTGTGGGCATTGATTCACTCATTCAGTCATCATTTAGTAAAAAGCTGCTAAACGTCAGCATGAGAACATCTGCTAGATGCTGGCAGTGCAGGTACGGATTAGATAGACCTTATGGCCATCAGTCTGGGATTTTACTTTTTCAGCTGATATAGAATCTCTCACCTAGATTGTAACCTACATTCTGAAGATTTTCTACCTGATCTCTTGGGAAAAAGAAGTACTGTTGTACAGACTACTCATCCAGATATTTGCTCTCCAACAATTCAATCACATAGATGATGCTGCCTGCACCATCAAGCACATTTAGTGTCAGGCAGGCTAAATGACACTGAGAACACACACATGAACAGGACACTGGCCTTGCCTCCAAGTTCATTGCTGAGCAAATGAAAGTTAGGCTAGGACAGTGTTGTTAGGTAGGATTCTTGACTCCAGCATCTTATTAATGCAGACCCTGGCTGGGAGTCAGTAGTGACACCTCAAGTCGTTCAGTTCCTGCCAGCCATGTGGGAAACCTGGATTGAGTGCCAGGCTCCTGGCTTCAGCCCTCCTGTAGATTTACAGAAAGCAAACCAGCAGATGAGAGCTCACTATCTATCTACCTCTCTGCCTCTCAAATAAATTTTTTTAAAAATCTACTCACTTTCAATCTGAAAAATATCTAGATTTAGATGACACCCTTTATGACTACTGCAATTAATCCTGATCCAAAGAAGGCTGAGAGAAGCCATGAAGGACACCAAAGATCACATAGCTAACAAGTGGACAACTAGGCAATAGATACAGAATTATCTGAGGTTAAATATCACTGACTTTCCACCTTTGCAAGCAATATCAATAATTCTGTGAAAATAAATAGTCAAAGAATAGGGAAGTGATACCTAAACTTTAATATATCATGCATTATTTGGGCAATGTACTGTAATTATTAACCAGTCATCCATTGCATCCTTTGAAAGGCCCATGTCAGGAGGAAGAGATAGCTCAAGCATGCTAGGAAGCCACAGTGCATGTAACCACAGGGGAAGAAAGTTTTCTCACATGTAGGCAGAGAAAAATTCTTTCAACAGAGAAAAGCTGTGAAGCCCAGGCCTGAATAATCCAGTGTGTGTCACTGGGAATGGGAAGCAGAAGAGAGGATGAGTGTGTTCTGGGGAGGAGCACAATGCCTTTGTTCATACGGTGCAGTTGTACGTGGCATCCGGCATGAGGAGGGGAGGGACATGCTATTTGTCCTTTCAAGAGACGAACTCATGCCAAGAACAACGCATGTCTCCCCAGGTGGAAAATGTAACTTCAGGAGAGCTGATAATTTTCCAGACTGAATGGGGGCTTGTCACAGTAAGGTCAGAGAGGGATGGTGGCCGATGGCCATCTCCTCCTTTAATTCTAACAAACATTCTACAGCTTTTCACTCGAAGCCCAGGCCAAAGTGAGAAAACAAATTACTTCTGAGCCCTTGATGTAAGCCAGGTGTTCTTTCATTTGACAAATACTAAGGAAGCTCCTACTGTACTTCTAGACAGAGATTTATGCTTGTCAGGATGCAAATCTCAAAAAGCTCACTGCTCTAGGTGAGGATTGAGGGCAAAAGGGCGCAGTTAACAATAAAGAGTAAATCAATTATACTTCCTAGGTGAGTTTTTGAGGAAAAAGAGCAAATAAAGCAGAACAAGGGGAATAGAGTCCTGCAGAGAAAATTGTAGCATTAAATTCAGTGGTCACTTTAAACTTTATTGAAACGATAATAGCTGAGCAAAGATTTAAGAAAAATGGGACAATAAACCACAACTGCATGCAAAAAAGGTGTAATTCAAAGGGCAGAGCTGTGCAAAGCCCCCGCAGAGGCAATGTTTCTGTGCTATTCAAGGATCAGAAAAGAGACCAGGATAGCAAGATGGGAAAAAAATAAAACAAGGACAAGGGAGAGAGATATGGGATAAATTCAGAAAGGAACTGAAAGATCATTTTGTCGGGTGCCATAAGTCGTTGTGATGACCTTAAATGTACTCTGATTGAAGTGGAAAGCCTCTGTAAGATTTGAACAGTGACATGATCTGGCTTAAGATCTTGGATCATATTGGCTTCTCAGATAAGAACTATATGGGGCATATACACAGAAACATGGAGATTAAAAGGAGACTATTAGAGTAACAGGTGAGAGACTGGGATTGATTTGAGTTCATAAGAAGGCTTGGATTCTGATTGCATATTGAAGGTGAAGACAGTAAGATGTTCTCATGTATTAAGTATGATGTGTGAAAGAAAGATTCAAAAACAATTCCAAGTGTTTTAGCCTAACCAACTAGATGCACATAGTGGCCATCAACTAACATGTAAGGGTGTGTGGAAATTTACTGCAGAAGATCAGAAGTTCAGTTTTAGACCTGTTTTGAGATTAAGCTTTCATGTCCATGTGGCGTTCTCTCATAAGCAATTGATCATTTGAGCCTGGAGTTTGAGGGAAAGGTCTGGAATTGTGGTATAAATTGACTTTCTTGGGGAGGCAGAGCAAGAGGGTGGCTCAATGAGAAGTTCTGGAGACCTCTCCCCACAGAGACACCAACTTGTGTACCTGTTCATGCACCATCACCTGAAAAGGAGTGAAAGAAGCCAGGTAAGGGACCACAATGCCTGGTCTTGGCATGATAGTAACAAAACACAGAATTAAGGAGGCAAAAAGGAGAGAGACACCACATCACCTCTCCTCCTGCTCCAATTAGCACAGGTGAAGAGAGATGCCTCCAACTTGGAGGACAAAAAGAGATCAAAATCCAGGCCTTAGACTTGAAACCCAGTACCAGGCCAGTCATGGCTAAACTAGAGTCTGATAGGAGCCTCTTCCATCCATCTTCTGTACTTGTCAGTCATGAGCCTTTGGATCATCCTCAGCAAGGCAGCCAAGAGACTGCACCCATCATCCTGCCTTCATCCTCCAGTGAGATTCCATCCATTGGGAAGTAGGGTGGGAAATATACCAGGAACTTTGCCTTGAAGCTCAGAATCAGGACTGCTACCGTGAGGCCAAGCACTCAATGAAGCATATCGGCCTCAGTCTCCAGGCCAGTGCTCAAAGAAACAGTCCCAATATCTGCCCAGGTATCAGGTAGAGATCTGAGCCTTAGGGAGATTGACTCGTTTTAGCCTTATCCCCACTAGCATTGTGCAGGCCAGGCACACACTCCCACACTGTGCTGGACCTGGTGACTGTGAGACCAAGTATGACCCAGCTGCCTCCACCTCCTCTCCTTCTATCTCAGGCATACATAAGAATAAAGGATAAGAATGAACTACAGAGAGTATTGGGTCAGGCAAATAAGGACAGGGCTTTGTCTCAACACTCAGTGCCAGTCGCACAGCAGTAAGACCCAGCACCAGAGAGACCAGAACTATCCTTAGGCCAGTACTAATACAGCCTCTAGAGCTGCTCCAGCTTCAGATGCAGACTCTACTAGGGTGGATGAGTGTTTCAGTCTGTATCATCTGCAGCCTTTCATGGACCGGTATGCACAAGACAGCAGAGGGGCCTGTAACTGTGAGACTCAGGTGCAAAATCCAGCTCAGTTTCAGGCCTGAGTAGCCAAGGAACTGCCTTAACCACCCCTTCCTCAACCACAGACGGAGAGTATTAAACAAGAACTGTAGTGCAGGGCATCAAAATGAGCACAGGATTGTGTCTTAGACCAAGCAAATCCAACAGTTAGAAGACACTAATGGACCTTGTCCTCAGGCCAGTGCCTGCAGATGGAGTTCTTGACCAGCTCTGGTCTCAGATGGGGACCCAAAACCCCAGACAACTGGACTTATATCCTGGTCAGCATCACTTGTGGACAACTCTCGTGATATCAGGTTGCAAGTCCATCTCAATGGAAGGGAGTCCATAGAAAAGTGGGTCTTGGTTCTATGCCACGCTGTGCTGGTCTTGATGGGCTGTGAGTATAAAGTAGCATCTTGATGTAGGTTAGTAACAGATCATACATTTCATTCTTCCCTACCCATAGGTAGCATAACATGGAGAGAATAATTGTCTGCTTAAGGAAAGAAAATGTTGATGGGTACCAAGACATCCAATAGAGATCTGGGGCTAGAACTCCAGGGACTTGCACAGCTCTGTTGTCAACACAGGAACCTGAACAACTCTTCCAGGATTCCAGGCTGCTCTTCTTATAACCCCTGCCCCACTGGACTGAAAGCTGGTGACCTAAACTCTGCCTTTTACACTGAAAATGAGACCCACACACCACTACTGGCATCATGTTGTCACTGTCACTGTCATTAATTTCTGTAACAAAAGATATAATGAGAATATACTATAGCACATAACTAGAGATAAAGCCAAAATGTCCTACCAAAATAGTATCTGCAGGAGAAGAGCTTTTAATCATGAAAGCAGTTCATTTAAAAAGACAGAAACAACCTGACAGATGTGCAAAAACAATGTAGCAACACAGGAAATATGAAAAAGTAAGGCAATATAATGCCTTAACACAATAATGAATTAGTAACAGACTCCAAAAAAGAGAGATGATGAAGTGCCTGAAAAAAATTCAAAAGAATGATTATAAAGATACAAGAGAATACAGACTGTTGGATGAAATTAAAAGAACAATGTATTTGCTGGCAAACTCAGCAAAGTAATACAGATTTTGAAAAAGAACCAAATACAGGTCTTAGAAATGAAAAACTCAATCCAACAAAATAAATGGTTGAAAGCCTCAACAAACTATAAAAATCAAAATACAGACTATCTGAACTTAAAGACAGATCTTTTGAAATATCCTAGTCAGATAAAAAATATATAAAAAGGCAAGAACACAGATTCTGAGACTTTTGGTCACCATTAAATAAAAAAAATTTTTGAATTGTGGGTATTCTCAAGGGTGAAGAGAGTAATAGACACTCAGGAAACCTATTCAATGACAATGACATCCGCGATCAAAACTTTCCCAATCTGGAGAGGGAGGTGTACATCTAAGTACAGAACTCCAAATAGGCATGATCAGAAAAGACCCTCTCATGATCCATGATAGTCAAACTCAGTAGTACAAAACAGAGAGAATCCTAAAATCTGTAAAAGAAAAAGTCAGTTTTAAGGGAACCCACGTTAGATTAAGAACAGTTTTTTCGACAGAAACCTTACAGAACAGGAAGGAATAGAATGATATATTCCAAATTCTCAATAAAAATAACAATCAAAGATGAACATTTTTCTCGGCGAAATTATCTTTCACAAATGAAGGAGAGATAAAGAGTACCCAAGACAAGCAAAAACTGAAAAAAATTCATCAACAATAGACCAGATTTGCATAAGATGCTTAAGCAAGTCCTACATATAGAAGCAAAAGAAAGATAACAAACAATATGAAAACAAGCGAAAGTATAGAACCATGAGAAAAAAACTAATTCATATTCAAAATATATATAAAGCTTTTTTAAAATAACAGAACATGTCACTAGTTGTAATTAATAACTTTTAATTCAAATGCAATAAATCCTTCTACTAAAATACGCAGTTTGGCTGAACAGATTGAAAAATAAGGCCTAACAAGACAATGCATAGAATAAGCTTACTTCATCAGTAAAGACACACAGAGTCCAATATATGATGATTGAAAAACATGCACTTGAATGACTAAATCAAATGGGAAATTTAAAAATTCTATACTAAGTTTATCTTCTGTGTATAAAGATAATTAAAAATGAATCTTAATGAAGAACGGGATTGGAGAGGGAGTGGGAAATGGGATGGTTGTAGGTGGGAGGGAGGTTATGGGTGGAAAAGCCACTATAATCTAAAAGTTGTATTTTGAAAATTTATATTTATTAAAAGTTGAAAATAAACAAAAACAAACAAAAATGTTTTAAAAATTTTTAAAGTAGAAATACATGAAATAGAAGCTAACAGAACAATATAAAAAAAATGAAGTGAAAAATTCATTTTAAGAAAATATAAAATTGTTAAACTATTAACTAAGCTAATACAAAAAGAGAGATTCAAATTAACTAAATCAAGATGAAGAAGGAGATATTACAACTGATACCCCAAAGACTCAAAGATCAATAGGGACTATTATAAACAACTATTTGCCAACCATTGGAATATCTACAAGAAACGGATAAATTTGTGTAAACATATATCTTGCCAAAATTAAACCATGAAAGCACAGAAAATGTGAACAGACTAGTAACAAGTAATGCGATTCAGTCAGCAATAAAGAGCAAAGTGTAGGCCAATATCTTTTCTGAACACGGATGTAAAAATCCGGATTAAATACTGACAAATCAACTCCAACAACAAATAAAAAAGATACTTCAGCATGATCAAGTGATATTTGTCTCAAAGATGCAAACATGCTTCAACATATGAAAATTGATGAATGTAAATACATCACATCAGCATAATGAAGGATAAAAATCATATTATCAATTGTTGCAGGAAAAACATTTTATATAACTCAATATTCTTTCATAATGAAAACTTTAAGCAACTTAAATATAAAGTAATATTCACCAACATGATAACATGTATATACGACACACTCACAGACAATATCCTAAAATTTAATAAATAAAAACCAAAAACATTGACCCTAAGATCTGGGACCAAATATTCCAATGTTGTTGTTCAATATAGTATTGGAAGCTTCAGTCAGAGCCATTTCACAAGAGAAAGAAAAGACATACAAAAAACAGAGAAGGGCGTCAGATTATCACTGGTTTTAGATGACATGATTTGATATAGAAAGAAGCCTAAAACTCCAACAAGAGACTATTAGAACAGATAAATGAATTTAATACAGTTTCAAAATACAAAACCAACACACAAACACTAGTAGTGCTTCTATACATGAATAAACTCACTGAGAAAATAATTATAATAGCAACCACATTCGTAACAGTTACTAAAAATGCCTTGAAATAAATTTAGCCAAGTATGTGAAAGACTTCTGCAATTAAATTATAAAACACTGATGAGATAAGCTGAAGAATACTCACAAAAATGGAAAAATCTCCCACATTCATGAATTGAATGAATTAATATTAAAATGTTCATATTATCTAAAGCAATTTATAAATACAATGCTAATCCAATGAAAATAGCAATAGTAGTCTTGAAAGGACTAGAAAAATCAATCCTAAAATTCATATGGAAGCACAAAAGACCCTGAATATTAAAAGCAATCTTAAATAAAAGAACCAATGTGGAGACATCATAATATCAGATTTCAAGACATAAGACACATTTACTGTAACCAACACATCAAGGCACTGTTAAAAACAGATACATAGACCAGTGGAACAGAATGGAGAACTTAGAAATCAATTCATGCATCTAAAGATGGCAGATCTTTGAAAAAGTTGCCAAAAACATATGATGGAAAAACAACAATCTCTCCAGTAAGTGGTGCTGGGATACCTATATGCAGAGAATTGCAGCTTACACCCCACCTCTTACTCCTACAAAAATAAACTAAAAAATGAATAAAAATTAAGTGTGAGACCTGGAACTATGAAACAACTAGAATAAAACATGAAAGAAACACTTCAAGACATTGGCAAAAGCAATGATTTTTTAATTTTATTTAAGTTATTCAGGTTTCATGTATTTTATATATACAGATTTAGGAACAAAGTGACACTTCTCCCCATATCCTCCCTCTTGCCAATGCCCCAACACTTCCTCCTCTTCCCTCTCACATCCCCACTGTTAACTTTTATGAAAATCTATTTCCAGTTTATTTAATGATCTCATAGTTAACCCTAAAATAAGTAAAAGAGTTCAACAAATGGTATTAAGAGAAAAAAAAAAATTGTTCCTCAACAGAAGACACATGGGCTATAACAATCAGTGATTTTCAAAATTTGAGCACCAAAGGGGAAACTTGTTGAAGTGAAATGGACACTATGAGAAACAGTGACTTGATCAGCTCTTATCCTGACGGTTGATGTGCAATGTAATACTTTATCCATTTTAGTATTTTTTTGTTCCAGTACCATTGGTTGAACTCTGTAATTAACACACAATTATTCTTAGGTGTTTAAATTTTAACTGAAAAGTGATCCCTGTTAGGAATTTGGAAAACATTATGCTGAGTGAAATAAGCCAATCCCAAAGGGACAAATACCACTTGTTCTCCTTGATAGGTGACAACTAACTGAGCACCAAAAAGGAAACCTGTTAAAGTGAAATGAACACTAGGAGAAACGGTGACTTGATCAGCCCTCACCCTGACTGTTGATGAGCAACTTGATATGTTATCCCTCTTAGTATTTTTTTGTTTGTTCTACTTAATACTTTTGGTTGAATACTGTAATCAATACACAATTCTTCTTAAGTGCTGAAACTTAACTGAAAAGTGATCACTGTTAAATATAAGAGCAGGAATAAGAGAGGGAAGAGATGTGCAATTCGGGACATGCTCAAGCTGACTTACCTCAAACGGTAGAGTTAGAAACATACCAGGGGATTCCAATTCAATCCCATCAAGGTGGCATGTACCAATGCCATCTCACTAGTCCAACTGATCAATTTCTGTTCACAATTGATCGTAATGATAGGACTAAGAACCAAAGGGATCACATAAACAAGAACAGTGTCTGCAAATACTAGCTGATAGAATAAAAAAGGGAGAGAATGATCCAACATGGGAAGTGAGATACACAGCAGACCCATAGAATGGCAGATGTCCTAAACAGCACTCTGGCCTCAGAATCAGCCCTTAAGGCATGTGGATCTGGCTGAAAAGCCCATGAGAGTATTTCAGGCATGGAAAGCTAAGACACTCTGGGAAAAAAAAAAAAAAACCTAAATGAAAGATCTCTGCAAGTGAGATCCCAGTGAAAAGAACAGGTCATCACAGAAGGAGGTACCTTTCTCTGAAGGGAGGAGAGAACTTCCACTTTGACCATGGCCTTGTCTAAATATGATCAGAGTCAGTGAACTCAAAAGGCTTTCATAGCCTTGGCAGCTCATGACAAGAGCCTAGGGTGATTACTGAGGCCATAAACAAGAGTGTCAATTTGTTAAGTCAACAACAGGAGTCACTGTGCACTTACTCTTCATGTAGGATCTTTGTCCTTAGTGTGCTGTACATTGAGATTTAATGCTATAACTAGTACTCAAACAGTATTTTTCACTTTATGTTTCTGTGTGGGAGCAAACTGTTGAAATCTTTACTTAATGTATGCTAAACTTATCTTCTGTACATAAAGAGAAACGAAAATGAATCTTGATGTGAATGGAAGGGGAGAGGGAGTGGGAAAGGGGAGGGTTGCGGGTTGGAGGGACGTTATGGGGGGGAAGACATTGTAATCCATAAGCTGTACTTTGGAAATTTATATTCATTAAATAAAAGTTTAAAAAAATTTCCATTTCACCCCAATACATTACATTTCGGTTCTCCACTAGTTAACCTCAGATCAGAGAAAACATATCAGCTTTTGGGGATTGGTTTACTTCACTAAGTTTAATGGTTTCCAGTTGCATCCATCTTGTCGCAAAAAACAGGATTTCTCTCTCTCTCTCTCTCTTTTTTTTTACAGCTGAGTAATATTCCATAGTGTATATATACCATAATTTCTTTATCCATTCAACAGTTGATGGACATCTGGGTTGATTCCATATCTTAGCTATTATGAATTGTGCTTCAATGAACATGAGGGTACAGATAACTCTTTCAGATTCTTTTGTTTTGGGTGAATTCCCAAGAGTGAGATGGCTTGATCATATGGTAGACCAATATTAGATTTCTGAGATATCTCCATACTGTCTTCCATAGTGGCTGCACCAGTTTACATTCCCAACCACAGTGAACCTGGGTACCTTTTTCCCCACAATCTTGCCAGCATTTGCTGTTTGTTGATTTCTGCTTGAAAGCCATTCTAACTGGGTGAAACTTCACAGTGGTTTCATAATGAAAACTTTAAGCAACTTTCATAATGAAAACTTTCATAATGAAAACTTTAAGTGACTTAAATATAAAGAAATATTCATCAACATAATAACATGTATATATGACACACTCACAGCCAATATCATATTTAATGAGGAAAAACCAAAAACATTGCATTTCTCAACACAATCAAAGCAATTTATGACAAAGCCACAGCCAGCAGCCTATTGAATTAGGAAAAGATGAAAACATTCCCCCTAAGATCTAGAACCAGACAAAGACATCCACTGTCACAATTGCTATTCATGATAGTCCTGGAAGTTTTAGCCAGAGACAAAAGGCAAGAATAAGAAATTAAAGGAAGACAAATTAGAAAAGAGGAAATCAACCCTTCCTATTTGCAGATGACATTATTCCATATATTGGGGACCCAAAAAAATCCAGGGACAGACTATTGGAACTCATAAAAGAGTTTGGTAAAGTGGCAGGATATAAAATCAACACACAAAAAATCAATAGTCTTTGCATACACAGATGATGTCATGGCTGAGAAAGAACTTTTAAATTCAATCCCATTCACAATAACTCCAAAAAGAATTAAGTACCTTGGAATAAATTTAACCAAGGATGTCAAAGATATCTATGATGAAAAGTATAAGCTACTAAAGAAAAAATAGAAGAAACAAAAAATGGAGAAATCTTCCATGTTCGTGGATTGGAAGAATTAACATAATCATAATGTCCATACTATCAAAAGCAATTTATAGATTCAATGAAGCCTAATCAAAATATCAATGACATTCATTGCATATCTAGAAAAAAATGATGCTAAGATTAATATGGAAACACAAGCTACCCTGAATACCTATAGCAATCTTATACAACAAAAACAAAGCTGATAAAAAAAAAGCCAAAGGCATCACAGTACCTGACTTCAAAACATACTAGAGGGCAGTTATAATCAAAACAGCCTGATACTGACACCAAAACAGACTTGTAGACCAATAGAACAGAATAGAAACTCCAGAAATCAATCCATGCATCTACAGCCAACTTATCTTCAATAAAGGAGCTAATATCAATCCCTGTAGCAAGGACATTTTCTTGAGCAAAATGGTCCTGAGGAAACTGGATTTCAACTTGCAGAACTATGAGACTATACCCATACATTGCACATTACAGAAAAAATCCACCCAAAATGGATCAAAGACCTAAATCTGCATCTGATAATATCAAATTACTAAAGAACATTGGGGAAACTCTGCAAGATATTGGCATAGGCAAAGAGTTCTTGGAAAAGACCCCAGAAGTGCAGGCATTCAAAGCCAAAATTGACAAATGGGATTACATCAAGCTGAGAAGCTTCTAGTCTGCAAAAGAAAAACAGCAAAATGAAGAGGCAACTGACAGAATGGGAGAAAATATTTGCCATCTTTGCAACTGATAAAGGCTTAACATCCAGAATCTACAAGGAGCTCAAGAAATTCAACAACAAAAACAAACAATTCTGTTAAGAAATGATTATTTTAGGTTGGTGCCATGGCTCAATAGGCTAATCTTCTGCCTGTGGTGCCGGCACACTGGGTTCTAGTCCCAGTTGGGGCAGCAGATTCTGTCCGGGTTGCCCCTCTTCCAGTCCAGCTCTCTGCTGTGGCCCGGGAGTGCAGTGGAGGATGGCCCAGTCCTTGGGCCCTGCACCCGCATGGGAGACCAGGAGAGGCACCTGGCTCCTGGCTTTGGATCAGCGCAGTGTGCTGGCTGCAGCATGCTGGCCACAGCAGCCATTGGAGGGTGAACCAACGGTAAAAGGAAGACCTTTCTCCCTTTCTCTCTCTCTCTCACTGTCCACTCTGCCTGTCAAAAAAAAAAAAAATGAAATGATTATTTTAAAGATTTATTATTTATTTACTTATTTATTTGAAAGGCAGGATTACAGAGAGGCATAGGCATATATATAATATATACATATACATATATACATATATCATATTATATATATATATACACACACATATGGAGAGAGAGAGAGAGAGAGAGAGTGATCAATCTTCCAAGCCTGAGCTAGACCAAGACCTGAAGCCAGAAGCTTCTTCCAGGTCTCCCACGTGAGTGCAGGGGCCCAAGCACTTGGACCATCTTCCAATGATTTCCCAGACATATTAGAGAGGAGCTGGACTGGAAATGGAGCAGCCAAGACTTGGACTGGCACCCCTATGGGATGCCAATGCTGCAGGCAGTGGCTTTACCATATATGCCACAGCATTGGCCACAACAAGCAATGATTTATTTTTTGGATAAGATCTCAAAAGCAGAGGCAGCAAAAGCAAATATGGACAAATAGGGTTGTGTTAAAGAAGCTCCTGCACAGGATTGAACTAATATTTTTGCAAACGTTAAGGGAATAAAAAGAAATGAAGGAAGGAGAGAGACTGGGGGAGGGAGACACAGAGGGAGGCAAACGTGGTTATCAGCTTAGAATTGTGCCTATTCATGAAATCTGTTCTCTTTATATTAATAATTTTTTAAAAAATAATAGAAATACAGTTTTAAAAAGAAGAAAAACAACAACAAAAATCAACAGAGTAAAGTGAAAACCAATAGAAAGGGAGAAAATATTTGCAAATTATGTATCTGACAAAGAATAAATATTCAACATATATAAAGAACTCAAAAATAAATTACAAAATATGAATAATTCAATTGAGAAATGGGCAAGGAATGGGACTAGACACTTCTCAGAAAACAAAATACAAATGGAGAACAAACACATGTAAAAAAATTCAGTATTACTGGCAATCAAGGGAATTTCAATTCAAATTTCAAAGAAGTGTATTATCTCACTCCAGGTAGAATGGTTGTTATCCAAAAGATAAAAAAGGTAGTTATTTTATGCAGCAATTTTTTGCTTTTTACTAATTGAACTCTTTATTTATTGGAGTGTTAAGTCAGACTATAATATAAGTTAAAAAGATGTTATCTCATAAAGTTAAAAAGAGAAAGAGAGAGAAAAAGGAAATATCATATTCTTAGAATTCCATCTATGAACTACATAAAATCTGTTCTCTTTATATTAATATCACATTAACATGAGAATTGATAAGAATTATGTTGTGGTAATTATCATGCATTTGTTGTGATCCTGAAGATCTACAGTATTAATAAATCCCTTAAAAAAAAAAGAAAAGAAAGAAACTGAAAGCAAAAGTTCAGATTTAAAAAACATTAAATAAAAACTGCACTTTCGTGCAACAATAAAAGTTGTTTCTTAGACTCTACATCCCTTACCACAATGCCAGGGTTCTGCTTCCAATTCCAGGTTTCTGATCAGGTACAACCTGGGAGGCAGCTATAGTAGTCATCCACGTGGCAGACCCATATTTAGCTAGTTGTTCCATGCATTTGGAGAGTGAACCAATGGATAGGAGATTTCTATGTTTCTCTCTCTCTCTCTCTCTCTCTCTGTGCTTCTCAGCATTTCAAATTTTTTTTAATTAAAATACTTGTGAGAGTGTGAAGAAATGGAATCCTTATATATTTTGGTGGGAATGCAAATTATTGTATCCATTAAGGATAAGAGTATGGAGGTTCCTCAAAAAAACTAGAAATAAAATGCCATCTAACTCAGCAACCTGACTTCTGGGTATATATCCAAAGGAAATGAAATCCATTTATGAAAGAGATACCTGCATTTTTATAGTCACTGGAGCTCGAATCACAATAGTCCGAATAGAAAGTCAACCTTGATGTCCATAGTTGGATGAATGGGTAAAGAAAATGTGGTGAATCTATAC
This sequence comes from Oryctolagus cuniculus, assembly GCF_051225735.1. Classification (NCBI taxonomy): domain Eukaryota; kingdom Metazoa; phylum Chordata; class Mammalia; order Lagomorpha; family Leporidae; genus Oryctolagus; species Oryctolagus cuniculus. Next base: position 157,113,841 of record NC_142872.1, on the reverse strand, counting down.
GCACAATTGGATGCTATTCAGTTGTAACAATAATGAAATCTCGATATTTGCAACAAAATGGATGGAACTATAGATCATTGTGTTAAGTGAAAGAAGCCAGACACCGAAAAAAATATTGTCTCTCATATGTGGAACTTAGAAACCAACAAACAAAAGTTGATCTGAACTTAAAGTAATGATTATTAGAAGTTAGGAATTGTAGGAGTAAGATGGAGGTTGGACAGTGAGTACCAGAATAGAGGTAATAGGATCTAATGTTCCACAGCACATTAAGGCGAATATAGTTAACAGTAACATATTATATCTTATCTGAATTATATCTTACAGGAAAAATTGCATGAGAAGGAGTGGTAGATTCTAAACATGAAGAAAAGATAAAGAAATGAGAGGCTGGTGGCCTGATTTGACTACGCTTTGTATATTTGTGAAAATATTTTTTTTTTGACAGGCAGAGTGGACAGTGAGAGAGAGAGAGACAGAGAGAAAGGTCTTCCTTTTGCCGTTGGTTCACCCTCCAATAGCTGCCGCGGCCGGCGCGCTGCGGCCGGTGCGCTGTGGCCGGTGCACTGCGCTGATCCGATGGCAGGAGCCAGGTGCTTCTCCTGGTCTCCCATGGAGTACAGGGCCCAAGTACTTGGGCCATCCTCCACTGCACTGCCTGGCCACAGCAGAGAGCTGGCCTGGAAGAGGGGCAACCAGGACAGAATCCGGCGCCCCGACCGGGACTAGAACCTGGTGTACCGGCGCCGCAAGGCGGAGGATTAGCCTAGTGAGCAGTGGCGCCAGCCTTATTTGTGAAAATATTGTGCAATACTCCATACATACACACATACAACTATTAAAAGTTAATCAAAAAATTTTAAATGAGAATAACTTAGGGGAAACAAAAAATCATTTTACTTACTTTACTCACTCCTCTGCACAATGCTTTAAGATATGTAATATCCCCTCTGGTTTGTTTCAAAGGGGTTGAAATGTACCAATGATCACACAATTATGAAAGGACTAAATTAATTTTGCATCCAAATTCACCCTCCCAATGTCTATGCCTTTTTGAAATGGATTCTTCTAGAGGAATCAGTTCCCTTTTTCTCCGCCATTTACCTTCTTAGTTTAACCCCTGTAGCACAACTTGTAGTAAGATTAATATAAAAGTTTAGAAATATGATCTTAGAATGAGTACCATCATCTTGGTTAGGCTTAAAGACAGCCAGGAGACACTTGAAGAAGTTAACACAAAATGAGAATTTAGGAAATATGGAAGAGAAAATAAGAGAAGGGAACTCAACAAAAAGTGAGAGCGTTAACAAGGGCCCAACAATAACTGCAAAATCAGGGACTTGAGAAATATCAATACAGTAGCTCTGACCCTTGGCAGATACAGCACTACACTTTTATTGCAAGTAAATTTAATAACGTGTGTGTCTCAATTGCACTTGCACAGGGTGCACATATCATGGGCACACAAGGATCCCAGTGGTGCATCAGAAGAGACCATGGGCATCTTCTGTCCCCTGATACATTCTAAGTTCTTCAATGACTGGTGCTTTCTGCTACTTACTCACTAATGTAACTTCAGCACCCTGTCTAATGTTTGGCCCAGAGTGCCTGTAAGATAGACACATGAATGAATGGATGGCTAGAGTGTTAGATATGCAAGAATTTGATCTTAGAATGTCCTGATCTGGACATTCTAGAAAGAAGAAAAATAATTGAGTGAAACTAAGCATTTTGTCTTCTAATTCAATATGAAAGATTGCAGATTTCTGTCAATGCCTATTTGCTTATTTTTTCTTAAATAAGCAGCCCATTTTACATATATTTGGATGTCCAATTCAAAGAAACTTGCTGTCCATATGTAAATTACTTAGTACAAGTAGTTCTCCCTCTTTCCATTTTTTCTCATATAACTGTTCCCTATTCATACTTAAATATGTATAATTTATGCAAATTCCCTCCATAATTTGACAGTGCCTTTCAGTGAACTATTTCAAATAAAATTACATAATTATATATGTATTATGTGTATATATGTATAATATATATTCTGAAATTTTAACAACCAAGGAAATCACATCTTTACATTTTGGTATTAAAAATATTTTCTTTTGTATCCTCCTCCTTCCCAAGCACAAAATTTTACATTCTGAGAACAGCGTCAAGGCTTTGTAATTCAGCTTTCTTTCTAACCAGCTGTGTAACCCAAGACATGTCATCACACCTTTGTAAATCCCCAATTATTCTTCAGCAAAGTGGAAAAGTTGAGGTTCCAAGATTATTTGCAATTTGAAGGTTTACTGCATGTCCAGCAGCTGCTGCAAATCTCTGGGACGCAGGCAGCTCAGGGACCCAGCAACAGGAAACAGTGTCACAGCAGATGCATAGGAGCTGACTGGAGAGGACTGGCAGATGCATAGAACATGAAATCAACTCCAGGGCAGAAGAGAGGAAACAACCCGAGAAAAGCACAGGAAAGAATTCTAAGAATTGGGTAAATCAATGGTCGCTAGGGACAACATATTTCCAAAGAGCACTGGGAACTTCTTACATGCTTGTTATTCTGTGTTCCAATCCTGAGCTCGTGACTGTCAAACTGCAATTCTTTTTTAATGACATTTACACTGAGCACAGAAGAGATTGTTTCATCTCCCCAAAAAGACCACCTGCAAAACAACTTCATTCAGTGAGATTTTGCCTTATTCTCAGAGAATAGAATACTGAATAAATTGTCTCCAACACCAGAAGTTAGTAGCAGAAATTTCTATATCTGCTTTAAAAGATGTCATTCAAACAACACACAGAAAATGCCTAACGAGTCCTCGTTCTGCTGTTGAAAGCAGGCAGTTTAGCTGCTGGTTCATGCAGTCCCCCAACACTTTAGGCACTTCTGCTGTATGCCAGCTTCAATCATAAGACTAGCAAGGATACAAGAATTATCTAACAGAGCAATTCTCAGACCCACCAGACCTTATAGTCTCATCTTTTACAAATAAATCTAATGACTGCTACTCTGAAAAAAAAAGTTCATGTATACTGTAGCCTACTCTTACACAAAATTTTTCAAATCAATAGAATTCTCCAAGTGTAGTGTAAAAGAGAAATACACAAAGAGATGGGAATTGTTGGGTGCTTACCCTTGCTTATACTGAAAAATGTAAGGATTTAAAAGAAGCAAGATAATTCCTAGTTGATTGCAGGTGATACTTTTCTTTCTGTTTGATTTTTAAAAAGAACTCTATCTCTGTGTAGTAGAAAATATTAACTTCCTAACCCCTGGAACCTGTGAGCACTCTATGCGACATGGCCATGGAGCATTGAGGTTACAAACAGAAGATAGAGTGCTAGCCACCTCACCTTGCGACAGGGAGGTTGTTCTGTATTCTCCAGAAGGATCTAGTGTAATCACAAGAGTCCTTGTAAGTGAAAGAGGAGAATGAGAGTGTATGACTGTCAAGCGTAGAAGAGACTAGAAGAGGGACCCAACCCAAGGATTCAGGCAGCCTCCAGAATCTAGGGGAGGCAAGAAAATGAGTCTGCCTCTAGAGTTTTCAGAAAGAATCCAATGCTTAATTTTAGCTCAGTGACCTCTAGAACTGCAAGTTAATAAGTCCATGTTGTCTTGACCTACCACAAAAGTGCCAATTTTCTACAGTAGCACTAAGAACCAAATACAAACGTATATTTATTGACATACCCTATAGGTGAAGAATCAGCTGGTGATTCAAATACTACCATGGGCTGGACTTTCTGAGAGGCAACTGTCACAAATGACGTTGATGTAACCAATGCAGAAGTAGTCATCATGGAAGCCAGCATTAAAATCAGTGCAGCTGGGCACAGCCTTTGGTGCAGTGGTTAAGACACAACTTGGAACACCTGCATCCCATATTAGAGTGCCCAGGTACTGACTCCACTCTGACATTGGCTTCCTGCTAATTACACCCTAGGAGGCAACAGGCAGGACTCAACTAGTTGTATTCCCTGTTATCCATGGAGGAGACAAGGATTGAATTACAGATGCCTGGGCCTGAGGATGAGTGTTTCTCTCTCTCTCTCTCTCTCTCTCTCTCTCTCTCTCTCTCTCATTTATTTTTTTAAATTTGTTGATTTTTAAAAAAATTAAATTAGAAAAAAAAAACAGAGAACACCAGCTAGATATCTACTCTGTCATCAAGGATATGATTTTTGAAATGGTAAACAATTTTTGTAAGTTTCCAAAAGAAAAAAATAAAATGAGTGTTTACATGTAAAGCTGGGCTGGATACCAGGCTTTGGTCACCGCAGATGGGTTTTCCCATCCCATGAAGGATGGGTTGTCACAAACTTTCTGCCTCAGGATTGTCCTGGGCCTGCAGAATGCCTAGCATCCGTGATCCTGCCCAGAAAATCCCAGTAGTGTCCCCCAACAGAGAAGTCCCATAAGGGATTGATATCTAACTTCTGACCTCTGCTTTTCAGGAACTCACAGTCGCAAACATATAAAGGGCTCAGTGACAGTGCACTGTGATGGGTGTGGCAGTGAGGAGGCCTACAAAAGGGATAGGAGAGGCAGTGGCTGATGCCACTGTATTGGCTATGGTCAGGATGTTATAACCTCAAAATGAGGTTACATCCAGCTCCTGGACGAATGGACAGAACATTCAAATGGGATAAATATAGAGAGGATTTTTGTTAAGATTTTATCTACTTATTTTGAAATTCAGTGTTACAGAGAGAGAGAGAGAGAGAGAGAGAGAGATCTTCCATCCCCTGGGTCATTCCCAAGATGTCCACAATGGCCAAAATGCCAGGCCAAAGCCAGGAGCTTCATCAGGGTCTCCCGCATGGTAGCTGTGGTAGAGGTAGTTGGGAAATCACCTGCTGCTTTTCCAGACACATTAGCAAGTAGCTGGATCAGAAGAGGAGCAGCCGGGACTCAAAGCGGCATCCATATGGGACGCTGGTGTCACAGGTGGTGGTTTTGCCTGCTACGCCATAATGCCGGTCCCAACAGGGAGGATTTATGATGGAAATGTTTTCAAAAGTGTGAGTAAGTTAAGCCGGCGCCGTGGCTCAATAGGCTAATCCTCCACCTTGCGGCGCCGGCACACCGGGTTCTAGTCCCGGTTGGGGCGCCGGATTCTGTCCCGGTTGCCCCTCTTCCAGGCCAGCTCTCTGCTATGGCCAGGGAGTGCAGTGGAGGATGGCCCAGGTGCTTGGGCCCTGCACCCCATGGGAGACCAGGAAAAGCACCTGGATCCTGCTCCTGCCATCGGATCAGCGCGGTGCGCCGGCTGCAGCGGCGGCCATTGGAGGGTGATCCAACGGCAAAGGAAGACCTTTCTCTCTCTGTCTCTCTCTCTCACTGTCCACTCTGCCTGTCAAAAAAAAAAAAAAAAAAAAAAAGTGTGAGTAAGTTAAATGACCCCAATGAGAGTGGCAAAGCACGCAGCAAGCACCAAATGCTGGGGGCCATCATCACCTTTCCTGCGTGAGTTATCTAAGGCAGCATATGGCTACCACAGCAGCGGGGAGTCTGGAAGGGCACTTTCAGAAATTCCCTTTCCATTTTTTTTTCTTATTTCCTTCTCCCTCTATTCTTATGATTAAGGAAATAGTGGCTTTGAAGATTAAGAACACATTCAAGAATCCAATTTATACAGACAAAATCAGGACTCCAAAGCAGGTGTCTGTCTCTGACTTTCAAGATTGCCCAAAATTTCCTTGTGTTCTTTTGTTTTCATTTTACTTCTGTGGTTGGAACACTTTGATTGGATTGACTTGATTATATCGAAATGCATCAACATGTACATATTAATTCTCTCTGGCCACAAGAGACCAGAACGTGGTCACAAGATAAGCAAGAGAAACAACCAGGCAGTGTTCCATACTCCACAGGCATCTGGTTGGAAACCAAACTTGTCATCATGGTTCCTCCATTAACTGTGAACAGCTGGCAGGAACCTCTAAGGAGAAAATGAGTACTCTCTCTGAGTGCAGCCTTGAGGACTGGGGGCAGAATTCACATCATTAGATGTAAATGAAGGAAGCTAGGTGTTCTTGACTTGTTTCCATGATATCCAGATAGAAAAAAATATAGCAAAGGCCCATCCTGGTACAGGCTGGTCATCCCCCAATTACCAAAATAAGAAAATTGTTTATTGAGCGTCCAGTAAGAATTCATCTCTGTGTTCAGTGTTAAAGGGACAGAGAGAAGTGATGGGACACAGGGAGGCAGCACAGGACAAGAGAGCATGATTTTGGAGCAAAATCTGAAAAATCTTGAGAAAGGTCATCCAACATCTTGGTCACTTTCTGAGCAAGTTACTGTACCTCAGGAGTGAGTCATTTCACTGAATGATGTTGGGGAGGTCAATGAACCTGAGACTTGCCCCCTCACCTCTCAAATTGGAATGATTAGGATTTCCCAGAGCATTTAATCCAAACTTTGTAATGTTGATTTTTCTAGGACAAGGTGGCACACAGCAGGCATAAGACACCTGTTAGTTTTCCTTTTTGTTCCTTGTTTCCAAGAAGGACAGAGTTAAGGATAGAATAGTGTCACACACACACAAAAAAAATACAGGATAAAAAAAAATAATAGCAAAAGCCCTAGTTGTATGACTTTGTAGGATCTGAATAAACTTTGCCACCCAGGAAGTCAGGCAATGAGTGGGCTTTCCAGCATTCTTAAAAGCCTGGGGGGAAAAAAAGCTGTAAGCTCCCCCAACCCCAAAGCCATTGCCTTTCAATCTCTTTGTCTCTCCAAAGATTTTCTCCGAATTTCTGGGTGATTGAATTCAGATCTCTTCCATACACGGGGTTCCAACTTCCTCCAATATTCTTTCTGGCCCATTCTACATCTGTCTCGTTGGGTGTTTTTGCAGAATCTACCCAGAATTATTGGAGCTATGATACAGAACAAAAATGGTTGCCTCCTTCAAACCCTCTCCCCCATATTTCTTCTTCTTCTCCCTGCCTATGAGAACATGCTCTTTCTTCTACCTTTATGGTCTGACTCATACCATACCACCCTCTCAAGTCTGGGCAGAACTTCTTTTTTTTTGGCAAAAATTTATTTATTTATTCATTTATTTATTTATCTGATAGGCAGAGTTACAGGCAGAGAGAAGGAGAGACAGAAAAGATCTTCCATCCTCCACTGGTTCACCTCCCAAATGGCCACAATGGCTAGAGCTGAGCGAATCCAAAGCCAGGAGCCAAGAACTACTTCTGGGTATCACACATGGGTATCTGGGGCCCAAGCACTTGTTTTTTTTTTTTTTTTTTTTTTTTTTTTTTTTTTTTTTTTTTTTTTTTGACAGGCAGAGTGGACAGTGAGAGAGAGAGACAGAGAGAAAGGTCTTCCTTTTGTCGTTGGTTCACCCTCCAATGGCCGCCGCGGCCCGCGCACTGCGGCCGGCGCACCGTGCTGATCCGATGGCAGGAGCCAGGAGCCAGGTGCTTTTCCTGGTCTCCCATGGGGTGCAGGGCCCAAGCACCTGGGCCATCCTCCACTGCACTCCCTGGCCACAGCAGAGAGCTGGCCTGGAAGAGGGGCAACCGGGACAGAATCCGGCGCCCCAACCGGGACTAGAACCCGGTGTGCCAGCGCCGCTAGGCGGAGGATTAGCCTAGTGAGCCGCGGCGCCGGCCAGGCCCAAGCACTTGTAACATCTTCTACTGCTTTTCCAGGAACACTAGCAGGGAGCTGGATTAGAAGAGGAACAGCAAGGACTTGTACCGTAGTCCATATGGGATGCAGGTTTCTTGGGCAGAGCTTCTAAGAGAAATTCTCATTAACAGAAGTTCCTTAGCTTGATTGCAGGTTATTTTTTTTTATTATTACTACTACTAGAAAAACTGCTACTGTTGCTCTACTGCATATTATTTGCTTAAGGGCATAAAAGATCACAGAGCACGTTCTCTGGGACCAGGCCCCCAAGGTTCCAACCCTGGCTTGGCCATGTGGTGATATGGGACAGTGTTTCAACCCATCTGAATGACTCTACCTTAAACAGGAATAACGAGGGATGCTACTAGGATAAGATGAGCATATCTAGATTATATCCTTGAAATTGTTTCTGGAACATAAGTCCATCATCCATGTGAAATGTAGGTATCATCTGAAGTCATCGATGATGAGAATTTTTTTTTATCTAAAGCAGAACACATGACATCTACAAGTTATACTTCCATTATTTACAAAATAGAAATATTTGATGCCTACAGTGCATGTTGTAGCAAGAATCAGCAGTGTGAAAAAAGAAAGATGAACTAGGATCTGTCTGACATTTTGAAGGTATTAAATTATCATTTTCTTTCTTAATTTAAGATTTTTGTATTCGGTTAATTATCTGTGGAGAAACTTTACCTACACTGAGCCACATAAACTCTCCAATATTATTTCAACAAATTATTTTCCCAGTGGAATATAAAGAATTACTAACCTTCATATTCCAGAACATATTCTTATTCTGTATTTTTCTTTACTTTTCTTTTGTAACTTTCCAAACTAAAAATAGCAATATTATTTTTGCTGAGTTCCCACCATTTACAGTATGCTGAACTCAGGTGCATGGAATGGTTTTCATCCTGATGCAATGTAATGGGGAACAGAAACCATTAGGTATGGGAGGAGATTTGACTGTTTCCAGTGATTTTATTTCCCCTGAGACTTCCTGAGAAGGCCCCATGCATCAGGGCTAACATTTAAGTTGTGGGACAAAAGCCACAGCCCAGCTGTACTTCATCCTAGCATGACACTTCTAATATGCTAAGCCAACATTTTAATCTATAAAATAGGGATAATAGTAAAAATTTCATAGGGTTTAATGAGGATTAAATGAGATAAGTCACTTAATGTGTGCAGCATAGTGTTTGACACAGCAATATTTGAAATTATTTTGATGATGATGATAACAATGGATTTTGCTTAGAGAATACAACCATCAAAGGCAAAGGCTTCTCTTACCCTGTGTGCATCTTCACAAGCCCTGTGTGCAATTCCATCATTTTGAAAACCTGCATGCTGGGGTGTAAAGTCTGACTCCTACTGAAAAGTGAGAAAATCCCTCAATATGAGCTTCACAAGCTACAATTAAAAATAACCTTGCCAGTCAGGCACAGGAAAGGCTGCACAGAGAATCCCAGGCCCTCTCTCACCCAAAACAGAAGCTGCAGCTGGGGCATCTGATGACCCCAGTAGGAAGTCCAGAGGGAGCCAAGTGCCAGTCTGAGACTCCTAGGGCTGCCCACACAAAGTGCTACAGTCAGGCAGCTTAACACAACAGAATGGTGTTCTCTCCAGATCTGGAGACTAGAAACCTGCAGTCAAGATCTTGGCAGGACCATGGTTTTTCTGAAGGGTCTAGGAGAGAATGTTTCCTTCTTGTAGCTCCTGGTCTGGAAGTTCCTTAGCACGCTGATGCATCACTCCAGGCTCTGCCTCCAATTTTCCATGACGTTCTCCAGGGTGTGTTTCTGTGTATTTTAAGGACACCTGGCATACTGGATTTAGGGCCCATCTATCCAGTATGATCTCATCTTGCCTATTTATAGCTACAAAGATCTTATTTCTAAATAAAGTCATATCCTGAGGTTCCACTAACTGGGGGAGGGGAGTTAGACACACTCAACCTCAATCCAGTGTCTCAGAGAGCAAGCTCCAAAGTTGGACAGGTATAAGATCCTATCATAGCTCCCTCACTTGCCAGCCTCATGAATCTTGCCTCAATTTCTGTAGAAGGAAAGGAAGAGTAACAATAGAACCCACTGAATTATGCTAAGGATTAGATGATAAAAGCAAATCAGTTTGACTGAGGGCTCACCGTGTATCAGACTTTCCTAAGTCCTTTACTTGCATTACCTCATTCACACTTACAGCACATGCATAACATAATGGAATTATTATCCCATGTCTGGTATGCGGAAGGCAAAGCCTGAGTTAAATGATTCTCACAATGTCCCACTGCTGGATTTAAGTCCAGGAGTCTCGCTGTTAAGAAAATGTCCTCAGCAGAGCATCCAAGCATCTAGAGACTTCTGATGTGAGACTTTTATAGCAAGTAGAATAGCCAGAGTGTTTTTCCCCACCCCACATCCCTCAAAGCTCAGAGTCAACCAAATGCTACAATATGTCCCCAGAGAGCAATGCTTGAGTGCACCAACCATCCCACCCCATTTCACAGCTGGTGAAAAAGCAAGCATGACATGGAAAAATTTCAAGTACTGGAGTGAGTGATTTCCAGGAGCAATCTCAAAGCAGATGCACAGAAACCAGATCTCCTCAATTCACTTGGAAAGTTCAGGTAATGGGGATCTGCAACTGCATGGGATATGCTCTTGGCTGCTTCCTTGAAGTTGGACCCAGAAGCAGTAATGAAGCTTAACCTTCTGTACAATTGTTCTCTTCAGTCCCGCAGCACAGCAATCTCCCAGACTTCAAGCCAAAGCTGGAGTAACTAATCATGTTAGTTCAAGCTTTAGAAGCATTATCTTCCTTCTTTACCATGAATTTTATAGCAGTTTCTTTCCTAATATATGTGCTGTACCCTCTAGAAATAAAACACCCTCACCCTCATGAGTCCAAGGAACTCTGCCCTGTCTTCCACTACCACCAAGGACATCACAACAGGGAAGTGGCAGATGGTTCACTGACACCATCTCTTACTAGGGCCAAGTACATTTAGCATTATTGGATGCATAAAAAAGCATGAAACAGTCGGCCATCTCACGGAACTTCTTACACATGCCTTTCAGGTCCTGTTTACAACTATTATAACTTTCACCCCTCTCTCTTGATGTACAGTGGCCTCACTCATTCTTTCATGTATTCAGAAATTCATTCATCATTCAACAGAGTATTTCCTGGACATCCAGTTGTGAGTAGGGTTCTGTGTCCATTGTTATAATGTAGTTTCATATTCATTATTGTGCTCAACACCTATGAACCTACTCTGTGCCCAGGATCATATTAGTTCTGTGATTATAAGGACGGATAAGGCACAATCCTGACTCAAAATTCAGAGCAAGGATCTCACAGTCTAGAGAAAATGAGTATTGTGTAAAATACACACCATAAATCAGTTGGGAACATTCCACATTTCAGGTAAGAAAATACATGAGAACACAAAGAAGAGAGTAAATAATTCTACCACCCTCTCTGCACTTACCAATCATTTCTCTTACATAGATGATGGGTTTGCTATTTTTTTTTATCAAATTACCCATTGTATAGCTTGAATATGTACAAATTTTATCTATCAATTATACTGCAGTAAAGCTCACAGAAAGTATGGATCAAGCCTTCTTACCACAAACTGTAATACTGAGAAGGTAAAAGACAAACTGTGTGACAATAGCAAACAAATTCCAAAATCTCAGTGGCTGGATACAGTAAAATCTTATTGGCTTATTGGGGCAGGCACTGTGGCATAGAGGGTAAAGCCACCACCTGAAGTGCTGGCATCCCATGTGGGCACCGGTTTGAGACCCGGTTGCTCCACTTCTGATCCAGCTCTCTGCTACAGCCTGAGAAAGCAGTAGAAGATGGCCCAAGTGCTTGGGCCCTTGCACCCGTGTGGGAGACCTGGAATAAGCTCCTGGCTCCTGGCTCCTGGCTCCTGGCTCCTGGCTCCTGGCTGTTGCAGCCATCTGGGGAATGAACCAGCAGACTGCCTCTCCTTCTCTGTGTAACTGTGACCTTCAAGTAAAATTAATAAAATCTTTAAAAAAAAGACTTACTTGTACCCATATGAAATGCATCCAGGGCCTCTGACCAACAGAGTCTCTAGAAACCCACGCTGATGAAGGATTTATCTCAGAAGCAGCTTTAGTTTTTCATGGCAAAGAAATGAAGTAGACAGAAGATCACTTACTAGTTCTTAAATGCTTCAATCCAGGAGCAGTCTTGGCTGAAGGATCAATATGACCCATTCTTCCAGCAAGAATGTGTAAAAGTCTGAGTGTAGAAAGAAGGAAACATCAATATCTCTGTTATAAACAAAATCTAAATTTAATTTTAGTTAGTATTTTTAAATTGTCTAATTCAGTCATCTCATTTTGTCAATAGGCTAAAAAGGGAAGGTTTTCCTCCATTACACAATTTAATTTCCATTTAATAACCTCTCATCTAGTTCTTTCACTATCCATAAGAGTACTAAGGAGGATTTGGGAGTCTAATACAGATAACAAGCTTTTGAAGGAAATGAGAGATTAAAGTAGCAGACTGCAATTATAAATTAACAGGGAGTTATAAGCTCAAATGTATCAATAATTTCATAAATATGAATTAACCAAACTCACTCATTAAGAGATAGAGAATAATGCATTAGGCTTAAATAATGCATACATATTTTATTTTTTAAATGCAAATTTTTCTTGGCTTACTCATGCCCTGAGTTTTATAGACAATAGCTCAGCTATGTTTATGACTAGATGACCAGCCTTCCTAATATTTTTACCATGCTTATTTACAATCACTATTTACTGAATCTCCTCAATATGAGCCTCTGATCCTCATGTTTGGAAGTTCAATAAATAAATAAAGTCCATATGAAGTTAAATATAACAATAACAGCAAGAACAAAAAAATGGTATATTCTTTGAAACCAAGATTTCTCAACTTTAGTACCATTGACATTTGACATAAGTACCATTGACAAATAATTGTTTTTTGTTAAGTGCATTTTCTGTGTATTATAAGATGTTTAGCAACAGCCTTGGATTTCACCCAGAAGATGCCAGTAGCATCCCCCTCATTAGTTGTGAAAACCAAAAATATCTCCAAATGTTTCCAAGCATCTCCTAATATGTGATAAAATGTGCCCCCTATTTGAAAAACACTTTTCAAAATATAATATATTAATTCTCAATTTCCTCAACAATAAAAGGGTGATAATTATAGTATTTTCCTCTACAATGAATATGAGGATTTTATGAACACATACATACATTTTACAAAGACACCTGGCAGAGATTAAGCATTAAAACCCTTTGAGCTACTTATATCAGTAGAAGTGGTAGAAGAAATAGGAATAAAAACAGCGTGGTAGCAGGGATGGCTTCCAGAAGGTGATGTCTTTTACCTTAGATCCAAAGCAGCAAATTACCTAATTCCTAAAGCATGAAATTTATTTATTCATTCATTCATTCAGCAGATATTCAGTGAGTTCTTACTCTGCATTAAGTATTGAACCTCTAGGAATAAAGTAACAAATTCTTACAATATGATCATAAATTGTAAAAAGAAGCTGTGAATGAAAAATATACAAGTGGGAGACATGGGGAGAAAGAAAAACAGACATAACAGAAATGTAGTGAAATATAGAAAGACAGAGAAACACAGACAATCAAACAAAAAGGGTGAAGAAAATAACAAGCAAAAGGCAAAACAGGGCCAAGCACAAAGCAGACAGCACGAGTGTGCCAGGCATACCAAAGAGGGGTTCATTTTCTAACACCATGGCAGCCTAGATAATCTATGCTGCCCTGTTTCAAAATGACTATGATTCCTGGAGAAAAGCACAAGTCTTTTCAACATGCAACTGAGTTTTCAAGAAAGTAGACGTTTAAGAAATAAGATTTCTCAACTAGTGAACAGTAAACTGGAGTCTAACACCCACCATTAAACAGATTCTAGGACTTTGGACTGTGACAGATGAAGAGTGGAAACTCAGACTTCTTCAAAGCAAAGAACTTTAAAGTACTAAAACCTCAGTAAATGACTTCGTCACCCATGAGCCTAGATATCCACAGACCATGCAATATAACACGCAAATACACAAACACCACAGCACAAGCAGACTGGAATATAGATGAACTTTGATAGGCTGTTGCCAGGTGTTCATAGTAAAGGGAACTTCTTTCTTTCACTTGGCTTCATGTTTCCACATGGAAGGATTCCTTTAGTGTAACTCCACTGTCCTTTCGTAATCACTCAGTCATTCCATGAGAGGAAGAGCATTTTATCTAAGAGTTTTGGAAATGAATGGGATGTGTTTCACTTCAGTATTTTCCTTTCTAATCTATCATTTGAGACTTGTTGAGTTTCAGAAAGCCTAAATTTTTCTTGGCTTACTCATGCCCTGAGTTTTATAGACAATAGCTCAGCTATGTTTATGACTAGATGACCAGCCTTCCTAATATTCTTACATGCTTATTTACAATCACTATTTATTGAGTCTCCTCAGTATGATCCTCTGATCCTCATGTTTGGAAGTTTAATTTATATCATCCCTTATTTATCACCACAAAGCCCTATAACATAAAATATGTTAAAATATAAAATAGATCCTTATTGGTAATCTTCTTGAGAAAGCTAAAATAAATAAGTGGAAAACCACCATGTAGGAATGCACAGATAGATCACCAGGACTCATGGGATTCTGTGAGATAAAGCTGCACTAAGAATGAGTTCACAAACCAAACTGAAATGATGACGATGAACAGGAGGATGACAACTACAACAAAGCTACAATTTCTGAGCAATTATTCTATCAAGTATTTTTCTAATCATTTTAAACATAATATTAGTACATTAGCACTCAGTGTGATAGGTTCCATTGATGTGTTCATTTTCATTTGAGGAAAGTGAAGAGTTTAGAGTTTATGAAAGTAACACAAGACCACTCGGCTAATAAATGGTCAGATTGGGATTCAAAACCATGCATTCCATGCTCATAAAGAAAGAAAGAAGGGACAAAAAGGAAGAACAGAGGGAAGAAAGAAGGAAGTATTATATTTATTTTTAGGAATTATTTATTTGAAAGTCAGAGTTACACAGAGAAGGAGGGAGAGGCAGAGAGAGGGAGAGGTCTTTCATCTTCTGATTTATTCCACAAATAGGCTGATCTGAAGCCAGGAGACAAGAGCTTCTTCCAGGTTTTCTACATGGGTTCAGGGGCCAATGGACTTTCTCCATCTTCTACTACCTTCCCAGGCCACAGCAGAGAGCTGGATCAGAAGTGGAGAGCTGGGACTGGAACCTGTGTCCATATGGATGCTGGCACTCCAGGTGGCCGCTTTACCTGCCACTTCACAGCACCAGCCCCTTAACTTGTGCTTTTCAGATTCTAAAAACAATCTTTCTGTAGGAACAGAAACTGTAGTAGAGAAAGTCACATCTTAATGAAGAGCAGCAATAGTCAAGATATGTGTGTGCTGTACACTTATTCCCCATGTAGGATCTCTGTCCTTAATGTGTTGTACTATGTGAATTAACGGTATAACTAGTACTCAAACAGTGCTTTATACTTTGTGTTTCTGTGTGGGTGCAAACTGTTGAAATCTTTACTTAGTATATACTAAGTCGATCTTCTGTATATAAAGATAATTGAAAATGAATCTTGATGTGAATGGGATGGGAGAGGGAGTTGGAGATAGGATGGTCGTGGGTGGGAGGGAGGTTAGGGGGGAAAAAGACACTTTAATCCAAAAGTTGTATTTTGGAAATTTATATTTATTAAATAAAAGTTAAATAAATAAATAAATAAATAAATAAATAAAAGATGTGTGTGGTAAACAGAATAGGCTATAATTGCAGTCTGACTACAAGTGTCATAGAATTAAAGTTTCTACCCTCCTGCATTGTTAACAGTTGCCTTGAGGAAAACTCCAAATCCTGAGGCTTCATGCTAAAGTTTATTTCTCACTCACAAAATGCTGCCCTGGGTTTAGGTTACTCATCAGTGCTCTGCCAATTCTGTATGAAATCTTCTCCATGAATGCCACCTTAGGCACATGTAAGACCAACCTGAAGATTGTGCAGAAGCTTCACACAATTTCAGTCTAGAATCAGTGGTCACTCTTTGTCTCTTCATTGGCCAGAACTCATCATGTATTCCTGTCCAAGTGCAAGAGGACTGTGTTCCAGTCACCAAAATCCCCATGAAGAAAAGGAAAACTGAGTAGTGGTAGAACTAGAAACATGCCATGGGACTCCAAATCCCATTAAGTTGGCGTGTACCAATGCCATCTTACTAGTTAAAGAGATCAGTTTAAGTTCATAACTGACCATAAAGATAGGATTAAGTGTCAGAGGGATCACATAAATAAGACCAGTGTTTGCTAATAATAATTGATAGAATTAAAAATGAGCGAACGACCCAACATGAGAAGTGGGATACACAGCAGACTCATAGAGTGGCAAATGCCCTAAACAGCACTCTGGCCTCAGAATCAGCCCTTCAGGCATTCAGCTCTGGCTAAAAAGCCCATGAGAGTTTGTCAAGCAGGGAGGGCCAAGACACTGTGGTAAAAAAAAAAAAAAAATGACCTAAATGAAAGATCTCTGTGAGTGAGATCCCAGCGGAAAGAACAGGCTATCAAAGAAGGAGGTACCTTTCTCTGAAGGAAGGAGAGAACTTCCACCTCGATTATGCCCTTGTCTAAATTAAGTCGGAGTTTGTGAACTTGTCATGCCTTGACAGCTCATGACAAGAGCCCTGGGTGATTATTGATACTCATAAATAAGAATGGCAATTGTTAAATCAGCAACAGGAGTCACTGTGCACTTACTCACCATGTAGGACCTCTGTCCTTAATGTGTTGTACTATGTGAATCAATGGTAAAACTACTACGCAAATAGTACTGTATACTTTGTGTATCCACATGGGTGCAAACTGTTGAAATCTTTACTTAGTGTACTTAGCTGATCTTCTGTATATAAAGATAATTAAAATGAATCTTAATGAAGAATGGGATGGGAGAGGGAGTAGGAGATGGAATGGTGGGTGGGTGCGAAGGTGGTTGTGGGGGGGAAACTCGCTATAATCCAAAAGTTGTACTTTCGAAATTTATATTCATTAAATAAAAGTTTTCTTAAAAAAACTAATGTGTTAGAGGCCTTTGTCTTTTAATTAAACTTATTTCTAATTAACATGATTAAATTTCTTGTAGAAGCTTTCCCAAGGTCAGAGGAAGAAAACGAGAGAAATCTGTCCTGAGAATGAAATGTGTTGTTACCTGCTAGCCTGTGAAGCTACTATCTGTTTTTTGTTTTGTTTTGTATTTTTGCTTGCTGTCTCTGAGCTAGACTGTGTACCACATCAATAGATGTGTAAAAGAAACATTATCGGGCCAGCGCCGCGGCTCACTATGCTAATCCTCCGCCTTGCAGCACCGGCACACCGGGTTCTACTCCCGGTCGGGGCGCCGGATTCTGTCCCGGTTGCCCCTCTTCCAGGCCAGCTCTCTGCTGTGGCCAGGGAGTGCAGTGGAGGATGGCCCAAGTGCTTGGGCCCTGCACCCCATGGGAGACCAGGAGAAGTACCTGGCTCCTGCCATCGGATCAGCGCAGTGCGCCAGCCGCAGTGCGCCGGCCGTGGCAGCCATTGGAGGGTGAACCAATGGCAAAGGAAGACCTTTCTCTCTGTCTCTCTCTCTCACTGTCCACTCTGCCTGTCAAAAAATAAATAAATACAATTAAAAAAAAAGAAACATTATCAGTGAATATGTGTTCTTATGCAGTATGTATTCTTGCGGCCACAATGTAACATTAGAATATGCAATCAAATGTATGTACATAGCCATATAAAGGAGACAAAGAAGCAAAGGCCATATATAAGGAAATGTGCCTCTTTGTTCTGGGCTTGGGCTTTTGGATAAGAAATTCCACCTGGTTCTTATGCCAACATAAATAATAAAAGACTACTTCCTATTAAAGGCCTTAGTGTCTTGTCTCCGTACAAAAATCCTGCTATACTAATATTGAGTAACTCACCATTTACAGAAATTTGAATTGTAATACTTTTAATACTAGGCTGAAATAGAAGACAGCTGTCTCGTATTAAAACAAATAAATAAACTTGCGTATATATCATTAGATCTTGCATTTTCCCAAGTTCTAAAGACCTGAAAGTTTGTTCCAAATGAAAATGATCTTTTACAGTGTTAGAGTATTATTGCTCTATTCTGCCACTTGATGCCTTGCATTTGTTTACTGAACTTCTATTTTGTACCAGATACATCGATCGGATAGAAATCATTTATTTGTGATAAAGTAATGCAGAATTTTTTGTATTAGAGGCTCATAAATATTAAATAACTCCCTTAACTTCCCCCAAAATAGTAAAGGAAAATGTAAGTACTTCAACCTTGTATTCCAGCATCATGGTCAAGATTTTATAATGATAATATATTTTCACACTTACGATTGCACTAGTAAAAAATATTCATGCAGATAAATGATCATGCAGCATAATATAATGCATGATAAAGCAAGTGAAATGATCTTTGGAGAAAGTTGAAGGAAAAGAGGTCAAATAAAGGAGCTAAAGTAGACAGACCCATGTAGATCACTGTAAGGCATTGTTTTTTATCCCCAAGAGAAATAGGAAATCATTGCAGGGCTCTGAATGGAAGAATGACATTAAGTCTTTACCAGCATAGAAAATCACAAAAGAGGTTTTGCAGACAGTGGATAAGGAAGGCAGTTGAGAGGTTTTGCAATCCTCCCAGTGAGAGAAGGCAGGCTCTTGACCCAGGATGCCATCAGAAGAGATGATGAGTGTGGTCAGATTCTGGACATATTTGGAGGAACTTGCAAGAGATTTTATTAATGGATGTTTGTGTGGTGGGAGTGCAGTCAATATCTTTCAGAAACTATGAAAATGGTGGTGGGGCAGACTGTGGATGGGACAGACTTGAGGATTTGGGAGATGTGAGAGTTTTAGCTGGGGATATGAAATGCTGTTCTCATGGTGGATGACCACCAATATCTCACGATTCATTCCCATTGGCTTAGTCAGACTGGACAGCAGGATTTTTCAGTATTTCTTGCAGAGAAGCATGAGTGTAGATCTGGCCTGACACCTGTGAGGCCAGAAGAAACTACAGATTTTGTAGGTCAACACTGGCCTCATTCATTGCTCTGTCAGTGGGAATTTCTTCTCCAACATCCCAGAACTTTCCCATGGACAAATGGGTAAGAGGTAGTGTCCTCACAAGGGAGATAGTTCTGAATCTTAGTGGAAATACTTCCAACTTTCTACCATTCAGTGGGATGCTGGCTGGGAGTTTGCCTTATATTTCCTTGATTATGTAAACTAATATTCATTCTACACCCAATTTGCTTAAGGCTTTTATCATGAAGCAATGTTGTATGCAATCTATTCAACTGATAAAGGAGTAATATCCAGAATCTATAAAGAGTTCATGAAACTGAACAACAACAAAACAATCCAATTAAGAAATAGGCAGAGATGGAAGGAGGGATTAAGATGGCAGAGTAGGGAGGGCACTTACTGCTCTAGTCTAAGAGAAGATAGTTTAAAAAAAAAGTGGAAAGAATGCAGTCTCAGGGAAGAGTTAGGGAGAAAACAGCAGAGGGAACTCTACTCAAATTGTAGGGACACAGTGGACCTATGTGGAAGGCGAGGACACACACACCTCAGGAGCCCAGCAGCCAAGAGCCTCCACATCAGCATTGGAGAATGAGGTGAGACCAGACTGCAGCAACCCAAGCCACTGGCAAAAAAGCTGCAGGAAGAGCCTAGAGGGAACCTGGCTTGGAGCCCTATGGGGAATAGTGCACCTGTAAAACTAGAGGGAAAGATAAGGGGACAGCGTATTTTCTCTCTCCTGATCACCCTGCAACTACATCCTGTAATGAACTAATAGATAGCAGGCACCATTTTGGAGATATGTGACAGCTGTGTCAGCTTGTGTCCACACCCAGCAACCAGTCAAGCAGAGACACCTGAGTCTGGTGGGGAGCCCAAACAGGAGGCTGGGGTTCATGACAGTGGGAGGCTTGTGTGCTGAGACTGTCAATACACTGGGGCTATGTGGGAGGACTCAGGGTATGAATGGGACTTTGGGCAATCACTGTGGGAGGCTCGACACGATCAGGGTTCCTGGGTTACCTGGTGAGGGTTATTGATGGGGAATCTGTGCTTATACTGAAGAGTGCACAGATGCTTTGTGTGGTCCTTGTGGCAGAGCAGAATAATAATATATCCACCGAGGCTAGCACAAAGGCACTGGTCTCCTTTGCCAACAGACAAGAACAAACGTACCCTCTGATAAAAAAAAAAAAGAGAGAGAGAGAGAGAGAGGAGATTTACCATGCCAAACCTGGGCTTGTCACCTCAGTCAGGCAGTTGATCCTGGAGCAATGAACAGAGCATCTTGGCCACACCCACCACACACCTCTAGGTATACCCTGAAAGCAGACATTCCACTAATCCACACATAGTCCAAAGATATAAGCCACCCCTGTGGAAAAAAGCAAGGAAACCAATGAGTATCTCAACAAATGCCAAATAATAAACTCATCAATTCAAGATATAAGAATAAGGAAGACAACATGTTGCCCCCAAAAGAACACAACACTTCAATACCAGATTGTGAAGATGTTGAGATTGAAGAAATGCCAGAATTGGACTTCAAAAAATTGATCATAGAATTTCTTAGAAATAATCAGAAGCAAATGCATAAACTAATGAAATCCATACACGACATGAAAGAAAATTTCTCTCATGAAATTGAGACCTTAAAGTTCTCTGTGAGTGAGATCCTGGTGGAAAGAATGGGCATCAAAGAAGGAGGTACCATTCTCTGAAGGGAGGAGAGAACTTCCACTTTGATTATGGCCTTGTCTAAATAAGGTCAGAGTTGGTGAACTCATGAGGCTTCCATAGCCTTGGCAGCTCATGATAAGAGCCTTGGGTGATTACTGACACCACAAACAAGAGTGTCAAATTGTTAAATCAACAAGGAGCGTCACTATGTGCCTACTCCCCATGTAGGATCTCTGTCCTTAATACATTGTACTATGCGAATTAACGGTAAAACTGGTACTCAAACAGTACTCTATACTTTGTGTGATGTGTGGGTGCAGTCTGTTGAAATCTTTACTTAGTATATACTAGGTTGATCTTCTATATATAAAGAAATTTTAAAATGAATATCAATGAAGAATTGCACGGGAGAGAGGAGGTAGGATAGTGTGCAGATTGAAAGGTGGTTATGGGGGAAGAACACTATAATCCAAAAGTTGTACTTTTGAAATTTATATTTATTAAATAAAAGTTTTCTATTAAAAAAAGAAATTGAGAATTGAATTTCAAAGAGAAATCAAAATGAAATTTTGGAAATGAGGAATTCAATAGAACTAATTAAAAATGCAGTGGAAGCCTTAACATACTACAAAGCAATTATAATCAAAACAGCCTGGTACTGGTACAAAAAGAGATGGATAGACCAATGGAACAGAATAGAAATGTCAGAAATCAATCTAAGCATCTACAACCAAGGAGCTTTGACCAAGGAGCTAAAATCCATCCCTGTGTCAAGGACAGTCTCTTCAACAAATAGTGCTAGGAAAACTGGATTTCCACATGCAGAAGTATGAAGCAATGGAAGTATGTATGTAAGTATGCTATGTAATTATGTTAAGTAAGTATGACCCCTAACTTACACCTTACACAAAAATCTATTCAAAATCAATTAAAAACCTAACTCTACAACCTGATACCGTCAAATAATTAGGGAACATTGGGAAACCCTGCATGATATTGGCCCAGGCAAAGAGTTCTTGGAAAGCACCCCAGAGACACAGGCAATCAAAGCCAAAATTAACAGACAGTATTACATCAAATTGAGAAGCTTCCACACTGCAAAAGAAATACTCAGGAAAGTGAAGAGCCAACTGACAAAATGGGAAAATTATTTGCAAAGTATGAAGCTGATAAAGGATTAATAAACAGAATATACAAAGAGATCAAGAAATTCCAAAACAACAAAACAAACAACCCAGTTAAGAAATGAGCAAAGAACTTAAACAGACATTTTCTTGTTTTTTTTCAACAAACATGTCCCTTTATTAACCATCAAGTACACCTTTTATTAATTCTTTTTTAAACTTTTATTTAATAAATATAAATTTTGAAAGTACAATTTTTGGATTATAGCAGTTTTTCCCCATAACTACCTTCCTACCCACAAACCATCCCATATCCTATTCCCTCTCCCACCCCATTCTTCATTAAGATTCATTTTAATTATCTTTATATACAGAAGATCAATTTAGTATATACTCATTAAAGATTTCAACAGTTTGCACCCACACAGACACACAAAGTATAGAGTACTGTTTGAGTACTAGTTTTACCGTTAATTTGCATAGTACAACACATTAAGGACAAAGATCCTACATGGTAAGTGCACAGTGACTCCTGTTGCTGATTTAACAATTGAAACACTTATTTATGACACCAGTAATCACCCAAGGCTCTTATCATGAGCTGCCAAGGCTATGGAAGCCTCATGAGTTCACCAACTCTGACCTTATTTAGACAAGGCCATAATCAAAGTGGAAGTTCTCTCCTCCCTTCAGAGAATGGTACCTCCTTCTTTGATGGCCCATTCTTTCCACTGGGATGCCGCTCACAGAGATCTTTCATTTAGGTCATTTTTTTTTTTGCCACAATGTCTTGGTTTTCCATGCCTGAAATACTCTCATGGGCTTTTTAACCAGATCCAAATGTCTTAGAGGCTGATTCTTAGGCCAGAGTGTAAACAGATGTTTTCAAAAGAGGAAATCCAAATGGCCAACAGACAAATAAAAAAGCGTTCAGGAGTTCGATCCATAGCGGGAGCGGAGAGCGGACCCCAGAGAGCCCTGAGCAGCCCCACTGCCGCCGCCGGCCTAGTTACCATCACACCCCGGGAGGAGCCGCAGCTGCCGCAGCTGGCCCCAGTCACCATCACCGCAACTATGAGCAGCGAGGCCGAGACCCAGCAGCCGCCCGCCGCCCCCCCCCCCCCCGCTGCCCCTCCTCAGCGCCGCCGAAACCAAGCCCGGCACCATGGGCAGCAGCGCAGGGAGCGGTGGCCTGGGCGGCCTCACATCGGCGGCGCCCGCCGGCGGGTTCAAGAAGGTCATCGCAAGGAAGGTTTTGGGAACAGTAAAATGGTTCAATGTAAGGAATGGATATGGTTTCATCAACAGGAATGACACCAAGGAAGATGTATTTGTACACCAGACTGCCATAAAGAAGAATAACCCCAGGAAGTACCTTCGCAGTGTAGGAGATGGAGAGACTGTGGAGTTTGATGTTGTTGAAGGAGAAAAGGGTGTGGAGGCAGCAAATGTTACAGGTCCTGGTGGAGTTCCAGTGCAAGGCAGTAAATATGCAGCAGACCGTAACCATTATAGACGCTACCCACGTTGTAGGGGTCCTCCACGCAATTACCAGCAGAATTACCAGAATAGTGAGAGTGGGGAAAAGAATGAGGGATCAGAGAGCACTCCTGAAGGCCAGGCCCAACAACGCCGGCCCTACCGCAGGCGAAGGTTCCCACCTTACTACATGCGGAGACCCTATGGGCGTCGACCATAGTATTCCAACCCTCCTGTGCAGGGAGAAGTGATGGAAGGTGCTGACAACCAGGGTGCAGGAGAACAAGGTAGACCAGTGAGACAGAATATGTATCGGGGTTATAGACCACGATTCCGCAGAGGTCGGAATGAAGAGAGGACGGCAATGAAGAAGATAAGGAAAACCAAGGAGATGAGACCCAGGGTCAGCAGCCACCTCAGCGGCGGTACCGCCGCAACTTCAACTACCGACGCAGATGCCCAGATAACCCTAAACCACAAGATGGCAAAGAGACAAAAGCAGCCGATCCACCAGCTGAGAATTCGTCCGCTCCCGAGGCTGAGCAGGGGGGGCGCTGAGTAAATGCCGGCTTAACATCTCTACCATCATCCGGTTTAGTCATCCAACAAGAAGAAATGAATATGAAATTCCAGCAATAAGAAATGAACAAAAGATTGGAGCTGAAGACCTTAAGTGCTTGCTTTTTGCCCGTTGACCAGATTACTAGAACTATCTGCATTATCTATGCAGCATGGGGTTTTTATTGTTTTTACCTAAAGATGTCTCTTTTTGGTAACGACAAACGTGTTTTTTAAAAAAGCCTGGTTTTTCTCAATACACCTTTAAAGGTTTTTAAATTGTTTCATATCTGGTCAAGTTGAGATTTTTAAGAACTTCATTTTTAATTTGTAATAAAAGTTTACAACTTGATTTTCTCAAAAAAGTCAACAAACTGCAAGCACCTGCTAATAAAGGTCTTAAATAATAAAAAATAAAAAAAAAATAAAAAAAGGGCTCAGGATTACTTTTTGTAAAGGAAATGCAATGCAAAACAGCAATGAGGTTTCACCTCACCCCGGTTAGAATGGCTTTCATACAGAATTCAACAAAAAACAAATGCTGGTGAAGATGTGGATAAAAATGCCCTAATATAGTTTTGGTGGGAATGGAAAATGGAAAAGCTGCTAGAGAAGTCAATTTGGAGATACCTCAGAAATATGTATAGAGACCTGATCTGTGATAGCTAGTAGAATACCTAAAAGGAAATCTGTAAAAGTGAAATTGACACTTTGAGAAGCAATGACTTAAATAGCACTTGTCTTGATTGTCAAGGATCAGGGTTGTTGTTTTTTTTTCTTCTCTTCTTCATTCTATTTGTTAAACTTTTTACTTAACATAGAGTTAATTATATGTGTATAAAGTCAATCAAAAATAGATCTCAGTAAAAAAGGGTGGGAATAAGAGAGGGAGGAGGAAGTTTGTAACTCTAATGTTGTATTGTTTGTTTACATTCCTATGGACTTACTTCTAAGGGTATAGTTTAGAAATTTGCCATGGAATCCCAAATCCCCATTAAGCTGGGTGGTAAAAAATGTCATCCTAAGTGTTAAAGTGACCATATTAAGTATTAACTTAATCATATAGATATCATTGAGTGTTAAAGGGATCATATAAATAAGATCAAATGTCTGGTAATAATAATAGAGTTAAAAAGGAGAGAATGTTTCAACATGGGAAGTGGTCCACACAGCAGACTCATAGAATGACAATCACTTTAAACAGCACTCTAACTTCAGAATCAGCCTTTAAGGCATTCCGGTCTGGCTAAAAATCCCATAAGAGCATTTTGGGAATGGAAAGCATAGATACTGTGGCAAAAAATGTCCTACATGAAGGATTTGTGTGAGAGAGACCCCAGTGGAAAGAAGTGGCCATCAAAGAAGGATGTACTTTTCTCTGAAGAGAAGAGAGAATTTCCACTTTGCTTATGGTCTTGTGTAAATACTGACAGAGATTGTAGATTCAAAAGACTTCTATAGCCTTGGCAGCTTATGTCAAGAGCCTCAGGTGATCACTGATGTCCTACATAAGAGTGTTAATTGTTAAATTAACAACAGATGTCACTGTGCACTTACTTCCCATGCAGGACTTCTATACTCAATGAGTTGTATAATGAGAATTAACCATAAAACTTGTTCCCCAAAAGTTTTTTTTGTGTGTGTGCATGTGTGCAAATTGTTGAAACCTTTACTTAGTATAGAGTTGGTCTTCTGTGTATAAAGTAATTAAAAATGAATCTTAATGGAGAATGAAACTGGGAATGGAAGAAAGAAGAGGAGGTGGAGTAGGAGTGTGGGTGGGAGGGCGGATATGTTGGGAAGAATCACTATATTCCTAAAGTTGTACTTAGGAAATTGGTATTCATTAAATAAATGATTTCTTTTGGAAAAAAAGAAATGGGCAAAGGACATGAACAGGCATTTTTCAAAGGATGAAATACAAATGGCCAACAGACACATAAAAAGTGCTCAGGATCACTATCCATCAGGGAAATGCAAATAAACACCACAGTGAGGTTTAACCTAACTCCAATCAGAATGCCTGTCGGGTACAGTGGGTAAAGCCGCCACCTGCGGTGCTGGCATTCCAAATGGGCACTGATTCTTGTCCCAGCTGCTCCACTTCCATTCCAGCTCTCTTCTATGGCCTGGAAAAGCAATAGAAGATGGATCCTGCACCTATTGGGAAAACCCAGAGGAAGCTCCTGGCTCCTGGCTTCAGATGGGCACATCTCTGGCCACTGCTGATTGGGGAGTGAACCAGTGGATGGAAGACCTCTCTCTCTCTCTCTGCCTCTCCTTCCCTCTCCTGTGTAACTCTAACTTTCAAATAAATTAATTAATCTTTTTTTATAAAAGGAATGCCTGTCATCCAAAAATCCAAAAATAATAAATTCTGGAAAGGATGTTGGGGAAAAGTACCCTAATACACTGCTGGTGTGAATGTAAAGTAGTACAATCATTGTAGAAGACAGCATGGAGTTTCCTCAGAAATCTGAAAATAGATCTACTGTATGACCTGCAATCTCCCTCCTAAGAATTTGCCTAACTAAAATAAATCAGCACATGAAAGCTGAGTTATCTACACCCCCATGTTTATTCCAGCTCAATTCACAATAGCTAAGATATGGAATCTACCCAGGTACCCATCAACCAATGGACAAAGAAAATGTGGTATGTATACACTACAGAATAGAACACTTTGGTTAAAAAAAATGAAATCCTGTCTTTTGCAACAAAATTGATGCAACTGGGAACCATCATGCTTAGTGAAATAAGCCAGTCCCAAAAAGACAAATATCATATATCTTCTCTGATATGTGGCAATTAACATAGAATATGAAAAAACATCTTGTGATTTAACTGTTCTTTTTGGCCCTTGTTTATACTCCTGTTGAACAATCTATCATCACAGGCTTAATATGACTAATTATGGAGTGGATTGAAATCATGATTTTGCAAAAACTGAATTTAAAAAAAAAGGAAGGAAGGAGGGGGATTAAAGGAGAAAGAGAGAAAGAGGGAAAGCGTGGTTGCCTTCTTAGAATTGTACCCATGAAATACATGAAATCTGTTCTCTTTATATTAATAAAATTAATATAATACTGAAAAAGCAGTTTAAAATAGCACACTTAATATGATTTATTTACATATAAAATTACGTTTGTAATAGTTGAATGGAAGAATAGGGAACAGCATAACAACAAAAGCCAGTGTTTATTAAGGAACTCTTAACATACCAAATACTAATCTAAAGGCAGAATGTCCAAAATTTCACCTAAACCTCTCAATAGCACAGTGAGATGTCTTCTCTTATTGGTCCCCATGTACAGACAAGGAAACTGAGACACAGAACTGACGATATTCGCCCAAGGACACGGATAATAAAGGAGCAGGGCCAGATCCTCAAGAATATTTCACTTCTTTGAAAGTTTTTTTAATTGTTTTGAGTTTTTTTTAACTTTTATTTAATGAATATAAATTTCCAAAGTACAGCTTATGGATTACAATGGCTTCCCCCCCCCCCCAATAACTTCCGTCCTACCCGCAACCCTCCCCTTTCCCTCTCCCTCCCCCCTTCCATTCACATCAAGATTCATTTTCAATTCTCTTTATATACAGAAGATCAGTTTTTATATCGTCAGAAACTGTCGCAGTGGGATAGTACCTTTGTTGCAATCACAAATGCCAGTAAAACAACAGTTTAAATTGATTTTTAATATTTTAACTGCTATACAGAAATTGAACATATTTAGGTCAGTGTTGCACAGTGAGTTAAACTGATACTTGGGATACAGGCATCCCATATCAGGTTTCTGGTTTAAGTCCCATTTCTAACCTGAGTCTTGGCTAATGTGCCTGGGAGAAGCAGCAGCAGATGTCCCAAACACCTGGGCCCATGCCATCCGTGTTGGAGATCTGGATAGAGCTTCTGTCTCTGGCTTTATCTTAGCCCAGCCCTGGCTGCTGCAGCCATTTGGGAGGTGAATCAGAAGATGGAAGTTCTCCCTGCCTCTCTCTCTGTCACCCTGCCTTTCAAGTGAATAAATGAACCTTTTTAAAAGAATGGCTAACATGAGGGTCTTTTTTAAAAAAGGGACATATTTATGGGGCACCATATGATATTTAAATACATGTATACATGTGTAATGTCCAATCAGGGTAAACACATCTGTCCCTCAAACATTTAACATATTTTATGACAAAAACATTCAAAATTCTTTCTTCTAGTGTTTTAAGAAAACTATACAGTATGATTTTGGATCTTACCCCAAAAGCACAGGAAACAAAAAAAAAAATAAATGACACTTCATTAAATTAGAATTTCTGTGCAGCAAAAAAAAAATCAATTGAATGAAAAGACAGCTTATAGAATAAGATAAATATTTGCAAGCTATGCAACTGCCAAAGGATTAATAACCAGGATATAGAAGAAACTCAAATTCTATATTTAAAAGTTGGCAGTCGGGGTGGGCCTTCAGCCTAGCAGACAAATTGCCTCATCAACCAACGTATCTGAGTTTGATACCCACCTCCAGCTCTGATTCCAACCTCTTGTCAGTTCAAACTGTGGGAGGCAGCAGGTGATGGCTCAAATAGTTGTATGCCTGCCATCCATGTTGAGGACTGTATTAAGCTCCTGGCTTCCAGCTTCAGCCTGGCCTAGTCCCAGCCACTGCAGGCATCTGAGGAGTGAATCCAAGAATGGATGCTTCCATCTCTCCCTGTCTCTGTTTCTTGAATAAACATGCAAATTTTTGTTAATAAAAATGGACAGTAGATCTATAATGGCATTTATTTCTCAAAGGAAAAAGTACAAATGGACAACAGGTACATGAAAAAGTACTCAGCACCACTAATCAAAAGGGAAATGCAAATCAAAATGACAATGAGATATCGCCTCACTCCAGTTACATTAGCTACTATCAGAAAGACAAATGATAGCAGGTGCCAGGGAGGATGAAAGAAAAAGCACTTTCAAACAGTTGGTAGGAATGTAAATTAGTACAACCATTGTGGAAAACAGCACAGAGGTTCTCCAGAAAAACTAAAAATAGAAGTACTACAATGACCCAGCAATCCCACTGCTGGGTATATAAGCAAGGAAAATGAGGTAACTCTAACAAAGAGACACCCACATTCTCACATTTATTATAGCATTGTTCAAAAAAGTCAAGAAATGGAAACACCATAGGCATCTATACACTGATGAATAAAGAAAGCATGGCATAAAGGAATACTATTCAGCCATAAAAAGGATGAAACCTTGTAATTTGCAATTTTCAGTTTGAAAAGAAAAAGTGTGTTTGATCACCTGAGTGGAAGAGCTGCCATGCGTGACCACTGGGCCACTAGGAAACCTGTGGCCCATGCAAGGGTCCATTCTGTCAACCACTCTCCAATCTTACTTTGTCCTGGTTCTCACGCAGCAAACACTCTACCCCCAGCCTCTTTGCCAACAGCACGCATCGGGTTCACTTCTCAAGGGTTCCCACATCAGGTTCACACATGCATTGTGCGGTTGTCAGGCTTCAGGCAGATAAAAATCATTTGATTTTGAGCTTCTAACCATTTGTTTGCCCAGGATGGTCCCTGGAATGGACCTCAGCAAGTGCAGAAGGGAAAAGGGGACATGAACAAAGAGGGCATCAAGGCCTGTTTTGCACTGGGGAAGAAGGACCTGCAATGGCAGAGTAAAACGAATACTTGTGGCTTTCTCAGGAACTTCCTTCCAGGGCATACCTGGAGTCACACTCTCCCGGTATCACAAGGGCTGGACTTTTTCAAAAGCATAATAAGAACAAACACCTTTTCAGACTTGCCTTTCAGCTCACAGTGTTATGCGTTTGATTTCTAGCATCCATTTCTTCCATGGCCCACACAGCACCTGTCTGATGTGATGCACCAGTTTTGTCTGCCTTCACAAAGGTGATGACACCATCACAGCATTGTTTTCAGAGAAAAGACAGAGCCAAGTCTGAACCTGACATCGCCAAAAGGCTGTACCTGGAATCTCATTTGCCACTTTAGTTATTCCATAACTCCTCGAACTGCTCTCTTCCCAGTTTGTCTGACACTGCCACCATCAGTATGTTTTAATCCTTGAGAAATATGACTGGTGTGTCCCAGATTGCTCTGTCTCTGCCTCCATTCAACAGTTGCTTGGCATCTGACTTCCCACTGCCTAGACCTGTATGACTTTTTTTCTCTAGACAACAATGCTTTCCCTTGTCAATAGCTGGAAGGAATAGAACAGCAATGAATGTGAAAACCCATCCTCTTTCCTGTGCCTCCTATCCTCAGCTGAATAGTGGATGGTGAGTGGGACCAGTTGGCCTCGAAGATTCTTGCAGACATCACAATTACATGCTTCAGAATCTTCGAACCCATTCCCTGTGGCAACAAGCTTTCACTTTTACAGTTGTCTGATTCCTGCAGGAAGGTTCACACGTTCTTTGTCATTCCTTTCTACATTTCTTCACTATATCTAAAGGGCCTAAACAATAATTGATTTAGGACCAGTTTCCAGCTTCTCTCTACTCAAAGCACATTAATTCACAAACGTCATCTTTATGGCAACCCTGAAATCGGTGTGCCACTAACTCTGTTGTGCACACGAGTAAGTGTAGGGTCAGGAAAGCTAAGGAACATTCTCGAAGCTATCTGTCTGCAAAATGTTGGTGTCAGAACTAAACCCCAGGTACCCCTGAGACCAGGACCTGGCAACGCTGTTGCCTGTTTCTCAAAGGCAAGATCACAGCTTCATGCAGGTAGAGAGAACTCTTGCTACTGACAAAGCTTCTGGAATAGGATAGAAGTAAAATGAACAAGTAATTAACTAAAATGAGAGTTATGTCCGCCCAGGAATTATAGGGAGAAGTGAATGTTAATACAAATAATACTGTCACAGGAATTTATTTCCTTGCTCTCCCAGACAAAATCAAATGAGCAGAGTGCTCATCAATCTTTAGGTCTCATATTGATTATGTCATTCATCATATTATATTGTGGATGGGTGATGCATGCCCACACCACCCTAATATCTATACTGAAAACTCCTAGCAAGTATAAACTCTGGTTCATTAGAGACCTCTCCCAATAATTTTGTATATGGAATTTTTCTTTTTGAATATAATTGGACTACCACTAAAATCATCAGAAGAATAAATAAATAATAGCAGTGAAAAATGCAAAAGACCAAAATGAGAATTGGAATCGTGTGAAAAAGCAGTGGTGACTACAGAATTGTCAATAAAATGAGCAACTAATTTAACTAAAACTGTTCACAAAAAGAATTCTAGGTTGTAAAACAGTTTAAGAGGGGACTACATGGGAAACGGAACCTGTCAGCTTTTATATTTAACAATGAGAACATAGATTGGAAATAAATATTTCACTAATTAATTAAAACCAAAATAAAATCCTTCCAGAAATTATAAGAGGAAATAAAGATTTAGAGATTTTAAAATGTTTTATTCATATGAGAGACAGAGTTGGAGAGAGAGAGACAGACAAACAGAAACAGAGAGAAAAGTTTTCCATCTTCTGGTTCATTCCCCAAATGGCTGCAACTGCTAGAGCTGAGCTAATCCAAAACCAGGTTGTCAGGAGCCTCCCCTGGGTCTCTCACATGGGTACAGGAGCCCAAGCACTGGAGCCATCCTCCACTGCTTTCCCATGCCATAGGCAGAGGCTAAAACAGGAGCAGCTAGAGCATAAATCGGAACCACAGGTGGAGGCTTACTCTACTATGCCATAGCACTGGCCTCAAGATTTATGCTTCTCCACTGAGCATATCTGCCACTTGCTCCTCTGCATCTTAGAGTCCAACCTGTAACTTCCTAGACTCAAGCAAAGGCCTTTGAAATCATTCACCAAGTGCTGCCTGTACATTTTAACATATTAACATATCTGACACACGGAGTTCACTCCAGTGTCCTGGGAAGTATGAGTCTAGTTCATGTAACATTTCAGTCCTTACCTAACAACACAGATTTGAATAATCCATCTTCCTCTGCCATATCAGAATCATATATGCCCTATCCCCTTTAGAAGTCTATTGGGAAAACAAAATTAAATTGGGTTAAACTATACACAACATTTAGCACAAAGTGTGTGCCATATACTTAACACATTCTCAAGAAATATCTGGTTTGATGCCACAGCGGTTCAATTAAAGCACCATAAAATTACTGCTAATACTGTACAGTTTGTTCTTCCAAAATACATAGAAAATCCTGCCAGATCAGGGACTCTGGCTGTTTCCTTTCATAACATTCTTTGTTCATACATTTAGCATCTTTATTTTGGGTAACTTAAATAGCTGCTTAACTATACTTTTCCCTTTAACTTCTCATGTCCAACTTACTGTCCATACTCAACTGAAACATTCTGTATCCATTCTATTCAAAGAAACTACCAATATCTTCCATCACCTAAGGGATGAAAGGCAAGCATGTCACAGAAGATCCTCCATAGCCTTCTCTGCTGCTCGATCTCACTTTGCAGACCTCCATCCTGTTATCGCCCATCCACCCAAGGTCTCATTTAATTGATTCTCTTTGAAAATGGGATTCCAATCTAGCTTTCTAGGCTGATTTATCTTCCATAGCTCACTCTGCTGTTTTTGCTTCTGTCCTAAAGGCCATGGAGTGTAAACACCACATCAAGCCAAAATTATGCGTCAACCGCCAAACACACAAGAGCGATCTTCCCCCTCAGCTTCTCTAACCATGAGAAATCCTATGTAATCTTCAACTTCCTGCTCAAATTTTATTTTCTCAGAGATATTTCCTGATTCTCCTGGTCAAAATCAGGTGATCACTGAGTGGTCTATCAATACTTGGATCTCACTGTTACTAGAACACTTGTCATAATGTACTGTGGATGTTTGATAATCATCTGCAGTACTAAATCAACTATGCCGTGAACCCCTAGCAGGCAGAAACCTCTGATTCATCTCTCCTTTGCAGTTGTTAAAACATGGAAAACGAGGCCGGCACCGTGGCTCTCTAGGCTAATCCTCCGCCTTGCAGCGCCAGCACACCGGGTTCTAGTCCCGGTCAGGGCACCAGATTCTGTCCCGGTTGCCCCTCTTTCCAGGCCAGCTCTCTGCTGCGGCCAGGGAGTGCAGTGGAGGATGGCCCAAGTGCTTGGGCCCTGCACCCCATGGGAGACCAGGAGAAGTACCTAGCTCCTGCCATCGGATCAGCGCGGTGTGCTGGCTGCAGTGCGCCGGCCGCAGCGGCCATTGGAGGGTGAACCAACGGAAAAGGAAGACCTTTCTCTCTGTCTCTCTCTCACTGTCCACTCTGCCTGTCAAAAAAAGTAATAAAAAATAAAAAGAAAAAATAAAAAAAACACGGAAAACATTACAAATAACTATTAAGTTCAGAGGTAAAGAAGGCCAGCATCTATAACCAGAGATTTCTCCCAGCAACTGCATGTATGAAATCATTTTTGTTTCAATATATTTGGTTTTAAAATCATCATGGAAATGAAAATTAGAGCAGGAGGAACACAGAGTTTGTGGTTCTACTGCATAGTATGGTGATTGAGTTAATGACAGAGTGTTGCACATTTCAATATTGCTAAGTAACAGCAAATTTCAAATGTTCTCATGACAAATATGTTAAGTATTTGATGTGATGGATATGTTAATAACTTGATTTGACCTCTCTATATTGCATTAATAGGTTATCACATCACTTTTTAATCCCTAAATGTACACAATTACAAATTGCTAATTTAAAATGAAAGTGAATTATTTTTTAAATACTAAGGAAGGTAATTAATAGCAGTGAAAAATAGAGAAGGCTGGAATGCTATCAGGAGTAATATAGAAATGGGAAAAAAACAGTAGTAACCTGGCAATTTAATTGCCAACTAAATGAGCAACTAACTTAAATCAATTCAGTTAATTGTATTAATTTAAATTACTTTAATTTAAAAGTTCACATAAAGAATTGTGAAAATAATTTGGAATGCAGTGTAAGGAATTATGTGGAAAAAGAAATTTTCAATTTTCATACTTAATAGTGACAGCTCTTAGAACTTGAAATGTGGACTAAAATGTCCCCAAATGGAAGTCAAGTTCAGCATGATGGACCCTCAACCTGTGGTTGTTGAACTGACAACTTATCATTTGGAGAATAATCTGCAGGTTGTTTTTTGTAATTGATGGTATTACACACATATTAACTGTTTTGCTCAAGAATGTGTTACAAATTTTCCAAGAATCACTTGTGTCAGCTAGCTAGGGCTTCTCAAATAAATTGTTCCAGTCTGAGTGGTTTAATAACATTTATTTCTCACAGTACTGGAAGCTGAGAAGCCTAAGACAAAGACATAAGCAGATTCCAGGTCCAGGGGCCACTTTCTGATGTGTTACCAGTAATTTCTTGGTGTTTCCCCCCACAGTTGAAGAGATAACTGAATCCACTTGGGCTTATTTAATTAAAGCGCTAATCTCTTTGATAAGGTTTCTACCTTCATGACGTAAACATCCCCAAAAGTCTATGCTTTCCAATACCATCCCATTGGAGGTTAGATTTCAGCATATGAATTTGAAGAGGATCAAAACATTCTTTCAATAACACACTTTAAAATATTCATTTCTCCACATCCTTGCCAGCATTTATTGTTTTTTGGTTTCTGTATGAGAGCCATTCTACCTGAGGTGAGGCAAAAATCTCTGTGGTTTTTAATTAAATTTGCCTGATGGCTAGAATACACTGTTGGTGGGAATGTAAACTAGTACAGCCATTGTGGAAGACAATATGAAGATTCTTCAGAAACCTGAAAATAGACCCAGCCATCTTACTCCTAGCAATTTACCCAAACAAAATGAAATTAGCATATGAAAGAGTGATTTGTACCTCCAGGTTTATTATAGTTCAATTCATAATAGCTAAGATATGGAATCAACCAGATGTTCATCAACTGATGACCAGATCGGGAAAAAGTGTTATGTGTACACTATGGAATACTACTCAGCCTTAAAAAAAAAAAAAAAAAAAAAAAAAAAAAAAAGAATGAAACCTGTCTTTCACAATGAAACAGATGCAACTGGTAACAATTATAGGTAGAGAAATTAGCCAGTCCCAAAAAGACAAATACCACATGTTTTCCTTGATCTATGGTAACTAATAGAGTTTTAAAAAAATGTAATGTACATAAGTGAATTGACATTTTGAGATTTCATTATTGTTTACAGCCCTTGTCTCTACCGTTGAGGAACAGTGTATTTTTCTTCTTACTATTTGTTGAATTCTTTATTAGTGGCAGGTTAAGATTATGATTATAAAATAAACTTAAAATATGTCATTATAAAAATTAAAAGAATAAGAAAGGAAAGAGGAGGGAGTGTGGGAGTGTGGGTAAGAGGGAAGGCAGGTTAGGAAGTATCACTATGCTCCTAAATCTATATATATGAAATGCATGAAATCTGTCCACTTTATATAAATAAAAGTTGAAAAAAGCCAAAAAATTAAATTCAACTTAATTTCTTAAGTTCCTGAGAACAATAAATGAATCAAAAGGGAAAACTTGGGTAAACAATGAAGGTGCATGAAACACAGAATTGACAAGGCTCTGAGATTTCAAACTCTACTCTAGCTGTGTGATAGTGAAAATCTTATTCCATTATTCCTCAGTTGCTTTACCCCTTTAATGAGAACCAACTATTTTCCATAAAGTGGTTATGAAAATTAATTGAACCAAAATAGTAAGTTGATTCTTTGGTCCTTTATTCTAAAAATAGTTTTGGTGCAAAGAATAAAAGCTGGTTACTGGTTCTAACCTTTCCTAGTTTTAAATGACTAGCCATAAAAAGCCCAATATTTTATTCCATGGAACATTCTTTTCAATACAGTCTCAGTGTTCTTTACTTCTAATGAGGCTTGGGCTTACTCCTCAACATTGCACCAGCAGCAGCCCCAATCCAGATTGCTCATAATTTCACTGAAGTCTGCATCGGCAGTAGCATTGGGACTGACATCCAGCATCTTTTCATCTGCCATTTCTATGTCAAACATATATAGGGATCAAATGAAACTGATAATTTAGGAAAGTCATGCTCTTCCTTTCTCTTTGGTTGCCTCCTCTAACTTTCTAGGTAAGAATCGTTCTAAAGAACTTACCTCAGAGGCTGCCTGCATACTTCAGACAGAAGAGGGAGAAGGGTAGGATGCACATTTTACATATATTATCTCTAAACTTCATTTTCCAGTAAATAAGTCTGATGACGTGGAAGATATATTTATTTTCCCATATGGTAGATGGGAGAACTGAACCTCTGAGAAGACCAAAGAGTTGGTTGATGGCAGAGAAAACTACTTTCTTAACCTTTTTATTATCATAGCCTTTGCTCTGTCTGTAGCATGAGGCAAGTTCTCAGGCCACAGTCTTTCTCCAAATTGACTACCAGTTCTTATCTCCCATGGTTTCCTGATTATATTTCCATACCTGGACTGGGGGTGGGGGCGGAGGAAACTGCCCTGAGTTTTATTTCCTTTGGCTCAAGTCCAGAGACCTTTGTCAATTCTTATCAACCATTCTCAAAGGTTTGCACTACACTTTCATACTATTTGATTGATGGGCATATTCTTATCCAATGCAAAGATGTTGGTTTTTGCTTTCCTGCAAGTATCTCTGCACTGGTTTAAATAGAGTAGAAGTGTGCCTTCCCCATGCTAACTACAACTGAGGGCCGTGCATGCCCATGGAGCCTACAATACAGCATACACACCCACTTTGCCAATTTGGTTGTGAGGTTGTCATCCTCACACCCAAATAACACACCAGGAGAAATAGTAAAATCCCATAGAACGTTAGGCCCTGGCAGTCATCCAGTCACTTTAGATATTTTGTCAAGCCACCAGCCAGCAGCGAAGCACTACTATGCTGGCAGGGGTAATTGGCTGATTAACTAGAGGAGCTAGGTAATGGACTCTAGTTATCTATAACACCCCCCTCTGCTGTTCACAATGGTCACAGGGAAGGATGAGTTTGATATTCAGGTGCTCAGGAGTGTCACTTGGTACTCCTTGCCTAATCTTCATAATAAACTATCAGGTCCTGAAGACACTGTGTAAGAAAAGCATGGTGACCGAGGGCACAGACTTCTCAGGGACACCACTGACAGGTTAAGACATCTAGATCACTTAGGTGTCAACTAACGGTGAAAGGACACCAGATAAACAAAGTGATGTGGTTCAGTTACAGCCCCAAGACCACCTGAAACAGCAAGGGTTGTTGTTCATCACGTTTACTTTTTCTTATGTTTCTCCAGAAACAATCTGGTCCCAGATTGGATAAGAGGTCAAGCAAGAAGATCTATGTCGAGCAAGGAGTAGTGTGCTACTCACTCCAGTCAGGACTTAGGTTTTCATTTTCCAGCTGCCAAGAGCACTATAGGCCAAATGGACCTAACAGATATCTACAGAACTTTTTATCCTACAGTTGCAGAACACACATTCTTCTCACCAGTGCATGGAACTTTCTCTAGGATAGACCACATGTTAGGCCATAAAACAAGTCTCAGCAAATTCAAAAAAATCAAAAGCA
The DNA here is from genome assembly GCF_051225735.1 of Oryctolagus cuniculus. Classification (NCBI taxonomy): domain Eukaryota; kingdom Metazoa; phylum Chordata; class Mammalia; order Lagomorpha; family Leporidae; genus Oryctolagus; species Oryctolagus cuniculus. The sequence continues at coordinate 157,076,630 of NC_142872.1, read as the reverse complement.
AACCATGCATCTTCTTTGAGAAGAATTGTATGAAGCTTGAAATCAACAACTCAAGAATCCCTAGGACATACGCAAACACATGGAGACTGAGAAACATGATCCTGAATGAACAGTGGATCAAAGAAGAAATAAAGAGAAATCCAGATATTCCTGGAAATGAAGGAAGATAACAATGCAACCCAATCAAGACTTAAGGGATACAGCAAGCAGTGTTAAGAAGGAAGTTTACAACAAATGGTGCCCACATCAAGAAATTGGAAAGGCACTAAATAAATAGTTATCAGTGTGTCTCAAGGACCTAAAAAAAAAAGCAACAAACCAAATTTTAGGAGGAAATAAAAAATTAAAATTGGTTGGAGGAAATTAGTAGGAGTAAAGAAATAATTAAAATTGAAGAAAAAAAAACAAAATTGAAACTAAAAAACAATACACAAGATCAGTCCTAGAAGTTTTAGCCAGAGACATTACGCAAAAAAAAAGAAATCAAAGACAGACAAATTGGAAAGAAGGAAATCAAACCATTCCTATTTGCAGGTGACAGGGTTCCATATGTAGGAGACCCAAAAGACTTTATTGACAGACTATTGGAACTCATAAAAGAGTTTGGTAAAGTTGAGTGTATGAAGTCAACACACAAAAATCAATAGCCTTTGCATACACAGACAATGTCATGGCTGAGAAAGAACTTTTAAGATCAATCCCATTCACAAACACTCAAAAAAGGATCAAATACCTTGGAATAAATTTAACCAAATATGTCATAGATCTCTACAATGAAAATTACAAAACTCTAAAAAAAAAGAAATAGAATAAGATACAAAAAAAAATGGAGAAATCTTCCATGCTTGTGGAATGGAAGAATCAACATCATCAAAATGTCCATACTCCCAAAAGTAATTTACAGATTCAGTGCAATCCCAATCAAAATACAAATAGCATTCTTCTCAGATATAGAAAAAAATCATGCCAAAATTCATATGCAAACACAATAGACCACAAATAGCCAAAGCAATTTTATATAACAACAAAGCCAGAGGCATCACAATACCAGTTTGCAAGACTTACTACCAGGCAATTATAAATAAAACAGCCTGGTTCTGACAAAAAAAAAAAAAAATCAGATGTGTAGATCAATGGAACACAATAGAAACTCCAGAAATCAATCCACGTATCTACCACCAGCTTATCTTCAACAATGAGTTAAAATCAATCTGTGGAGCAAGGACATATTCCTTAATAAACTGTGTTGAGGAAACTGGATCTCTGCATACAGAAATATGAAGCAAAACCCCTACCTTACACCTTACACAAAAATCCACTCAAAATGTATCAAGGACATAAATCTATGATCTGATACTATCAAATTACTAGAGACCATTGGTGAAACCCTGCAAGACATTGGCATAGGCAAAGAGTTGTTGAAAAGATCCCAGAAACACAGGCAATCAAAGCCACAATTGACAAATGGGATTACATCAAACTGAAAATATTTTGACACTGCAAAAGAAACACTCAGCAAAGTGAAGAGGCAACTGATGGAATGGGAGAAAATATTTGCAAACTATACAACTGATATCTGACTAGTATCCAGAATTCATATAGAGCTCAAGAAATTCAACAACAACAAAACAAGCAATTCAGTTAAGAAATGAGCAAAGGACTTGAACAGACATTTTTCAAAAAGAAATTAATGGCCAGCAGACACATGAAAAAATGCTCAGAATCACTAGCCATCAAGAAAATGCAAATCAAAACCACAATGAGGTTTCATCTCACCCAGTTAGAATGACTTCCAAACACAATACATCAATCAACAAATGCTGGCAAGGATGTAGATGAAAAGGTACCCTAATCCACTGCTGATGGGAATATAAACTGGTGCAGTCTATGGAATACAGTATGGAGAGACTTGAGAAATCTGAATATAGACCTACACTATGACCCAGCTATCCTACTCCTTGGGGTTTACTGAAACAAAATGAAATCAGCATATGAAAGAGTGATCTGTACTTCCATGTTTATTGCAGCTCAGTTCACAATAACTAAGATATGGAATCAACCCAGATGGCCATCAGCTAAAAACTGGATAAAGAAATTATCGGATATATACATTATGGAATATTACAGAGGAGTAATAAAAATGAAATATTGTCATTTGCAAATAAGTGTATGCAACTGGAAACCATTATACTTAGTGAAATAAACCAGTCCCCAAATAGCAAATATCATATTTTCTCCCTGATCTGTGGAAACTGAGTACCTAAAAGGTAAACTATAGAAATGAAATTGACACTTTGAGATTCAATGATTTTGAATAGCTATTGTCTCAACTGTTGAGAAACTGTGTTTTGTTTGTTTTTCTTTTTTTTAACTTTTATTTAATGAATATAAATTTCTAAAGTACAGCCTATAGATTACAATGGCTTCCCCCCCATAACGTCCCTCCCACCCGCAACCCTCCCCTTTCCCACTCCCCCTCCCCTTCCATTCATACTATTTGTTGAAGTCTTTAACCAGTGTTGGGTTAATTTTATATCCATAAAATAGATCTCTATAAAAAATAAGAATGGGAATTTTACTTTAATTAGATGTTGGTAATATTTGAGCATATTGATTTAGTAGAGATTATTAAGATTCATTTTAGCTGATTTTTATACTTTTTGTAAAGTAGTTACAAGAAATTTAAAATTACAAATGGCTTGCCTTTCTGGCTCACATTATATGTCTACTAGCGTGCATCCATATGTAATAGTAGTAACAAATAATAATTACTCAACATAAAACAGGTGCAGATGGCAATTGGCTGCTGTAGCAGCACACACAAAACAGAATCAGAAGGAATTATGTACCTGTTCAACACCGAAAATAATTATGTGCCAATTGTATGAACTAGTTTCCTCAAAACAATGCCTCCCATACTTTAAATTCTGAGTCTTCAGGTCCTTTTGAGCAGCATTCATTTTTCACCCTAATCATATTAATCAATATTGTTTAGAGATGGGAGAATTGTTAAAACTGAGCAGACCTGGGTTTTAGTCCTGTCTCTACTATCGGCTCTTTTTGCCCCTAGAGTCACTTTACCCTCCTAAACAAGCAATCTGAGCACGAGTATGTATAGTTTAATATATTCTCTGCATTCTTCTAAGCAATTGTAATTATAATTTATGAGGTATCTATTTCTACCTCTGCAGTTTTCAGGTGAGGGAACTGGGACACTGAACAGTTAAGCAACTATCCAAATTTGCACAGCTAGGATGTGAAACAAGCAGAATTTGAACCAGTTTGTTTAGTTCTAGAATCCATGATCCATTCAGTGGCTCCCAAGGTAGGACTGGAAGCAGCTGTCCCTCATCCAGAAAAGGAAACAAATTGTCTTAAAGAATTTAAGAGCAATAATACACCTGAGTGATCATCAGTCTGTATTTATTGTCACCATCCAGCTGGCAATTCTAAATGATGTCAAGGAAAAAAATACATTCCAGGTTCTAAGCAATTGGTGTGACTAATGTGTATACAGGCTTCAAAATGGCTATGTCTATTCTCTATTAATAAAATGGAAGTTAATTCAGAAAACTTCCAGTTCTAGAGAGGCCCCTAATACAGGCAGAATCAACTTTACACGTTGATTAGAGAGTAAGTTACAACAATTAAGAAGCATTTGGACTCACTTTCAGTCCACACTGTCATAGTACACCTTGCTATTTTTAACCAGCAAGTGACAGATGAACAATGACAGCACAGTGATGGCAAGGATGAAGAAAAAAGTTTGGGTTGCTTCAATTCTGTCACCCCCTGTGACATCTAAAACGTCAGGCAATTAAACAGAGTGTGAAACGCAAAATATAAAGTTTTTATTTACCAAGTATACACTTCAGTTATCCATGAAATATATTCACCCTCTTTGAAGATTACTACTGGAAAAAAATTCCTCCCTAAAGAAGGAGATAGCAAAATCAGATCAGCTTCAGGAATGAATTGCTAGATTTTCCTCTTAGCTCTTTCTCAGGAGAAACAGACTTTCTGATATGTCATGTCTTATTATCATATCACTTCTATGTCATCCTATTTCTGAATATGGACAGTTCAGAGTGCCTGAAATCCTACAAAATGAAGCATGGAATAAGTAATCAAAATCCTCATCTACAAGATCTAATAGCCACCTTCCAAATTTTCTTCCAACGGCTCACTGGAGCTTCATGATTTGTTTCTCAGAAATGTGGACTGCCTACAAGATAGTGTTTCTTTGTAGCTCTGGGCCTAACATCCTCCCACCTTCAATCATCCAAATACCCTCATGGGTTCCCCAGATACACCATGGTTTTCCTCACTCCTTACCTGTGTGTCTATTCTGCCCTATACCTGAGAGCCTTCCACACTCCCTCTCTGACCCACCTGATCTCCTAGAAAACCCACGTCATCCTTCAGGATCCACATGTGAGTATCCCATGGTTAAACCTAGGGCAAAATTAGTGTTTATTTCATTATTGAGCACTTACCATGGTCTCTGGAATTCTTGTTCATATGTTTACTTTTCTTTGTTCCGTGAGAAAAGTGGCCTCTTGTTAAATAACTTTCGTTTTGTTCCTTTTCTTTATTCTTTTTGTTATACCTAAGAAGCCTGGAGCAACATCTATTTCCTTGTACAACTGCAATAGGTATTTAGTTAATAAATACCTGAATGAGGGCCAATATTTTCTGATTGTTTAGGCTGGTGTCCCTAGGGAAGAATATAATTATATTTAGATCAATAAAGAAAAGTGTCTAAGCCTGGGATTCCCAGAAAACAGCCTGAAGCAAATATTAATGGGTAGCCTTCAACAGGAGTACAATGATAGAACACAAAAAAGGAATAGAAGAGGAATAGGGGAAAAGAATTACAGGGTGAGCATTACGTAAGAGATTAGTTGGCCATGTAGTATATCCCTGCAAAAGCAGAAAGAAGTCACCATGTTCCACTGTCTTGAGAAAGAAGAGAAAACAATTTATTTGCCAGTTCATGCCCCTCTCTTGTCCCTCAGTGGCCCGAGTTTACCAAATGAGCATCAGCACTCCAATGGTGCTAGACTATGCTACATTGTCCCTCCAAATAGCCTCTTGGGAAGCTGTAATCTCCTTAGTATATTTGGACTAAACATGAACCCTACTGATGCTATAGTTCTCAATACTGAGGGCTCCATGAAGGCCACGCTGAAGTCTGATTCTTGTCACCAGAGGTGGCAGCTGCAAGATACAAATGAGGGAGGTAGGAACTAGGTTTGTGTGGGGAGCAACTGGGAGCAACTCGGACTAGACTAAGTTACTGGAGTTGAGACTTATTCTATGCATCTGCTCTCCCACAATATGGCGCTGGGAGAAGAGGAAACAGCTTCTACACAGCTGCCTCCAGTTCAACCAATAAGCAGCAGGACCTGCTCCTGATTGGAGGAGAGCAGCGTATTCGGCGTGTGGGTAGCAGAGTTGGGATTGGCGGAAGAGGACTATAAAGGAGGAGAGAGACAACATGCACCAGGAACATCTATCTAAAGGAACACCTGTGCAGCCCCCGAGAGAGCCGGCCGGCGGTGGTGTGCCGCTCCCCCGCGGAAGTGGGGAATGTGGCAGGGGGAACCGCCCTTCCACGGAGGTGGAAGGGACAGTAGCCAACCCGGGAAGAACCAGCAGCAAACCCGGGGAGGGCCGAGCAGACAGAAGAACAACGCAGGGTCCTGTGTCGTTCCTCCACGAAGACGGGGAGCGACAGGTTTGCTTGCAGGAACTGCAGGAGCCATAATGAGGAAAGAATCAATTACAAATAGCCAAGCAACACATCACAGGTGCATCAGCTGGATCTGTTAAAAAATGATTAGTAGCAAATAGCATTTTAAATGAAGCCTTTACATTGAAGCAAACTCAAATTGGACCCTGGGCTAAAATGGTAAAAGGGAAAAAACTTTATTTATAGTGCTTGAATCGTGTGATGAGGAGAGCAGACATCAATCAAAGAATCATCAAAGAATCATCAAGTATATGAAAACATGCAAATGTGAAAAGCACACAAAAAGAGAAAAGTGATGTCATCTTTACAGGACCTGTGATAGGTTGTTGCTCACAAACCAGAGTCAGGGAAAGATGTTCTGAAGAAATCCAATGAAGTCCAGACATTAAAAATGAAAAGTAATGATCAAAGGCCCAAGAGAAAGGAAAACACAGAGAGCAATGGTGGATAGCAGTGAAGAGCAGGGGTCCAAGGGATGTGATGAAAGATGAGTTTGAGGCCACTTGAAGATAGAGACTTAGACACAGACTGTGTTGAAGGAGACTGTGAAGTGCACATTGGGATTCCATGTTTTTACTTCCATGATAGTAGTAGGAATTTATGAGATGAGTGTAGCAGGTTCATCATGCATTAAATTGCTGACCAGATTAGCATTGTCAGAAGACCACACTGATGGTGGGAAAGAAAATAAACCAAAGAAAGAAAGGATTCAGCAGGACCAATGAAGATATCATCAAGGCTTGGAACTGAGGCAGAGATGGTGGAGTTCAAAGTAAAAGCAGAAGGAGTTGAGAGAGTGCATCACTTTACACTATTCTGGATCATACACCTGTTATCCTCTCCTGAGACTTAGTGAAGCACTTTTTCCTATCAGGCAGGTATGCCACTGCCCAAAAGCAATGCATCTTCCACACATAAAAGGTTCTTCTGTACTTCCTTCCCTCTCCTCCAATATTTAATAATGTTAAGATGTGTGCTTACATGAGCTCTGGGATTATTAATTTAAAAGGAACAGTAATGACGGTAAAGCATATTCATAATAACCACCATCATCTTATTTTTCTGGTTTGAATGGAGGCAGTCATTTCTATTGTTGAGAACTTTGCAAAAGACATGGGTCTGCTTTATTTTGCCAGAATGCAGACAAGACTCATCCCTACTGCTGCCCCATACTCATCTTCTCAAGGTCAGGAAACACTCTGCTTGACTCACCACATTGTCATGTAAGCTAGTGAGAGTTGTCTGTTCAAATAAACTATAAATCACATACAGCAAGAATCATTATGATTGCCACAATAGCAAATTGCAAAAGCATTATTTAGTTCAGTGCACTATAATGCAGGACTTGATTTTTGCCACAATAGGAAATACGATACTATTATTCGGTGCAGTAATGCCAGCAATAGAGGAAAAAAGCCAATAAATTTTCTTTATAAAATGTAACTATAAAATAAAATGCAAAGTCTTGTGGAAAATATTAAATATTAACTTCTGTGAAGCATCCAAATAAAATCCCATCAAAATTCTAATAGGCAGATTAACTTGCTTCTATGATGATGACTTTTTAGTGGATTTTATGCTTGAATTGGTCACATACACTTGCTGATTGATATTTTTAATGAAACTCTTTTAAAATTTTAATATTCACAACAACTAAAAACTGTCTTTATTTGAGTAGGTGATAATAAAAGGTAAAACCATTTTTACAACTATTCAAAATTACAACAGCTGAAATTAATTTACGGAATGCAGTAGACCTTTCTTTTATTTCAATGACAAAAGTATTGAGGACATTCCTTATGATAATGTGAATGGATTTCAAAAGCCATCAAGTGTCTTAATATAGAGTATTTCTAAACAATGAAGAAGTTCTTATTTGAAAACACCTAAATTGTTAAATTTATTATACTCTACAGCTAGTTTGGACAAAAAAGCACAAAAGAGCTATCACTAGCAGAACATATCAAACACGAATAGGACAGATGAACACAGTATTTATGAAAGCACAGACACTCTGGTCTAGCCCCTACAGTTGGAGCCTCCAGATCTTACGGAAGCTGACTCCCAGCTTCACCAACCCTGCCTGCTGGGGTGCAGTCTGTCTTCCAACATGAACTTTCCCATGGACTCTACAGGCATCTGGTCCACAAAGTGCAGAACAGTCCTCTATGACTGAGGCTACTGTGGCCATGTTGCCCATCTCACAGTAGGGCAAAAGGCAGGTTTATCTGCTTCATGTCATTGCCTCTAGTTGCCCAACTTGACCTCAGCCATCAGCTGCCACCCTTCATCCAAAATCTCCTGAGTCTATAAAACCAAGATCACAGGTTTCTGCTACCTAAGCAATATTGGATGACAAAGGCATGCCAGCAACCTACTCCAAACCACGTTCTTGAAAACTCTGGCTTAGAGGAATCTCCTTTACCTGCAGTACTGAGAAAGTCAAGAGCACAGTAGCCCCCTTCTCTTGCCGGATGCCATACTGTTTTTTTCCTAAACATACATACCTACAATTCTGTTTAATTTATAAAATAGGCACAAAAGGATTTAATAGTAACTAACAAAAATAGAATAATACAACAATATGCTGTAACAAAATTTAATACATGAATTATTTCTGGAATTTTCCATTTTATAGTTTCAGACAATGGTAGACCTCAGCTAACTGAAACTAAAGACAGCAAAAATGTGAATAAGAGCGGACTATTGACTTGCACATGACAGACTTGTAAATTCAGTATTAGCACATGAGCTCTGCTGACATTCCAGAAGAAATGATAATCATTAAATTATTATTCGTTGTGAGTCACTAAATAGGCCCTGGAGCCTCCACAAGTGCCCTCATCTGCATGCAGTGAAGTGCAGTTCTCCCTTCCTTTTTATTATTTTAATTTAAATTTCTTTTTAACACATTCAGTAACATCTGTAGATATGTCTAAGAACAAAGTGATATAGCCCTCCTCCCTCACTCCCACCATCCTTTCTTTTAATTTTCTTTCTGTCATTTGCTTTCAGTTTTTGAGATAACATATTTTAAATGGCATTACAATAAAAAGGTTTAATACTTCCCCAAATAAGAAGCTTAATGAATAAAAGGCAAAAAGACACTAGTTTAGTGGGCATATAGACAATGACTGTAAACTATTATTGAATAGAAAATGACCATTTCACCCATATATAGTATCTCTGAGTCATTCATAATTTCTTTGAACAAAATAGAATCATTGATAATATAACATCTAAATATTTCTCATATGGTTACAAGATCATAATTAAGTTAATTTAGATTTTAAGCCACTTTCTATCAACAGTTATGCACAAAAATAATTTTAGGCAGATTGTTATGCAATCTATTAGTTTTATACTCTATCAGTTACTACAGATCAAGGAAAACAGATGGTATTTGTCTTTTTGAGATTGGCTTATTTCACAAGTATAATGGCTTCCAGTCAAATACATTTTGTTGCTAATGACAGGATTTCATTATTTTCATGAAGAGTACTATTCAATCGTGTATATATATATATATCACATTTTCTTTACCCTGTCATTGTTTGATGGGCGTCTGGGTTGATTCCTTGTCTTACAAATTGTAAATTGAGCTGCAACAAACATGAGGATACAGGTCACTCTTTATTATGCTAATTTCATTCTGTTTGGATAATATCCCAGGAGCGGGATGGCTGGATCATATGGTAAATCTATTTTCAGCTTTCTGAATATCTCCATACTGTCTTCCACATTGGCTATCCCAGTTTGCGTTCCCACCAACCGTGGATTAGGGAACACTTTTCCCCACATCTTGCCATCATTCATTGTTTTTTGATTTCTGTATGAGAGTCTTTCAAACTGGGGTGAGGTAGAACCTCATAGTGGTTTTGATTTGCATTTTCCTGATGGGTAGTGATCTTGAGCTTTTTTTTTTTTTTCATGTATCTCTTGGCCATTTGAATTTCATCTTTTGAAAAATGTCTGTTCAAGTCTTTTGCCCATTTCTTAACTGGATTGCTTGTTTCATTATTTTTTTAGTTTCCTGAGCTCTTTACAGATTCTAGATATTAATCCTTTGTAAGTTGCATAGCTTGCAAATATTTTCTCCCATTCAGTCAGTTGCTTCTTCATATTGTTAACTGTTTCCTTTGCACGGGAGGAGCTTCTCAGCTTGATGTAATCCAATTTGTCTATTTTTGCTTTGACTGCCTGTGTTTCTGGGGTCTCTTCCAAGAAGTCTTTCCTATGCCAATATCTTGCAGATGTTCTTCAATGTTCTCCATTAGTAATATAATTGTATCAGGTCATAGATTTAGATGCTTGATCTATTTTGAGTTGATTTTTGTATAAAATATAAGGTAAGGGTCTAGTTTCATACTTTTGCATGAAAAGATCCAATTATCCCAGGACAACCTGCTGAAGATACTGCCCTTTCTCCAGGGATTGACTATAGCTCATATGTCAAATATTATTTGGTTGTTTTGGGGGATTCTTTTCTGTTCCATTGGTCTACATGTCTATTTTTGTATAAATAGAAGATGTTTTGATAATAACTGCCTTGTAGTATGTCTTGAAATCTGGTATCATGATGCCTCCAGCTTTCCTTTAGTTATTTGAATTTGGCTTTCATATTTTGGATCTCTTGTGCTTCCATATGAATTTTAGCGTCATTTTTTTTAAAATCTGTGAAGAACATCATTGGTAGATTGATTGGGACCACATTCTATCTGTAAATTGTTTTCAGTAGTATGCAAATTTTTATGATATTAATTCTTCCAATCCACGAACATGGAAGATTTTCCCATTTTTTATGCCTTCTATTACTTTTCCTAATGTTTTGCAATTTTCATTGTAGAGATCTTTCATCATCTTGGTTAAATTTATTCCAAGGTATTTAAGTTTTTGTAGTTACTGAGAGTGGAACTGATCTTACAGGTCCTTTCTCAGGCATTTTTATTTATTCTTTAATTTTAATTATTTCTTACCTCCTACTAATTTGGGGTTTTGTTTGTTATTATTTGTCTAAGTCCTTGAGATGCCTTGATAGCTTATTTATTTGATGCCTTTCTAATTTCTGCATGTAGGCATTAAATGCTATAAATTTCCTCTTAACACTGGTGTTGCTGTATCCCATAAGTTTTCATATGTTATATTGCCATCTTTAATTTTCAGGAATTTTTCAATTGAGTGAAATAAGCCAATCCCAAAGGGACAAATACCACTTGTTCTCCTTGATAGGTGACAACTAACTGAGCACCAAAAAGGAAACCTGTTAAAGTGAAATGAACACTAGTAGAAACGGTGACTTGATCAGCCCTCACCCTGACTGTTGATGAGCAGCTTAATATGTTATCCCTCTTAGTATTTTTTTTTGTTTGTTCTACTTAATACTTTTGGTTGAATACTATAATCAATACACAATTCTTCTTAAGTGCTGAAACTTAACTGAAAAGTGATTGCTGTTAAATATAAGAGTGGGAATAAGAGAGGGAAGAGATGTGCAATTCGGGACATGCTCAAGCTGACTTGCCTCAAACAGTGGAGTTAGAAACATACCAGGGGATTCGAATTCAATCCCATTGAGGTGGCATGTACCAATGCCATCTCACTAGTCCCAGTGATCAATTTCCCTTTTTATTTTTTTATGAGCATGTTGTTTAGTCTCCATGTATTTGTATATTTTCCAGATGTTCTTAGGTTATTAATTTATAGCTTTAATGTATTGTGGTCAGAAGATACATGGTATGATTTCAGTTTTTGTGAATTTGCTGAGACTTGCTTTATGGCCTTGCATATGATCTATTCTAGAGGAAATTCAATGAACTGATGAAAAGAATGTGTATTCTGGGGCTGGTGCCATGGCTCACTTGGCTAATCCTCCACCAGCAGCGCCAGCATCCCATATCGGCCCTGGGTTCTAGTCCCAGCTGCTCCTCTTCCAGTCCAGCTCTCTGCTGTGGCCCAGGAAGGCAGTGGAGGATCGCCCAAGTGCTTGGGCGCCTGCACCCACGTGGGAGACCAGGAGGAAGCACCTGGCTCCTGGCTTCGGATGGCCCAGCGCTGGCTGCTGCGGCCATTTCGGGGGTGAACCAACAGAAGGAAGACCTTTCTCTCTGTCTCTCTCACTGTCTAACTCTATCTGTCAAATAAAAAAAAAAAGAATGTGTATTCTTTAAGTGTAGGATCAAAGGTTCTGTAGATACCCGTTACGTGCATTTGGTTCATAGTGTAGGTCAGCTCAGTTGTTTCTTTGTTGACTTTCTGTCTAGTGGATCTGTCCATTGATGAAAGTGGAGAGTTGAAGTCCGTCATTATTATTGTATTGGAGTCTATGTCACCCTTTAGATCCATTAATATTTCTTTTAAATAGCCAGACACCTTGGTATTGGGTGCATATATATTTATTATAGCCACATCTTCTTGTTGAATTTGTCCTTTAATCATTATATTATGCCCTTCTTTGTCTCTCTTTTTTAAAGATTTGTTTACTTATTCAAACAGCAGAGCTACAGAGAGGCAAAAGCAAAGGTGGGGTGGGGATCCCCTGATCTATTCCCCAAATGGTTACAACAGCCAGAGGTGAGCTAATCTGAAGCCAGTAGCCAGGAGCTTCTTCCAGGTCTCCCATGCAGATGCAGGGGCCCATGGACTTGGACCATTTTCTATGCTTCCCAGGCCATATCAGGGAGCTGGATCAGAAGTGGAGCAGTAGGGATTCGAACTGTTGCCCACATGTGATGCCAGCACTGCAGGCAGCAGCTTTACCCGATACGCCATAGCATCGGCCCCTTGGGAAGAACTGCTATAATCCGAAAGTTGCACTTATGAAACTTATATTTATTAAATAAAAGCTTTCTATAAAAAAGTTTTTGTGTTAAATTTCATTTTGTCTGATGTTAAAATGGCTGAATCTCCTCATTTTTGCTGTCTATTAGCATGGAATATTTTTTTCCATCCTTTCACTTTTAGTCTGTGTGTGTCTTAGATAGTAAAGTATGTTTCTGTAGGCAACAAATAGGTGTTTTTTTTTAATTCATTCAGCTGATCTGTATTTTTTTTAACTTTTATTTAGTAAATATAAATTTCCAAAGTACAGCTTATGGATTACAATGGCTTTTTCCCCCCCATAACTTCCCTCCCACCCACAACCTTCCCATCTCCCCCTCCCTCTCCCATTCCATTCACATTAAGATTCATTTTCAATTATCTTTATATACATAAGATCTTTAATTGGAGAATTTAGACCATTTATATTCAAGGTTACTATTGCTAAGTAACTGTTTGTCCATGCCATTTTCTGTAAATATTCCTATTGTTTGGTTTGCATTTCATTGTACTTTTCCTAGGAGATTTTCTGCTTTCACATTTTTTCATAGAGAAGACTGTCTTTCTGTGCTTCTATATAGCACATCCTTAAGCATCTTTCGTAAGGCTGAATGAATGGTGACAGATTCTTTGAATTTCTGTTTGTTATGGAAGGTGTTTATTTCACCTTCATTCACAAATGAAAGCTTTGCAGTATATAGTATTCTGGGTTGACAGTTTTATTCTCTTAAGTCTTGGACTATGTCTCTCCATTCTCTCATAGCCCATAGGGTTTCTTATGAAAAATCTTCGGTCATTCTAATTGGAGATCCTCCAAATGCAATCTGGTATTTCTCTCATGCATATTTTAGAATCTTTTTTATGTTTTCTCTGTTGAAAATTTGACTACAATGAGTTATGGTGAAGATTTTCCTGGTCATGACTATTAGGAGCTCTATGTGCTTCCTGCACTTTCTTTCTCCAAATTAGAAAAGTTTGCTGTTACTATTTCACTGAATAGGCCTCCTAATCCATTCTCTCTTCCCACTCCTTCAGGAACTCCTAAACCTATTTGTTGGGTCACTTGAGAGAATCCCATAAACCTTGAACATGGTTTTTAGTTTTTCTAATTTCTCTTCCTTATTTTTTTTTTTTTTTTGTCAGATGAGATGTTTCCAAAGATTGGTCTTCTAGCTCAGATATCCTTCCTTTTGCCTCACCAAGTAAGTTGTTTTTTTGTTTTTTGTTTTTTGTTTTTTGGGTTTTTTTTGACAGGCAGAGTGGACAGTGAGAGAGAGACAGAGAGAAAGGTCTTCCTTTTGCCGTTGGTTCACCCTCCAATGGCCACCATCACCGGCGTGTTGCTGCCGGCGCACCGTGCCTATCCAAAGGCAGGAGCCAGGTGCTTCTCCTGGTCTCCCATGGGGTGCAGGGCCCAAGCACTTGGGCCATCCTCCACTGCCTTCCCGGGCCACAGCAGAGAGCTGGCCTGGAAGAGGGGCAACCAGGACAGAATCTGGGGCCCGCCCGGGACTAGAACCCAGTATGCCAGCACCACAAGGCAGAGGATTAGCCTACTGAGCCGCGGCACCGGCCTACCAAGTAAGTTTTTAAGGCTTCCTCCTATTTTTTAATTTGACATACTGAATTCTTCATTTCTAATATTTCTGTTTGATTTCTCTTCAAGATTTCTATCTCATGGGAGAATTTTTCATCCATGTCATGTATGGATTACTTCATCTCATGTATTTGCTTCTCATTGCTTCTCAGTAATCCTATGATGATTCTCTTGAATTCCTTTTCAGGCATTTCACCAATCTCTTCATCTTCACATTCTAATATTGAAGTGTTGTTTTGTTCCTTTGGGGGAGTCATGTTGTCTTCCTTGTTCTTGTTTCTTGTATTCCTGAAATTATTTTTAGGCATTTGTGAAAACACTTGGTTTTCTCTGTTGATGGGTTTTATCTTTGTATGCCTCTATGTCTTAGCAGTGTCTGATCTATCAATGGATACCCAGAGGTATGTGCTGGGTTGAGCTAGGGAGCTCTGGCCAGTGTTCAAGTGTGGGATGAGAATCCAGGGTAACATTGTGTGTGGATGCAGAGAAGGAAATATGCTTTGGATTAGAGGGTTCCCTGCCCCCTGCTAGGTCTTGAGGCCAGACTCAAAGTCAGTGTGGTACACAAGGATCTCCCTCATCCAATATCCCCAGTGGCATGAGCTGCCTCAATCTGCCCTCACCTCACTCTCAGAACTTGGTGTCTCCTCCAGCCCTGGCTATAAGAGTTGTGGATGCTAGCCCCACTTGCTGCTGTGAGTCCTCACCTTTCACACTCCTCCACAGTATTCCTCTTCTTTCTGTAGAGTTTCCACTGCAAAAGTCTTTCCAGCTCCCCACTGGGAGTACACTTCCTCCATTTTTCTTCTATTACCATCTGCTACCAGAATCATCATGTCTTTTCCCTTTTCAGCCATATTGGAAGCCTCCTAAAGTCACTGTTATGGTCATTGGGCATGAGGTTGCTGCCTAACTGCTCACAGCACAGAGGCCTAACTGCACTCACCACCGCCCACTGGTGCCTCTCACCAGCAGCTCTCCAGAAAGATCCTAACTCTACCTTCAGAACTAAGTACTGCAGGAATTTTAATTACTAGAAAAAATGAGCTTTTAACCTTAAAGGCGAATATGCATCAACAGAGTATTAGACATACGAGTTAAAATTACTAAAGGCTCAATTGCATCCAAGTAATACCTCAAACAGAGATTAGTAGAAATAAGATTCACTCATATTTCACAGCTCTTGTCAGGTTTTAAAATGTTCAATATAATTCAACTGATGGCTTTTGCATGATTGAACAATTATCAAGTGGAAATCATGATTCATTATAAATTCCAAAAGTAATGTCCCTTAAAAGTGGTTAAATATTTCTCTTAATGGAAGGAAATTTCTCTATTTTCTTTTTCTCTAATTCTTAATTTTCTGCACTGCAAAAACTAAAATAGGAATGAGAAGAACCCAATCCCCCATTGCCTTGCAGATGGCCTCAGGCATGCCACTTAAAATCTGTGATTCAGTGTTCCAGCTATAAACCAAAGATATGAGCTGAAATTATGTATGAGGCCACATAGCACTAAAATTCCACAATGTTATCTTTGATTTATTTCCTCACATTACTCAATTGACTTGGATTATTTTCTTCGGGAACTGCATTTTCTCCAATGTAAAATGTTATTCAGATTAACACTGAAAGTCAAGACAATAAAATAATAGCATCAAAAGACATAAGATCTGTATAACATTGGCAGGAATGTGGTGTTGCACATCTGTGCATACATACTCAGGGACTTTTGGTATGTAGTCAGTGTTCAGTAGTATTTAGTGAATTCAAAGAAGGATCCTTGCTAAACATACAGCCTTCTTTATTTTGGGAAGATATTTTTCTTGTTTGTTTTGTTTATAAAAGGGAATTCTTTGCTGAATTTTTCAATTCCTATATGGGTGACATATAGGAATTCAGGAAGTCCCCAAATGAGTAAAAACCTTCTCCGATGCACAGACATCCCATATTATCCTTCAATATAATGCACAGAGTTGTTTTTCTAGGCAGTGCCCTTGAAGTATTCATGTATTGCACCATGAATTCCTTCCACAATCTTTCCTCAGCCATCTTCCATAAGTCAAAGATCTACTCTCAATGCAAGGGATACAGAGGTAGATGAAAATAACAGCAGTGCAGTTTTGCTGTAGCTTAGAGATTCTGAAGGAAAAAATACACAGAAAAGCATATAAATACATGTCAAAGAAAATTCTCAAAAAATAGTTATTATTATAGAATAAAAACATGTAGCTGGATATCAAGACAATGTGAAAAACTAAGATAAAGAGGTAATTCAAATAAGGTGATCTCAAGAAATGATCCTTTAGAGGACATCATGTGGCAAAATAAAGGCAGTGGAAGATCTGGATACCCATTGACCAGCCACAGGCAGTGGCAAGCTCAAGTTTCCTAATACCCAAAAGATCTTGAAGACTTGAAGAACACATACATATAGGTCATTGTGGTCAGAGTGTCCTAAGGGGCCGGTGCTGTGGTGTGGCAGGTTAAGCCACCGCATGCAGTGCTGAAATCCCACATAGGCACCGGTTCAAGTCCCGGCTGTTCCACTTCCAATCCAGCTTTCTGCTATGGCCTGGGAAAGCAGTAGAAGAAAGCCCAAATCCTTGGGCCCCTTCATCCACGTGGGAGACCCGGACAAAGCTCCTGGCTTCGGATCAGCACAGCTCCAGCCATTGCTGCCAATTGGGAAGTGAACCAGCGGATGGAAGACCTCTCTCTCTCTCTCTCTCTCTCTCTCTCTCTGCTGTGGGGAGCAACCCGGACTGGACTAAGTTACTGGAATTAAGACTTATTCTATGCATCTGCTCTCCCACAATATGGCGCTGGGAGAGAAGAAAACAGCTTCTACGCAGCTGCCTCTTGCCAACTTGAGTGCTGACCCCCAGGAGCTGATCCTGCTCCTGATTGGAGGAGAGCAGCGTACTCGGCGTGTGGGCAGCCGAGTTGGGATTGGCGGAAGAGGACTATAAAGGAGGAGAGAGACAACATGCACGAGGAACATCTAAGGGGGAACATCTATCTGAAGGAACACCTGTGCAGCCCCCGAGAGAGCCGGCCGGCGGTGTGCCGCTCCCCTGCGGAAGTGGGGAAAGTGGCAGGAGGAACCGCCCTTCCACGGAGGTGGAGGGTCGGTAGCCAACCCGGGAAGAACCAGCAGCAAACCCGGGGAGGGCCGAGCAGACGAAAGAACAGTGCAGGGTTTAGTGTCGTTCCTCCATGAAGGGGGGGGGGGGGGCGACATAATGGTGCCATGACTCGGATAGGAAACTTAGGAGGGAAGAAGCTATTGAAAGCCTAGGCATAGACTCGGATACGGACTACGGGGGGAAGCTGGGAGAAATCTCTAAGGTCGAAAGCGAAAGTGAAAGCTAGAACAAACAGACTCGGATACAGACTGTGGGAAAGAAGTTAGGATTTAAAGTGAAAGCAAGAAGAAACTTAGACTCAGATACGGACTGCAGGTTGAAAGTGAAAGTGAAACCTATAAGAAATTTAGACTTGGATACAGACTGTGGGGAGAAGCCAGGAGAAATGAGGGAGGAATATTGTTGGAAGAAAACTTAGGGAAACATACCGGGTAGAGAAAAATATGTTAGGGAGGATGTAGCCGCGGGGGCAGGCTGAGGCGGAGACGAAAGCTACTTTGGGATTCGTCGAGTTAGCCCGGGAATAAGGGGCGAAAAGTTAAAACCAGAAGCGGAAACGTAAGCCAGGTTGGAATCCGTCAGATTAGCCCAGGGAGCAAAGGACAGGAAGCCAAATCGTGGGGCGGAAACGTGAGCTGGGTTGAATTCGCCAGGTTAGCCCGGGGAACTTGGATTGAACGCTAGTGGCGGAAATGTGAGCTGGGGCTGTGTGACTTGCAGAGGCTGCCGCGCGCAGAGAGAGCGTGCAGGGCACAAGTAGATAGGGAACGCTGGGCTAGTGCGAGGTCGTGGTGCGGGCACGAAGCCGGGAAGCCGCGCAGATGAGAGAAGCTGGCTGAAGCGGCTCAGAGCCGGGAAGCCGCTGAGAAGCAGCCTAGGGGCAGGCGCCGGGAAGCCGCAGGGATAAGAGAAACAGAAGTTTTAGAAGTAAAATGAGAGAAATAGGAATGCTGGTAGATAGAAGTAAAATAGGAATGCCCGGAGATAGAGAAATAGAGAAAGGCCTCCCCAAAACACAGCAATGAGAGAGCCTGGATTCAGTCTGCCTGATTAGGATGATAAGCACCTGCGGGCGGCTAGCAGCTTATGCGCCGCAGGTCACCGAAGACAGGCACGAATTAACATCAATAAGTCTCCCCACAATACGGCAATGAGAAGGCTTGGATTCGGTTTGCCTGATTGCTAGGTTTTGTAAGCACCTGCAGGCAGTTCTAGCAGAGTAGAGCATGCGCTGCAGGGCACCGAACACAGGCACGCATCAGCGCCTAAAAACCTCCTCACAACATGGCGAAGAGAGGACCCGGATTCGGTTTGCCTGATTGATAGGACTTGTAAGCACCTGTGGGCAACTCTAGCAAGCAGAGCAGAGTGTGTGCCGCAGGACACCAAAGACAGGCGCGTATCAACGCCAAAAAATAAAAAGAAAGGGGGATCTGTGGGGAGCAACCCGGACTGGACTAAGTTACTGGAATTAAGACTTATTCTATGCATCTGCTCTCCCACAATATGGCGCTGGGAGAGAAGAAAACAGCTTCTACGCAGCTGCCTCTTGCCAACTTGAGTGATGACCTCCAGGAGCTGATCCTGCTCCTGATTGGAGGAGAGCAGCATACTCGGCGTGTGGGCAGCCGAGTTGGGATTGGCGGAAGAGGACTATAAAGGAGGAGAGAGACAACATGCACGAGGAACATCTAAGGGGGAACATCTATCTGAAGGAACACCTGTGCAGCCCCCGAGAGAGCCGGCTGGCGGTGTGCCGCTCCCCTGCGGAAGTGGGGAAAGTGGCAGGGGGAACCGCCCTTCCACGGAGGTGGAGGGTCGGTAGCCAACCCGGAAAGAACCAGCAGCAAACCCAGGGAGGGCCGAGCAGACGAAAGAACAGCGCAGGGTCTAGTGTCGCTCCTCCACGAAGAGGGGGAGCGACATAATGGTGCCGTGACTCGGATATGAAGCCTAGGCAGGGTTTAGTGTCATTCCTCCACGAAGAGGGGGAGCGACACTCTGCCTCTCCTTCTCTCTCTGTGTAACTCTGATTTTCAAATAAATAAATAAATCTTTAGAAAAAAAAAAAGAGTGTCCTAAGGAAGAAATTAGACAAGAATTTGAGAAGTTCAGAGAACAGTTATTTAAGTCTCATCTGGTTGCTTAATAGCCACATGGACATAAAGCACTTCACCTGCCCTCTGTGGCTCCCTGGGGGTGATAGCACTCGCCTCACAGGATTTCTGTGAGGATGAGATGTAACAAAAATCTTCTAGTACCATTCTATGTTATGCCAGATGAAATTCAAACCCTGCACACAGCATCCAGGAACTCTAGAATCTATAGCTTCACTTCAGTTACTTGAACCAAGTATAAGAATTCTTCAGGGTTCCCCAAGTGAGCTAGCATTTTCCCTGTCTGGACCTCACACTGATATTCATTCTCCTTGAAATACTTTCCTACTGTTTCTTGCCTTAACTCACTCTCACTTGTGTATCAAGACTAATTCAGGAAATACATCTCCATGGGAATTTCCATGACAATTCCAGGATGATGCAAAAAGCCCTACTCTGGAGTCCAACAACATACTAAGCACCCCTGATCTGTACTCACGACTTTGCCAGTTTGTTTCCTCCTCTCTACTGTGACTGCTTCATTCTGTCTTTGAGGAGACTGTGACATATTTGCACATTAGGCGCTAACATGACTACAACATTTAGGTGCTTAGCAAGCATTTATTGGGCAATCCCTATCTCAACTGGAGTCCCTCAAGACTGAAGATCTGCACATAACTGGCTTCCACTGTTAAGTTGCACTGTCAAGTTCAAATGTTCAACTTTTTTTTAACTTTTATTTAATGAATATAAATTTCCAAAGTACGACTTATGGATTACAATGGCTTCCCCCCCATACCGTCCCTCCCACCCACAACCCTCCCCTTTCCCACTCCCTCTCCCCTTCCATTCACATCAAGATTCATTTTCGATTATCTTAATATACAGAAGATCAGCTTAGTATACATTAAGTAAGGATTTCAACAGTTTGCTCCCACACAGAAACATAAAGTGAAAAATAATAGATGATTTTTTTAAATGATGATGAAATCAGATCAGACCTATTGTCATGTTTAATCCCAGTGAGAGTCAAGTTGGGAATTGATAATTTCTTTTTTTTTCTTTTTTACAGAAGATCAGTTTAGTATGCATTAAGTAAAGATTTCAACAGTTTGCACCCCCATAGAAACACAAAGTGAAATATATTGTTTGAGTGCTCGTTATAGCATTAAATCTCAATGCACAGCACATTAAGGACAGAGATCCTACATGAGGAGTAAGTGCACAGTGACTCCTGTTATTGACTTTACCAATTGACACTCCTGTCTATGGCATCAGTAATCTCCCTATGCTCCAGTCATGAGTTTCCAAGGCTATGGAAGCCCTCTGAGTTCTCCGACTCTTATCTTGTTTAGACAAGGTCATAGTCAAAGTGGAGGTTCTCTCCTCCCTTCAGAGAAAGGTACCTCCTTCTTTGAAGACCTGTTCTTTCCACTGGGATCTCACTCACAGAGATCTTTGGAGAAACCCTTCAAGATATTGGCACAGGCAAAGAATTTCTGGAAAAGACCCGGGAGGCACAGGCAGTCAAATTGAGAAGTTTCTGTACTGCAAAAGAAACAGTCAAGAGAGTGAAGAGACAACCGACAGAATGGGAAAAAATATTTGCAAACTATGCAACAGATAAAGGGTTCATAACCAGAATCTACAAAGAGATCAAGAAACTCCACAACATCAAAACCAACAACCCACTTAAGAGATGGGCCAAGGACCTCAATAGACATTTTTCAAAAGAGGAAATCCAAATGGCCAATAGGCACATGAAAAAATGTTCAAGGTCATTAGTAATCAGGGAAATGCAAATCAAAACCACAATGAGGTTTCACCTCACCCCAGTTAGAATGGCTCACATGCAGAAATCTACCAACAACAGATGCTGGCGAGGATGTGGGGAAAAAGGGACACTAACCCACTGTTGCTGGGAATGCAAACTGGTCAAGCCACTATGGAAGTCAGTCTGGAGATTCCTCAGAAACCTGAAGATAACCCTACCATTCGACCCAGCCATCCCACTCCTTGGAATTTACCCAAAGGAAATGAAATTGGCAAACAAAAAAGCGGTCTGCACCCTAATGTTTATTGCAGCTCAATTCACAATAGCTAAGACCTGGAACCAACCTAAATGCCCATCAACGGTAGACTGGATAAAGAAATTATGGGATATGTACTCTTTAGAATACTAAACCGCAGCAAGAAACAAAGAAATCCAGTCATTTGCAACAAAATGGAGGAATCTGGAACATATCATGCTGAGTGAGATAAGCCAGTCCCAAAGGGACAAATACCATATGTTCTCCCTGATCGGTGACAACTGACTGAACACCAAAAAGGAAACCTCCTGAAGTGAAATGGACACTATGGGAAATGGTGACTTGATCAGCATAGCCCTGACTGTTAATGAACAACTTAATACATTATCCCTCTTAGTAGTTTTTTTGTCTGTTCTACTTAATATGACTGGTTTATTTCTGTAATTAATACACAGTTATTCTTAAGTGTTGAAAATTAACTGAAATGTGATCCCTGTTAAACATAAGAGTGGGAATAAGAGAGGGAAGAGATGTATAATTTGGGACATGCTCAAGCTGACTTGCCCCAAATGGTAGAGTTAGAAACATACCAGGGGATTCCAATTCAATCCCATCAAGGTGGCATGTACCAATGCCATCTCACTAGTCCAAGTGATCAATTTCAGTTCACAATTGATCATAATGAAAGGACTAAGAGTCAAAGGGAGCACATAAACAAGTCTAGTACCTGCTAACACTAACAGATAGAATAAATAAAGGGGAGAGTGATCCAACATGGGAAGTGAGAT
Organism: Oryctolagus cuniculus; assembly: GCF_051225735.1. Taxonomy (NCBI): domain Eukaryota; kingdom Metazoa; phylum Chordata; class Mammalia; order Lagomorpha; family Leporidae; genus Oryctolagus; species Oryctolagus cuniculus. Next base: position 157,054,400 of record NC_142872.1, on the reverse strand, counting down.
ACTCAGCAGACTCATAGAATGGCAGATGTCCTAAATAGCACTCTGGCCTCAGAATCAGCCCTAAAGGCATTCGGATCTGGCTGAAAAGCCCATGAGAGTATTTCAGGCATGGAAAGCCAAGACACTCTGGCAAATGTTCAACATTTTCAGTGTTGTTCAAGATAGGATGGGTTGTTCCACATCCTCAAATTCCAATGGTTTGGGATAGGTACTTGGTGCAGCAGTTTAAGACATCACTTGGAGGCCGGCGCCGCGGCTCACTAGGCTAATCCTCCGCCTAGCGGCACTGGCACACCGGGTTCTAGTCCCGGTCGGGGCGCTGGATTCTGTCCCGGTTGCCCCTCTTCCAGGCCAGCCTTCTGCTGTGGCCAAGGGAGTGCAGTGGAGGATGGCCCAGGTGCTTGGGCCCTGCACCCCATTGGAGACCAGGAAAAGCACCTGGCTCCTGGCTCCTGCCATCAGATCAGCGCAGTGCACCGGCTGTAGCGCGCCGGCCGCGGCAGCCATTGGAGGGTGAACCAACGGCAAAGGAAGACCTTTCTCTCTGTCTCTCTCTCTCACTGTCCACTCTGCCTGTCAAATAAATAAATAAATAAATAAGACATCACTTGGGAAACCTGCATCCCATATTGGAGCGCCAGGGTTTGAGTCCCAGATATGCTTTTGATTCCAGATCCCTGCTAATGCAGACCTTGGAAGGCAGCTAGTGATGGTTTAAGTACTTGGATCCCTGCAGCCTAACTGGGAGACCTGTATTAAGTTCTGGCCTCCTACTTTTGGCCTGGCCTAGCCCCCTACCTGTTGAATACACTGGAGTCCAGCAGTTGAAAAATCTCTGTCTTTCTCTGTCTCTCTGGGTCTCCCTGTCTTTCACATAAATTAAAAATAAACAAGCAAATAAATATTAACCACTTAATGCAAATGATAATTATTTCTCATTCATGCAACACGTTGAATAGATATAGGCAGAGGGATCTGCTCACTGGAGTTCTCAAGAACTTGAAAACACAGAGATGCCTTCTTAACATCTGATCCCTTACAGTGACAAGGGAACATGGAGAGTCACACACAGGATCTTGCAGCTTCTCCCAGAAAGATACACGATGCTTCTATTTGTATTTCATTTGTCTTGCAAATTATAGCATCATGAGAAATTTCAAAGAAGGGGAGGAGGCTAAATATTGCCACATGTTCAGAAAAAAAAAATCTAAATGTTGGTGAACAGACCTAATAACCACCACTTTTTCACCAACTTTCTACTAATTCATCTGTAGTCCCTCTGACCCTTATCTATAATCCACTTGTATTATCCCTACTATATGCAACAGGTTTGTGTGCCAAAATTCAATCTCCAACTGCTATAATTTCTTGGAGAAAATTAAATATTTTATAAATTTGAGGAATTCTAATGAAAACCTAGAGTTCATCTGACAATAAACCCCTTAACCCGCAGTCATCTCTTCCTTACTCTGATACTTCCAAATTGCTCCTTGAGACCCTAATTTTTCTCTCCCTCAGCGCTCCTTCAATTCTCAAAAACTCCAAATTTCAACACCCAACTGGCCCAGTAGAAAAAGAGGCCCCCATTGTTCGGGACTCCCCTTTCTCAAAAACACTGTTAATGATGATAATTCTGGTCTGTTATTTTGAATAGTCAGATGAATGAGTAACAAATGAATGAATGAATGAAGACTATTGAAGAACTATATGTGCTTTAGCTTTTATCTGGACATTTGGTGTAACTGCTTTCTAAGGAGTCATATCAGGACTCTCCAGTATTTTAATGACCAAGTAAGTTTTTAACCATGAACAAATGCTTGGAACATGAATGAATGAAATGCCAAATGTTGTGTGAGTTCTAGCTTTAAATTTTCAACTTGTCCCAGCTCTGTCAAACTTTTCCTCTTACATGTCTGAGAGAATTTGGACAAAGGGTTCTTAAAGGCCCATTTAATAATTTCTAAATAAAAATGTTTAATTTTCAAATTTTCTGTAATTTCCATGAGAACATCCCTTTTAAATGTATTTTAAGAGCTAACTGGAATAGAAAAGAGCTCCACACATGCAAACACTCATGTGCACATGTATGCACACACATGTTAATGAGCAGGCACACACAGAGTATTCAAAAACTATTTTGAAAATGTCACCAAAACTTCAATATAGCTATATAGTCTATATAATAGCTATAGTCATTAGCATCATCGCCTATGGGCCTGGATAAGCATGATCTGACTGGTGCTCTGCCATCTTGGCAGTTATGTTGTCTTGGAGTTAGGATTCATTTTTTTCATAGGCACTTCCTCACTTCCTCTCACAGTAAAATTTATGTTCCAATAGTGAGTGATATTACTCAAGTCACACAACTTTTCTGAAAGTCAATTCCTAAGCTCTGGTGATCAATAGCATTGGAGCCACATGAGTAATAGCATCAATAGATTACACATACATGCCTGGGGCACACACATACATTATCCTATTTAACATTCTGTCTTTTCCTCTCTCTCCTAGTACTATAATCCTAGTTTATAAATAAAGAAGCTGAGAGAACCTAAATAACACATCTAGGGCTACAATTAAAGCAAGTTGAACCTAGGTGTTTCCAACTCTGGAGACGGAGCTCTTGCTTCTAATCCTACACATTTGTCAAAGAAGATAACGGTACCAGGAGTCAAAATTTTTGAGATTGTCAAATGAAAACAGATTATGAAATGATAAGAAAATATAAAAACAATTCCACAAGAATGCAATAAACTATTGAACAAAGGAACTACGTTGCTCTAATCTATGTGTTCCTTGATATACAGAATACACTAAATGCTGAAGTATTCAGTAAACACCAATTCAGGTGATCCCTTGTTCACATCTCAGTAATCACATGGTTATCAAGGAACCGTAACTACCAGAGCCAAGATGACACCACCGAGACAGACGCCCCTGATCTAGTTGCCAGGTAATCCACATTTGTATCCTGGGAATGGGAAACCTGAATGGAAGTTCCAAGAACTGAGCATCCTGGGAGAGTAGTTACATGCACACATATAATCTGGAGAGAAGATAATTAACTCCTGCTGCAGAGAGCTTCAGAGATTCCCGATTTCTGTACTAAGTTTTACTGTTGGCTTCTTTATTTTACTCAATGAGTCACCTCAATTTCTTACCATGAAATCCTACCCTTCCTAGGTTTATTAGTTTAAACTATTCAGAATTTATTTTCTTTAGTTTGTAACCAGCACACCTTAGCTAATAAAATTCACTAATACCTATATTGGAAAGTTCTATGGACTTGATGTTTATGCCCCCAACACCTCAAATTGCTATGTTAAAACCCCAATACCCAATGTGATGGTACCTGGAGATGAGGCTTTTAGGCAGAGAATTGGATCATGAATGTGGAGCCCTTAGAAATAAGATTAGTGTCTTTATAATATGAGAAACTGGAGAGATGATGACTCTCTCTCTGCCATGAGAAGATACAGCAAACCAAGCCATTTGCAAATCAGGAAGAAGACCTTCACCAGAACCTAACTATGCTGGCACACTGATCTCAGACTTCTCTAAGACTTCTCACAGAAGTAACTATCTGTTGTCTAAGCCACCTCATCAACGGCATTTTATTATAGTAGACTAAACTAAGATGGAAGAGTATGAGTAGTTGTGGAAAACTTAGGGGTGCACACATAATTATTAAAATAGCAAGTTGGAGAAGGAGAGAAGAAAAATAACCAGTTTATGGCAAACATTGAAGTGTATGAGAACCCTCTAAAGCTGAGATCAGCAAATTACAGGCTAAAGATTTTTGTAAGCATTTTATTGAAACACAGCCATGTATATTCTTTGAGCTTTTATGTACTGTTTATGGTTCTTTCATTCTGCAATGACAGAATTGTATGGATATGGCAAAGTCTATATGCTATCAAAGTCTGTAATAATTATGATCTCACCAGTTATAGCAATGTTTTGCCAATCCCGGTTCTAAAGTTTGTTACCCTTATTCAGCTCAGGAGTAACTTTGCTCTGCACAAGTCACCACCTGACATCTTGTAGTGGCTTATCCAGTTGTCACGCATTCCTCTAAATATAGACCCACAATTCCCCCTTAATTCCTCCAAAGCACTATTAAGACAAGATCATGATGGTTAACAAAGCTCTACTGAAGATCTGACATAACAGAAAAGAGTTTAAACAAACAAAAGAAAGCTGAAAGGAAGCCCTAGCCCATAGCCTGGCATAGAGCAGGAGCTCGCAACTTGTAAAACCAGTCCTAGTGTCTGATGAATACAAGGCCCATCATTCTCAATCTGCTCCAGTGTTCTTGGGCCAGCCTTCCCTCCATTCTGTCTCGCTCTTCAGACCTCTTTTTCTGCAGATCACTGAAATCAGAACATTCTTGCAGTTTCAACTTTACCTTATTACCAGGATCCTGAACTCTCTCATTCCAGAGCAGGTAGGAATTTGTTTTACTTTTATAGAAATAAAACGCCCACTGAAAAGTATTTTATTTCTGAATAACAGAAAGAAGAGTAAAAGCAATGGACAGATGGAAAGAAAGGAAGATGAGGGGAGGATAAAGGAGAGGACAGGTCACAGTACAAGATTACCCATTCCCAAAAGATGTAGTAAAAAAAAAAAAAAACACCTCCTGGCAGCTTCATGGTAGCACCATGACCTGATACACAATGAATGCTTACCTGTGCCAAGGACATCACAGGGTATGTTATGTACATTTAGTATTATTATTCTCAGTTTGCAGGTAATAACTCTTATGTGCAGAGAAGACAAGTTACATGACCAAGGTCAAGGTCGCAGACCTGCCAAGAGGAAAAGTCAGAATTTGAAGCCACATCTTACTTCTAGACTGTGGTAATATCCGATTGATCTGCCTGTCCTACAATGGGGACATGTGAGTTCTAATGCTGGCTTCGCCAGTAGCTGGTATCTTGATTGTGAGAAGCTCTTTTAACTTTCCTGTGTTTCAGGTATCTCACCTATAAGATAGAAGGCTCTGAGTCTCTAATGTCCCTTTCTGCTATAAATAAATGATTACTTATAACTACAGCATACCATATTTCTTAGGACATGATTCAAAATTTCTTTATACATTACTAAGAAACAAAAATGCTGCTAATTAAACAATAAAGCAATGGTTTATCACTGTGAATTTCAATTTAATTATTTATCAAAAAAATTAAATATTAAGCATAAGTAAATAAAATTTATCATATATCACATTTCAATATGCATCAAATTGAAAACATAAGTGACATAAATTGGGAAACATATTTCTAAAACTTTCAAAGTACATTCTTCTAAATAACTCTACAATTCAAAGACATTAGTGTCCACATTTTGCAGAACATATTATTTTCTATGCCATCAAGAGTGCTGCATCATTTCATTTCTTCAAACAGTGATTGCAGTTGTCTCCCAGAAGCTCTTCCAAACAACCCAGCCTCATTCTTTGAATTCCTAAATTTTACCAGATGATGTAAAGAGCAGGATTTTTAGACAATCTTGTGCATATTGAAAATCAAATATTGGCTTTGTGGTCCTATGTCAATCGGAAAACTCAGGACGAAGCAGCCTGGTTATGTTGGGACCCCTGCTTAGTCATCTTCCCAGGAGATAGCTCAGATAGTTTGGTTTGGATTTGGAGCCCTGGGCACAAGGAGAACGCACTACCTAATCCTGCCTTAGGGCCATAAACTTCACCAGGAACTGAATCCAAGGAACCTTGCTTTGTTTATGATTCCAACCTTCTGGGTTCCAGAACCATAACATCTGAACTCTTTATTGGCAGCCCTCCTGGGGTCTATAAGGAGTATACTAGAATCTAATTAATTAATCTAATAGTGTACACAGTCGTTAAAGAGTAACCACAACTTTAATGAAGGCTGTAGGGCACCAGATGTCCCCTTTGATGGTAACTCCAGTTACTTTGTCTCAACCCTCCCTGTTCTTTCCTGGCAGGCCTCCTCCTAGGCCAATTCATTTCCTGTTGTACTTCCTGGTATCCTTTCTCCTGAGATGATGTGGCAAGCATTTGATTCTTAAAGCCTCTGCTGGTACTAAGTCCTGTTCCTGAGTCGTCTGAATGAATCAGTGTGAAGGCGGCATGTGACTCGGTTTCCTCACCTGCACTGGGGGACAAGGCTATCCCTCTTGCAGGACTATCATTCAGATTAAATACAATACAGTATTTGGAGTGCCAGGTGTCACACAGGATACCTCATTGCCCTCTCCCCCTTTTGCCATTCTCAGCCATTCCTCTGCTCTTCTTTCCTCTTCCCTTTTAAACCATTTGTTTCCAAAACCCATTCCACCGTCCTGTCCTCCCTTCCTCCAGTCCCCTCTCCTTTCCTGCTTTTGTCTCACCCAGTTTATTTCTCTCCTCTTTTATTTGCTTCTTCCATTATTTCTTCTCCTCTTCTGAGTTTTTTATTTTCCTTGCCATCTCCACTGAAGTCCATCACAGTAGATATGAGAATCTGTGGATGTCTACAAAGACCAATAAACACTGAAAAGTTTAAAACTCAAGAATAGCACACGAAGTGGCAGACGGATAAAAGTGTTTGCTGTTTGTTTTCACAATAAGACCAGCTTTTCCAGCACATCTGACAGTGAGGAGATAAAGCAAGAGACTGAGGAGTTGAGGAGAAAGAAAAGGACCAGCCTCTCATTTTATTTGCTATGTTGACTCAATGCTGGGAAACAAATATGCCCAATACTTACAAGTTTCAAATATTTGACCTCTTTTTTAGCCCAGAGACATAGAAAGAAAGAAAGAAAGAAAGAAAGAAAGAAAGAAAGAAAGAAAGAAAGAAAGAAAGAAAGAAAGAAAGAAAGATTATATATTTATATAAAGATTGTAGATTTATTGATAGGTAGATAGATAAAGCTCTTGTGTTGACTCACGCTCCAAATGCCCACAGTGGTTAGCGTTGGAACCAGGAGAAGGAATTCAATCCAGGTCTTGTGGACAGCAGAAATGCAGTTACTTTAGCCATCTAACACTGCCACCTCCCAGGGTTTGCATTAGCAGAAAACTGGAATCAGGAGCCCAGTCAGTTGTGGAACTCAAATAGTTCATTATGGGATGCAAACATCTTTTTGAGGGAGAGGGAAAATCTTTATTACTAGGTACAGGAAACGCAACAGTGCACATGGCCAGTCCTTTAGTTTTGGTCTTTTCCAGCTTAGCAATAGGAGCCACAGATTTGGGACCCAGGATGGTAACTCCCCAGCGGCAGTGGATCTCATCGCATCTGTCATTGTAATCGGCCTGATGGCTTTCACCAGCTTGGCCAGAGCCGCTTTTTCTTCTGAGTTTACTTGTGCAAAAGTGACAATGGTGCAGGTCTTCCTGTAGATAAGACACCCAGCCAGGCCTTTCTCTTTTTTTTAAGATTTTATTTATTTACGTGAGAGGCAGAGAGAGGGAGAGACAGAGAGGTCTTCCACCCACTAGTGCACTCCCCAAATGGCCACAGTGGCCAGATTTGGGCCAATCCAAATCCAGGAGCCAGCAGCTTCTTCCAGGTCTCCCATTTGGGTTCTGGGGCCCAAGTGCTTGGGCCATCTGCCGCTACTTTCCCAGGCCATAGCAGAGAGATGCATAGGAAGAAGAGTAGCCGGGACTAGCATCAGGCCCGCAGGCAGAGGCTTAGCCTACTGCATCACAGTGCAGACCTTTCTCTCGGCGATGCAATAAGATACCCTCATCTTACAACACAGGGCAGGCAAAAGACAGCCCACTCGATGGGATCCACATCATATGCAAACACCACCAGCTGAGCCTGCTTATTCTCCACCAAGGTGGTGACAGTGCTGATACCTGCCCAGAGGACAGCAGCTTTAGTCTCGGTCTGAGTAAACAGCCTTCGCTTCTTCTCTTGTGCGGTCTCTGGCCTGTACTTGTGGGTCAGCCACCTTCAGCCATTGAGTAGCTGTGTGGTGGCTCAGGGCTTTTGTGAACTGGTTAATGGCAGGAGGCACCTTTAGCTGCTTCTGCAAGGTGACCTCTGCTCTGCAATCGGATGTAGCAGGACCATTTGACAAAGTGAGTGAGGTTCCACATGGGCTGAGTGTCCGGTTCAATGCCAAAGCTCTTAGGCCTTTTCTCAAACAGAGGATTCACTACCTTCTTGACCTCTTTCTTCTTCATGACAACAGGGCCACATTCTTCCCCTTGGCCTTCTTTCCTTTTGGTATCTCTGGTGGCTAGAGGAGAGTGGGATGCAGGCATCTTCACTGCTGGGCTAGACACTTACCTCTATCAGGGCATTTTAAATCTATTGACAGTGAAAAATATAATCTTAGCTCATCTATAAGTAAATCTACAGGAATTTTTGCTTTTGATGTTTATGTGTAGGCAGATTGTTTTTAGAACACACTTTAGCTGAGATCCACTTTCTCTTGCTGTCTAAATTATAGGCCCCATTGAATTTCCCTTCTCACAGTGCTCAAGACAGGTGAAGCACTCATATGAATTCTGTGTCTCACTTCTCCAGCTCCACTTGCTGTTTCACTTGGCCATATGACCCTCTTATTGACAATGACATCTAGATAGAGTCTGCCAGGGTGGATTAAGAGAAAGCTTTTGCTTTTCTAACCAAAATAGGATACATGGATAGACTGGCAGGTATAGTTTTGCCCTCATTCTTTCCATCTTAAATGCAAATTATCAGTGAGCTTCAAAACATTCATGAAAATGTGTATTATATTTTAATTGCATCTTTCCATTAACTTTTTCAAGCCTCCTTGTAATGATTGGGCATACAGGCACAATCTTATGACCATGAAGCCCAAGTGTATTTCCACTCAACTACCTTTGCAATTCTGACACAATGCTTGCAACTGCCTACTTTGTAAAAAATAAACCACTATCTACTTAACTCTTCAGGCATACTGTAATTTGTAACCAAAAGTATTACTAGTCAATATTCTTCGGAGACAAGCTGGATTCCCAGTCTCCCACAACCCAGATCTGAGAGGAAAAGTTACTGTGAATGCATGCACATGCATTGGAAGTACCTTTCTAAAGTTCTTACAAGGATGAAATCAGGCACAGTAAGTAAAGGAATAGTTATAAATCTGGCATGTAGTAGATACTCTAACCCTCTTACCTCATTTTTCTTGAGAAATACTGCCCAGTAAAGAGATGTCCCCATCAGAACTCAATAAAAGATTCCCATGGGTGTAGATTCTCCGTATCTTATTTTGGGGTTCTTGTGCTCCAGTTTGTTAAACGTGCACATTTTCTCCTCATCTGGTGACTGATCCTAAGGATTGCCAATATCAGAGTTAGTTAATTACCAATACTACATCATTTTGCATTCGTTCATTCCAAGTCTGTTTACCAAGGTTTACCAAGCTTTTATCTTTCCAAGCACTGAAAAAATTGTTCTTGTCTTCCAAGAGCTTAGATTCTAGTCAGAGAAGGCAAAAAACAAGTAAACAAGCATCTAAATAAGATCATTTAGGATAGTAAGATGTTCTATACAGGAAAGAAATCAGTATTTTTGTTTAGAAAATCCTGAGAGTAAGTTAAGTGGAATGGTCAATTATCACTTTTCTGAGAAGGTGATTCCTGCGTGAGACTAAAGTGAAGGGGCTGAGCAGCTATAAAGAAAAGCACTTTAGACACAACCAACATCAAGCAGCAGTGAAGGCAGCTTGTGCTCTTTGATTTCTTTCTCATTTGAAAGACACAGTTACAGGGCCAGCGCCGCGGCTCACTAGGCTAATCCTCCACCTGCAGCGTCGGTACCCCAGGTTCTTGTCCCAGTTGGGGCGCCAGATTCTGTCCCGGTTGCTCCTCTTCCAGTCCAGCTCTCTGCTGTGGCCTGGGAAGGCAGTGGAGGATGGCCTAAGCCCTTGGGCCCTGCACCTGCATGGGGGACCAGGAGGAGGCACCTGGCTCCTGGCTTTGGAATGGTGCAGCACGCCGGCCATGGCAGCCATTTGGGGGGTGAACCAACAGAAGGAAGACCTTTCTCTCTGTCTCTGTCTCTGTCTCTCTCTCTCTCTCTCACTGTCTAACTCTGCCTGTCAAAAAAAAAGAAAGAAAGAAAGACACAGTTACAGAGAGAAGGAGAGGCAGAGAGAAAGAGAGAGGTCGTCCATCCGCCGGTTCACTCCCCATACAGCTGCAATGACAGCAGCTGTGCCAGTTCGAAGCCATTAGCCAGCAACTTCTTACAGGTCTTCCATGTGAGCACAGTGGCCCAAGGACGTGGGCTATCTTCCACTACCTTCCCAGGTGCATTAGCAGGGAGCTGAACCAGAAGTGGAGAAGCTGGGACTCGAACTGGTGCTCACATGGGATGCCAGTGCATTGGGCCGGGACTTTAACCCACTGAGCCACAGCATTGGTCCCTGCTTTTTTTCTTGACTAATAATTGAACATCAGAGTCTGTGTACCTCTCAAAGCCAGGTACCAATGTCTTCTGGTATTCCCCATTTGTTTCTTAATTAATTAACCTTAATTGTAAGAAGTGTGACTTATGAATTGTATTATCACAATTACATGTTGACCCTTACTCGAAGTCATTCATGACTCTCTTTTGTTTAAAGAATCCTCAAATGAAGGAAGTGAAGGTCTAGTAGGACTAACTGAAGCTGGATCTACCTTGCTTCTCTTTTCAATCACATGAGCTAATCACTTCTTTTTTTAATATTCATTTATCTATTTGAAAGCTATAGTTACAGAAAGAGGAGATACAAAGAGAGGTCTTCCATCTGCTGGTTCACTCACCAGAAGACCTCAATGGCCAGGGCTAGGTCAAGCTGAAGTCAGGATCTAGGAGCTTCATTCAGGTCTCCAACAGGATTCAGGGGCCCAAGCACTCAGGCCATCCTCTGCTTTTTTCTCCAGGCTACCAGCAGGAAGCTGGATCAAAAGTGGAGCAGCCAGGACATGAACTTGCAACCACATGGGATGCAGCCATTGCAAGCATCAGCTTTACCCACTAAGCCACAATATCAGCCCCACTCATGACTCTATTAAAATAAAAATTATCACTGTAACCACACCAGACTTCTGCTTTCTATGAATTTCTAATTTCTATGAATTTCTAATGAATTAAAAATGAAGAAATGAATTTCTGCCATTGTGACTAGGGTATAACTTGAAGTGGTAGTTGTAATGGCCTTGTTTTGTTTTTTTAAGAAGCTTAAAGTGTACTGGGCAGACAGATCTGTGTTAGTTATCTATTGCTGCATAATAAGTGAGCCCAAAATTTAGAAACTTGAGACAACCAACATTTATTATCTCATGATGTATGTAGGCCAGGAATTTAAAAACAGCCAATGTGGGTAATTCTGGTTCAGATTCTCCCATGAGGTTGTAGACAAGCTCTTAGCTGGAGCTGGAAAAATCACTTCCAAGATGACTCACTCAAAAGACTGCTGAAAAAAAGCATTAGTTCCTGGATGGTTGTTGCTTTGAGGCCTCAGCAACATGCCATGTAGGCTTCTTCATAAGGTTTTCCTGAGTATCTAGCATTGGCGACTGACTTCACCAAGAATGGGTCATTCTATAGATGAAGCCATAAACCACAATGTCTTTATGCTCTAGCCCTAGAAATGATATTTCACCATTTTTTTATTGCACTCTGCTGGCCACATCAACTAACTTTAACAGTATTGAAGCAGATTATGCAAGGTCATAACTACTGACAGGTGGTATTATCGAGGATCATCATGGAGTCCAGCTATCATAGATGATCAAATATGCATCTGGGTAGGGCTGAGATGGAGAAACATAGCTTTCTAATCAAAGAGCTAGTATGGGCTATAAAAATTCTGTATTGCTTTTTCTGAGATCCAGCACCCACATACTTCTCTGTGAGTTCTCTTGATCATTGGAGGGTGGTCCCAGGTTCTCACTTAGGGGTATGCACAGGATACAGTTCTGGACAATGATATATATGTGGAAGTCTTCTATGGGCTTCTGGAAAGACTCATTTTCACCCCTTAGCTATGTTTTTATGACTTTTTCCTTACTATGTGTTGAGAGAGAATGAATCCTTAGAGAAGCTGTAACTGTCCTATGACAATGAGGTTAAGACCAAAGGAAGTCCAGAGTTCACAACACAAAGCCCCTGATATAGTCTGCTTCTTGAACTGAGCCAACAGACCCCTATATCTATCATTCTTGTTTTATAAGACAAACTCCTTTTGGCTTAGGTAACTTTTATTTCAGTTTCCCCACTTTTGTAGGCAAAAACATTTCTAACTTAGAGTGAAATCTAACATAACATAGGAGGCGACCTCCATGCCAAGAATGGAAAGATGCATAGGAAGAGGACTCCAGGCAAAGAAGATGGAAAATCTATAGATTCATTAAAAAGAGGACAGGACATATTTAAGGAAGTGGATGAGGTTGGGTGTGAATGAAGCACTGAGGGCAAAATGGGTAATAGTGAGAGATGGAGCTGGGGATTGAAACAATAGCTATCCCTGGAGACAGCTGTCTTTCCTCTTAAGATAGTTGAAAGCAAAACTGAGTAACTGCAATGTTTTAATCAAGAAAATGACCTGATCATTGGTGGGGAGGCGAGGGAAGTATTGTTCTTTGATAGGTATACACTTGAAGAATGGTACAGGAACAGTTATGGGGACTCGTTGTACAACAATGTGCATGTGGTTGATAACATTGCACTATACACCTGGAGCTTGTTGGGAAGGCGAATTTTGTGTTATGTTGGGTTTTTCCCCACAGTTAACAAAAAATAGTGTGACAAAGTGATATTTTTAATTTAGAATGATCCCAGGAGCTGGAGAAACAAACAGCAGACAAAGAGGCATGTTCTGAGCCTACTAGACTCATCTAAGTAAGGGACATCATGGCCCAAAGTAAGAAAACATCAGTGGAGTTAGAGGAAACAGAAGAAAATTATAAACTATTTTTCTAGTAGTCATAAGATCTTATTTGTTGGGTGGGTAGGGTGGAGTGAGCACTTATGATATGTGAAGTACAGTGTCCTGATGCTTCGTATAATCATCACAAAACATGGCAACATTTTCATTTTTCATCATGTCACAAGTTTGAAAAAGCTTAAAACTTAAATGACAGCACATTATAAATAAGAAATCAAGACTAAATCTGACTGTGAGATTGACTCATTTCAGTAAACCATAACTTCAGTACATGATATTCAATGATTCCAATAAGGATCTCAGGGCTAGACCAATGCCTTCTAAATGATTTTTATTGCAATCAACATTGTGAAATCTAGTTGATACTGTGCCTGATACACATGGACTTGTGTGTGACTGTGCCTCATGCCTTCCAAATCTACTGATTTAAAACTGGATAACAAGTTGCATAGTGAGAAATACAATGTTAAGCCAAACTGTGTTTTATGATATTCAGGTAATGCAATATCAAGAATTTTTTAAGGTATTTTTTTCTGAAATTTTATCTAGCATTCTTTGGTTATTGACTTCAAAGAAGAGGAATTTCTAAAGAATGCCTTTGTATAGAGTAACAGAATTATCTTTATGATTCTATTTGACTATTCTGGTTTTTTTTTTTAAATTCTATTTTGACTCACTCACTAAGTTGATTTTGCAACCCCAAAAGTCAATTGGAATAAACAGCATAGAAAAAAAAAAACTGACCTGGAAGGCTTTCATCGTCTGTTTTCTAGTGGTAAACTCCATTTTGAGACACTTGTTTAAGGGATTTTGAGATATTTATTTATGATACTTACTCCCTAGATGTCCTCATTTTTCTTTTCACTCACTCAAATTTTCTGTAAATCATTTCCAGAAAGGAGGAACATTAAGCAAAGTTAGTAATAGTTCCATCTTTCCAGCTTTTCTCTTCCCAAAAGCATAATCCCAAAAAAGATCTTCAGGGTTTTAGAGGGTATAAGAAGTGACAATGTACAAGGAACAATAGGCGTATACAGGAAAAACCAAATGAACTTGGAAAACAAGGGTTCTCTCTAGACTAATAAGAGGCAGATACTCCTAAACTGGTGAGAGGCAGAGACTGGGGGTATCTGCACATACTAAAAATGGTTCCCTGATATTGCTCTGGGGAAGGCATAGCACCCTAGAGTGTAAGAGCAATGTGTTCTATCAGGAAAATGAGACCATTGGCAAACCTGTAGACTTTCTTCTCTATGGGTAGAAGAAAGCAATGCAGAATGCTGCCGGTCCCATGGGTTAGGATCAAGTATTTAGGATTAAAGAAGGCCTCAGCGGTGACCTTTGTGAATAGATAGCCAAAGATCACTGGGAAAGCTCATAGATGGATGTATGCCCTTGTACACATGTGTGCGCGCACACACACATACACACAGGAGCACTGCATGAAAGCCTAAAAGGATATTTTCCTGGGATTATGAGGATACAGGTGAAAGTCTAGGTGAAAGACCCAGGTTAAATGTCTCCCCAGTTGGGTAGAAACAAATACAATGATTTTTAAATGTAAGGAGAGATATTTCTTTTACAAAAAATTAGTGAGCTGAGATTCCTATGTGTAGCTGTACCAAGTGTATATAAATATATTTGTATTATAATGATATCTATAAAGATTAGCTTAAATATTCTACCTAACTCCAAAAGTTTCCAAGGGGAAAATGGAAATAACGTGAAATTTTAAAATTAAGTTTTACAATGTTACAATAATAATAATGTGACTTTTTTACAGAACTATGGTGAAAATCTGCTTTATCCTTCATTGAATTTGCTCATTTTACTCTAAGACTTCCTGTGTGTGTCAGTCTAAAAACCAGGCCTTAAACCATGCCCAAAATGTTGGCAATACGAGTGCAGGAGCTGGAAACCCATTTTTTTTTTTCTATCATTTCTATGTTACTGTTTCTTTGAGCTAGCTCTTTAAGCACCTCCCCAATGTGGGGTGTGTATATGTGTGTGTTCTTGTTATTGCAGGATTTCAGTGAGAGCGAAAAACTGTTAATTAGTGATGTCATAAATAGCTCATTCTCTACTTAAACCAAAGACAAGAGAATCAACTTGTTTTGCTTTTGCTCTTCTTCCATTTTTTTAATTTTAATTTTTAAACTACTTATTAACAGAGTCAATGTGCTTTGTAGATACAATGCTAAGAAAATAATTATATTCCCTTCCTACAACTTTTTCTCTTTTTTTAAAATTTCATTTAAGGCATTCTAATTTCATGTATACAGATTTAGGGTCATAGTGATACTTCCAACTTACCCTCCCTCCCATCCAGTTCCCACCCCTCTTCCTCCTTCCTCTCCTAAGCTCTCTCTTCATTTTTAGAATGATCTGTTTTCAGTTTACTTTATACTCATAAAATTAGCCTTTAAAGTAAAGAGTTCAACAAATACTATGAAGAAAAATACTTGTCTCTCTGCCTTAAAGCTCTCTCCCTTTGACTTGGCTTACTGATGAGCTATGCTTCTTGTCACACGAATGTTTTCCCACCGGTGTGATGCCCTTCTTCTGGGCCCTAGAATCTAATTTAAACTAGTTCCTGTGAAGATCCAAAATGTCTGCAAAGACTTTTTTTTCTCTCCTGCACTTTTCAAGACAGAGAAAACATAAGATAGGAACAGAACATTTTGTTTTTTCTGTTATCCATGGCACTGCTTCAGATGAAATGTGAACACAAAGCTTTTAATTCCCAGACCTTTATGTGAATGAGCTCTGCTTACCTGAGACATCTCCTCTTCCTGGAGTTATGTCAAAGTGCTGAATGCCTCTGTTAGTTCCTAATAACAGTGTTTCCAGGTAAGGGAAGCATGTCATTTGCCTTTAAGGATGTCCAGTTTTGTAAGCTGCCTTGTCACAACCAGTTACCTTCCCTTTGGAAACAGGATCTCTCTGGTGTCAGGTCTCCTTCCTGAACTGAGCCCATCTTTTGTTTTGCAAGTGAATATTTTATATATCCTCTGCTCATGTTAGGATTTCTGTGGGTGTTTTGCAAAGGGCATTATCTTAAAAAAATTTAAATTCATATAGCAATATAATCAACCTAGGGAGTCAAAGGTACATCAGGGGAAACAAATTTCCCTTTCTTAAACACAGCTACTGTAAATGTGGCTAATGGTTTGTATCAGCATCACAATACAAATATTTTATTTTCCAATGAGGCAAGATGTTTTTCCCACCCCCACAGTTACCCTTAAAGACCAAATCAATTTTTTTGGTTAAACCCAGTATGTGAAAATCCACAAGTTGTAGAGAGAGAATCTATGGCTTAAACTGAGCAAAAATTAATAAGCCTCCATCCAAATAAGAATGAGTTCTACAGCCTTTCTCTGCCATTTTGAGTCTTAACAGATTTCTCAAAGTCTAAATATCTCAGCTGTTTCCTATTTAACTTGCTTTAGGAAAGGCAAAATATATCCAACAGTTTCATTTCTATCAGTCTAGTTTGTTAGTCACTGACCACTATTACAGCATTTTATTGAGCATCTATATGCTAGATTTATAAGATCCTAAAGTATTTACTAGAATTTTGCTATCCATTCTTTGTGAGATGCCAGACAAGGTATTTATCAACATGAAGCCTCAATACTCCATATCTTAGTCAGAAAAATGGGAATAATGAAAATAAAGAAGGACCTAATTCATAAGATTACTTGGATGATTAAATAAGATATTTATTAAAGATATTCTGAAAGAGTCTGACAGCTAATAAATGTTGGATAAACTGTTGCTTTCATTATTGTCTCCATGAAAGCTACAGTTGCTAAAAGCTGGGAATGTGAACCCCTCAAAAATCAGTCCTCCCCTTCCAGGATCTCACTGTTTCTCTGGGGAAAATTATAAACATGCAAGCAAATAGGGTATATCCAGTCCCTGTGGTAAGGACCAGGATAAAAATACCAGATGCCTCTATTAGACAGCAGAGGAGGAAAGTGTTAATTCTCAGTGGGTCTATTTGCAAAGGCTTCATGCGAAGACAGCATTATTCAGACTCTGAAAGACAGGTGCTTTGTTGTCAACTTATTGTTACCTTACCTAAAATACCTGAGGGGAAAAAGCCAGGAGGCAAGAAGTTTTGTTTCAGCGTAGAGTTTGGAGGTTCACACTCCATGATCAGCCTTCTCTCCTGGTGAAGGCTGGCCATTGCAGAATGTGTGCAGATGGTCTGTTGCATGGCAAGCCAGGAAGCAGAGGGGCACAAGAAGCACACTGTTCCTCTACTTCTTGGTGGTCTCTCTGATAAAGCCTTGTGATGGATCATAGAGCTAAACCCTGGCAACCTAATCCAATCCAATCACTTCCCAAAGACGCCACCTTCAGACACCCTCATTGGATCAAGCCTCCAACCATTAATCCATTAACTAACTGGTTTAAACACCTGTTTGAGTGTGGGGAACTAAATCCTGTTCCATCTGTAACAGCAGTGGTTAGAGGGAGGGCATTGCCAGAAGAGGAAATCAAGTACAAAAAGATACGGAGTTGTCAAAAGGCTATCCCTGGATCAGTAAAAACTCAGGCTTCATAAATACGCAGGGAACAAATCAAAGTGTGATGAGAGATCTGTCATAGCTTCAACACAGACTGTGGACTTCCCTTGCTTTCCGTGAGGATGGTTTGGTGGCTTGCATATTCCAGAAAGTCAATATTTATACTGAGCTAATGCTGTCATTCACAAGCAGTATGGTTTGTGGGTTAAATGGCACTGTGCCTCCCCAATGGAAAAAATAACATTTGAGTCTAATTGTGTCATTCATGTCCTAATTTTAAAACATCCTATGGTAACACTACACAGCAAAGGAACACTCAGAGTCAGTAGAACAGATGTAATGTTTTCTTTCCTGATCCACTAGCTCCAACCTCTGAGTTCATGAAATTCTTTGAGTTTCTTTCCGTAGCATGCTGTGCTCATTCATCAGCCTGAGTCATTTTATCTGATTGGGCCCAATCTCCCCCTCCTTGGCCCGCCTCCTTTTGCTGCTGAATAAATCATCCTGGGCTATGTCCAGGTTGGAGAAGGATTTTTATAGGAAAGTTCCATCTGCCTTCAACCTCTCACTTATTCAGGCTGGGTCCTTGGGCCCTCTTGGAGAAAGAGTTAAGAAACTAAAGAGGTGTTTTCCTCTGCCAAGTTTCTAACATGGCCACTAGCACACACTCGGGGCAATGCCCACACACAGAGGACACAGCTCTCCACACATCCTGGCTTAGGCTTTACAAAACATAAAAAAAATAATAATCCTCCCAACTCCCAGGCCTGTCTGAGCTCCCTCACTGCTTGTTCCTCGTTCTGGAATTCTCTGTGCAAGACTCACGACCCGTTATGAGTTTAAACCAGAGTCCATATGCGAGAAGAAGGAAGAATTGCAAAGTCAAGAATTAAACCTCTTGTCTCTGATACACAGGCTTCACTCATAACGCTGGAAGTAGAGCATGGGGTGGGACTGGGACGTGGAACGCCGTTCTGGCTCCTGGCCGGCAGGAGGAAGGGGAGTTCTCTCCCCTGGGGCAAGGGAATTTCTCTCTCTCTCTCTCTCTCTCTCTCTCTCTCTCTCTCTCTCTCGGGAGAGGCTGCGGGGGCGGCCAGGAGAGGAGGTCATTTGGGCTTCCACGGGGCGCCACGGGGAGCGCGAAAGCGCTCAGGACCTGACGTCATTGGCCATCAGCTGACTGTGCTCCGCTGGCTACAGCCGCAGTCACACCTCCCCTGCTCTGCCACCTGCAGCCCGGCTCGCGAAGCTGCGGCCGCTCTCGCCCTGCGCACCGGCACCCAGGGAACCCTCTCTGCCTGGCGTTGGCGCCGGCACTGGACGCCTATGGCACTGTGACTTGGTCCGCGGCCAGCGCCGCCCTGGGCTTTGTAGGCAGCAGCTCCGCAGATCCCGGGTGGGCGGGAAACCTAGGTTCCAGGCTGTCCCCTGAAAATGCCATTCTGACGTCGTCCTCCTCGACCCTTACTGTAATTGGGGAGAAACTTGGTGCGTGAGGCCTGCCGGAGACGGCCCTATTTTTAAGCCCTGCGCCCTCCAGCTCTCCTATGTGATGTAGTAAACAGATCGCCTGCTCCTGGCATTGCATCTTCTTGGGGGGGGGGGGGGTTGCTTTTAGTGGAAAAGTTGGTTTCGCCAAATGACGCCCAGGTGCGGAGGGCAGGAAGGAGAACTTCCTTCCCACCTCTCCGGGCTCTGGGAGTCCTTGGGGAAAGCGGCCTAAGGGTCCTGGCTCTGCACCTGCCTAGGAGCAGAGCCAGCGCCTAAAAAAGAACAGCGGAGGAACGGGCTCGGGCGGCCAGCGGCAGCGCTGGACAGCAGCGCTGCTGGAGCACGCCGGCGAGCCGCCCGCGCCAACCTGCCGGGGTCTGCTTCCACGCCAGGCCGTGCGGGCGGCTGCCTCCGAGACCTGGGGGCGTCCTGGCCAGATCTGGATGCCAGGTCCCAGCCGCTCCCCCTCCTCATCCCTCCGCCAGTTCAGGGGGCGTGGCTTAGCTCGGGGGCGGGTCTAAGTCGCCGCCGGTGTCTGACCGCTCTGACAGGTCTCTAAATTCCTCCCGACCGCCGGGTACCCGCAGCGCGCTTCGGAGCGCCAGGGTGGCACGCGGCGCTCGCCTGCATCGGGAGGCGTCCCGGGTGACCTCCACGCTGCCTCGGGCCTCCTTTCTCGCCCAAACCTAGCACCCACCGCCCCCGCCGAGCTTCGGTTCTAAAACCCCCAGGGACCCGCACCATCAGTTTCTCGGAGCTGTCTGCTTTGGAGCCCTCCTCACTTTTTGTTTCCCCTGCCTCCCGCTCCTCGTAGCTCCGGGCCAAATGGACTCCAAAGAGCGAAGTGAAGGGGATGGGAACGGTGCGCTACGACCTCTCCGAAGCACAGCTGGAAGCACTGAGCGCGCCTTTTAGCCGAGGCTGGGACCCTGGGGCTGGCGCCACCAGCCCCCCACCTTCCCGGGGGAGGCTTCTGGCCAGATACTGCGCTGCGCTGTCAGTCTTCGCCGTGGAAGTGGCGACAGCCAGGAAGGAGCCAAGGAGGGAGCCTCGGCACACCCCTTCCTCCAAATTAACTGTTTGGTGACTTGTTAGCGCTGAGCCTACCACCTCTCCGACACTCCCGCGGGGCGTCCAGCCACCTCTCGGACCCCCGTTCCTCCTTCTTCTCTGCCCCCGCCCCCAGCTCCGCCCCGGCTCCCATCCCGGCGCAATGGAGTTCTCCGAAGGGTAATGCACAGCTGCTAACTTCGCTACCACCGCCGCCGCTGGTCGCCCCCGGCCATCCCCCTGCAGCCGCCAAGCCGTGGGCGTCCGGAGCCCAGTGCCGCAGCCAGGGACCCGCCCGACGCGCAGCAGAAGCACGGCGCCCCGGCGCCTGGGCGCCTCTTGGAGAGCAAAGGCTGCGCCAAGACGCTGAGCCTAGAACCAGCCACGGAGCCAGAGCCCGGGAAGGGGCTGAGTGGCTCTGAGCTCCGCGGCTTCTGCGGACAAAAAGCCGCCAGCGCCGCTGCGCACGGGGGCTGCGCCGGCTGGCGGGAGGGCGGCGCGCAAGGACGCGAGAGTCCACTTCGATCTTCCAGGAGCCCTTTGCCCCGGGGCGCAATATGACCTGACCTACCAGGACCCTGCCAAGGGCACCTGCAACGGTGCAGCTGAGGAAAGAAGGGCTTTCTGCCAAGCACCCAACAGGAGACTTTCGGGTCTTCAGGACCCCCTCCCCAGCCGCCTCCCCCAGGTCCAGCGCCGGCGGACGGGCGCCATGGAGCTCTCCGATGTGCGCTTCCTTAGCGGCAGCGAGGAACTCTACACCATCCACCCGACGCCCCCGGCCGGCGACGGCGGGAGCGGCTCCCGGCCGCAGCGGCTGCTGTGGCAGACGGCGGTGCGGCACATCACCGAGCAGCGTTTCATTCATGGGCACCGGGGCGGCGGCGGCGGCGGGAGCGGAGGCTCCGGGAAAGGCTCGAACCCTGCGGGCTGCGGCCCCAACCACCACGCACCTCAGCTGTCCGGCGAGTCCGCGCTGCCGCTCTACTCGCTGGGCCCCGGGGAGCGGGCGCACAGCACCGGTGGCTCCAAAGTCTTCCCGGAACGCAGCGGGAGCGGCAGCGCCAGTGGCAGCGGGGGTGGGGGTGACCTGGGCTTCCTGCACCTTGACTGCGCCCCGAGCAACTCCGATTTCTTCCTCAATGGGGGCTATAGCTATCGAGGGGTCATTTTCCCCACCTTGCGCAACTCCTTCAAGTCCCGGGATCTGGAACGCCTGTACCAGCGCTATTTCCTGGGCCAAAGGCGCAAGTCGGAGGTGGTGATGAACGTGCTGGATGTGCTGACCAAACTCACCCTCCTGGTTCTGCACTTGAGCCTGGCCTCAGCACCCATGGACCCGCTCAAAGGCATCCTGTTGGGCTTCTTCACTGGCATCGAGGTGGTGATCTGTGCCCTGGTGGTGGTCAGGAAGGACACCACCTCGCACACGTACCTGCAGTACAGCGGCGTGGTCACCTGGGTGGCCATGACCACCCAGATCCTGGCAGCAGGTCTCGGCTACGGGCTCCTAGGTGATGGCATAGGCTACGTGCTCTTCACGCTCTTCGCCACGTACAGCATGCTGCCGCTGCCGCTTACCTGGGCCATTCTGGCTGGCCTGGGCACCTCGCTGCTGCAGGTGGTCCTCCAAGTGGTCATCCCTCGGCTGGCAGTCATTTCCATCAACCAGGTAAAGCTTGCCTGCCCTGCTCTTCCGCCCCACCCCCTCGACTTGTTTAGGAATCGCTCAGAGCGATCCAGGGTTGCCTCCCTCTCTGTGGGCCCCCTCCCCCAGCCTGGCACTGTGCCTGACACCAAGGGGAGCCTTGGCTGTGAGTGGGATGGTATCTCTCTTTCTCAGGGGATCTGGAGCCAAATGACCTCTAAAAGTTTTGACCAACTCTCTACGCTTCTACTGTGATGCTCTTTGTAATTCTCTGACATCAGCTAAGAAAGTCTCTCTGCTCCTCATGCCCTCCCACCCCACCCTCGACCTGCCATCCCTGGAGCAGGAGACAGAAAGGGAAGGGAAGCACCTGTTCTCTATCAGCTTTACCCCTAGGAGTCACAGCTTGGTGTGGGAAGGACCCTGGAGTTCAGAGTTGGGTATCTGTCTATCTCCATGCCACAAATCCTGAGTTTGCAAAGGAACCAACATTTGCTAAACACAGACTTGTCGCCAGTCCTGGATACCATCCATGTGTTAATCTCACCCAGTCTTTAAAACAATCCTGTGACACATGAGTTTTTGGGAAAATGTTTATTATGTTTATTGCCTTGGGGATCTGAGATATCATCTCTCATTACAGGATCCAAAACCCAATAAATGAATCTCAGGAGTTGGAGAAGCCAAAATCTTTGACAAACAATGCGTATTTTGAGTCACTGAAAGGGGGTATTTTGATGTAGATTATTTGAAATATGTAGGTGGAATCTCACTCTTAGGTCTTTTTTTCTCCCTGTACTTCCTTATTAAATATGGATGTGTTCCTGTGAACAAAGTTCATGCTGTCTGAGGTTGAGAAGTTAGACAATGATTCTGTTGTTTACACTCACTAAACCAATACATCGTTAATGGCCCAGCACTTCTTCACCAAATGCTGGTAGGTACCAGGAGACTGAATTTGAGGGCTTCTT
Organism: Oryctolagus cuniculus; assembly: GCF_051225735.1. NCBI lineage: Eukaryota > Metazoa > Chordata > Mammalia > Lagomorpha > Leporidae > Oryctolagus > Oryctolagus cuniculus. Next base: position 157,031,820 of record NC_142872.1, on the reverse strand, counting down.
GAAAATTAGGGCAGCATGTCAGCTAAAGTGTTTTCACTTAGAAGGTTGAGGTGAGGTGCGTGGACAGGGATCCACCTTATGTGTCTCTGGTCTGTCCTCAAACTCAGTGTCCCTTTTTCCATATTAGAAACTTAAAAGTTCCTCTTCCTTCTGGTCAGGTTTGAAGAAATGGGTTTTAAAAGAAGCAGGTACAAGAAGACGACTCTTGGTTTTTAGATCTGGCATCGTTAGAGTCTTTATTCATCACTGACCTCTGGGCTTCTGGTCTATTTGGTGCCCTATCTCCTCTCTGATGGCTCTAAATCCATTTCCTCAGGTTACTTATCTGTTTAGCTGCCATTTAAAGTCTCTCTGGGTGAAAAAAAAAAGAGTATATAAAGTGCATGGCTGTGATCATCCGTCATGAAATGGGAAGATGAAAGCTGCTCTAAGGGCTTATCAGTTACATTTCTCCTTGTTAAAGACAATAATGAATTTTATCTCAAAGTCATCATGAACTTGCAATACCCACTTATAGTGCATTCTTGACTTTCAAAGAAGTCATATACTTTCTTTAGGATTATATGAAACTATGCAATGTACTAACCGTGTTTCTCAATCCTGCATGCACCCAGATCTGAATCCCAAAACATAAGAATCTGCCTTCTTCTCAGATTTCTCAATCTCTTTTGCATGGTTCTGTATCATATATTTAGAATCAGTGATCTTTTCTTCCCTCACTTGTTCCTCTTCCCCTTTCTCCCTCTCATCTTAGCTATTTCCCTTCTCCCCTCCTCTTTCTTCATGTAACTCACTGAGTTTTTTCATAATATATTGCAACTGTAGGATTATGTGCATAAAATTTCATTTGTTATAACCCACTGCCTTTCATACAGTAGCCTTTCTTGGTACACATTACTAAAAGACTTCATCAAGTAACTTTGGAATAGTATTTAGAATAACACATCCAAAGTGGCAAAGTATGAATATTTTCAAAGTTCTAAGTATAGAGATACTTTTCTTGCCAAATGAATCCAGAAAGTAAATTTTGGCTCCATCTTTGTTTTATACTCTACTCAAATACTACCAGATGGACAAGGATTAAAAATAACCCCCAAATGTCTTCCAATCCCACCTCATCATAAACAATCCTCCACTGTGAACACCAAAGTCCGGGTACATGCAAGCCACGCTGACTCAACTTTTGGCTCAGATAGGAATTGTAGGTAAACTATGGTTACATAGGTTGAGCCCCCTTTCCAGTTTCTGAAGGGAAAACCAGAGCGCTCTCCTTTCACTTCGGTGCTGAAGGAGCCTTTTTAAACATTTTCCTTTGGCGCCCTCTATGGGTTCAAGATTCCTTCCTATGTCTTGCACATGGATGAAACGGAGACCTAATTGCTTGCTTTAAATGTCATTTTTTGAGAAGGTACTATTTCATTTTCCATAGTTGGTAATATTTTAAGACATAGCCAAAACATGACCACTAGTTCTCATAGCAACAAGAGTAAAATCCTTGCTTCTCGTCAGGTACACTCAATCCTCTGAGCTGGTTACTGTTTCTGCATATTTCTTTGCTCCTCCTCAGACTCTAAACACATCATCCATTCTTCTGTCTTCAAATTTCCCAAGCTCTTTTCTTTTTTGAAGATTTTTATTTATTTATTTGAAAGTCAGAGTTACACAGAGAGAGGAGAGGCAGAAATAGAGAGAGAGAGAGAGAGAGAGAGAGAGAGAGAGAGGTCTTCCATCCAATGGTTCACTCCCCTATTGGCCGCAATGGCTGGAGCTGCACTGATCCGAAGCCAGGAACCAGGAGTTTCCTCCAGTCTCCCACGAGGGTGCAGGGGCCCAAAGACTTGGGCCATCTTCAACTGCTTTCCCAGGCCACAGCAGAGAGCTGGATCGGAAGTGGAGCAGCTGGGTCTTGAGCCAGCGCCCATATGGGATGCTGGCGCTGCAGACCAGGGCATTAAGCCACTGAGCCACAGTGCCAGCCCCATCCCCAAGCTCTTTTCTTACCCCTTTATTTTTGCACCATTGCCTAGAACAGTTTCTCCCAGGCCTTCATATGACTGTCACATTCTCACGGGTCTAGACTGTCATATACCGTGCTCTTCATTGCATGATTTGTTTTATTTTCTCCAGAACAATGCACTATCTGAAATTATCTTCTTTGTTTGTATTTACTTTGTTTCTCCTCCCCATCATCACAAGAATGTAAATACCATAAAGGCAAAAGGACATTGTCTATAATGTTTACTTATCCTTAGAATCTAGGAAAATGCTAGGCACATGGTAGACACTCAACTGTCATGAATGAATAAAACTCTTCAGCGTATAAGCAATATTGTGTTGTTCAAAACTCTCCCAAAGATGCATATGCACACACTTATACACATACAATTAAGTTGCCTGTGTGTAAAGCAGTCATTTACTCATAAACACCTCTTGGAGAAATCGAAGGACAATGATGATCATCTGAGTTTGCACAATTTTCACACATAACTAAGCACCTTTATGTCCATTATTGAATCAAAGGATGACAAACATGTGGCATAGTCCTTCCTTTTTATTTCAGAGAAGAAATAGCAGATTCTTAGAAGTATTAAAGGGACAGTCTGAAGATCAGGAGCCTAGTAGGGAAAGGATTCAAACCTTGGTTCCACTGCCAGTCATTCGTCAGCAGCATTTTAGGGTTTCTCATTCCAAACATACCAGCATTTAAAATTGTTCAAGAACCAGGAGTACATGTTTTACTATTTAAGAGAGTAATACTCCATATAGCACATGAATGAGCATTTAATGAAAAAGCCAAAGGAAAATTATGAGGGGAAAATAATGGAATTGATGGGCATAGTTCTTATCGTCCTACCCAGCTAGATACAAATGTGTCAACTGAAGGCCATAAACACAAGAATATCATCTTTCTCTGCATTAATTTAATTCCCTTTAAGAAGATGGCTCATGTTTAAATTTCGCATTTTCAAGAACTAGGAGACGGAAATGGTAGTACAGTCAGATCACCTTGGCAGCCTTTTCACTTCACCGAAAATGCCATTTTCAAACATAACAAATGAGCCAGCCTTCCCTTAATCCAAAATATGAGAATCTGCTTCTCCTCCCTGCCTCCTCAAGGAAACCTGTGGCTTGACCACGCAACATGCAAGCTACAAATACCTGTAAACTCTCGAGATGAAGGACAAATCCCATGTTCAGTTGGACCACCCTTTGCTTTACCCTGTGAATACAGGACATCCAGTAGATTTCTTGCCATCAGCAAAGAGAGTGTTAGGTCTCCTCCACTCAATTAACAGTAAAAGTCCTCAGTTTCCCACCCAAACACATGTTATTGTCTATGACCCACATTTGTTTTGGGGTCCAGAATGTCATTGGGAATCCTGAGCCCAGTTCAAAGGACCCTTTTATTTCACCCTAATGATATTTAGCAACAGGTAAACTTAGGGCTACAGTTATTGATTCTTTGAGAAGCCTTACCCAATTCAAGTTAAATCAACTATATGTTTGTGATTCAAGCCAATGACAGGGATGCCTCATACAGATTCTCTCTAAAACCTTGATTTCTTCCCACTTCTTTTTGTTTGTTTGTTTGTTTTAAAGATTTATTTATTTATTTGAAAGTCAGAGTTACACAGAGAGAGGAGAGGCAGAGAGAGAGAGAGAGAGAGAGAGAGAGAGAGATCTTCCACCTGCTGGTTCACTCTCCAAATTGGCTGCAACTGCTGGAGCTGCGCTGATCCAAAGCTAGAGGAGCCAGGAGCTTCTTCCGGGTCTCCCACACGGATGCAGGGGCCCAAGGATTTGGGCCATCTTCTACTGCTTTCTCAGAGCTGGATCAGAAATGGAGCAGCCAGGACTTGAACCGAAGCCCATATGTGATGCTGGAGCTTCAGGCCAGTGCGTTAACCCTCTGTGCCACAGCGCTGGCCCCTCTTTCCAGTTATTAAACCAACTGTTTATCCTGGTAGTTCAATTTATCCATCAGGAAATTCATTATAAAATGATATTATCTATTTAAATAAAATATTAATGATAAGGTTATATTTATTAGATTTATTTATTAGATTATATTTATTAGATTCTTTCACATGGTAGATAAATTGACATCACTGTTGTTACAATTAGTATTTGATACTATTTTAATTACTGGCGAAAGTAATATGAGCTACCTAACATTTGAAACTCATCTTGTTCTCATTCTTCAGCTCATTAGTAAAAAGATGGTGGAAATCATTTAGTTATTGGAAAGCTGAGAGGCAGTAATATTTAACCAGAAAGATGATTGCATTATGCCTCCCTCTTGAGGATTCTAAAATGTTACAGCCAGTGGCTAATTAGTCTTGTCTGCCTCTTGCTGAGGGAGATAAGTGAAAGTGTCAGTGTGTAGGTGATTTCTCCAAGATCACTCTACAAGCAAAGGCAGCCAGGTCTGCAAATCCAAGCTAGTTAGTGTTCAAGGTCATGCTGCCAGATTTTAATTTCCCATGCAACATTTTCTTCCCTGTCTTAATGCACACCCCATCAAACAGTAGAGACTAGAGCCAGAAAAATGCTAATTAAATAATGATCCTCAAACTTGACTAATAATGAGGGGCATTTAGCCTACCATTTGGCCTTTAAAAATTTCTTTGAGTAAAAATGCATTTTTTGTACTTGGTATGATGGTGGTGTATGATATAAGAAGGTAGTGATTAAGAAAGGGGCAGGCTTTGTATATGACTTAAGTATGCATTTCTGATCATTTAAGTGAAGGCTTCACTGCATAGTAAAGATAAAATTAGTGTAATAGATTAGCAGCATCTCTCCGATTTATAAAATTTAAACATAAGTGAATGATAGTATATGTTCTCTTTCTAAGTCTAAGGAGTTTTGAAGCTAACTCAAATAGACAGAGTTCTGTGACTACTTAATATATCACAATTAGAATGTGACTTAAATCATCCCAATTTGGTAGATTATATCAAAGTAAACACTCACATAAGAACATAAATTTACGTTAAATGAACATAGCTGGGCTCCAATTTAATGCACCTCACTTATGGTACACATTTTTAAAACCCCCAAAGATCCCCATTTCTATACATTTTTCTTTAGTAAACTCATATATGTTATAAAAAATAATTACAACATTTCAGAATGTCTGAGAAAAATGCCTTTCAAAAACAGGTTTGAGTGTTAGCCTTCCCAGGAGATCCTTCTGAATGCCAGGAAATGGAAAAATATCTAAGACTCTCCTGTTCATTCTCCTACCTTTTCTCCTGTTTTTTTTTTCTTTCTCCTTCCCTCCCTTTTTCCCATCCTTCCCTACTTATCTTCTTCTTCCCTTCCTCTTTTGTTTTCTTTCTATGTATATGTGTGTGTTGATAGAGAATGAGTTTTGCAAAGGATATTTTTAGTGACTGAAATGACCAATTAAAGCACTTCAGCCCTGGCCTGTAGAAATCTTTGCCCTGAAGATACTAGCAGATTTGGTGTCTGTGTATTTAGAGAGACTTGTAAAATGATTCTGTGACATGTGCTTTGCAAGACTGAATTACGAATTTGTTTTCCTTCATATCCTGTAATATCACCTGACTGGTATCAGTGGGCCAGGGAATAATGAGATTAGAACTGGGAGGACCTGGGGGACTTCACTTCTGGAGCAGCTGCCGCAATGTCATGCAAAGTGGGACAAATGTTTTAATCATATTTACACTTTCATGATGGATGGTGTTTTAAGAGCTCGTCAAAAATAAGTGAAATCAAGCATAAAAAGGAAGACTTTAAAAAACATTTTATCCCAGATTGAGTACTGCTGCTGGCAATGTGTAATCAGGACACTACCATGATCATGCTGATGTGACATTTCACTGTTGCCTAAATATTTCTTAGGATGCTAATTTATTCACTTCACAAATGTCTATTTGAGTGGATGTGTTTATTCCCAAAACATAGGCAACATTTGCAACATTCATACCAAACCTTCCCTCACACCAGCAAATGGGCACAATATTGATTCTCTGAGAGACTGATAGGCCTAGAATAAGCCGTTGGACAACATATCAGTTCACATGACATATTGCATCTGAAGCTTATTCCTAATATTTTCCCTGAGCTGGAATTTAAGAAACAGAACTTGAAGGTTGACAGCAAAATTGAAGGTTGAATAATTTTCTTGATACATAGGTTTGAACCTGAGTTAGCAAGAGAGAAGATTATGTAGATAATTTCTTTCCCTAGATTTTCTTGGGGCTTGTGTAGAAGAATGTGACATTAGCCAGCCTGAACAGAGAAGGGAAGCCAGTGGAATGGGTCCTGTACTTCTCCAGGAAATGTAATTGGATTTACACATTCAAATTATGCATGTGAGTTTTGTTTATGAAGGACTATTCTAAGAAGTCAGGTCACTTAAGCAACACTTCAGAAGCCAGCTTTTCTCACTGCAAGATTTTTCACAGTCAGCCCTGTGGGGTAGAGGAAGAATGCTGAGTAGGTTAATTAACCATGGAGATGCCAGACATTCCAAAGACAGCTCAGCCACATCCTGATGGGAATAAAAGCCATTTTACCAGCAAACATCATCATGAGACTTCCTTCTCTACAGACAAAATGAACTTTGGACAGGACATGTTGTCAAATAAACCCGCATTTGCTTATTTTTTGGATATCTATTCATTGGGCACCAAAATAGGCATGTGTGCAAATTAAAACTTGAATTTCATTCAGCTGGATCACCCATTTTCAGATTTAATAACTTGCAATACTTTACACATTCATTAGCCTCTGGTATTTCTGTCCCATTCCTCCCCTTCCTGCCTTATATGCCCAGGCTCAAGTACTACTAATTGCAAAATATCTTCAAAGCACAAATTCCCCCATACCAGGAAATGATTGTAAAGATATGGACTAGATAAGAAAATAAATCACACTAATGTTCTGAGGCTTGTTTTTCAATGAGTGACTTTTAAAAATTATCATCTTTATATGAAATGCCTACACTGTGAAATTTTCATGTGAAAACAGAAACTATAACCACCTCATTGTGTAAACAGCACATCATTGTCCTGTGTCAGCTGGCTTTCCAGTTGACTAGAAGAAACTGTTTCAAAATATTTTCTTGATTTATATGTGTATCTGTGTGTGCATATGTGATTACATGCTGAATGCACATGATTGCTTATAAAATAGAGACTATTAAGGATTAGGAAATGCGTAGTAAAAATGCATGTATTTCTTTAACTCGGGCCACAAAGAGGAGAAATGCAACATTAAAATTCTAAAAGAACAGTTGGGAAAGAAGACTAATGCCATTGGAAGTCCTGATGATAGAAGGAATACAGGAATATACTGACTGTCCTGGAATACTTAGGGTTCTGCCACAACAAAAAGATTGGTCATTTTATGGGTATGTCCTAAAAGACCAAAGAATGCCCACTACAGTAGGATTGGTTTTGATTTCTTATAAGATAAGGCTTTGTAACCAATAGACACGTTCAGTGGGCTGCTTTTTGAAATGATGGGATCTCTGTTATGACGTTTCTGCACAGGAAAGCTGAGATTCAAGGGAGCTCTTTTTCAAGGTAAATTGAAAGCCACTGGTTCTACATGCAAGCCGACATAAGCTACCTTACAGGATGACAAGGAGAAGGGCAAAAGCCAAAGTGGTCAAAGGCATGGGCCAATGGACTCTTCTTCCCTTTTAGGATCTCTCTAACATCACTGCCCAATGACCTCTGCTTGTATTTTAGGGACCAGAATTGTGGCACATTGCCACTCCCAAAGAAGGAAAGGATGGCAAAAATAGATTCAATGCTGCTGTTCCTCAAAAAATTAGTATTTCGTTGGAAAGAAAGGGAGAGTGCATATTGAGTAGGTAAATTGTTCAACAGATATTTATTGACTGCTTTCTAGGTTCCAGGGCTTGGGACGCATGCACTGTACAGATAAAGTCATTGCGCTAATGGAGCTTATACTTACATGGATTTGGGGCGGGAGTTTTTTACTCAGGTGAGTGGTTGAGTGGTTTGTACCTGATTTTTCAAACCTACCTGTAGCCCAGGATGCAGCAAATATATTACACTAATGCAAGTCTTGGGATTTCTTTTATTATAGACATCTGAAGCATGAAACATCAAAGCTGAAGTGAATTTCTTTTAGGAGTTGCATAAAGTCAAAAGTCAGATTCTAAAAGAAATAGTGGTATGTAACTCTTCCTTACTAATAATGGAGGGTAAAAGAACCCTTTGAAAGAGGTAAGATGCCAGTTATTTCAGCATCACATTGTCACAATCTGAGTGCCTACCAAACTTGGTGACCTGAGGACATGGTTTGAGGGAGTGTCTGCGTTATGCAGGGGAAGGTCAGGCTGTTCTTCAGCTCTGAGAGCTGGCGGTCACTCTGTGTTTACAATAACCACATCTAAAACCTGAAGAGCTTCTCTGGAGCCCCAGGAAACCCAACCACCAATAAAGGGAAGGCTGGCAAGGAGCTCCCACAAGGCTCACATCCATTTGCTTGGTACATTGTTGTGCCTTCCATGTTCCTCTAAAACAGCAACATCATTGAGAGCCCACATGCCAACCAGACTGTGAGCTCCTAGAAGTCAAGGGCTGTATCTTGCTCATCTTTGTGTCCTTAGCATCTGCCATAGCACCTGGCACATGGATGACTCTAAAAACCATACTTTTAAGGGAATGGGATGAGGAATATGATGTAACTATCTCCCTCCCCCTACCATCTCTCCATCTCTCCCTTCCTCACACACAGTCACACAGTCATTAACATAGAATGAGAAACTGGTAAGAGAAATCAGTTTCTCTGTTCAGTATAGGCAAAAGTACACCAGGAATTATTCTATCAAGTACTTAGTGCAGTTATGCAAAGAACTGGAAGCTCAGTTTTTGCTATACAAATGCTAAATCAGTTGTTATAAACAATGGGAAGAAAAATGCAAGTGAGTATCCACACTATTTAAAGAAAAAAATATGGACCTGAAAATTTTAAATGGATCAGGTTAACCCACTTAAAATAGAGTCCAAGTACATCACCCTGTCATCCTTCTTTGTGCTTTAGTGCAACGGTTCTGAATCCCAGTCTGTAGCCCAGGAGTTCCTCACTGTATGGCACACTCAAAATCACACGTTTAGCTTGGTTTCTTAGGTACGTGACCTTTCCCAAATGCTGGTGAAGTAGGCAGGCATACAGGTTAAAATTGATTAGGTTTGTGAGCTGGAAGACCATGCCTTCACCACGCCCCTGTGTGACCTCCTGCCCCTACCTGGCCACACCTGGGTGCCCACCAGCCAATCAGGTTAATTAATACTCCCCTTTGGAAGTGGGTTAAAAGCCCTGGGACACGGTGTGTCCCGGCCCTTCTCTTTTCCCTGGCCTCTTGCCAGGAGGGCCTTGCTGTAGCCCAGCGCCTCCAAGGCTTCCAGGCCTAGATGCTCCTCCACGTGGCTAGTTCCTGGTGCTTGGTATGAACCCCTATTCACCTCTCTCTCTTAAATAAAGCTCTCACTCTTCTATGCATCTTTCTCACTAAATAGAAGCTTAAAACGTGCCATGCTGCCTCGTTTATCTGTGCTGGTATTTAGAATTCTTCTCTAAATATTAGGCAAGAACCCTCTCGGGCTTATTAATATTGGGGATTTATTAATAAGCATATGGAGAAATCGTATGGCACCCCAAATTCTGGTAGCACATGCGGCACCTCAGATAGCACTTCTGGGGAACTTTAAGGGGCCACATTTTTGTACAAATTTTAGGGGGTCATGTCCGATTTCACTGGCATATTCTTTGGCTTAACCCCTGTCTGCCAGATACTCACCGTCCTGCATTACAAGGGTGCAACAGTAGGGAGAAGGTGCCGCAGCCTTTCCACCTGACTCCTGGACTTCTGAACAGAGATGGCCTGACTCATTCCTCAGGGGAGGACATTGAACAAAGCAGGCTGACTTTGTTGAGCATAAAACTAGATAATTAATTAGTCCTGCAGCATAAAACCTATTGCCTGAAGACCAGGTTTTGCCCTAACTAGATCAGTTATCTGCTGACTGACAAGAAGCAAATGAAGGACCAGTTTTAGGTATTGGAGCCTAGTACAGTTAACTAAAACAATCTTTATAAAGTCTGAATAAAATTATGAGAAACTCTTCTGGTTTTAGTTCTGTGAAGCATTATCCCATTTAGTTCATTTTTCTGCAGTCAATTAGTTTAAAAAACAAACTCAGGAAAAGCAAATTTGCTCAAAATTAAGCACCTCTCTCCCCCATTACTTTAGTGAGTCCTCTTGATCTATTGGTGGTAAACTATTCATTGGAAAATGAATTCACAGTCCAGTGGTCAGTCTTCAATTGGCACAAGGTCTCTTCTGTTTATAACACAGAGAGATATTGCCCTCTTACAAAGTGAAATAATGACATCATATGTGGCTTTTGGGGCTGTGCCCTAGCCATCTCAGCCAGAGTAGAACTGTGCCAATGGACAGAGACATTTTTGAAATCATGGAAGTCCATTTCCTTAAAAATGTACAAACCACACATTCTCATCCTATATTTGCTATGGATTTTTCTCAGTGACTTTGGCAAAATAAATAGAGTGGCTTCTTTGGGCAAAAATTTCTTCATACCTATAAGGACAGTGGGAAAAAATGCAGAATTCTTGAGCTAGACGTCCCTTCTCTTCCTACAACATGATTCTTTGCCTGCCCATCCTTCCCGCCCCATGTTGCACAGCTGTTAGCCTCCAAGTCCCTCTTGCCAGCTGGACAGTGGCCCTCACAAAGTCAAGTGGTACCTGAGTCCTTGTTGAGCTTCTACAACATAGCATAGCACTGACTACATGCTATTCCTTCTCGGATTCCTTTAGGACTTTAATGTTGGTACTCCTTAGATTTCCATCCCATATGTCTCCCTATTTTCTCACTGTATAATCCCTGCTGAGCAATAATCAAAGCCCCCTCTCCATTAACAACCATGAGCCTCTGTGCTGCTCACTCCTCACACATTATCTCCAACACAGTTTTCTCTGCCAAGCCTAAGACCAGGAAATCTAGCGACCTTCTCAATACCTCCATCTAAGAGTCCCATAGGCAGCTCAACGTCAGCTCATAATACTAACCCCCTCCTACTCCACATCTGTATGAAAGTCTGATGATCTTGTCTCCCATTGCTGGGGTCCATTCACAGGTCTCTGTCCTACTCTTTCTGTTTTAGTGTTTTACCCCCCTCCCCTATTTCTCAAGTCTGTCATTCCCCACCTCCCACCCAATGCGACCTTCCCCAAATGCTAGTATGTTTATCAAATCACTCCATTGGGAAAATTCTGTTGAATCTCATCACCAGTTTCTATATAGTCTGTTGCCTCTGCCTACCTGTGTTTTCTAGAAAAATTCTTTCCCTTCTTGTCTGTCAGCATTCACTCAGGTATCACCAGTTCCAGAAATCCTCTTAGACTCTTTCTCCAAGACAAGTGCCAGCTTAAAATGTGTGGCATGTGCTTAATTTGAGAATAATATTTTTTTGACATTCACGATCTGACCTCAGGTTAGATTTTTAAGAGAAGAGGGGAATGTAAATGTTACAGAGTTTGACAAAAAGACAGGCAGTCCTTCACATAAGACTCTGCCAATGGGAGAATATTTTGTTGAGGCAGGCTATGAATCAGGCCAGCACATTTCACAAAGAAAGCACTGTATAGGGATCATGGCAGAAGGTGTTGATTTAGAACACCTGGGATTCGCCTGCCATTTATTGATTTCATGGCTCCAACTAGGGCCTCAATCTTACTCTACCTCACTTCCTTCACTACAAAATGAAAAAAAAAAATAGAATCCCAGAAGGTTATTGAAGAGATAAACTAATACAATGGAGTGTTTAGATCAAGGCCTGGTAAGGAGGAATCATGCAATGCATTTTATTTGTAATTATCATTTGTTTCAGATTACTCACTTTTTTCCATGAGTCCTCTGCCCAAAGCAGCCCTTTTCCAGGCTTCACCTGGCAAAACTCATTGCACCTTTGACACAGGCTTTTCCAACTCTAGTATGAGTAGAAATCACTTAAATCTCTTTGCAGAATTTGGATTTGGGAGACACCCAAGATTCTGAATTTCATTTTTTTCTTTTAAAATTTTATTTATATAAGGTGAACAAATTTCATGTATTTCATATATGCAGATTTATTTATTCATTTATTTGAGAGAATAAACTGCAGAAAAAGAGGGAGATAGAAAAGTCTTTCCATCCACTGGTTCACTCCCCAAATGGCCACAATGGCCAGAGCTGGGCCAGTCCAAAACAAGGAGCTTATTTCGGGTCTCCCATGAGATGCAGGAGCCCAAGTACTTGAGCCATCTTCTACTGCTTTCTCAGACCATAGCAGAGAGCTGGATTGGAAGAGGAGCAGCCAGGACAGCGGCAGCACCTATATGGGATGCCAGCACTGCAGGCAGAGCCACAGCCCTGGCCCCTCATACATGCCGATTTAAGAGCATAATGATACTTCCCACCCATGTTCCCACCTTCCCTCCTCCTTCCTTTCATATTTTTGTTTTAATTTTTACAATGACATACTTTCAGTTTATTTTATAATCACAAGCTTAACCTTCTACCAAATAAAAAATTCAAAACAAATGGTAGGAGATGTAGGCTGCAGATTATCATTCAGAGGGCAAGGTGTTGGTGTTCAGCAGACCCCACATTCTCTGCAGTGGAGCTCTGCTATTCCACCAAGTAGGTGTCAAGTCCCCGTCCTCTGGTTCTAATGCCTTTAAATTGGTCTTTGTCCATTCAGGCTACCATAACTAAATATTATATGCTGGGTGGACTATAAACAAGAAACATTTATTTCTCATTGTGCTGGGGGCTGGGAAGGCCAAGGTCAAAGCACCAGCAAATGCTGTGTCTGGTGAGGGTTTGCTTCTCGTCTATTATGGCCATCTTCTCTCGATGTCTTCACAGAGTGGCAGAAATGAGGCACTCTCAGAGGTCCATTTATAAAGCAGCCATCATACTCATGAGAGCCCCATCATCTCATGACCTGATCACCGCCCAGAGACCCCAGCTCTTAATACCGTCACCCAGGGACTCAGCATTTGCACATTTGAATCTTGAGGAGGGGATACAGACGTTTCAGACCGTGGCAACATTTATCCGTCATTTATTCATTCCTTCATTTAGTCATTTGAATGACAAATACTTATGGAGTACCATGGCTTGCAAGACACAGCCATCAAAAGATAGCAAAACACTATGGCAAGGAGACCAATCCAGGACCCTGCTACTAGTTTATAACCCAGAGCTAGTGATAGCCATCAGATAACAACCTTGATAAGTAAATGATTTTGAACCCAGTGAACTGCTTTTCAGGCAGATTTGTTGCAGGGCCATGACTAGGGTAATGGGAGTGAGGGTGTAAAACTCAATGAGGCGCTTACTCTCAGGCACCAATCCTGCACCTTTACAAACCTTACAAGGAGCAATCCCCAGGGCCCATGCTGTGGTGTTTCAGGTAAAAGCCGCTGCCTGGGGTGCTGGTTCAGAGTCCATGCTGCTCTGTTTCTGATCCAGCTCTTTGTTAATGTTACTGTGTCTTGGAAAGCGGCAGAAAATGACCCAAGTGCTTGGGGCCCTTGCACCCATGTGGGAGGCCTGGAGGAAGTTCCTGGCTCCTGTCTTCGGGTCAGCCCAGCTCTGGCCCTTGGGACCATTTGGAGAGTGACCCAGCAGATGGAAAATCATTTTTCTCTCTCTCTTTCCCTCCCTCTCTCTCTCTCTCTCTGTGGCTCTTCTTTCTTTTTTTTTTTTCTTTTTACAGGCAGAGTGGACAGTGAGAGAGAGAGAGACAGAGAGAAAGGTCTTCCTTTTGCCGTTGGTTCACCCTCCAATGGCCGCCACGGCCAGCACACTGCGGCCGGCACACCGCGCTGATCCGATGGCAGGAGCCAGGTGCTTATCCTGGTCTCCCATGGGGTGCAGGGCCCAAGCACTTGGGCCATCCTCCACTGCACTCCTGGGCCATAGCAGAGAGCTGGCCTGGAAGAGGGGCAACCGGGACAGAATCTGGCGCCCCGACCGGGACTAGAACCTGGTGTGCCGGAGCCGCTAGGTGGAGGATTAGCCTATTGAGCCGTGGCGCCGGCAGCCATCTTCTTTTGATAATAAAGAAAAAAAGAAAAATGAAAAACAGAAGGTGCAATTAATCCAGTTTTGTGTTCCTGGTACCCAGTTTGCCTCATTCTAATCCTGGTCACTGATTCTATCGGAAAGGAAAAATCTGACTAGAACTGCCTTGCAGAAATTATTTTCAATTAAAATCTGAAGGAGAAAAAGGAGATACCAAGTACGATTGGAATAATGCATTTCTTATTTCTGCTACTAAGCCATGTGCTTTCTGAGGACAGGGTCTGTCCTTTTCTATATCTTTGAAATAGACACTGACACATCCCAAGGGAAGCTTGTAGCAGCGCCTTGTTGAGTAAATGCCTGTCAATCACATTAGCATCAATACTGCTGCTTCCTTTTTTATGCATGAAGATGCTGAGCTCAGAGTGGTTGCATCATTTCCCTTCAGTCACATGACTAATCAGAGCTTCCAATCTACAACTGTCTCATTTCAAAGTTGCCCCCTGGGCTTGATGGTTTGTTATGGCCACTTTGTCTCAATTAAATATGCTAGTTCCCGAGGAAGTAAGTTAAAAGTAATAAAGAAAAAGAAAAATGAAAATTGTATTCTTAGTAGTAGCCATGCTTATGATAATTTCTATTGAACAGTGGAGCCAGGCAGATGGTACATCACGTTGAAAAGAGCATCCAAATAGCCCACAGAACACCCACCTAAGATTTTATATCCAACACAGGGTAGCTTTGTACAGGCCAATCAAATTGTCTTGGCGGCAAAAAAGAATTTCTCATTGCTCCAAAATTCTATCACTATGAAACAATTTTTGAGTTTCCTCACAGCTTTAAGAAATGCTTCCCATGAGTTGTTATGAATATGGGTATTTGTATACTTTCCTGGTTTATTTGGTTTCCAAGATCAGATAATGGCAATCCTCATGGAAAACGTAGTTTGTTGTGGACTTTGACTTCTGAGAAACTTGGGAAGATGATTATGAGTAATGATTTAGCAAATACTGAGAGAATTACTTACTAGATGGTGGTTAATATTTAATGTATTTAATTCTTTCTATTGGCCTAATTGGATTGGCACCATCAGTTGTAAAATCTTATGTTACTACAGACATTCAGTGTGTTTTGAAGGGACTGGTAACAGTAATACTTAATTGGTAGACAATTGTTTCTTTTCAGTGTGTAATTAGTGACATCATGGTACTTGTCAGAACTGCCTATCTGGTTTTTATCAAAATGTGCATGTTACTTGCGATCAACAAGCCACTGTATGTCAATATTGCCCAGCAGTGATTGAGCTAGGCATTTATACAGCTTGAGAATCATAACTGGGAGTTTGGCTTTTGTGGTTTCTTCTTATTTGTGGACCCCAGGAAACAGACAATATGGCCTTCAGGAACTCATTTAATCCTGCTGTACTTTTTAGTCACATCATCCTTAACAAGATGAGAATAAGATACTTGCTATTAAAACCTCACTGCTAATAAAGGAGTTTATGAATATTGAGGAGTTTTGAACCAATAAATGGCAATCAGCAAGCACCCAGTGGCAGTGGTATTAACATTTCTGTAAAATCAGAAGTGTGCTTAATGTGATCACACAGGATCAGGCTGCACTGCTGTTTGATTGGCATGAAACTCTGCCAAACCCAGGACAGTTGTCAACAGGTGAGTTAACCTAGGACCACCTGAGTGGTGTGAAATCCACAGGAGGGCTCTACCATGTCAGCTATTGCTGGCAGCAGTATTCACTGCATACTAGGAGCGAACACACACCTCAAGAAGAGACAGTTTCAAACTGCATGTTACTACAGCATTCCCCCCACCAGATACAACTGACTCTCTTCAGGACTCATTCCTTTGACATGTATCCGAACATTTTATGTGGAAAAAAAAAAACATTTGCCCTTAATGCTGATATATCTTCCTAAAGATCCCAAATGCAAGTCTTTCCCTGTGTTAAAATCATTTCCTAATTTTGAGGAAGATAGATACAAATTTTCATTCAGCTTTCTACAAAAAAAAGACTTGACCACATTGGTTCAGGATAATTTTGATGGAAAAAAGGTCAAAACGATGATTTAAAATCTAACTAACAAAATTTAGCTCCTTTGGCTTATCTCATGCACATGGAGTCATCTCAAACTGTGAACGTATCCTAATATCAACAGCAACTAAATCACAGCAAAACTCAGGGCAGACATTCAGTCTAGCAGTTGAGACTCTATCCCATATTGGAGTGCATTCCTGGCTGCACCTCCTGATTCTCCCTTTCTACCAACACAGTTTGTGAGAGGTAGCAGTGAAGACTGAAGTAGTTGACTCCCTGCTATCCACATGGGAGACCTTGTCTGAGTGCCTGGTGCCTAGCTTTGGCCTGGCCTAGACCTGTCCATTGTGGACATTTGGGGAGTGAACCAGCAAATGAAGGTTTTTCCATCTGTCTGCCTGTCAAATAAATAAATTTTTAAAAATGATTACAAAACTAATCCATTGACAATAAGACTAGTAGAAAAACTCATGGCAAGTTAAATATCAAGTTCATTCCAAAAAAAAAAAAACAGAATGAGAAAAAAATTTTTTAGAGTGACAGGAGGTCCTGTTTCAGGCTAGACTAAGCACTAACATACAAATCAGATGAAAGGGGTGCTTGCCTATTGGGCACGTTGAAGATCTGCTCTCTCCTTGTTGCTTGTCATCCTCTTCTCCATAACCCACAAGGCACTGCAATTGTCCACCAAGTGATTGAAAATACTCCTCTAGAAAACCCCTCCGTCTAGGTGTTTGAACACTAAAGTCTTAACATACATTCTTTCTTTTTTTTTTCTTGACAGGCAGAGTGGACAGTGAGAGAGAGAGAGAGACAGGGAGAAAGGTCTTCCTTTACCATTGGTTCACCCTCCAATGGTCGCTGCAGCCAGCGCGCTGCAGCTGTGGCACCACGCTGATCTGAAGCCAGGAGCCAGGTGTTTCCTCCTGGTCTCCCATGTGGATGCAGGGCCCAAGCACTTGGGCCATCCTCCACTGCACTCCCAGGCCACAGCAGAGAGCTGTACTGGAAGAGGGGCAACCGGGACAGAATCCGGCGCCCCGACTGGGACTAGAACCTGGGGTGCCGGCGCCGCAGCCGGAGGATTAGCCTAGTGAGCCACAGCACCGGCCAACATATATTCTTAAAGAGAAAGTAAGGAAACAGAACACACCCACTTTTGACAGTGACTTATTGGTGCTGTTGGTGGTGGTGTTGGTACTAGCATTGGTCGGTGTGCATCAGAAAATGATCCATTTGTTTCAGAGAATACTTGGTACAAGCCCACCGTTGTGAGGCCTAACATCTCCTCATCTCCTGTTCACAGGCTATATCCATATCTCTGTGTTAGGTTTACACACATCCTGCCCACTCCTAATGATACTCTGAATGATAGTATGGTAACTTCCATTTTGAAAATGAAAAAAGTGAGTATCACAGAAATTAGCCTGGCTAGAGTCGTTCAGATTATGTGTGGCTAAGTGAGGATTCAAGCCTAAGTCTATTTGGCTCCAAATGTTCATGGGTTCCCCCTGCTGCTACTACTCTCAACCTGGACATTCCAGTCGCCACTTAAGTAAAGTTATATTCACATTTAGTCATTCATATTCCATTCACTAATCAACTGTCCGCTGGGTGCTAAATTTGAGGAATGAAAAGCCAAATTAAACATATTTTATACTCTTGAGTCTTTGCTATTACCAGAGCAAGAAGGCAAAACAGAAAAGCTAGGCCAGCGCCGCGGCTCACTAGGCTAATCCTCTGCCTTGCGGCGCCGGCACACCGGGTTCTAGTCCCGGTCAGGGTGCCGGATTCTATCCCGGTTGCCCCTCTTCCAGGCCAGCTCTCTGCTGTGGCCAGGGAGTGCAGTGGAGGATGGCCCAAGTACTTGGGCCCTGCACCCCATGGGAGACCAGGATAAGTACTTGGCTCCTGCCATCGGATCGGCGCGGTGCGCCGGCCGCAGCGCACCGGCCGTGGCGGCCATTGGAGGGTGAACCAACGGCAAAAGGAAGACCTTTCTCTCTGTCTCTCTCTCTCTCACTGTCCACTCTGCCTGTCAAAAAAAAAAAAAAAAAAAACCAGAAAAGCTATCTGTTAGTACCTGAACTGCCTCATGGATTCCATACACTGATGCTCTAAAGACTTGAGAAATAATATCTTTATTTACCTGACCTTGTGGCCATGCCTCACATGTAGGAAATAAAACTAAGATACAGGGAAGAAATCTAGACTTAGACTAGGTTAAACTTCTGATGACTTCACAGTTCTCTTTCTTCAAGACCAGATTGGTGTGCACACCAGATGGAAAATGAAAAGAATCATTACATAAATTATCAAAATATGCAGAACAAGCCCTTATTTTCATCCTGATCCCTACAAGCTAAAACAAATTCCTTGCTTTCCTGCTTATATTCTTGAAAGTAATCCAGATTTAGTTACCCAAATAATTCTGAATTATCTGAAATTGTTCCTATATGTGCTTTAAAATGATAAACCATTTGAGAGCATACGTGGTAACCTGGGGCAGATTTCTTAACATCAGCAATGTTTCATATTCAACTAGCTGACTACCAATAGGAATTGTCCCTTTTACCTTGCACACAGAACCAGAGTTTTATCTTTATTTCCAGCTGCATTCCAGGAGGATTTGGGAAAGCATTTGGGACAGGCATTTGACACAGCAATTACAACACCATTTGGAACCCTTCATGTTATAGCAGAGTGTCTGGGTTTGAGTCTCAGCTTTGCTTCCAATTCCAGGTTCCTGTTAAGATGCACCCTGCAAGGAAGCAGGTGATCATCAAATAGTTGTGCTGATGTCACACACATGGGCAACTCAGATAGAGTTCTGGGTGCCTGGTTTTAGCTTGGTCCAATCCCTGCTGTTGTGGACATTTGTGAAGTAAACCGGTAGAAGTAAGACTTCTTCTCTCTCTCTTTCTCTCTTTATCTCTCTATTTCTCATTACCTGCCAAAATGAAAAAGTTCATGTTTTCTTTATCCAGTTTTACTTTGGTTTACCAATATCCAATGCCATTTTTGATGAATACTGCCTACTAAATACAACCACAGTGCATTGTGCAATAAGTTAACATTCACTACTCCTTGACTGAACACTGCAATTACAATTCTGTCTTATGCTTGGTAATATGATCTTCTAAGCAAGGATAGAAATTTTCATTTTGTAAGTGTTGTTTTATTTTATTTTATTTGTTCCATACTTGAGATATGGGGAACAGAAAGACCCAGGTCAGATGTTATGACATCTGATGTATAATTTATAGCGTTAGAATAAATATCAGGCAGCAATTACAGCTGCAGAAGACATGTGCAACCGTTTCCCAAGGGAAGATGCTGAGGCCTTCCTATTTATAACTCTTTGAAAGTGCACCAGGCCTGTGAGATTAAAAATTCATCCCTGGAGTTATCCAGCAAAAGCCATATGTCCATTGTCAGGGACTTGGGACAAAAGAAAAAGGGTGAACTAAATGACTTCTAAGCTCAGGCCTCTGCAGCTCTCAAAGTTACAAATAGTTCGTTAAATGTAGAACAGCTAGACTCAAAAACAAGTCTAGGAAAATCCTATTTACTTCAAGCTGTTTGCCTTACCTCTCCTCCTCCTAGATCTTGATCTCAATGTATCCAGGCTTGTCTGTTCCAGTATCACACTTGCCCAGGCCAGAAAGCTCAGTGAGCATCCCTGACACATCTACCTCTCTTAGTGCCTACGATGCATCCACTGCAAGTCTCTACTGAGTATCTTCAAGTCCATCCACTGCTCCTGGCACTCGGGAACAGAAGACACTATCCCTGACCCAAATTATAGCAGCCTCCCAGCATCCCCTTGGCACTTTGCAATCTACTGCTTACAGTATTAGCAGTGAGACTTTCTTAGGAAAATAGCTTGGACTCCTTCAGGAAATGTCAGTAGCTTTCTTTTGTGCTTAAGACAGAGGCCAAAAGCCTTTCAGGTACTGTTCTCTCAGATCTGGCCTTGGTCTCTCCCAGATGGTGTAATTCTTCATCTTGCTTGCAATCTTCACGTCACAATGTCATTCATTCAGTTCCTAGAAGGATCTCTGCCTTCTTTGCCCATCGACTGTAAGTTGCTGTGTTTCTTTACCCCAAGATGGTCCCCCCTCGTTCTTCTAGGAACCTTACCCAGGGAAACTTCCTTTGCCCTCTCTTAAGTCACAACATAATCACACTTTCAAATTTCCTGTATTTTTTCTAAGAAATCATCTCTCTTTTTCTTTCCCTCTCTCTCCCTCCCAACCGTGTGTGTGTGTGTGTGTGTGTGTGAGAGAGAGAGAGAGAGAGTTGTAAGAATATTTTTTCCACATCTTCCTTTCCCTCTAAACGAAATGCAATGAAGAGAGGAAGTGAACCATATTGTTTGCTCTCCTGAACATGTCCAGCATCCCATGTTTGATAAATATTTGCTTAAGAATGAATGAATGGCACTACCAGAGGTGTGTACAGGGCTAGTTAGCATGTATGGTGATAGGAGCTCAATGTTCAAGAAGGTGAGATAAGCCTGAGTTGAATCAGAGTTAAGGTAAGTGCTTCTGCCAGGCTTCTGGTCCATTTCTCTGGGGTTCAAATCCTGGGCAAGACTAAAAATTGCAGATAAAGTGTTTTTAGTACCATCAGTTTAGCAGGAATTGTACCAAGAGTGGATGACTTAATGAATCTGCCAAATTGTTATGCCAATGATCCTGCACAAAATTTCTGTGCCAGGGTGATGCTCTTCTTTTAATAGCCAACGTTCTGGTAAAAATACTTGTGGTTTCTACAGTCTTTAAAGAAATAAACAGAAATGTGATTAAACATCACCACCATTATCTTATTTATTATTTATTATGCTCTCAATAAGACTAAGTCATACAATCAAAATGGAATTTGTTGACCTCATGAAAAAGATTTTGACAATAATATAGTATTGGATATAGAGACAAGATAGATAATAGATAGATGATAGGTAGATAGATACATCGATAGATAGATGATAGGATCACACACATACACCCATGAACACACATGTTACTGAGGAAGATTTTTGAGCTATATTGTCATTCATCAATCATCTCAACTTGAGGAATGGGACTGAAATGAGTAATCAACCACATAATATTGATCAATACACTGAATCTATAAATTTTCTATCAAATGTTTGTCTTAATTCGGCTTGATTACCCCAATAATGGGGAACTCACTCCATCCCATACAGCACCTTGCTTTATGTGACAACATTACTTGTAGAAAATAATGTTTGTTGCTGATGTAAGATAAACAGCTATCATGTTTGTCCATTGCAAAAGGTTACTCATGCCTAATATGCCCTAGAACCTCATTTTCATTGTTATCAATGTGACAACAGTTTTCCTACCACCACCTTCCTCTTTTTCTTTATCAGCTCCACAGGAGCATGGCATTTCCATATATTTTGAGTTGGAAAGAATATGTCATTATTCTGATGGGAACACCTCACTAATAGAGGTTGCAAATGTACTGATATTCAAGGATAAGATTTAGAGATACCAACAAATTTGTGTGATTATAAGGTTAGACCTCCACTGCTAGAAAAATTATTTGTCTGTATTAATGTCCTTCACTAATTTTAATCTTCAGGAAACTTACTCCCTATATGTATGTGGTCTCAAATAGAGCAAGATGATTCAGCAAAATGCACAAGAACACATATCCTGGGGTCAGAGTATTTGGATTTGTATCCTGACACTGTCACTTACTGGTTGTATGTCATGTCAAGTTATTCAGCCACTGTAAGCCTTGGTTCCCTCATCTTTAACATGGGAGTAATTTCAGGGTGTATCTTATGAAGGCGTGTGAGCATGAACAGATTATGCAAGTAAAGTCTTGGAACAGTGTCTATCCCATCAGTGTTGCCTGTCATTGTGCAGCTTGTGGTGGAAGCTTCATGGAATCAGGGACCTTGATTCTTTAATTTGCTGCCTTCTCTCCAGTCCCCAGAACACTACCTAGCACATAAAAGATGCTCTCTGTATATTTATTGAATGAACAAACAGAACCACCAGATAACACAGCCAACCAGTGTGAATGTTGGCAGGAGACTTTGGGCAAAGCACAAGTTGAGAACCTGATTAATAAAAATGTATGCATTTAATATTTCAACTGACATCTCCAAATCATTCAACTGAAACTGAAATGATATACTGAATGCAAATAGCATTTCTGAAAGATGCTGTATTTTATCGAAGGGGGAAAAAGACTACCTTTCTTTAAATGTTCTATTTGACCTTTAAAAATAATAATAGCTAAAGGAGACAGTTTTGGAACTATGTTGAGTCACTATTTTGATTAAATATTGAATGAGAACATTTATTTCAGAAATCTCTTCCTTCCCTTGAACTAACACTTATTTCAAATGACCCACTCACTTGGAGCTCTAAAACTGAAAAAAGTACACTTGGCATTTGCAATTCAATTTATATTTTAACGTTTTCTGATATTTAATGTACAAGATGGTATAATAACTTGGTTGCAGAGGGCAAATTACTAGGCACACTGCTTATCAGATCAGGAAACAAGGGCCTGAAAGGTTTCTTAACATCTAAGTATTGAGTAGATACAGTTCTGGGCAGTTCATATCCTCTGTGGATATTTTTTTCTTAATAGCATACCTCTCTGCCACCATTGAGAGGCAAAGAAGATTCACTGTGAACAGGCTGTAACCAGCAATCCAAGGATGCACTGATGGTCAGTTGGCTACCGCATCTGCCAATCACAGGCAGTGAGGTCATGCATGAGCCCATCTAGGAGATTCTGAAGAGCTCACCTAGGACACCATCAACAGCAGATGTGCAAACACATTGTGTCACTTAAATTCAAAAGTCAAGCATTGATCTGGAGAAGAAGGTCTTGGGTAGAGGTTTGAATGCCTCCAATCCCATCTAGCTGAGGACTCTCCCTGCTCTGTTATTAGCATCACGGGCATTTCAAATTGAAGGTGATGCATATGGCCACTAAGACCCCTTCTGTTTCTTCAGTGCACTGGATGGAGGCAAGGGGGTGAGTCAAGGCTACAGAAACTTCAGGAGGAGTGCAGGAAGCACTGCCTGTTATTTTGTATTCTGTCAATTCTAGCAGAGGAGCCAATGGCTTCTGGGGGTAACTCCTGAACTGAAGCCAGCTCCTCCTCTGCTCCAAATCTAACAGGACTCCCCATTTCTTTCTGGGTAAAGTCAATGATCAAGAAGGGTTCCTAAGACCTACCTGTATCCTGTATCTTCTTCTAGCCTATCTCTTCTCTCTCCCCCTCTCTCTCTCTCTCATTCACTCTGTTCCAGCCCCACCTCTTTCCCAGAAACACCTTAAAGATATGCTCCTGGTCTTACCACTGGCTGCTCCTTCTGCTTAGAATGTCCTCTCCCTGCACGGTTGCGTGATTCAATCAAACTTTGGCTTGAAAGCGACCCCTTTAGTGAGAGCATCTACCCTAACAATCTGATTCCAATGTGTAGCCTCTCCCCACACTGCATCCACAGCCTAACCCCACAATGCTCTTGAACTTTACCTGTTTCTTTAAAATAGCTTTTTACTGAGTATCACTCCAAATAATTTAAATTATTTGTCTCTCCTAGCAAGGCAGGCAAAGAGAGCAGAAATTGTGTCTATTTTCCACTGAGCTATCTCAGGTCTACATCTGTGTCTGTCACAGACCTCGCATACAAGAATTACTTGTGACGTGATAAGTAAAGAAAAGCATTTGCATCAATAACTGTATTTTGATATTCATTCTTATTCTTGGGTACACACAGGCATCTTATTCAGGTGTTGGATTAAAAGCAGAACCTTCAGAAAGGAGGGTGAAATTTGGAATCAGCAGACTTCGGTCCATATTTTAGGCTCGACCACCACCACCCAGCGATGTGCATTGACAAGTGTTTTCACACCCCCAAGCCTCACACTTCTCACCTAAGAAGTGGAGTTAGGAGCTGGCACTGTGGCACAGCAGGTTAAGTTACCACTGCTATGCCTGCATCCCATGTGAGCACCAGTTCCAGTCCTGGCTGCTCTGCTTCTGATCCAGCTCCTTGCCTGGGCCCTAGCACTGATGCAGAAGATCCAGATGGAATTCCATGCTTCTGACTTCAGCCTGGCCCAGGCACAGCTATTGTGCTATTTCAGAACCAGCAGATAGAAGATTTTCTCCCTCACTCTCTCGCTCTGTCTCCCTCCCTCCTTCCCTTCTCTCCCTCTCTTTCTGCTTGTTCCCCCTCCTCCTTACCCATAATTCTCCCTGCCTCTCAGTAACTCTACCTTTCAAATAAATAAAAATATGTCTTAAAAAAAAGTGGGCATAATAACCACCAGACTGACCTGACAGAATTTTATAAAGCATTGGGCATCTAGGAGAAACTTAGTAAATTTAGCTATTATTTCTGGAATGTTAACAGCTGGATAAAATTATGAATTGTTTAAAAATCAAATAGCCAAAACTATAGAGAAGATAATAAGCCTATATGACCTGAGTGTTGGCAGTCTCTGTGAAAGTTGGTTTGTTTCTATCTTTTCTATCACCTTTTGTGCTATTCACACTTGTTGAGGACATTGCTACAAATGTCTGTTGATAATGAAATATGTTGGCTGGCGCTGCAGCTCACTAGGCTAATCCTCCACTTGCGGTGCCGGTACCCTGGGTTCTAGTGCTGGTTGGGGCGCCAGATTTTGTCCCGGTTGCTCCTCTTCCAGTCCAGCTCTCTGCTGTGGTCCGGGAGTGCAGTGGAGGATGGCCCAGGTCCTTGGGCTCTGCACCCGCATGGGAGATCAGGAGGAAGCACCTGGCTCCTGGCTTCTGATCGGCGCAGCTCTCTGGCTGTAGCAGCCATTTGGAGGGTGAACCAACGGAAGGAAGACCTTTCTGCCTGTCTGTCTGTCTCTCTCTCTCTCTCTCTCTCTCGCTGTCTATAACTCTCTTTCTGTCTCACTCTTTCTCACTGTCTAACTTCTGCCTGGCCAAAAAAAAAAAAGATAATGAAATATGTTTTCCACACTGGTTCTTCAGATACTTGTGTGATTTACTACTTTTCTGGGTCTCTGCTCACACACAGTTTTGTCAGAGATACTTTCTCTCACTGTACTACATAAACTAGGAACTCTTTTGCTCTGCCATTCCGCTCTCCTAATTAACTTTATTTTTCTTTATAGTACTTCTCATCAATGTGCAGGAAGTGTTATTTTTTTTTCTTATTTTATAGTCTGTCTCCTTGTAAGTGAGGGAGAGATTTAGTGTATTTTGTTGATCTGCATATTGCCTGAGTATACACTTGGGCCTGCCCTTACTGAGCTGGAGAACCTACTCTTTGTTCATCAATCTCCTAAGAACATAGTTTTTATCAGCCTGTGCCTAGCATAGCAGTATGGGCCAAGGGTGGGATGACCCCACATCATGACATGCTCAAAGTCTCCAGATTTATGTCTTCTTTGATTTTGAAAAGCATCCTCGTTTGCACAATGACATTATCACAATAGCTATGGAGTGCAGAAGAATTATGACACATAGTCCCACATTAAAGGATCAAGCTATATAGATGAAAAAGGAAGGGAAGGAAATCACCACCTATAGTAATAGTTTGCAGGTGTTGAATGCTCATTGCATGCCGAGAGCCTATGTAATTACCTCACTCTATCACAAGGACCTTGCCACTATTTTCCCCATTTAACATTTGAGAAGCCTGAGGCTTAGAGAGTTTAAGTAGATTCCCTGTCTTCCCACAACTAGGAAAAGGCACAGCTGGGATTCAAATCCCAGAAACGGAAAACTGAGCTGTGGTTGCAGGCACCATGCTGAGACTTTTCTATTTGTGACCCCATTTTGTCCTGTGGAAATCTTGGAAGTCAGTTATTAATTATTCTACTTTTTAAATTGACAAAATAGGCTTAGCTGTGTTAAGTGGCAGAATTAGGATTTGTACCTAGAATAAACATTTATAAAAAGTATTGTGAACAGGATGGTGTTAGGTCTGAGTCATCATGGGCTGAAGACATTCTATGTTCCTAGCTTTCATTATATTTTTACTGCCTGATGTGTCACAAGGTATGTAACTTAGCATTATAGATGAAAACAATTTTCACTTACCCATAACCACCATGGACCGAAATTTTGGAAGACCATTTATTGGATTCAAACTTTAAATGAGAAAACTTGAAAAAGTAAAAATGATGAAACCCTCATTAACAGTTTTGCTGAAGTTTACCCCCACCATAGATATTAACCAATTTTTGCTCTTGGCTAGGTTGTCACTTTTATTGAAATGTTTATTGCTTTATTTTTATATACTCAAAAGTCAGAGCAACAGAGAGACAGGCACATATAGAGAAAAGATTGTCCATCCTCTGGTCCACATCCCAAATGTTTGCAACAGCCAGCACTCAGCCAGGCTGAAGCCAGTTAGCCATGAACACATCTGGGTCTCCCGCATGAGTGGCAGAGACCCAAGCACTTGAGCCATCATGTGTTGTCTTCCAAGATGCATTAGCAAGGAGCTAGACTATAAATCGAGTAGCTGGGACTCTAATCAGCACTTCAACAGGGCATGTGATTTTTCCCAGTGGCAATTTAGTCTTTGTGCCACAATATCTGTCCCTTACATCAACATTTTTCAACCAGTCTACAATCTACTCATCAGAGAAAAGAAGTGTTGGGAGCTGACCAAATCCCTCCCCCTATAAAATAATATGGTTGAGAAACTTTATAAAGTTATTCCACTTAAGTCATCTCCCTAATGAATTAAACTATCCAATTTGGAACTAGTAAACTGCATTTTCATCTCTCTTAGGCCTATGTTACGGTCCTTTACAAAATCAAATACATTTTTTAAAAGTAAAACGGGAGATAATATGGACTTCCTTGCAAGAGCCAGGATCATGACAGAGGTGACTTTGGAACTGCTTCAATTTGGGATACAAATTGTACTTTTTCAACTCTAAATAACAGATGCATTTTAAGAGAAAGCAAGCTCTTTCTATGCTGCTATTTTTAGATCAGTAACTAATGATGAATCAAAATGTTGCTTCAAACCCAACTACCCAATAAAAATTACCATAGTAACCACCACATTACACTACACATCCTTCATCTTACACCAAAGACTTCCTTAGGAACTGCTGCCACCACCTCCATGACACCTCCATCTGCTCTCTAATGAGAGAGAGGAGATGGTGGGGGATCTTGACAAGAAAGTGTAACGGTTTTGTGCAAATCTCTGGGAGAGAGGTATTGGAGCAGAGATACATTGGTAACAAAAATCATTTTCTGCGGAACTCTTATGGCAGTTTTCACGATGATCATGAAGTGGCTCAACCCAAGAGTTTGAGGCGTAACTCAGTTTCCTTGTAAGTCTCCTCTTCCCTCACCCAACATGTCCGTAGGATCACTTCCCCCAAACTTGGCCTCTGCCTGGCTTGACTGTTGCCTGCTCTTTTCTTGGCCAGTTCCTCTCCTTCTTAAGGCTTCTTCCAAATGTTCTACCCTCAGAGAGGCTTTCCCCAACTTCTTGGTCTAAATTGAAGCCCAACAATATATCCCATTGGGAAGAAATCATAGTTATCTTATTTATCACTATTATCTCAGTACCTGGGTTCTACTTGGAACTCAGTGAATATTTTAAAATGAATTAAATAAGGAAGAAACTACCTGTAAAATAGTCATCACCACTAATAGTCTGGATGGTACAAACGAATTCATTGATTCAGTCATCCTTCTGACAACTGTTGGCGGCTAAAACTACTCAGTTAGAGCAATGAATGCACATTGGTGGTTACAGGCCACAGAGCCGCCCTGAAGGGGGAAACATGTACACTGTTGGAATCAGTCCCCGTAACAAAAGGACAAGTGAGCTGTGATGCACTTTCAACAGAGACCACAGCCAATACTGTGGGGTGTCATGAAGCTGCCATATTCTGAGTTAAATTGATGAACCTTCATCCCTCCATGCTTATCAGCCTGGAGGCACAGTCATGGACGTCACTTAAAGGTACTGACAGCTGAGGCCTCTGCCAGGAGCAATCCTTGGAGACTGTGTTCTTCGCTCCTAAAGGATGATCTGGTGGCTCATCTCAGGATCCACCACAGTCCACACCTTGTGAAACTAGGATCCACCTTCACACTAGTTCTGAGCCATTCCTCTGTGGTCCTGATGGCCTGTCTTCTTTGGGGAAGCTTAGACAAGGACAGCTAATGGTACTTATTACAGTTTCTACTGGGTAGCTGCCTTATGGCCTAACATGCTGATCTCTGTCCTGTGCCCTTTATATTACATTCACCCCTCTGCCAGAGAGCACTTATGCTGGCTGAGGTGGTGTCACGTCACTTCCTGTCCCAGGCCATGGAAGAAGCCCTTTCCAGAATGTGACATTTCTTGCTCATCCGGCATGGAGAGTCCAGCATGCTCAGGTGAAAGCCATAGTTTATAGTTCAATTAGATTCTTAGGTGTCACCTGGTAAAAGCACTTGCTTTATTTTTAAGATGCACTATTTATTTGAGAGGCAGAGTTACAGAAAGGAGAAACAGAGAGAGAAGTTCATTTGCTAGTTCATTCCCTAAATGGCTGAAACAGCCAGTGCTGGGCCAATCCAAAGTCAGGAGCCAGGAGCTTCCTCCAGGTCTCCCATGTGGATGCAGAGGCCCAAGGACTTGGACCACCTTTTGCTGTTTCCAAAGCCATTAGCAGGGAGCTTGATCAGAAGTGGAACAACTTGGACTTGAACTAGTGCCCATCAGGGATGCTGGTGCCTCTGGCAGAGGCCTAATGTACTACACCACAATGCTGGCCTCAAGTACTTATTTTTAATGACCTGAGACTCCAAAGCTACAGAACCTAGCGTTTCAAACTCTCCATGTTGATCTCGGGAAGTGACAATAAGTGAGACTACCCTTGCTTCCACTCCTTACTTCCTAGACTTATGCGTTCTGTCAGAGACATAGCATTGAGAGACCTTGGTTTCAAAGTGGCCGTTGTACCCAGGAGGGTCACCCCAGTTCTCAGAGAGCATTGACAAGAGCTAGGTCTTCAGCAGTGTCCTCACAGGGTGTTGCTGCACTCAGTCAGAGCATTAGGTTCTGGGCCTAGAGTGGGTGATGTCATCAGTGGATCCCTGAGTACACTCACACACCCACTCACACACCCCCTCTGCTGTGAAGGAGGTCCCTTGGTCTGACACAGCACTGCTGGAGGTACCTACAGGATTCTCCCCAGACTCCTACACACATCTGTCCCCAAAGCTATGACAAAGCTATCCCAGGCACATGTTGTCACCCCCATTTTTAGATGATTAAATCCCACTCACCTAAGAATAGCACTCTTAAAAGTGCCTAACGCAGATCCCTAGCTGTGCCTTGCCCTGTGTGTCTTGAACTGAGCATGTAAAAACAGCAGTGTCATCAGGGCCCTGCCAGGGACCTGACAAGGGGAACAGTTCCCTTGAGTCTCACAAGTCCCAGCAGGCCCTTTGCTGCTTCCAGTCCCATTTACAAAGCACACTGGGTACAATGTCTCATGGTCCCTAGATAAAGGGGAAGATAATTGAATCAGTGTCCTCTTTGGTCTTCAAAACATCCCCGATTTGCCTGTTCGTGAATATTTATAGATATCATTTCCAAAGCAGTGTTGAATCTGAGCCCTTGAGAAACACCTTTGCTTACAGCCTTAGGCACACAGATGTCATTCATACCTGGTCGGTGACTCCCTTGCCAATTCTTCCACAGACAACCCCAGGAGTGTCCTGTCAACAGACATTTATAGAATAATGACTGTGTGTCAAGTACAGTGAGACAGCAAGGGATGGCAGTAGCCATTGACCTCAGGATCATACAGACAAGATCCAAGAACTGACAGGACCTCCAAGGCAGTACGATAAGCGGTGGCAGGAAACGTGAAACAGGAGTGGCCTAAAAGATAGGAGACTTTCCTGAAGGAGCCTCAAAGTGAAGATGCTTCCACTACATCTTGAGGAATTCTTGGTGTGCGTGTGTGTGTGAGTGTGTGTGTGCGCACACATGCACCTGCATGCACATGTATGTGTACTGGAAGTGGAAACAGGAAGATGTTTTAGGCAAAGGGAACCAAATGTGCAAAGGCCCAGAGGTGTAAAAAGGTGTGTTTTATGTATCATTCAGGATTCCGGCAGGAAATAGACACTCAAAGGAGTAAATGGTGTGAGCTCAGGCAAAGGCTAGGAACAGTGAACAGGACAGCAAGGCTTGATGAGGCATCCAAGGCAAAAAGGTAGCCCTTTCCACATCTGGGGCCTGAAAGGGCAAGGTAAGAGATGATGTTACCAGGACAAGGACCAGGCAAAAACTAAGAACTACTGTGTAGAGGAGCATTACCCAAACTGTAGCGCAGGATGCAAAAATAAATTATTGCACCAATCTCTCCACCTCTTCTCCTCCTCCCCCTTCTCTCTCTCTCTCTCTCTCTCTCTCTCTCTCTCTCTCTCTGTCTCTGTCTCTATCTATCCCCTTTAAGCATAGAAGAACCCAAATGGAACCTGAGGTTGAGGACGCATGATAGCAGATGCTATTCAGAGAGAACCCCCTTCAGAGCAGACTCAGGAACAGAAAATCTGTTTTTCAGGGGTAAAAGGAGAAAAACCAACAAACCTGCTCCAGTTGATTCCAAGTGACCAGTGTGACTAGAAGCCAGGAGCACTTCGGGGAGGAGTAAGAGTCAGGAGAGGGAATGGGAGAGGCACATACACACATGCACATGTACACCACAACATGACTGCACATGCACAGCTATACACACAGCCACACCCAACATGCGTGCACATGCACACACATACGTGTGCAAACAAGCACAAGCACACACCCACATGCTAGTACCCCACACTCCAGACAACTGTGAAGACCAGAGGGCCCACCTTCTATTTCAGCGGTTTCTTCAGAACAATTGGGGATCCAAGGGGCAACACCTTTTTTTCTTCAAAGGAGAAGACAGCAAATAAGGAATTATGTTTGGCTTTGCTAAAACAGAGTTAAGTCCTTCTCCCTCTTTCTCTCCTCCTTTGCCTTTTCCTCCTCCACCACCTCCTCCTGTGACTCCTTTCTCTTCCACAGTGATTTTTAAATGTATAAACCGTTCGTAGTTTGTGAGATCCCCAGAAACAGGTCATGGGCTGGTTTGTAGATCCCCAAAGAACAGTGAGAAAATTCCTCATGGTTTTCCCCAGACTATCTACGTTGTAAAATAAAGTCCTGTGCCCAAGTCACACCAGGAGAGTTGGGCACCCTAGGCTCACTCACACTTCCTCTTTTTTTTTAAGATTTATTTATTTATTTGGAAGGCAGAGTTACAGAGAGGCAGAGGCAGAGAAAGAGAGATCTTCCATCTGCTGGTTCACTCCCCAAATGGTCTCAATGGCTGGAGCTGGGCCAATCCGAAGCCAGGAGCCAGCAGCTTCTTCCAGGTCTCCCATACAGGTGCAGGGGCCCAAGGACTTGTGCCATCCTCCACTGCTTTCCCAGGCCATAGCAGAGAGCTGGATCAGAAGTGGAGCAGCCAGGTGTTGAAGTGGTGCCCATGTGGGATGCCGGCCTTGCAGGTGGCAGCTTTACTACAACACCACAGCTCTGGCCCTGGGAACATTCACAATTCTTGGCTGAGGATGATATCAAATGTTTCTGAGCTTGACTTTCCCTTTTTGATGAAATGCAGCAAATAAGACCTACAAGAGCTGCTGTTGGATTATCTGTAAAATAGTGTGGGAAAAGGCCAAAGCTGTGTCCAGAACACAGTCAGGTGCGAACAGGAGCTCTCCTCCAGTCTCCTTGTGGAACAACCTCTTACAATAATTATGGCTGTTCATTTGCTCATGTCTCTGAATAGAGTGGACTAGAGATCTTGCATGCAGTATTATCTTGAACTACCTTACATTAGCCTAATATATATTTCAGGTTTGTGCTGCTACCTATTTTACTTCTCTTAGTTGTTGTTTTTCAACCTCAATGTCACTGATTTTTACTTTACCTATTTTAAAAGGTTTAACCACTTGTTTTTTCTCATCTCCAGAATTTTCCATTTTTAGCCTCTAACATTTTTATCCCTCCACCCCTATGAAGTCTTACTTTTTTAATCCATTTTTAAAAAATCTTATATCCATGTTCTTTTATTCTTTTCAGTTTTTAATTCTGTTATATTTTGAAGAGAACTCATTTTCCCTCCTTACTTTTCAGTTTCTCTGGATATCATTCTTTGAACCCGTTATTATTTAAGACTTTGTCATTCAGTGTTACTTTTCATTACAAGCAGCTGAGTTTAGCGTGCCTCATTATTTTATCTTTTACATAGATTTTCACTTGTTTACAACTTTATTGCGCTGTTGTTTTCTAACCTTCATTGTGTATTATTTATAACTCTTTTTCCAATTCACTGAGTGCTATTTATAAAGGAAAGGCAGGAAGTGTGGCCACGGAAATGACAGCTGTAGGAGAGCCCACAACCCTGGCCAAGGCCGCTGGCAGTCACCATTCGCCCTTCCAGTTGGTCTGCAGCCACTCCTGTGGATTCTGCATCAGTCTCTTCCCTGAATTCGTTAGGAATCTAACCTGGGCAGTAACTGGTTTCCATGCCACATCTCAAAGGCCGATCTACAACACAAACCTCACCATGTCGCTTATCTGCTCAAGCCTTTTGGTGGGTCACTGCAGTGACATAGAGACAACAAAGCAATAATAGGTACAATAATTGCAATATGTGCTGCAGCCAACACATGTTGAACAATTATTGAGTTACAGGCCTGTCTCCAATTGCTTTTATTGATAATCCAGCAACACTCTGAGCAAGGAAGTATTCCTTTGTCTAGGTAGGGAAAGTTGAGGACCAGAAGTTAACAATTAAATGACATTGTAGGCTGTTCAGATTCTTAAACACTGAACTATACTACTAACCTTTATTCACAGAACACAGCAAACCAAACTTAGTACCTACTCCTTTAATGAGAGTGACTTGACACAATCAACCTGCAGGAAAATTGTACAGACAAGGTTTAACACTCATTCTGTCTGATTCCAGAATGCCTCCCCAACCACACTCTCCACTATACCCCTGTACAGTAAACAGCAGATGTAAATGCTCCTTGTAAAGTAGCTTAAATACAGAAGACTTTAGTACCCCTGGTCTTCTGCAATGTTTTATAACCTGGAGGAAGAACATATATAACACATCGTTTATTCAGAAATAAAATATCAGAATGTGATACCATAGACCAGACTTTTAAAAAAGATAACCTCAAATTTCAACACATATCCAGCATTTACTCACTGTCTGTTATCCTGTTAGCCACATTTTCATGTATGCACCCCACTTTGATGAGGCAAGATTTTTATTCCCATTTTTTTCAGATGATAAATTTGAGGCCCAAAGAGACATCAAGTGACTTTCTTAAGGTCATGTAGCTACTAATTGGTGCAGTCCAAGTCTCAAAAAAGCTCCAGCATCTGACAGGTGCAGAGTCTTTTGATGGATTGCTGTCCCCACCCCTTACCCCACCACCACCGCTACACACACATACTTTGTCAGGATCCCTCCCCTCACCTCACACCCTGGATGCTGTAGGGAGCATCACAACCTCCCTCTAGGATTTCTCTCTCATTCTCTCTTGTGCCCTGGGTTCATGTTCTCCTCCTGCTGCAGCCCTTCCCTCTGTCTGAAGCTTAATTAGGTAGCAGCTGATGCTTAAGTGTGGGCCCCATGAGGACTGACCTTAGGCCAAAAGCAGAGAGGTGTAAACACAGGTACATGTCTCCAGTTGTGAGAACATATGTTGCACGTAGCACAGGCTTTGAGATCAGAGAGTCTGGGTGTTATAATCGCTGCTCTAAAATTTCCTGAGCTGTTTGTTTCGCCATCTATTGATGGAGGTTATATGATGTGAGGAGAGGAGATAAGAATATAGACCATTGACAGGCAATTGGCCTCAGTCAGGGTAAAATACTCCAAGTGTATCTGAATCCAATCAAGAAATGGTTTTCAGGATGTGTTTAAAGACCCTTTCCCTGCCTTAGGGGACTCCATTCTATTTTCTTGAACCACTTAGATGTCATCCTTTCTTCTGAACTCTGCTGGAATGTCCTGCAGATCATAGCCAAGTCCCTCTAAGAATGCCTTCCCCTTTCCTGGCTAGGGACTGAGCCATCTCAATGACCTCATCCTACAGTCTCCTGGGCATGTGCTGAATATAAATTTATTGAATGAGTGGATTTTCATTGCATTAGTATAACAGAGGGCTAAGGGACAAACCTGGTTAGAGAGCATGTTGTACAGCAGGTAGACGTTCAAGCTCTGGCTTCAATTATCAGGGTTCAAATCCCAGCTCAGCCACATGCTCCATTCATTACCTTGGGCAAATGATCAGACTTTGAGCTTCAGTTCTCACATCTACAAAATGGTCATCTTGACGGTGCCTACCCTATTGGGGTATGGACAAGCTGAATTAAAACATGTAAGGGACTTCAAACAGCTCCTGGCACATGCTAAGTACTGAGTAAGTGCCACCTGTAAGAGGAGTGACACCAGACCTTCTCCAGACAGGCTCATTAATCTACAGATACCTGGCCTTTACTCACCGGTCTCACAAACCCTCATTATGTGGTGGTAAAATATTCAAAGTGCCTCGTGCATTGTCCAGTATTTCTCTACTAAATTGTACACCTGTCTGGTGTATCCTGGGATCCATTTCCTCTGAACAGCACAGGTCTCCTTCAGGTCCTAACCTGCTCTTGCTGGATTCTACAAAGTCAGACTTCGTGTACTTTAATCCTGCCCTGCCACCCTGGGGCTGTTTAACCTTAGACAAGCTACTTAACCTGTCCAAACGTAAGCTCCCTTATCTATAGAACAGACACAATGATCATTCCTTCCCAACTGAGAGGAAATAAGAGCATATACACAAAGCACTTACACAGTGCTCTTACACTTAATGTGAACTCAAATTTATCTTTTCAGTTTGTGCATCCTCCAGACTTTATGATGAAGTAATGGTCCTAAAGACAAACCAGGAAACAAAAATCCATTTTGTAAAAATTGGAAAATATCCAAATGCAAATCAACCAGAACTGGGTTGCAACACATCATTCTTTTATGTCCTTTCCAAATTTTAAAAGTGAAACTAACTCCGGTGCCAAATCCAATAATCACTTTCCTAGGGCTGGTCTTGGTACACACACAACAGCCCTCACGCGAACGCTGTGGGGAGACCCAGACATGCATGGAAGAGGAGCCTAGCCCCTGTTCTGAATATAGCAGGCTTCCTCTGGCCTTCAACAGCTCAGGCTTCAGACTGTGGTGCTATTCCCTAAGCAGCATGTGCTGCAGAGAAAATGCAGGACAAGTCTCTGAGGTGCCAGAAAACACACACTTCAAGAACAAGGAAAAGGAGGCCTCTGCGGATGTCCTGCATGGAGCTGTCCCTCTCCCCAGCCTCCAGTCTGGGGAGTTGAACCCTTTGACTATGAGTTGACCCCTTGGCAATGAGAAGCCCTGGATATTTCTGCTGTGACCATCACAAGTCTTGTATCACACGAGGCAGCTGGCTCTGTGAGTTCTTCCTTCTCTGAACTCCTGGCATCAAACAGCAATAGTCTGACCAGGAATACCACCATAGGAGGAAAGACAGGAGATCTCATGTCTCATGGAAAACCTCTCTACTTCCTGAGGTTAGGGGAATGTGGAACAAGGTGAAGAGGGAGTCTTCCTATTGGGGATGAATTTACGGAGGAGTCTTCATGTCAGAATGAAAATTGTCCTTTTCCCAGTAATTGCAAAACAATGGACAGTTGGAATTAGCTCCTGTGACTGTGCCAAGCCACTTGGTTTCAACAAGTATTTATGGAGCTCTGACAACCAGGACCTGAGCTAAAAAATGGAGGCAGGATGTCCATAGGCTCTACGCTCAAGCCATTTGGAATTTTGCAAGACTGGTGAGCATATCAAATGTAGATCAAGCACTAACTTGTCATCCCCAGGTCATTTGCATGAAGCAGGGATTCCCTTATGCCAGCCTGCAGATTCACTGGAGCAGATTGCTTTGGGAGCTTTCTAAAAATAAAGATCCCAGACCACATGCCAGGCCATTTCTATTCAGCAGATCGGAGTAGAGCCAAGGGAGTCTGCATTTTTTAACTCCCCAAATAATTCTCATGTGCAGTCAAAGGAATCAGCTAGCTGGCCGCCATCCTTGTACTTGTTTCTTATAGTCCACAAAAAACCCATCAGCAAATAAATCCCTTTGTCTCTTACTTTGAAACATGTTCATGGGTCTGTCCTATTTCATCATCTGCCTGACTTCTGCCTTGGTCCAAGCCAAGACCTCTTTGCAACAAAGCTTTCAGAAGAGGTCTTCATCTTTTGTTCCTACTGCCTTCCTTGCCACACTGCAATCTGTTCTCATCACACCAGCCAGTGTGACCCTGAAAATGTGGGTGGCAGGTTATACCACCATTGCACTCTGAACCCCCAGGGCCTTCTCATCTCATGGAAAGTGAAGTCAATGTTCTTATCATAGTTGCAGACCCCGTATGGTCTGTCGCTTTGTAAACTTTTAGAGCTCACCTCCAAAAGATGCCCCTCCAACCCTCCTGCTCCTCTCTGCTCTACCTACAGTGGGCTTCATGCTAGACTTGTGTGGGCTTCTTGCTGCTCCTGTTCCAGAGACTTTTAAAAATAAAAAGATTTATTTATTTATTTATTTGAAAGTCAGAGTTACTGGAGAGATGGAGGGGGGAGGGAGGAAGGAAGAGAGAGAGAGAGAGAGAGAGAGAGAGAATCTTCTATTTGGTGGTTTATTCCCAATTCTCAAGATGGCTGCAATTACCAGGGCTGGGCCAGGCTGAAGCCAGGAGCCAGGAGCTTCATCCAGGTCTCCCACATGAGTGACCATCTTCTACTACTTTTTCCAGGTCGCTAGCAGGGAACTGGATCAGAAATGAAGCAGCTGAGATGCTAACCAGCACCCATATGGGATGATGGCTTCACAGACAATGGCTATGCCACAACACCACAACCCTATGCCACACCAGCTTCTGCCTCCCAGCCCTTGTCCTCTCTGCTCCCTCTGCTTAAATGCTCTTCCCAAATGTCTTCATGGTTCATTCCTTCCCTTCTATCAGATCCTTGTTCAAAAAGCATATCAGGGAAATCTCTGAGATCTCAATTACCTATCTGCCCACTGCCCCCTCTCCATTGCTTTCCACATTCTTTTTTTTTAAAACTTTTATTTAATGAATATAAATTTCCAAAGTACGACCTATGGATTACAATGGCTTCCCCCCCATACCATCCCTCCCACCCACAACCCTCCCCCCTCCCACTCCCTCTCCCCTTCCATTCACATCAAGATTCATTTTCGATTATCTTAATATACAAAGATCAGCTTAGTATACATTAAGTAAGGATTTCAACAGTTTGCTCCCACACAGAAACATAAAGTGAAAAATAATAGATGATTTTTTTAAATGATGATGAAATCAGATCAGACCTATTGTCATGTTTAATCCCAGTGAGAGTCTAGTTGGGAATTGATAATTTCTTTCTTTTTTTTTTTTTTTTTTTACAGAAGATCAGTTTAGTATGCATTAAGTAAAGATTTCAACAGTTTGCACCCCCATAGAAACACAAAGTGAATATATATTTTTTGAGTACTCGTTATAGCATTAAATCTCAATGTACAGCACATTAAGGACAGAGATCCTACATGAGGAGTAAGTGCACAGTGACTCCTGTTGTTGACTTTACCAATTGACACTCCTGTCTATGGCATTCTTTCTTTATACTGCCAAATTCTCCTTCATGGCATTTATCACAATATTCACCAAACCCACCCCCACCTCCACTCTCACCAGCACCCCCTGTCATCAATTATTCAATGTTGCTTGGTTTACTTGTTTGGAGTCCATCTCCCACCCCTAGCATGAGAACAGGATTTGTTCTGTTTTATTCTGCCAGTTTATAGAACAGTCTGATACACAGAAATTGCTCCATAAATAATTTTGAATAGATACATTAATTAATATCCATGATGGTTTAGGAAGGCTACTCAAATGTAGTTTGCAAATGTATTAAGATATAAGAAAATATTGAACAACAAATATTTCTCAAGTGTCTCACACTTAGCAGTTCAGCTCTGAGTTGGGGTGCCTTGCATATGGGTTTGGGTCAAGAGAGAGCAGTAGATTGGCGGGATTACAAAACGCAGCAAATCTGAGACAATCCTAGCAATATGTAGTTACTGGGTCACAGATCCACAGTGACCACAGGGGGACAATTCTACTCTCATCATGTTTAGTAAAAACAGTAATGAAGCAATCTGGGTAGTTTTAGATACTTGTGTGATGTTAAATGTAAAGGCTTTTCTGACGACTGAAGATCTGGAGCCTGTATCTTGGTGGTCTGTCTGAATGCAGTTATCCTCGTTTGTTGTGCATCTTGGTTTTTGTGTCCTGGCTCTGTTGTTTCCCTGACTCTCAGTCGTCTCCTCTGCAATCCTCCAGGAAGGAGGCTGCCCCAAATGTTAGGATCTCCCGTCTGAGGGTGCTTTTAGATCTGGACGTCTCATGTTTTTATTTTTACTGCCTTTTAAGTCTTCATAAGTGAGTTTATAAATAACCTATTCCTATTTCTTTTTTTTTTAAAGATTTATTTATTTTCTTGAAAGTCAGAGTTACAGAGAGAAGAAGAAGCAGAGAGAGAGAGAGAGGTCTTGCATCTGCTGGTTCACTCCCCAGTTGGCCGCAACGGCCAGAGCTGCGCCCATCCAAAGCCAGGAGCCAGGAGCTTCTTCCAGGTCTTACCTGCAGGTGCAGGGCCCCAAGGACTTGGGCCATCTTCTACTGCTTTCCAAGGCCATAGCAGAGAGCTGGATCAGAAGCAGAGCAGCCGGGACTTAAACCAGCACCCATATGGGATGCCGGCATTGCAGGCAGCAGCTTTACTAGCTATGCCACAGCGCCAGCCACAACCTATTCCTATTTCAAGATACACACATATTTTCAGATATGAATTGTAAGGTGTCTGGCGCGTAACAGATCTTCCCAGGCAGACGAATCAATTAATTCACAGGCTTTTATTGGGGTTCTGCTCCCGGGAGAGGTTCCCCAGTCTCAACAGAGCAACAGTGCGGGGGCTGGGGAAGTCATGCATCAGAGATTGGGAGAGCTCCTTTTATAGATTCAGGGCACGGGAGTTAAAGGTTGAGGCGGGTCTGATCCTCATTGGTTGACCTTTAGGCACCCTCAGGGACCTTGACAAGGACTTTCTTCCCCGGAAGTAGGCCTCTCCATTCCCGGAAGTGTAGGCCTTCCCTGCTTGCGGATCCCAAAGCTATCAATGAATGATCATGTATAGGCGAATATATACATATGTGTTCCTTTCATTTATAATATACATGTTTCCTTTCATTTTAAAGATTAACATCAGTTGAAATTTTAGATTTGTATGTAAACAAAGATTAAAATATTACCTTTTACTTTATGTATTAGAGATTTGCCACATCATTGAGTATTTTAATGCAATTTAATGTTTTCTTGCAACCATGATTTATATCACATGTTCAACCTACGGTTAAAATAGAGGTTTTTTTTTTTTATTTTTATAACTAAAGCTGAATGAAAATTCCTTAATAGAAATTTCTGATCTTACATCTGATGATTTCCTCTAGACAAATTTCTAGAAGCTGGGTCACCAGGTCAACAGAAATAAAAAGAATTTTTCAACATGTTTCCAATCTGCTTTTCAGATGCATAATAGTGAAGGGCCTCCATATCATCAAAGGACCCACCGTTTTCACAAATGAAGACTGGCCATCTTTGATTTTTAAGACTTTGTTCAGGGGCCAGTGTTGTGGCTTAGCAGGTTCAGTGGCCACTAGCAATGCCAGCACCCCATATGGTTTGAGTCCGAGTTGCTCTGCTTCCTATGCACCTCCCTGCTAATGTGCCTAGGAAAACACTGGAAGATGGCCCAAGTACTTGGCCCCCCTGCACCCAGCTGGGAGATCTGATGAAACTCATGGCTGCTGGCATCGACCTGGCCGAGCCCCGGCCATTGTGATTGTGGCCATTTGGAGAATGGAATGAACCAGTGGACTGAAGATACTGAAGATTCTCTGGGGCCGGCACTGTGGCTCACTTGGTTAATCCTCCGCCTGCAGCGCCGGCATCCCATATGGGCGCCAGTTCTAGTCTCAGTTGCTCCTCTTGCAGTCCAGCTCTCTGCTATGGCCCAGGAAGGCAGTGGAGGATGGCCCAAGTGCTTGGGCCCCTGCACCCGCATGGGAGATCAGGAAGAAGCACCTGGCTCCTGGCTTGATCGGCGCAGTGCGCCGGCCGTAGCGGCCATTTGGGGGGTGAACCAATGGAAGGAAGACCTTTCTCTCTGTCTCTCTCTCTCACTGTCTATAACTCTACCTATCAAATAAATAAAAATAAAAATAAAAAGGTACTGAAGATTCTGTCTGTGTGTGTGTGTGTATGTCTTTCTCGCTCTAACTCAACCTTTCAAATAAAATAAAATTAAAACGAAATCTTTAATCTTTAAAAAAGACTTTGTTCATACTGTTCTGCTTAGAAAACTGGCACAATATTCATATTCCTCTTCACTTTTTCTCTTTTCAATTACCTTATTTTGCATGTTGAACTCTAATCCATCAGCATTTAATTTAGCATAGATGATGAAGAGACGGTTGACGCTTTGTCCTCTCATAGTTGACCCATTATCATTTTATGGGTAATTCTTTTTCCCACTGACTCATTGAAACTTATACATAATGTAGATTCTCATTATGATTTCTGTTGTCTGTTTCTGTCCCGTGCACTATCTGTACTAGCCCTGTACTGTGCACCTTCTGGCTGGACAGGTTCTCACTCTAATCCCTCTGGTAAAATTTTATTTGATATTTTGATGAATATATCCCTTCAGATAGACTTTCCAAATCCTCTTTAAGGTTTCCTATGAAAATTGCACATGAGATTTTGATCATAATAATATTAAAGCTGTAAAGGAACTGGGTGGTATTTACATAGTCAACAAAAGCTAGCATTCCTGTGCCAGATATAACTCCCTCCCCTGTCTTTAGTGAAGTCTTCTCCACCTCACACGCATGTGTTATGATCGTTGTTAAGAATAGTCTTTGGTATTTTTCCTTAACATTGCTATAGTCAGTAAGATTGGTTTTCTTTCATATCTTTTAAAAAGTGACCCATAGTACACAGGCAAACTATTCACTCATTCATGTACTCACTCATCAAATATCTAGCGCTTACTAAAAACTGAGCGCTTAGTACTTACCATCTACTGTGCTACACATTCATTGTTAATCAGTGGCTAAAACAATCATCTTTGTTTTATTAGAATTAAAAGTCCAGTGTGGCTAGCAGGCATCAACTTAGCAAGCAAATAAATTAATAAGATGAAAGAACAAAGAATACTAGGGAAATTCTATTTTAATATAGTGATCAGGGAGTGTCTCTCTGAGAAAACTATAATAAAACCAAAAACAGTTGGATTCAAGAAACGAGCAAGGCAAAAAGTGTGGGCATGAGAGTCTGAGGCAGAGAGAACAGTGTTTGAGTGACCCAGAGATAGGAAAGATCTAATGGAGGAGCAGAAAGTCAATCAGATTGATTGGAACAAAATGAGTAAGGAGAGGAAAGGTACAAGGAGCTCGAGGTGGATCAAGCAGGCAGTTTTTAGGATGAGGAGTTTGCATTTTAGTCTTTTTTGAACAAATGTCTATTTCTTCAAATGCTATATATTTGAGTAAT
This sequence comes from Oryctolagus cuniculus, assembly GCF_051225735.1. Lineage (NCBI taxonomy): Eukaryota > Metazoa > Chordata > Mammalia > Lagomorpha > Leporidae > Oryctolagus > Oryctolagus cuniculus. The sequence continues at coordinate 156,989,877 of NC_142872.1, read as the reverse complement.
TACTACATGCACATATACAAAATACAAAAAGTTCAGATTGTAAATCCAGGCTTCAGAGTTGCTGTCCCCAGAATTATCCAGTACCTTACTGAATAAGTCTGCATATAAAGATAGCAAATCTTAGCCCTTTGCTTTTTTTCTCCCTTAACATGCTGTTCAATTGTGTGGGTATAATTTGTCTAATCCTCTGCTCACGGCCATTTAGATTATTTCCAATGGCATGCTATCATACAGTAGTGTGAAATCCTTTGATGTTTACACAAGGGTGGTCGTAGTTAAAAAGTGTATAGAAGTAGAGTTACTGGGCTAATTAGTATTGTCAATTTTTATAGAAGCTGTCAAACTCATACATTCTTCAAATAGTTATGAGAGACTATTGTCCTCAAAATCTTACCAGAGTAGTATATCATCAAATTTTTGATCACTGAAACTTAGTTAAGTAAAAAATGACATTTCCTTTTTTATATCCATAAACACTTTGAATTTGTCATTGGAATCACACTTTTCTTCAATATTATTCCTACAATCATCCATGTTGATACATGCATTCACTTATTTTCTCTGCAGAGTAGTATTTTTTAATGCTTTACAAAATATCCATTCTACTGTTGATGGACATTCAGATTATTTCCCGCCCCTATGTAACATGCTGCACTGGATATCGTGGGCACATTTCCTAGGACCCTCCTGCAAAGGTGACTCTGAAGTGGGGAGTTAGAAGCCACAGCTGTAGGGATGCACAAATTAACATCAGTGTATACAGCCAAAGTAGCTGCACCTGTTCACATTCTCACCACCATTCTCCCCTTTCAACATTTCATAACCTAGTAGCTGGCTGTAGTGTCCCAAAACTATTTTCTCCATTTCTGTAATTTTTTATTCTCATTTTGTTTACATTACTTTTGATGCAGTAGAAATTCTTACTTTTGATTCAGTAAATGTATTAATCTACGGTTATTGGTTTGTACTATACAATTTACTTCTGTAGATTTTTTTTAACTTGGGAAAGCATATTAATACCTATTAATTCCATTCCAAAATTCAGAGGTTTAAAATGGCAACCATATATGTCTTCATGATTCTATAGCTTAATAGTTTGGGTTGGGCATACTTTAAAAATCTATCAAGGTAATAAGAATATTCTCCTAGATTGTCTCCTGGTCTTTAAGCAAATGATTTCAAAGTTTTACTCTTCAGTAGGATATTTATTTTTAGTGTTTTTGTTTTCATTTCTGTAGGTATCCTACACAATGAATAGAAAGCTTATTTATAACATCATATTTTAAGTGAAAAGAAATTGAATTTTCCAAATGCTTCCTTTCCACATATAAAGAGATGGTTGTATGTTTTTTAAAAGTTGTAAGTAGAGTAGATTACATTAGTTTGATAATGTGTAAAGTTACTTTATCTTTTCTCTACATTGATAGCTTCAATTTGCTAATATTATAAGTAGGAATTTCTCCCTGTGTTCATAAGTGAGATTTACCTGTTTTTTGCCTTTTTATATCAATTGTCTTAGTTTGGGTATCAAGGTTATACTATCCTTTCAGACTGAGTGGGTTGGTGAGTATTCTCTGTTTTCTATTGTCTGGAAGAGATAATGAAAATTTAAATTATTTATTCCACAATTACTTGCAGAGTGCTCTGATGAAGCCATCAGAGCTTATTGCTTCCCTTGTGGAAAGATTTTTAATTATGATTCCATTTATTTAATTTTCCTCATTTCTTCTTGAGTCAGCTTTGGTAAGGATATATTTTCAGAAATGTCTGAATTCCATCTAAGATTATGTATTAGCATTATAGTTCATAGTCTATTATCTTTGATTTCTGCAATATCTTTAATCATCTAATTTCCTTGCCTTAATATCGTATATTTGTACCTTTTCTCTTTTTGTCTTTATTAAGCTTCTAAGAAAAACAGTCTTTTCAGAGAGCAAATTACTGATTTTATTGATCTTATTTAATGTATACTTGTTTTTGTATTTCATTACCTGCTGATTCTATTTTATTTTTTCTACATACTTTGAGTTTATTCAAGTTCTTGCTTTCTGTGGTGTGATGTTGCTTTTAGCTTTGCTAATTTCTTAAGTTGAATGGTTAGACATGCATTTCAAACTCTCTCCTTTTTCTAATGAAACTTTTGTGACTATTGATTCCTTACCCTATGGTATTTTCATTATTCTTTGTCTATACATACTTCCCATTATGTTATATTCTTAAGTCATTGAGCTATTTAAAAATATTTTAAACTTTCAAACACTTGGTGTTTTCCTGGTTTTCATTTTACATTTATCTGTAACTTTATTAATTGTAGTCATTAACTGTAGTTTTTAACACTAGTTCTTTGAAATTTTCTTTTATTGTTGATTTTGTTAGTTTAAATCTTTTGTTGGGGACTGACTTTTGGTGGCCAAAATGAAATCACTTATCTTAATAATCAGCACATCAAGCCTATTAATAAATAGGCAAGAGGAATAAAAGGGGACAAGAAAGAGGCAATATGTGAAAACCTTTTACATTCTGAAAATATTACTGAAAAAAACAAGGAACCAACCGAACCAATGCTCACTAAGTGGCGAAGCAAAGAACAATAACAGGAAAAGTACAGGCCTTAATATGATGAAAATGGAAATACCACAGGGCTAGCTACCATTATTTTATAGCAATTAATAACGCTGAGTTTGTTACAATTTTCACTGAAATGGTATTATTGCATATAAAAAAACCTGAAGAAAATTTAGATGGAATAGATTAGCATTGTGTCATAGAAGGTTAAGCCAGTGCCTGTGATGCCTCATACCATGTGGGTGCCAGTTGTATCCTGGCTGCTCCATTTCCATTCCAGCTCCCTTCTAATGCACCCAGGAAACCAGCAAAGGTGGTCCAAGCACTTGGGCCCCTGCACTCACATGGGAGACCCAGAAGAAGCTCTGTGCTCCTGGCTTCAGCTTGGCACAGCCCTGGCCATTGCACCATTTGCGGAGTGAATCAGTGGATGGAAAGTCTCTCTCCCTCTGTATCTCTTCCCTCTCCTTCTGCAACTCTTTCAAATAGTAAGAATTAAATCTTTAAAAAAAGAAAAAAAGTTAGATTGAATAGAATTGGACTCTTTCTACAGTAAAAAATTAAAATAAATTTACTTTTCTTCAAAGACAACTCTTGAAAACAAAAGAGTATTTTAATTACAAATATTTCCTGCTGGGGCCTGCTCTGTGGCTTAGAGGATTAAGTCTCTGCCTGCAGAACCACCCTCTCACCTGGGCACTGGTTCCATTTCAGTCCAACTCCTTTTCTGATCAAGCTGTCTGCTATGGCCTGGGAAAACAATAGAAGACAGCCCAAGTTCTTGGGCCCTTGCACCCACGTGGGAAACAGGGAAGGAGCTCCTGGCTCCTGGCTTCAGATCCACTCAGTTCCGGCCACTGTGGTCATTTAGGGAATGAACCAGCGGATGGAAGACCTTTCTCTCTGTCTCTCCCTATTTCTGTTTGTAACTCTACTTCTCAAATAAATAAATAAAATCTTAAAAAATATATTTCTTCCTATCTAACAACCCATCCATAATAGCTGAGACTTAGGAGAGTCCTGGCAATTCTGTCATTTAATGAAATGTTATCAGCAGATTATAATCCAGAATAAATTTCTGAACACCCTACCATTTACATCATCATCCAACACTGGTAGAGATTACCCATATCATTCCTGTAGATCTTCACAACTGTGTAAAAATCACCAGGCCTTTGATGCTTTCATATTATGTACAGTTATGTGTTTAAATAACAAATTTGCTGTCCTTAAACCAACTGTGCTAAAGAATTATTTTTAATTTGTGGCTCATTTGCTCCTTTAAATAATTTTAAAAAGTTGTTCTTCTAAATAATATTCTTAAAAATTTTTCTGCTTGTATAAGATTTCCACTTCTCCATGATTAAAATTCATATTCATCTTTATCTTCATCAGCATCATCTTGCAAACACAAACCTGAGGTTTCTGTTTCCTTCTCTTTGACTTCATTTCCTGAGGCTAGCTTCAGACCCACTGTGCGCACATTTCTTACAAATGTTTGTTATAACCTAAAAAGATTATTTTACTAATTGTGGGGTATTATGTTCCATTTCAAAATCATTAATTGTCGGATCTATTTGAATTATCTATCTTTGATGACTTCTCTATCCAGTTGGTATATTAACTGTTGAAAATTATGCTAAAATAGATTTGTAAATAATTACAAAGATGAAAATCCTATTTCCATCATATATTTTGAAGCTGTATTCTTAAATGGATCCAAGTTCAAAGTTTTAAATCTTCCCGGTTAAGTAAACCTTTTGTAATTATTTAGTGGCCCATTTATCTCTAGTAATACCTCATTTCTTAAATTCTCTTATATCTGATACTTAAACAGCAAAATCACTTTTATTTTGTTTTTTTCTTTCAAACTTCTTATATTGCTTTATTTTAGGACTATCTCTTACAAATATTAGCTGAATTATTTTTGTCTTATTTGAAAATATCATCATAATTGAAGAGTAGGTCCCCTTTGTGTAACATTTTCCTTGACTGTTTCCAAGATTTTCTTTGCTTTTCAGCATTTTGACTATGATGTACACAGCATAGTTTGTATTAACATTTATCTTGTGTGTATTTTGAGCTTCCTGAATTTATAAATATGTCTTTATAAAATTTATAGAATTATACTGAATATTTCTTAAAACAAATTATTGTCTCCCATTCTTTCTTTCCTTCTGAGAATCCAATTATTTATATGTAGGACCTTTAAATATTGTCACTCAGATCACTAAAACCCTTTTAAAATATTTTTCTCTTGTTTCTTCAGAATAGGCATTATCTATATCACAACTTCAGGTTTATGGACTCTTCTATACTCTACATTCTGATGTTAATATCATCTAATTAATGTTTTTGTTTCCGATATTGTATTTTTCAGTTCTAGACTTTCCTTTTATTGTGATTTCTATTTCTCTGCTTATTTCCTCTATTTTCATTCATTATTTGCACGTTTGTTGTTATATCACTGGGAAAAGTTGTCAGAGTTGCTGTCATTTTTCTCTGCTAATTCAGCATCTGTATCAGTTGAGAATAGCCATCTGTTGATTATCTTTTCTCTTGAGAGTGTAATTTCAATGTTTGTTGTTTAATATGTATGCCTATGTCATGTATTTTTGTATTATATTGAAGACATTGTGAAAGCCATTGGGTTAAGAGGCTCGATCCTCTCACATTGCCCTGGGGATGGTGACTTTTTTTAAGGCTGCAATTAACTTTGTTGAAATCAAATAGAAATCTGTGTTTTGAACTGCAGTTCAATTTTCAGTTCAGTTCTTTTATCCTTACCACCACTGCTTGCTGTCTTCCAGGTAGTGTATGATTCAGGCTCCCTTACACTTAGTCTCTCTTTTATTGGATTCTTCCATCACTTTCCAGCAGCTATAGATGCTATTTGCTTCTTAAGCTCACCTGAATTTTCTATTTGACCCTCAGCTACCGCACTCTGACCCAACTATGATCTGCCCTCAGATTAAAGTCATAAAAATAAGGAGACTGACACTGTAATGTTCCTTTCTTCCACATATTGATTCTCTTCCCCAGGTTTCTTTACTGAGAGTAGTTTGGAAGTGAGAAAACGTGAAATTACAAAGCCCAATTTGAGAGTACAGCAAAGGTATTTGATGCCAAAGATTAAGTAGTAGACAAATCTGATATCTTCTCTTGAATTGGAAAGAAGAGTTGGATTCTATCCCAAGGCACATAAGGGCACTAAAGTCAAAATACAGTATTTCCCTTCAGTGGATAACTTTCCTCTATTTTATTAATCTCTTTTCCCCCCCACCTCCCCACAACTGATTCCCCAGCCCTTTAGGCTCATAGACTTTAGCTAGTGAAGGGGGAAGTTGAGGCAGCATAAGGAAGAGAGAAGCCAACCAGGCTCCAATCTTGCCTAAAGTTTCCAATACAAGTTCAAAGTCAAAACTTGCAGAGGAAGTGGCTTTAACAGATAGTGTGGCCTAGGAAGACATCTTTGAACAGATGGTATTTCACTCAAGATCTGAGTGAAAGGCATAGTTCTATTAGCATGCTTAAAACATTTGGATTACTACATAAAGATTTACCTTGAGAAAATGTTAAGGAATTATTGGCAAATTAGATTCTCGGGGTCATAGAAAATGTATCATAATTACTATAACACAACTCTCATCAATTCTCATGTTAATGTGATATTAATACAAAGAGAACAGATTCAGTGTAGTTCATAGATAAAATTCTAAGAATGTGACAATTCCCTTTCTCCTCCCTCCCCCCCTTTCTCTCTTTTTCTCTCTCTGTTTCTTTCTTTCCTTCCTTCCTTCCTTTTTAGTTTTGGGGATAACATGCTTTTAATTTACATTATAGTCAAAAGGTTAAGGCTCCATTAATAAAGAGTTCAACAAGCAAAAATGTAAAAACACCCTCACTCAGCAGCATTATAGGCAAGGCCCATTTTTTTTTTTTTTCTCTTTACTTCCCATCACTTTTTGTTTTACTTACCTGACCAGACTGTTTGAAATTCTGTTTTAGGTTGTGGCCCAGGCAGTGCTATTCATGTGTATGAACACGGCTGGAATCTTCATCAGTTACCTCTCAGACCGGGCCCAGCGTCAAGCCTTCCTGGAAACGCGGAGGTGTGTGGAGGCCAGGCTACGCCTGGAGACAGAGAATCAAAGACAGGTACCAGTTGGAAAGGCTGGGCATCCCAGTTATCCCCTAGTCAATGTCTGAATTGCATGAAGCTTGCATCCTGACTTGTTCTCTCAAAGTACCTGTCATGGGATTGCAGAATCTAAAATAGTAATGTTAGATTGATAAGTCAAAGTGGGTCCAACTAGCTCTCCACACTCACGTACTTGTTTCCCACAAAAATAAAATGATCATAGTCACAACACGGCTTTCTGCAACTTTTTTAAAATTTTTTTCTACTTATTTATTTGACAGAGTTGTAGACAGTGAGAGAGAGAGAGAGAGAGAGAAAGAGAGAGGGAGGGAGGGAGAAAGGTCTTCCTTCCGTTGGTTCACTCCCCAAATGGTCGCTAAGGCCAGCGCTGCCGATCAGAAGCCAGGAGCCAGATGCTTCCTCCTGGTCCCCCATGCATGTGCAGGGGCCCAAGCACTTGGGCCATCCTCTACTGCCCTCCCGGGCCACAGCAGAGAGCTGGACTGGAAGAGGAGCAACCGGGACTAGAATCCAGCACCCATATGGGATGCCGGCATTGCAGGCGGAGGATTAACCAAGTGAGCCACAGCGCCAGCCCTTTCTGGCACTTTTGATGATCATTTATGTTTGTCAACAGGATCATGCTTCCTAAAAATGAACAATCTCATTTTTTACCCTCCTTCTCTGAAACTGTACATTGTTATCAGATAACATTTTTCACTGCATAGAGATTTAAATGACAGAAAGCCCTTAGAAGAATCTTGTACATGTCTAGTCCATAATAGGTCATCTTAATTTTCAAAATACATATTACACATAATGCCAATCTCAGAATAAAGGATGAAACGGGAAAACTAGGTTGGTTTAGAGGAAGACAATGAGTTTCATTTTAGAGAGGCTGAAATAAGAGTTTGTTGGACATCCTGATTGACTGGATGTTATAGGAACTATGAAAATAGCTTTTGCCTCAGAGGCCACGTTTCTGGAGAAAGGCCAGCTTTTTACGGCAAGCATTTGGTACGTCAGCCTAGATGTCACTTAGGACGCCTGCAACCCATGTTGCAGTGCTTGGGTTTGTGTCCTGGTTCTGACTCCAGTCCCTGCTTTCTAGTGATGTGCATCCTGGGAGGCAGCAGGTAAGGGCCCAAGTACTTGAGCCCTGCCACCCACATGGGACACCTGGATTGAGTTCCAGAACCCTGGGTTCCACCTGGCCCAGCGGGCTGTTGTGGCCATTTGGGAAGTAAACAGCAGATGGAAGATCTCTCTCTGTCAGTCTCTGCCTGTCTCTGACTGTCTTACGAATAAATACAACTAAATAAATTTTTAAAAATTAGTGAAATGACATTAACTTTCAAAGGCTAAATATTTCTTTTATTGAAACTATTCATATATTCATACTATGTGCATACTATTGTTTCTGAAAACAGTTTTCAAAGAGAAATATCCAGAATGTATTGTAGAGATGATTTTAAAATTGACATAGAGTATCCTAAATCAAATGCTCCTGGTAATTCTCTGTTCAACACAAACATCAGGTTGTGCCTTACTAAGCTTGTTTCTTAAAGTTGTGCCTTGCTAGGTATATCACACCTGCTATTTTAAGGTTTAGACAGTGATGGCTTGAGAAATGACTTAAAAATAGCTGTCAAAAAAACCCTCTGTGTTTTTCCTCATGAATAACTTGATAAAATTATCAGAAAACATGGATATTTGAAGTGAATGGAGTCACATCTGTATGATGATGGATGAGGAAGACAGGTCAGAGGAAACCTGCCAAAGACTCGTGGTATCATCACCTCATCACCACAAAGTATTGTCAGAAGCATAGAGGAAACCATGGAATTTGCGAGTCCTGCCTTGAATTCACAAGGCTAAGAATGGGGAGTTTCTCAGTTACTATTTAAAACAATTGTGGAACCTCAATAATAATCTTATTGCAGTTTTCCTGAATAGCTCTTGGAATAATTTAGAAACACAACTTTAAGAAAGAAAGGATCTCGTACAATAAACATGAGAACATCCAACAACTTTGTATTATGTTGCTGTGCAAAACAGAACAGTTGCCAGATTGGCACATCACTCTTTCCATGGGATCTGTGCCAATTCAGAGAAAGCTGCTCTATCAATAATTGATTCAACTCTTCTCCATGCTCTGTCACAACAGGAGCCACAGTTGTGGGTGAGTTGTCAGGGATATCTGCTAGCAAGTGTTAATGAAATACTAAAGACACTGAAAGTTATTGCCTTTTCATATCTGTAAGATTCCCTTCTTTTTCCACCCTTCAAATTTCATGTCCTGGAATCACAATGATCCAGTAACCAGCATGTTGGAGGGATCTTCTACCTTGTTCGCAAATCTTTATTTTTATTAAGTTGGTAGAAGGAAGAAGAAATAACAACATACACAGGTGAGGACAGGGGAAACAATAATGCAGAGCTTAGGCCACTAGGTTTTGTGGCTGTCCTGCTCCTTAATTGGCTCACCTAAGCCTCTTCACTCTCAGCTTAAGTTCCTCATGGCACAGTACCTTTTTTTTTTTTTCAGCATTGCATTTGCCTCAGATGAGATGCTGTGTATAAATTAGCATCAAACTACAAGTAGATCTCATTATTTTCATGGATGAAATATAAGAAAAAGACTAACTTTTGATAGAAGGTTCTTTGTGTTGAGGATTAAGTAAAATATGCTGTGGGCTTTTGAATCCTAAGTTTACAACCATGATAAAGTGTGCTTGACAAACTCCCTTCCTCCAGGGTATGTCTGACATTGCCAGCTCTGTGTCATTCAGTGCTAAAGTTACTTTCCATGAACATTTGATCTCTGCTTCAGGTTTCTGTTTTCCCCGAGAACTTCCTCAGTGGTAGACGGTCAGTGACCAGCGGAGGATATAGGCTTTCAAAGGAGACTGCCCTAGATTTGAAACCTTTGTTACTATTTTAGTGAGGCTGAACAAGCTCCAATTCTTAATTTCTCCATCTATAGCATAGGGATAATAATACCCTGCCTGAAAAATCTCCTTAATGGTGAGAAATATTGTGCACAACTCAGTGAGGAGTTTCTATTTGGCTAAATTGTGTATAATTATTTCTATGAGTCAGCCAACATAGCTCAGTCCCAAGAGGACTCTTTTGAGAACACATTAAGGATTGAAATAATTTAGAGTTATTTACATGGAGGCAAATCAAAATTGTGGTTCTCCTCAGGTATACAGCAACCAGAGCTCAGAATAAGCCTCTATATAATATTTTAAATTATCATGTGCCATTGACAAATTCATTTCTATTTACCTTTCAGCAGAGCTAACTGTAATATGCTTGTTAAGAATCTTTTATCCTCTGAAAGAGACACTGTAAGTGCCAAAGTGACAGAATATACTTTATTCTTGGATAATTATCCCAAAGGAGTCAAAAGATATTTTTTGAAATGCAGAATCAAGGAGATCATATTACATATAGTTGATTGTTTTGTAGGGTTTTTTTTTTTTTTTTTTTTTTTTTTGGACAGGCAGAATGGACAGTGAGAGAGAGACAGAGAGAAAAGTCTTCCTTTGCCGTTGGTTCGCCCTCCATTGGCTGCCACAGCCAGCGCACTGCCCTGATCCGATGGCAGGAGCCAGGTACTTATCCTGGTCTCCCATGGGGTGCAGGGCCCAAGTACTCGGGCCATCCTCCACTGCCTTCCCTGGCCACAGCAGAGAGCTGGCCTGGAAGAGGGGCAACCGGGACAGAATCCGGCATCCCGACCGGGACTAGAACCCGGTGTGCCAGCGCCACAAGGTGGAGGATTAGTCTAGTGAGCCGCGGCGCCGGCCTTGTAGTGTTTTTCAAGCACTGATTTTATCTCATGTTAGAATACAAAGTTAATATTTAAAAGATTTATTTTTTAAATCATGAATTGACTTATTGAGAGTCTCTCTGAACAGCAAGTCTGATGGACATTGGGAATACAATAGTGATTAGCTATCAGTTCCTAGCCTGACAGAGTTTGTCAGGTATATAAGGAAACAGACAACTATATAGACCTACAACAATGCTGGATGGGTCAAACCTAAATGAGCTTTTATCCTTGCAGAAGGCTACACAGAAGAAATGCTGCCTGAGCTGACATATGGAAAGAATTTAGCTCAGTAAAGAAGTGAAAATCATCCCCGCAAAGGTCAAAACCATACGGAAATATCTCCAAGAGAGAGCATAGCTTGTTGGGGAAAATTTTTGAGCAATTTAGATTAATTCATCCATTTAAATATTTATCCAATTCATTAATTCATGATGTAGATACACTGAAAAATAAACTTAATACTTACTCATGGAACCTGGTAGGTGAATAGATTGTTGGAAGACAGGGAAGGCAGAAATTAGAATGATACTACTGGCAAGAAGGATGGAAACACTGGTGGTAGGTTTTCTTTGATACCTTCAAAAATGTGTATTTCAATGAGACACTACTACTTTTCACTCAGTGAAAAAAATCTACTTATCAGATATCAACTATGCATCAGGAGTTCTTCAAAGTGCTGTATGCATGAAAGTGAATAAACACTACTACAGATCTCGATTACAGCATGCTACACTGGATCTCAATTACTGCACATCTGTCAGGATCAACTGTGAGCCCTTGAAGAATGTCCCCATGGTTCATTCCTCTAAATATCCCATCTGACAGTGACCAAAACCCACTGCAGAAAATATACTTATGAAGTAACTGGGATCATCAGTTTTTCATGATGGTTGCCAATTGTTGTTACAAATAAAAACGGTCAAGCACTAGCTAGAAAGAAGCATGCGATCCATGCTTTCTCTTGCTTTGTGGTCCCCATTATATAATGTGATGTGTGATGCTCTGGGAAACAGGTTTTCTTTTTTCAATATCTTGAATTTCATGGATGGTTCTTGAAGTCCAAGAACCAAGAAATGTTAGAACACCTTGTTCAGTGTTTCTAGGCTTTTAACTAAGTTTTTAAAAACTAGGTTTTTAACTAAGCTCTTTGAAGATGATACTCAATTTTACATCTCACTTCCCTTCCATGGAAGCTGGTACAGTGCCACCAGAATGTATTGAGTGAGTCCAAAGCCAGAATTTTTAATTTAGATGATTTTCCACAAGAGACTGAATCCATATTAGCCCTTTCCTTTGGGAAGGCAAGCACATTGTCTTTTTTTAACCACAGTTTTCAACCAGCACAGAGAATACTAATTATCTGCTGTCTGTTTTCCCAGTCTTCAGCCTCTTTTCCTCCAGTCTGTTCTCAGTCTTCAGATCTTGGCATGGCCCAGAACCAGTGTAGTGTATATGTTAACAAAAAACCCAACAGCCTTTGGAGAATCTGAGTTCTAATCCCTCTTTCTGTATTTCCTGAATTTGGGGCTTCATGCAAACTGCTTCTCTGAAGACATTGGTGTTATGGGTATAAGATGAGCATAGTGGTTAAACCTGTCTTCCAATGTTTTGGTGATGGTTAAGGATGAATGGTTCTTAGTCCAAAGCAGTGTAAATGCTTAAGGCATATTATAGAGACTATTGTTATGGTGGTGACATGATATCTCTCATCTCAGCAGGAAAACCCTCTGGCTACCACATTTCCTCAAAGTCCTCATGCATGGTGCAACAGAGTTTCTGGGATCTAGCGCATATTCTTTCCACAAGAATTCTTCCCAATCCCCTTCCCTCTTCCATTGTACCAAATGACCACCAGCTCCTTGAGCTGCTAATTTCCAACTCTGTGCCATGGGGTCTTTTCATCAAGGAAAGTCAGCCTACATCTTGTTGTGTCTCTGGTCATCTGTTTCAGCATGACTCCCTCCATTAGATCTTAGAGTTAAAAAGCCTCTCTTAATGCCCCCATATACAATGAGCATAAACTTTTCTATAGAATGGGGCATACTTGATAGCATATACTAATCTGTGTTTCTTTCTCTCCAAGACCACTAAAGACTACTGAAAGTAGCTAAAGTAACTACTCAGATGAATGGGTAAAGAAAATATCACACACACACACACACACACACATAATGGAATATTAGAGAATATCATGTAAAGTGAAATAAGCCAGATACAAAAAGATAACTAGCATATGTTCTCTTTCATATGTGTAAGCTGAAAAATCCTCAATCTGAATACAGAATAATTACTAGAGCCTTGGAGGGGTAGGTGGAGAGTAAAGAATGTTTGAATAATGGGTACCAAATCAAAGTTAAGAAAAAGGAATAAGCATAGTGGGGTGACTATAGTTCACAATAACCTTTTATATATGTCATAAGCAACTAGAACAAAGACTAAAGCCTTCAATAAATAGATAATTTTGGAACCAGCATTGTGGTATAATGAGTTAAGCCACTGCCTGCAATATCGGCATATCATATGGGTGTCGGTTTGTGTCTCAGCTGCTCCACCTCCAATCCAGTTCCTTGCTGGTGCAACTGGGAAAGCAGTGGGAGCTGGCCCAAGTCCTTGGGCCCCTATCCCAAGTTCGAGACCTGGATGAAGGTTCTGGCCCCAGGCTTCAGCCTGGTCCAACCCTGTCCATTGAAAGTTGAAGCCATTTGGGGAGTGAACCTGTGGATGGTAGACATTCTCTCTCTAGATAGATAGATAGATAGATAGATCTTCTTCTGACTCTGCCCTTCAAATAAATAAAATAGATCTTAAAAATTAAAATAATTTCAAAAAGGAGAACTTTTTGACTACCCTGATTTTGACTACGCTGCACATTAAATACATGTATTAAAATGTCACATGGTAGTTCATAAATATATATAACTATTGTTAGGAAAAACTCTTTTGAAAGCAACTTCTCTATGTGTTTCATCTGATTCCCTGGTATTTATCTACCACAGTGACTAGAATACAAGACTTTTGGATTCAAGTATATTTAACTGATTTACACTGAATTCAAACTTTGGTTCCTGTTTCGTTTCTACCTACAAAAAAAAAAAAAGAAAAAACAAACTCACCTGTGTAAACAGGTTTGTGCCCAATGTGACCTTCATTAAAAATGTGCTGCAGGAGTAACCTTATTCCATTCAGTAGATACTGGGACAAACAATGCAGTGTCCTCAACAAAATCTGCGAGGGGAATTTTCCATCTGGAAGCTACAGCTTGGAAAATCTCTCTTTAGAGAGTTAGGTTCTAATTATTATGGTTTTTGTAATCCCATTTCTCTTCCCAAATGGCCCAAATGGCCCATATTTATCTTTAATATTAAAATGAATTAATTGTTTTTCTTTCAGCTTTGAGGATTGTATAAACCTCCGTATGGTAATCATGACATTTCGAGGTGTCTCAGAGGCTCTGGGGGCACTGGAATAAAGTTCTTGGCTACACCATATGTTATAGCAGCAGGAAGATTATTTTTAAATGCAGCAGATGTTTCAGCTGTATTAAAGTGATTCCATTTAACTTAAATAACTCTGTTAGACAATACCGGTGTAAGCTAATGGTCCAAAGAAAAGATTGTTGAAGAAAGTTGGGTTTGTGAATGCCTTCTGAGTTAGGTGGTTTTGTTTATGTTGGTATCTCATAGATCTAGGGGGCTTTTTAAAGCTATAGATTCTTTTATCCAGTAAGGAAGAATTTTGTCAACGATCTATTCAAAGAAAATTCACAGTTGACCTCAAAGTGGCAGAATCTCAGAATATGTGTTGTTCCTGCTCTTTTTTTAAACTTTTATTTAATAAATATAAATTTTCAAAGTACAACTTTTGGATTACAGTGGCTTTCCCCACCCCCCATAACTTCCCTCCCACCTGCAACCGTCCCATCTCCCGCTCCCTCTCCCATTCCATTCACATCAAGATTCATTTTCAATTATCTTTATATACAGAAGATCAATTTAGTATATATTAAGTAAAGATTTCAACAGTTTGCACCCACACAGAAACACAAAGTGTAAAATACTGTTTGAGTACTAGTTATAGCATTAAATCACAATGTGCAGCACATTAAGGACAGAGATCCTACATGAGGAGTAAGTGCACAGCGACTCCTGTTGTTGACTTAACAATTTGACACTCTTGTTTATGGCATCAGTAATCACCCTAGGCTCTTGCCATGAGTTGCCTAGGCTATGGAAGCCTTTTGAGTTTGCCAACTCTGATCTTATTTAGACAAGGTCATAGTCAAAGTGGAAGTTCTCTCCTCCCTTCAGAGAAAGGTACCTCCTTCTTTGATGGCCCATTCTTTCTACTTGGATCTCACTTACAGAGATTTTTCATTTAGTTTAGGTTTTTTTTTTTTTTTTTTTTCCCCAGAGTGTCTTGACTTTCCATGCCTAAAATACTCTCCTGGGCTCTTCAGCCAGATCCAAATGTCTTAAGGGCTGATTCTGAGGCCAGAGTGCTGTTTAGGACATCTGCCATTCTATGAGTCTGCTGTATATCCCATTTCCCATTTTGGATTGTTCTCTCCTTTTTAATTCTATCAGTTAGTATTAGCAGACACTAGTCTTGTTTATGTGATCCCTTGGACTATTAATCCTATCATTATGATCAGTTGTGAAATGAAACTGATTACTTTGACTAGTGAGATGGCATTGGTACATGCCACCTTGATAGGATTGAATTGGAATCCCCTGGCATGTTGCTAACTCTACCATTTGGGGCAAGTCCGATTGAGCATATCTCAAAATGTACATCTCCTCCCTCTCTTATTCCCACTCTTATATTTAACAGGGATCTTATAATTATCCTCCCCAGTATATAATACTCTACTCTTGCATGTCCAGTAGAACTTCCTGTGATGTTGGAAATTTTCTGTATCTGCATTATCCAAAGGCCATAAACCACTTGTGACTATTGGGCAGCAAATGAAAGCAAGTGAAATGTGGACAATGTGATTAAGGAGCTAATTTTTTATTTCCATTAATTTAAAATTTAATAGCAAAATATGACCAATGGCTCCATATTAGATGGTGCATCCTTGTATTCTAGACTTTTCCACACTACTTAATTAATTAGATATGGTTACGAGTAACAATGACCACTTCCTTCTCACTTAAGAAAAAAGACAGGGTTTATTTTAAAATTGTAAGGATAAGTCAAAAAATTCTTAGAAAAGTAATTCAGAGCCCTGGAAGGGCCCAGAATCAATAAATAGAGCCGCTAAATTTCCACAGAGCTTCCTTTCCATCCTTGAATCCTTCTCTATGTCTGCTATATTCTCTCCTTCTCTACAAGTTAATTTTCTCTGCTATGTACGCCATATGGTAGAAAATGGCTGCCACAAACCCTCAAAAGTTTACACCTGCTTTGATCTGCATAGGAGTCCAGAGTGTAAAAGATTTTTGGGGGAGAACACAAAATAAACATATATTCAAAGTCTCAAAGAGTTCATAGTGTAGAGGTAAAATCCAAAACTACAGGAGTTGAAATATTGTTAGATAGGCTTTGGCTAGGTGTCTTTCCCAAGATCAATCATGAGAGACAGCATCGCACAACAGAACAGCAGCTGTTGGGAGCACTTCTCTGTGCGGTGGGTAATTTCCAGAGAGGAATGGAAGTGCTAATGTAGTCTTCCATTCTCTAAAGTTTTTGCTCAGTATCCCTGCTCTTCCAATCACACATCAGCAGTATCCTGTCCTCCTTGTCTCTGCAGCTCCAGAGACTGCTGACTCACCCTCCACCCCCTTCCTGTGAAGCACTCTCTTCCTTTAATTGCTCTATGGAGCTCTTGATTTTCTTTCTTGTCTTTCAGGTTTCTGTGTGTCCTTCACAGCTCCTTCTTCCTCTTCCTAAATCCTTCGGTATCGGCCTTCTCCAAAGGCCTTTTCTTGACTCCTTTTTTTGGTTCATCTATTGACCCTCTTTGGTAATTCATCATGACTTCAACCTTTGCTTCATGATTGTTCTCACATCAATATCTCCAAAGACCATGCTCTCTTCTAAGCTTCACACACCTGTCACCAGCATTCTCCTGGGTGTCTTCACTGGCATATCCCATAGCTGTCAATGGCTCAGTCCATTCATGAACTCTCATTGCCCCCCAAAAATGCCTCTCTTTCTCTATGACATATCCATCCACATTAACCATGACACCGATTCCTGTGATGCCATTTCTACTACATATGTACTAGCTGAACCTTTGCTTCCTTTACTAAGACTGTATGGTCTAAAGGATTCCACAAAATAATTTTCTATCTGGTACTAACCAGTTTCTAACCAATGTGAACTGGTCTAGTAACCTGGAATCATGTCACCCTAAAATTATTCTTGAAAAAGGAACTGTATTTTCCTTTTCCCAATTTTTCTTATGAGCTGTGAAATAGGAAACTCTAAATATATTGTTTGATGGAAATGTGTGGAACATAAAGCCAAACCTACCATTTCTCTTGATTGTCCTTGTCGCTTTCTATCTCACGCGAGGCAAGGATCCATTGGTCCTTATTTCTCCAGAGAGTAGGATTCTTGGGTTATAGATCGTTACAAACTCATTGCCTTTGGGTGGGGTAAGAGTATGTCTCCTTCTTTTCCTCCATGGGACTCACCCATGCAGGCCACTGCCCTCCTCAACAGGAGCCCATAATGCTGTGAACCCCACAGGAGCCAACCTGCTCTGCCTCTGGCCAGGAAACTGTGGTTACGACAGAAAAAAGGAAAAGGAAACCCATGCTTACTCCTTTAAACAAAGCCTCTGTTCCCTTGCCAGTAATAAAGAGTCTGTTTCCATATCTGTTTCTCAACCGGTTCATTTGAGAGGTAAGGTTATAACTAACCCAAAACTCAAAACCACAGCAGGGACTATTACTCTATCAGGATCATCTTCTCAGTGCCTGATCTTGATGTTATACTAATGCCCCTCGTCTGCAACTGCCCATCAAACACAAGCCAGTCTCATTGCAGCCCAACACAACCCAGGTGCAGCCAGACTATTCAACTGTGTCACTTGCTTCTTCCTTCCTTGTATTGCAACACTCCACCTCAACCAGCAAACACGTAGTGCACTTTTATGCCTTTGACTCTTTGCTGGTCATTTCCCATGTGCCCTCTAGATCCAGTCTCCATCCTTCTTTGCTCCAAGAAGCTGAACTTTATTGATTGCATAAATCAGTTAATTACCATCTGGCTTCTAGGCGGTATGGCCAATGGGAGGCACTGGAAGGAGATGGCAAGGTAAGAAGCCAGATAGGTCCATGTGTTTATAGCTCCATCTCACCCTGATGCATTCACTGAGTCTATGTTCCCTAGCTAAGGTCACAGTTCCTATAGGGGAACCCTCTGCTATACTGCAGGTCTGCCAGGTTTCAGAAATTGTGGCTTTCACTTTCGGGCCTTGGGGTGCTTTTCGATCCCTTGTTTGGGTATTTTAACTCTTCACTAAATTATCTTTAATATTCTTTTGAAGTATGACTGTGTTGTGTCAGGACCCTAAATGAAATGCTTCCGTGGCTCCCTTTGATGGAATGCTCTGCTTCCTTTCTGTCTGTATTTGTGAGGCAGCTTAGTAAAACAAAAAGATATTGGGCTAGGCATCAGAAATATCTCTGCTGTATCCAATAGGGTAGCTATTATCTTAGGTGGATGTTGGGCATCTGTAATGTCCCTGGTCTAAAATATACTTTGAGTGTAAATTTTCTCCTACATCAGATTTTGAAGGCAACACTAAGAAAAAGGATTAAGATCTCATTCTCAACTTTTTACATACTATTTACATATTGATTACACATTAGAATGATATTTGGGGTGTAAGTAGTTAATCAGGATATGTTTTTAAAATTAATTTTAATAGTTTCTATTTTTAAATGCTATATGTGACTCATATTGTATTTCGACCAGAGACTTTCATGCTGGTGCCATTTTTGTTTCTAATTTGCTGAGGTGACTCTGGACACGTTGTCAAACCATGTTGTGCATGAGTTTCCTCACCACTCAATTAGAAATGATCATTCCTGCCCTAACCCATGGGGGTGTTTTGAGAAACAAATAACATACTGTCTGAACAAGTGTTATTTCAACTGTAAAGAACTCTACAAATGCTGAGGCTATTTCTGTGAAAATCTCACCAACGCCCAATCTGATGCTCAGATGTCCCTCTTTCAGAAGCCTCCTCTAATGCTTCCAGTTGTAACATTTCTTTTAACTTGGCACTTAGAGAATTTTAGTTAATGTGGGTTTTCCCCACTCTGTTTTGCATCAAGTTTAACACCATGGTCTCCTCTAATTGCAAGGAAGGTTCTGAGCGGTGATAGGAGTCCCAAAGCTAAGGATCTTAGGCCTTCCTGTAATAGCTGATGTCACTCAAAAGACAGTCTATGCCGTGTGGGTGGGTTGCCAACTCTCACACTTCGTCTGGCTGCTTGGTTCTCTGCAGTCTTTCCAGCAGGTTATTTGTATTTTGTGACATGATGGAAGGCATGAAGGCTCTGAAGAAGACCATCCCTGGATTTGATTCCTACTTCTAATTCCATATTTGATAACCTTAGGCACAACATTTAAACTCTGAATCTACATCCTTCATCTGTCAAAGGTGAAAATCTACATCTCAAGATTGCTGTGAGGAAAGTAAGCAACACGTAGGAATCCCTGGCCTCCACTGGCTAGAACAGCACAGTCTCATGAGAACATGAGAATGGACGGCCGTAGTTGATTCTTGAGCTACTGAATCACCTGGGCTAAATCCTATTTCATAGCAGAAGATACTCTAATTCCACCAACTGTAGTTTTCTTTCTTGTTATTTGTGTTCTTACTCAGATTGGCACCCATGAGCAATACTAATTTGAAATACTCCCATTGAACCTAAGAAAGGCTATCACCCTGTGCTCATTTGCATACCATTAACATTTCCAGAGGCAGTCCAGAAACAGGACATCAATCACCATCACAGCCCGGGCACCTTTGATCCAGGTGAAGAAGCGGAGGAGCAGCCAGGGAGCCACATGGGGGCATTTTATCTCATAAATCTGTGCAGAGAATTTTGACTAAAGAAATTGGAGCAAGAAACTTAATACAGCACAGCTATAAAATGCTGAAGGGAAGACAAGCTCTGCTGCCTTGATACAGCTAAAGGCACATGTCACAAGTGTTAGTAGAATGAAGCAGGAGAAAAATAAAATATGTATTTTCTGAATATGTATTTTGTGAAAAGTGATCCATGCTGAAAATAGCTTATTTTAGGTGGATTTGAGTACAATTCCATGACCAGAAGTCTACATTCTCTGTTTTGCATAAACCACACCCAAAAATATAGGTTGACCATAAAATAGGGGAAATAAATTATAGGTAGTTTCAGAGTAATCTTGATGCAAAACCATTTGAGAATTTCTCTGGTTTTTTTTTTCCTAATCTTTTGAAAACAGATTTTAGTTTTTTGTTTTTTGACAGGCAGAGTGGACAGTGAGAGAGAGAGACAGAGAGAAAGGTCTTCCTTTGCCGTTGGTTCACCCTCCAATGGCCGCCGCGGCTGGCGCGCTGCGGCCGGCGCACCGCGCTGATCCGATGGCAGGAGCCAGGAGCCAGGTGCTTTTCCTGGTCTCCCATGGGGTGCAGGGCCCAAGCACCTGGGCCATCCTCCACTGCACTCCCTGGCCACAGCAGAGGGCTGGCCTGGAAGAGGGGCAACCGGGACAGAATCCGGCGCCCCGACCGGGACTAGAACCCGGTGTGCCGGCGCCGCTAGGCGGAGGATTAGCCTAGTGAGCCGCGGCGCCGGCCGAAAACAGATTTTTAGAATGAAATATTTGAGTATTTCCATAGCATTCAATTTATCTTTCATAATAACAAAAGCTTACTTTCTTTTCCCAATCTTATTTGTTGCTTACATGATACTTAATTTGTGTGCAGTGATAACAAATACAACTAATATACACAGATTTAGGGACAAATATTACTGCCTCTTGGTAACTGGTATAGCAGAAATGGTGGGTAGATTATATAAGACCAGTTATCTGCAACTGGTTATGGAGAGCCTCCATCAGTAGAATAAGCTAGTGAATCAGTTAAGTGGGTAGCTATTATAATGTAAGGCAGTTTGGCAGGTTACTTTTGAAAATCCAGAAATTCCAGGTATATCTTTAAAACATACTGAAATTACTCTTGATTAGTAGTTGGAGTCTACGAAGTTAAAACTCAGGCTGAGAACTCTGATTTCAGAGCAAGCAGAAACCTGGCATCAGTGAAATAATCATTTTATCCTCCACTTGTTAAGTATTTCCTATCTTACTAAATAGCACCACCTTTCAAGCTTGAAAGTCAAAGTTACAAAGAGAGAGAAGGAGAGGCAGAGAGAGAGAGGTCTTCCATCCGCTGGTTCACTCCACAGTTGGCCGCAATGGCTGGCACTAGGCTGATCCTAAGCCAGGAGCCAGGAGCCAGGAGCTTTTTCTGAGTCTCCCATACAGGGGACCAAGGACTTTGGCCATCTTCTGTTTTCCCAGGCCACAGCAGAGAGCTGGATCAGAAGTGGAGCAGCCGAGACTCAAACCGGTGCCCATATGGGATGCAGGCACTGCAGGTGGCGGCTTTACCCACTAAGCCACAACACTGGCCCCTCCACTCTCTGCTTCCTGATATCCAGTCTTAACCATGAGCAGTTGGTTCCTTTTCCCTGCCATAGTTCACATTTTTATGCACCTGTTTCACCGTACTCCCTTCTCCATTTCTCTCTTGCACCACTGTCCCAGTCCCTTAACTCCCTGCAATGTTATTTTTCATGCTGCGGTCACAGTGATCCTTCCAAAATCTAAATCCCCTCAGCTCATCTATATAACTTCTATACTGGGTTGAACAGTGCCCACCCTCAAAACAATCATGTCTCCCCAAACCTTAGTGTGGGATCTTGTTTGGAAGCAGAATCTTTGCAGATGTATCCAGGTTAAGCTGAATTGATATTGGATCAGAGTGGGGCCTAATTACTATGGTAATGTCCTTACAAGAAGAAGAGAAAACACAGAGAAACCTAGATACAGGAGGGAGAAACACTCAGGGAGAGTGTCATATGAAGACGGAGGCAGAGACTGAGCAGTACACCTACAAAGCTTGCTGACAGCCACCAGCAGTTGGGAGAGATTCTCCATCAGAAACTCAGAAAGAAACCAACTCTGCCAACACCTTCATGTCAGACTGCTGATCTCTAGAATGGTGAGAGAATAAATTTGTTGTTTCCAGCCACTGGATTTGTTTTGATTTGTTACAGCAGCTCAAGGACACTCATACAACTCTCAATCAGTTTTGCAATGAAATGTAGTCCATTTCTCACCTCTCTCTGCACCTTAAATGTTACCTGGATGGAACTCACAGCGACTAGCCCTTTGTTTTTTGGAAAGTGTTGAACTATACTATATATATAAACTCAATTCTCAGAGAAACCCTGAGATGGATGATGTTTTTACCTCCATTTATAGGTGTGGAGACTGAAAAACAGAGAAATTAAATAACAGCTAGTAAGTTGCAGAGCTGATACTCAAAACTAGAGAATCTTGCTCCAGAACCATATAGCCTACAATGACACTATGATGTCTCTTTAACATCCAATGCCTTCATTATCAGTGTCTCATCATATACTGTCCTTTCCTCCCTTGAGATAACCTCAGTCCTCACTTCCTTGTTGGAGACACCCTTTTAGTCTCCAGTGACAGGAAACTCAACTCAATTCATCTTGGAAATAAGGAGAGGGTATTGCCTCATATTACTGAACATTAAGGAGCAGGCATGAATTGGCACAACAGGATTGTGATGTGATCAAAGGGAATACACATAAAGACGTGGAGATGAGTCTTTTTTTAATGTAGAGAAAAGATACTGTCCAACACATTCTGAAGCTACCCAGAGAAAGAGGTTCAGTGTCCTGTGGAGGTCCAAGCTTCCAACAAAGGATCCATGAAGATTCCCAGCCCCAGTAATACATCCTGATCTAACTAAGATGGCAGGTTCTTCAGGAAATTTCCTTTCCCTTTCTCACATGGGGTTTTAGTGTCCTGTGGCCTTCTCAACTATTCTGAAAGCCCAAGCTCTGTCCTTACCTGCTCACCAAGTGCAATAAACTGCTAATAACCCCAGAAGGTAATTTTCTGCAAGGTGGGAAATTCTGCTTCCCAGTAACTTTGGACTTGTCTGAGTTCCATTCCTAAGCAGATTTCAGGAACAAATTGGGCCAAGGGCCATTGAATACATCTCATTTATTTCACTTCATTATTCTGAACTCCTCTACGACATTAAATTCCAATCAAAATTACACAAAAGTGTGTTCATTATTCAGTTAGATTAGTGCATTATAGGATGCATACCATGGAACATGCCCCTAGTGAGATGCTAGAGATAACAGTCAGATATTTTTAGGGAAATTTTTCCAGACTAAACTGGAGTCTGTTAAGCTTTGTAATTTCCAACTTAGAACTGCATGTGGTACATATCTTCCCTGTTAGATTGCAAGTTCCTTGGTCCATGGAGGACTTGTGTCCTGCACCACCACCCTGTAATATCTATGAAGGTAAACATTCAGTAACATTGTATCAAATGAGAAAACCGTGTCTGAGTTAAGGAGACTTTCACAAGGCTCCTTCTCGAAATGTGAGTATTATGGACAATATGGAACTTCCCCTCCTTAGACAGTTGAATGCTAGATATTGCAGAGGGTATTCTTGTTAATGTAGGGAGGCCTTTGACTCCTCTTGGCCTATCTGTAAATCACTACTGTGTGTTAATCACCAGCAGGTTCCTATTTTATCTCACACCTCCTTATTCCCCAACAGCTCAAATTACTTAGGTCTACAGGAAATTAAATCAACATATAAAAGAGACAACAGCAATCCCATTTTTACTTCAGTGTTATTCACAATAACCAAGATATGGAATCAACTTAAGTGTCCATTGACACATATATAATGTCAAATATGTAATTATATATGTCTGCTGATTATGATATTTTATGAGAAGGGTTTATCTGATAACTATGCTTCTTGGGAGTAGAAAATTGACACAAGCACATCGTTAAACACTAGGTGATGACTCAACTCATTAACCAGTTGGGTTTTGTATTAGTCAGTTTTTTGTTACTTTCACTACAATGCATTATGAGGAGAGAACATGCATTCCAGTTTATGCTTCGGAGGTCCACAGCCCAAGACTGAGCAGCCACATTATTCTGGTGTCTGACAGAGGCTGACAGAGGTGGAATGTTTGAGGAGCAACCACAGAGCAAGCTGGGACACAGCTTACGCAAGAACCCTGTCATGAGAACTACTGTGCCACAGCGCCCCCTCAGTATCAAAGGCCTCCCAGTAGGCTCACCAACCAGACATCATAATCAGATCCAGTATCTACCCTTAATCCATTAACAAGATTTTACAAAACAAGACTTTAACACACAGGCCTTTGACAGACACTCAGTTTAGCAGGCTCAGGAGAGGTTTTTAGACACCATATGCTCACATCCAGTGGGGGTAATTTCTGTAGACAGTTTGTGTAGCTGTGGCAGCAAAGGGGCCAAGCCTTCCAGCCTCTGATTGACTTCTATTGGGAAGTGCCGGCCTTGACAGTCTTGCTTTTCGCCACTTGAGAAGCAACAGAAGGAGGATATTTGATTAGGTGCCCTTCGTGACTTCGAGGACTGAGCCTTAGCTTTTTCACTTATGAAATTTTAGTGATTTTAGTAATTCCTACCTCACATGGTTGTTTTGACAGCAAATGGGCTAGCACAAGCAAAACTATTTTTTAACTGTAGACATACTATTGATGTTTTTTTAATCGATGTTATTATTAAGTGTTGTATTTGAAAAGACTATACAGTATTTTGATAATGCTGCAAGCAAAGAGTTACTTATTTGGAATTTAGTCAATCTTTCAACTTCCAAATTAGCTACTCCAATCACTATTAAAATATAACGTTCTTCTCTCTCTCTCTCTTTTGCTTTTTCTTTCTCTCTCTATCTCTCTCTCTCTCAAATAAATAAAACATATGAAAAAGAAAGTGTTTTAAAATATAGTATTTTTGAATAAATGTGAAAAGCTCAGCTCCACAACAAATAAATTCAATATAATTTTTAAATTTCAATGGATGACTATGAAATATGTATCAATGAAGAAAAATGACACCAGATCATAGCCAATGAACTATAAACTAACAATTAACTGTGTTAAAGATGGTGTTCCAATTGCCTTCTGAAACACCTGCTATCTCATAGTTATAATCACATGTCTACCAGCACAGCTTTATATTAATACTTAGAAAGGTCAATAATTTGTTTCATCTATACACAGGCAGCCATAGGTTAGGTAGGTCTCCAAGGTGTCAGATCTTGCAACATTTGCAATAATGAAGCACAGTTGACTGTTCAGAAGTGGACTCATTAGGAAGCTTAAATGTCAAGATCTTCCACTTGCAAGTCGCTTCTGAGGGGAGCTAGAAAGTTACCTGTTATGATTTTCACAGTTTTCTTGAAGAGCAATCCCTCACCACGATCACTCATAACTTAAAAAGGTCTCAGGGCTGGCGCCATGGCTCACTAGGCTAATCTTCCGCCTTGTGGCGCCAGCACACCGGGTACTAGTCCCAGTTGGGGGCCCGGATTCTGTTCCGGTTGCCCCTCTTCCAGGCAAGCTCTCTGCTGTGGCCCGGGAGAAGACAGTAGAGGATGGCCCAAGTGCTTGGGCCCTGCACCCCATGGGAGACCAGGATAAGTACCTGGCTCCTGCCATCGGATCAGCGCAGTGCGCCAGCCACAGTGCACCAGCCACGGCAGCCATTGGAGGGTGAACCAACGGCAAAAGAAGACCTTTCTCTCTGTCTCTCTCTCTCACTGTCCACTCTGCCTGTCAAAAAAAAAAAATTTAAAAAATTTAAAAAAAAGTCTCAGGACCCACAAAACCTGCATCAGGCCACTGCCCCTGCCCCCTTGGGCCTTGGGGTGGATGGAATTTCTCTCCCCTGTTACATCATCAGTATCTAAGCTTCCACCTTGTAAATACTGCCTCAGACATAGATGCCAGTTTGAAAATTTATATATTCTGCACAGGTGTCCAGATATTCTTGGAAAAAAATAAAACTTACAATTTAGAGGTTTTTTTTCCACACTACCATTTGCAGATTTCCAAGAGATATGCAATTTTGGTATATTGAATTGCTATTTGAGAGCCGTTATAGTATTTTTCTTGTCCTGCAGAACCAAGTATGGTATGCATTTTAAGGGAGTTTGAAGTTACTGTAATATGTAAGGAATTTATAAGAATTAAGGGCATTGTAGCTGGGAATTACACACAGCTAAAGGCAAGTTTAATCAAGTCTATCTATGGTTTCTAATCTCACTGGAAAAAAAATTACTTCTGAGAGAACCTCAACTGCCTGTAGGTAACTTGGTTTCTACATTGGCAGTAGAGTCAGTACAACTGATTTTTGTTCTAGCATAACACCTTATTAGATGTATAAAGTTGGAAAAGAAAGTAACTTTATGTGTTTCAGCTGTCTGATCTGTTATTAGGAATGATCAAGCCTACCTTTGTTGGATCACTGTGAGACTTATTTGAAATTAGTTCTTGTGGTCTGACTAACTCAGAGACCAACACCATTGTGTACCCCTTCCCTGCATTCCATGTCACTCCAAGTCCTCCAGAATTTGGAGAACCCCTTGTGTTGGAGTATGTCATGTGGCTTGGACATTTCTGTACCTGCATTTCCTACAGGCTATGAGTAACCTTCAGGGCCAGAGTTGTATTTAGCACCCAGGCCCACACTCAGAGCCTGTGGCATGGTTACAGTTTATCCAAAGAAATCAAGTTGAATGGTCAAATAAGATCAAATAAGCATTCTATTTAAGTATGTAACGGAATAGTAGAGAAATGTATAGTATGACATATGCAGATACATAGTCAGGGAGACCTCCAGGGCACCCATCGTTTCTGAAGTCCTGATAATTTCAGGAAGGACTTTTAAAAGTGTTGATGTGGTTATTAAATGCTGTTCTCTTCTCACCTTTGCTATTCTCAAACAATAGAATGGCCTGTTTTCCACTGGCCTTGGAGATGAGTGAAATCCTCTTTTTGGAGGTCAAGGCTCCACTTCTAGACCTTGTGAGCCAGCTTCCCATTTGTTCTGAAGGGCAGGGATCAGCAAGCCACCACTGCCACAGCTGTTAGCTCCAAAACATGTTACTTTCCCTATCTGCCTTGGCAAAACATGGACACTGTGTGGCTAAACAGACACAGAGTCTGGATCCTGGAGGGCTGCAGACAAGATGCAGAAGTCACTGAAAAATGATCTCTGTCCTCCACCTTCAAAATCTTGGAGGAGAGCACCTCACTGACCAAACTCAAATCATATCCAGAGCTGCCAGGATTTAAGAAATTAGAATCATGAGCTCTCTAGCCTCTTCAATTTAGGAAAGGATGGATATTCATGGCTTTTTACTTTTTCAACCACAACACCCAATAAAATGTTCCTTGTACTGGATGATACAGGCCACAAAGATATTTATAAAATAAATAAAATATTCATGAAACAATGCTTTTATAGTCACCAGAGTCTGATGTTTCTTCTTGGATCAATTTTATTTTTTATCTGTTTATCAGCTTAATAAACCCTGCACTAGCTGTGGTTGGAAAGGAAAGCAGTGCTTGTCCACAATGCCCACCACGTTCCTTTCATGTCCCATTGTGGCTGGAGCTCAGCTCTCTCTCGTCTTTGGGTAGAGCCATTATCTTATTAGTAATTCTGACTCTTTGAGATCCTGGGCCCCACAAAGAAGCTTCCCAGGAACAAGGCATCTTTTCCTAATCCAAGATGGGAGCCAGGAAATGCTACCACTCTTGATTGTACAGCTTAGTAGTTGGAGAGGTAGAGAACCCATCAAAGAACAAAGAGCCTAGCGCTGTTCTGATGGGCAGGCTGATAGCTTCATTCACACGCAGGGAGACATCTTTGGAAATACTTGGTACACAGCACCATCAGGAGTATGCTGAAGATCACTGGCCTGTGTATGAAAATCACCTAATTTTCAAATCTTCATTTGTAGTTGTCTGATCTCTTGAGAAAATTTCTTCAGTTCTAAGCCAATATGAAAGAAGTTCTAAGCTATGAAAGATGATAACACTCACCTTGTGGTATATCCTTTAAAAATGTATAATATCTCTCTGGACTTACGTTTCTTAGCTGTAAAGTAAGATTTTTGTTTCATTGGCTACCGGTGAGGATCAAATGACATCGACTGTTGACAACTGTCACACACAATGCGTGCTCAGTAGATATTAGTCCCCTTTCCTAGCCATGTATCTAATAAGCCACTCTGTCTTCTCATGCCTGTTAATTTGATGTGCCAGTAATCTTTTACATTGTAATAAATGACCAGAAGCTAGTGGCATAAAATAGTCACCTTTAATTTGCTCACAATTTTGTAGCGTTGCTACATAAAGTTTCCTTCTGGTCTGATCAGCCCTGGATCTCTGCTGGGCGTTTTCGTTCTCTGACAATGAATTTCCTGGCTGCTGGGTTACCTGGAACAGCCTCACCACATACTCAGCATTTGGCAGACACTGGAAAGGGCTTCCAGTTCTCTACCCTGTGGCCTCTCCTCCTTGGGAAGCCAAATGCAGATGCATTCACATGATGATCTCTGGATTCCAAGTTTTGCAGAAGAAAACAGGAACCCCACTGGGCAAGCAGTTCCCAGGAATCTGCTTTTGCTAAATTTGCTATTGTCCCACTGGGCCAAAGCAAGGGACATGACCAAGCCAAGAATCAATGTGGGAGGCACTCCTCAAGGAGAGTTATTATGCACAGATTTCCAATCAATCTACCACATCTAGTAAATTTCAGTTTTCCACAGTTCTCTTCCCAAAATATCTACAGGATGCTGAATGAAAACTGTCCCGTCCCGGGGGATGTCAACTAGGGCCGAGCAGCTAGAAGGAGAAATGAAGGGACAGGAGACACAAAGATGGCAGCAAGACAAGGGTCCTGATCAAGCTGC
Source organism: Oryctolagus cuniculus (assembly GCF_051225735.1). Classification (NCBI taxonomy): domain Eukaryota; kingdom Metazoa; phylum Chordata; class Mammalia; order Lagomorpha; family Leporidae; genus Oryctolagus; species Oryctolagus cuniculus. The sequence continues at coordinate 156,961,282 of NC_142872.1, read as the reverse complement.
GATTTTTATTTTTCAACCACACACTTATATATCATAAAGGCAGGGTGTCGGGTGGGGGTGGAGGGGCGTTTAGGAGGGCAGGACATCAGGCGAGGGAAGGAGGGGGAGCTTATCTTGTAGCCGCAATGCTTGTGCAAGTAGGGGAAAGGTTACAAGGTCTTATTAAGGCACAAGGTCACATAAGGTTGCGTTATCAGTACTCTCCAGCCTGGGCTGTCTGGCCCTGCCTCAGTAGTTTTCCACTAAGAGGCCACATGCTGCATGGTCCCTGACAGTAAACAAAACAGAGAAACCCTCTTTGTTCTCCCTAACTATGGGCTTACAGGAGAAGAGAGAATGTTACTGTAGACAGTTATGAGTTAACAGGAAAGGTAAAGGATAGAGGCAAATACTCTAATATTAACATTTTTCTGGTGTTTCTTTTGAAGTGCAGAATGAAAGTAATGGGGTGATGGAAAGGAGAGAAAGAAAAGTCATTAACATTAACTAATTTGCCTTTATGTCAGTGAGTGTAGTCACCACTTTCACATGAGACACTCCATGGGAAGCTGCTTATTATCCTCATATTACTGATCAAGAAAATGATACAAAAGGAAAAGTGTCCAGCCAGGAAATGGGTCAAAACCTAGTCTGTGGCCAGCACCACGGCTCACTAGGCTAATCCTCTGCCTGTGGCGCCGGCACACCGGGTTCTAGTCCCAGTTGGGGCGCCGGATTCTGTCCCGTTTGCCCCTCTTCAGGCCAGCTCTCTGCTGTGGCCAGGGAGTGCAGTGGAGGATGGCCCAGGTGCTTGGGCCCTGCACCTGCATGGGGGACAAGGAGGAAGCATCTTGCTCCTGGCTTGGTATCAGCGCAGCACACCGGCTGTAGCAGCCATTTTGGGAGTGAACCAATGGAAGGAAGACCTTTCTCTCTGTCTCTCTCTCTCTCTCTCTCTCTCACTGTCTAACTCTGCCTGTCAAAAAAAAAAAAAAAAAAAAAAAAAACCTAGTCTGTCCTACTGAAGAGCAACATTTCCTCCTTCTCACAAATACCATCAAGAGGAGGCTGGCACATCATTCACCTCATTCCAGTGGTTTCCGAAATACCTACCAGAAAAAAGTAGTTTTTTTTTTTTTTTCATTTTGGATGAAGCGCTTCAATCCTCTGACTACCAAACAGAGTTATAAATATGAACTGGATCCTGAGAGAAAATAAAAATACTTGTATTCCACTGATAATTTAAGAAATGTTACTGTTCAGTCTCAGGAAGTTATTCCAAGATAGATGCTTTGCCCATTTAAATGTTTTAAATGATGATTTATTTTTGGTCTTATTATAATTATCTCACAATATTTTTTTGTCCTGTAAAGAAGGATGAATCAAAATCTAAGTTTTAATCATTTTTATTGTGTGCCTCTGTGTGTGTGTGTGTGTGTGTGTGTTACAGATTGAGCATAGCCTTGCTGACAGCCAGAACACAAAGGTTTAGCAAAACACACATGATAAGAGACAATCACAGGCTGTGGATGTATATTTATCTGCACTGACATATATACACTAAAATCTCTGTTCTCCTGGCATAGTGAATGGGATGTCTACACACTTGAATATGCCAATTAGAAGCTAGCCACTGTCTAGGTTAGTGCTTCTCAAATGTTTAGCTCCAGGGCCTCAGACACTGTTAGAGCTCTGTCTTGATTCTACCGAGGTTTGGCAGTCTCTCAATGTAGGCTGGGTCTTCTCAAATGTGCTAAACTCATCTCTAAGGTTCCTGTTCACCCTCCTTCAGTCTATCCACCCTCAATATGAGCCATTCATATAGCTAGTCAGCTGATATTTATTAAACACTAAATCGGCCTAAGACATTGCTTAAAGTCCTAAGGATGCCACTGGATGTGAAATATCCCTGTGGTATAAGAAGACAAGAGGAGATAGGGAACAAGTAAATGAAAAGATGCAGATAGTAATATGATATGGTGATGAGTGGAATTATTTTTATAAAAGCTGTTGAAGTGATAAAGAGAACCTGGAATATTATCCCAACCCAAGGCACTGATGAGCTGAAGCCCAATCAAAAGAGAAAACAAGGTAAGCTATTGGGGAAGAACATTGAAGGCAGCAGGAGTTCCTAATGTAACAGCCACATGGTGAGAAAAAGGTTGCCATATTCATAGTACAGAAAGATCCGTTTGGCTAGGATGGTCTTACTCAAAAGGACCAGTGATGGGTAAAAAAGGCCAAAGCAGGTATTTTGGTTATGTTGACTTTAGATTATCAATGAATTATCCAAGTGGAGTCATCAAGTTAGCAGTTGACATAAGAGCATAGAGTCCTGATTAGAGTTTATGACAGAAGTGTGTATACAGTATCTGGATTGATGTACATATGCAATAAATTTGCTTACCTAGATGAAGGCATTGAGGAATATTGTATAGACACGAAAGGAAGGAGCTGCAGTACTGAACTCTGGAGTTTTCCTCCAATTTAAAGGGGTGAGCAGAGGAAAAAGCACAAGAAAAAATACTAAAAATGTTAAAAAAACAACTTTTTAAAAACTCAGTCCAAGCAACTGCAACAAACCCAGACGGGTGATGTGCCCAAGAAGCTGAAACTCAAACGGGGAGTCACGGGTATTGAAAAGTCAGGAACATGAGGACCTGCAAGTGACACAGTCTTTCTAGTTGTAGAGTAAAAGAAGCTGGACACCAAGAAGAATGTGCCGAGCACTTCTATTATAAGAAGTCCAAGAACAGAAAAAAAAAAAAAAAAAACTAGACAGGTTGTTGTGGTGCAGGGGTTAAGCTGCCTCTTGGGACCCTGCATCCCATGTCATATAACTGGATTCAAGTCCTGTCTGCATCTGTGAGTTTCCTGCTGATGTGCACTCAGGTCTCTCCTGCCCATATAGGATACTGAAATTGAATTCCAATCTCCTGGTTTCAGCCTGGCCCAGCCCCGGCCCAGCCCTGGCTGTTGCAGGCATTTGGAGAATGAACCAATGGATGAAAGTTAGTTTCTCTCTCTCTCTCTCTCTCTCTCTCTCTCTCTCTCAATAAAAATAAATAAATAAAATTATAAAAAAAAACCTAGAAAATATTAGTCTGTCACCACTAGGCAATCTCAAAATATTTCACTCTTTACTTTTATCGTCCTAATATCTCTGTGGAATATGCAAGAGACAGATGGTGCCCTGTCCTAAGTTCTATCAGAATGTCATTAATATTTCATTGCAGTCATTTTTGGTTTCTCACCATCTAGACTGCATATGCCAGTGAGGGCAAAATGAGGCTTTACCCATTGTACTCCCTGCCACTGTACTGCCTGCCACTGTCTCCATCCTTATCACATGATATTTCACCAGTAGGTTGCACAGTGTCATTGAATAGACTAGAACAGCACCAGGTGATCCACAGCACACAAGAGAAGAATTAACTCAAGTCAAGCTGCAAGGCACAGAGAACCCATTCATGGACACAAACACTGGGTTTGCTCCCAAGTGCTGCCACTTACTTGTTCTGTGCCCTTGGGACAATGACCTAACTTTTCAGTTCTCTGTTTGCATGTGTGTAAAACAGCAACAGTAGACAGCTCTCCATCATCAGCTGTTGTTGGGGCTAGATGCAATAACTCATGTACAGACCTTGACCCCTAGTAAATGATCAGTAGAAGTATGTTTGGGAATGCTCCTGCTATTCTGTCTCAGACTTTAGCTTTGCTAGTGAAATCATTCATTCCCTACTGCCTGCAGGAATGGTGGCTGGATAAGGACACAGGGCTTCTGCGATCCTGCCATTTCTGTTTTTAAGTCCGGCTTCTTTTGATGAGAGGGTGCTTAGTTTCTGAATATACATGGAGTTGTGCAGCCATATGTTGTTAACTTTTCTCTATATAAATTATACCTCAGTAAAATAAGGAAAAGATACTTCAGCGACTCTCTATAGCTTTCAAGATGAAATTATTATTCTCCAGCATAGTACACAAACATGTTTGTTTACAACATGGCCTTTTTTTTAACTCTATACCTAACTTTTTGAAGCTTCATGGATACATCATCATTATTTCACATGTAAACTTTGCTCCACTGAAAACGTTCTCCCTTTTATTCATCAGCTGAAGTCTACAGTTCTCCAAACTCAACTCAAGGGTTGCCTTTTCCAAGAAGCCGTCTCTAACTTTCTTCCATCCTGAACTGGACTTGTTCTCTCTCTGACCTTCCATCTATCTCTGCATTTGCCACCCTAAATTATCCCAATTTATTTGTCTGGAACTCTGTTAAGGCAGTGATATTTTATTCAATAAGTTGAATCATTTTGAGAAAAGGGTTAAAATTAATAAATTAATTTACAATTATATTTGAGTAAATTAACAATATTTTAATGAACCACCTAGCAGAATTATGATCATAGATGTGAATGGGAAAAGGCAGAGCTATAGATTATGGGGGGGGTGCTCTACATGTATTAATATCATGACCAGTATCTATTTAATCCATATATAACTTTGTTGTAAGAAATTTACCCTCAGTACCACATTTTAAACTGGAAGCATTTTTTTTTACTTCTAAATAATTTATACACAAGTACCAAAAACAAGGAGGTGACAGATTCCATAGATAGAAGTTTATTAATAATGTATAGTAATTGATATGAACACACAATTTGTTAGCAAAACATATCATAAATACTCAATAAGCACATACTTTGGGGGCTCCTACTGTATACAAAACTTTTGCTAAGCCTAAAGATGTATGACTGAATATACAGTTCACCAGACAGGACTTCAAAGAGCGTATTAATAATGACATCAATGGACACATGTTATTGAATCCTTCCTATGTGCCAAGCCTTTGTATAAATTATCCAGAATGCCTTTCTTCCTTTCATCCCTCATTTCTGCTCCATCACATCAAATCCAAAATAGATTTAAAAGCCATCCAGCTTTATCCATGGCCACCATGCTTCAAGCCCCTGTCGGTTGTCAATGGACAGTCACAATAGTTCAACTCTTGTGCTGTTTCCCCTTCTTGCTTTCCTATTATTTAAATTCTCTGTGGACAATCTGCCCCTCATACAGACTTCCCAGGGGCTTGGGACATAGCTAGTAGGAATGGGTGTTGTCCAGGCTTTCAGCCTTCTTGCTGTGTCAGTGTCAAGTACACCTACAGAACACACTTTCAGGACCCAATTAGGCAAAAGCTTCTGCATGACTGTGCTTACTTAACTCTCAAGACAGTCCTAGGCAAAAGCTTCCATAAAGACCTTTTAAAATTTAACCCAAATGCCAGAGTCAAGATTTTGACAATGAATTTATTTGTAATTATTGGATCTTAATGTTTTTTACCGTGTAGCACAAGTGTCTTTTCCCATATTAATGTATATTCATTTTTTCTATACTACTCATAAAATAGTCCTCCTCTAGAGACTCAATAACTTTAGCACCGATATATAATTAGAGTTCTGAAACAATGCTTAAGACAGTGTGCTTGCCAGTGAATTCAACAGATATTTAGGCTATGGTTACAGTGTGCTAGATGTCATTTAAAAGTTAACAAATATTAACTCATTTAGCCCCATACCAACCACCATCTAAAACACTTGCTATTACCATCACCTCCAACTTTAAGATGGAGATACTGTGGTGCAGAGAGGTTGCATGGGTGTCCCAAGTCAGAACTGGGAAGGGGCAGAGGTAGGCTTCTACATCATTGCCCAGCTCCAGGGCCATACACATGACCACTGTACTGTGTGGCCCTTTGCATCACTTACTTGCCTTTACTTCTACTCCCTGTTTGCATATGACCTCTCAGAGTTAGTCACTTGTTGCTAGCTTGGGCCGGGTATTTTTCTGACATTCATCTGTTCCTTCCACAGACATGTATGGACTACTACATTGTGCCTATTCATTTCCTGGGATCTCTCGCTTCCTCTCTGCACCCAGCCCACCCTCCTTTTGATAGTCACCCCAGTATTGGACACATTACTTATCATAACCGTGCATCCCTGACCATGTGCCTTAGGCAAGAGTGGTTGTGAGCAGTTGTTTGACCCATGCATGTTGAGACTGGCACTGACCAAGAATCTCCTAGAGATAACCAAGATACAGGGTGTAAGGTCCCAGAGGTCTCTGTGGATATGAAGTGAGGGTGAAGTTAGCTTCCAGGAGAAACAGAGATCCAAGTTTAATCATCATGCCTTTTGTTCCCAAGGTCTTGCCTCAGTTTTGCCCATGGATTCCATGAGGCAGCCCAGTATACTTATTGACAAAGTCTGGTGTTGCCTAGGTCACGTTGAATTGAGTACCTATGTCTTTGATAGCAAGGAGATAAGACCAACACAACCACAGCCACCTGTTCTTTAGTGAGTGTATGTCGGGTTCTCCTTGTGGAGAAGATCTTATCTCTGCCCTCAACTGCTTCACAGTCTAAGAAGGATGGCAGAAGACCAAATAGCAATCATAAAATTGCTTTCGACTGATGCAATCTGAGTGGGTACTTGCTTGCTTGATTGAAAAAGTAGTTTAAAAAGGGAACTTATGAAAAAATGTAACATTTTATTGATAGTTTAAATATGTAATAACCAATTCATCACCTAGTCTTTGAAGTAAGGTCAAAACATCTTTCCTTTATTTTTATTTTTGGAATAGATCTTTTGTCTCTTACAGAGACCATAGCTATAGTGCCTCAGGTAAGATTTCTAGTTCCTTAAAATGAAACAAATGTACATATACTTACAAAATTATCAAGGTGATTTCTGGATTTCTGAGATTTTTGCCACACATATTTATAGTTTTCTTGTTCACTTGTAATTTGATAGCAATTTTTTAGCTATTCTGCATTACCAAGTTTTCTAAAACTATTTGATTCCATTTTTATACAAATGTCATCTCTTTTTTCCTACTTATTTTTACTTAACAGATGATTAAATCAGTTATGTTTGGGGAAAAAGCTTAGTGACTCTTGGTCAGCATTCATGGATTGCAGATAGAATCGAAGCTTTCAGCATTTAAAAAGCTTCCTGCCAATCATGAGCCTTCACCCTACAGTGGCCTCCTCAACTGACATATGTGAGGTTGGAACTGGAAAGAATAAATTGATTCAACAAATCAGACAAATCAAACAGTTGGCTAAGGACAGATCAACCAGGAGAGCTTCTAGCACAGTAAGGTGATTCAAGGTTGGTGTGAGTTTCAGTGGAACAAAATAAGGCATGTCCATGTGGCACAGGAAGATTCAGGGATAACTTCATGGAGGTAGTGTCACTTCAGTAAACCAGTTAGAGAAGACATCCCAGCCGCAGATCCACCGTGATCAAAGGAATTGAGGGACTCATCTGAGTAAGGACATGCTTTAAAATATCAGAGTGTGTGGGGGCCAATATGGTGGCATAGCAGGTTAAGCCACCACCTACAGTGCTGTCATCCTCTATGAGTACTTGTTCAAGTCCCAGCTGCTCCACTTCCAAACTAGCTCCCTGAAAATGGACCTGGGAAATCAGCAGAGGATGGTTCAAGCACTTGGGCCCCTGCCATCAACAGGGGAGACGCGGATGGAGTTCTAGGCTCCTGGATTCAGAATGGCCCATTCTGGCCATTTCAGGAAAGAACTAGAAGATAGAAAATTTCTCCCTCTCACTCTGTCTCTCTCTGTCTCTCTGTCTGTCTGTCTCTCTCTCTCTCTCAGCTCTGCCTTTCAATAAATAAGTGAGTCTTTAAAAACAAAACCAGTGGGAAACTCTTGTTCTACACATGCATAATTCCTGAGACTAAACACCCAGTGTTTAGGCTCAGTAGCTCATTCTAGCCACTTTTCCTGTGTTGACTCAAGGTCTGGATTATAAGCTAAACTGAAGTCCAGCTTCTCCTCCTTTCCATTGTCAGCTCTGATGCTTCTTTCCCCTCTCCACCCCACCAGCAGGTGGATCACCGGCTATAGATGGAGCACTCTGCCCAAGTCACATTTCCGGTGTGGCTCTGCTCCTCTAATTTACTGCCATGGTACTTCGCACACTTTGCCTGATCCTTTTGCTGGGCCTCTCTGATGGCTTGTATCATCTCTCCTTCTGGTACCTCCAGACTAAAAATATTGCCACCTTTGAAGTCCACACTGGTGTCTGCCTTCTTCACCCCACATTGAGTGTCCATCCCTTCCTTTGTAGAATTTCACTAACAGTTGTTGGGATGAAGGGGATGGCAGTGCACCATAGCCTGATCCCCTTGCTTTCCACAGAACTGTGTCTTCCATCCTTAAGGCTCCAGCTTAAAAGTTACCAGTGAGGAGGCCTCCACTGACCATTCAGTTCACATGGACATAACTACCTTCAGTGTTCACCATATAGTGTATCACCTTCAGGGCATGAGTTCTCACAGGCAAACACCAGGTCTGCTTCTGTTTTCTTCAGTTTCTCCACACTCCGCACTGTGCCAGCTTCTCCTTGATTTGACAAATAAAAGATTGGGTAAATTACGATTTAATTTGAAGAGAAAAAAAGAATATAGGCTAACGTCTTCATTGCCTGCTCACCAATGCATGGTTTTGGTTTCCTTGATTTACTTTAACTTCTTTGATTCTCAGTATCTTCACATATAAAATGGGATGAAAATGGCAACTTACTTTCTCAATTGGACAGTGGATGATGGACACTCAGCCCACTTCGTATTGTGTGTTCAATGGAAATAAGACACTTGTCAATAACCCCCGAATATGTCTCTCTCTAGTGCCCAGACCTTGGCTGAAGTTAACACTGCTTTGTTTGAAATGGAGAGAGGGAGGTTAAGGAGAGATCTCACAGTTTGTAAGAGCCTGAAAGTAGCCAGGTCCCCCTGACTCCATTCAAAGACTACCGCTGCGTGTGAGCCCAGAAGGGCTGCCTGCATCACGGGGCTGCCCTGCTCCTATTCTCTCCCTCCATTGCATGCATTTGCATAAAATAAAGATCTTGAATCCCTCACTGTTTTCACCTTGGCTTCCCCTCAAGGTGTCCTGCAGCGGATGATGCCTGTGACACATTTTGATTACATGAGTAGACTGTGTTAGGTGAGATGAGAAGGGACATTAGAGAGGAGCTGCTTGTGGGTGATCCTGTGCCTGACTGGGAGACTGCCTGTCTATCCCATGCAGGAAGTTAAGATGGCATGGCACAGGCCAGTGCCATGGCTCACTAGCTAATCCTCTGCCTGTGGCGCTGGCACTCCAGGTTCTAGTCCCGGTCGGGGCGCTGGTTCTGTCCCAGTTTCTCCTCTTCCAGTCCAGCTCTCTGCTGTGGCCCGGGAAGGCAGTGGAGGATGGCCCAAGTGCTTGGGCCCTGCACCCACATGGGAGACCTGGAGGAAGCACCTGGCTCCTGGCTTCGGATCAGCGTGGCGTGCCCGCCGTAGTGGCCATTTGGAGGGTGAACCAACGGCAAAAGGAAGACCTTTCTCTATGTCTCTCTCTCTCTCACTGCCTAACTCTACCTGTCAAAAAAAAAAAAAAAAAAAAAAAAGGACATGGCATACCATACCTCCAGGGATGGACCCTATGACCTGACTGCTGGCAGGTGGCAGGAGCCCCAGGCACATTTCCCCCACCCCTGCTTTCTGTTGAAGGGCCTTGTAATTGACAATCAGGTCAAAAGCTCCTGGGGTGTGGCCCAGACCCATACAGACCACCTGGAAGGCTACGTAGGCTATGAGACCTTCAAGCTGATTGGGGAAGCATAGAGGCACCAGTGGCAGCTTTATCCTGGGTAGTGTTGCTACCCCGAACTACTCTCGCTTGCCAGCTGTTTAAAAGCTTGTGCTTAATTGTTAATAAATCGACATGTTACCAAAACTTGTCTCCAGTGCTTCCTGTCGAAGAACACAGTCGCCCCATCATCCCAACAGTGTGGGCCTCTCAGGATGAGCCCACAGCTGCTGATGGAGTTTGAATTAACCCAGTCTCTTTCATGCAAATGGAAAAGCCCAGGGAGAAAAAGATGTGCAGAATCTGAGTGCTAAAACCACCCAGAGCCACAGTCTGAACCCTGCAGAAAAGCCTGTACTTTTGAGCTCCAGTGCCAGAAAGGCCTGTGTTGTGTGTTATCAGGACCTGAGAGTCATATTAAGAGGCAAACTTCCCTGTTTTCTTTCATATTGTATTTCCAGGGGATATGAATGATGTTTCTCAAACGCTGAACAAGACCAAAACAAGTGTTGAACTTGGGCTTATATAAGCACCATTTGCACAAAATGCTTTAGAAAGCAGGAGGTTGAGACAGTACAACTTGCCAGAGGCTGGAAAGCCTGTTCTCTGAAGAATTTTTGTTATGAAAATTTTACTGTTGAAATCTCCTGGGGCTAGCATTGTAGTGCACCAGCTTAAGCCAGCTCCTATGATAACACTATACCATATGGAATTTCAAGTTCAACTCCTGGTTGCTCTGTTTCCCATCCAGCTCTCTGCTAATGTGCATGGGAAAGCAGCAGAAGATAGCCTAACTCCTTAGCCACTGCCACTCATGTGGTGGGCCTAGATGGAGTTCCTGGTTCCTGGCTTTGGCCTGGCCTAGACCCACTCATTGTAGCCATTTCAGATATGAACTAGTGGATGGATGATACCTCTATCTTTGCCTCTGTTTTTCTCTCACTCTGCCTTTCAAATAATCTTTGACGAAGGAGCTAAAATCAATCCCTGGAGAAAGGACAGTCTCTTCAACAAGTGGTGCTGGGAAAATTGAATCTCTGTGTGCAGAAGTATGAAACAAGACCTACCTTACACCTTACACAAAAATCAACTAAAATGAATCAAGGATGTAAATCTATGATCTGATAACATCAAATTACTAGAGGTGAATATTTAGGAAAATTTGCAAGACATTGGCATAGACAAAAATCTTGGGAAGGACCCCAGAAGCACAGGCAATCAAAGCAAAAATAGAAAAAATGGAATACATCAAGCTAAGAAGCTTCTGCACTGCAAAAGAAACTCAGCAAAGTGAAGAGGGAACTGATAGATAGGAGAAAATATTTGCAAACTAAGCAACTGATAAAGAATTAGTATTCAGAATTCTAGCCGGCGCCGTGGCTCAATAGGCTAATCCTCCACCTTGCGGCGCCGGCACACCGGGTTCTAGTCCCGGTTGGGGCGCCGGATTCTGTCCCGGTTGCCCCTCTTCCAGGCCAGCTCTCTGCTATGGCCAGGGAGTGCAGTGGAGGATGGCCCAGGTGCTTGGGCCCTGCACCCCATGGGAGACCAGGAAAAGCACCTGGATCCTGGCTCCTGCCATCGGATCAGCACGGTGCGCCGGCTGCAGCGGCGGCCATTGGAGGGTGAACCAACGGCAAAGGAAGACCTTTCTCTCTGTCTCTCTCTCTCACTGTCCACTCTGCCTGTCAAAAAAAAAAAAAAAAAAAAAAAAAAAAAAGAATTAGTATTCAGAAGAGCTCAGGAAGCTCAACAGCAAAATAAGTAATCCAGGTAAGAAATAGGCAAAGGACTTGAACGGACACTTTTCAAAAGCAGAAATTTAAATGGCCTACAGATATATAAATGAATCCTCAGAATCACTAGCTATCAAGGAAACACGAGTCAAAACCACAATAATATTCCACCTCACCCATCAGAATGGCTCTCATACAGAAATAAAAAACCAAGAAATGATGGTGAGGATGTGGTGAAAAAGGTACCCTAATCCACTGTTGGTGGGAATGTGAACTAGCCCAGTCACTATGGAAGACAATGTGCAGATACCTCAGAACGCTGAAAATAGATCCAACATATGACACAGCACTCCCCCTCCTGGGAATTTACCCAAATGAAATGAAATCAGCATATGAAAGGGTTTTCTGTACCCCATATTTATTGCAGCTCAATTCACAAGAGCTAAGATATGGAATTAACCCAGATATCCATCAGCCAATGACTGGATAAAGAAACTGTGGTTTGTATATGTGTGTGTATATATATGCATATATATGTGTATATATGCTCATATAGATATGGAATACTACTCAGCCAAATAATTAAATCTGGTCTTTTGGGAAAACATGGATGCAACTGGAAACCATTATACTTAGTGAAATAAATCAGTCCCAAAAAGACAAATGTCATGTTTTCCCTGCTCTGTGGTAACTAACAGAGTACCAAAAATATAATGCATAGGAGTAAAATTGACATTTTGAGTTTTGATGATTGCTTACAGCCATCTCTCTACTGTTGAGGAACAGTGTTTTTTTTCTTCTTAGTGGTTTTTGAATTACTGACTTAGTGTAGGGTTAATCTTATGAGCATAAAATAGAACAAGAGTAGATCATTATAAAAATTAAAGGAAGGATTGTGAAAGGAAGGAAGAGGAAGGGTAGGATAGGAAGTAGCAGTATGCTCCTAAATCTATATATATAAAAGACACAAAATTTGTTAACCTTAAAAAATCAAAACATAATTTTAAAAAAGAATGAGTGGGGGCCGGCGCTATGGCACAGTGGGTTAATGTCCTGGCCTGAAGTGCTGGCATTCCGTATGGGCACCAGTTCAAGACCTGGCTCCTCTTCTGATCCAGCTCTCTGCTAGGGCCTGGGATACCAGTAGAAGATGGCCCAAGTGCTTGGGCCTCTGCACTCACGTGGGAGACCCAGAGAAAGCTCCTGGCTCCCGGCTTCAGATGGGTGCAGCTCCAGCCATTGCAGACAATTGGGGAGTGAACCATCAGATGGAGGATCTCTCCCTCTCTCTCTATCTCTCTCTCTCTCTCTTCCTCTGCTCTCTGTGTAACTCTGAATTTCAAATAAATAAATAAATCTTTAAAAAGAAAAAAGAATGAGTGTTGTCACGTAAAGATTTATTTAATGGATAATTTTCGGACATTCTATACCAGGCCAGTGTAGAGGATGCAGTCTTGAGCAGAACGGCACATGTCTGCAATGTGTTCATGTGTTGGTTTAGGAACTATCTAGGTAGCACCTGATGCATTTGCACTGAAGAAGCTGATGAAGATACAGAGGTGAGCAAACAGAAAACAGAACATTTATATTCTTCAAAGCATTGATATTCTTGCTAAGAAGAGCAAACACTAACAATATGCCATGAGCATTAATGATGGAAAGTCTAAGGATAGAATGCTCTGTAGTGCAGGACAATCGTATCTAAACCTCATGAAGGACAGAACACAGAACAACTTCAGAGAAGATCCCTGAAGGGCAGGTGGGAATTTGGTAGAGAACTTGGGGGAGTCTTGTGAGGAAGCTACGGAGCCTTTCTAAGAAGTGAAAGAACTTCACTGTGCTTATTTGGAAGATTTGTTTATTTAATTTTTCAAATGACTAAAAGAGAGGGAGGATGAGAGAGAGAATCTTCCATACACTGAACACTTCTCAAAATGACCACAATAGCCAGGACTAGGCCAGGCAGGAGCCAAGAGCCAGGAAATCCAACCAGATCTCCCACATGGGTAGCAAGGACCCAAATACTTGAACCATCGCCTGCTACCTTCCCAGATGCATTAGCAGGGACCTGGATCAGAAGTAAAGCCACTGGACTCAAACCAGCAAGCCAAAATGGGATGCTAACATCACACATGTTGGCCTAAACCACTGCACCACAAGGCCAGGGCCTGGGCTCATTTGCTTGGTGCCAGTGTTTCATATTCAGACCAGAGATTTGTTTTCTCCTTTGTTATTTGTACGTTTGTTGATGTCTCTTGTTGCAATGTGTTATGCTTGGGCTTGTTAGTAAAAAGACCAATTCATCACATAAGCAAGTACTAAGTGGTGAAGTAAATGTTGTGAGAAAGAGCTGTGTGAAGGAACAGGATGAAGGAGAGAACGAATAACCCTCTTCCATGTGAAGCGGAGAGTTACCCTAGAATTTGAAGATTAGAGTCTGGCACTGTGGCTTAGCAGGTAAAGCCACTGCCTGCAACTCCAGCATGCCACATGGGCACCACTTTGTGTCCCAGCTGCTCTGCTTCCAATCAGGCTCCCTGATAATGGTGTGCAAAAAGCAACAGAAGATGGCCCGATTGTTTGGCCATTGCCACCCATGTAGGAGACCTGGAAGAAGCTCTTGGCTCCTGGTTTCAGCCTGGTCCAGCCCCGGCCATTGCAGCCACCTGGGGAGTGAACCAGTATATGGAAGAGTTCTCTAATTCTGACTTTTCCTCTCTCTCTGCAATTCTGACTTTCAAATAAACAAATAAATCTTATAAAAAAAGAAGTTGAAGATGAGCAGTCCATGGCTAACCATGGGGAAAAACCAGGGTGGGAAGGACTTTTGAGGCAGAAGGAACAATAGCAATACCGGAGGGACCTGTTCTCAGTTCATCACAATAGTTATCCCATGATCTCCTGCTCAGCTGCAAGTTCACAAAGATAGACAAACAGTCCCTTCATGCAGAATCTACAGTATGTGGGAAAAAAACAGGGTTAGCCAAGCAGAGCCGCACTTTCACATCCAAACACAAAACTGTGCAGCTCCACAAATTTTACTTCCAACAAACTGCACTAATAACCTGCTTCTGTGGCATTTTCTCACATCAGGATAGCCAGGCAGAAGCTACTTGTATCAGAAGCAGCTGAGCTCCATTAAAGAGATCTATCACACAGTCATCTTTGCAGTTGCAAAATCCCTAATGCCCCCTTTTAAGATGCTTTTAGTCTGCAGAATATATGGTAGCAAAGATCCCAGGTATTACTTGCATATATTCATGGATTTCCTTTAGCTGTACTAGTCTGCATGATTTTTATTTATTTGTAATATAGTATCAGTAATCAATGAGTTTCACATGTATACTTTGTTTAACTATAGACGTACTAGTGATCCTCTAATTTCAGTATTCATTACATGTTCCAATTCTGAGGATTAGGCTTTGAGGGATGTTTGCAGGAAGATAATTGATAATGTCCGGGGAAGCTTCCAACTAGTCCTGCAGTCTGATAGGACAGACGCTGGTCTATCCCAGCTGTGTGACCTTAGGAAGTTACTTTACCTTTCTGGGCCTTGGTTTTCTCACTGTGAATCCAAAATGAGATGCCCCTGCCATAATGTGAATGGTGAATATTGCACACAATTGAGTGTGAAGCTCTGTAACTTATTGCTGACCCACAGTGGGTGCTCTCAGAGCCCCATAAGCAGCAGCTAGTAAAGATGCATATCTTGACATGCAATCCCAGGGCCCTCGAAGTCTCTAACTGCAAAGCCTTCCTCTAGAGTCATGCCTGCTTATTCCCTCTGTATCCCCTATACTTGGAAATGGAGATGGAATATGGTATATTCTCAATAAATATTTGTTAATTGAATGAATAAATAAATATAATAACTCATGAGAAATCATTTGAAAGCTCAGTCATTTTTCAGGACCCTGAATTAGGAACTTCTCCCCCACCTTCCTTAGTGAATTCACCCTTGCATACTTTTCATTCCTATCATATCACTATCCCAGCAGCTGCCTTAATTAATTAATTTATTTATTTATTTTTGACAGGCAGAGTTAGACAGTGAGAGAGAGACAGAGAGAAAGGTCTTCCTTCCATTGGTTCACTCCCCAAATGGCTGCTATGGCCGGCACGCTGCGCTGATCCGAAGCCAGGAGCCAGGTGCTTCCTCCTGGTCTCCCATGCAGGTGCAGAGCCCAAGGACCTGAGCCATCCTCCACTGCCTTCCCGGGCCACAGCAGAGAGCTGGACTGGAAGAGGAGCAACCGGGACAGAATCTGGCACCCCAACCGGGATAAGAACCTGGAGTGCCAGCGCCACAGGCGGAGGATTAGCCTAGTGAGCCGCGGCACCAGCCAATTTATGTTTATTTTAAAGAACTCTATTGATCAAGTAAGAGGTCATTAAAATATGTTTTGAAGAAGTTAGCATTGGGAGAGTTATTTTTGGAGCCAGGAGAATGTGGTTAGATCCTTTGCTGTTTATGATCTAGGTGATCATGTTGTTAGGTGATCTGATTTTTCTAAAACCATGGTGTTTTTAGGTTTTGTTTTTTTGTTTTGTTTTGTTTTGTTTTCTGCAAATACTTGTCTGGTAACACTATAGTAAAAGCCAAGTATACTACTGTGTCTCAAGGTGCATAACATAGCCTCTGCCATGTGGGTCCCATTCCTTACCTTGGTACTCAGACATCTGAGGCAACTTGAAGAACTCCACTTGCCTCACCACTCCCCCACAGAGCCCAATTCAGTAGGTCTGGGGTGTGCCAGGGCAGCTGAACTTTTGTGAACTCTAGGCCACTCTGATGGATGGGCAGTGTACAGATCCAGAGCATAGCCTCATAAATGTGTCCATGGACTTGACTTTCAGGGTGAAACATCGAAATAGTGCAGGGGAATGAATGTCCTTTTTCGTGGCATCCTCTCCTACACTTGCATCATTTTATGTGCTCTATCACTCCCTTCTTAGCCTCTATTCCTAATGGAACCCATTCCTTCTTTGTCAGTCCATATCTTAGAAGCCATGCAGTGCAGCACTAGTGAAAGCATAATTCACAATTAAGCACTTCCAAACTGACAGAGGGGCCCAGGAAGTTATTGGACTTGTAGTTCAGCCCTTTTTCTCCCTTCCATAAGCAATACAAAGTGCTGTAGGTGGCATCTTAATAAAATATCCCCCACCAGCAGCAGAGCACTGGTGCCCTCAGAGCCATGAGTGGGACCTTTTCCCTTTCACCAGCCATTGTGTGAATAGGGGCACAAGTATCTGGGAAGTTGACAACTGGCAGTAGTGAACATGAGGACACTGCGTAGGGGTGTTTGCTGAAAGCACATCTCTCTGTGCAATGAGGAAACAGCTTCATCTTAGGATGCTCTGCGGACACTTCATTTAATAAAACCCTTGGCATGAGATCCAGGATTAAGAAGACCAGAGAGGAGGGATGAGAGAATCAATGCCACGTCACTCACATATTTTATTTCATTGAATTCTATCAGTAACACTGGGACATATATAATAGTATTGGTATTTGCCAAATTAGGGAATCAAGGCACATAGAAGTAACAGACTACATTTCTAGTAAGTGATGGACGTGAGATCCCAACTCATCCACCAAGAACCCCAGTAAAGAATAACGAGGTAAAGGGTGAGCCAAGCACTGCCATTTGGTCACAGTACAGGTTGTAGAAGTCATTTCACAAGGGGCCGGCGATGTGGCATAGCAGGTAAAGCCTCTGCCTGCAGTGTTGGCATCCCATATGATGCACCTGTTCAAGTCCCAGCTGCTCCACTTCCTATCCAGCTCTCTGTTATGGCCTTGGAAAGCAGTAGAAAATGGCCCAAGTCTTTGGGCCTCTGCACCTGTGTAGGAGACCTGGAAGAAGCTCCTGGCTCCTGGCTTTGGATCAATGCAGCTCCAGCCACTTCAGTCATCTGGGGAGTGAACCAGTGGATGGAAGACCTCTCTCTCTCTCTCCCTCTCTCTCTCTGCGCCTCTCCTTCTCTCTCTGCGTAACTCTGACTTTCAAGTAAATAAATAAATCTTAAGAAAAGAAGTCATTTCACCTCTCCTAGACTCTATTACATGAAAATTATTTCTGTGTGCTTATTTTCAGGTTGAGAAACATACGAGAAAATGGAGGTAGCAATGTTTAAGATCCATAAATAAGTACAAAGATATGAGAAACCACCATTATGAAGCACCATCTTAAGCTCAGCTCAACACTTTGTCAACCCAACAACAGTCAGAAGCCAGATTCTTGCCTGGTTTCTGCAATACAGTGACATTGTAGGTTAAGTTCCTGTTGCTAGTAAGCTAATTACTTTGCTCCTATGATCAGAATAGAAAGAAAATTATGGCCAGCGCCGTGGCTCACTAGGCTAATCCTCCGCCTTGCAGCGCTGGCACACAGGGTTCTAGTCCCGGTCGGGGCGCTGGATTCTGTCCCAGTTGCCCCTCTTCCAGGCCAGCTCTCTGCTGTGGCCAGGGAGTAGAGTGGAGGATGGCCCAAGTACTTGGGCCCTGCACCCCATGGGAGACCAGGATAAGTACCTGGCTCCTGCCATCGGATCAGCATGGTGCACCGGCCGCAGCGCACCGGCCGCGGCGGCCATTGGAGGGTGAACCAACGTCAAAGGAAGACCTTTTTCTCTGTCTCTCTCTCTCACTGTCCACTCTGCCTATCAAAAAAAAAAAAAAAAAAAAGAAGAAGAAGAAAGAAAGAAAATTATTTTGGGCACCAGCACTGTGGTGTAGCAGAGAAAACTTCAGCCTGCAGTGCCGGCATCCCATATGTGCACTGGTTAGAGTCCTAGCTGCTTCACTTCTGATCCAGCTCTCTGCTATGGCCTGGGAAAACAGTGGAAGATGGCCCACGTCCTTGAGTCCCTGCACCCACATGGGAGACCCAGAAGAATCTCCTGGCTCCTGGCTTCAGATTGGCCCAGCTCCATTGCGGCCATTTGGGGAGTGAACCAGTGGATAGAAGACCTCTCTCTCTCTCTCTCTCTCTCTCTCTCTCTCTGCCTCTCTGTCTGCCTTTCAAATAAATAGATAAATCTGGAAAGGAAGGGAGGAAGGGAAGGGAAGGAAAGGGAAGGGAAGGGAAGGGAAGGGAGGGAAGGGAAGGGAAGGGAAGGGAAGGGAAGGGAAGGGAAGGGAAGGGAAGGGAAGGGAAGGGAAGGGAAGGGAAAGGAAGGGAAAGAAAGGGAAGGGAAGGGAAGGGAAGGGAAGGGAAGGGAAGGGAAGGGAAGGGAAGGGAAGGAAGGAAGGAAGGAAGGAAGGGAGGAAGGAAGGAAGGAAGGAAGAAGGAAGGAGGGAGTCCTCTCTCTCAAGTTGCTTATGTTTCATTTCCTGTCATCTTTGATAAAGAGTTAGGGACTCATTCACTCAGTTTCTCCCCTGTGTACCTCCGTTCTATAAATGTAGCACATTCCCTATGAGCCAAAGGCAAAACCAGCCATCATGGTGGCCACACCCTCTTTGTCTGCTGCCTTCTTGGTTGGTTGCCAATTTGGTGGATCTAACCTCCACCACCACCTCTCTCCCCTGCATCTCTGCAGGAACTTTCCCAGCTGCCTTCTCTGCTTCCACCTTTGGCCCCTCCCCACGATTCATTACCAGAGTGATCTTTAAAAATGTTAATCAGTTTATGTCAGTCTTCTACTGAGTATCATTCAGTGTCTTCCAGTTGTAGTAGGAATTAAATGCAAAGGTCTTAGGCTAACCTGAAAGATCTATCTTCACCTCTAGTCTTGTGAGTTGTCACTATGCCCTTCTAATCCCCCAGCAACCCCATTGCTCTTGTCTGCCTCAGGACATGTGCACTTCATGTTTCCTCCTGGACTTCTCCTTGCCCTAGACAGGACTGGCTCATTACAAACTCTCAGGTCAGTTAAACAGCAATTCCAAATAAAGATTTTTCTTAACTCTTGATTTGAATCATGTCATCAACTAGTAAACTCTCTCATCATGACCTATTCTTTATGGCACTTTTCACATTTTGTCAATGTGTGTGGGCATGTTTGGGTTCTTCAGTAGTAAGAACCAAGACTGACATTGTACTGTAGCTAGTTAAGGTGCCACCTGTGACAGCGGAATCTGATATGAGCACAGGCTCAAGTCCCAGCTGCTCCACTTCTGATCCAGCTCGCTGGTAATGCATCTAGGAATGCAGCAGAAGATGGCTCAAGTGTTTGGGCCCCTGCCACCCTTGTTCATGACCCAGAGGGAGTTTCTGGTTCCTGTCTTTGGTCTGGCCCAGCCCTGGACATTATACCCATTTGAGGTGTGAACAAGCATATGGAAAATTGCTCTGTGTATGTGTGTGCATGTATGTTTACGTCTCCCTCTCTCTCTCTGTAACTTTGCCTTCCAAATAAGTAAATAAATCTTTTTTTAAAAAGTAAGAATCATTTCCATCCAATAACGCACTAAATAGCCAGTACCCATCACAAAGCCTGAAAAATAAGTTCTCAATGGATATTTGTCATGCTCATAGAGTGATGTGACATTAGCAATTGCACAAGAAGTTCATCCAAGAGTCCCATGATTTCTATACACTCCACCCACCCATCTGAGACTTGCAGTTCAGTCTTACAAGCCTATCCCTCTTCATTGCTTCATTCCAGGAGCGGCTCGTGCTGTCTGTGCTACCCCGATTTGTTGTCCTGGAAATGATCAACGACATGACCAATGTGGAAGATGAGCACCTGCAGCACCAGTTCCATCGAATCTACATCCATCGTTATGAGAACGTCAGGTAAGAAATGCAACAGCCCCGCCCCAGGTTTCCATATGCTGCTCGTGTGCCTGACAGCTCTCATCACACTATGACTTCTATCTGCCTGAATGTCAATGTCTTCCTTCATTCAGTTGATTAATTCATTACCTAGTGATTATTCAGCAGAGATTTCTACATTTCAAATAGAGGCTGGAGAAGAACGTAAGAAAATTCAATTATATTTTCTAATTGACTTACTGCCTGGCTCCCCCTATAGGAGGCTTCCCTGCCTTCACACTTTGAGTGGAAAAGGCAAAAGTCATTTAGGCTATACTTGGAAAGAAAAAATATCTTAAAATGTAATCTGGGGGCTTCAGGTGTGATCATATAGGTCTCTCCTTACATTCCCCAGAAGTGTCTTCAAAACAATACAGAGAGGAACTACACCATATTTCCCTTTGCAAGCATATTGCTAGGCAATCATTTATCTATCCAACCACTCACCCAATCTATTCGTTCACTCACCCACCTATCCATGCACTTATTCATCCTTTCACACATCCATCTACCCATCCATCCTTCTATGCACACTCTCACTCATCCAATTATCAGACCATCTATCCATCTAAGTCCTCATTATGCCCAGTACTACACTGGATAACATGACATACATTGAAAACCAAAGAGCAGACTCCATAGTGAGAAAGGCTAGTTTTAGAACCTCAGTTTTGCTTCTTCCTGTCTGTGACCTTGAGCAATTTATTAACCTGAATGTCAAGATCTGTCTTTGTAAAATGGATATTTTAACAACTGTGATGTGTAGATTTTGTAAGTGAAAATGCATACAAAGCACAGAACAGGCATGGTTAAGCCTCTAGTATGGCACATTTCAGACATGTTTTCTATCTTGCAAACAAAAGGATCCAATCCTGGATTAAATTAGATTTATTGCAAGGCCATGTGGCAGTTCACAAAATAATCAAAGAAGGACAGAGAAATAGACTAGGGCAGTGGGTCAGAATAAAGCAAGGCCACAGAGCCAGATGCATAGCCAAAATCTTCCCAGAGCACAAGAGCAGCTAGAATGCCAGTGTCACTGCTTCTGAACAGACCATAGCTTGTGCTACCAACTCCTATTTCCTAACACAGTGTGCACCATTGTAATTTCTCCGGCAGTCCCAAGAACCAGATGTGACTGCCTTTGCTCTGCCCTATTCTCTGCTCCTCCTGTTTCCTTTGCATCTCAAGTTAAAACGAAGGGCAGACAAGTTTGGTTGGCTGAGCTGTCACTTTCAAGCAAGTTTCCGGCATTTGCAGTTTACGCAGTAGAACTGTATTTCCCTCCCTCCAAATCTATTAGGGTGGAAATTTCCTAAACATAGGGTAAAATCTCTACATTGAACATTGTCCATACATTGCAAAAATTACAAAGATATACTCTGAGCTCCTTTCTTCCTAACTTTTGTAGGAGGAAAGAGCACGACTCTTCCCTCTTAGCAGCCTCTTTAGGTTTTCTCTGCCTGGTGTGCAAGAACACATTGTAATGCAATGTCCAGCAGAGATCATGATGCTAATATAACCCTTCAGTGGGCATAGCAGTAACGTTATTATTTGGGTTCTTGTTCAAAAATTGAGCTGCCCTGATGTAGATGCTTGAGTTTGCAAAGCAGTTTTTTGTGAAACAGCAGCTCCAATAAATATGCACCCCAATCTAGGAACAGGTCCCCTAGAAAATAGAAACACATCAATACCAATTCTAGAACAATGGGCACCCATTAATCATAATCTGGGGCAGGGTTCTATTACAGTCCTATGACTGACCTGAGGCTGGGAAGAGGGGGTGAGGACATGGGAATGGGCTTAGAAATCTTCCTGAGAGAAGTGGTCCTCATTGACATTAATGGAGATTGAGTTAGCCAAGCGAGAAAACCAAGACAAGATTCTGAGCATTGTGAACATCATGACTCAATGTAGAGCTATGATGGATGCAGAAAACCATAGATAGCCTCAATATGCCTTCCCTGGTGACAGCATGGCTCAATGACAAAGGCATAAGTCAGATCAATATTTTGAAAGAAAATAAAAATGTGTGTATTTATTATATAAACCTGTATATGTTCATTAAATAACATTTATGATATATTATAAAAGTGCCTGTCACCATGGGGAAAGAGAAAATAAATGATAGCAACTTTATAAAGGAAAAAAGGGGGGGATAAACAAGGCCACACATCCGCACTGACCTACTCAGAACCTTAGCTCAATAACACATTAGACTTTCTTTCTGCTTAAGCATTTCTCAGTGCTCTCTTAGGTGGAGAACAGCTGAAGTTTTTCTGCCTCCTCCAGCCTCGCCTATTCATTTTCAGTCATCCAACTGGGTTCTTATGCTGATGACCCTTTCTCAGACATTCACACCGTATTGAATTAAAGTATAATTTCCTGCCCTAGATTTCTCAGTGTCTTTAGTCAGAATCACAGTTTCTAGGGGGAGAGGAATCAATTCAGAAACCGGCTGCCACCCTGGGCTTCTCCCTGGCTGCTCTGAGAGTAGTGGTGACAAGCTGCCCAGGCCCTTGGTAGCACTGGAAAGATGAACTCAGCCAGGGGTGGCAGGGCCTCTCCTGCCCACTGCAAGACTGTAGGATGCTAAAATAAGACCAGAGAGATGGAAGCAGAGGAGGACACTCCGTAATCCATGACTGAGAAACAAAGCCAGACCGGCTGCTACGCCCCCTTCTGCAGCCCCCAGAGCAAACCCTGTGCAGTGTGGGAGAATTTTAAAAATCATTTCTAATTGTGTTCTCTGTTGTTTCTGATGTTAGTTGTTTATGACCCTTCTCTAAAGCTGTCTCCCTCCGTGTGAGCACACTTCCAGCAAGATTCTGGCCGTATCATTTCATCTTTGTGCACTTTAGTTACCCAATCCAAAACAGTGTGGTTGGAAATGGACAAAACATCTGGACTCTTAAGTTGATTTCAGCTCCAAACCCCTGAGACTATAACAGATTCAGGCTATAAGATCCACCTGGCCATTCAGCTTTTTGCGGCAAAAGACCATGTTATGATTTACAAAATTATCTCATTACAGTAGTCTCCTGGTGTAGATTTAATGATCTTTCTTTACTGTTGAGAAAATGAGAGGTTAACTGACTTTCCCAAGAACACACATGGTACTGATGTTCCTGACAATTTTACTGAATTGTGCTAGATATTTCTTAAGAATTATATTTACAGAACTATTAAGTAACATGATTTATTTTTAGCCAAAAAAAAAAAAAACTTATTTAACTCAATTAGTGCTGAAAACTACTATGCCCCTCTGGTATATTCATCTTGGGAGGTGACAAGTTTATGCCAAGAATGAAAATACCTGATGATCTTGAATATAGCACACAGGGGCAGCAGAGTGAGTAATGGAATGAGAATCAGAGCCTTCATTTCTGCCTTTCTCTTTAGTTTGATATTTCCTTATTGTAGAACTGTGACTTAGACCAGTGCTGTTGTCTTGGATGTGCACATGAACCACCCAGGTCTCTTGTCAAAGTGGATGTTGATATAGTCAGTTTGGTTATGGGGCCCGAGAGCCTGATATGCTGTAGTTCTAAGAACCTCCCAGCAGACGCCAGTGGTGGCTATGGCCACACTATGAAAAGGGGGGACTTAAACCTGAATATTTCTGCTGACTACACTGAGGACACGTAAAATGAAGCTTACTGTGTGCTAAGCAGGTGGAATATGGAGACGACTTTCTTCCTGTTCTTTAGCTAATATGAGCAGATGGAACACAGCCTCATAGGGATTGTGCTTTCGAGTGTTGAGTACCATGACAGAGGTATAGCCAAGGCCACACAGGTGACAAGTGGTGTAGATGGACTAACTAGCTGTTCTTAGGGAATTCTCCATTAAAGAAGAGTCTTCACATATGAGTGTAGTATTGAAGGACAAGTACGATTTCAATAGATAGCAAAAGGAAAGAAAACTATGCTAGGAAGCAGGTATATCCTATACAAAATCACGGGTGCATAAAGTAGGGTACACTCAGAAGACTAAGAAATTTCATGACACTGGAACACTGAGTACATCTAAAACTGTTATGACCTTGCCTCCCAGGGAATCCATTTCCCATAAAGCTCCATAAAGGCTATGATGGTACAGTCTGCACTCCACAGTGCTTCCAGTGACTGACGTGTAGCAGGCATTCAATTAGGAATACATGAATGAGCTATCCTTGCCATAGAGAGGTGGACACTAACAGTTTAGGTGTCTGGATCTATAAAGACAGAAGGTTGGATTCCATGATTTAAGGCCTTTCCACCATGATCTAAAGCCTTTCCATGTCCCTCTTGCCATGACAATGAATCGTCTCACTTCACTTGTAATGCAGTTTAATGACAATGACTATGGATTCCAGAGCCAGGCTTCCAGGTTCAAATCCCAGCCCTTCATGACTGTGAGCAAGTTACTCAGGCCTCAGTTCCCTTGTCTGTAAAATAGAAAATGATCGTGATGGATTCTACCACGTAGATTGCTTTGTGGAATAAATGAGTGACTATAGGGAGAACTCGCAGAGCCATACCAGGTCTAAGGACTTGAAGAAATTCAGGACTTATACAAGGTCATAGAATTTGTAAGTGATGAGCAGGGGTTTGGACTCAGATCCATCTAGAGTCAAATCCTATTTACGTGCCAATATGTTCTGCCAGTACAAAGCTGTACAGGACAGTGGCAGTGTGATGACTCTTATAGGGGAACTTAATAAGTAGAAAATCTAGCTATATCATGCCCATGTACAAGATCCTTTAGGAGCTTCGTCATCTTCAGAAGAAAATCCATATTCAGCCCGGTTTATCAATCCATCTTCATTACCAGCCTCATTTTAGCATTCACTTCCCCTCATTCTCATTCCCTCTCTCTCTCTTTCTCTTCCCCCTTTCCCACCCCCTCTCCCTCTCTCATCTATCTCCCCCTCCCTGCTTCTCTCTCTCCTTTCCTTTCTTTATCCTCCTTTCTCTTCTTTTCCTTTCCCTCCCCTTCTTTTCCAAACCTCCTTGCTCAGTGCTACCCTGTTACTGTCCTTGAATTCCTATAGACCGTGGATGAGTTTGCTTGCTGTTTCACCAGACTGTGGTATGTACTGGTCCTTCTGCTCAGAATACTCAACCTTCTCCTTCCTATACTCCCTGTATCCCATGTTTACTTCAAGATTCATCTGAGATTTTGCTTCACTAGGTTATTCTTGATCCCCTTTCATTCCCCAGCCTGTCTTTCTGTCATAGTACCCATGACCCTCCATTGTTACTGAGGTTCTCCTTGCCTGCTGATCTCCATTCTTCAGACTCTTGGGATGTTGAGGACAGACACCAGGTCTTATTTATCACTATCCAATGTCCTAGCAGATATAAATATTTTCTACAAGAATTGAGGCCTTTGGGCCAGCACTGTGGCATAGAAGGTAGAGCCACTGCTGCGATGCCAGAATCACATATGCATGACAATTCATGTCCACTTCCAATTCATGTCCCTGTTGGTGGCATGGGAAAGGCAGCAGAAGATGGACCAAGTGTTTTGGCCCCTGTCACCCATGTCTCCCAGCACCAGTTTTGCTCTTGCCCGGTGCTGGCTGTTGCAATCATCTGGAGAGTGAACCAGCAGATGGAAGATCTCTTTTTATCTCTGTCTCTGTCTCTCTCTCTCTCTCTCTCTCTATCTATCTCTATCTCTGGCTCTTCCTCTCTCTGTAACTGACTTGCAAAATAAATGAATAAATCTTTTTTAAAAATAATTAAGAGATTAACTAATTAACAATAGTTTCTAAACTGGGAAACAGAATTGATTATTTATTTATGTGTTTGTTTGCTTATTTGAAAGACAGCCAAAGAGACAGACAGCTCCCATCCAGTGATCCACTCCCCAAATGCCTACCATAGCCTTGGGCCAGGGCAGAAGCCAGGAGCCAAAAACCCAGTTTGATCTCTCACATGGGTGATAGAAACCAAATCACTTGAGTCACCAGTATTGCTCCACAGGGTCTGAATGAGCTGAAAGCACGAATCAGTAGCCAGAGTCAGGTGTCACACTCAGGTATTCCTGTGCAGGATGTGAGCACATTAACCAGTGCCTCAACTGCTCAGTAAAAAACCTGATTTTTAATAACATCAAGAACAGAATTAGGGGAAAGTACAAATCCCTTAAAATAAAGGGCAAGATGTTGACTACCTGTGCATCTATATAAGCTTATTTAAAGAGTTTGTAACACACACAAACTTTGAAAACTTCTGAATAAAAGGGGTGACCAGTATAAGTCATCACACACTCCACAGTGTTTTCTAGGTAGTTACCTATTTCATTAAAACTAAGTCATACTGATTGTACACTCATTATTATTTCATGCAACACTAAGAAACTGTTTCACACTGATAAAATGCCATTATTTTTAAGGCATATCCCAGTTTCTGAAAGGTTGAAACGTAAGAAATTATGAATATGGTGTCCTGTTTGGGATCCCATCTTTCTGTTAGAGGTTCCTGAGATGGTGTGGCAAAGGGATGGAGGAATGGCCCTCAACACAACTCAATGATGTAGAAAACCCCAACTCGACCACATAGTCCCTGCAGGATATTGGAAAAGTCTTACCTCTCAGAGCATCAGTTTTCTCACCTCCAGAATGGAAAGAACTATGCCTGCCCCTACCAGGTTGTGGATGGATAAACTAAGACAGTGCCTGGCTTTTATAAAACTTTCAAAGACTGGCCTCTTCCCTTATGCCAAGTCGTATGCATGGAGCACGACTTCACCTGACTTAAATCCTCAGAAAATATGAGCATTTTAGGAAAGTAGTTATTTCACTGGAGGCCTCCCACCTTTGCCACCTATCCTCATAATTTTTGAGAAACACTTACTTCAGTTTGCCTGTCATTTAGAATAGAGTACATGTCCTGGGCTCAAGATGGTGACACTTTTTGCTCTCCCCATCCCCCTGTGTCTGTTTTACTCCATGAGCATAGCACCTGCATTGCTATCTATTGTGAAAATATAGAGCTAATTCACGAAGTTTCATTTTGCTTTTCACAACAAATTGATCTTTTCATACAGATAAATTTCCTTTGGGGTTGTGTGCACTGCCTATACTCCACACCCCTGCACAGGAAGAAGGGCCTTTGGTGTTCCTTTGTGCTTCCTGAAATCCTGGGTGGATGTTCACCGCCGAGATACTTGTTAAATAGGAAGCATTCCTCCTGATTCCCATGGCAAGGAGAGCTAAAATCTCAGACCACAGACATGATTGATTTATTTGAATGATATAATTATTTATTTTGTGTGTCTTTCAGGATGGATTAAAATATTAATTCACTTCCTCCCACCCCCCTCCCCAATGTTTAGTATTCTTTTTGCAGATGTTAAAGGATTTACCAACCTCTCCACGACCTTGTCCGCTCAGGAGCTGGTCAGGATGCTCAACGAGCTCTTTGCCAGATTTGATCGACTGGCCCATGTGAGTTGAATTTAATTCCCTCTTAGTCCTCTGCAGGAGTGAGGCACTGCATGTAGAATTAAGGAAGAGAAGGATTTAGGCTTCCATCACCAATGCCGTTACCATTCTGCATCCTTTTCTTGGGCAGAAACCCCTGACCTTCTCACATTCTGGGGACTAATGTCAGTTATTTACAGGTCTTGGGTGGGAACTTTTTCAGATTAATTTTCCCAACTGAGAGGCAGATGGTTGAGTGCCAGTCTTTTTTATCTGCTTTCCAGTTACCCATCATTATTTTCTCCTCACGTGGCCAGGTGCCATACAGCTGCAGCCCTTGGTGCTTATGCATGCAATGATGGCCGCCTGCAGCTTCCTAGACAACCCTGGCCATCTGGAATGAATTAGCCTGTTCTAAGAACCAGTAATCTGCTAGGCCATCCCACCAACATTGTGATTGACATAACTTAAGAGCTTTGTTTTTAGCCAAAAAGACACCACCTTCATTTTTCAGCTGGCTTAATCGGAGCTAAATGAGAAAACAGATCAAAGGAGATGAACATTTGCTACCAAACCAGATCTGTAGTCCTAAAGCCACTGAAGTTACAGAGGAGTAATCTTGTCACATTGTGTTTTAGAGTGGGCTTTGAGTTCAAATAGGCATGACTAATTGCCTGCTTTCTAAAGTGTATATATTAGTGCCAACTTCACAGGGCTATAATGAGAATTAAATAAGATCACAACAAGTGGGAGTTTATTTTTACAGTATCAAAATGTACTGTTTTATGTCTGCCTTGCTCTAAGGGAAATCCATTCAGAGTTGCATCTGAGCTACTAGATATTGTGCATGTTGGTGCATGTTGGGAACATGAAAATTTTGTGTGTGTGTGTGTGTGTCTGTGTGTATATATATATATATATATATATATATTCTTTTTTCCTAGAGTTAAATCTGGTCAGGCATACACAAATAGATAACCAAAGCACAATGTGTTTGTTGTGTGGCATGATGAAGGTAAGTCAAGGATGTCTGGAGTGTGTGAGCACAGGCAACACACAACCCTTGGAGCAGGACGCTCTCCTGGAGACAGTGACACTTAAGTTGAGAGTCACTTAATGAGACAGGCAAAGACAGGAGAATAAGCCAGGAGAAAGAAGCCACATAACAAGTTAGATATCTTGTGATTCCACTTACAAGACATTCTATAAAAGGTAAAATTAGAGAGGCAGAAAACAAATTAGCAGTTGCAATAATCACTGTACCTGAAGTGAGATGATTGATAAGGAAGTACGGACTGGGGTGCTTTAGGGGTGATACGGCTGATTTGTCCAAATTATGGTGATTTCATGACTGTGCACATTTGCCAGAACAGTGAATTTTATTGTAAACAATTTAAACACTAATTATCAAAGTAAAGAAATCAGAAATGGATATTTTATGCAGGGGTGAGAACAAAAATAAAGATGTTATTCTATTTATGTGAAGAAAGCCAAAGCTGTTGCTGGAAGGAAAAGTATATGCTAAGAAGTGATCATGAGGCTATAAAGACAGGCAGGAACCTGAAAAAGAACCTGGATGAAAAAATTGTATGTACTGAGCAACCATTAGAAAGGATGCTAACCTGACCAGAGAGGGAGGTAGAAGCTGAGGTCTCCTAATGGGAGGGTTGGGTTTATCTAGAGGATGGAGAATTTGGAGAAAAACATGTATACCAGTTCCTTGAGTTCTGGCATTGCTGGTGGTTAGTGTTATGTACACATAGTTTTGCGATTCCTATTGCTGTTCTGAATTTTCTTTGCTCAAAGATGTCAAGTAGAACAAAAGTTGCCCTCCGATAAGAATTGACAGATATGATCAAGGTCAATTGCAGTCACATTAAATCCCACTGGCCCAGAGAATAGGCAGCCAAGTAAAAACTGACCATTTATTGAGTACTTACTGTGTGCCAGTCACCATGAAACACTCTGGGAAGACTAAACCAGTCCCTTCCCTCAAGATGTTCAGAGGCTGGCAAGAGACAAAAACAGTCCCTGATCATTGCAGCAGAGTGGTGTAAGCAAGTAACAAATACACACAGGAATACTGATGGATGGAGGAGTCCTCAGTGCTTGTGTGGGGGCTGAGCTGGCAGCATCCGGAGAAGAACCACATGCAGGCTGGGTTTGATGAAGAGCAGGAGCTTTCCTGGCATCAGATTAGACAAAGAAGTGCCTTTTAGGCTGAGTCGTGGTGCAGAGGCAGGCAAGTGTGAAAGCATACTGCTTGTTTGGGAGCTGCAAGGAGCTCAAAATTGCTGGAGCATGAAGGGCATGGGATTTGCCAGTGAGAAATTAACCTGAAAGGGAAAGGATGAACAAACCCTGGAGGGCATGGAGCAGCATTTTAAGGAACATGGACTTTGTTCTGTAGCCTTGGGTTTCCACCCTGGTCATCATATTCACAGGACGGGAGATGAAAGTGATGGAAGTGGAGATACGATCAGTCAAGTACTAGTGGGTGCAAGAATGGTGATTATTGTCTGAGGCCTGAATCTTATTACATGATTTTAAAGAAAAAAATCAAATGAAGCAGAGATGTATGATGAAGAGGCTTATTGTTGATTGATTTGATAAGAATATTAAACGTTCATAAACTGCCTGATTGGTGTGATGTGCTCTGCTGAATGCTTTCCCCGAATCAACTAATGTCGTTCTCATAACAAACCCATGAGGCAAGTTCTTTATTGTTCTCATTTTACTGAATGATTGACTGAGGCTCAAAGAAGCAAAATAATCTGCACAGAACCATTAGTAGCTGGGCATCTATGGTTTAAACCCAAACAACTGAGACTAGGTGGCTGCTCTTGATCCCCGATCCACGGCACAGGATCGAGGACAAGACAGCAGAGAGGTGTGGCGGCTCAGGTGGAACGGGCTGAAGGGCTTGACTTGAATGTGACTTGAGCAAATCATCTCGCTGACTCTATTTCCTAAAAGAATTGAAGTAAAGACTAAATTAAACAGTACGTTTTCAGTGTCCCAATACAGCAGACAGCTCCAAATGAGTACTCAGCATAATTCGCCCTTAGTAATTCCCAGTCTACCCTTTCCCGCCTCCCTGCCTACCCCAGGTTCATCAGTACCTACATCAGATCCTCTTTGGAAAAGCATGAAAAACTCTCCCAGTGAAAACAACACTGCTATGGTTGCAAAAAGAAAGTCTACCCGTTTCAGCCCCCAAATTTAGGCAAGTCGCTTGACCAGCTAGGTGACAGGCTCAACCTATGTATAAAAGGGGTTGAATTTGCACTTTTTGCAGTGTCTTTTAGCGCCAAAATTCCATGACTCTATAATGCTCTTTAGTTGCTTTGTCTTGATGCTTTGCAGTAGATTTGTATTATGTTGAAGTTCAGGAAGAATCCATCTCAAATGTAAATGGTATACACTGTACTCATTTATTCACTGCATTATTAAAATGTGGAGATAACCTCAAAGTCTTCTATTAAAATTCATTTTAGTTGGATTGAACTTTTCAGTGCCATTGTGGTTCAAGCTGCCCAGTATAGGACATTCTGACCCTTAACCATGCCCTCGACAACACCCATAACTCTATTATTTGATCTTTTAAATAAAGTAGTTCTTCTCTACTCCTTCCCCATCTAACTTAGGCCTTAAAAGGAAGAACATATTTGTTGTTATACTATTTTTATCACTGTATCTTAAAACTGTTTCTTAAATTGCTGTCAAAACCATAAGCAAACTAAATTTCCAGCAATGAACAAACACTATGGGAAGCCAATCAACAGATGAACAAGAATGAGACAGCAATTTTTACCAATGTAGAAAGGATTTCATGATATCTCCCTGCATGAAAAAGGCCTGTTTTGTGCCGGAATGCTATGGCAGATTTATAGAGAATAAAATAGCGCATCTGTTTACATGTGTACCTGTCCAGGTGAAGGCAAAGCAGCATTGAGGAGGGGGCAAGATCAGGCTCCCAAGCACTGTGTGCCTGATGAAAGGGGGCTTGACAGTGAGCCTTAACCTTGAACCTTAACCTCGTTCACTGTTTCGTTTTTACTAGGACACACTTACTACTTGTGTGGTTAAGGTTGGATAAAATACTATAAAATCTGTCACAACTTTTAGCATAACTCCTTTTTAAAAAGCACACTAACAACACCAGTGTTTTTCACAATCCTTTTTTCACCTTTTATTCATTTTTCTACTGACTAAAGTAATGTTTATTAATTATATAAAATGCAAACATCAAAAATGTACATGGGAGCTGGAGCCACAGCTCAATAGGCTAGTCCTCCACCTAGCGGTGCAGGCACACCGGGTTCTAGTCCCGGTCAGGGCGCCGGATTCTGTCCCAGTTGCCCCTCTTCCAGGCCAGCTCTCTGCTGTGGCCCGGGAGTGCAGTGGAGGACTGTCCAAGTCCTTGGGCCCTGCACCTCATGGGAGACCAGGAGAAGCACCTGGCTCCTGCCATCGGATCAGCGTTGTGCGTCGGCCGCGGCGGCCATTGGAGGGTGAACCAACGCAAAGGAAGACCTTTCTCTCTCTCTCTCTCTCTCTCTCACTGTCCATCTGCCTGTCAAAGAAAAAAAAATGTACATGGGGCAGGCCCTTGGCTTAGCATTAAGAAGTCAGTCTTGTTACCCACAGCCCACATCAGAGTACCTGGG
The DNA here is from genome assembly GCF_051225735.1 of Oryctolagus cuniculus. Lineage (NCBI taxonomy): Eukaryota > Metazoa > Chordata > Mammalia > Lagomorpha > Leporidae > Oryctolagus > Oryctolagus cuniculus. The sequence continues at coordinate 156,929,054 of NC_142872.1, read as the reverse complement.
TTTACCCCTGGTTATAGCTCCTGACTCAAGCTTCCTGTTAATGAAGACCTTGAGAGGTGGCAATGATGGTTCCAGTAATGTGGTTCCTGCCACCCACATGGAAGGCCTGAATTGCAGTCAGGTTCCTGCTTTTGGCCATCTGCTGGCTTGTTTCAGATATTGGAGGAATGAATCATGTCTCATTCTCTCTCTCACTGCCTCTCAAATAAATAAATGTTCTAATTTACACAAAAAGCACACATTCCTATAACTCTAACAGGTCTCAATAATATAATCATCATTGATAATTTCATATATTCATTTCATAATTTTCATTTGCTATTGACATATACGATTTTATAAATTTTCTGGATTTTCCTGAGACTTCATATCAAAACATCAAGATGAGAGGGAAAGAATTATAATAAAACTAAATAAAATTTGCAAGAAGATCCTCACCCTGATTTACTTTCCTTTTTAAATATCTTTTTCTAAAACAGCGTGTTTTCCTTAGATGTTTCCAAATAAATTTCTGGCTAAAAGAAGTTGCTTGGATTACTATGAAGTCATCTGACAGCTTATAGGATTTGGTCAGAAAAAGCTGTCTGCAAACTTACAGAGCTTGACAGATAAGAAGCCAGGCCTTTCATATATACACATATGCATGTATGCTTACTTACAAAGATAGATGCACACACACATTTATCTATACATACTTATATGTGAAATATGCAATACAATATGCATATTTTATATAGAGACTGTATCTCTAAATACATGTCAGGTTCTACACAAACTATGAATAGGGTATAATTTATATATACTATTTATTGGAGGTTGCATAGAATTTGATAGGGGCAACCAGTTTCACCTTTTATTTACAAGAAAAACATACCCTAGGTATGAACATCTTCACATCACTGTTCAGTGTCTGCCCCAGAGGAGTAGTAAACCGTTTTATTCAATCTCCTTCCAAAACACATTTTTGTCAGGAGATCTAGCATTCTGGACTCTGCCATAATTCCTGCAGTTCTGTGAGGAAAGAGCACAGAGCCCCACTGTCAGACAGACACGGCCTCTGACTTGCAGTGTGCCCTTCAGGCCTAAAACTGGCTTCTTCTCAATGTAAAACAGCACACTCCCCTCCAAGTGCTTGTGATGACTCGAAGATCAGCCTGATGTGAGACCAGTGTGAGGCATTTAACGCATAGCCTGGCACAGGGCACGCACTCCGTAAGTACCAGTTCTTCTCCCTACTTAGACTATTCCAAAACGCTTTCATCTCTGTTTTCATGGATCGATCACTGATTAGGAGCTGGGGAGTTTCACATCTGGTCCAGGTTGTGACTTTCAGCTGCTCATCTGTGGCTATGGAAGTTTCTCAAATCTCTTGTGTGGAAATCCTCGCATTGACAGAATAATTGTGACTTCTACTTGCCCTGCCATGTTCAGGATTTCACCATGAGGAACCCAATGACAAGATAAGGAGCAGTATGTTGAACGTTGAGAAAGCTCCTTCCTGGTGGCTGCTGTCATTGCCATCACTAAATGACAGGCTTGCTCTAGTACGTGTTATGGACGAGGCACATTGCTCCGGTGCTTGTCCCATATGGGAAGCTGAAACCCACATATCAGTGGTTTCAGGTCAGGGTGCCATTCAAGGTCAAAAAGCTGGCAAACTTAACGGGAATTCAGAAGTCCGATCCCATACCAAAGCATTTCTGCTACACTTCTTTCCCTCATCCCTCCCCGCAGCCAACAGAAGCAAATGGCACACCTGAATTTAACAGCACCAGACCCCCACTATCCTGAGACCTCACACCCGACTCAGCATACAAAGATCATTTGCAGATGAAGTCACCATTCCCTGCCTTCCAGCCTCTGTGTTGTGATCTGAGAAAAAGGATTTTTTTTTGTTTTCTGTAGTTATTTTTACTGTACTTTTTTGTAGAGTACAGTGTGATACTTCATCACATGGGTTTAAGGTGAATGATCACATAGGATGGTTGGTATGATCAATTCCTTCAACAGGGCCGGCGCCGCGGCTCACTAGGCTAATCCTCCGCCTTGCGGCGCTGGCACACCGGGTTCTAGTCCCGGTCGGGGCGCCGGATTCTGTCCCGGTTGCCCCTCTTCCAGGCCAGCCCTCTGCTGTGGCCAGGGAGTGCAGTGGAGGATGGCCCAGGTGCTTGGGCCCTGCACCCCATGGGAGACCAGGAAAAGCACCTGGCTCCTGGCTCCTGCCATCGGATCAGCGCGGTGCGCCGGCCACAGCGCGCTGGCCGCGGCGGCCATTGGAGGGTGAACCAACGGCAAAAGGAAGACCTTTCTCTCTGTCTCTCTCTCTCACTGTCCACTCTGCCTGTCAAAATAAAAATAAAAAATAAAAATAATAAATAAATTCCTTCAACAGTTTAAGCAATTTTTGATAAATACAAATAAAAGAACATGCGTCTGGGATACAATGTGACACTCCAGTACGTGTGTGAGCATGCACTGTGTATTGATCAAATCCGAGCAATGAACAGCTTCGTCTCCCCATTCTTACCTCATGGGTCAGAGTATTGGAGCTCCTCCCTTTCAGGCATCTATCAAATATATTATAATTTATTATCAACTATAATCTCTCGATTGTCCTTTAGCTCAATTGTATTTTGGTAGCTATTATCCACTCTCTTTATTATCCCACACACACATCCTTCCCAGTCTCTATTAACTACTTTTCCACATTCAGATTGACCTGATGTTGTCTTAATCTCCTCCAGTTACATCCGTTTTCCTGCAAATGACATCATTTTTATGGGTGAATAATGTTTGATTGTGTGTGTATATATCTATATATTTTTTCTTTATCCATGCATCCACTGATAGGTTTCTAGGTTGTTTCTGCATCTTACCTACTATGACAATAGAGTACAGCAATAAACAAAGCATGTATCTCTTTGATATGCTGACTTCATTTCCTTTGGATATATACCCAGAAGTGGGATAGTTGGATCATATGGTAGTTCTATTTTACTTTGTCTTTTTTTTTCTCAAAGAGACCTTTTACTTAATGAGTATAAATTTCATAAGTACAGCTTAGAAATATAGTGATTCTTCCCACTATACCTACCCTCCTGCCCTTACCCCTACTCTGCCACCTCCTCCCTCTCCCATTTCAAGTCCCATTCTCCATTAAGATTCATTTTCAATTAATTTTATACACAGAAGACCAACTGTATACTAAGTAAAGATTTTAACAATTTGTACCCACACACAAAAAAAAGCTGTTTGAGAACAAGTTCTACAGTTAATTCTCATAATACAACTCATTAAGGACAGAGGTGCTGCGTGGGAAGTAACAGCACAGTGACTCCTGTTGTTAATTTAACAATTAACATTCTTATGTATGACATAGGTCATCACCTGAGACTCTTGACATGACCTGCCAAGGCTATGAAAGCCTTTTGGATCCACATCTCTGCCAGTATTTAGACAAGGCCATAAGCAAAGTGGAAGTTCTCTCCTCCCTTAAGAGAAAAGTACACTCTTCTTTGATGGCCACTTCTGTCCACTGGGGTCTAACTACAGAGATTTTCATGTAGAACATTTTTTGCCACAGTATCTTGGCTTTCCATGCCTGAAATGCTCTCACTGGCTTTTCAGCCAGGTCAGAATGCCTTAAGAGCTGATTCTGAGGCCAGAGTGCTATTTAGATCAATTGTCATTCTATGAGTCAGCTGTGTGGACTGCTTCTCATGTTGGAATATTCTCTCCTTTTTAATTCTATTATTACAATACACTTGATCTTATTTATATGATCCCTTCAACACTTAATTCTGTCTATATGATCACTTTAACACTTAAGATGGCACTTTTACCACACAGCTTAATAGGATTTGGGGTCCCATGGCAAGTTTTTAAACTATACCCTTAGAAGTTAGTCCATAAGAATAAATGCAGAACTATACAGCTTTACAGTTACAAACTTCCTCCTCCCTGTCTTATTCCCCCTCTTATTTTTCACCAAGATCTATTTTCAATTGACTTTATACACATGTGATTAACTCTGTGTTAAGTAAAGTGTTCAACAAATAGTGTTAAGAAAAAAACTATTCCTTGACAGTCAAGACAAGGGCTGTTCAAGTCATTAATTCTCCAAGTGTCAATTTCACTTCTACAGATTTCCTTTTAGATGCTGTATTAGTTATCACAGATCAGGGAGAACATATTGCATTTGTCCCTTTGAAACAGGCTTATTTCACTAAGTATGCTGTTTCTCAGATGTACCCATTTTGTTGCAAATGTTCAGATTTCATTTTTTACCACTGTGTAGTATTCCATAGAGTATATATTCCATAATTCCTTTATCCAGTTTTCAGTTGACAGGCATTTATGTTGATTCCATGTCTTAGCTATTGTGAATTGAGCTGCAATAAACATGGAGATGCAGATAATACTTCACTTTGCTGATTTCTTTCCCTTGGATAAATTTCCAGGAGTGGGATGGCTGAGTCATATGCTAGGTCTATATTCAGATTTCTGAGCTATTTCCAAACTGTCTTCCATAGTGACTTTACCAGTTTACATTCCCACCAACAATGGACTAGGGTACATTTGTCCCCACATCCTCACCAGTATTTATTGCTTATTGGTTCCTGTATGAAAGCCATTCTAACAGGGGTGAGTTGTGACTCATTGTGGTTTTGATTTGCATTTCCCTGATGGCTAGTGATCCTGAACTTTTTTTCATGTGTCTGTTGGCTATTAGGATTTCTTCTTTTGAAAAAATGTCTGTTTAAGTCCTTGGCCCATTTCTTTAACTGGACTGTTCGTTTTGTTGATGTGGAGTTTCTTGACCTCTTTATATATTCTACTTATTAATCCTTTGTCAGTGGCATAATTTGCAAATAATTTCCCCCATTCTGTCGGTTGCCTATTCACTTTTCTGAGTGTTTCTTTGCAGTACAGAAACTTCTCAATTTGATATAATCCCATTTGTTAATTTTGGCTTGATTAGCTGTGTCTCAGGGGTCTTTTCCTAGAACTCTTTGCCTGTGCCAAAGTCTTGCAGGGTTTCCCCAATGTTCTCTAATAATCTGAGGGTATCAGGTTATAGATTTAGGTTTTTAATCCATTTTGAATGTATTTTTGTGTAAGGTATAAGCTAGAGGCCTTGCTTCACACTTCTGTGTGTGGAAATTCATTTTTCCCTGCATCATTTGTTGAAGAGAGACTGTCCTTTCTCCAGGGATTTGCTTTAGCTCCTTGGTCAAATGTAAGTTGGTTGTAGATGCATGGATTGATCTGGCATTTCTATTCTGTTCCATTGGTCTATCCATTTTTATACCAGTACCAGCCTGCTTGATTATAACTGCCCTGTTATGTGTCTTAAAATCTGGTATTGTGATGCCTCCGGCTTCGTTTTTGTTGTGTAAGATTGCTTTAGCTATTTGAGGTCTCCTGTGTTTCCATATGAATTTCAACATCATTTTTTCTATATCTGAGAAGGATGACTGGTATTTTGATTGGTATCGCATTGAATCTGTAAATTGCTTTTGGAAGAAGAGACATTTTTATGATATTAATTCTTCCAATCCATGAACATGGAAGATTTTTTTCATATTTTTGGATCTTCTTCTATTTCTTTCCTTAATGTTTTGTAATTTGCATTGTACAGATCTTTGACATCCGTGGTTAAATTTATTCCAAGGTATTGGATTTTCTTGTAGCTATCATGAATGGGATTGATCTGAGATGCTCAATCTCAGCCTTGGCATTGCCTGTTTATACAAAGGCTGTTGGTTTTTGTGTATTGATTTTATATCCTGCTACTTTACCAAACTGTTCTATGAGTTCCAGTAGTCTCTTGGTGGAGTCTTTTTGATCCCTTATATATAGAATCATGTCATCTGCAAATAGGGATAGTTTTACTTCCTCTTTCCAAATTTGAATCTCTGATTTATTTTTCTTGCCTAATGGCTCTGGCTAAATCTTCCAGGACTATATTGAGTAGGAATGGTGATAGTAGGCGTCTTTGGTTCAAATTCTCAGTGAGAATGCTTCCAACTTGTCCCCATTCAATAGCATTCTGGCCGCGGATTTTGTCATAAATTGACTTGAGGAATGTTCTTTTTATACCCAGTGTGCTTATTTTTCATCATGAAAGGGTGTTGTATAAGATTGCTTTAGAGGAGGTTCGTCACTTCTGACTTGCCCTTTTCCTCACAGTTGCAGGACACCCCCGTGTTAGTCTCTGGTGTGTTCAGGGTTATATTGCCCTGCTTAAGGAACTGCACCTCTAATCTTTGGAGATTTTCTTGTGGTGAGGTTTCCCTCTGTTCTGAGCTGCTATGGGTCTGCACAGAGCCCTACCTACTGGAGCCTGGCTCACTTCTCAATGGTGGAGGGAGCGGGCTCAAGTTTTCAATATTCAGGACTTTTCCTTGTTGTACAGCTTGTATGTTAGGGAAGAAATTCTTCTGAAATGTTGTCCTCATACTTGCATGGGGGGGTGTGGTGAGGTGGCCCCCACTATTGATGGGCGTTTGTACAGAAGACAAAGGTGGCAGTCCCCTGCTTACATTTGAAAATGTAAGCAAGGGGCTCTGAACCCACTTGGGAGAACTGGAAGAAGCTCCTAGATCCTGGCTTCAGACCGGTGCATCTCCAGCCACTGCAGCCATCTGGGGAATGAATCAATGGATGGAAGACCTTTCTCTCTCTCATTCTGCCTCTGCCTCTCTGAAACTCTGCCTTTTTTTTTTTTTTTTTTTTTTTTTTTTTTTTTTTTTGGACAGGCAGAGTGGACAGTGAGAGAGAGAGACAGAGAGAAAGGTCTTCCTTTGACGTTGGTTCACCTTCCAATGGCCACCGCGGCCCGCGCGCTGCGGCCGGCGCACCACGCTGATCCGAAAGCAGGAGCCAGGTGCTTCTCTTGGTCTCCCATGGGGTGCAGGGCCCAAGCACTTGGGCCATCCTCCACTGCACTCCCTGGCCACAGCAGAGAGCTGGCCTGGAAGAGGGGCAACCGGGACAGAATCCGGCACCCCGACCGGGACTAGAACCCCGTGTGCCGGCGCTGTAGGCAGAGGATTAGCTTATTGAGCTGCGGTGCCGGCCTATAACGCTGCCTTTCAAATAAATAAATAAATCTTTAAAAAAAAAAGGAAGGAAGGAAGGAAGGAAGGAAGGAAGGAAGGAAGGAAGGAAAAGTAAACCAACAAACAGGCTCCTCCCAGCCAGCTGCAGGTGGGGGTAGGGGCGGTGGGCACGGGGCATTCATTCCTCTATACTATTTCTTTTTACCTGCATGGAACTTCAAAAGCAATTCACCAAGCTTTCCCTCCCACTGCTATCCGCAGCTCCGAGGACCCTGGATTTCCCATCTCACCTGGTCTGCTAGGTGCTGGCACTGGTGCTGACCTGCCGGTGCAGTCCTCCACTGTTTCCCTTTCTCATTTGCTCTTCCATCCTTGATTTGCCCAGTCTGTGTTGCTCTCCTGGGCTTTCCACTGCGAATTGCCTGGCTCAATCTCCAGAGTGTATCTTCTCTCCTTTTAACTATCTGTTTTGCCCCGCGTGACTCCGATTGTCCTGTTGCTATACTGCCATCCTGGGACCCCTTTGCAAGAATAGGGATTTAGAATACAGTTTCTCAAATTCCTTGTAGACAAAAACTAGAGAATTTTAACTTGTGGGCATGAGATGAGTGAAAAAGAAAATATAGGAGCAATATACTACATTTTTATGGTGTTGAATTTATTTAGGTAAAGAAAGTTCATTTATTTTAAGACTATGTCCTTTTACATTTTTGGTGTTAAAAATGCCCTTGCTTTTGTAAAGTGATAAGGGTAGCAAATACTATTTTGTTGTTTTCGATTTAGATTAATTATTGTTTGGGATTTAAATTAATTGTCTTTGATTTGATGGTTGTTTTAGATTTAGATTAATTGTCCATACTTCCTTCACAAGTGTTTTTAATTTATCTTACAATAGGCCCTCAGTTCCTCTGATGTTTTTAAAAGAGTTCCATGGACTCCAAAAATCTGGGCTCTGCCTGCACCAGTGGGCAAAGTTATTCTCTAAGTTCCATTCTGATCATACTACTCTAGAGCTCTTAGCAGAAACAAATGAAGGTTGTGCGCTTCTTTTATTCTTATTGTCAGTTCACTTGCAAAATTAGTTGTAATCAAAGAGCCAACAGCCAAGAACTCCAGACTCCTAAAAATAATCCTGGCATGGCTTTTGTGCTCTCGCAGAGTTGTAAAGATTGCATCTGTGCCCATTTGGGAAGGTTAGTAAAGCCCTGGAAATCTTATTCAGACAAAGAAACACCTGAGACAGTTATAATTCTCCTTATCCCACTTAATGTTTATTTTATATTAAGAGAATTATTGATCCACTCTTATCCAAACACAGTCTTTTACAGTTTGGCACTACAGGGGTGGCAACCGTACTTTCCTCTCAATGGGATCTTTTCTATCAACAATTTGCCATCTCCTCCCTTGGGACTGTGCTTTCCCCAGGAGAAACCCCTTCCACCCTGCTCCACCCATCAAACCACAGGTCCCTAGGATATCACATATAGAAGGCATCTCTGAAGTCATCCAGTGGCAACTAACCATCCAAGGAAACTCACCTACATGAGAGCAGAGATAGGTATGTGATAGAGCAAGAATTCCATGTCGGCATCACCAAGGGAAGCAGCATTAATTTAGCCCCCCAACTGCCACACCTTCCTCATGAAGCCATCACGTGCATGATCTGATTTATTCCTCTGAGTCACAGAATGAGGCAGGTCCTATTATTATCCTATTTGACAGATGGAGTAACTGACACTAAGAGGTTGAGTAATTTGCTGAAAGGCACAACACAAAGATAGGTAATTGAAAGGGGTAATTGAAGAAATTTATTTCTGTAGTGTGATTCCTAAGTAAGTGCTGTTAGCCCCATGCTACACAACTTCGTATTCTCTTTCCTCTAAAACCTTAAACATCTAGCCATTTCCCACACAATATCAAAGGATGCCCCATTTCCTTGATACTTGTTGCTCTTTGAGATTTTCTAAGAATCATCTGAGATGTCGTCAAGCAGTTCATGGAAAATTCATGCTAGGAAAAGACCAAGCAGAGATTTCAAAAATTTTTGCAACAAAATTAACATTTTAGTATCATTTTTCCATGAACTGTTTGAAGTTTCCTTATATACTTATGATTGGGAATCTATCAAACTAACTTTTGTGTCCTGATTCTTACCTATGAAATGAAGAAATCAATTATATCTACCTCACGCAGCTGTTGTTAAGATTAGTTCTGTTTAATGTATAGCACAAAGGAGGTAATATTATTAATCATCTTGTTAAATGATTTATTTATTTATTTAAAGGAGTTACAGAGAGAGAGAGGGAGGGAGAGATTTTCCATCCACTGATTCACTCACCAAATGACCTCAACTGCCAAGGTTGAGTCAGGAGGCTGGAGCTTTAACTGTATTTCTCACATGGGTAGTCGGGCCCAAATACTGAGGCCATACTTCGCTGCTTTTCCCAGGTCATTATCAGGGGACTGAACTGGAGGGGGAGCAGCCAGACCACAAACCAGTGCCCATACGGACGCCGGCTTCACAGGCAGCAGATTTACCTGCTATACCATAATATGGGCCCCATTATCAATCACTGTTGTATCAGGAACCATGTTTATCTTATCACAGATGCCCGGTTGATGGGGTTTTTTTCAATAATCAAGCAAATTAATTTTTATAATGCATAAAATGTATAAGATACAGTAGCATCTCTTAGAGTGCCAATATCCTAGTTGGGAAGGAACCTAAATCAGACTTGAAGTAATAGGAATTGCCAAATGATTTATCGTTTGAACTGCTTATTACAGAAAAAAAGACTGCTAAAAGCTGTTCATTCCCAGTTGAGTTCTGAGAAAAACATCTCCAGGTATCAGATTCATAGGGAAAAACTTGGAACATTCTTTTCTGGGACTATCCAAGTGATGGGTGTACAGGTCATGTAGCTAATCAATGCAGAGTTTGGATATGGTCATGTGTCTGCTCAGCTCAAAATTCATTTTTCCATTATTCTTCCCTACTTCTGAGCCATCCAAACCCCAATTTAAGATGCACGCCTTATTTCCTGAGAAGATGATACAAGTACGTATCACAGGAGATGTTGCTGATCCCAAGGGGCATACTACCTGACCCTGCTTGCTTCTTGCTAAAGCCTCTCTGAGGAATTGGACCAGGCCTGGTGCTGTGACGTAGTGGGTAAAACCATCGCCTGCAGTGCCAGCATCCCATTTGGGCTCTGGTTCAAGACCTGGCTGCTCTACTTCTGATCCGGCTCTATGCAATGGCCTGGGAAAGCAGTAGAAGATGGATCAAGTCCTTGGGCCTCTGCACCCTTGTGGGAGGGCCAGAAGAAGCTCCTGGCTTCAGATTGGCACGGCGTCTGCCCTTGTGGACATTTGGGGAGTGAACCAGCAGGTGGAAGACCTCTCTCTCTGTCTCTTGCTCTTGTTATTCCTCTCTGTAACTCTGCCTTTCAAATAAATAAATAAATATTTTTTAAGAAAAGAATTTGTGCTACTTTTGACACAGTCCTGTCATCCTCACTCTGTTCATTCTAGGAGCATCACTGCCTTCGTATTAAAATCCTGGGAGACTGCTACTACTGTGTTTCCGGACTGCCTGAGCCCCGCCAGGACCATGCCCACTGCTGTGTTGAAATGGGCCTCAGCATGATCAAAACCATCAGGTAATTTGTAATTTCTTCAATGTGAACTGGGCTTTCAATATGCATGATGACTAAAACTCACTTCCTCATCTACCCTTTGTAGTAAACCAAATGCATCATGAAAGGTAGATCCCCTTAACGTATTTCACAAAAGCTATTTGCCCGTTAGTTCTGTCATAGAAACCAATGAGCCTATTAGTTTCATCTCTAATTCTAACTCACTTTATGCCATGAGTTGGTATAATAAATGTCCTCATGGGGTTACAACAAAGAACAAGACGAAGACTGTCCTTTCCTTCAGGGGGTTACAGTGTAGAAGCAAAGATGAACGCATAGACAACTCCAATGTTGTGCAATAGGTTTTGTGACAAATCAAACCTAGGTTCTTTGGGAGGAATAGGTGAAGAATAGATGATTCAGCCAAGGATGTTGGTGAAGCTTTTATGGAGTAGAGATGTCTAAGCTGTTTTCCTAAAAGGTGAGTAGACATCAGCAGTGATCTAGAGGTAGAGTGGGCAGATTTGAGAAGAGAGTGGATGAATGAAGAATCAGGATGTGATACAATGGTAGCTTATGAGACCTGGGCTGGAAACAGTGATATGGATGAACTATGGGTTGGAGTATCCAGGACCTACAGGGCTCTACCAGTCATGTTAAGGAGTCACACATTGCAATAAGGCAAATAGAAAATCATTAAAGGGCTTACACCAGGATTCGCTTCACGGGTATATGGCAAGTATTTTGGGCTTAGCTTGCATATATGGTGAATAGCAGCTTAATCAAAATGAGAGAATTTATCGAGACTAAGAACTCTGGGACCTAAACTGTGTGTGGCTTTCAGATAGAAGCTCAGTTCTGTCTTACTCCTTTTGAAATTTCAAAATAGTGACAGAGATCTAAATGTCATCTTCACACAACCACAACAAAGGCATTAACAAGAAGATACAAGAACAGAAATGTCTTCATTTTGAAATATATACCCACAAACACACATACATACAAGTATTTAAATTTTTTATGGAAAAACTGTATCGATATCTTGACGTAAAACAATTTAGAAATCCATGTTTAGTTTTTTCACAATGCACACTTCTCATGAACTTTTTGAAGACTTGTCAGTGTGTGTGTGTGTGTGTGTGTGCGTGCGCATGCTCGTGCAGAGAGAGACAGAGAGATCTTCCACTCTGGTTACTCACCAAATGCCAACAACAATTGGCACCAAGCCAAGCTGAAGCTAGGAGCCCTGAATTCCGGGTATATCTCCCACAAGAGTGTCAGGGACTCAAGTAGCTGAGCCATCACATATTGTCATCCAGTGAGCACGTTAGCAGGAAACTGGGTTGAAAGCACAGTCAGGACTTGAACCAAGTGAACCTATGTAAGCTACAGGAATCAGAAATGGCAGCTCATCTACGGTGCCACATTCCTACCTTGTAATAATATTTTGATGAGCTGTTAGTAATAGGGATATAACATCCAATTAATGAAATAGAAACACTCAAAAGCCATTTCAAGCTAAGTTCTCTTTGTGAACTTTTGCTGGACTCTGCACCCAAATACATAGAGTATTCAGTTGGTTGAAAACAATGGTTACAATAAAGAAGCAACAAGAGTTCATCAGACCGGGCTTAGGTGCTTAGGAAGGTGGGGAATCAGGAAGAACCAAGGGCCACGGTTCTTGCTGTCTTACGGTCAAAACCTGGGATCCCTTCTTTGTCTTGGCAGGATCATATTTTAATATTTTCATTCAAATGAGAAAGAATTCGGTGTTAAGAAGACAAAAACACTCATTTATGGGATACCTAGTATAATTCTAAGTATTATCTATATAAGTTTTTCAGCCCTGTTCTGGGCCACTACACTAGTCCTGAGTTGCCCAGATAGGTGACAGGGGATCCAGAATAATTCTATCTGCATCCACACTCCTGTACAAACTGTTAGATCACTGTTCTAGTGTTGGGCAGAGACCTTTCCTTTAACAGAAATAATGTGACTATAGAGAAAGCAGCCTATCTTTAGAAAATGACATATATGTTAGAAAAATAAACAGTTTTAAGTCTGTGCATCCCATATTTCCTCATGGAAAGGAAAATCTTTGAATAGCAATTCCACAGTTCTCATGCCCCATTCAAAGGATACCTCTGAAAGTCTCCCACTAAGCCAAGAAGAGAATTCAGGTGTTAAGCAGGTGAGATGAACTTATGGTATTTTTCTATAAGACACATGATTAAAACTAAGCCTTCACCACCTCTGTGACCACGTAGGATGATGAGTAAAGAGATTAAAAATGTCCACTGCACGATTTTCCTGTCTTCTGTAAAGTTGGAAGAATTCTCTCCTTTAAACACTATGGAGAGAGGATCCTAAAGATTCCAACCATGAGTTTCCTTTTGGCCAGCCATTGGTAAATGGAAAAGGTGGTAGATGTTTTACACTGCTAATTTGGACACATGGGTATTTTCCCATGAAAACTAAAATTAACTGTAATAATGTGTTAACTGGTTTTGAGGAAAGTAATGGGACTGATATCCAGAAGCCTGGATATCCTTACAGCTAATTAGGAACCCGAACCTTATTCTATCAATCAATAGGTCAGTCAATAAATGCATGTTGAGCTCTACCACGTGCCAAACACTGTACAATGCCCTGAAAATAGAGTGATGATCTTGTCACTCAGGGTTCCTTCCTTATGGGTGTCCATTAAGGAGATCACTGGATTTTTTGGCACATAATCAGGAAATCAGGTCAGGTGGTGGCTCTGAAGTCTCTGACAGTTGTGAAAATTGAGTTGGTAACACAAAAAAAATAAGGTGCTACACTTTCCACAGACTTTCAATAGGAATTTGTATAGTAACTGCAAGCATAAGAATTGCTGCAGAGATGTCATTGCAAAATAAATGAATATCTACTATGAAAATGCTTTAAGATACCTACGGCAATATAATTTATATTCCTGGAGAGAACCTGGTCCCCCTGACCATTTTATCCAATCAAAGTCTTTCTTCTTGTGTGTTGGAATTGGGGAGTAAGAAGTGAAATTTAGAATATTGAAATGACTCCAGGGCTTTCTTGTTTAAAATTTTTAAGGAATTTATGAATACCTAAGATTCTCAGCAAAACAGGTCACAGCAAATGAATGATAATTACTACAGCACAATTTCATGAATTCTTATGTTGATGTGATATTAATACAAAGAACAGATTCAATGACATATCCTCGTCACTAGGCCCCAGAAACATCTATAATTTCCTTGCCTGGGTAAGAGTTATCATTTTTACACAAATGACAAGCAGACACTCAAAATGACCCTGGTCCTTCACTCACTGACATTCCAAATGTGTAACAAAAGTACTCTATGAATCAGACACATGAGGACAGAGTGTCAAAGTTCAGAAAGGCCAAGGTTGGCTGCTATTAGAGTACCAGCACGTTTCAAAGTGAGCAAGGAGAAGAACAAGATGATGCAGCAGGACATCATCCCATACACACAGAGAAATATCAATTTAAGTGACCATCCACACAGAAAAATAACTTCATTAAGCTGAAGAAACCAAAAAAGAAATCGCAGTGTGTAGTTATAGCACAAAAACAAGAAAAGACATATTTGAGAGCAAAAAGGACAATAGTTATACAACATACACATCATTCTTCTACCAACTCCTGGGTAGCACAGTAGAGAAAGATATTGTATCCTTGGGATAGAGAGAGAAGTAAGCTGACAACTTTACCTTGGACTCCAACACTAGGCCTGCCACAGAAAATCCCAGAAGATTCCCAGTCAAATATTCCAGGATGATACTTATGGACTTAGCCTTAGACCTGCCCTGATGCAAGGAATAACCACAAAGCCTCAGCTGTCAGGCTTAGTGATGAGTTCAGTCCCTGGTATGCACCACCTCTGACATCATATTTTCAGGTTTTCTCTGGACAGTGCTCAGCAGTAGGAAGGCTTCAGTGGCCCCTGGATTCTGGTTTTCAAAGCAAAAACAGTCTTTGAAGACTGGAATAAGTACCTACTTTTTCAAACTCATGTATATCAATGCATGACCACAAGGACTACAGACAACTAGGAAACCAAATAGTCTCCAAATAAACAAAATAAGGTTCCAATGACTAACCCTAAACAAATAGAGACCTAGTAACTGCCTGACACAAAATTCAGAATAGCTGTATTAAGAAAGCTGAGCAAACTTGAAGAAAACATACAGGAACAATTCAATGAACGAAGGTAAATGATGTTATTAAAATTAAAATCTTAATAGAATGAGATAAAATTAAATAAGTGAAAAAGAAGTCCTGAAGCTGAAAAATACAATGAATGAAAATATACAATGGACAGCATGAACAGCAAAATTGGTCAGGCGAAAGAAATAATAAACTATAAGATTTTGTGAAAATATAATGTAAGAGGAGAAAAATGGAATGAAAAGGAATAAAGAAAGCTTACAGGATTTATGGGAGAAATTTAAACATACATGCATAAATGAATCATAAGGTATCAAAAAACAGAAAAAGGAAATAGAGGTAGAAAGCATTACAAATATTAAGAATGTGGAAACTATCCAGGTACAGGAATGCCAAAAATCTCTAATAAGATTCAATACAAATGAGTATACCTCAAGACATATCATAATCAAACTGTTAAAAATCTAAGAAAGTGAGAAGATACCAGAGGTAGAGAGAGAAAGGAAGCAAAAAGCATATAGAGAGTTCAAATAAGGTTAGCAACAGACTTCAGTATAAACCTTACAGGCCAAGAAAGAGTGGAAGGACAAATTCAAAGAGCTGAATTTTAAAAACCAACAGTCAATAATTATTTTTTTTATTTTTTAAAAATGCTTTATTTTGAAATACAAATACAGGAAATTATTTTCTAACAGCTTTTTGAGGTGCAAATGACATCACATTACTTTTTTTTTTTTTTAACTAGTGAAGTTGTCCTTCAGAAATGAAGGGGAGATACTGTCCCAGATAAACAAAGTTAAAAGAATTCAACCTCACTAGAGCTATGTTATAAGAAATACTAAAAGCAATTCTTCAAGCTGACAGAATAGGACAAAAATATCTGAAGGTATAAAACTCAATGATAAAAATAAGCACATAGTCAAATTCAAAATATTCTAATATTATAATACAGTGGTGGTGTTAAAATTATTTATATACTCTGTATAAAGGTTAAATGGCAAAATTAATAATAATAATAAAAATGAAAACATGGGGGGGTGATGCTGTGGCATAGCGGGTAAAGCTGCCACCTGCAGTGCCGGCATCCTATATGGGCACCCGTTTGAGTCCCGGCTGCTCCACTTCCGATCCAGCTCTCTGCTATGGCCTGGGAAAGCAGTAGAAGATGGCCCAAGTCCTTGAGCCCCTGAATCCATGTGGGAGACCCAGAAGAAGCTCCTGGCTCCTGGCTTCAGATTGGCACAGCTCCGGCCACTTTGGCCAACTGGGGAGTGAACCAGCAATGGAAGACCTCTCTCTCTCTCTCTCTCTCTCTCTGCCTCTCCTTCTCTCTCTCTGTAACTCTTACTTTCAAGTAAATAAATAAATAGATCTTAAAAAAAAGAAAATATGGAAAAAGATATTCCATGCAAATATAAGCCAAAAGAGACAAGGAATAACTTTATTTATATCACATTAATTAGACTTTAAATCTAAAACTGTAAAAAGAAACATAGAAGGCAAATACATAGTTATAAAGCAACAGAACATAATTATCTCAAGTATATACACCCAACATCAGAGCACCTAAATATGTAAAGCAAATATTAGCAGATATGAAGGGAAGGATAGATTGCAATAATACAATAATCGTAAAGAATTTCAACACCCCATTTTAAACAATGGGTAAATCAATCAGGCAGAGTATCCATAATAAAATATAAGACTTAAATTACATTTTATATCACCTGGATCTAATATATATTTACAGAATATTTCATCCAACAGCTGTGAAAAAACCTCCAAAGGATATTTTCCATATGTTCAGGTGTAGAACACAAAGCAAATTTTGACAAATGTTAAAAGATTGAAATCATATCAAGTATATTTTGTAACCCCAATTGTATAAAACTAGAACTCATAAGAGAGTATTATAAGCAATTATGCAATAGCAAATTGAATAATATAGGAGAAATTCACAAATTATTTGAGACATACAACCTACCAAGAATAATTCATGGAGAACTAGACAATTTTAACATTTCAATAACAAGTGAGAAGATTGAGTCAGTTATAAAAATCCCCCCTCCCCCCAAAAAAAGAAAAGCTTAGGACCAGATGATATTTTCACTGCTGAATTATATCAAACATCTGGGGAAGAAATAACAAAAATTTTTGTCAAGCTCTTCTGAAATATTTAAGAGAACAGTTTACTTCCTAACTCATTTCATGCATCCAACATCACCCTGATATGAAAACTCTACAAAGACACAGAAACAAAGAAAATTATACACCAGCATCACTGATGAACAAAAATACAAAGATCCTCAACAAAATACTAGCAAACAATTAAATAGCAAATCAAAAATACTTTGCATGATTATCAAGTAAGATTCATACTAGGGATGCAAGGAAGCTTCAACACAGATAAATCAGTAAATGTGATACATTACCTTAATGGAATAAAAAGCAAAAATCACACAATAATTTTAATAGATGCTGAATGCATTTGATAAAATTCAAATTCCTTCATGATTAAAAGAATTCTCAACAAAATAAGTATGGAAGAAAAGTACCTCAACACGATGAAGGTGACATGTGACATACACATAGCAAACATCAGTCAATATGGAAAAATTCAAATGTTTCTAAATCCAAGAAAGACACATACCAAATCTTACCACCTATACTCAATACAGTATTGGATGTCTGAGCCAGAGCAGATAACCATGAGAAATAAATCAAAGTCATCCAAATCAAAAAAGAAGAAGTAAGTTATCTCTGTTTGCAAACAACAAATATATATTTAGAAAATACTCTATTAATAAATAGACTATTAGAACTAACAAAAATAAATAATTAAATTTGCAGGATAAAAAAATCGACATAGAAAAAATCAGCAACATTTCTGTGCACTGACCATGAAATATTTTAAAAACAAAACAAGAAAATAATTTCATTTACAATAGCAAAAAAAAAGAGGAAAATTTACAAATACAAAAAAGGGGGAAAAAAACTTAGGAACAAATTTAACTAAGATGGTAAAATATCTAAAGCTATAAATCAATGAAGTAAGAAACTGAGGATGACACAAATAAATCAAAAGACATCCCATGTTCATGGGATTGGAAGAATTAATATTGTAAAAATGTCCATACCACCTAAAGCAATCTAAAGGCTCAAAACAATCTCTATTAAAATACCAAGGACTACCTTCAAAGAAATAGAAAAAAAATCTGAAATTTAAGTAGAATCATGAAAGACCACAAGTAGCTAAAGCATTCTTGAGAAGAACAAAGCAGAAGTCATAATACTACCTAACTTCAAAATATATCACAAACCTTTAGTAACCAAAACAGCATGAGTTTGGCCAAAGAATAGACATATAGACCAATGGAACAGGAAATAAATCCCAGAGATAAATTCACACATTTACATTCAACTGATTATTGCCAAAGGAATCAAAATCACAAAAAATGGAAGAGAAAGTCTCTTCAATAAATGATGCTGGGGAAATTGATAGTCAAATATAGAAGAAAGAAAATAAGTCCTATCCCTTGCCATATACAAAAATTAATTCAAAATGCCATAAATACTTAAATGTAAGACCTGAAACTACTAAAAGAAAACAGGGGTGAAAAAGATGTATGACACTGATCTGGATAATGACTTATTGGATATGACCCCAAGCGCACAACTAGCAGGAATAAAAATAAACAAGTGGAACTACATCATACTAAAAAGATTCTTCACAAGGAGATGGACAATCAACAGAGTAAAGAGACAATCTACAAGATAGGAGAATATACTTGCAATTTGTGTATCTGACAAGGGGTTAAAAACCAGAATATATATTGAACTCAAGCAGCTCTATGGCAAGAAAAGAAGCAACCTAAATAAAAATGAGCGAGGAACCTTCATTGACATTTCTCCACAAAAAATATACTAATGGATCATAGATATATGAAAAAATGTTCAACATCACTAGACATCAGAGAAATGCAAATTAAAATCATAATGAAATATCACCTCAAGCCTGTTAGAATGGTTATAATCAAAAAGACAAAAAGTAATGAGTTGGCAAAGGATGTGGTTTAAAGGAAACACTTGTACTTCTTTGGCGGGAATATAAATTAATATCACTACTATGTAAAATAACATAGGTGTTCCTCAAAAACCCAAAAATAGGTTTAATATAATCCAGCAATCTCACTACTGGATAAATTTCCAAAGGGAATGAAATCAGTATGAGAAAGAGATATTTATTTGTACTCCTATGTATATTGTAGCACTATTCACAATAGCCAAGGTACAAAATCAATCTAAGTATCTACCAATAGATGAATATATAAATAAAATGAAGTACATATATGTAATGGAATACTATTATGACATAAAGGAAGGAAATCACATCATTTGTGACAATATAAATAAACCTGGAGGACATTATGTTAATTGAAACAAGCCAGGAATAGAAAAACAAATATTGCAAGTTCTCAGTTGTATGTGGAATCTAAAAGTTGATCTCATTAAATGGAGAGTAGAATGGTGGTTACCAGGTACTGAGCTGATTGGAAGGTTGTTGCTGAGAAGATGTTGGTCAAAGGATATGGAATTTTAGTTAGACTGGAGGAATGAGTTCAGGAATTATCTGTGCAACGTGGTGACTATAGTTAGTCCTATATTTGAAAAATGCTAAGCTGATTAGTATTTTAGAGTGTTCTCATCACAGAAATGATAAGTACGTGTTAATTTGCTACATTTAGTCATTCCAGAATGTATATAAACTTCAAAACATCCATTTGTACATGGTAAATGAAATTTAGTCAATGTAAATGTATATATATGTAAAATAATTTTCAAAATGCAAAGTAGGCAAGAGTCAAAACAACTGAAAGTAGGAGCTTCAAGGAAATTGGTTTTCCATCAATTTATCTCTGACTGAGTTATGTACAAAGTAGCACTTCTTAAAATTTTATTGAATGCATACAAATTTCATGCATTTCATATGTTCAGATTTAAGAGCATATTAATTCTTCCCACCCTACCCTCCCTCCCACCCAAATTCCCACCCTTCTACATCCTCCCTCTCCTATTCCCACTCCTAATTTTTTTACAAAGATTTATTTTCTGTTTACTTTATACTCATAAGATTTACCCTACACTAAGTAAGCAGTTTAAAAAATAGTATGAAGGAAAATAAGAAACACTGTTCATCAGCAGTAGAGACAAGGGCTATAAATAATCATTGAATCTCAAAGTGTCAATTTCATTCAGTACATTATAGTTTAGGTATTCATTAGTTACCATAGATTAGGAAAAACATATGGTATTTGTCTCAACACGCTTATTTCACTAAATATAATGGTTTCCAGTTGCATCCATTTTGTTGCAAATGACAGGATTTCATTTTTTATTGCTGAATAGTATTCCATAGTGTATATATACCATAATTTTTCTATTCAATCATAAGAAGATGGACCACAATGGCGCCGCGGCTCACTAGGCTAATCCTCTGCCTAGCGGCGCCGGCACACCGGGTTCTAGTCCCGGTCGGGGCGCCGGATTCTGTCCCAGTTACCCCTCTTCCAGGCCAGCTCTCTGCTGTGGCCAGGGAGTGCAGTGGAGGATGGTCCAAGTGCTTGGGCCCTGCACCCCATGGGAGACCAGGAAAAAAAGCACCTGGCTCCTGGTTCCTGCCATCGGATTAGCGCGGTGCGCCGGCCGCAGCGCGCCGGCAACGGCAGCCATTGGAAGGTGAACCAACGGCAAAGGAAGACCTTTCTCTCTGTCTCTCTCTCTCTCACTGTCCACTCTGCCTGTCCAAAAAAAAAAAAAAGGACCTAAGATGGGTTGATTCCATGTCTTAGTTATTGTGAATTGAGGTGAAATAAACGTGGGGGTATCGAAAACTCTTTTATATGCTAATTTCTTTTACTTGGGTAAATTCCCAGGAGAGGATATGGTGTATCTCTTTTGAGATTTCTGAGGTATCTCCATACTGTCTTCCATTACGATCACACTAGTTTACATTCCCTCTAACAGTAGATTAGGGTACATTTTTCCCCACATCCTCATTGGCATTTATTGTTTGTTGATATCTGTGTGAAAACCATTCTATCTGGGTGATGTAAACCCTCACTGTAATTTTGATATGCATTTCTTGATAACTAGTGATCCTGAGCATTTTTTCATGTGTTTGTTGGCTATTTCAAATTCCTCTTTTGAAAAATGCCTGTTCAAATCCTTTGCCCATTTCTAAACTGGATTGTTTGTTTTGTTGTTGTTGAGTCTCTTGAGCTCTTTATAGATTCTGGATATTAATCCTTTATCAGTTGCATAGTTTGCAAATATTTTCTCTCATTTTGTTGGTTGTTATGTTCTCTTCACTTTGCTGAGTGTTTCTTTTGCAGTGCAGAAGCTTCTCAGCTTCATATAATCTAAATTGTCAAATTTGGTTTTGATTGCCTATGCTTCTGATGTCTTTTCCAAAAATCTTTGCTTATGCAATGTCTTGCAGCATTGCCCTAATGTTCTCTGTCGCTCCCCCTCTTCGTGGAGGAACGACACTAAACCCTGCCTAGGTTTCCTATCCGAGTCACGGCACCATTATGTCGCTCCCCCTCTTTGTGGAGGAACGACACAGGACCCTGCGCTGTTCTTTTGTCTGCTCGGCCCTCCCCGGGTTTGCTGCTGGTTCTTCCCGGGTTGGCTACCGACCCTTCCACCTCCGTGGAAGGGCAGTTCCCCCTGCCACTTTCCCCACTTCCACGAGGGAGCGGCACACCACTGGCCGGCTCTCTCGGGGGCTGCACAGGTGTTCCTTCAGATAGATGTTCCCCGTGCATGTTGTCTCTCTCCTCCTTTATAGTCCTCTTCCACCAATCCCAACTCTGCTACCCACACGCCGAGTACGCTGCTCTCCTCCAATCAGGAGCAGGATCAGCTCCTGCAGGTCATCACTCAAGTTGGCGAGAGGCAGCTGCGTAGAAGCTGTTTACTCCTCTCCCAGCGCCATATTGTGGGAGAGCAGATGCATAGAATAAGTCTTAATTCCAGTAACTTAGTCTAGTCCGAGTTGCTCCCCACAGTTCCCCCTTTCTTTTTATTTTTTGGCGTTGATACGTGCCTGTCTTCGGTGCCCCGCGGCACACACTCTGCTCTGCTTGCTAGAGTTGCCCACAGGTGCTTACAAGCCCTACCAATCAGGCAAACCGAATCTGGGTCCTCTCTTCGCCATGTTGTGAGGAGGTTTTTAGGTGCTGATGCGTGCCTGTGTTCGGTGCCCTGCAGCGCATGCTCTGCTCTGCTAGAACTGCCTGCAGGTGCTTACAAGCCCTACCTATCAGGCAAACCTAATCCAAGCCTTCTCATTGCCGTATTGTGGGGAGACTTATTGGTGTTGATAACGTGCCTGTCTTCGGTGACCTGCAGCGGGTAAGCTGCTAGCCGCCAGCAGGTGCTTATCGTCTTACTAATCAGGCAGACTGAATCCAAGCCCTCTCATTGCCGTGTTGTGGGGAGGCCTTATTTTTCTCTATTTCTCTATCTCTGGGCATTCCTATCTCTCCTATTTTACTTCTATCTGCCAGCATTCCTATTTCTCTCATTTTACTTCTAAACTTCTGTTTCTCTTATTCCCGCGGCTTCCCGGCGCCCTCCCCGAGGCTGCTTCTCGGCGCCTCGCCCCGCGGTGGCTTCCCGGCTCTGTGCTGCTTAAGCCTGCGCTTCTTATCTGCGCGGCTTCCCCGGCTTCGCGCACGCTCCACGGTCTCTGTGCCCCTTCGCGCCCGCACCACGGCCCCGCGCCAGCCCCGCACTTCCTACTCGCACCCTGTGCGCTCTCTGCGCGCAGCGGCTTCCACGAATCATACAGCCTAGCTCACGTTCCCGCCTCTTGGTTTTCAGTCTAAGTTCCCCGGGCTAACCTGACGAAATGCAACCTAGCTTGCGTCTCCGCTCCCGGTTTGGCTTCCCGTCTTTTGCTCCCCGGGCTAATCTGATGGATTCCAACCTGGCTTACGTCTCTGCCTCTGGTTTTAGCTTTTTGCCTTTTGCTCCCCGGGTTGACTTGACGAAACCTAGCTTACGTCTCCGCCTCAGCCTGCCCCCGTGGCTTCATCCTCCCTAACATATTTTTCTCTACCCGGTATGTTTCCTAACTTTTCTTCCAACAATATTCCCCTCTCATTTCTCCTGGCTTCTCCCCACAGTCCGTATCCGAGTCTAAGTTTCTTCTAGCTTTCACTCTCGCTTTCGACCTTAGAGATTTCTCCCAGCTTCCCCGCCATAGTCCGTATCCGAGTCTAAGTTTCCTCCAGCTTTCACTTTCGCTTTCAATCCTAACTTCTTCCGGCACTTTTTCCGTCTGGCTTTTCCCTAGGCTCTTTGCTAGTCTCTCTCTCCTGTATTTTCCCACTTCTTCCCACTTCTTCCCGCTTAGGTTTCCTATCCGAGTCACAGCACCATTATGTTGCTCCCCCTCTTCGTGGAGGAACGACACTAAACCCTGCCTAGGTTTCCTATCCGAGTCACAGCACCATTATGTCTCTCCCCCTCTTTGTGGAGGAACGACACTAAACCCTGCCTAGGTTTCCTATCACACCTAGGTTTCCACACTCTGCTACCCACACGCCGAGTACGCTGCTCTCCTCCAATCAGGAGCAGGATCAGCTCCTGCAGGTCATCACTCAAGTTGGTGAGAGGCAGCTGTGTAGAAGCTGTTTACTCCTCTCCCAGCGCCATATTGTGGGAGAGCAGATGCATAGAATAAGTCTTAATTCCAGTAACTTAGTCTAGTCCGAGTTGCTCCCCACATTCTCTATTAATTTTATGGTGTCAAGTTATAGATTTATGTCTTTGATCCATTTTGAATGGATTTTTGTATAATGTGTAAGGTAGGGGTCTTGTTTCATACTTCTGTGTACAGAGATGAAGTTTTTCCAGCACCATTGTTGAAGACACTGTCCTTGCTCCAGGGACTTATTTTAGCTCCTTTGTCAGAGACAAGTTGGTTGTAGATGTGTGGATTGATTTCTGGAGTTTCTATGCTGTTCCATTGGTCTACATGTTTATTATTTTTGCCAGTACCAGGATGTTTGATTATAACTGCCCTGTAATATTTCTTGAAATCAGGTATTGTGATATCTCTGGCTTTGTTTTTGTTGTATTAGATTGATTTAGCTATTCAGGGTCTCTTATGTTTCCTTATGGATTTTAGCATCATTTTTTCTAGATCTGAGAAGAATGTCATTGGTATTTTGATTGGGATCACAGAATGTGATTGGTATTTTGATTGGGATCATATTAACTCTGTAAATTACTCTCAGTTGCATAGATATTTTGATGATATTAATTCTTCCAATCTATAAACATGGAAGATTTTTACGATTTTTGTGTCTTCTGTTTCTTTCTTTAATGTTTTATAATTTTCATCATAGAGATCTTTTACCTCCTTGATTAAATATATTTCAAGGTATTTACTTTTTTGCGGCTATTTTGAATGGAATTGTTCTTGGAAGTTCTTTTTCAGCCATGGTATTGTCAATGTATACTAAGACTATTGATTTTTGTGTTAATTTCATATCCTGCCACTTTACCAAATTCTTGTATAGAGTCTATTAGTAAAATCTTTTGGTTTCCCTATATATAGAACATGTCATCTGAAAATAGGGATAGTTTGACTTTTCCTTTCCAATTTGCATCCCTTTGATTTCTTTTTCTTGCCTAATGGCTCTGACTAAAATTTCCAGTACTATATTGAATAGCAATGGTAAGAATAGGCATTGTTTAATTAAAAATGAATCTTAATGAAGAATGAGATGGGAGAGGGTATAGGAGGTGGGATGGCCTGGAGTTGGGAGGGTGGGTATTGGGGGAAGAGCCACTATAATCCAAAAGTTTTACTTATGAGATTTATATTTATTAAATAAAATCTTTCTATAAAACAAAAAAGAATAAGCATCGTTGTCTTGTTCTAGATCTTAGTGAGAATGCTTCCATCGTTTCCCCATTCAGTAAGATGCTAGCTGTGGATTTGTCATAAATTGCACTGATTGTGTTGAGGAATGTTCCTTCTATACCCAATTTGCTTAATGTTTTCATCATGAAAGTATGTTGTATTTCATCAAATGCTTTCTCTGTATCTATTGAAATAATAATGTGATTTTTACACTTTTACCAAGAAAAGATATTTTTTCTTTCTAGAAACAAAGGCATGAATAATGAACCAACCTAGCTGTTAAGAATGGTGTGTGTGTGTGTGTATGTGTGTGTATGTATGTGAGTGTGGATGTGTGTGTACATCTGTGTCTGCATGGGTGTATATATGTGAATGTATGTAGATAGAAAGAGGTGTGAATGTTTTAGCATGGATATATACATGTGGCTATATATAGATGTGCTGGTATGTTGGGGGGTGGAGTAAGTATTGAAGTAGGCCTCGGTAATTATTACAATTCTAAATTCAGACAATGGGGCTAGTGTAAGACATGCTGGGACTTTATTCCAAAGGCAACATTAAGTCAGTGACACTTACAGTAGGAAAGTGACATGGTCTGAATTGTATGTCAGAAAAATAACTGTGGAGATTGATAGCTGTCTCTGCACCTGACACTGAATGAGAAGAAGCAGAAGCCAAAGGAAAGGAAACTTTTTAGGAGATATTTCTGAACCAGTCTAACAAAAAAAAGTAATAAATTGGAATAGAACTGTGAAATAGAAGGAAAAGAATGATAACTATCCAAAACTGAGACCCTGGGAAACACACTAGAGATGATATGTGACATACAAATTTTTACAAAATCAAACACTTATCGTAATAGTAAGTTGATACTTGAATTAACAATACTCCTGGAATTCCAGGCAGGATTCCATTTCATGAGCAACATCATTTGATGCTGGATGTGATTATGGCAAATATTCTTTGAAGTACTGCCTGTTGTACTGTAAAGTCACTTTTGGGGAGCTTGCTGAATGCAGAGGAGGAGTTCAGAACGTGAAGCAACAAACCCAGTATGTGACCTGCTTCTTCCTCTTATTAGGCATGTGACTTTGGATGGGTGACTTAGAGTTCCAACAACCTCTTTGTAAAATGGAAATAATATCAACTCAGAATACCACTTTGTAAACCCCAATGGGGAACATGCATGTTATTACTACAGAAATATTTTAGTAGTATGTTGAAAGACAAGATGAGTTTGAATATTGGCAAATTTGAATTAGTTAAGTTACAGGTTTCTTTATTGTGTCTTCTTTTAAATGCTTGTAAAACAATGGTAGCAATTTGACTTCATTAATCTCTTTCTGCATGCCAAGCACTGAGATAATGTTTCACATGCATTATCTCATTAAATCTTCATAATATGGCTACAGCATGGACTAACCAGAATAGGTTAGAGCTACCCAGCAAGGCCGGCGCTGCGGCTCACTAGGCTAATCCTCCACCTAGCGGCGCCGGCACACCGGGTTCTAGTCCCGGTTGGGGTGCCGGATTCTGTCCCGGTTGCCCCTCTTCCAGGCCAGCTCTCTGCTGTGGCCAGGGAGTGCAGTGGAGGATGGCCCAAGTGCTTGGGCCCTGCACCCCATGGGAGACCAGGAAAAGCACCTGGCTCCTGGCTCCTGCCATTGGATCAGTGCAGTGTGCTGGCCGCAGCGCGCCGGCCGTGGCGGCCATTGGAGGGTGAACCAACGGCAAAGGAAGACCTTTCTCTCTGTCTCTCCCTCTCTCTCACACTGTCCACTCTGCCTGTCAAAAAAGAAAAGGAAAGAAGAGAAATTTAGAGCTACCCAGAAAATGATGTCAGCCATGAACAATCACTGCAGCCTTATGGGTACCTCCTAACTTTTGAGACTCTGGAATTGAATTCCTACGTTACAGTGGAGAAACTTGAGTTTAAACAGGTTGTATAACTGCCCGATATCACATGTACCATTCTGGAACCAAACGACTACAAAGCAATAGATCTCAACCATCGCAGTATCTTGCCTCTCAGCTCTGAATTTGAATAATTTCTTCTGATGCCTGAAATCTACAATCGATACCCGAAAGATCAACTCGTGGCTTAGGAGCTCTTACAGAGATTCCCGGTAAATTAGCAGAATTGATATTTAAGAGTGGAAAGTCAGTAAACATCCAAGAATAACAAGATAATAATCCCTAATCAAAATGGCCTAACAGTAAATTCATCCCATCAAAAATATTTGATTTTAGAAATATGGTATTAGCTAAATGAATGGCTAAAAAGATCCTAAATGTAATTTTGTTTCTAATAATGCTGTCTCATGCATGCTTGTTGATAAAATTAATTAAAACACGATTTGATAACAATTTCTAGCACATAGGTTTAAAAGTGGCTCCAGGTGCCTCCTCTTCACATATCTGAGTCTATTTTTGGGAGTCTTGATAGCTGAGAAGATGTCAGAGTTGACACTGGTCTCTGTTTTTATAATATCTTTACTAATGATTTACAAAAATGTCCTTGGTGCATCTTAATGAAAATTGCAGAGCCTGGGCTTTTTGGTGCAATTGCTAAAAAGTCACAGGAATAACACCAGAATAACAAGTAGGAACTGGCTTTTCTCCAACAGTTAATTAGAGCAAAGGTTTTCATCCTTGTAACAGAGTTGCCCTGCTAAGCAATATGGTGAGACTAGGAAAGAATGACAGCAATTACCTTGCTTTCCACTGCCCGAGACAAGAATTCCCAAGCCTGCCCTCAGCATCCTGTATGTTCTCTCTCTCTCTCTCTCTCTCTCTCTCTCTCTCTCTCTCTCTCTTTCACCAGCTTCCCTCTCTCTCTCCCTTTTTCCCCTGTTCTCACTGTTTCTATTTCCTCCCCCTAAAGCACCATTTCTCACCCTATCCCAAAATGATGTTATTAAATATAGCACTCAGAAGTCTGCACTCCTCTCAAGGATGCAGCAATTAGAACAGCTTTCAGCACACAGGCATGTTTTCAGGGTTTTTTCTTACAAAGTTATTTATAAAGGCTAAAATTGAATAGCTCTAGTAATAATAGTTGATAAAGCCAATACAGGTTGAGTATTCACCATGTGACTAGAGCTAAACCTTCTTAACTTGTTTTCCATAATACTGACAACAAAATAAAGAAACTACTCATACTTTCCCTAATTTTTAAGTAAAACTGAAGCATCCATAGGGCACAGAAACTTCTGACCAGTGATAAATAGCTTGTATGTGACAGATCAAAGACTCTGATCTGCAGCAACCTAATCCATGCCTATCTAAAGGTAGGGAAATGGCCAGGTAAGTTTGACATGTATACAAAACAGATAAATGGGAAGTCACTAGACATCACAATTTACATGAATATTCAATGGCATATGAAAGTGATTATGAGTTTAAGAAGCATACATCATAGAATGTATAAACACACATTGGAAAAAATACACAACTTTTAGGAAAAAAGTCTACTTTTACTTTTACAAAAAGAGAGGATATAAAACTTTGTAATGGAAAATAGGTGGTTATCGTTCTCATCTGTGTTCTTTTTTGCATTTTTAGTTTTTCAAAAACATGAGAGTATTCCAAAAAGTCTTAGAAGAATCAGAATTAAAGACAATGTACATTTGCCATGAACACTTTGAACACCCTCATCATCGTGTATAACTGAAATAACTAAAAAAGATGTTTTTACAAGTAGCAATGAATAGGAAGGCACTTGTACTAGGGCTCTCCAGAGAAACAGCCAAAAGATTGCATAGGCCAGGAAATCTGAAATCTGTGTGGTAGGTCATTGGGCTGGAGACTCAGGAAAGCTGATGGTGCAGTTCCAGCCCAGGCAGTCTGCAGTGAGAATTCCATCTTCCTTGGTGTAAGGCAGTATCATTTCTTTTAAGGTCTTCAAATGAGCAGGCCAGCATACCCACGTTGTGAAGGGTAATCTGCTTTACTCAAAATCTCCAGATGTACATGTTCATCTCATGTTTTAAAGAATACCTTCATGGCAGCATATATTTGATCAAATATCTGGCGACCATACGCTAACCAAGTTGACACGTAAAAAACCAGCACAGTGTTCTTCCCTCCCTCGGGCAGCAATATCTGTAACAGCACTGATTTAGAATATGGGGAGATGCATGCGTTTGGACAGCTGTCAACAAGGAGCAAAAACATTTTCGCTCCCTTGTAAAGGGGACAGGACCTGTGGAGGTTGGTAAGCAGAGGAGTCCAGCACAGTTAAAGCTGTCTTTCCCATTTAAAGGCCTGGAATATCTCATTGGATGGAGCTGTGTTCCATCAGCATCTTTGAATCAATGTGTTTTCACTCCAAATGTAAGACTCCTCCCAGAGCACCTGAATGATTCCCTGTTGATCCATTCCTCACTCTACTCATGAGACATAGTTCTCATGCTAATCCAGTGATGCACCTAAGAGAGGCTACATTATATAATGGAAAATGCTTAGACTTGAGCACTCAGGAGACTGTGGCTGATGTTCTACTTCCAAGAATCTTTAACATGTTGGGCCTGTTTCCTCCTCTAAAAATTGTGATAATCATATGAGAAGGAAGATGACAATAGTTAGGTTTGGATACTGGAGGGCAGTGGTGATGCAGTCAACTCACAGCCCCAGCAGAAACAATCTGTGTGCAGTGTTCAAAGGTCTAGGGATGCACACATGGACTGAGTCTGTGATGCCCACCTCTATTCTGCACAGAAACCCAAGAGAATTGTAGAGGTCTCAGATGCCCATACACAGGGAGAAATCCATCAAGTTAGAAGCCTCAACAATTAACGTGGTGGAGTTAGATCCTGCCTGTTTGGAAGAACCAGTTGTCAAACTTGGAGGAATTTTAGAAGCCAGGTGGCATCAAGTTAGAAGCCTGAAATAAGCCATGACAGGAGTATTTACAATGCAGACATTGACAAGCATTACAAATCAAGATAGTTTGTCCCCCAGAGAGATAGCTGTAAAGCATTTACCAACACAACACTGGGCTCAACCCTCAAGCACTGCACTCAGACTTCTATAGGATAGGACAGAGGCCACATCAGCATCAGAGATAAACACTATTACAAATGAAGATATTCTTGTTGTCACAGTCAGAGCAATATTATGGTTCTCCCTGTAGCTGTGTACCTGCAACTGGCCTGGCCACAACCCATTACATATATTCTATGTTTATATATATGATCTATATGTGAGTACCTGTGAGTTAAGTTAAATAACATACACATAAATATTTGACCAAGTCTTCACACACTCCACATGTGAATGAGGGACTGTGAGTATCTGGGCCATTTTAGAAACCAGCAAGGAGAGGGTGGGAGTTAAATCACACTCCAAGCCTAGACATGAGAACCTGACTGTCGTGTCATCTTGTTTAAACAAGGAGCTATTTTTCTGGAGAGTGGGATTTATGTTTTGTATAATGCACATTGCAATACATACTTTTGGTAACATTGAATCAGAATTGGTCCAGTAGAAGAATTTGATTCTGGTTCTTTCAGTGGTGATCAAAAAACTTCTTGCTCCATACACCTTCAAACACTTATGAAAGCTACACCTGTCACACAGTTCTAAGTTGATATCTAAATGTTAATCATAAAATTATTCTTATTTTATTTGCATGAAGTTAAATGTATTAAATAATAAAAAGAAGATGGGAAAATCTATAATAAGAGTTTATTTAATGATATGACTTTCATAAAATAGATTTTGCTGTCTTGTTTAATAAAGTACATTGCTATGGACTGAATATTGGCTATCTCAAACTTCATGTTTTAAAGCCTTTATCCTGATGATGATATATGGAGTTGGGTCCTTTGTGAAATAATTAGTTTTAGATGAGGTGATGAGGGTGACTTAATGCCCTGAGAAGAAAAGAACCAGACAGAGAGTTTGCCATTCATTGTCTCTGTCCATCATGGGAGGACATAGCAAGAAAGTTTAGCTTCAGGCTGGAAAAGGAGATGGGGCCATTGTGTGCCACTGAGAATTAGAGGACACAAGGTCTTGACCAACAAGAAGACAAGAACTCTTGACTATGGCTGACCATGGTTGTTCATGCTGATGTACAGATAGGTCTAGGGTCATGGTGTGGTCCCTAATCAGCAGCCCTGGCATCACCTGGGACCTTCTTGGAAACCTAGAAACTCAGGCTCCACCCCAGATCTGCTGAATTAGAATCTCCCCAGGGGACACATTTGAAAAACAGGGCTGGCCTGGGAAACTTAGAACTTTTGCCCCTGTGGCTAGATGTGGCCTAGAAGATGCTAGGAGATGCTGATGGTTACCAGCTGTGGAGGCAACAAGGCTCCCAGCATGGAGACAAACACTGATGGGCATTAAGAAGTGACAGAGAAGGAGATTAAAAGGAATCAAAGATGTGCTAATGAGTGCTACCCTCCTACTCCGCAAACTCACAACTGCCTGAGTCTCCAACATCCCTCTGTAAGTGCCAATTTAGGAGATAAATTATTCTTTTTTTGGAAAAAATTTATTTAATAAATATAAATTTTGAAAGTACAACTTTTGGGTTATAGCAGTTTTTCCCCCCCACAACCACCCTCCCACCCAAAAACCATCCCATCTCCCACTCCCTCTCCCATCCCATTCTTCATCAAGATTCATTTTCAATTATCTTTATATACAGAAGATCAACTTAGTATATACTAAGTAAAAGTTTCAACAGTTTGCACCCACACAGACACAGAAAGTATAAAATACTGTTTGAATACAGTTTTACTATTAATTCGCATAGTATAACACATTAAGGACAGAGGTCCTACATGGGGAGTAAGTGCACAGTGACTCCTGTTGTTGATTTAACAGTTGACACTCTGATTTATGACGTCAGTAATCACCCAAGGCTCTTGTCATGAGCTGCCAAGGCTATGGAAACTTCTTGAGTTCACAAACTCTGACCCTATTTAGACAAGGCCATAGTCAAAGTGGAAGCTCTCTCCTCCCTTCAGAGAAAGATACCTTCTTCTTTGATGGCAAGTTCTTTCCATTGGGATCTCACTCACAGAGATCTTTCATTTAGGTCATTTTTTTTTTTTTTTGCCACAGTGTCGTGGCTTTCCATGCCTGAGAAACTCCCATGGGTTTTTTAGCCGGATCCGAATGTCTTAAGGGCTGATTCTGAGGCCAGGGTGCTGTATAGGGCATTTGCCATTCTACAAGTCTGCTGTGTATCCCATTTTCCATCTAGGGTTGCTCTCTCCTTTTTAATTCTATCAATTATTATTAGCAGACATTGGTCTTATTTATGTGAAGGAGATAAATTATTCTAAAACATCCAGAATTCCCTCCTTCCCCAAGCTAGCTCAACAAAGAAATGCTGACCTGGGTACACAGCCACTTGGACTCAGTCTCATTATTCTCATATTCAGGCGCACCAAGGGAAGCAAGGTCAGCATCATATAATTCCTCAAGAACAGCAAGTCAGGACTAAGAAGAACACTGTTCTCACTTTCCTCTCACTAGACCTATAAAATTTCTGAACAAACATGTGCTGTAGCTGGAATGTCATGTTTCCACTCCCAGAAGCTTAAAAGAGTCACACACAGCAAAGTGTCCAAACCACATTTATTCTGGAGTCTGGCATTTTGAGTGCACATCAAGCCCCATACCTTACCACCTGTGTGATCTTGGAAGAGTAACTTACCCTCTCTTCACTCCAGCTTCCTTAGCTAGGAAATGGGAATAAGTCATCCCAAACTAAGTTCCATAAGTACACAAAATGGTTTGTCTATTTGGTTCACTCCTTACATCTAGCAAGATCTTCAACTTGGATGGATGGAGATGGATGGGTGGACAGATGGGTGAATGGATGAGCTATGCATATAGCATAGGGTGATTATGGGGATTATATAAGATTAATGAAGCTAGAAGACCTTGCACAGAAGAGGTAATAGGAATATCTTAATTCTCTTGGAGCCTCAACCTCCTCATCTCTAAAATGGAAAGTTGCAGCACACTTAAGACACTTCAGAATCACTGTGTGTGTCAAAATGAGCCCTTGGAAATTTAAGTGCTTTGTGAAGTTGCAGACATAGTGGCTTTCAACTTTCTAAGATTCAGATGGGCCCTATTTTGTAATGCCATCTGATGCTCAAGTCCAATAGAGGCCAGAAAGTGGATCAAAGTTGAAAACAAAGTAGGGTTCCATGGACACCACATTGGCATCCCCAACTCCACAGTGACTCTTGAAGAATCCTAAGAGAACTCAGGAAAATGAGCCAATTATAAGTTTGCTTGTTTTGGAGATTAATCTGTGAAGATTGACATCCATATACCAAGCCCAGCCAGCTCATACTCTGGTCCATCTACTTTTTCTCATACTTTTTTTGGAAAGAAGCCATGCAGGGTAGCACAAAGTGACCCTTGAGTTTAGAATCACATACCTGGGATAAAACTCCAGCTATTCTACCTAAAGCTGTTTAACCCAAAGTAATGCATTTCTTTTTTTAAGGATTATTTATGTATTTGAAAGGCAGAGTTACAGAGGCAGAGAGAGAGAAAGGTGTCTTCCATCCACTGGCCCACTCTCCAAATGGCTGCAATGGCCAGAGCTACACGGATCCAAAGCCAGGAGCCAGGAGCTTCCTCCAGCTCCCCCACATGGGTGGCCCAAGCATTTGGGCCATATTCCACTGATTTCCCAGGCCATAGCAGAGAGCTGGATTAGCTGTATTTGGAAGTGGAGCAGCCAGGACTCTAACTGACACCCATATGGGATGCCAGCACTGTAAGCAACAGCTTTACCCACTATGCCACAGCGCCAGCCCCAGTATTGCACATCTTGTAACTCAGTGTCCTCATTTATATTTTTGTAAAGATTCCACATCTGCAAACAACACTCTGCAAATACAATTTGACCTTCATAACTACCTTGCTCACCTTTTCTTTCTCTGGAATGTTCCAAGGCACTGTTTCTTCCAGGTAACTGTATTAAATGGATTAGGTGGAGCTATTTTGATGTAAATAGAGGAGGGTGTCACAGTTTTCACAGGAAATGGAAGGTAGAGTGGCTGATTCATAAATTTTGCATTCCTCTGATTCAACCTATGTAATTGAAAGTTGTCACAGCTGACAAAAATTAGAAGCAGCTGCTATTTCTGAGCATGCAATATTCACCAGGCTAAGCACCCTACATCCTTGATCTTACGGCTCATCCTAACAACCCTACATGGGTCCAGTCCTCCTCCTCATTGTACCTGAGGAAATCAAGATTCTGAGACCAGTGAAACTAGCCTTTGATTCACATCTAATAAGTAAGAAGCATCACTTCACAGCCAGTGCAGCGTTATTCTACATCTCCTGTTCATGGAGAAAAAAAAAAATATTTAACTAGGTCTGGCAACCACCTCAACAATGATAAAATTGGCACTGGAACTCCAGTCTCTGTCCCCAAAATAGAGGAGTCGGGGGCTCTTCATCCCACAGTGCAAAACTACTACTCTGATGAAATTACTCTTTCTTTGATTATTTATTTCACAATAGAGAGAGTCTAATTTACAGATCAATGACTTCTAGTGGCTTATGCTTCCTGTAATTCCTCCAGCAACTTCTATGGACTGATTAATTGACTAGAAAAACAACTACTTGAAGTGTTTAAGTTAAATGAAAAAGTGTAAGATTTCTTATCTTTTTACCATATAACTGTAACATTGCTCCAGTTAAAAACAGTCTTCAGTTTTCTGCTTGTTCATCATTGCACTATTTGTCCCTACCCATAAAGAAAAGCAAAATAATAATAGTCAGCGTATCTTTTAAATCTAAAGGAAATCTTCAATGAAGGCCTACCATGAAAAACAGAGAGCAGAGCTGCTGTATTTGAAGGGAAATGGTTTGGAGTCATGCCCCTCCCCCAACTAGCAGGTCCAAAGGCACTGAGTGGTTCCTCTGGTGCTCTTAGTTCAGTCTTCTGACAGCCACAGGGATATTTAGCAAAAGAGCCACTGAGCCTGGACTATTAACTCAATAAATGCTTCTCAGCACTGACGACGCCCAGTGTGAGTATTATGCTTTGCAGATATTAATAGTAAGATCTTTTCCTTCAAGAACCTCAGGGCTGATGGAGGGGGAAAAAAGTGCAGATGTTAGTAAATCAAATGATCCATAGTCACTTTCTCTTAATTTGTGGCTGATAAATCACAGCAAAATGTCTCTGCTCCTGAAGAATTGAGCAAAATTTGTAACTCAGAGCAGAATTACTTTCATTTTAGCTTCAAGAAAATTCAAAGGTTCTCCCTTGAAGAGCTGAACTTGAACCACTGCATGTGTGTGGTTTTTTGCAACCACATGGTAGCTTTCCCAAAGAGGATCAATGCCTATAAATTATGAATGACTTTTGCATAGTTTCTTTTTTTTATTTTTATTTTTTGGCAGGCAGAGTGGACAGTGAGAGAGAGAGACAGAGAGAAAGGTCTTCCTTTTGCTGTTGGTTCACCCTCCAATGGCCACCGCGGCTGGCGCACTGCGGCCGGCGCACCACGCCGATCCGATGGCAGGAGCCAGGTACTTCTCCTGGTCTCCCATGGGGTGCAGGGCCCAAGCACCTGGGCCATCCTCCACTGCACTCCCTGGCCACAGCAGAGAGCTGGCCTGGAAGAGGGGCAACGGGGACAGAATCCGGCGCCCCGACCGGGACTAGAACCCGGTGTGCCGGCGCTGCAGGGCGGAGGATTAGCCTAGTGAGCCGCGGCGCCAGCTTGCATAGTTTCATTCTTATCTTTTATTTAAGTCAAATTTCAGTCATAGCAAACGAAAGGGGAAAAAAACAGAAAGAACGTTTCAGTCTTCTCGTTGTGATTTTTGCCTTGTAGAAAAAATAAGAAATCTAAGTGTCTTTTCATTAAGATGCTCCAGTGCATTCTCTGAATAATGTTAATTACCTAATAACATCAGCACAGTGCACTGTTTAATAGTCTCTCACAATTTGTTGGCAAAGCACTTTAACATCCATTATCTCCTCTGGGGCTCCAACAGCTCTGTAGTGAAGCAATCAGCTCCAGCCTTAGTTTACAATCCCTGGAACTCAAGGTCAGTCTAAGCTGTTGGCCTAGGATCATATGCAGATGCCATGCCTATGTTGCAAAGAGTATGGGGCTTAAAAACAAAACAGTGCCAATTTAAACCGAGAATCCTGCTTATCAGCTGTGTGATCATAGAAGTAGTCTTACTTTCCCAGGCTGCAGTTCCTTCTTAAAAGTTAACGAAGTGGGCCGGCGCTGTGGAGCAGCAGGTAAAGCTACCACCTATAGTGCCTGCATCCCGTAGGGGCGACGTTTTGAGTACCGGCTGCTCCACTTCCATCCAGCTCTCTGCTATGGCCTGGGGAAGCAGTAGAAGATGGCCCAAGTCCTTGGGCCCCTGAACCCATGTGGGAGACCCAGAAGAAGCTCCTGGCTCCTGGCTTTGGATCAGCACAGCTCTGGCCGCTGTGGCCAATGTGAGAGTGAACCAGCAAATGGAAGACCTCTCTCTCTCTCTCTCTTTCTCTCTCTCTCTCTCTCTCTGCCTCTCCTTCTCACTGTGTGTAACTCTGACTTCCAAATAAATAAATAAATCTTTAAAATTAATCAAGTAATCCTTAGTATATATCAGGCAACATTCTAAACTCTCTATATACATTTATTTGCTTAACCGTGACAATGCTATTATTAATAACATTATTATCTTTGTTATTACTAAAATAGGTGAAGAAATTAAAATATAGAGAAGTAAAGTAGCTTCCCTAAGGTCATGTAGCCAGGAGATGACAGAGCAAAATGCAAATTCAGTAGTCTGGCATTAGAGTCTGTGGTTTTAACTCCCATAGAGTTAAATGACAATAATGTGGTGTGAAAAATGTAAATTAGGACTACTGATTATAACAGCTAGAATAGTCCTGTTTATGATGAAGGTTTGTTTTTCACTCATGTGTTATTCCCATTAAGTGAGGATGAAGTGAGAGTAGGCATACCACTATACACCATCCTCATTCAAGTATGCTGATCAAGGGGACTGCATTCCTGAACTCTGTGGTTGTTGGTGGATATGGAAGAAAGAAAACAAAAGGTAGTGGGATTGATCAAGTTCTTACAGCTCCTGCCCAGAAGTGACACGTTTCACGTCTGCTCACATTTCATTGATCAAAAATAGCATCAAAGGTGCAGGAAATTGCAGTCCTACTATATTCTTGGACACTTCAGTAGTGGACATAGTTGACAGACAGAACAAATGGCTGCTCTCAATAACTTTGCTTATGGAAACTAGAAAATGCATCAGTAGCTCATCAGTAGCTTCAGATTGGCGCAGTGTGCCGGCTGCAACGCACCAGCTGTAGTAGCCACTTTGGGGGTGAACCCAAAAAGGAAGACCTTTCTCTCTGTCTCTCTCTCACTGTCTAACTCTGCCTGTCCAAAAAAAAATTGATATTATCTAGTCTGTTAATTATATTGATATACTTAAAATGCATTTGTCATAAAATGTATAGGAATATAGACTTTGTAGGATAATGATGAGATAAGTAATAGTATTTTTAAATATTCTTAGTTAAATTAAACTTCAAAAATCTTTCTGCTTTAATCATTTTTGTTGGAGGCAGTTGGTTTGAACATAAGTTCCTTTTCTAGAAATCTTAGCACAGATTCTCCTTGACTTATGATGGGGTCCCATAACAATAAATTCACTGTAAGTTGAAAATATCATTTGGTCAAAAATATACCTAACTTATAAAACACCATAACCTAGCAACATGGCACAGTGTGGAGAATCAATTATCCTTCTGAT
The DNA here is from genome assembly GCF_051225735.1 of Oryctolagus cuniculus. NCBI lineage: Eukaryota > Metazoa > Chordata > Mammalia > Lagomorpha > Leporidae > Oryctolagus > Oryctolagus cuniculus. The sequence goes on along the minus strand of NC_142872.1, from coordinate 156,891,437 downwards.
TGTGGGGCTGCCTGGAAGCTGGAGCCCACTGCTGCTACCCAACAACTCTAGACAATATCATACTACATACCCCTGGCCCAAGACAAGATAACAATTCAGAAATACAAATTTGAGTTTTCCTAATGGTGAATGCATATTGCTTTGACAACATTGTGAAGTCAAAAAATTATCAAGTCAAGCTACTCTAAGTAGCTCTAAGTAAGGGATTGACAGTAGTTTGTGATACAGTCATGTCAAAGTGAGGTTCTAAATTCAATTTTACATACCTATCAGAGTTAAAAAATATTATAAATTAGGCAGATTTTGTGTGGGACTTGCATTCCTGACTGTCATGGCACTCATTAGTTATGCCAAAGTTCTAAGCCTGGTTGGTAAATTTTCTCCTTCCTTGATGTCTGTCAGTTACTTTTACAAGTTCATGAGAAGGAAATACATTTTCATATTTTTAACAAATGGGCTCAAATGTTACCAAAATTCACTTGGAAGATTTGTAAACAGGTTAGTAAGTGTGCAGCTCTGACAAACTTGATAGATGACATAATATTACTGAGGCTTGACAAAAATTCTCATGAAGATGAGAGTATTTCCAAACTTCCATTTTCAAAATGCTCTCTTCAGAGTATCAATTTCTTTTGAAAATCAGTTACTTTCTCACACAATTTAAACCATCATCTTAAGTTTGAAACAAAAAACAAATTATAAAAGCTTAGTTTTCATTCAAATATTTGCTGTAAGTGATATAATGGCAACCCATTATCAGAGAAAATCAACTAATTTAAAACATCTATCTTTTTTGTCAAAGAAAAATGGGTTAGATAACTGATCTCCAGATTTGACAACTCTTTTAAGCATTTAAATAACCATCATATTTTAGGGCAATGAAGATTATTCTAATTATTCTGTTTCAAAGTATTAAATTCCATCATTTGAATTGTTACATAAATGGCATTATTTCACCATAAACAAAATTTTTTTAAAATACTCAGAGAGTCCCCATATGATTTGAAAAGACTTCTACATATTCTATGGGTTGCCTTTGCACTTTCTTGATGGTGTCCTTTGCAGAACAAATGTACTTTTGACAAATCCAATTCACCTTTTTCATTTGCTGCTTGTACTTTTTTTCAATAACGTTTGATAGACAGAAATGTTGAGGGAAAAAAAAAAAAAAGAAGGGCTTGTGTGCCTGGAAAAGTCCTCCAATGGTGGAAGTCCTCTTTTCTCAAGATGCCCTCTCCATTGATACTGTTAGAGGACAACCCAGCATGGACACTGTAAGGTGGCTTAAATCAACCGATGTTTGTCTATCAAATTGGGTTAAAGCTTTTTCAAAATACAAAGCAAAAGCTGTGAATGGAAGTTCTAACCTTTCTCCCTGCATCTCTATGAATGAGCCAGTTCAACCCTGGAGTTAGAGAACTTTGCTTCAGGCACTATCAGAAGCAGTCCATGGAAGAGTTTTATACAGGACATGATAGAGGGATGAGGTCACATTAATATTCAGAAGGAGCCTCTGTTAGCCGCAAAGACCAAACCATGGGCTGCAAGGAGATCAGGCTGAGGCAGAGACCCCAGACAGAGGCATAGTGATGGCCTGAACGAGGGTCTTCAGAGATACACTAGCAAGAAGAAAACAACAGCAATTTGGGTTGTAAATGGAACGAGAAATGAAGTATGGAGTCATAACCTATCCCAGGTTTACGGACTTTTGCATAGAAAAGGTTCTAATGCCATACCCTAGACCCTAGAAACCCATACCCATACCCTACAAACCTAGAGGTTTGTAGCAGGTATGAAGAGAAGGTGAATAAAAACCCTTAGATGCGTAAAAAGGGACAGGAGTTTCAGGGGAGGCAGAGAATCGTTCCTGTTATCCAAGAATCCAAGAAGGCTTTATGGAATAGAGGACATTTAAATGAGTGGGAGACAAATGTATGGAGTAGGCAAGAGTGGGACTGCCACTGGTGTTCAAGAATGCTCACTGTCTTATACGTGTGTCTCTCCATCCATCCATGTCAACAGGTATGTCCGGTCGAGGACAAAGCATGATGTGGATATGAGGATTGGAATCCACTCGGGCTCCGTGCTATGTGGTGTGCTGGGCCTGAGGAAGTGGCAGTTTGATGTCTGGTCTTGGGATGTGGACATTGCAAATAAACTGGAATCTGGAGGAATCCCTGGGTAAGCCAAAGCAACATGCTTTCATTTCTTAACACTTGTCATTCAACTGACTTTGTGGCAGAAGGTTTGCTGTGTGCAGACTCTGAGTCATGAACCTAAGAAGCAAAAATTTGAGAAGAGACTGCACATTGCAACATTACACAAATATTGGTCCCCAATATCTAATAAAGTCTACCAGAGGCCACAAAGATGATGACATGACACTGTGGTGTTCAGGTCCCTGACCCACATAGTGCTGGTTATTTTACTTGGCTGCACATCAGAGTCAGCAGAGGAGAATTTTAGAAATACTGGTGTCCAAATTCCATGCTGCTTCAGTTAAAGCAGAGCCTGGGGAGAATCTATTTTAAGTTCTTGAATCAAGTCTACAGGAAGCCAAAGTTAAGACCTAAAGAGCTTCTGTGTGTATTTAACCATTGGCCTAATTCAGGAAATTCAGGACCTTCCTTGAAAATTCAGCTCCCCAAATCTGGCTGGGAAGACTGGTTGGTATAGAGCTCACTAAGGTGCTAGCCAACTGACCCTTAAGAAGTAGTGTTGTAATTCTGTTTACATAGCTTGGACCTAATTCGATCTCAAATACATGTGAGCCAGTGAACTAACTTTCTGCAGCTGCTCTCTATGAGCAGTTATAGAAATAGGTGAGAGAGAGACAGAGAAGGGTGATGGGGCGAGTGTTTGGCTCAGTGGTTTAGATACTACTTGTGACACCCATATCCACATTAGAGTCCCTGGGTTTGAGATCCAGCTCCACTTCCAATCCAGCTTTTTGCTGATGCACACCCTGGGAGGCAACAGGAAATGGATCTAATACTTGAGTCCCTGTCATCCATGTGGGAGACCTGGATTGAGTTCTGGGCTCCTGGCTTCAACTTGGCCCAGTCCTGACTGTTGTGACTTCTGGAGAGTGGTCCAGTGAATTAAAGATCTCTCCCTATATTTCTCTCCACCTTTCAAATAAAGTGAAAATAAATGAGCAATTAAATGTCAAAGTAATAAAAGATATACATGATAGGCAAAGAGATAGATGATATATAGACAGACAGACAGATACATAGACAGACAAATAGAATACATATATTCCTCTCTCCACCTCAGTGATCTGTCTTTGGAGTTGCAGAGTTCTCTACTATCTTCCATCATTCCTTGACAGTTATATTTAGTATTAGGTAATATTATATCACAGGAGAAATATCAGATTACCACGCTCCCTGTACTAAGCTCTATTGTCTTCAAGTTATATAAACTAAGCATAAAACCTGGCAGGAGACTTTCATGCAGATCTGTCTTACATCATCTCACCTGTGTGATCTCGGGCCCATACTTAACTTCTCTGAGTCTCACTTTCCTCACTGCAGAATGAGAGATCACAATGCTCTGACACTGTACCTTGTGAATTCATTTCCTTCCTCCAAGAGAGTGTCTCCTCATCTGCTACCTGGACATAATCCACCTCACTGATCTCTCCTGAGCATTTTACAAGGTGTGCAGGGACATCCCCATTCTTATGAGGGATCCCTCACTGTAACACCAAGGTAAGCCTGGCATGTCACTGCTGGGTTCCCTAAGTCCTTAAATTCTTTGAGATTTTTGGTAGCTACCTGCTGAATTTAAGCAACCATGTAGTTGATCCATCTCTTGCTAGGGCTGTATCTTAAAAACATACTTAACATGGGAATTATCAATATACTCAATAAATTCCCTTTGCAAATTCCAGAATATAGTTCTGAGAGCTTGCAAGATTATGTTCTGACATCTGGAAACAAGTTTAGACTATGTTTTCAATCACCTTAAGAAAGAGAAAAATAACTGAGTTTAAATCATGTGCCATGAATCTGAGCAATGGGTTCACTTCTGCCTGGCTGTGAAGGTTGAGACAAGTACCTCCACTTCCTATCCAGTTTCTTCCTGAAAGATTCGGTTGAAAGCACCTTCAGTCTCAAAGAGCTAGCTCCAAATACGCTAGTATTTATAAAAATACTGACTTTGCACACAATAGCCAGCTCTTCCATAGAATGGGATGTGCCAACGTGCAAAAAGGCAGAAATTCCAAAACAGATCTGCAAACTCTCCATAGTTTGAGGTTGGTGTGGCTGTATTTTGTTGCTCTTTAAATGCCCCACACTTTAACTTCTCTGAGCCTTGGACTCCTAGAAGAGCGGTTTTCAAACTTCAATAGGCTTTTGAATTAATCCCCGGAGGACTTGTAAACCATAGATTGTGGGGCTCTTCATTCTCAGAATTTCTGGTCCAATGTATCTGAAATGGAATTCTTCCAAGTCCCTGAGTGATGGGGACACTGCTGGCCGTGGCACCACACTTTGAGGATAGCTGTTCTTGAGCTTTTGTTATGTGAGATTGTGCATATTAAGTCCTTTGTCCTGGGCTCAGTAAATAATAATCATGGTTATGGTTACAGTCCTTATCATCTGATAGAGTTGCAGGGCTTTAGTCTGAAAGTCAAAGTCCTTGTGTGAGTCCAGCATTACCACAACCACTGACAGTCCTGAGCCAGAGACAGAGTCACTGTCTCTGGGCCAGTTTTATCATCTGCAAAGTGAGTAAAATAAAAGCCTACCACCTACATGAGATAATCCATGGAATCGAGCATACACCAGTACTTGCGGCAAAAAAAAAAAAAAAAAAAAGAGCTTTGTGCAAAATCAATGTTACGGGGCTGGCACCGTGGCTCACTTGGTTAATCCTCCACCTGCAGCGCCAGCATCCCCTTTGGGTGCCGGGTTCTAGTCCTGGTTGCTCCTCTTCCAGTCCAGCTCTCTGCTGTGGCCTGTGAGGGCAGTGGAGGATGACCCAAGTGCTTGGGCTCCTGTACCCGCATGGGAGACCAAGAGGAGGCACCTGGCTACTGGCTTCAGATTGGTGTAGCTCCAGCCATGGCGGCCATTTGGGGGTGAACCAATGGAAGGAAGACCTTTCTCTCTCTGTCTCTCTCTCTTACTAACTTTGTCAAATAAGAAAAAATGAATGTTACATGATTGTTAGATATTATTTACTCTCATGATTACTATATCCTAGCAATGTAAGGTTTATCTAGCATTCAATTTTTGAAAATATTGCCAGAGAATGAACTCATTCCCTTAGAGAGAAATGCAGTCACCAGAAACTCACCTATAAGTGCCTTACCCCAAAGCTCAAGTTAGTATAAAGGTTAAAAATAAACATCTGTAGTACAGTTTCTAGCAAAGCACTTAAGTGTGTGCTGACCAGTCCTGCATCAGAAGGATCAGTGATAAGTGAATATGAAGAAAATGAGCCATTGGACTTTTACAAAATTCTTCCAGGAGGTTTGTTTTGCACAGGAGAGAAATACTGGCTTCCAGCACCTAATTCTGAACTTGTTCTGAAAAAGCAGGTTGGCCATCCATTTCATAGAGGGTCAGATGATTTGTCATTCCTCCAGGTCAATATTGCCAAGTTCTTACTTATTAACAAAATGCATCAATGAGAGTATTTTGTACTTGCTCAACACACTTCTCAAGGGAGTCAAACATCTTTCACACACTTTTAATATCATTAGCTTTAAATCAGTGACTATGTACAGGGTATTTACATGAAAGATGGGGATAATGTGCCTTAAATTATTAGCAATGCATTCTCCGTAGTTTTTATGTCCTTACTTGTCCTTTGCAATGAACTGTTCTCTTTGTGAATAGGAATTTAACAGAATGGGTTAAAAGAGTGAGAGACAGAAACAAACTAAAATACAGTGCATTTGGAAATGCTACTCTAAAGTGATTTTAATTAAAAAGAAAAGCATCGTTGTTTCCACAGATATATTGGTTCTAGAGTCCCAAAACCCAAGCAAAGTCTAAGCATCTATCTTCTTCATTCATTCATTCATTCATCCATCCATTCCAAAGTCCAGTGACGTTGGGTTAGAGAAATGACTGAAGCTGAATAAGGAGCAGGAAACCACTAGAAAGCATGCAGCAGCACACTGAACTTGAAGAAATATCATGGAAGAATGTCATGAAATGAGCTTGGGAGTAATAGGGCACAAACAGAAGTTTCAGAGGCCTCATTCAAAAGTTAGGCTATCTCCTGCAAGCCTAGATAAGGCATGAAGTAGTAATAATATGAACACAATGAAATTTGAGACTATTCCTAATAATTTATATATTTTTATATTTACAGTGTACCATGAACTGTTTTAAATATTTTTATAATACAATCAATCTTATAAAACAATAACTTTATGAGATAAGTACTATTATCTTTCCCATTTCTCTGAATGAGAAAATTGACTTGTAGAAAGGTTAAGTAATATGTCCTAGATCTCTCAGCTAATAAGTGGTAGAGCTGGGGTTTGAATCCAGATAATTTTGCAACAAAGTCGATGTATATAACCTCCTGTCTAGTCTACACCAACCATAATGCTGCTCCATAAGTAATCTGCCTGAGTTGACAGTTATGAGGACAGAGCAACTCTTCCCCAGAAGTATTTACCATATAAGTTTCCTTGAGTCAGGCTTTCCTTAAGGCCTTTGATGTCACATGTTACTTTACTAAAGAAAAAAAAAGAAACTTAAACCTTGCGCTGCAGTGGCTGACAGTTATGCAGTAATGAGTCATTTAACTTGTGAGTGAACCGAGGCAGCTATCTGCCTGCAAGTGTCCGTAGTTTTGCTATGTTCCTCGCAATGCACATGTTACAGGAGAACGTGCATCTTACTACAGTTTTTGCAAAGGACCTGCGGTGGAGCCCCATGGGTTATAAGACTTGCACTTGATCTTAAGAAGAGTTTAAACAAGTTGGAGAGACAGGAAAGGTTCCAAGATGATAACACAACTGTTGTTATATAGTGATTTGGGCAATAGTTGTCATTAAGGTCCAGAGACATTTATGACACTTATTTTTCCAACATAATCAATACACTGAAGAAAAACACTGATTCTTAAAGTTTGCTGGAATAAGACTGCCACTCATAAAAAACTCAAGAGGAAGTGCTCAGGTGTGGCTCAACATGGCTGTATGCTAAAAAAGACTGTAATATTCTTTGGGGTAAAGTCAGTAATACCCTATTGATGAACTTACGGTTAAACATCTACTCTCTTTTACTCTTTCCACTTTTTAGCAGTGTAAGTGTTGTCCTTGGTCCTAACAGTATCTCATGTACAGCCTAACAAAAGTTTTGCACAGCATAGAAGGCAGTAATACCCTTTGCAAGCAAGATCAGCCATGTGTGTGACTTGTGCTTTGTACACACAGGAGAATTCACATTTCCAAAGCCACCCTGGACTGCCTCAATGGTGACTATAATGTGGAAGAAGGCCATGGAAAAGAACGAAATGAGTTCTTGAGGAAGCATAATATAGAGACCTATTTAATTAAGCAGCCTGAGGAGAGTCTGCTCTCCCTGCCGGAAGACATCGTCAAGGAATCGGTGAGCCCCTCTGACAGGAGAAACAGTGGGGCAACATTCACTGAAGGATCCTGGAGCCCCGAACTGCCCTTTGATAACATTGTGGGGAAGCAGAATGTAAGTCCTTGCTTCTTTGTTCAGGTTAGCCACCAGTGCATGCGAGAGTGCATCTCCGACCCACACACTGCAGAGGAAACTGATTCCTCTTTAACCTTTTCTTCACCTAGCACCGTAACTGCAAACGACCAAACAGCTCTCTCTCTCAGGACAGAAGTAACCAATGTGTGCAATGGTAGGAAATTTTTATGTTAAATGTCATGTGACATTTATAATTTTACCAAACAAAAACACTCATGTTGGAAGAGATAAATTTGAAGTTATTAAATTAAAAGAGGGGAAGGTCAAATGCAAGAGCGTGACCCTTTTTAAGCAGCTGACAGCAGGCAGTTTTGAGTTGGCTTCTGAGGTTCAAAGTCAGTAGAACACCCTTGATTTGGAACACAGAAAGCACCAAGTGATGCTAAAGTATCTGTAAGGGAGCTCAAGCCCAGCATGCAATTTCAAAGTCAATCACATCATTCCATTTTTATATAATAACAGATTTGCATCTTATATTTTGAACAGAGCTAAAGAGTCAGCACATAAAGAGTAAATCGTCAGTAAGCAAAATTATATTTAAAAATTATTTCTTCAAATATCAGAAATACATTCTACCCAATGAGATGCTCAGACTCTGTGAGGCACTAGAGAACTGAGGCTGAGCCAGGTCAAGAATCATAGTATGGGACCAGCACTGTGGCAGTGCCTGCAGTGTTGGCATTCCATATAGGTGCTGGTTCAAGTCCCAACTGCTCCACTTCTGATCCAGCTCTCTGCTATGGCCTGGGAATGCAGTAGAAGTCCTTGGCACCCTGCACCCACGTGAGAGACCTGGAGGAAGTTCCAGGCTCCTGACTTCAGATCAGATCAGCCCAACTCCAGCCCTTGTGGACAAATGGAGAATGAACCAGTGGATGGAAGAATCTCTCTCTCTCTCTCTCTCTATCTCTCCCTCCCTCCCTCCCTCCCTCTGTAACTCTGCCTTTCAAATACATAAATAATATTTTCAAAAGGACCATAGTATATACAGGGATTGAGTCTCTTCTCCCAGGATGTGGGTTCAGAACATCACCAACCTACCTGCTCTGATGTGGGTTTTCCTTTTAACCATTTAGACAGAGCTCATATAGTTGAATTCATGTAAGTTAGATGTTGTGACTCCACTGTACTTTTTTAAACTTTTACTTAGAGAAAGAGAGATGGAGGTGGAGAGAGAGAGAGAGAGGAAGAGAGAGAGAGAGAGAGATTGATTTTCCATTCGCTATTTCACTGTCCTCTGGACCCAAATGCCCACATCAGCCAAGGCTGGGCCAGGGTAAAGCCAGAAGCCTAGAACTCCATCCAGGTCTCCCACATGAATGGAAGGGACCCAGGTACTTGAGTCATTGCTTGCTGCCTCCCAGGGTGAGCACTATCAGGAAGCTGGATCAAAAGCAGAGATGGGATTCAATCCCAGGCACTTGAATATGGGATTTGGGCAGGCATTCCAAGCAGCCTCTTGTCCATAGGTCTTTGAAAAACAAATGAAAAAGGTCATCATGTAAGATTTAACTGACGGTGCCTGGCTCTCCTGAGCAGAACAGCAGCTGAGAGTACTATAGAGTAAATGGAACAAACTGAGAGTAGTGTCTGGAGCTTTATGAGGCTTCAGAAGGTTAATTATTAAATATGAGGTCTTGAACACTTCTCATTAAATTGTAGGAAAGAAAAATCTGTCTCCTTGAAGACACTTAAAAAAAGAAAAGGTTAAAATGCTGAAAGTCTTGCCTCTTTTCTGCCTTTGGAAGATTGGTGGGGCACTCTGAAGCCAAGTTAAAATGGGTTTCCTTCCACTTCTGTGAGAAGGAGCTATGAATCAATGCATGGGCCAGATCCCACCAGGAAAAGCTGCAAGTTCCAGACTGAACTCGGCCTGCATGTTTGGCAAGCGTTACCCTAGTTCTTTCCTACTTTGTAGTGAGTATTTAATTTCCCAAAAATTCTTACACCCACTAATCATCTCTGAATCCAATGCCTAGTTCTTTCCATCTCTGAGTGGTATGCACGGTACAATTTGCTATTATTTAAAATAAGGGTCTTACACATTCTGCAGTGAGTGCATTTTCTTCTAGCAGTGCCCTCTCTGCTTTCTGCCTATCAGCTTGAACCTGAATGCTGGTTATTTAAAGAGAACAACGAGCATGCCTCACTGTGAATATCCCCCTCCATAATGCTGCAGAAAATTCTGTCTTTTGGTTTTGTTTTGTTGGTATTTTTATTTTTCATTTTGGAAAATTGTCTCCATTTAAGTTGATTGTGGGAATTGGGATAATTCTTGTTGTAATCTGAATTATACCTGACCTTACTATTGATAATTTAGAATCAAGAAGAGAGTGATAGAGACGCTTGGCTTTATTCCATGATTGATTTATCTAGTAGTAAAATGTATAGTAATTCTTGAAATATTTCATTGCCTATTCCTAAATATATTTGCTGATATCATAAAAATTATTATAAAATGTGTCATTGTTGGTCAAAATTATTAGTCTTGATGTTTAACCATACTGGATATTTCTTGCAATGCCTGAGTCCACCTGTGTCATCTTTGTACATAGACTTAACTCTTACAGTCAGCGAACCATGGTGTGCAATTCAAAAGCATACTGAGTCCCTGAAGGAACTCAAGACTTATCTGGCTAAGCCTACAAAGTGCCAAAACACTCTTTCAATCCCACAGAAGGCCAAACCATCTGAGTGTTTGCACAATACAGATAAAACATACTAATGCTTCCTTGGGGATTTTCCAGCTAAATTACCCCAATGTTTTAATTTCTATTGATTCATAATGTGTGCCTAGAAATATTTTAATGACATCAGGTAACTGTGCCATATTCTGTGCTATGTATGCAGAAGATGTTCAGAGTTACATCCTTACATATTCATCCATTCAATGAGGATTAATTGAGTGCATACTATGTGTCAACTACTGCTGGTAGAGAAAAGAAAGAGGGACAAAGGAAGGAAACATGTTAGAGGCAAGGTCAGCAAGAATTCGATGTGCTGCATGAAGACAGGAATTATATCTCTTTCGCCTATCACCCATTAACCTTCAATTAGGATAATAACTGATAAATCACAGGACATGATTAAAATGTGTTGAATGAGTGGATGAAATTATCTACGTGGGTGGTACAGGAGAAAAACCAGTCAAATTTGACTTCTAGGATTTTTACCTGTATGACTCTGTAAATTATAGAACTTCCAACTGAAATAAACAATGCTTTACTGGAAAGAGTTTGGAAAGAAAAGACTAGAAATTCTGTTTGGGACATGCTGAGCTTGAGGTACCTGGAAAAGAGCCAGGGGAAGAAATACAGAGAGAGACACAGCTGGGTATATGTTTCTGAAACTCAGGCATAAAAGAACTAGAAATACATGTGGATCTGGTCATCATATGAGTCTGAGTCCTGGTAGAAGCTAAGAAAGTAAAAGAGATCACTGTGGGGAATGTGTAAAATTAAGAAATAAGAAGGCGGAGGGCAGCCCTTGAGGACACCACATAGAAAGTGAAAGAAGATTAGGATTCTTGGGCATAGACAAAACAGTCAGAGTGATCAGAAGAGAGCCAGGGGATCTGGTATCACGGAAACCTAGCATAAAGCATCTTAAGGAGGAGAAGGGTCATCAACAAAATCAAACATGATGGCAAAGAGGCTCAGTAAGATAAAGGCTGAGAACTACCTATTGGAATTGATTTGAAGAGAACCATTGGCAAGAGCCAGGCTTAGTAAGATGGTAAAGTCAGAACCCTGAGTGTTACGGTTGATAAGAGAGAGCTTTGGGTTTCCAGGAACTCCAAGTTCATCCCAGTCCCTGACCCTCTAACCATCTCAGCAGTCCAGAAAATCACTAACAGTTCTGTATCCCCACGTGAGTCCTCCAGTCCCTATGTATGCCTGACCATACTCCTTCGGTCTTGTGGTCATCTTCCCTGTCCCTGTATCTGGCTTAAAATTTCTGGTTTCAACCAGTCCGGGTTCTTGAATTCCGGTTGCCCTTGAACATCCTGAGTACTTATGGTTTGCATCCTTGGCTCTTGACAAGGACGTATGTTCTGTATGTTGATTTGGTACCGTGGCCCCATGAACTCCGTGAACGAAGGTGCCAGTGAGGCTTCCCAAGCCCTGAGCTTCCAAGGGGAATGAAAGCAAGTAAACTAGAAGGTGAGAAATTTATGATGGCACGTAAATGATTGCAACTTCAGATTACAAACGAGGAAGTATAAAAAGTAAACCAACAGTCAAGAATTTCACATTTGGGGGAAGATATCCAGAAATTTCAAGATTAGATTGTTGGGTGAGTCATAAACATGATCATTCAATCACTCACAATAAAAACAAAATTGGAATGGAAAGGAAGACTTTTCACAAAGGATCTTGGCTTAAAATATTAGGTTTTTCCCTGTTGGTTCATGCTCTAAATAGATACTATATTTGGGTTTGGTCTCTTTGTTCATTCAGTGATTTAATAGGTACTCCAATATCCTAGATGGAGGTCCAGTTATGAAAATGCAGACTTGCAGCCGGCGCCATGGCACACTTGGTTAATCCTCCGCCTGCAGTGCTGGCACCCCGGGTTCTAGTCCTGGTTGGGGCACCGGGTACTAGTCCTGGTTGCTCCTCTTCCAGTCCAGCTCTCTGCTGTGGCCTGAGAGGGCAGCAGAGGATAGCCAAGTTCTTGGGTCCCTGCACCTGCATGGGAGACCAGGAGGAAGCACCCTGCTCCTGGCTTCAGATCAGTGCAGAGCCAGCATTAGGGGAGTGAACCAACGGAAGGAAGACCTTTCTCTCTCTCTCTCACTGTCTATAAGTCTCTCTCTGTCTCTCTCTCTCTCACTGTCTAACTCTGCCTGGCAAAAAAAAAATGCAGACTTGATCCTTGTTCTCTGTGAGCTTACATCTTCAGGGAGTCAAGAAGGCAGAAAATTAAGCAAAACAGACAAGTGCTATGAAGGAAATAGAAAGAGATTGGTGGCCAGGATGAAGATAGAATTACTGCAAATAGGATGGTGAAAAGAGGACTCTCTAAATGCTCAGTCCAAGTGATGCAAGGATCATGCATGCCAACAACCAGAAGCAGAGTGTTCTCAACAGAGGAAGCAGCCAGTACAAAGGCCCTGAGGTGGAGGAAAATCTACTGAAAGATCCAAGAGCCCTACATGGCTGTAGCATACTGAATAGGGAAGCTGACGGAGACAGAGGCATGACTTTAAAAGCCTTGTTGATTTTCTATTTTATCTCAAGGGGAGTGATAGAAAGATTCGAGGCAGGGTAGCGACATGATCTGATTTAGATTTTTCGGAAAACACTTTGGCTGCCTTGCAGATAATGGATTGTAGAGGCCAAGAGTGTACTTATCAGAAAAAAATGCATCATGGACTTGTGATTTACAAGAAGAGATTGAAGGGTGAGGCTTTTACATAGCTGGAAAATATATTGTATAAAGGATATTCTTGTACAAGTGATGTGCCAAGAGAAGTGGATCCACCTTTTTAGAAGCGAGACCCCGTTTCAGAGCCCAGAGTCTGCCCTCCATATGCTGTAGAGTCATCACCTTCATCCCATCCTTTTATATTTATGTTGGCTTCAAAATGCTGGCATTTTGGTGTTACTCATTTAGGTCTTTTTAAAGAGTCACAGAAACAAAAGTATACTTTGGTTCATTCATTGTATTTTTTAGTCATTTCTACACAAGAGTGTCTGTAACCATTACTATTATCTTGAAGTACATGTACCTACCATAAGGATCATAAGCATATATGGGATTTCCAAAATCCATCTGACAAATGAGAAGGAAGTGAGCCCCATTTCCTGGAATACAGATGAACATATATAGCGTCTCTCACACTAGAAGTAGAAAGCACTGGGCCAGGTATCATGTTGGGAGCTTTATGCAAATTGTTTCAATTTAATTCTAACACCAACCTTAAAGGGTGTGAGGTGCTTGTTTTACAAATGAGAAAACTATAATTTAGAGAGATGCATTCATTCCCTGAAGGCAATGCGGCCAGTCAATATCAAAGCTGGAATGAGAACCCTGTTATGTCTGAGTCCAAAAGTCACAGACTCAAACACACACTCCGGTCCCCCTTGTGGACCAAAGATGTATACTGGGTTTCTACCTTCTGCCTGCTTTTCAAGTGAGTCTCAGAAGGTGCAAATGTATGTGTATGTGTGTGTGTTGCATGTGGTCATGTGCATGTGGTATATGCGCATGTGTGTACAGTGTGTATGTATGATATGAATGTGTGGTGTATGCATACTTATAGTTTGTGTGATATATATGTGTGTTGTTATTAAATATGTGTATATGTGTTTGTGTATGATTTGTGTGTCATGTATGTGTTTACATGCATGTGTGTTGCACGTGTGTGTATGTGGCGTGTGGTGTAAATGCATGTATTGTGCAAGTAAGGATAAATCTATGTAAATGCATGTAAATGTATGTATTGTGCAAGTAAGGATAAATCTATGTGTAGTATCTGTTGTGCATGTATGTATATGTGGTGTGCATGTATTTTTGTGTATGGTAGTTAGTGTGTATATGAGTTATGTGAGGAGTGTGTATGTGTGTGTGTATAAAACAATCATTAAAACCACTTGCACTAGAGAGTGCTGAGAAAGGAAGAAAAGACAATGTGGAGAGAGTGGGCTGGACTGACTAGCAGGATGTAAAAACATATGTAGACTACACTGTATCTTCATCAGTGCCAGTTGGGACTTTTCTTAGATACTGTTCTAATCCTCTGGGAGAATTAAAAGAATTCTCATCTGATCACTGTTGTAACGCTCTTAAATGGACCCAATGCTGATCCCAAGTTCCTCATAGTAAGTTGGTTAGCTCTGTAGCCTGCGAGTCCTGAAATTTGGGTGTCATTTTCTGCAGGAACCAAAGTTTTCTGTGATAGTGGAAAGTGACTGAAAGGAAACTTAGAGAAATGAGTCACAGCCTTAACTTTGCCACCTACTTGTAGGCACTCCTCTCTCCCAGGCAGGGTTTCATTGATGTAATGACAGACCTGGACTGGATAATCCAATCTTTTCTCCCAGCTCTGATATTGCCTCATTCAATTTCTCCACATTAGACACATGCTGGACATCTGTGGCCATACTGCTGGGTTTCACACATTTCAGAATCCTACCATCCAAACCCAAAAAACTAGGAAGTGGTGGGCACAACCACCAATTACAGTTATCCAAGTGTGGATAACAGTTATACTTAAGCTGTTACATTAGTGAACAGTCTGAAACATGAATATCTAACTAAAGCAAAATATAAAACTATTTGGGATAAAATCTCACTAGGAAATAAAGTCTCCTTCCTAACTGGGTTTTGATTTCATGTGTGTGAACACTCTACCATCATTACACTCACACTTCTTCCAAGGTCTTGTTTTCAGCTGGAACACTATGTTCTCTCGTCTCTGGGATTTGCTGTCTTTCTTTCTTGTTTCTGACTCTTAAGGATCAAATGTACACCAAGTGCAAGCCCCACCTTTGTATATTCCAAAACCAAAAAAAAGAAAATTCTCTAAATGAAGAACCATTTTACTTCTATCATTCAATTTGAGCAAGTCAGTTCTATGAAGATGGTCATTTCTTCACCCACTCATTTGGTCATAAATTTATCAAACACTTATTGAATAACTATAATTTTCCAGGTGAAGTATAAAGTACCAGTGAGAAATAAAACATGGAAATCAAAATTAGGTGGCATTAGCAACAAGTCAACAGTTTCTGTGTGAGCACTGTGTGACTACAGCAGAACAGTGAGTGCAGACTGGGGTTGAGCACTGTGTGATTAATTCAGAACAGAGCTGTGATGGAAGAAAAACTTACCCAAGGTAATCAGGGAAGAATATGTTCCCAAGGAAATGACCCTGAGGTCTAGAGTCAGGAGCTAAGGATTAGAGAACAGGAGCCAAGGAAGATGGAAAAGCAAGTCCACCACTTTGGACTTGGTTTCTAATCCTCAAGACCAAGGAGCAGGCTTCCAGTCCCTACTCAAAACTCTAACTGAAATTCCTCCCTATAAAAACACCTGTAAAACTGGGTTTTGTCTTAAACTATATATATATATATACACACATACATATATATGCATATATACATATATATATTCAGAGTTTATTGCTTTTGGTATAAGCTGCCAAATACCTAATTGTTCTTATTTAATCTCAGTATTCAGAAATTCAGAGGCAAAATTTTCTTTACAGGTAATTTGTTTTTAATGATTTTAACATCAGATTAAGTTTTGATTTTCATTGCATGGTACATCTGCGGGCTTAGGGTCCAGAACATGGAGGCTTTGGAAATTTCCCCGAAGTCAGTCTGCACTCTTCCTGTAACATGCCTTTTTCTGATCAGAAAACTCCCTAGGCTGTCTCTCCTCAGCCCTGGCTCTGAGGATGGCTGCTGAGTTCCGCCAGGCAGAAGAATTAGAGGGGGTCTGGTTTTTCACTCTGTGCTGAGAGGCAAGTAGATTTGAAGCCTTCTGGGGAGCGTTGAGTGGATTAAGCAGGCAATTTGATCCATTAACGTTGCCTCATTACCCTCTCCTTCTCTGCATCTCCTGAGGTAGAGCAGGTGGAAGAGATAAAGGTGGAGGAGTTGAGTATGTGGCTCATATAGAATTACCTATCTGGAAATGGACATTGAAGTTGGCAAACAAACAAGGTGCAACCTGTGGTTACTCCACAGCCTGAAACTTTTCTAAACAAACTAGCTAAATGCTTCTTTGACCAGGGATTGACCAGTTTTTTGGAGAGTCATAAAACTATGGCCTGATCAACAGGAACTAGTAACTGTGCATATAGTATTTTAAATGTGTAGAAGTAAATAATGATATTTTAAATAAGTGAAGATACATAAGAAGAGAAGGAGCAAAAAAGTCTGGATTTTTTTTCTTACCTCCTTATTTATTTGAAAACAAAGAGGTATGCCTTATATTAGTCACATGCTGTTTTTACTTTGTCAATGATTGGGCTAACATCAGTCATTGTAGAATTTCTTCACTGAGCCACAGTCTGATCCTTCTCTGTTTTGACACCAAAAATAACTGTTGTTACTTTGATTCAGTGCAGTTCATTTCTGGGAAGGGTTTTGTTTCTAAATAAAATTGCATTTGCTTTGAATGAATTGTAGCCCCACTTTATAAAGTGATTCTGTACACACACCATGACTGCCACCACTACTGTTCTGCACAAATAAGAGACTATTACCAGTCTAAGTAACTTAATTCCAAGATGAGCAACAACACTTGACTTTTTTTTGCCCTACATGGGCTCATCTTGGCTATTTCTATATGTACTTTTTAATTCACCTAGGGTCAAAAAGTGGCTTATCTTGGGTAAGTGTACATTATTTATAGGACTTTCTGCAACATCCTCTCACATTCCAAAGATCTCCAAACTGTTGTTAAGAATTCCAGATTGTGAGCTGCTCGATTTAGTGTATCTCTTCCAATTCTGTGACTTTTATGTCATCTTCATTCCCCTGAAGGATCTCTTCAGAACATGAGATAGTAAGGGCTTTGGAAACATCAAGTGTGGTATCACCCACTCAATACCCCGTATTTTGGGAGTACTCAAACACACTTAGGTGATATATTCAAAGGCAAACACTGAGAATAATAGCAACCCAGAAAAGCTAAACTAATTAAACATTTTGATACAAAAGTATGTGGGAGAAAGGTTAGCGTAAAAGCAAGTATATGGGGTCGGCGCTGTGACTCACTTGGTTAATCCTCCACCTGCGGTGCCGGCATCCCATATGGGCGCCGGGTTCTAGTCCCAGTTGCTCCTCTTCCAGGCCAGCTCTCTGCTGTGGCCCGGGAAGGCAGTGGAGGATGGCCCAAGTGCTTGGGCCCCTGCACCCGCGTGGGAGACCAGGAAGAAGCACCTGGCTCCTGGCTTTGGATCAGCACAGCTCCAGCTGTAGCGGCCATTTGGGGAGTGAACCAGTGGATGGAAGACCTCTCTCTCTGTCTCTCTGTCTCACTGTCTATATCTCTGTCAGATAAAAAACAAAAAAGCAAGTATAAGACACAAAGCTCCAAAGATGTAGTTTGACTCTCAATGGGTGGTTTCCTCTTTCCCTGGTTTATCCTCACCATAATTGGGGAAAAGAAAGAGAGGCAGGGTTCACTGCATCGACAAGACAGCCTTTGACAATTTCAGCCCAGACATCTCCATATTTTGGCTCTTTTATTTATGCCCACCCTGCAGCCGCCAAGGTGGCAAACCTTTCTTTGACAAGGGCCAACTGGATATTTATAACATAATTCAAGGGCCATTCAAAATTATCAACATAAAATTAACCTGCTATAGTTTTATTAAATTTTTAGTCCCAGGGCCGGCGCCGTGGCTCACTAGGCTAATCATCCGCCTTGCGGCGCCGGCACACCGGGTTCTAGTCCCGGTTGGGGCGCCGGATTCTGTCCCGGTTGCCCCTCTTCCAGGCCAGCTCTCTGCTGTGGCCAGGGAGTGCAGTGGAGGATGGCCCAAGTGCTTGGGCCCTGCACCCCATGGGAGACCAGGAGAAGTACCTGGCTCCTGCCATTGGATCAGCGCGGTGCGCCGGCCTCAGCATGCTGGCCGCGGCGGCCATTGGAGGGTGAACCAACGGCAAAGGAAGACCTTTCTCTCTGTCTCTCTCTCTCACTGTCCACTCTGCCTGTCAAAAAAAAAAAAAAAAAAGAATTTTGAGTCCCAACTGCTTTTGCAGGGCAAGACCAAATGATTTTGTGGGCTTTATACATTGGACATTCCCTACCCCTGCAACAAACCATTAATGTTACGACTTCTCTGTCTCCAACTCACAAGCCACATGCAAAGCAGGCATCCTACTCCAGCACTAGATCATCCCCTATTCACGTACCTAAACAACCTCTTACCCTGAAATGAAATCAGTGCTGGGGTTTGCCTATTTGTTCCACACATAACCATGGGTAGAATGTCTTAAAAATTAAAACTTTTATTTAACAACTTGCTTCAAACAACATACTTCAAAATAGTCATGAATAAATGGATATGCTAAGTTATGTTCCAGCCAGTTCTGTAGAAATGTAGCAACTCTTTTTGATTAAAAATGGCCCACACATGGGATGACTCAGACACAACAATATTTCCCCATCTGAGATGAGAGCTTTCTTTCTGGTGAACTCAAAGAATAATATCATATCAGGGACCCAGGGTTAGCTGATAAGCAGACCAGTTAAACAGAGCTAGGCAAGTTTCTCAGGCTAGACAGAATCGCTTTGTGATGTAACTTGCCCAGAGTTCAACTGGCTGGGGTACTCGGACCAGGGATCAAGGACAAAATCCAGGATGCAGGAGATATCCCGAAAGGCTCTGCGTCTTCCTGTCCTGAGTGCTCTGCCCAGCCCTCTGGAATGGTGGTTGGGTGGGAAGGTCAGCCACAGCTGACTGTCTTCCCACCACAAATTCAAAGAGTACCAGGACCAGTGAGTCATGTCCAAAGACACAGTACACCAGTAGGATAAACTGAAGCAAGAGGTGAGCCATTTAATGCCAGGCAAAGTCCACCAGGCAGAGAATATCCTGCCTGAACATCCTGGGACCAAAATCTCAAAATGATGTTTTAATAGTCCAGCTTACCAATATCAGTTGAAAGGTTAAGAGAGAGGTGTAAGGCCAGCGCCGTGGCTCAATAGGCTAATCCTCCACCTTGCGGCGCCGGCACACCGGGTTCTAGTCCCGGTCGGGGCGCCGGATTCTGTCCCGGTTGCCCCTCTTCCAGGCCAGCTCTCTGCTATGGCCAGGGAGTGCAGTGGAGGATGGCCCAGGTGCTTGGGCCCTGCACCCCATGGGAGACCAGGAAAAGCACCTGGATCCTGGCTCCTGCCATCGGATCAGCGCGGTGCGCCGGCTGCAGCGGCGGCCATTGGAGGGTGAACCAACGGCAAAGGAAGACCTTTCTCTCTCTGTCTCTCTCTCTCACTGTCCACTCTGCCTATCAAAAAAAAAAAAAAAAAAAAAAAAGAGAGAGAGGTGTAGAGTTCAAATGAGTAGTCAATTACTAAGTGCCTACTGTGCGATCAGCCTGCTTGTCATTGTTTTATTCTCCTCATTATTAAGGGATTATTGAAAGTTCAGGACACAAAGGTCAATCAAAGTATTTCACAGATCTTTTAATCCACAGCAAACAGCATTCTTATTCTACACTCTGCCTTCAAGAGGGAAGCAGTAATTGTCCAAATGGTGTGGGCCCCAGATCAACATTATTTTGTTGTGGTTCAGGGCTGGGAGCCAGGCTGCAGAAAGTGCTAGAAACCTACTGCAGGGTAGTTAGAAATGTTGGGAGTATTATTCCAACTGAGCGTACCATCTGACCTTCATTATTGTGAGGCCAGGCTGCGGAGGGTGCTGGAATATTACCACTGGGTTGTTAGAAATGTCTGGACTGTGATGCCAGCAGAGTGGACATTCTGATCTTCATTATCTTGCTTCCTAGGGTAGCAGCTGTGAGACCATTATGAAGTTTATTTCCACCTCTTCCCATGGGGGAATCCATAGACCCCCTTCCACAGTAACATCTCATCAAACGCTCTTTTGTTTTGTTTGGAAGACAGATTATGATGAAAATAAAATCTAGAGTCCTAGCTACAAAAGCATCAAACAGATCATAGGGATGTGACATTCCCTTTTCTCTACAAAAATGTGGCAGCAATCTGACTGACCTGTCTTACTTAACATCAGTTCCCTTGGGAATGTGCTGGAGGTCATGTGTGTATATTTTCCCAAAGGCCCCCAAAATCAATCTCAGAAATACAATTCACTGCCTTCTTACCAGAAAAATATTACATCTCACACCCAAGGAAATCTCTACTCTTTATCCCCAGAATTGAGGGGGGAAACGGGGCCTGTTTGGAACACAAGGCTTCTCCCTGAGGCTCTGAATGCAAACCACTGTGGACTGGTTTCTTCAAAGCTTTCCCAAAGAGTAAGTTTTCTCAAAAAGAGTAAATGGTAAATTTGAAGGTGATGAGAATGTTAATGTGTTTGATTAAACTATTCTACATCATATACTTATATAACATTACTGTGTATTCTATCATTAGATACAATTATAATTTGTCAAAAGTAAAAATAACCCAAAATACCTGTTGTAAGTAGGAATCTTCCCTTTTAGAGGTCAGAGTGGGATTTTAATACTTGAGGGGAAAGTAGTTCTAGTGTGTACAGCTGGTTTGCTCGTGCTCAGGGTTAGTATGTTTCCTATAGCTTGTAGGGCATAGGAAGTGGAATGATAACTGAAAGATAAAATTTCTACCTTTTCTAGAATCTATACCCTGTGAGCAGCAAGTTTGAAATGAATCTGCAGAGGCCTCCAAGTTAGCACTGGAAAATATTGCCACTGGATTGAAGAAAGGTGGTTCTGAAACTGGTGGAAGAAGCCAGTTGGCTTTCCAACTTCTGAGTGCAGACTCCAGCCTGAAAGAGTATTTGAGCACAAAAGTTTGTCCATACACAAGAGGTGGACATCCTACTGCCATGCCCTGAACTTGCTGGATTTGGCCTTCTCACTTGGTCTTTCCCAAATCAGCAGTGGACAGGGCCAGACTGTGGGACTTCAGTCACAACTACCTATAGCTAAATGTCAAGGCTGCCACATCACCCCATAAGGGAGCTTAGAAATGCTGAAGCCCTTGCATGAATGAATTTAACCTTCCTTTGCAAGTTGGCTCATGAAAAGCACTCGGAGTGAAGTCAGTCAAAGTTCTGGCCACAGAAAAGTTTGAAGATCACTGCTTTCCAGCCTATTTTGATTTGTGGTAGGAAAATAAACTACTTTTCATTTAATATAGCTTGATAAACATAATCATTCTAAATGTGGAGTCCACATGGGAGAGAAGACGAAAAATTTTTAAAAAAAGTATTTATAGCAGCAAAAGACCAGAAACAGTGCCCTAGAAGTAATTTTCTTATAGAAACATTCACTATTCCATGCATCCACTCACCTATTGGTTCCACACATATTTGTTAAGAACCTAGGTGGAAAAAAACAGGTGCTAGAAACTAAGTTATACATAAGATATGGTGTATGACCTTCAAGAGATCATAGTCTAAAGGAAACAAACATAAAATTAAGAAATTATAAAAAAAACACAGCAATTTCTGTGCTAAGGACAAGTAAATATTCAACAAGTTTCCTGGAGAAGTAACGTCTGCATTGGTTGTTAAAGTAGCAGTAGCAATAAGACATGTGCCTAGATACTACATGGTCCAATGCATAAATATGGTGGACTGAGCAGCTATTTAAGAGGTCAGAGTGTGTCAAGAGTCTGAGTTCCAGCTCAAGGTCAAATGTCATTTGCATCAGGCCAGATACTCTGTGCAGTAGTGCATGGAGAACGCACAAATAAGAAAACATTGTGGCCGGCGCCGTGGCTCAATAGGCTAGTCCTCCGCCTTGCGGCGCCGGCACACTGGGTTCTAGTCCCGGTCAGGGCGCCGGATTCTGTCCCGGTTGCCCCTCTTCCAGGCCAGCTCTCCGCTGTGGCCCAGGAGTGCAGTGGAGGATGGCCCAGGTGCTTGGGCCCTGCACTCCATGGGAGACCAGGATAAGTACCTGGCTCCTGCCTTCGGATCAGTGTGGTGCGCCGGCTGCAGCAGCCATTGGAGGGTGAACCAACAGCAAAAGGAAGACCTTTCTCTCTGTCTCTCTCTCGCTCTCTCACTGTCCACTCTGCCTGTCGAAAGAAAGAAAGAAAGAAAGAAAGAAAGAAAGAAAGAAAGAAAGAAAGAAAACATTGTGAGCTAAGTAGAAACTCTTGGTCACCTGAGAAGCAATTGGAGAAACCCTACTCATTAGCCTGGAGAAAAAAAGAAGACAGCCACGGGAGGGAGATAAGAAGATCTTTTTCAGAGAACAGGAAGAGGTCCAGGAGGTGAGAGTTGTGAATAAAGCAAGGAAGAACTTTACAGCATTGTTTTCCAATTATCATTCCATAGAATTTATAAAGGAAATTCAAGAAAAGAGGGGTTTTGTTAACAAAAGTTTGAAAGACTCAGTTTAAATGTCTCCTTTGTGCAAAACTTGTCAGTGCTTTTATCTGAGTAATGTGGACTGTAAGGTTCCAAAAGTTTAATATAAATTCATCACTAAGTGGCACCAAAGTATCAGACATTGGCACCAGCACTGGGAGCAAAGTCCTTTTCCCAAGGAGATTGGTGAGCAGAAATAGGATAAACAGATAATGGATCCCCATGGCCTAAACCACAGAACCAATTTCAAAGAAAGCATGCTGTCATTCTTGCCTTTTCTGGAACACAGTTTCAAGAAAGTGGATTAGGAAGCCCTGAGAAGGAAACAGAACCTTCCAGCTCTGACCCTGAGTTCTACAGTGATGTTGGAGACATTCAGCGTTTTTTTGTTTTGTTTTGTTTTGTTTTGTTTTGTTTGACAGGCAGAGTGGACAGTGAGAGAGAGAGACAGAGAGGAAGATCTTCCTTTACCGTTGGTTCACCCTCTAATGGCCGCCACGGCCGGTGCGCTACAGCCAGCGCACCGCGCTGATCCGAAGCCAGGAGCCAGGTATTTATCCTGGTCTCCCATGGGGTGCAGGGCCCAAGCACTTGGGCCATCCTCCACTGCACTCCCTGGCCACAGCAGAGAGCTGGCCTGGAAGAGGGGCAACCGGGACAGAATCCAGCGCCCCGACCGGGACTAGAACCCTGTGTGCCTGCTCCGCAAGGTGGAGGATTAGCCTAATGAGCAGCGGCACCGGCTGACATTCAGGGTTTTGAGATGGCAGTTTGTGTTTCATAGAGCTAAAGGGTTCTTGACTCATAAAAACTGAATGTTTCTAAAGAGTCAGTCTTCAGCCTGAAATCCCATTGGAAAGAATTTACTCACTGTGACAAGCTCATTAACGAATACCAAAATCTGTGTCCACCACGAAGTAATACATCCTATAGAAAAAGTAGGGCTTCTGTGGGTACACAGATAGACACAAATCCAAAGTCTTCTGAGAATAAACCAACTGATGGGTTTAAGAGAAACCATGGCCACTCCTACCCCATTCCAACAAAATTTGCCAAGGGTTACACAGACCTCTGATTATAATTCTCACCAGACCCATGTAGTAATTCAAGCAAGACCCTATCACCAGAAACCTGGGTTCAGAGGGGACTTCGGCTCCCATTTGGGCTTTGCTCTGTCTGACACACTTGTGAAGGAGGAACTAACTTCTGAGAGATCCAAAGAGGGCACATAGGTCCCAGTTATGATGAATCCAGGGGCAATGATACTTTCTTATTTAGGAACTCAGCCACAGGAGGCCACCTCAGCCACAAACTTTGACATTTCTCTTTGTTTAAAGTTTATTTATTTGAAAGACATGGAGAGAGAGAGAGAGAAAGAGAATACCTTCCATCCACCAATCCACTCCCCAAATGGCACAACAGCTGCAGGGCTGGGCCAGGCCAGAGTCAGGAGCCAAGAATACCAGGGCTTCCACACTGGTGGAAGAAGCTCAGGTATTTGAGCCATCCTCCACTGCTTTCCCAGGTGCATTAGCAGGTAGCTGGATCGGAAGAGGAGCAGCCAGGACAAGAACCAGAACTCTGATAATGGATGCCAGCATCATAAGCAGAAACTTAACCTGCTGTGCCTTAATGCTGGCCCCAAAATTTGACATTTCTACTGTTTAATCTGACCACCCAAACATCTAGAACAATATCTAAAGTAAACAGACAACATTATAAATGTTTACAGCATTATTTATAGCACTATTTATAAAATAAATATAATAATTATTTATAACATTGCTGCTTCAATCTGACCTCCCAAATATCTAAAAAATTCCAGCTAAAATAAATAAATATGTATATGTTTATTATTGTGTGTAAATATAGTCTATAGTATATACTTTAATCATACATTGAAACATATATTTGGATTTAGGTGCTCAATTATATACATTATATTTAATCTAATTCCATTTGCCATTTCTTTCCATTCCATCTTTCTGTTTTTCCTATTTTGTAGTCAAATGCTTAAGTTGTTTGTATAAAAGAACCATCTAACAGTTTGGAGGTCAATTTAAGATTGGAACTGTATTTTAAAGTTTATTCTATTTTTAACACAACTTCAATCTAGTTCACACTGGGGCTGTTAAGTCTTTTTAAAAAGAATGAAAAATATTATAATTAAAAAACATTCATTCCAGCATGATCCTAAATGGGCCAATTAGGCACGTAACATTTCCACAATACTTTCGACAAATGACATACTGGAGACATCAGTGCATGGATTTTTGGTGTTGGCGATATTATCCCACTGAGGATGAAGGTGTGGTCAAATCTTAGTGGTCTTCAGTTGTGGAAAGAGAGGAGTATCACAGATACTCTCAAACCATAGTTGCCCCCGAAGTCATGAATGTGTTGCAGTTCATTAAAGGTTAATGGAGGCTGTATATTTCCTTATGTCCCTTCCTGATTTCAATTTGGTTGCCTTCTGGAATTGATGCTGATCTCTTGAGTATGTGAGTGTGTGCTCTGAAGGGAGGAGGTACACCTGTGTAATTGTCATATACAATTGACAGGACAAATGATCAGAGAGAAGATCACTGAGCACTGCCTACCTGCACAAAGTACTAGGGATATAATTGCACGAAATATAAATAACTGCTTAGCCCACGAAAGAAGTTTCCACTACAACATCATTGGCATTTTGACAAAAAGGCTTCCTCCGTAGCTGGTTCCTCTACCTGGTGGTGGTAGTGGTGAAAGAGCTGGTGCTTCCAAAGTTCTATTTCATTTGAATCAACCATATAAAGGAGCTCTGAAAGCAGATGTCATTGCTCTGCGCCTCCAGTGGCAGCTGAATCCTTTTTTGAGTGGAAAAGGGTTACAAAGTACAGGCAGCCAGGAGGTAACATCTACTCCTAGTGCCAAATGTCCCCAACAGACCAGCATTTGTCCCTGATGACACTTTCACCAGTCTGTATCAATAGGAGCAAAGTAGGGACAAAGTTGAGAGTTAATTCATTAAAGTAAATGTAAGAGGCTGTTACTCTGAGTTTGCATTAGAGCTTGTATTAGAGCAGTGCAGTTGTAACTCTTGTCGCAGCAGTTGCTTTCACTATAATTTAGGTGAATCAGTCCCAAACCTATTTTCTGAAACTCCCCTGCTCTGTGAAATGCAAAGGTCTTTGAGGACCTGGTAGAATGGATAAGCAAATTAAAATTACCAAAAATGTCAGAGATGCCTAACTATGAACATTCCTAGATATTTCAGTAAATTTTATCTCCAGCTTTGAGAAGCCAGTCCCAAGTACAGTCCAGGGGGCATCCTGGCAGAATGTATCCCAACAAAGGTAGCTTGAGTTTCCTTTCCATATCCTCTACAACGTAAAAAACTTGAGTTTTGCCAATTGCCAAGCTATGTGGAAAGAATTTCTACCCAATAAACCAGTGGAACAAGTCATTTCCTTTGCGTTCAGGGATGCTGCACTAACAGCATTTAAGTCCCAGGGCTCAAGCCCTTTAGCTCCTTGTGTCTCCTGCTGCTGAATTTTCTGGAACATTGGTCCCTGCTTCCCCCTCTCTAATCCAATCCTTCTCCTTACCTCCCATCCTGCTGTATCTGCCCCCTGCAAACAACTATCTTTTTAACCTGCAGTGGTCTCCTTAATACCCAGAGGTGAAATTAACGCTTCAGTGCCCTAAGATCATACAGCTGCTTTCTCATTTTTAGCACAAGCAGCTTTATTCTTTGTCCAGCGCTGGATAAGGGGGTTTCAGTAAATCCTGCCAGTGATGAAGCCCTGCTGCAGAATTCTTTAGAGACCTCCAATTCAGGTCATCCATGTAGATGAATATGAAGTATCCAACAACACCATATCTATATGGATGGAGTAGGCTGGATGGCTTCACAGAGGTCAAAGCCCCGCATGCCAACTCTGGCCCTAGAAACAGTGGGTCTGATTGAACTGCAAGTGAGCTAAAGTCTCTTGAGCAAGTCTCTTGGAGGCTCATAGATATACAAAGGCTTGTACAGGAGGATCTTTCTGGTAGTCTGTCTCCTCCCACAGTCTGCCATTTGGTGGCATCATCATTTTATCGCAGTCTAGCTGTGTTCTAAACATAGCCAAGAATAGCAGAGGCTATAGGAATGTGAACAGAGGCAGAGTGCTCACTTCTCAGCTCCACAGATGCATCCCATCTGTCCTTCCCCTCAAAGAAGTCTCTTGGAGCGATGGAATGGGCTTCCCTCACCTGTACCACATCCCTTCAACTCCAAATCACGCTCTGTCAAAGTAGCAGTCAAACTGGAGCTCTGAGTGACCATTGCATTTGGCTAGATCCAACCAGTGGATCTTGTCACTGGTGGATCAAGTCACCAGAAGACAAGTTCTCTTCTCTGAGCTGGTGTGTCTTCACTAAGCCAATGCAATATCTGCATCTGTGTACCCATATCCAGCTGCTAACCTTGATGGCTGTACCTTACACCACTTTATTTTGTTGAGCCCTGAGAAAATCTGGGAGGCTGTGACTGCTTGCATTTTTTTCCAAAAAGGAAATCACACACATATATCTATATAAGTATATAGATATATAATGGTCTACTTGGAGGGGGCGTATTTGTGAAGTGTAAAATTTAACAGCCTTTATCAAATTGAAGGAGCACATCCTGGCATATCTGGCTGTCTGGCTGTTAGGAATGCTAAAATAAAAATGCAAGCCTGGGACCCCAGGTCTCTCCACCACCATGGAATCAAAAACCACATGAAAACGTGGAGATGATCATTTTGTGGGTTTTTCAGATATATTTGCTTTCTGTTATTTTGGAGTTCTCTTTCTCTTAAACCTGGAATATACCTGGTTGGAGAAAGGCCCTTGATAACATTTCTTAAGCCAATGATTCTCCAAATAACTCAACCCAGGGAATTCAGTGCACCTACATAGAGGAAGGGAAGTATCCCTATTAATGTGGTATTTTGCCAGGCTGTGTTTCTCTAAACCAAATGCTAACAAGTCAGCTTCTGTAGGTTTCACTGAATACAACTGCATGAAATGCTATTACTGTTTGCAATGCAACATGACCTAAAAACAGTTCATTTCTTTTTGATCCAAAGGGGACTAGCAGGTTTATTGTGTTTGCATGTGCTTTCCCCCTAGACTCTGGCTGCCCTAACAAGAAATTCAATAAATCTGCTTCCAAACCATCTTGCACAAGCTTTGCATGTCCAGTCTGGGCCTGAGGAAATTAACAAGAGAATAGAACATACCATCGACTTGCGGAGTGGCGATAAATTGAGAAGAGAGCATATCAAGCCATTCTCACTGATGTTTAAAGACTCCAGCCTGGAGCACAAGGTAGAGCTGAGTGGCTCTTTTTCTAAGTACATTGTTGTAAATGTGTGTGGGACTAGAGAGAGAACCCAAGGTCCGTGGTTTTCAGTTTCTTTGTTTGTCTGTTATTCGTTTGCTTTGGTTTGGTTCAGTTTGGCACCGTCTTTTCTTTTTCCCTTTGAAACTCATGAGTAGACTGAAGGCCAGCTTTGAAAGGAGATGCTAGTTAGAGGAAGAGCTACAGTTTAGCTCCTTAAGGAAAAGATGGCTAAAGTATCGGATCCCTTAACTCAGTGAGCATCAAAGGATTATCTTCCACTTTGAGATTATTAAGCCAAGTGGCATTAACAACACTCGGCCTTGGCTTTGCTTTTGGATGAATTCACATCAGTTACAAGCCTTGCATTTTCATACGTGAGGGCACCCACTAACTTGATGTAAACACTAGTGCTCTATGCTGTCTGAGATTTTAGACATCTATTTCCCCATGTTCCCAGTTGTCTGCTATCTCACTCCTCCTTTTGCTCCTCTCCTCCATCTCAGCATAGTAAAAAGAAGATGGACTGTAGATGTAGTTAGGTTTGAATTCCACCTCTACCACTTCTGTGGCTATGTGACCTTTGATAAGCGAGGCAAGCTCTCTGAGTATGAGTTCCTCTCTGTACAACAAGTGTAATGAAACTGCCTCCCTCATCAGTTATTGAGGAAGGCTCCCAGGTAGCGACTTGATGAGGGGAGTTGTTCAAAGCTGGCAGCCATCAATCTATCAATGATGACTTTGCCCTGTGCCCCTCCAGCTCTGCCCTGCAAAGGGGAGTGGGAAAACAGGGTGCTGTCCCTGCCTAACTGGGCTGCTCCTCTTCACTGATGGAAGCTGACAGACCTTCCTTGACTGAGCACAGGAGGACGTGGCATCTGACGGAGCCTCGGGCAAGAACAGCAGGGAATTTGCAAGCAAATTTTCAGAGTTTGATCCAATACTCTGTAAAGCTCCAGTGAGCAATTTTTTGTGTGAGTTTGCTCAGCTGCCTGGGAGATTCTGCTTTCTTTGGTTTGGGAAATTCACACTTCTGTGCACATGCACTATTCCCAATGAGTTTCTGTGATAACTACCTACAGATTACAAACTGCAAAATTAATACCTTCACTGGCAATTCCCAATTTGAAATGTATTGTGTCTATGTACTAACCCAACAAAAGGAAAAGAAACATTTTGCCTTACTCAATCCCCCAGAAATACCAGGTGCACTTTGCCTATTCATAATATAATTAAGGGCTTTAGGTCCAAATTAAATGCATTTTCTTTTCTGGTTACTACATTGAAAGGGCTAGAATGATGAGCAGAGTGGCTTTACAAAGAATCTTCTCAATTAGTCTGTGTAGAAACCTCTGTCCAGAGTTATACAAAACCCTTTTATTCATTCCTGCCAAAAGATATACTTGCTTCACTAATGACATAACCCCTGCAAACTCTAGTTAGTTTCTAGTGGGTTTTATGAATACCCTTATGTATAATCTTATGTATAGCCCCCTGACACTGTAGGAGGAATGGACCAGGGGCAGGACCAGGGTATCTTAGCCTGATTTCCATGACTAGGAGGATCAGAAAGCAGAACCCAAAATGGACATGGTTAGAGCTCTTGCCAATGGACAGTCTTGCCATGCACTACCAAGCCGGTTCTTCACATTGCATAAGTTCCCTGGTAGTGAATCAATGGGACACATCAGAAAATGTTCACTCCTCTCGTGTCACAGAGATCTCTAAGATCCTGTTGAGGGACTGTGATACTGCAAGAAAACAACATGTAATAAGTAGCACTCATCTAGTATTTACCAAAACCCAGGCACTATTTGTAAGCTTTCTGTACAATTTAAGAGGCAACCACAGTACAAAGTAGATATTGTTATGACTCTCACCTTACCCTTGATGAAAGAAGACCTGGAGAAATAATTATGAAGTCAAGCTGTCAGTTAGGGGACCAGGACCTGAGGCCGCTGTGACACGGAAGCCAGTACTATTGTCTGGAGTCCCTAGGACTTGCTCTCCCTGCCTCTTGTTTGAAGAAGATAATCCTATGCTACATTCATTCTCTGTTTTCTGAACTTTGGATGAAGCAAGATGCACAAGGAAGGGGTTTGGAGGAGATTAAGTAGAAGTTTCCAGAGAATTAGCAAAACAAAAACAATGTTTTCAAAGGCACAAGACCCCAGAGTTCTTGAATAGTATTTTTGTGCAGCTGCTCTGTACCTAGTGTTACATAGATCACTTGATTGCACCCTCAATCTTAAGATCCCATTTACAATAGAGAAAACCGAGTCTCCGAGATGCAAAGCAGAGGTCATAGATATCAAAATCAACTACTATCTTTCATTGACTATAAGATGCCTTCAACTACAAGGTGCTCTATTTTCTATGCTGTACTCAGAAAGAAAACATATCCCAATATTGGGAGTCTAAGGGGAAACACACTTATTCACCACCACCCCACCTACACACACACACACACACAAACAGGCGCACACACAATAAGCTGAATTTACACCCTTGAAGTAAAGAGGAACAGAAAAAAATTAACATACAATAGACAACAGCAGTGAGGAAACCAACATACCTATACTACTACTACTACTACGGTATTGATTAGATAAAATAAAATAGCTCTCCCAAAATTAAAACTCCCAAATGAAATCTGCAGAGCTTTGCCGCCTGAATTCCCACCCTAAATGTGGTCTAAATAAAGCCTCAGGCAATTACATTTAAAGTGGAACTGGGGTGGTGTTGCCACCTGGTGACCATCAGAAGCAATCGCAAAGGGCCCCAGAAATAGCTCAAGATGTGAGGATACCACTGATAAACAAGTGCATTCTGTATTCAGAGAGTGAAAATGCGCTTTTTAACAAGAAGTTTACATTTCAAACTTAAAATACACATCTTAAAATTTCTAAAATATATACAGTATTTATGATCTAAAGCCTCTTCTCTTCCTCCTACCATACCCTATTTCTTGGGAGCCAGTTTGGACATAAAACTTTTTCTGTAAGGAAAAATGAAAATGTAAGCAATGATTATACCTTGCAAACTTTATAGAGAAGAAACGGCTTCATGCTGTTTGAACAATAACAAGATACATAAATGAGAGAACTCTTACCTCTTCACTTTTATGAGTGAATTATAAAGCAAAAAAATACATAAAAAGCTCCATTGGAATGTATACAAATTTTCTCACATTTCCTGTTTAAGGCCCATGAGAATTGGTATATCAGTATATAGTGCAACATATTCTCTTCTTGAGTAAATAAGAAATTGAATCCAGACTCAGGTTAAGAAGATAATTGGGTGATACTGCCTGGTCTGGGAATATTTTCTACAAATTCTAAGAACCAAATGACACAGTCCGGTTTGGATCTGACCTTTTTTCAGTGGAGTTTGAGGAGAGAAGACTGTAGCCTTCTGCTAGTTCCCTACCATCGAATTGCAAGGTGGCTCCCCAGCCCACCTCCCCCATGGTTGTTTTGAGTCAAGCTTCCGAAAAAGCATGCTCATGACGCATGTGGCTTAGCTAAGTTTGGACGAAACATTTTCCCTCCTCTTGTCCTTGGTTTCTGTGAGTAAGAAGGTTGGACAGTACCTCACCTGTCAGCAACAGGAGCTATGAATCCACAAATCCCCATGATCATGATGACTATATGCCAGTTTTGTCTGGGACAATCCTGGTTTACCTCTGCTTTCCCAGTGTCATTGTTAGTGGCACCTCATTCCAATCTATAGAGTCCCCAGTGTAGACCTCATGGCACCCAAGGATTGGATCTCAGTCAGCCTGGGGTGCCTTTCAACACGCCCTCTCCCCAGTAGCTTTATGAGGACTCTGAGCAGAACCTGGACACAGCGAGGGGACCTAGTCCATTCACAGAGTCCCTTTCAGCCCCTGCCACATTTCACAAAGCAGTCTTCTGCCCATCTTTTGTCAGGTTATTTCCCAAGGGAGTTTACAAATCTCATAAGCAATCAAAGGCTAGAACTATGGTAAAGAGATAGAAAACAACATTTTACATATTTTTAATCATATTGGATCTTTGTCAAAAAAAAGAGATGAATTTTCACTAAAAAAGTTTATACAAAACATATCAGGCAACAAGAATAAAATGAAATTTCTTCTGATCTTTCATACCAGGATAAGCACTGTGAATATTTTGGCATCTGTCAGGCTATTTTCACACCAGTGAGTCTCCATATACTTATCTATGCAATTTTTATAAAAAGGATCATTTTGTCAAATAGTACTTTGTAATATAGTGCTAATATCCTTTTCCCATACTATTAAGTATTTCATTGCAAAGTAATTTTAGAAATTATACACTACTGCATTGTACATTTTAATCATTTTCGGTTTTTTTTTCAGTTTTTCACTATTATAAATTACCAACTCTGCTGCAATGGTCATTGTCATAGTTAAATCATCCATGCAGACTCATTTATCTCCTTAGGGTAAAATCCAAAAAGTAGGTCAAGATAATGCACATTTTAAAATGCTTGAGACACATCTGAAACTTCATATGTTTTTAAAATTGTCAATTTGATAGGAAGCAAACAATGTCTCCCTAATCTTTTTTTTAATTCTGATTGAGGTTGAAGGTCTTTTGTATGTGTTTTGTTCATATTTCTCCTTTTGGGATTTGCACACTTGTCTGATGACGTTCATCTTTATCTCACTGATTTGTGAGCTTCTTTACACAGTGAGGAATGCAGCCCTCTGCAGACTCATTTCCCTTGAACCTTCCCATTTTCAGAACACTTACAGGCCGACGCCGCACCTCAATAGGCTAATCCTCCACCTAGCGGCGCCGGCACACCAGGTTCTAGTCCCGGTCGGGGCGCCAGATTCTGTCCCGGTTGCCCCTCTTCCAGGCCAGCTCTCTGCTATGGCCCGGGAGTGCAGTGGAGGATGGCCCAAGTGCTTGGGCCCTGCACCCCATGGGAGACCAGGAGAAGCACCTGGCTCCTGGCTCCTGCCATCGGATCAGCGTGGTGCACCGGCCGCAGCAGCCATTGGAGGGTGAACCAACGGCAAAAGTAAGACCTTTCTCTCTGTCTCTCTCTCTCACTGTCCATTCTGCCTGTCCAAAAAAAAAAAAAAAAAACCACTTACAAGAAGATGATGTTTCTCAGTCTTCAGTCCTCATTTCTTTTCTGGGACAAGAGTCTGAATGAAGCATAGGATGAGGAAGGAAATTAATTACAATTATTTATACATATTTCCAAACCAGAGAAACCAATCCCAAACCTTTGCTGCCTTAAAAGAACTTGATAGCATTGGAACATTTATTTGGAATGAGCTCATGAAGCTTTCTGTTCCAAAAACAATGTCACCACCTTAGAATGAGGCAGCTTACTCATCCTGAATGAAGATTAGGATGTTTGATACATAAGCTTCAAAATTTATCAGGTACTTATGTTTTACATGTGGGTCTTTGAGTAGGTTAAGTGTTCAATCAAATGTTATCAATGAAAATTAAATGCCCTTCCTTCTTTCAATGCTGATATCTTTCTGCATAATTCTGAAAATCTTTTTTCAACAGAAGTCCCCTTTTGTCCTTGTGACAAATTTATGCAATAAATTCCTCTTTGCCCTTGATTAATAGTTCTCAAACTCAAGAATCAGTGAGGAGCTTGTTTCAAATGGCCCCAACTTTCTGATTTTGAAGGAAGATGTACATTTTGAAAAACACTGTTTTGAGATTCTCTCATTGCGAAATGTCAGTCATCTTCCTCTGTTCATGGCTGAGTGTACTTGGGAAGATCACCTACCTCACATCCAGACTCAGGTTAAGAAGATAATTGGAGGATACTGCCTGGTCTCAGGATATTTTCTGCAAAATCTAAGAACCGAAAGACACAAGCCAATTTGGATCTGACCCTTTTTCAGTGAAGTTTCAAGAGAGAAGACTAAAACCTTCTGCTGGTTCCCTGCCATCAAAGATCAGCTCATATCAGAAGGTCCAAAGTGAAGATCAGTATGGCCTCCTGTAGGGTTACAGGGCATGTCTCTATATGGCTCATAATGGACCCAGAAGCACAGACTCCGAGATCAAACAGACCTTTGTTCAAATCTCACTTTGGAGCTGAAGTGGGCACAGAGGACCATTTATCAGTTAGCTGACCATTAGTAGGTACTAACAAGTCAATATCATTTTGTCATTCAACCAGACATGGCCATGCACAAGAAAAATCCTCATTTAACTTAAAAGTGTTTAGCATTTGTTAAAAGAAGAAAAAACATAGACTTGATTGCTGGGTAGATTCCTTCCATTGATGATTTGTCTCACAGATGGGGTCCTTGATCTCACTGACATGATGATAATCATCTGCCCCTAGAGGTTAGTATGAAAATTGTCATGACACTATAGTCAAGTAATAGAAGTTTGAATAAATGCACTAGATTTTCTTTTCCCTCATCCTGATTAATCTTATGCTGTTTACGTTGTGAGGCTAAATCTTCACTTAAAAATAAATCTCACACTTCTTCTAGAGCTGAGAGGGTCAATCTTAACAGGACCAGATTCCCAACCTTCATAACTCTAACCAAGGACAAACTGATAGCCTATTAGGAGGATTGTTCTCATCCAGGTCTCTGGACAATTAGAGCATAAGCAGTGATCACCTTGGCCCCCCAGATGTGTTCAAATATGTAACCATTACTTGATTGTCTTTTATCGAATGATTTGATTATTAAATTCCCTATTATTACCATCCTCCAAATGAGATGTGAAAGATAGTCTTTCTCTTTTAGGACATTTAGTGCTTGGTCATCCTTGAAGACTGTGCCTCCTGCAATGAGAACAAGCCAGCCAAGGGTTTACATCATTTCACAGGGAAGTTTCAATATGATCGGCAAGAATTGTCCTTCCTTCCATAATTATGATTCCTAGGAAGTCCATGTGACCAGTTCAGAACCTTCACTCTATTTGGTTTGTTCTCCATTTGTGTACACTCCACCAGGCATCAGATACTATGTGCTGTAGGGAGATAAAAAGCAATGTCCATCACACCCTAGGAACCTACACTTCAGCTGTATCTTGGGCTAATCATTGAACTTCCTTTCCTAAAAATTGGAATATCCATGGCTATTTCACAAGGGTGTTATGCAGATAACATACAGATAATACTAGGGGACTGCAAAAGTTCATAGGAAAAGATGAGTTTGGAGAGCAGGCATTTAGCTTAGTCTTTAAGATGCTGGTTGGGGTCAGCACTGTGGCACAGTAGGTTAATCCTCCACCTGCGGCATTGGCATTCCATATGGATGCCGGTTCTAGTTCTGGCTACCTCTCTCCCACTCCAGCTCTCTGTTATGGCCTGGGAAAGAAGTAGAAGATGGCCCACATGCTTGAGCCCCTGCACCCACGTGAGAGACCCAGAGGAGGCTCCTGGCTCCTAGCTTCAGATCAGCGCAGCTCTGGCCATTGCAGCCATCTGGGGAAGTGAACCAATGGATGGAAGACCTTTCTCTCTGTCTCTCCTTCTCACTGTCTGAAACTCTACCTCTCAAATAAGTAAATAAAAATCTAAAAAAAAAAAAAAAGATGCTGGTTAGCTTGCCCACATCCCATATTAGAGTAGCTGGGTTTGATATCTGGCTTCAGTTCCTGCTTATAACTATCTGTTATTGCAACTCTGGGAATCAATGGCAATAACTTGAATGGTTGAGTCCTTGTCACCTATGAAAAAGATCTGTATTGTTCCTGGCTCCCAGCTTTGGCCAGGTTCAGACAAGCATTTGAGAAATGAAACAGGAGATAATAGCATTCTCTCTCTCTTTCTCTCTCTCTCTCTTTCTCTAACTCTCGCTCTCACTCTCTCTCAAATAAACAAATTTTTTAAAGATTTTATTTATTTATTTAAGAAACTTAAGAAAGAGTTACAGACAGAGAGAGGGACAGACAGAAAGAGAGATCTTATATCTGCTGGTTCACTCCGCAAATGGCTGCAACTGCTAAAGCTGGGCAGATCCAAAGCCAGGAGCCAGGAGCTTCTTCTGGGTCTCCCACACAGGTACGGGGGCCTAAGCACTTGGGACATCTTCTGCTTTCTCAGGCCATAGCAGAGAGCTGGATCAGAAGAGGAGCAGCTGGAACATGAACTGAGCTAATATGGGATGCCAACACCACAGGCAGAGTCTTAACCCACTAAGCCACAGCGCCAGCCCCAAATAAGTAAACTTTTAACAGGCAATTTTGTTTTGATACAAAAAGCTG
This sequence comes from Oryctolagus cuniculus, assembly GCF_051225735.1. NCBI lineage: Eukaryota > Metazoa > Chordata > Mammalia > Lagomorpha > Leporidae > Oryctolagus > Oryctolagus cuniculus. The sequence continues at coordinate 156,855,161 of NC_142872.1, read as the reverse complement.
GAATCCATGAATAGGTATTTCATTATACTCAACTTCCATGAACTGTTTGAAGACCCCTCATATCTGTGTATTTAAAAAAAATTACAGCAATATAAACTTACCTTTTTTTCTTTTTTGATAGGCAGAGTGGACAGTGAGAGAGAGACAGAGAGAAAGGTCTTCCTTTGCCGTTGGTTCACCCTCCAATGGCCGCTGCAGCTGGTGCTGCGGCCGGCACACCGTGCTGATCCGAAGGCAGGAGCCAGGTGCTTCTCCTGGTCTCCCATGGGGTGCAGGGCCCAAGGATCTGGGCCATCCTCCTCTGCACTCCCGGGCCATAGCAGAGAGCTGGCCTGGAAGAGGAGCAACCGGGACAGAATCCGGCACCCCAACCAGGACTAGAACTCTATGTGCTGGCGCCGCAGGCAGAGGATTAGCTTATTGAGCCGCGGTGCCAGCCATAAACTTATCTTTTAACTGAATTTTCCATGCACTTTTTTTGAAGTGTCCTTATTAAGTGCCTCAGAGGCTAATGCAGGGATGTCACAAGTAAATTAGTATTTGTCGATCACTTGCCAACTTATCATGAATATTATATATATATATATATATATATATTTGATTTAATTATTGCAACATCCTGACCTGAAGGTATTCACTTTACTATTTGGCAAGTGAAGAAGACGCAGAGAATGTGAGCAGTTTTCCAATACTCACACCTGTAGAAGGCAACAGAATTAGCATTCAAATCAAATTCACTGTGTCACCTAGTCCAGACTGTACTATCACAATGAAAGATCCTACCACATCTTCATAGGACTGTTTCCCATACCTTTGGGAATGGGTTGATAATGTAGCAAGTAGCATGTGTTGGAGGGGTTATGAAGCAATGCATGAGGCAAATACCTTAGAGGCAAAAAAAAATGGCAAAACTGAAATCATGAACATTTCTTTTATCCCCTTTTCACTCTGCACACACAAAAACATACACATATGTCTATACAATATACCCAAGCAATCTAAAGCATTGTCCTTGAAGAATCCAAAATTTTGATAAAAATAGACTAAAACAAGTGCAAATCACCATGGCTAACCATGCCCCTGTGAAAGTCAGTTAAGTGAATGAGTGGACACATGAATCACCATTTCTCTTAGGATAGAAGGAAGAGAATTATGATTCCTTGAACTCACAAGATGTGTAAGCTGTGACTTCCACGCAAAGTCAAATCAGTTCAAGCATTCTAGAGTCAGTTGTGTGAATGAATGTTTTCAAGCAGCAGCAAAACCAGTTTGGCCCAACAATAGACCAAAGTAAAGATAAGCTTCAGTTTTTACATGGAAATCAGCTACTAGATTTTGCCCATTTTTTTGTGTGATAACAACTATCACAAACAATACTTGCCATGAACCAAGTTCTGTGCTGAATATTTCCAAAGTTTTTATTTAACATGACTTTGTTTTCCCCACCAGCAGCCACATAAAAACAAGGAATTGCCACACATGGGAATCTACATAATCCTTCAGCCAATGGAGTACAACGGGCTCTTATCTAAGTTAGAATTTCTCAGTTTTCTCTGTCCCCTTTCAAGAAAATCAGAGTTAAAGGGAGGCTTAAAGATTTGAAGAAAAATGCACCATAAACTTCCAAATGTTTTATTTCTCTTCCCACCAACTCCTATTAGATTTACAATGATTGCATTAAGATGATCAAGAAGGCAAGTGGCAAAGAAAAGAAGGCCAGGTACAAGGATAAAATTTCTGATGGATTAGGATGCTAGACTCTGGAATAAGACATTGAGAATAAATACAGATTTTTATCTTCAGGACATTTAGACCTTATTGAACCATTCCATTTCTTATTTAGATGCATAAAGTGAGACCATAAAACTTAAACTACATGGTCATGGCTATTTTTTGCATTTTTCTATGTCAGATACTTTGCTGATATGTTTTGTGATTTTATTTTTACTGTAATATCAGACTACTCTTAAGCAGCTTGTTGTTCTACTCAGTCCAAAAACAGTATGAATAGTTCATATTATTGTACCCATTTTCAAGATAAGGAAACAAAAATAGAAAACTTAGTGAATCTGTTCAGGATTGCATAGCTGGTAAGTGCTGGATTTGCATTCAAATACAGGTAGTCTAGCTATAGAATAGTCCATGTCAGGTGAGGACAGAACAGATGCAAAACAAGGGGGGTCTAACTTTGGCAGGCAGGAGCAAACAACTAATCTAATATCACTATGAATCAGAATTTTCAGACTTTCACAAGTCAAGAGGAAGTTAAATGAATCACCACTCAATCCCAGTACCCTATCAATCCGAGCTAATGAGGAATGTTCTTTTCATAGTCCTGTTTTCCTTACATTTTCAAAATAATAAAGGACTCCATTCTGAAACCCTATATTTTATATTTGATTGACAGCAACTTCACAACTATAGGGCTCTTCTGTAGTGTCGCTATGCTAGACGCTGGATTTCATACATGAAAATAATCAAATGTTTTATTATTGCAATAGCTGTGACTTGTATTAATGTCCCCATTTGACAGGAAAAAAAAAAAACAGAAGTGAGGTTCAAAAAATTGGCTTTGTTCACAGGAAAAGACTTGCAGGTTTGGAGGAAAAGCAAGCCTTCTTTCTCTTCACACAGCTTACCATCTGAAGAAAAAGGAAAACATGAAACCATATGCACCTTTAATCTGGGCAAATAAGGATTCTGTGACTTTTTTCAAGCCATCACCAAGAAATATTCAGGAAAGGGTTCACAGAGCCTCAGGTTTAGTATCTATAGGAAAGACTCTTTTCATAGTGAGGACCGGCCAGCGATGGAAAGGGACTCTTCACAAAGGAGTAAGTCTCTGGCTCAGGCACTGGGAGTACCTAGGAATATTTAACATGCTATGGCCCAGCTTACAAAGAAACCCACTTCCCCAGACAAAGCAGAGAAGATCAGCTGAGGATTATCAACATCCATGTGAGTAGACAACAGGGATGTTACGGAGAGGATCTCTGAAGTGGGAAGGTGATGGTCCCCTACAAGTCTAAGAGGCTGTGAGGGCTAGTGACAGTGACAGAAAGTAAAGATGAAGATGCTGACAATAAAAAGGGGAAGCATGAAGTACACCCAAGATAACTGTTATTGGTTGTTGCTGTTGTTTGAAAAAATACCATCAACAAATCCATATTATGAAGCCAGTTTGAAATTATCAGTCAGCCAGCAAAAAATAATTATATCTTGTGCAATTGGTTGTTAGAAGGAATTCAGGCATGTCTCTTCCTTTGAATGTACTACTTTGTGTATATTTTCAATGATGTGATATATGTGAGGTAACATGAGAGGTTTCATTTAGTTAATTTTAAGATCTTTTACTCTTTTAAAAAATCAATCCTTCCTTCCTTCTGAAAGATTAATCTTCAGCTTAAAAATTCCAAGATGGTTCAGGAGACAAGGCAGGAAAAGGGAAGTCCACATTCAGTTCTGACCTTCCAGAAGGTTTTAAGCTCAGCAATGGAATTACTAAGTACTCTGAGTAATGGAAATAACGTTATTATTATTCCTCAGGGCCACCTCTATCAGACAACCAAAGGGCGTCAAACACATTGGTCTCTCAGTCTTGGTTTCTCTATGAAATGAAAGGGCTACATTTTTTAAATCTCTTAGGCTACTTTCTATTCTAAGATTCTGTGAACTCATTTTCAATAGTTTAACAAAAATAGAGGCAGAAAGACTCCTGGGCAAATAGTTCCCCATATCCCTAAACAAATCGAGAAAGAAAGCAAAATCCCGAGCTTGACTTACATTTACGTGTGAAGAAAGTCACTGTGGTTGTGTTTTCTACTGTTCTGTTAAAATGATATTAGTTCAAAGTGAGGCAAAAAACTGGATAAGCTCATGCAAAGTTCCCCTCCCATACCACCTTCATTTTGAATGAGATTGTATCACACTGAAAGATAATGTTCCATTAAGATTATAAGATACGGATTCTTGTTTGTTTATCTGTTTTAAGATTTAACTGCTTTGTTCCTTCTTACTGTTTCCCCCAACCCCAAACTCTCCTCAAACTTAACTCTTCCAAAAACTCAACTCTGTTGCAAAGTAATTCATTTGCTCTCTCTCTCTCTTTTTAATTACAGTATTCTCAAATGAGGGATGAAGTATTCAAGTCAAACTTAGTCTGTGCATTTATTGTTCTTCTATTTATCACGACAATACAAAGTTTGCTTCCTTCTTCAAGGTAAGTATAAAAGGACTAAGTTATCTGGTCAATGTCTTAGAGATGGTGTTGTGCACCTGGAGTCAGCCACTTGACCTTTTCAAGGGACCAGTATTTAAAATGACAAGACAAGCCAGCGCCGCGGCTCACTAGGCTGACCCTCCACCTTGCGGTGCCGGCACACCGGGTTCTAGTCCCGGTCGGGGCACCGGATTCTGTCCCGGTTGCCCTCTTCCAGGCCAGCTCTCTGCTGTGGCCAGGGAGTGCAGTGGAGGATGGCCCAAGTACTTGGGCCCTGCACCCCATGGGAGACCAGGATAGGCACCTGGCTCCTGCCATCGGATAGGCGCGGTGCGCTGGCCGCAGCGCGCTGGCCGCGGCGGCCATTGGAGGGTGAACCAACGGCAAAGGAAGACCTTTCTCTCTGTCTCTCTCTCTCACTGTCCACTCTGCCTGTCAAAAAAAATAAATAAATAAATAAATAAAAATAATAAAATGTCAAGATACACAGTTCACATCAAAATGTTTGACAACTGCAGTGTCTATTCTGATCATCCTACCCTGAATAATAGTCTTATTATTCTGCCAAGGCAAGAGTCTTTCCCCAGTCAAAATAAAAATGCCACAAAAATCAGAATAGGCTCCACTCTCACTGGACATAGCACTCATGAACAAGGAAACTGTTACAGCCATTTATTTGTTCATTTGTTAATGTGAGTGATTCACAGATACAATATCATTGCTTCTTGGGTCAGCAAAACTGGCACTTCAATAATAGTACAAACGTCTGTATGTGTACTGTTCCAGATATTTTACATACAATTACACATGAATCCTCATGGCAACCCTAGGCACAATGGTTATAGCCACATTAAAGAGGAGAGAACTGGAGCTCAGACTGGTGAATGCAGTTGCCCAGATTCTCAGTTGAATCATATTGCAGCCTAGCCTCACGCCCAGCAAACCTAACCCTAAAGCCTCAGTTCCTCATGCTTGTTAGACACATGCTTATATCACACAAGTTTTAGGTGTCAAACCCAGAAATTGAGCCTAAATCTGGATTAGTCCAATAACCCTCCCTTTTCCTGTTTCCTGTCTTGCAAGCTAGTTCCTGATTGCTTTCTGGGTTAAATTTTTTCTTCCCAAATTTATCATGAGTTTTCTCTCATGTGGTTAAAAATAATTAATTTTTAAAATATGCATTATAGACAAAAGTATTTATCACAGACAAATATCTATTACATGCTAGCCCCTGAGCATGATGTAATTTTGCAAAAGGAAATCTCTAGCCTGTGAGATATAATTTAGAAGGAGACGGAGACATTAAAAATGGCTCGCAATTACCAAGGATTTACTATATGCCAGGAAAATGCTAAATCTTTTGCATGGATTTTCTCAGTAAAGCCTCAAAGATAAGCATTATGAGAGGCAGCATTTCTAATACCCATTTGATGGATGAAGATTTATCCCAGGTCACACCTCTATAAAACATGTCAGCTGGAATTTGGACCCAGGGCCAAAGTCTTCGCTTTTGACAACGTAACTGCCTTGTATCACAATCAGTAATTCATTCCAACTGGATTGTGCAAGGAACTATTTGCAGAAAAGCCATCATTTTGAGTTGAGTAGAATGAAGGAATAAGAATGGAAGACAAATCTCATTTAGGAAACATCACTGGCAAAGTGGAAAGCGTGTCCTACAAAAATGCAAGGAACCATGAAAAGGATTCAGAAGCCATATTAAAGATCTGTCCAAAGATGAACATTCGTCACTGTCCAGAGATGAACTTTGACTTTGACTGAACTTTGATTGAACTTCACTGTAGATAATTATTCAAACATTCAACAAAAACCCAGCAAATGTTGTGAGTTTATAGTGATAGTTTTTAAAGTTGAAAATTTGGGGTGAATGATAGGAAACTGATTACATTATCTTGCAGATTAGTGAACAGATGAAGCAAGTATTTTTTTTTTCTGTTTCCCATATGAACTGTACCTTAAAAAGAAAAATCATGAAAGTATCCAGGTCAATAATTTTTAAATAAATTTCATAGCTAAAATGTCACCATATGCCAAATCCCCCTCACCAAGAATTAATGGATCTGGGAATTGAACATCAAAGGAACTTCAGCACAAAATGGAGAGACAACCATAGCTCATGATGGAAGAACAGGAGAGGGATTAAGCCCAAGTCTGATCAGGCTTTTGAATCCAGATTCCGTTTGGCAGGAATTACAGAGCACAGAGGGTATTGAATGAGTGGCCCCAGTGAAATCCAGACAGCAGCAAAAGCACATATTCTTCAATAAATAAGTTGCAAGGAAAATAAAGGGAGAGAGAACTTAGTTTTGTTCAAGATTTAAAAGGGAATTTAAATTTGATTTTTAAAAATGAGTAAGAATAAACTATAACATTCAAGAATGGATGATAAAACTATCCAGAAACGGAAAGTGATTAATTGGAGTTGGTAGAAAGGATTGGGATTGGGACAGGGCACACTGATGGGCCTTGGGTGTGCTCTGCAGGGTCTATTTCAGGAGCCAGGAGTTGTTACACAGGCAAACACTTCATAACTAGTTAAGCTGTGTTTTTGTGTGGTTTTCTTGATGCCTCATTTTACAATTTGAAGAAGTTCTTGGGAGTAGGCATTTAACCTGGCAGCTAAAACACTTGTGTCCTAGCATCCCACATTGGAGTCCCTGGGTTCAGCTCCTGGCTCTGACTCCTTATTCCAGCTTCCCACCAATGCAAATCCTGAGAGGCAATGGAAATGGCTCAAGTAATTGGTTTCCTCTTAACCATGTGGGAGACCTCAATTGCATTCCTAGTTCCTGGATCCAACGCAATCTCTCGCTCTCTCTCTCTCTCTCCCCCCTCTCTCCCCCTCTCCCTCTCTCCCTCTCCCTCTCCCTCTTTGTCTGTGTGTGTATGTGTGTGTGTGTTCACTCTCTCCCCCTCCACGTGTATATGTATGTATTTGAGTGTCTGCCTCTCTGATAGGCTTTAAAGTTTTTTAAGTCTTAGAGAGAGAGAGAGAGAGAGAGAAGGCCTATGTACTTCTGCCAAAAGTGTGCTAGGAAAGTCTTCCAACAATAGCCATTGAAAGTTTATTATGTACCAGAACATATCTCTGAACAAAAAGGGGACAAAAAATTCTTCTGGGACGCTACATGCATATATGCATATGAAATACAGAAGGGTACTAGGGAGCACCAGGAGAGAATGGGTTCTCTGACTATCCAGGAGCCTGTGAGAATCTGGGAAAGGGGATCTTGGAACAGACCTGTGAATGTTGGTGGAGTCTTGTCATAGTCACACAAGCTTTCTGGACCCCCTCTTCACTTCTCTCTGTGGGGAAGTGGGAGCCAAGAGGATTGTGGTATTAACTTTCTCAACAAACATCTCTGAACACCTACTATGTGCCATCTGTGCCAGTTGAGACACAGTCAGGGCCTTGCAATCATGAAGCTTACAAGACAATAGGGATAAAAGGCAATCAGATGAGCAGCTGTGACAGGGCATTCACAATCACGATAGGGAAATGATAAGATGGGATAGGATATATGGGTGGGAGTGAGGAAAAGAGATCAAGGTGGGCTTCCCAGAGGAGGTGACAGTGGCTGTGCAAATGCCTCCTGAAGGAGCTCTCTAGGAGGCAGAAGAGGACAGAGGAGGACTGGGGGCATGCCACCTTCCCATATGGCATGAGCAGGGAGGGAATCCAGCCCTGGCATCCTGATTCCTGGATTCACAGAGAGAGAGGCCCAGAATTTTACCCAGCAGCCAGCCAGCAGAGTTTCCTGATTTCCTGGGTTCAAGCTGCAGCCTGGAATTGAAATACAGCCAGGGCCCAACCTCACCTACTTAGTGAAGGGGAAAACCTGACAATGAAGGAAATTTCAAAGCTGAGCTTGGACCAGCCAGTCCACCTGTTGTGGGAATTGGGAGGCTCATTTGCCCCAGACACGTCAAAAACTCGCTTTAATATGTGATGGTTTCCTCGCCAACTCATTTTCTTTCTGATTGATGTTTGCACCGAGGCAGATGGTGGGTGCCTCTCCTTCACATTTCTTCTGGCATGGGTTTTTTAGCAGATGAGGCCATCTCTACTCATAGGACCACAGCTAATCCCCAGCCCCCAAAGCAAAGTTAGTGAACCCTACAAAGAAAGACAATACCCAGTGCCATTCTTTCTTTTCCACATGCACATAGACTTTGCTCTGAGGAGAGCAAACTCTGGAAAAACACTTTAAAAGATTTTTTTGATTACATAATAATGTATCTTCAATGTACCAGAGAGGCAGACAGACAGAAATGATGAAAGAGGAGAAAGGGAGGTGGGTAGTGAGCAAGGGAAGGTCAGAAGGAAGAGAAGAATGAAAGAGGCACTGGGTCTTATTATTTTCTGTTAATCTTACCAGCTATATGTAAGCATGTAATCTCTCTGAGGCCTCAGTTTCCTTATCTGTAAAATGGAAACAATAATGCCCATTTTTGCAGTATTGCAGGAAGAAGTAAATTAGCCATGTTCATTTTTAGCAAATTTTGGTCCCTTTTCCCTTTCTAGGCCATAGAATTTTCACCTGTTCAAAGGTCTGTGAATGTGTATCTCTAAGAGTTGCAACAAGGCTCAGAAGCTCTCTGCGCATTCTAAAGTGTCTCTCAAATGTCATCTTTCGGTGTGATCTGAGATTCTGTGTCCTAGTGCACCGCAAACTACCATATGCAGTTGCTCACTGCTCCCTGCCTCCCCAGCAAACGTCAAAGCATGATATCAACCCAAACCCTGCTCTGAAGACAGACTGCAGGGAGTGATTAGCACTTAATGTCTAGAAAGGATTTGGTAGAGCTGTTTGCCAATTCCTTGTCATTCTTTTTGAGACTCAGTTTCAGAAATGAAAGGTTTTCTTGCCTTTAATGTGCACCAACAATGCAAATGCAAATTCAGAACCCCTGGATGCCTGAGTAGCTCTATAATTAGATGAAATTTACAACACGACGTTATAATGTTTATGTGTGCAGAAATAAACGAAGACGGAGGAGCTGCTGCAGAGTTTTCCAGAGGCATTTTACTTTGCTAACCAAGGTACTCAGTGCCAGTATCTTGCTTCAAATGCCTGTCTTGTAATTAATACTTTTCCCATAGAACCTTAAAGTTCCTCGTTTTTCCCAAATTTCACTATGAACACAGGAAAAGGACCAATATTTTGAGTTCTTACTAAATGGCTTTATTACTAGATTTAGCTGCTGAGCCTCCTTTCAAAGGCAAGCTTAAAAATCTTGATTTCACATATTTAAAAACTATGCTCAGAAAGTTCCTTACCTTACCCAAGCCATGCTACAGTTCTGATTTACAACTTCAGGTTCAAGTACACATAGCTCTGCTCTTAGAACTGAACCATACCTGCCTATCTTTCCTCTCCCTTCTGCAGCAAAGCTAGGAAGTCATTTAATACTGGGTCATGATTCAAGTGGATTCCGTGAAAGAATTTTCTCACACGGCCCTACAGCATTCTCTGCTGACCCTTCCTATTCCCCAAAGAGTATACAAAAGCCCAACAGCTAAATGAGCAACATAGTGTCAATTTTATAAACTTCTGAGCAGGTGCCTAATAGCCCAGGCAACACTGCAGTAAAAGCTAGAATTTAGAGTGTGATTCACCTGCTCCATGAGGAACCCCTTGAAAATGCACCTACCCTTAGACCCTGCCTTGAAACTCATGTGAGATCTTCACACTGTGGTGCTGACCAAGATCAAACAAAGACACGGCCATCAGTGCCAGAACTGAGTGAGGTGCGCCTGAGAAGGTGTGCATCTATGCCCAGGGCCAAGGCTAAGCCGATCTGGGCCTCCTTGCCTAAAGGAAGACATACTCAGCCTCCCCCTTAGGGCAGATCAAGGCTCTGGCTTCTGCATCAGCCCCATGGAGCTAAGAGGAGGAGAGGATAGGTGTCTTAACTGTGCATGAACACTAACCTTTGACAGTGATCCTATTCCTCTGAGCACCCTAGACAGGTCTGGATTAGTACTTGCGCCTGCCTGGAGAACAGAGTAAGCGGGGAGAGAGCAAACCTGGGAGTGCAGGCAGCGGTCCTCTTCCCTGTAAAGGCCGGTGAGGAGAGGAACAGAGCCTTCTCTACCCTCACAAAGTATGTCAATGGCATTCATTGAGCACCTTCTGTATACTAGCACTGTGCCAGGTGTCACAGAAGTGTCCAAAAGAAATCTGAGACCTGCAGGATAAATATGCCCAAGTTAAGTGCAGACACATTGCATTGCCTTTGGGACAGGCTGCATTTATTTCAATATGGCCTGGGCCTGGAGTACTGAGACAGAGAGAGAGAGAAAAGGTAGGAGTGAGAACCAAAATCAGTTTTCTAAGGTCCTTGCACAAGGGAACTTCAGAAAGTTCATGGAAATTTTCAATTGAAAGATTATTTGGGTACAAAAGAATTTGAAATCCAAACAAGTTTTCCCATAATATGCACTTTTCCATAAACATTCTGAAAGCCCCAGGATACCATGCTGACACCATAGACTTTAGCTGATAGTGGTCACCATGTAGACTTCAGAGGCCCTGCCAAGCAGCTTTCAGACTTGCCTTCCTCGGGTTTGCTTCTGCCTCACACCTGAAACAAGACATCCTTATTCTCCATTCTCCATGGCTGCCTCACGTTATTGAGACACATCAGCCTTGGAAGTTGCCCCTCCTCTCGTGGGGCTGCCTGACAAAGCGATTGCCTGCCTTCTCCTTGCTTTGCCTCCCCTGGGTACCCAGGAATAATGGAGCATTGTCAGGCAGTGCTATTGCAGTCTGCTTTGGGGGAGGCTTCCCATCTGCCTGAATCCCTCTGGGGACATACTGCTGCACAAACCTTCTGTTTGTATCTACAACTCCCACAGAGATTTCTTGTCAAGGTGATCCACAAAATCAAAACTGTGCAAATGAAAAAGAACAAAACCCTCCAACAACAATACCTGGGGCTGTGGAAGCAATCATATCCCAGCCTTCAAGTTGCTTGACCAGGAAGAAGGAATGGACACTCTTGGCTACCCACACCTTGTAAATTCCTTATCCCTGGCTGCCCTAAACACATTTCCCAAATTCCCTTTGCTGCCTTCTCTTCCAGTCCATTGTCTCCTCCCTCAGTCCCATCCTGCATCCTCTGTCTTTTTACTGTCCATTCCCTCCTTGGACAAGTCCTTCCACTCACAGAATCTCCAGCCACCCCTGTTCACCCAAGCTGTTCACTCACAAATATCCCAGTGGGTGATCCACAAGGGCCAAACATTTACATTCCCCTGAATCAAATCCACCGGCCCCTGTGCAAACTAGCTGCTCTCCCTATACTGACCAGGTACGATGGTAAAAACATTACTGACACTCCTGACTTCCGTCTCTTCAATACCCCTGTGCACACAGCTGGAAATTTCCCCACACTTTTTCCTGCCTTTCCCAATATCAGTGCTGTTGCCCCAGGCTCATCCTGGTTAACCCATGCCACTGTTAATTTAATCTTCTAAGCATGTTTCCTCTTCAGTGCATCCTCCACCTCCTACAATAGTTGTCTTTCAAATACAAGTATCTGATCAGGTCATTCTCTCATTAGACATCTGAAACATGTGCACATCACCTATAGGGCCATAGTTCCATAGCACAGCATGTATTATGCCTTATCCCCTCCTGTCCCACAGCCTCAGCACCTGGATTATTGGAAACCCCTAAAAACACTGGTCATTCTCATTCCTCTGATGTTTTGTTCATGTTCCCCACTTTGAACCTTCTCTTTATTTTTAAACCCCAATCTTTAACCCAAATATCACCTCTTTTGTGAAACTCCCTTACCTCCCTTCCCTGTTTTCTGTAATTCTCCATAGATCACAGCACATTATATGGTAGCTCATCAGTAGCACACCTCCATCCCACTCTGGACCATGATCTCCTAGAAGGACGATGCATCCTTTATCCCAGTACCCCTGATGCCACCACTGTGCCTGGGGGGAAAACCTGTGAATGAACAGTTATTATGGCAAAACCACAGAAGGAAAACAGATGACTGCATGCGTGGGAAACTCACCAGATACTGTTAGTCACCAAGGTGATTAGAATGGCAGGATGGCAGAGCAGAGTAGACTTTAAATCCTAACTGTAACACTTACCGAATGAATGGCCCCTGGGAAGTAATGCCTTCCTTCTGAGCCTTACGTCTTCATCTAAAACACAGAGGGAATGAGAAAGAGAGAGCGATCAAAACACAACCTAGGTGTGTTCTTAGAACTAGAAATGAGAATATAGGAAGTGCTCAACATAGATCCTATAGCACATGGTCAGACATCAATACATTAGTTATACTAGTTTTATTCTAATAAATTAGCAAGTTCAGACAGGACAATATTAAGAGATAATGAGAGAAGACATAGGTCCAATTTAATTCACTAAACATCAGGCAGTAGGAGAGATGAAAGCCAGATGAATGACCTTCAATTCATGAAATAAATAGCAGATATAAAATCTCCTGGGGCCGGCTCTGTGGTGTAGCACATAAAGTGGTAAAGCCACCACCAGCAGTGCTGGCATCCCATATGGGCACCGGTTCAAGTCCCTGCTGCTCCACTTCCGATCCAGCTGTCTGCTATGCCCTGGGGAAGCAGTCCCAAGTCCTTGAGCCCCTGCACCCTCATAGGAGGCCCAGAAGAAGCTCCTGACTCCTGGTTTCAGATGGTGCAGCTCCAGCCTTTGTAGCCATCTGGGCAGTGAACCAGTAGATGAAAGACTTCTGTATCTCTCTCTCTCTCTGCTTCTGCCTCTGTGTAATTCTGCCTTTCAAATAAATACATAAATCTTTAAAAATAATTCCCAGCATATCTATCAAGGTATACTTTATTACCTGTACCAGACTGCTGGCTGAAACTAGGTGAAAAATATTGGAGATGTCAGTGTAGGACATGAATGACTGGACATTCGATAGAGAACAAGAAATGAATTCCCAAAGAGAAGGAGCTGTAGGTCCCTGAGTTGCTAGGAATATTCTGACGCTCAGCAGAGGCGCGCAGCAGACAGATTACCATGTGATAGGGCTTTAAAGAGACCTTGAAAGTTGAAGCACAAGCTTTGGAGTGATGCTTGGATAGGGATGGATTCTCCTCACCCACGTCACAACTGGCATACAGGATATTCCATGCCATCACTAACCAAACCAGGCAACATGGAACCAGTGCCAAGTCTAGTTCTTGGCATAAGGGTACTCGTCTTGAACGGGAAAGCACATATATGTTCCTCCCATAGCCATGATATTGAAATAAAATTCCAGTGATGTGTTGCCTTAGTAGCAGTTGCCTAGTGAGAAAAGTGAATGATAAAAGAAGAGGGAGACATAGACAGCAGCTATAAATCAAGCCAAATATTTAATGCTTATTGTAAAGTTTCTCAACAGAGACAGTATTCTCCTGATGGATGTAATAAAAAAAAAATCTCTTGCACACAGTGCTTATCTTGAACAAATAGAACTTTGGAAGAAGTAATGGGTGCAGGGGTGGGGAAGAGAGATCATGGGCATAACCACAGTTTTGCACCACAGGTGGAGATCAGATGCTTGGTCCCCTGTGACCCAGTGTTCTGTGTTTCCCCACAGAGTGATGCCAATGACCATCCAGTTCTCCATTCTGATTATGCTGCACTCAGCTCTGGTCCTGATCACCACAGCAGAGGATTATAAGTGTTTGCCCCTGGTCCTGAGGAAAACTTGCTGTTGGATTAACGAGAACTACTTGGCCCGGAACGTCATCATCTTTGCCTCCATCTTGATTAATTTCCTGGGAGCCGTCCTAAATATCGTAAGCATCTCAAGTCCTCCAACCCTCTGTGTCTAGTGTACAGTGGGATCAAAAGTTTATGGAGCCTATAGCTTATTGCATTTCCCTTCCTTAGTAACAGCTACCCTTATGATCCTGTCCAGCCCCAAACAGAGTGACAGAGAACAAAGATGTGGCTACTGTCTGTTGGAAAATTGTCTTTTTCCCAGTGCAGGAGTTATCTACTCCAAAGGAACTCCAAAAGCCCTTCAGTTTCCCTACTCTTGGGCCAATCCATTATAATTTTATAAGCATCACTATTCACTTATTCCCAGTACCTACCTACTATGTGCCATGCACTGAAGGAGAAGCTTTGTGTATTTTTCGTATTTAATCCTCACAGAAACCCCGTGAGGTAAGTCTCATTATCCCCACTTTATGGCTGAAGAAACTGAGGCTCAGAGACATGAAATAACTTGCTAGTGAGGTCTGTCTGACTCCATGACCCACACGCATTCTCATATACTAAGTGATCTCTTGGAGTGGGAGTGGGGTGGGCGACGTGGACATAATAGAGCTGCCACTTAATGAGCACCTGCTATGTGCCACAGGTAGGTATTATCATCCCTGTTTATTGGATGAGGAAATGGCATTTGGGGAAGATTGAGTATCTCAACTCTGGCTTTCTCACAGTGCATAGCTGATGTGACACATAGATGAAATCCCGACCGCTGTGACACGTCACTGTTGTTAATTTGGTGACCCTCGTTGTAACGATTTCACTTTCTCTCTGGAATGGTGCCAGGGTAGCTATAGGTCTTGTCCGTACATACACAAGCAGTCTGTGTGTCCATGACTCAGGCAGCTGGATGTAAGAGGTGACTTCTCTGATTCCACGTCTTAAACTTGGCCCAGGGAGACGGGCTAGTTAGGAAAATCACCATTGAGTGAAGCTCGGAGAACCCTGTAGTTTATCACAATTGAAATGAAAGTACCTAGGATCTTGATCACAGGCTGCCTCAATGATGCGTCAGATATTTCCAGGGTACGGGATTTGGAAATAAGCCGGCTGGCTCTAGGACAGGGCAACCACTGGGGCCACCCTTGCCACAGGCGTGTGTTAGGAAGAGCAAAGGCTTTGGAGTCAGATAGACCTGCCTTCAAATCTCAGCTCCACCAGTCACCAGCTCAGTGACCCTGACAAGTTACTTTACTTCTCGGAGTTCCGTATTTTTCAGTTGTAAAATGGGGATTAACACAGCAGCTCCATCACAAGGTGGCTGTGAGGCTTTGTACAAAGTGTCTGGCACAGAGAAGGCACTGGGCCAGCAGTAGTTGCTCTTTTCCAAGTGCCACAAAATCTCCAACAGCTACTTCTGTCCTTGAAAATGCCCATCGCCCACCACATTAAGAGTCTTCCTGGAAAAAGTGTCCCTTACGATCCCCAAATGCGCCCTGCTCTTTATCTGGAGACAGGCCATGAACTCACCCTGGACTTCTCCCACCATCTTCCTCTCTCTTCCAAGCCCCACATGCACACGCCAGTGACCCTGTGTGATGGGGCCAACTGAGCAACTAGCTTCAACCAGCTTGCAAAAGCTTTTTCTGAGCCAATACTCATTTTCTAAATAAAAGAGAGCAACGCTGGTCCTGCCATTCTGAAACCAACCCCCTCCAGGGCCCAGTCCACCCCAGCTGTGCTGAGGCCCAGCAGCTGATAGCACACTGCTCCGTTGCCAGCACTCACACTGACTTTGTTGTTCCTGTGTGTTTTTGTTTTTTTTGTTGTTGTTGTTCTTTTTTTTTTTTTAATCCGCAGCTGTGGTGTGATTTTGACAAGTCGATACCCTTGAAGAACCTGACTTTCAATTCCTCAGCTGTGTTTACAGATATCTGCTCCTACCCAGAGGTATTTATTTATGGGCTCCCCATGATGAGAGTCGGACAGAGATAGCCCTGCCGGCTCCAAGTATACAGAAATGGCTAAAGAGCCCACAAAAGCACCCAAGAGACCATTTTGCTTCTCCTCTCTCTTCCTCCTCCCCTCTCTTCCTCCCTTTTGCTGCCTTCCCTTCCCCCTGACGTCATCTGTTCTTCTTTCCTGCTCCCTGCTCTCCTTTTTTCTCACCTCCACCCTTTCCCTGTCCCTCTTCCTTCCCCCCTCTTCTTATTCTTCCTGCTTTGCTTTTCCCTCCACCCGTTTTCATCTTTTCCTTTGCTACTCACTTCTAGTAACTCTTCTGCAAAATCCGATAGTGGAATGTGCTGTCGCCTCCATTATGAAACAGAGTTGTTGCTCACTGTTTGCACTGAAAAAGGAAGGAAGGAAGGAGGAAAGAAGGAAGAAGGAAGGGAGGAAGGGAGGAAGGGAGGAAGAAGGAAGGGAGGGAGGAAGAAGGAAGGGAGGGAGGGAGGGAGGGAGGAAGGGAAGAGGGAAGGAAGGAAGGAAGGAAGGAAGGAAGGAAGGAAGGAAGGAAGGGAGGAAGGAAGGAAGAAAGGGAGGGAGGAAGGAAGGAAGGAAGAAGGAAGAAGGAAGGGAGGAAGGAAGGGAAGAGGGAAGGAAGGAAGGGAGGAAGGAAGGAAGAAGGAAGGAAGAAGGAAGGGAGGAAGGAAGGGAAGAGGGAAGAAGGGAGGAAGGAAGGAAGGAAGGAAGGAAGGAAGGAAGGAAGGAAGGAAGAAGGAAGGGAGGAAGGAAGGGAAGAGGGAAGGAAGGAAGAAGGAAGGAAGAAGGAAGGGAGGAAGGAAGGGAAGAGGGAAGAAGGGAGGAAGGAAGGAAGGAAGGAAGAAGGAAGGGAGGAAGGAAGGGAAGAGGGAAGGAAGGAAGGGAGGAAGGAAGGAAGGGAGGGAAGAAGGAAGGAAGAAGGAAGGAAGGAAGGGAAGAAGGAAGGAAGAAGGAAGGAAGAAGGAAGGGAGGAAGGAAGGGAAGAGGGAAGAAGGGAGGAAGGAAGGAAGGAAGGGAAGAAGGGAGGAAGGAAGGAAGGAAGGAAGGGAAGAAGGGAGGAAGGGAGGAAGGAAGGAAGGGAGGGAGGGAAGAAGGGAGGAAGGGAGGAAGGAAGGAAGGGAGGGAGGGAGGGAAGAAGGAAGAAGGAAGGGAGGGAAGAAGGAAGGGAAGAAGGAAGGAAGGGAGGAAGGAAGGAAGGAAGGAAGGAAGGAAGAAGGAAGGGAGGAAGGAAGGGAAGAGGGAAGGAAGGAAGGAAGAAGGAAGAAGAGAGGAAGGAAGGAAGAAGGAAGAAGGGAGGAAGAAAGAAGGAAGAAGAGAGGAAGGAAGGAAGGAAGAAGGAAGAAGGGAGGAAGAAAGAAGGAAGAGAGGAGGAAGGAAGAAGGAAGGAAGGGAGGGAGGGAGGGAAGAAGGAAGGAAGGAAGAAGGAAGGAAGGAAGGAAGAAGGAAGAGAGGAGGAAGGAAGGAAGGAAGGAAGGAAGGAGGAAGGGAGGGAGGGAGGGAAGAAGGAAGAAGGAAGGGAGGGAAGAAGGAAGGAAGGAAGGAAAGGAGGGAGGAAGGAAGGGAGGGAGGGATGGGAGACTGTGTAGCAGTTCTGGGTTAGGAGGAAGAGCAGCTGCGTGGTCACACCACACCCCAACCAACCCCATGCCCTGAGGCCTGTGGGTGGATTTGCTCTCTAAGGGGCTGCCAGGCTCAGGGACCCCCAGTATGGGGAGAGGCTCTAGGTAGTCTCCTCTAGGCCCGGGAACTTTTCTGAGAAGCCTTGTGAGAGGAGGGCAAGCCCCACCTCCCTGCACCAGCATGTGCAGAGCACCTACGTGGTAATCATAAGATGAAGGAATCCTGCAGATGGGTAGGACAGAGACTGCTTTGTCCACTTCATACAGAAGGAAGCAAGGCCCCAGACAGTACCTTGCTAGGTGCACTCAGCACAACACCTGCCTGGCTTCCTCTCTTTCTCACTGCTTTGACCCTGCCATTTTCTGTCTTTCCTTCCCTCTCTCTTTTTATATAGTCACCAAGGCTTGGTACTTCAAACCAAGATGGATATCTTATCCTAATGCCACATTTCTGAATCCAGGCCCTGTCCCTAGATGCGGAGCAAGCTCTTCTTAGGCATGTGTCAGGATGGGCAGGACATGAGCCCTTCCTTCTAGCAAGGAATGGGCCCTAGTTAGCATTCACTGTGGGATGTCAGATTCCTGAGAACCTCTTAGTTTGGAGAACACGGGGAATGTTTTAGCCTCAAGGGACAGCAAGTAGGCCCAGAATTGGATGATGAAAACAAGACAAAAGCTGGATTTTACTTCCAACCAGGCCTTGCTAGCAGTGAAATCTAGGATCATTTCTTACTTTTGCTAAGCCTCAGTTTCCTCATCTGTATAATGGGAAAATTAATACCTTCTCCAAGCGGATAATAGGGAGTTACCTGTTTTCACAGTGCCTAGATGAATTAGCAAACGTTTAGTCACTAGCATGGCATTTGATCTGGGGCAGATGCTTATAAGCTGTTAAAATGTGTCTCAGCCTCACTCTTCATTAACTTTGTCTACTCTGGACCTCACACCTGGGCTTCCGAACTCAGAGCCACAAAAATCCTGCATGTGCCAGTCCTACAAAAGTGGTGGTTAAGCTTCTTACCCACACAGCTTAATTTCTGTGCCTCAGTTTTCTGTTCTCTAAAATGAGGATTAAACATAGTGGTTTTGTAGATTAAGTGAATTAATCCATGTAGAACATTTAGAGCCATTCCTGGCAGGAAGTATCTGCTACTTCAACATCAACTGTGATTTATTTTTTGTTTCCAGTAAAAAGACTTCAAACCTGCACTGTCAGTTTACACTATATGTAAACATAGAGCTGTATACATCTGTAGTGTGGTGCTAACATACATGCATGTTTTGAAATATAGTCAAAAATTAAAAATGTTAAAAAGTCAGATAAAAGAAATATGAGGCACAATCTTACTATTTTCCTCCACAACCAAAGGATCATCTTGCTCAATAAATTGAGGCCACAGGACATATTTGCCATCTACTGCAAGCACCTGGTTTGCCCCAGGCTTTGCCTTCTGCAAATACAGAGCTGTGCTTGTCTGCCTAGATATGTGTCTGCCGAACTTGAAGGAACTAGATCTTCACTTCTGGAAAGACTTGAGCCTTGGTTTCCTCCTCTGAGTCCGTGATGGCTCTACTCTGCCCCATGAGAAACAATACGCAGTCCAAAGTCACATTCTCAAACTGCTTGATGTGACATAAACCTGAGGCTGCTGTAGCATATGGTGTAAAGTATAGCTGAGTTCTGAACTGGAATTCTGGCAGCTACTGAAGATACATAAAATGGGAAAATAAGAGTGAAAAAAAGCATATTCCAGCTGTGATCTGTAAAATTGTCTCGGGGAGGGAAAAGACTTCTGTTGGTAAAATGAATGGAGATCACATGCACAAAACAGAATGTCTTTCACTCCAGCACCTAAATGTGGTTCTCAGTGGCTTCCATGGAAAGACCCTCATTTTCAAATGAAGCCCCTTTATGATAGGTTCTGGCACATCTGAATAAACAGTTCGCTGTTTTGTGAGAGCAATAGGAGCTTGGCTTAAAGGATCCCTGCAAGCCAGTATTTCCATGTCTTGGCATCCTGGTGTTTTCTCCCCTTTCTTTCCCACTCATTCAGTAACTACCCAACCTTCGCTCTATTTTTCCTACATGACACAATCTAGACTGGAGCTTGGATAGTCAGTCCAGTTGTCTCAACTCAGCCCTTGTGGTGCCCTCGCAGGCTTACAACACCCTCATTCCTGGGCTATGGGCAATGTGGGCTGAGGTTCGGGGAGATGTAGAACAGCCTCTGCCTTTGCCTGTTGGGACTTCACTGTGCTGCTTGCACCATGAGTTATGATGGCTAAGAATTAGATTCTGTGTGAGTCAGTAAGTTGGATTATTCCTTTGAATCACAGTGAAATTTTTGAATTTTTTTCTGATTTCATTGTTCTCATCATTGGAGTTCATAAGGCTGTGGGATCTGGGTAGCGACCAATGGGTGAAGGGAGCCCAGTTTATATGACTTGCATAGTAGAGACTCAGCTTCCTCTTCAGTGATCATTTGCCAAATTCCTCCCCCACCGCTTCTATGAAGATTTGCTATATTGCCAAGGTAATTTAGAATACATTATGACAATGCCCTAACACTAGTGTGGTGCCTTACAGCCTGGTGCAATTCTTGGCACAGAGTAGTGCATTGGTCAACCATTGCAGTGCAGAATAACAAAAGCATGGTTTAGTTAATAAAATGTTCATGTCACATAAACAGAATCACATATTGTTCCCCTTAACACCTTCTCATACCATAAATTTCCATTTTTTTCCAAACATGGAAGAGATTGCTCCACTTGTGATATCCCAAGCCACTATATAATCTGACAGAAGAAAATTGTATTTAGTAGCAGAAAAAAATGTTACATATATTCCCCTCTTCTCTGAAAGAGTCAAAAGAATAGTACTCATCCTTGAGTCATTTTAAGAATTAAGTAAAATGAAGCAGGGAAAGTCATTTATAGGGTACCTTGCACAGAATATTTGCCCAGTAAATGTTCAATTGTAATTATTACATCTATGCTACACCAACTTTCCCCTGATGCACAAATATCACCACTCCCAGCTGGTACCCCCTTCTTACCTAGAGTTCATCTAATTTAGAGACCTGATTGTATCACATTTCCACATCTCTGGTGTTTGTCCTTCTTCTTCTATGCACATTCCACCATACCTACTAAGCTGCCTTTTACCTCTTTTTCCTCGCTTGGATAGGAAAGTGATACTGAACATTATGGAATTCAATATTTCAATGATTAAATTAAATTAAATGTGTTATCATTGAATCTCTTCTTCTCATTCCTAAAGTAAAGGTAACACCCTTAGAATGCAGATTGCCTGTTTCCTTTATTAAAGATTCCTGGGAACCTTTCCAGGCCCTAACATTTTTTCACACATGTTTCAGTATTACTAATTTATGCCATTAAAATGTCTAAGAAGAGTGGTGGACGTTGTGGAGCAGCAGGTTAAGCAGCCACTTAGGTTGCCTGCATTGCACATCAGAATGCCTGGTTCAAGTCCTGGCTATCCTCTGTCTGATCCAGCTTCCTGATAGTGCTCCAGGAAGGCAGCAAACCAAGGCTTAAGTGCCTGCATCCCTGTCATCCAAGAAGAAGACTAGGATGGAGTTCTAGCTCCTGGCTTCTGCCTGGGCCAGTTCCCAACAGTTACGGGTATCTGGGGGGTGACCCAGCAGATGGATGATCTCTCCCGCCATCCCTATCACTCTGCTTTAAAAATAAATAAATAAAACTTTTTTAAAAAGATAATGGGTACAAAGACTCACTTCCAAACAGTATATTTCATCCACTCCCTCATTTAATATTGCATGTTAAAGGACATTACAAAAGGAAAAAATTTGCTCAAAAGCTGTACATCATGTACATATTTTGCATTACTGTACATTTTTTGAATTGTGTAATCAGGATATACACACAATTTTATAACCTACTTTCTAGTTTAATTATTTTTAAAATCACTCTACATTGCCATTTGAATGCTCATCTCAAAATCGTTGTCTAATCTTGGAGCTATCCTGTGTGCTTTTTCACTACTGTCCTATAGTTTTCCTCTTCAAATCTCTAACAATTCCTAATCTGTATACTTATATTTTTTCTTCCAGTATTCCTCAAATATGATAGTTCCTAAATTTTAATCTCTGTATCTTCTGTTTTGATTTTTAAATCTTCTGCTTTGATGGTCTTTTCCATACCTGTAGGTTTGGCTGAGCAATCCTAAAAATGCATCTCCCAACTTGATCTGTCTTCATAGGGTAGCATAAAAACACAGAAACTGTTGTTTGATAGAAACTTAGTAATTGCAATAAGCCTAGTATCTCCCCAAGTTATAGGGAATGTGCAATAGAGGAGTCCAAACCAAAGGAGAGAGAAAAGTTTTCACAAAGCTGCAATTTCCGTAGTTTCCTATTTTCCTGTTTCCTGGTCACACCTGCACTATCCAATCAAGGTTTAAAAGGGATAGAGGAGATGTCCTTGATATTGTCCAGGGGCCTCATTGCAGTTGATGTTTCATGGTTTGCAGCACTCCTAGAAGGTTCAACATCACACTGTGAAGCAGGAAGGGGAAGTCAATGAGGTGATTTCTTTCAATGGAGCACAGGATGGTGAGCAGAGATGGCAAGAGGATACTAACCCAGTTGGTTGAGGCAATAAAAAAAAATTAGTTCCTATTGATCCATTTTGCAAATACATGATCATCTTTGCCTAGTAAACCTTCAGAAGCCCTTTAGAGAACCTCTGACATTGCTCTGCCCACCTGTATAATACCTCTCATAAATAGTTGCGTGGTCCTCTAACATAACCTGAGGAACTAATTCTTCTGCTCCTTCATAACTTTATACTCATACTAGCCAGTCTTCCCAGTTTCTATCATGTGAAAGCCTCTCCATCGTTCAAGGTCCAGCTCAAACTCATGTCTCCTAAACAGCCTTCCCCAGAGGAGCCTTCTCCCTGATAGTGTACGCTTGTCCTGCCTCTGTTTTCCCGCTGTGTTTCGTCACATTGCTTACAAAGCACTTTGCATGGTGAATTGTTGGCAGTTTCATGTCTGCTGCTCATTTTAGATCACCACTTCCTTTAGACCTGAGCCATATCCTATCCCCCTTTGAACATGCAGTGCTAGCATCATACCTTGATTGGAGTAGGCATCAATAAATGCTTATTACTTTTAGAAAACTTAGTTCTTGGGTCCCCATCAGTTTTCGTCCCAAGAGTACAATCCTCTCAATGGCTTTTGATTCAAAGTATGATACATAATTTGCAATGACAACCCTTACCTATGATGCATGCAACAGTGGAACTGAAGCCCTCAGATCTCCTTCTCTTTTCTTTGACCCTGGATAGAGAAAATAAATTCCAAAGAATGAGACTCTTCACCTGGTCATTTCACACAGCTTTCTCCACACAGAGGCATTGGAATGAATTACCTGACAATCTGGCCCAAAGGAGGAATTTAAAGGACAATAAAGAAAGCTTACTATCCCAATTGAGAAAATGACATAATTGGGTGTATTAGAAAAGGGAGAAACAAAAGTCAAAGATGCACCAGGCACTGGGCTCTTTAAGAGCAGAGATGATATCTTACTCATTTCTGAGTCTACTTCATGCATCTCAATGGCCAGGCCTGTGCCTTCATTGGGAACTCAGAGCACCATCCAGATTTGTTGATATTAATAGTTGTTGAAAGGATGCATGAATGGTCGATTCCTCTTAATAAATCAGTAAACGCATCTTCATGGATTTTTGAAAATTCTTACCCGTCTCCTCTACCCATATAGAAAATATCTCCCCACATAATAGGAGGGAAAAACAAAAATTGTTATAAAAAGTCATTCATGACAAGACTGGAAGGGATTTTAGAAATTATCAAGTCCAGTATTCCCACCCACCAGAGTCCCATGTACACAAACTGGTTGTATCCAAGTGAGCTAGATGCCACTTTCTAGCTATGAGCCTCAGTTTGCCAAAGTTTTATGAGCCTCAGTTTCTTCACCTACCAAATGGGAAATATGTGTTTAATTTTGATCAGTTCATTTGAATATTAAAATAGAAAGTATGGATAGAGATCACAATACTGCTTTAAAGTGGAGTTTTGATATTCAAGGTTTTGCTCTTTTTTCCAATTGGCTAGTCAGAATCTGAACCCACCACACAGAATGATGTTTTGGGGTATCTCAGTAGGCTGAAGAGCCCCCAACCAAAGCTGAAATCAGAATGAGCAGTGACACCTGGGGGCTACTCCAACATTCCAGCTCTTGGATGGTTGTAAATTTTGCAATTTGAATTGTGCCTTCTAATAGAGGGTAACAGTTGTTATGCTGGTCCATGCAGGGTACACAGAGGAATAAGGCTAGATCCAAAAGAATCTGGAAATACCTAAGAAGGCTTCTTAGAGAAGATACCTGAGCTGACATTTATTGGCAGAATAAGCTTTGGTCACAGGGACGACAGTTGATCCACAAGACATTGGGGATGCAGAACACAGAGGCATAGGAAAAGCATTGAATGTGAAAGGAAATCTAACACATGACGACCTTGTGGGCTCTGCTACTCAAAAGGGAGAGAATAACTTGAGGAAATGGAGAGCAATAGGAGGGCTCCTAGATAAGAAGTGATATGATCGCTTCTTAGGAATACCAGGTAGAGAATGATCGTGTGGATTAGGTGGGAATTGGGACCTAAGAGCAGGCAGAGCTGCTAGAAAATTGTTCCAGAGGTGTTGGTGAGAGGTAAAGATAGAAACAGGGCAGAAGGAGAATATCGACTGAATATGGACTCTGTTAAATAGAACCTGCAGATAGGATGGCTGGAACGCGAAGTGTGGGCAAGAGGAACACAACAAAGATGAAACCAAGGTTTCTGTCTTGGCGAAGATGTGAAAAGTGATATCATTCACAGAAAAGGAGACATGGGTTAGGGGATAGGGAAGTGAAGAGTTCTGTTTGGGATCCGTTGAATTTCTGGAGGCCCTAGGATCTCCTGGTAGAAACATCAACAAACATCTGTATAAGGGAATCCATCAGCTTCCATGATTAGGAGAGGGGGCCTCTCACATTCCTCTTCGTTCTGACTGCTGCTTCTCTGTTGGCAGTACTTTGTCTTCACCGGAGTGTTGGCCATGGTGACCTGTGCAGTGTTCCTCCGACTTAACTCTGTCCTGAAGCTAGCTGTGCTGCTAATCATGATCGCCATCTATGCCCTGCTGACAGAGACCATCTACGCTGGCCTCTTTCTGCGTTATGACAACTTGAACCACAGTGGCGAGTAAGTGCCCACCATTCTCTGTTCAAAATATGCTCAACTCCCTGTGGGTGGGAAGTGGAACCACAGGGAAAATGATCACAATAGAGTTATTGAAACTTAAGGACTGACTGGATATTGATTTGTATCTCAACTCAGACATCCTCTAGTTTAAAAGTCTAGGCAAAATCCCTACTTTCTAGTTGTACCATTTATATGGATAATGAATCAGTTCATCAAAATTTGGACTAAATATTACCAAAATAGGCGCTCAGTTCTTCTGCAAACCTAATAATCTGAGATTTCTTCAACTTGAGAAACTCAAAGGCTTATAAGGTCAAATTATAATTTGTGTTTAGCCATATTAATTATGTTAACTGTGCATTGAGCTCATATGCACCTTGCATTGGATTATTTTTTAAGTATAAAATCATCTTAAAAAATCTTAGGCTAGATTTCAGAGAGAAAAGAGCCTGGAGCAAGGCTTACATGCTAATACAACCCCAGGGCAGTGAAACTGGGGAGAAAAGGGAAGTGAGGGAAAAAAGCCTGGGAGGCAAATGCAAGTAAATGTCAATGTCATATCATGCTGGCAACTGAGCTGTGAAGAGAGTGGGCGGATGCCGTGGTATAGCTCCTCCCTTGGCTGATTGAAACATACCTAGATAAGCTGGAAGGTGGGGGAAACATAACTCCAAAGGCAGAGGGATGTGTCTTCTGGCTTCTTCTTTCCCCTTTCCCCATTGGTCACAGCTCTCACACTCCGGGCACACTTTCTGGTGACATCACTTGATCAACTACATAGCCGCTGGGGAAACAGACCCTACACTAGATGGAGGAGCCAGACATGGAGTGTCAGGATGATGTATAGGAAGCACAGAGGTCCAGCTGAGGCCAAAATAAGTGCCTAACAGCCAGAGAGAAAGACAAGATAATCCAATATTCTCCTTTTCCTCCAAGAACAAAATCTACTAAACATAATATACTCTAATATAGTTCTAATTCATGTTTTAAAATGCATGTTTACCTAAGTCATTGTCTATAATTTATTTATATTACTTTATTGTCATACAGTATTGTTTCTTTTGATTCATGTAGATTGATATCTATAGATTTGCTTCTTTTTTAGCTGTTGTTTGTAATATTACATAATATGAACATGCAAAAATATATGTATCCTTTGATCTACTCTAGATGTTTAGATTGTCATAAGGCTTCCCTTTTATAAAAAATGCTTCAGTGACCAGCTTGAACATGTCTCCTAGGGGGAATATACAATGACACACTTGCTGGATTGTAGGTTATCTTTTCATTTTCCACTTTTTAAAACACTGCATTGCCAAATTACTCTCCAACATAACTGAAACTATTTCCTTCTTACAAGCAGCAGTTCCCTGCTCCTCATTCTTGTCCAGACCACTGTTAGACTTTGGAAATTCTTGCTGAATTTATGAGTGTGTATTCTATTTGTTTTCATTTGCAGTTCCCAAATTATGAATATTTTTGTGCATCACTTTGTGTAATTACTGACCATGTGAATTTCCCCTTACATGAATTGACAGTTTATATCCTTTGCCCAAATTTCTATTAGGTTGTTGATTCTTTCATAACCAAATTGATAAAATTATTTTGTTTTTAATTGGCAGAAAAATTGTATATATTCATAGTATGCTATATAGTTTTTGATATATATATACATTATAAAGTAGCTAAATTAATCTAATTAACAAATGTATTATCTCACGTGCATGTTTTTCATGATGAGCATACTTAAATTCTACTCTCCTAGCAATTTTGAGTAAAAAAAACATTGTTTTTTTACCGTTTTAAACAGTAGTTCTCTTGAACTTATTCCTCCTAACTAAAATTTTGTATCCTTTGACCAACATCTCCCCAGTTCTTCCCCCAACTCTCCAAATTCTGGAATCCACCGTTCCAATTGATGCTTCCATGAGTTTAACTCTTAGATTCCACATATGAGTGACAGCTTGCACATTTGACTTTCTGTGACTGGCTTATTTCATTTAAAGTAGTGTCTTCCAAGTTCATCCGTGTTGTAGCAAATTACACTAATTCCTTCTTTTTTTAAGGCCTGATAGTATTCCTATATGTGTGTGTATCTCACATTTTCACATTTTCTTTATTCATTCATCAATTGATTATACTTAGGCTGCTCATTGCAGCTTATCTACAAGGGCAAAGGAATGAGAATTCTCTATAAACTGTAGATATCAATGTGTGTCTTTTATGATGCATTTTGTGTGCTTTACCCTATTTAGTCTGCACAGTAACATTCTTTTTTTTTTTTTTTTTTTTTTTTTTTTTTTTTTTTTTTTTTGACAGGCAGAGTGGACAGTGAGAGAGAGAGACAGAGAGAAAGGTCTTCCTTTGCCGTTGGTTCACCCTCCAATGGCCGCCGCGGCCGGCGCGCTGCGGCCGGCGCACCGCGCTGATCCGATGGCAGGAGCCAGGAGCCAGGTGCTTCTCCTGGTCTCCCATAGGGTGCAGGGCCCAAGCACCTGGGCCATAACATTCTAAAGAACATAGGTGAAGAGAAGCTAGCAATTACCCATGTGCATGTTTCTAGTAAATAACACATCTGGATTCAAGCCAGGTTCTTTCTGGCTCCAAAGTCCACCTTTACGAATGCTGCATATCCTTCTTTTAAATCATGCTGAAGAGCATCCCATCCAGGATTCAACGAAAATCAAAGCAATTCAAAAGAAGACGGTTATTGGCAACAGATTCCCACAGCCATACAGAAATAAACATAAAAAAAGAGAAAACAGAGATATGAACAAACTAGACTACCTTTTTAGTGAAAATAAAGTCATATGAAATTAGCCTATTCAAAGAAAGACACAGCATTAATGGAAGAAGCCAAGATTTGGGCTTGACATCCAGATTCTTTTGTGTTATTATAAAGTCACTTCCAGTCTTTGGACCTCAGTTTGCTCACGGGTAAAAGTGAAATATAAGCACTCTATCTGTACTCAACATTTCAGACTTCATAACAAAATACCAGAGACTAGATGGCTTAAACAACACACGTTTCCTACATATTCTCAGGTATCTCTCACAATTCTGAATGTTAGGAAGTTCCAGGTTCAGGTGAAGGCTGCCTTCCTGGGTTGTAGATAGCCACCTGCTTGCTCCTTGTGTCTTCAAACGATAGATAAACTGTCTCTTTTTTTCTCAGAAGGGCATCAGCCCTATTTGAAGCCCCTCTTATGAATTCATTTAACTTTAATTTTAGCTTTTTAGAGCTTATCTATATATGCAGTCACATTGGGGACTGGAACTTCAACATGTGAATTTTAGAGGGAAATAATGCGGTTCATAGCACTGTCCCATGACAGCTGTGAAACTCTGATCTTCCTGGCACATTGTGAGTACTCAATACATGATTACTCTTATTCCCTCCTCTCTTCTTCAGAGGGAAATGCTTCTGAATTCTGTTGCGAGAAGCTTTGTTAAAGATTTATTTATTTATTATCTATTTATTTATTTGAAAGTCAGAGATACAGCAAGAGAGGGAGAGACAGAGAGAGAGGATAGATAATCTTCCATCCACTGGTTCACTCTCTAAATGGCCGCAACGACCAGGGCTGGGTCTTGCTGAAACCAGGAATTTCCCCCAGGTCTCCCACATGGGTGCAGGGGCCCAAGCACTTGGGCCATCCTCTGCTGCTTTCCCAGGCCCATGAACAGGGAGCTGCATTGGTCAAAAATCGAGCAGCTGGGACTCAACCTGGCACCCCTATGGGATGCTGGTGCTGCAGATGGCAGCTTAACCTGCTATCCCAGAGCACCAACCCCTGTTTTGAGGTCTTAAGGAAACGTTTGTAGTTGAATCATTAAATGGGGTTGTGAAAGCACAAGTAATCCCAAGCTCATTTTTAACTGTTACTGATCATCAAGTGCTTTTTCCAGCTTGCTCCTGACTCAAGATCAATCGCTGGTTAGTCTTGTATTACCTCACTCTGTTACCAATAGAACTCAACTTAAATCCATAGAAACTATAAGTTCACTCAGCATTCTGACTTGGCAGCACGGAACAATCATGCTTTTGGGTTTTAATCAACCCTTTGGGAGTTCACAATAATTCCGGGGAATCCCTACTGGATTCCTGAACATCAGGTACCTGATAAAAGCAGATACAAAAATAAACTCCCATGTTTATTTTAGCCATTGACAATGGCTAAGATTTTGAAGCAAGTACTACCATTTTCTTTTACTGTTGACCCCTCTGTACTACAAATTCAGCCTTTTTGGATAGATCATCATCCTCATATCCAAACTTTTGTTCCTAACTGTTCTCCCAGCATCCACTCTCAGTTCACCCTTACCAAAGCCAGCTGGTAAAAGCATATTTTTTAAACCCCTCAATGATTCCCTATCCCTTCTCAGAAGCCAACATTTCAACCAGTTTGCTAAGGATTTGAAAACCTTCTTTCACCTGGCCCACACTATCTTCTCACAACTCCTCAAGTCACCATTTTCTAGCCATGAAAATAATATATTCTTTACCATATGAGCTTCTATGTAAAAATTCCCTCTCCTGATAACTCCCTAATTCCAGCCCAGCTTTTTAAAAACCCAACCCAAGAACACTATCCTTGGTGAATCTCTTTTTGGTCATTCCTTGTTTTCTAATCTATGTTCATAGTTTTGTATCTTTACAGTTTTGTCTCTGTTGTAGTCTTTAATTTTCATGTCTTTATCTTCCATTAACATAGGAGGTTTTGAAGGCAAGGATCATTACTCATATTCATATTTTCAACACTTAGAGTATCTGGCAGTAGGTGCCTACTTAAATATTTGTAGAGTGAAATACTAAATGAATCAATGACTAAAAGACACATTAGCTCATTAAGAATCATATTACACTATTGATCCACAGTAAGCCAACCATCACCTACAATCCCTATCATCTTTTTCTCCCTATTGCCCTTAAACAGTGTGCTCTCCTTGCTGTAAGCACAGTTTGTTTTTGAACTTAATTATCAAACTTCATACCGAATGAAGTTATATCTACCAAGCTTTCTAGCTTACTCTAGGACCTTTACTTTCTTTTTTTTTAACTTTTATTTAATGAATATAGATTTCCAAAGTACAGCTTATGGATTACATTGGCTTTCCCTCCCCCCCAATGACTTCCCTCCCACCTGCAACCCTCCCCTTTCCCGCTCTCCCTCCCCTTCCATTCATATCAAGATTCGTTTTCAATTGTCTTTATATACCTTTACTTTCTCATTGGCTTTATTAGCTGCAGATAACTGATAATCAGAAAGATGCTATTTTCATACAACCTATGCCTTGTTGCTTTCTTAAAATGATATAACATAAATAAATTTTTAAAAAATAAATAAAAGAAAAATATAAAGGTACATCAAAGAGTTCATAGAAAATTGAATTAAAAGGTAAGTCTGAATGCAAAGAAATCGAGACCTATGCATACTTCTTTTTTCATAATAGACATTGTCTATGAACTTGCTGAAGTCCTCTTACATGCCAATGCATTGATGCATTGTAGTTGAGGTTAGAAATCCTAGAATCAAATCCTGATACTTGTTTCTACTCATCAGTGACCACCTTGTTAATTTAGGAAGGTAACAAAATATGCTTACTAAGAGCCTAAGCTTTGCTGATTCTGGCAATTGTTAGCCCATCCTGTAAGTGATGATGTTGGAAGACAGTTTTCCTCCAATATCCATTCTATTTCCACTCTACAGTTTGGAGGTGGCAATGATAGTATTCATACTATTCCTCTCCTTCCAGGAGAACAGAAAGGACACCTATTTTAATTTAACAACAAAAAAGAAAGAAGCCTCAAGATCTAACTTGCATTTTGTTACAAAGTAGGTCCTTGCAAAAGGGATTTGTACCACATCTACCTTTCACTTCCAGATACTGCTCTTTCTGCTTTCTGGTACATGGAGGCCAAATAACACAAGTGGTTTCTTAGAGACCTTCAGGCTACAGATACAGCTACCAAAATTATCCTTACAAGACTCTATCAAGAATGTTAGGTATCGAAAAGCTTTCAGACATAAACTATGTTACCAGATGAGACTTTCATAAACCATAATGAATGTAATAAATATGTCGGGAAAATCCAGACACCTGGAGGGAACCAAAGAAAACTGATGCTGGCAGTATCTAGAAGCCATGTGGCAAGGGAATCTAATGATAAGTTTGAGTCCCATGTGTTCATTCCATTAGAAAGATCAATTTGTCCATCCCATTCTGGCAAATAACCAGAATTGTCAAGATTGATAAGCTCATTAATATATAATGCTTAATATTTCACATATCCCTTTAGAAACCGTAGTCTCATTTAAACATCATATTAACTTTTTGATGCAGGTGTCGTTATCCACTTTTCAAAGATGGGAGACTCCATTTTATCCTTTTTTAAACTTTTCCAAAAGACATGTAAAAAATATGCATTTATGAGGCACCATGTGATGTTTCTATACATGTATACATTGGGTAATGCTCAAATCAGGGTAAGAATTTCTATCACTTCAAACATTTTTCACTTATTCCATTGAAGACATTCAAAATCCTTTCTGGGATTTTTTTTGAAATATGCAGTATGTATTGTCACCTGTAGTCACCATATTGGACCAAACAATACCAGAACTGTTTTTCTTCTATATAATTATAACTTAGTGTCCACTGACCAACCTTTCCCTACCCTCAGTCTCCTTTTATTGGCAGGGAAGCTATTAATACTTGTAAGTGACAATGCTGGTTATGGAATGCAGGTCTTAATGTCACTCATGTTCTAAGCACTTTTCCCTGAACTACTTCCAGTTCCCTCATATTTACATGTATGGACTTTCAGTTGCCTTTCATCCAGTAGCAAGGTCTCCTGGGGTCTCAGTGGGAGCACCTATGTAGCCACTATGCTGACCAATACAAATAGTGAGTCATATATACAGGAATACCAGGCACAGACCTCACTGGAGTAAGCCAATCCAGGTCTGCTCAACTAAAAAGGTAAAATGAAATCAATAGAGGCAAGACACAGAGCAAAGAGATAAGCCACACTTTCCAAAGATGGTTCAAGCTTCACATCTTCAAATGCTACATCAGTTGTCATGTTGTTGCAGAAAATAACGTGTGTAAGGATCTTTTGAGTCTAATTGATATCTCAGGTCTTGGTCTTTAAGCAAGTGCTTCCCCAGGTCAATGCTTGAGACCACTTCACTTGGCCCAAGTGCACTTCATCAGTCTTGGTTACTCAAAGAAAAATATGATCACAAAACATAGGATACAGTTATACTCAAACTTGAATGAACTTCCCACCCATCATCCTCAGACTATCAGGAAAATGGTGAATTTTCTTACTGCAGTGACACAGATGTAGAATTAGGACCAGTTTTCTAGGTCTTGCTTTCCAATAATGGAAACAGGTGCCTGTACCTGTTCCCTGTCTGTTGTTTAGCACATCAGTCCTTCTTAGAGATCTGAGGTCATGCTCAGCCCTCATGCCCAGTACCCTTACCCATTAAGCACTTCCTTGTCTCCTCTCCAACACTCAAGGGAGGGGGCATTTTGTAGGGGCTGGTGTAGGGATTAGCAAACTGTGGTCTACCGGACAAGTTCAGCTCACAGTTTGTTTTTTAAGTGGTACAGAGTAGAAGTTAGAGAGAGAGGCATAGCTATGAGAACATGAAGGCCTCTTAGAGCATCAGAAAGGTTCTGTGATTAACAGAAGGGCTTTACAAAGGGAAATGGAGATATTATGAAGCAACATTATCTACTATAAAGAATTAGAGGAAGACAAGAATGGGCAAATGGAGATTAACTGCCTCTTAATTTTTGCACTGGGCCTCATGAACTCTGGAGCTAGTTCTGCTATTGCATTCATTCACAAGAGATATCATAGTGGATACAAGGAAAAATAACCAGGGAATAACCCAAACATTATCACACAGGATCACATAACCTTCAACCATCCATCTATCTCTCCATTTGATATATGCTATGTTTTTTGGTACAGGCTTTCACTAGGCTCTGCAGATTCACACATGAATAAGATATTAGTTTTGTGCCACATAATAACATATTGTTCAGAAATAGGCCACATTTAGAGCAATGTCCCTTAAGATTATATCAGTTTGTAACATCAAAAGTGTCTTTGGGTAAGCACATGCTATCATGTTTGTACAATGCGAAGTCACACAACAATATATTTCTCAGAGCAAATCACTATCAGTGCATGACTATGCTTACATGCTTTGGGAGCACAGGACGAAGCAATTATAAGTAGGTGCATATAAAAGGGCATTGTAGCAACTGAAATACATCACTGAGTTCTAGATTGATAGCCAGGCTACACCATTCACTGGTTCTGTGAACTGAATAAGTTATTTAACATCTAATCCTCAGTTTCTTCTCTTCTAAAATAGAGTTTATAATATCTTGATTATTGATGCACTTTATCACTATCTGTAAAGTGGTTATTAAAAATATGGCTTAAATAGCAAACTGTCTTTAGTAGAAAACAGAATAAATATGGAGGCAAATTGAAACTAATAACTAAATTAAATTTTCAGAGGTAAGCACACAGTAGTAAAAGTTCTGAATAAGGAATAAGATGCCTGAGATGTGAGTTCTCATCCTGCCCCTAACATAAATTAACTATCTGACCTTGAGACTTCTTGTCTCTAGACCTCAAACCCCTACCTATAAAATAAAAGTCTTGCAAAGGATATATTATGTATGTCATATATATATATATATATCAGAATAGAATATATTTGCCAAGTTCATATTTATGTTTAAAATATTTAATTATATGGAGTTGCATTCATAATATCTACTAAATGCAAAAAAGTGGCTTAGAAAACACTGTGAAACATACGCACCTAAATTTTAAATACATTTTGCACAGGGAAAAAGAAAATGGTATTTTGTTGACTTCAAAATATTTATTGTTTTCTATTTTGAGCGCTGTTTATTTTCTTGTTTGTGAGTTTTATTATGTTCTAAATTCATGATATTTAGCATAAACTTTTCTGTACCGAGTAACACTCAAACATTTTTATTATACATTAAATAACATTATCTCTCAGGACTATTATAGCCCTGAGAATTACATTTTTCTACATGGGTTTTCATTTAATGATGCTCTTTTCTATTAGCATAGGAAAATGACAGGGTTAATTTAATGACTTTATTAATCCAAATGGATCAGTTCAAAATGCCCTGTTTTTAAGTACCTGACACCAAAAATCAAGAGATACATTATAATATGATACATTCATTTAGCTTTTTTCATAAATTATTTGAAACAATTATAGAAGTTACAAAATAAGGAAAAGATTCTTCTAAATTCAAATCACAATTCCTTTTGGATGCTTTTC
The DNA here is from genome assembly GCF_051225735.1 of Oryctolagus cuniculus. Taxonomy (NCBI): domain Eukaryota; kingdom Metazoa; phylum Chordata; class Mammalia; order Lagomorpha; family Leporidae; genus Oryctolagus; species Oryctolagus cuniculus. The sequence continues at coordinate 156,820,999 of NC_142872.1, read as the reverse complement.
AGCCTGGCTGACTTACTGTGTTGATTCCGCAATCTCTACTCAAGCTATTTTTTTCCATCCAAAATACAGCTAAAGACTCAAAGATCGTTCACAATTTTCCTTTACTTTTTCTTCTGAGTTTGGTCTAGTCATCTCTCTATTTTTGGTCAATCACTGCTTTCAAAGTGATTCAAGAGGTATTTATGTTTCCTCTGGAAAATGTGTTTCAAGTGATAAATTGTGAGCCTTAAGAAAGTCTTCTGCAGCACAAAGAAAAGGAAATCGTAAGTGCCAAGAAGAGCAGGAGTTTGGACAGATTCAGAAGGAGCTAAACATAGGACTTCTCTCATTCAAGCTATACATTGTGAATGAGTGGTCCTTTGAAAACACCTCCATCAGCAGCAAGATTATGTACCGGGTGCTTCACAGGGTCAGGTACATTACCGTGATTCACGCTTTAATCCTCGCAATTATGGAGACAAATGCTATTAGTCATTCACAGATAAATAAACTGAGGCTCAGAGATGTTAAATGCATTGTGATCAAATAACTCATCAGTAACAAAGCTGAGATTGGGGCTTGGGTCTACATGAATCCAAAGCTCATGTCTTTAATCATTTTCTCAGGGGTCCACAGACTTCAGGAGCTAGAATATTAAGTCATGTCAATTCCCTCCAAAACAAGTGCAATGGTGACTGTGAATGAGTAAATGAATGTATGGGACCTCGTAAATATACATACACACATACACACACACACACACACACACACAGCACTTATGACAATACGTGGCTCACAGTCCAACCCTCTTCACTTCAGCACTTATGGTGGACAGCTCCAGGAGAGCCAAGCGCTCTTTCCTACTGACACTATAGAGGAGTAGAATAATGAGTATCATATATTATCAGCATCTTATCTCCAAGAAAAAGTACATAAATCTAAAAATTTGCAGATCTGAACCTTGTTCCAGCCTAGAGTTCTTTGATCCTCTTGGGACCCCTATACACAGTATCTCTTGGGCCCTCTGTATATGCTGGAAATTCATATTTCCATTCCTGAAGTCCTTGCTCAATCTTGGTGAACTGGACTAAGGCTTACCCAGTACAAGCTGGAAGGATCTTTTAGCATAAAGCCAAATGAAAATCTGGTTTTAGCAGCTGACTTCATACCCAGTTTCTCTGATCCCTTCACTGGAGCTGCTAGTCTACAACAAAACAGAAGAGGGACCACAGAATCAGCCCTTAAGGCATTCAGATCTGGCTAAAAAGCCCACAAGAGTTTCACAGGCATGGAAAGCCAAGACACTGTGGCAAAAAAAATGACCCAAATGAAAGATCTCTGTGAGTGAGATCCCAGTAGAAAGAATGGGCCATCAAAGAAGGAAGTACCTTTCTCTGAAGGGAGGAGAGACCTTCCACTTTGACTATGGCCTTGTCTAAGCAAGATAGGAGTTGGTGAACTCCAGAAGCTTCACTAGCCTTGGCAACTCATGACAAGAGCCTCGGATGATTACTGATGTCATAAATAAGAGTGTTAATTGTTAAATCAACAACGGGAGTCACTGTGCACCTGCTCCTCATGTGAGACCTCTGTCCTTAATGTGTTGTACTATGTGAATTAACGGTAAAACTACTACCCAAACAGTACTCTATACTTAGTGTGTCTTTGTGAGTGCAGTCTGTTGGAATCTTTACTTGGTATATGCTAAGTTGATCTTCTGTATATAAAGATAATTGGGGCCAGTGCTGTGGTGCAGCAGGTTAACGCCCTGGCCTGAAGCGCCAGCATCCCATATGGGTGCCAGTTTGAGACCCGGCTGCTCCTCTTCTGATCCAGCTCTCTACTATGGTCTGGGAAAGCAGTACAAGATGGCCCAAGTGCTTGGGCCCCTGCACCTATGCAGGAAAGAAGCTCCTGGCTCCTGGCTTTGGCTCAGCACAGCTGCGGCCGTTGCAGCCAATTGGGGAGTGAACCAGCAGATGGAAAACCTCTCTCTCTCTTTCTTTCTTTCTTGCCTCTCCTCTCTCTGTGTGTAACTCTGACTTTCAAGTGAATAAATAAGTAAATCTTAAAAAAATTAATATCTATACTGTTAAAAAATAAAGATAATTGAAAATGAATCTTGATGAAGAATGGGATGGGAGAGGGAGTGGGAGATGAGATGGTGGGAGATGAGATGGAGGTTATGGGGATGAAAAGCCTCTATAATTCAAAAGTTGTACTTTGGAAATTTATATTTATTAAATAAAAGTTAAAAAAAGAAGATGGAAAGCTTGAGGTTGTTTTAGGGCCACCATATTGATGCTGAGTCTACCATTCCCTCTGGATACTGCATCTCATCCTTGATGGCCACATCAAAGTTACCTCTGAGTGAGTTTTGAGGATACATGTGCTCGCATTTGGGAGGGAATTAAATAAGAGTGTAGCATCATCTGGTTTTAATGGTGAAAATTTTCTGAAATATATTATAGAGGGGAATATTATGAGTCTATTGGATATCATAGTGGCTGAAGTTGGATATGGAGAGTTGGCAGAAGTGGATATGGAGAGAAGTAAATCTACTGGAGATATATTTTGGTGGTAGAGGGAACAGGATTTGGTTAAGGGTTGGGTGGGGGCAATGGTGGGGGCTGTCTGAGTTTTGGTTTTGCTTTTGACTCAAGCAACTGGATGAATGCTTGGGGACCATTGCCTAAGATGGAGTAATCTTGGGAAGATAGAACGCTAGTTGAGATCAGGCAAGACATGACATCCACAGAGATAGATTATCTTTAATTGTGAATTCTTTTAATATTATTATTTAAAAAAAACAAATTTCATGTATTTCATATATACAGTTGTAAGAACATAATGACATGTCTCACACTATCCTCACTCACTCCCACCCTCCCTCCTTATTTTCTTATTTTTATTATAATTTTTTCAATGACATGCTTTCAGTTTACTTCATACTCACATTCATAAGCTGCGATTAAATAAATAATTTAACAAGCAGGAAGTATAAAATCCATTGTTCCTCAAAAGTATAAACAAGGGCTATAAACAATAATCAGATCTCAAAATGTAAATTTCACTCATATACATTACTTTTCTTGTATGCTGTATATTGGTTACCACAAATCAGGGAAAACATTTATTTTTGGAGGACTGGCTTATTTCACTAAGCATGGTGGTCTCCAGTTGCATCCATTTTGTTGTAAAAGACAGGATTTCATTCTTTTTTTAATGGCTGAGTGGTATTCCATCATGTATATATAACATAATTTCTTTATCCAGTCATCAGTTGATGGACATCTAGGTTGATTCCATTTCATACCTATTGTGAGTTGAGTTGTATAGGGGTACAGATAACTCTTTCAAGTGCAGATTATATTTTTTTGGGGTAAATTCCCAGGACTGGAATGGCTGGGTCATAAGAGAGAGCTATTTTGAGATTTCTTAGGAATCTCCAAATTGTCTTCCATGTACTTGAAAGTTTTATGTTGTGTTTTTTTCTTTAGCCAATGAAAGCCTGTCAAAAGACTGTGTATTTACACAAATCAACCATGTCCACATTCAAAGTCCAAGATTTCCTCCTCCAAACTTTTTGCCTCCTAATTTGTTCTAAGAAAGACTTCATTCTGAGCCAAAATGAAAGAGAGAAAGCACTCAGAATCCAACAATGGCTGCCATGGTCGTCTGAATTGCTCTGGCAACTGGAAGTCCTATCGGCGTTTATATTTACTCTTGCTGCTGAATCTCACCTGGGAAATCCCAGCTCAGCAGTACCTCAATGTGTGTCTCCACTATTGTTGGGAATTGAGGGTTGGAGAAGAGGACAAAGGAAGCAAAATATTTATTAAAATGCTGAGGAATTAAAATGGGGATGAGTCCCCCAAATCACAGAACTGAAATAAAGATTAAAGGAATTGATAAATAAAACAAGGTCTAACTCACAGAATGAATATAATAACCTTAACATGAAGGCACTTAGAATACACGCTGCCACGCAGAAGACATTGCTTAATGGTCTCTTAAATAGAGTAATATATTTAACAAGATAAAGAGATCAAGTGTTTAATAGTTAAGATGCTGGTTAATATCCTTAGTCTCACGTAGACTGGCTGGGTTCAATTCCAAGCTCTAGCTCCTGATTCCAGCTTCCTGCCAATGCAGACCCTAGGAAGTAGCAGGTAGTGGCCCAAATAATCAAATCCCTGCCCCTCATAAACAAGATCTGAATTGAATTCTGGCTTCTGCCCTTGGCCTGGCCCAGTTAGAGCTGTTGCAGGCATTGGAGAGTGAACCAGCAAATGAGAGCATTCATGTTTCTCTCTCCCTGTCTGTCTCTCACACACACACACATGTACACACACACACACACACACACACTTATACATTTCCCCTTCCATAAACAAATAAAGTTTTCTAAAAAGAAACAGAAAGAGAGGGATAATTTTCTTCACATGGATTTTTGTAATGAGAACATATAAAGCTTTGAAGCTTAGAAAAAGTGCTTTGCAAATAGAAGACATCATTTTTAAGGAGGCAGATTTAGACTGTAGATGTTAGACTGTAGAATCCTTTTCACCTGGTATGTCTTGGTGACATACACTTGGAGATCAGCTGACTTCTGAATCAGCTAAGGTGCAAGCCCTCAAGCAGCTCTTATCACACAGTATATGCTCAAAAAAACATTTCTTTCCGTTTGTTTCTAAACCTTTGCTCTCTAAAGAGTTTCCTTGAAGTGCTCCTCTGGTTATTAGTAACCATGCACCATCTTGCACTTGTTTTTCCTGCAGAGATTTCCTGGGGACCAAAGAAGCATCACTGTTGCTAATGGCCATGTTCCTCCTTGCTGTATTCTACCACGGACAGCAGGTAATCTGACATTTTGCTCTATCTACCCTTGGTTAGCCGCTGCCATGAATATGCCCTGCAAAATCTCCACTGTTCTTCTCCTCAAATGACGGTTACCTGCTTGCAACAAGTGTGATTATTAATGGATCAATTTATAACAAAGACCACCTAATGAAAAAGGAGGCTGAAGAAGATGACTTGGTAAACAACGTGGTCCAAATTCTCTTTAGGCACATCTCTTCCCAAAAGACCATCATGCTAACAAAAGAGCTCTTGATTTCTGTCTGAGTCAAACTGAGGCAAACATTCAGAGGATCCGCTGAGGGGCTGTAATCCCAGGTCTTCACCTCACAGTGTGCGGACGTGGGAAAGTTACTTATCTCCCTGCGCCTTACTTTACTCAACTCTGAGTAAAATAGGATTATCCAAGTAGGGCTATTTTAAGGGTTCATCTGAGATTATCATGCACAGCAGTTTGTGCACTGCCTTGCGTTTTGCTAGGATGAGCTTCATGGCTGATTTGTCCTAATTAGATAAAGTGCCTGAAGGAGACTGTATCCTAATAATGCAAAATAAAACACACTTTCCCTAAGACTTCATAAAAGGAAGCAATTCTGCATGCAGACATCATGGAAGGCTTCATCCAAGGGATGTCACATGCTCTCAGGGACCAGGAGGACTTCTCCAGGTGGACCCCAATCCATGAACATTCATCCCCTGGGAAGACTTTCACTTCTCAATAGAAACCAGGCCCTGCCAGCCTCCATGCTCTGCTCTGGAACCAAGTCCATCTTTCTCCTGTCTGTGTGCATTTCAAAAAGGGTGAAAACAAAACAAGAAGACTGTCATCCATAGCAGAAATATGAACTTATCACTGGGAAATTACCATGGAAACAAGGAAGTAACAAACCCTGCAATATGACTTTGACTTGCTTTCACATTTAGCTGAATTTATAATGCAAGAACAAGCCAAATGCCAGAGTCTAGCCTTTCCCAAAATTCCTGTAGTTTGCTCTTTCCAGCTATCTGCGAGGATGGAATCCACTCTCCCATGTCTTGATGGCTTCCATCGATAAGGGAGAACTCCTTACCTGAACACACAGATGGCAATCAATGAGGGGCTATCATGACAGAAGCAGATCAGACAGTTCTGCAGAAAAGCATATACTCACTGCATCACAGTTTTAAGACTGACAAGTGAGAGATGTCCAGAAATAGCTGAGAGGACAAATTCAGAATGAAAGTCTTCCTTTTATAATAAGAAGGATGTTTTTGTTTGTGCCATCAGTGCCCCCTTTCTAAAATGGTACCTTTCTAGCCCTCTGATTCTTCATTTGTCCTGGGTAACTCGGTTATGTTAAGATTATGTATAAAGTGGAAGAATGTATGTGCTTACTGAGGGTCTGAGGGTTTAAGTGACATCTGAATTTTTTCCCTTTCATCTCTAACTTTCAAAGGGTTTTAAAATTCATAATCAAATCACATAACAGTAGCAGTTATAGGTACAGGCATTAGGATTGGGCAGATAAAATTCAAACCCAAACTCTGCCACTTAATAGATAATATGACCTCCTTCTATTTCTTCAATATTCTGTGTCTTAGTTTCCTCTGAGTACATGGAGAACAGATTCTTCTTCACAGGCTTGTTAAAGCCTCATATGAAATATGATTTTATGTATCTCAGTGGCTTGCACATATAGCAAGTACTTAGAAATCTTTAGCTGTTAAAATTTTACTTTGAAAATAAGCCCATGACACCAATAGGAAAATAAGTATTATCCATCTGGTCCCAAGACAAGAGCAGAGACTCAAGTCCCCTGAGGTCACAAAATGAGCAGGGGAAGCCAGACTGCAGCAGGAATCCAAATGCTGCAGCTCCTCATTCCGCCCTGTTTCTGCTGCATGCCGCTACCTCCTTGTGTGAGAGGCGGCCTTTAGCAGGGCTGCGTCACTTCAGGTGTCTTCTATCTATAGCATCCTCCAGGGCCCTATTCATCCCGGATCAAACCTGCCCACTCCTGGGCTTGCTACCTGCTTCACCAGCTTCTCCTTGTGACTCAGAGGCCCTCTATTTTTAATAAAAGCTGAATAATGCCCACTGATGGCTGCTAAAGAGTCCGGTGGGAGCATGTGTAATTATACATCTCCAGAGTGACGGAGGCGGTTATGTAACAGAATAATTGGGAGATTTCATTTTGCCCATATGTGGAAATGATATGCCAAACATTGCCTCCTACACTGAGGCAGGTGAACGTTCTGGATGTTGGGCAGGGAGAGCCTCCCACCTCGTGCCTGATTCACTCACAGCTCTGGAGTTTGGGACTGTGCCTTGCCATCTTCATTTATAGCAGAGGAAGCCACGCCAGCATGTGGGGACAGAAATCAATGAGGCTGTGTCTCCAGTTACCTGCTTCTGGGTCTGCTAAAGACGTGCTGGGATCTACTGTCTCAGAAGGGAAGACCTGAGCCTACTAAGCAAATAGTCTTGCTTGAGTCCCAACAGTGCCACATATTGGATAGATGACTTTGAGATAACCTCTCTGAGCTGTCATTTCCTTATCTAAAATGAAAATGATGATCTTTTGAGGATTGGAGAATATATGAATGAGATCTTTGACCTATAGAAGGGGTAAGAGTTGCAGCTTGGAGTCAAAATGCTGTTGGTTCAAACCAGCCTTAATTTGAGAGACTCTAGGAGATGGATTTCACTTTGTGTTTCTTCATTTTCCCTCCTGTGAAATGTAGATATTAGAATGCCCACCTTATTCAGTTGAGGCAAAAGTTCACTCAGTATTGGCTAGCATTATGTGAAAGCTTTGCACAATATATAGAAGCAAGACATCTCAAAAGTTTGTGAGGAAATGAAATATGAAAATAGATTCATTTTTGTAAAAAGTTTTTGAAATCTACGCATATGAGGGTCTTCAAAAAATTTCTGGAAATTTTTGAAAATATTTTTTTAAAAAGCTATGCATGGATTTTGTACCAGAATAAACTTTTTTTATTTCCATTTTTCTGTGAACTTTTTTAAGTACTTTCATATGTATTCATTTTCTTTGTAATTTTTTTAAATAGCCAGTTTCTCAGTGGTCTGGTAAAATCAAGAAATGGAGTATACTCCATTCAGTTGATGGTTTTTGAGAAAAATGCTGAAGAATTTTTATTTTAAAAATTTCGGTGTCAGGTTGGGTATCTGGCCTGGCAGGTAAGCCACAAGTTAAGATACACACATCCCACATTAAAGCACCTGGGTTGCGCTTGAGGCTGTGGCCTCTGACTGCAACTTCTTGCTAATGTAGACCATTGGAGGCAGCAGCTACAGCTCAAATGGTTGGCATCCTTCTACTCACATGAGAAACCTGATCGGGTTCCCAACTCCTGGCATCAGTTTAACCCAATCTTAGCCATTACAGGCATTTGGGGATTGAGCCATTGGATGAGAGCTCTGCATGTATGTCTCTGTCTGCCTCTCAAATACAGCAAAATGTTTTATGGTTGTACATTTTGCAACTAAACTTTAGCCATTTATGGAAAGAGTGGAGGTTATTTTTAAAGGGATTAGTATTTAGAAACCACTGTGTGGACACAAGGAGCACTCGTTGCTATTAGGTTTTAACTGTTTTTAGACCTTTTTTTTTTTAAACTTTTATTTAATGCATATAATTTTCCAAAGTACGACTTATGGATTACAATGGCTTCCCCCCCATACCGTCCCTCCCACCCACAACCCTCCCCTTTCCCACTCCCTCTCCCCTTCCATTCACATCAAGATTCATTTTCGATTATCTTAATATACAGAAGATCAGCTTAGTATACATTAAGTATGGATTTCAACAGTTTGCTCCCACACAGAAACATAAAGTGAAAAATAATAGATGATTTTTTAAAATGATGATGAAATCAGAGCAGACCTATTGTCATGTTTAATCCCAGTGAGAGTCAAGTTGGGAATTGATAATTTTTTTTTTTTTTACAGAGGATCAGTTTAGTATGCATTAAGTAAGGATTTCAACAGTTTGCACCCCCATAGAAACACAAAGTGAAATATATTGTTTGAGTACTCGTTATAGCATTAAATCTCGATGTACAGCACATTAAGGACAGAGATCCTACATGAGGAGTAAGTGCGCAGTGACTCCTGTTGTTGACTTTACCAATTGACACTCCTGTCTATGGCATCAGTAATCTCCCTATGCTCCAGTCATAGTTTCCAAGGCTATGGAAGCCCTCTGAGTTCTCCAATTCTTATCTTGTTTAGACAAGGTCATAGTCAAAGTGGAGGTTCTCTCCTCCCTTCAGAGAAAGGTACCTCCTTCTTTGATGACCTGTTCTTTCCACTGGGATCTCACTCGCAGAGATCTTTTGCCAGAGTGTCTTGGCTTTCCATGCCTGAAATACTCTCATGAGCTCTTCAGCCAGCTCCGAATGCCTTTAGGGCTGATTCTGAGGCCAGAGTGCTATTTAGGACATCTGCCATTCTATGAGTCTGCTGAGTATCTCACTTCCCATGTTGGATCACTCTCCCCTTTATTTACTCCATCAGTTAGCGTTAGCAGGTACTAGACTTGTCTAAGTGCTCCCTTTGACTCCCAGTCCCTTCACCATGACCAACTGTGAACTGAAATTGATCACCTGGAACAGTGAGATGGCATTGGTACATGCCACCTCGATGGGATTGAATTGGAATCCCCTGGTATGCTTCCAACTCCACCACTTGGGGCAAGTCAGCCTGAGCATGTCCTAAATTATACATCTCTTCCCTCTCCCATTCCCACCACCATGTTCAACAGGGATCACATTTCAGTTAATTTTCAACACTTAAGAATAACTGTGCATCAATTACAGATCTAAACCAGTCATATTAAGTAGAACAGATAAAAAAACTACTAAGAGGGATAATGTATTAAGTTGTTCATTAACAGTCAGGGCTATGCTGATCAAGCCACCATTTCCCATAGTGTCCACCTCACTCCAACAGGTTTCCCTCTTGGTGTTCAGTCAGTCGTCACCGATCAGGGAGAACATATGGTATTTGTCCCTTTGGGACTGGCTTATTTCACTCAGCATGATGTGTTCCAGATTCCTCCATTTTGTTGCAAATGACTGGATTTCGTTGTTTCTTACTGCGGTATAGTATTCTAAAGAGTACATATCCCATAATTTCTTTATCCAGTCTATCGTTGATGGGCATTTAGGTTGGTTCCAGGTCTTAGCTATTGTGAATTGAGCTGCAATAAACATTAGGGTGCAGACCTCTTTTTTGTTTGCCAATTTAAATTCCTTTGGGTAAATTCCAAGGAGTGGGATGGCTGGGTCGAACGGTAGGGTTATCTTCAGGTTTCTGAGGAATCTCCAGACTGACTTCCATAGTGGCTTGACCAGTTTGCATTCCCACCAACAGTGGGTTAGTGTCCCTTTTTCCCCACATCCTCGCCAGCATCTGTTGTTGGTAGATTTCTGCATGTGAGCCATTCTAACCGGGGTGAGGTGAAACCTCATTGTGGTTTTGATTTGCATTTCCCTGATTGCTAATGACCTTGAACATTTTTTCATGTGCCTGTTGGCCATTTGGATTTCCTCTTTTGAAAAATGTCTATTGAGGTCCTTGGCCCATCTCTTAAGTGGGTTGTTGGTTTTGTTTTTGTGGAGTTTCTTGATCTCTTTGTAGATTCTGGTTATTAACCCTTTATCTGTTGCATAGTTTGCAAATATTTTTTCCCATTCTGTCAGTTGACCTTGATTTCAGTGAGCAGAGCTAGGAAATGCCTATATTGTGAGTTCAAAGTGATACTTCCATTTAAGATTTGGGACCAAAGACTTTGATTTAATCACATTAATATCTGCACATAGGATTATATACCTATATATCCTTTTTCTCTGGCTTTTGATGACACCCAACACCATGACTCATTCACCTTAACATATACTTCAAATAGTCTAAGAGTAATATACAACTATTACCACCTACAACATGATTATTTTAAACAGTTTTAAAATAATTTTTTATCGTTAGGGTATTTCTCTCCAGGAATGTGCCAACAAAGAACTATGTAAGAGTAGGCATTTGGTGCAGCAGCTAAGATACCACCTGTATCCCATATTGGAGTCCTGGTACAAGTCCTGGCTCCTCCACTTCCAATCAAACTTCCTGCTGTTGTGCACCTTGAGAGGCAGAAGGTGATGGCTCCAGTTCTTGGGTCCCTACCATCCACATGGGAGACCTGGATGGAGTTCCAAGCTCCTTGGCTTCTGCCTGCCCACCTCTGGTTATTGTGGACATTTAGGGAGTAAATGAGCAGATGTCTCTGTCTCTGTATCTCTTGTCTCACTGTCTTTCATATAAAATGAAAAATAAGTACATTTTTAAAAATATTTGTAAATTATTAGGTAAAAAGACATTTGGCATATGGAATTCCTCTATGTGGCTAATATATGTATGTTCATTTATTTGTTTATATATTTTTGCAGAGGTTTCTTGGAAACCTATTTAGTTCTATAATTAAGTAAAATGTCACCATAATTCTAATGGTTTTTACTTAAAATATGGTGTAAAGACAAGTAAATTCTTTTTTCTATCATATTCCAAAACTTTTCATTCTTTATCTCATCTCATAGATAATCTATTTTTGCAGTTTATACTTCGAATTTAGTGAATAAATTAAGAAATGTGTGTCTCTGTGCCAGTGTGTGTGTGTGTGTGTGTGCGGGTGCATGCATGCATGGGTGCACCAGGAGTGATCGGGGGGAAAGATAGATATCACCCCCTTTCTTACTATACACATCCTTCTACTCAAGGCATACAAGCCCTTAAAATTGCAGAGAGACACCCCTTTCTTTTTATAGATGTATCACAATCTATAGCATGGGTGTACTGTAGTTTATCTAGCCAATATGGTGTATTTTTTTTTTGCTATTATCAATTCTAATGAATGAACAACTTGCATCTCTATCTTTTCATATTTTTGCCATCCATTGAGACTTTAAAACAAGGCAAAGGATAAAATATTCACTGAATGCTTTCAGCCCTTTGATTTGGAGCATCTAATCATGTGTTTACCAGTGAAGCATACTGTTTATCTCAACAGTTAGACAGAAGTAATGACATCCCCAAAGCTGTGATGAGAATGGCTTTTGAGCTTCACTGGACAGGAGGTGCCCTACATTCCACTGCAAAGGGAAGCTAGGCCAAGAGGGAACTGATGTGTGTCAGGTCCCTACTGCGAGCCACACGCTTTATCAGGAACTTCCTAAATGATCCCTATTGCAACCTTGGAAAGTCATTGGTGTTCATTTCAATTTTGTAGCTGAGAACAAGGAGATGAGTCACTAGTGCAGTTACAATGTATGAATGTAGAACTAGAACTCCAAGTCAGATCTTTCTAACAACTAAATCCGTGTTCCTCCCAATATGAGTTCATACATTATTTCCTTATTGTCTGTTGCTCAAGAGTTCAAACTCCAGAGCTGTATTTTGGAAGTACAAATTGTATCTCTGATACTAACTTGTGAGTAATTTTTGGCCAACTTACTTCCTGATGTTTGTTTTGATTTTCTCTTCTGTAAAACAGGATTGATAATATCTTTCTCTGAGGGTTGTTGTAGATTAAAGGGTTCAATATATTGAAGTATATTGCTTAGAATAGTGTCTGGCACATGAGAAGCACTACTGAATGTTAGCTATATTTATTATAGTAATTTATCTCTTGAACAAACAAATACTGGTTAAGTACCTGCCCTGTGACAAATGTTTTACTTCACAGATAGTGTGTTAGTCTTCTCAGAATACTGTAATGAGCCGCCATGGATCAGGTGGCTTAAACAACAGAATTTTTTTCTCTTAGAGCTTTGGAGACCTAGTGTACAAGGTCAAAGTCCAACAGGGCTTGGTTTCTGATAAGGACTATTTCTGATTGGTGGATGACCACCTCCTTGCTGTGCCCTCCCCAGGTCTTTTCTTGGTGTGCACACATTGAGAGGCGACAAGCAAGATCTCTCCTGTCTCCTCTTATAACTACAATAATCTCATGGACCACATGTGCATGTCCTCATCTAACCCTGATGACTTCCCAAAGGTCCCTTTGAAATTGGATCATACTCAGGTTGCTTGGCTGCGGGCCAATGCTTCTCACAATGCTCCTATTGCACTCTATTTCATGTGTGAAGAGTTCCAGAGAACCCTTTTCTCCTCTGGGGCATTGATGCCTAAAGACTATACTCCAAGAATTCACCATGTCTTCTCTTCCTCTCTTCTGAACTGCAGCTGGAGTACACAGCCCGCCTGGACTTCCTCTGGCGAGTACAGGCCAAGGAGGAGATCAATGAAATGAAGGAGCTGAGGGAACACAATGAGAACATGCTCCGGAATATCTTACCCAGCCACGTGGCCCGACATTTCCTGGAGAAAGACCGAGACAATGAGGTAAGCCCAGGATTCTCTGGAAAGCGAGAAGGGCTGATGGGTCTGTCCTGTTGGTCACATTGATCTCAAGTTCTGGAGGCAGTCCACAGTCTCAGTCAAGAGAATGGAGACCATGCCTACCCCATAGTGCCAGGCAGCTTAAACTGGTTAGCCCCATGAAATTTACATATGGCCTCTCCCAGCTTCAGGTACCTCATCTCTAAGATGAATAATAGCATGTCCACTGGAATTTTAAAGTTTTATATGTGTAGATATAAACTGTACTCCTGGGGGGTATACTCAAAAGAATTGAAAGAAAAACCTCAAAGAGATGTTTGTATACCTACCAATATTATTCTCAATAGCCAAAAGGTAGAAACAACCCAAGAATCCACCAGTGGATGAATGGATCAACAAAATGGTATGTATATTAAATGGCATGCTATGACTCCTTTGAAAGGAAGGGAATTCTGACACATGCCACACCATGGATGAACCTTGAGGACATTATGCTGGATGGACTGAACCAGTCATAAAATACAAATGCTGTTTGATACCACTTATATGAAGTACTAAAGTAGCCAAATTCACAGACCTAGAAAGTAGAATGGTGGTTTCCAAGGGTTAAGGGAGGGGAAGTGTGGAGTTGTTGTTTGATGGGTACAAAATTCCAGTTTTGCAAGATGAGAAGACTTCTAGAGATGGAAAGTAGTGATGGTTGAAAAACAACATGAATGTGCTTAATGCCACTGAGTTATATATATAATGCTAAGAGGGCAAACTGTATGTAATAAACATTTACCATAATTATAGTAAATACATGTATAGAAATGTATGTGTAAACATACTCACATACGTCTGTCTATAGCTGTAACTTCTGAGCACATTGCCTAGTATGTAACAAGTGCTCAGAAATGCTCCTTTCCTTAAGCCTTTTTTCTTATATTATACCTGAAGGACCTCTCAATGAGCACAACCTGGAATCTGAATCAAGGTGGTCTGAGAAAGAATCCTGCCTTATCTATCCCAGCCCCCAGTAACCCCACATATTACCAGGCTTATGACCACATTACTCTAATATCTGCCTTCATCTCCACATGGCCATCCCTCATAAGGATACAAATTGCTAGATTTAGGGCACAACACAATGCAGTATGGCTTCATTTTAATTTAATTATATCTTCCAAGACCCTATTCCAAATAAGCCACCATTGTCAGGTATAGGCTAGACATGATTTTGAGGGTACACTATTCAGCCATTCCATGGATGGAGATAGAATAGCAAGAGATGTGAAAGGAAGCACTTGGACTTGGTGAGCTCTGGTCCAATTTGGGCACATGTTCAAGTGAAATGGGAGCCTCTGGAATTTTTAAGCATAACCTAATTGATTGGCTGATGCTACCTAGTGGATAGAAGATAGTGGATAGATTTGGGGCCAGAGCTGTGGCACAGTGGGTTAAGGCCTCAGCCTGCAACATCGGCATCCCATATGGGTGCCAGTTTGAGACTTGGCTGCTCCACTTCCTATCCGGCTCTCTGCTGTGGCTTGGGAGGGCAGTCGAGGATGGCCCAGGTCCTTGGGCCCCTGCACCTGTGACCCAGGAGGGGCTCCTGGGTCCTGGCTTTGGATCAGCTTAGCTCCAGCCTTTGTGGTCATTTGGGGAGTGGACCAGCAGATGGAGGACCTCTCTCTCTCTCTCTCTCTCTACCTCACTCTGTAACTCTGTATTTCAAATAAATAAAATAAATATTAAAAAAAAGAAGAAGATAGTAGATAGAAGAGCCACAGAAATGAGACAGGAGATCCTGAAATAGCCTAGTTGGGACCCCAGCAATGAGGCCTAGGATGTTGACTATGGAGATGAAGAAGTGAGATGAATTCCAGATACATTTAAGACTTGAAGTCATTAAGACTCAAATATGGAGCAGTTATGGGAATTAAAAAATGAAAATATCAAACAATTTGATTCCCCCTCTAATATCCAAGGGGCAGTTATCCAAGAGAGAACTTAAAGTTGCTTGTAGTGCCTGAGTGGTCTTGATATGAGGACTTAAGTCTATGGGACTCCAGGGGACAGCCCTAGGACCATGGACAAAGCCAAAGGGTAGAGCTTTGGGGTCTGTGTCAAGAGGATCCTTAAAGGATAGAGCCAGTGGAGCCACCAGTCCACCTTGTCCCCATAAGACTGTGAGATTCATAGGGCTGTGGTTGTGTCAACCTCCATTATCACTGATCCTTGGGACCTGGTGTTCCTATCCCATAGCCCCTGCTCTCTAAACGTGTACAGATGAACTGTGGTGATTTCCCTTGTTGAAACATTCAAATAGGGAAAACAATCTCTTGCCAAGGATGCTATAAAAGCAGCATGGATTGTTAAAGCTGGGCTAAGATAGCCTTTCCAAATTGAAATATATAGGGATTGAGAAACATTAGAACAACGGTCACAAACTGGGTGACCCTAAGACAGATCTTTCCTGTGATTCACATGGCTACATCATGCCTAGCTGGTTGGTTTATTGGTTTCAATTTGTGCATGTGATGCCTTTAGGCATAGCACGGGCTCCCAATTTCCACATCTATACCCTGCCATTTTTGTTACCTTCAATAACCCTAAAGAATTTGGATTGGTGACCCTTGCCTTGGGATCCTAGAATGTAGGACTGGGAGAGACCTGTGGGGTCCATCCAAGCCACTCGAGAAAGACCAATGGAAGAAAAACCAAAGGGGTGAGTCACCAGCTAATTGCATTTTGATGTACTCAGACCCTTGAGGGTCTCTCAGATGCGGATCAAAGCACCACCTACCCTCTTAAGCAGATGAAGTTCAGGCCATGTGTTCCCAAGGCTCCCTAAGGTTAGAGGCTTTGTTGCAAGAGCCTCTTGATAAAGCCACAAAAACAGAGAGAATGTTGATGTGCATGAGCCATGACCACCAAATCAAGGTTGGAGAACCAGAACCAAAGAGGGAAAGCCCAGAGAGAAGTGAAAGGAAAGCTGCTTTTGATAAAAACTCCAAAACAATGAGGATTGAGGACCACTGGGGAAGATCAAAGATGTGTTAATTTCATCCTGAAAGGAAATAAACCAACCAAGATTCATGTTGAAACTCCAGTTCATCAGCTGTCATCCAGGCCAATATAAATGACAGCTTCCGCCCTCATCAGATGCCTAAGACATTTCCAATAAAGCCCTTGTCAAGACGATTTGAGATTTTATAAATATTTAAACAGTTCACATTTGACTAAGATTAGACACTGAATATGTTTATATTGACTAGAGCATTTCCTCATTATCATGAAATATCATTTATTGTATGTCTACTGCATGCCAGATACTGACATTGGCAATTGTTGAAAATCATCTTGGCAGGTCTGGAACTGCTCTGACCCACAAGAACTCTCAATGTAATATCCTGTAAATGAAGGGGCAAAGGCACTTTTAGCTTCTCCTCTGCTGCAAACCAGAACTAAGCTACAACCCTCTGAAAATCTAACTGAGGGTATCTCTGAGATTCAACTGTGGTCAGGCAGCACCTTTCTCCACCCACCCAGGGTCATGGCCAACTATCTGCTGCTCTGGAGGAGTCACAGGTACACTCAGACTCCAGCTAACTTGTTTACATCAAATGGACCTACCCATAACTCAGAGGATAGATAACGATAATGACTGGCAAGCTGGATGACTCCCTACATGTAACCCATCTGTGTGTGTGTGCACGCACATGTGTGTCCCAGGCCACAGCAGTATGTTCTGAGCTCCTGCAGGCATCATTGCTGCAAGCTCAGGCTCTCTCTTCTCACCTCTCTCAAATTCTAACTCCTCTTAAGATCTTCCAAAGGAGGTCATGGGGCCCGGTGGGAACAGCCCGAGCAATTAAGCCACAGAAACGTGTATCCAAATACCAGCTCCTCCAGCTGTGTGATTTGGGGTAAATTAGTTAAGCTGTCTGCACCTCAGTTTTCTCATCTGTAAAATGGCTGCAATTGTACTTATTCTCCTAAGACACAGATGTTAATCAGGCAGTCAGATCCAAATGATTGAAGACATTGAAATGTGTCACTGCCAAGAAGGTTATTTGCTGTGACCTTCCTACTAATGAGAAGGAATAGAGGAGTCTTAGGTACAAAGTGACAAGTCTTGAAGGGCATTGAAGAAGCTTGTATTTTATTCTCTGTGCAATAAGTAGGCAAGTGTATGAACTTCATTTCATAGACAATGAAACTTAGGCACAGAGAAGGATTCACAAAGATGCTGGGGAGTTAGCTCAAATTCAAACCCAAGTATGGGTACCACCAGAGCCAGTGTGTTTTTTCTCCCTTAGTACAGCATAAGCATAGGCAGAAAAGGGGATTTGAGACAAGCAATGACTCAAGCCATCCATACATAGGGTGGTGGATGGGACTTCATTCCCAGATACATCTTGTCCAAGGTTTTTCCAGCTGTGTCACCCACACAAGGTTTTGGGCAGCTTCTGCTATTCTGCTGGGCTTTGGGCTTAAAATAGTGCTTATCTCTCCAGGGAAAGACGTTCTTGCAAATAAAGCCAGCAGGGAGTCCACGCCTAGGCAGTCATCACTGTCAATCAAGCTGGCCAGTGCTAAGTCCTGGAAAATCTGCTGGCTCATCGTGCCTTTATTAAGAGCTGTGGAAAGGACTCCAACAAGGACAGGAGAGTCCTTTCTGGGAGTTGGTTTATCAATGTATAAGAAACACAAGACTGAATTCACACAGTCCTGGGCAGGTGAAGAACCAGATAGATTATCGTTCCCTGGGGAAGAGGATGCTGATGCCTTCTTATTGCCATGTGGAGGGCAGAAGTGGGCACATACACGTGCTGATAGTGCTGCGCTAAGTCCTATCCTGTAACTCCAACCAACCACAGGAGGATGACAATAACACATAACAGTGTTTCTACATTCAGCAATCCCTCCAGAGTTTACAAAGCGCCTATCTTCTTTAAGCCTGAAATAGCAAGAAACAGATGGCACATTCAAAGCAGTTGATTGGAGTAAGTTGAATGAAGGGGCCATCTGCAAACGTGTGGGTTGGTGGGTGGGACACCTCCTGTGTGCCTCTCTGCATCCCTTCACCATCTTCTCCCTGTTCTGTTTGAGATGGGCAGGGGGTGGTGGATGAGTGATCTACCTAGGGTATTCAATGACCTTCCATGGACTCTGGTACCAAGTTCAGGGTCAGCAATAAGGGATTCTGGGCAGACAGGGGCAGGGGAATGGAAGAGCGCAAGACCACGAAGTGTACTTCCTTGTGATTACCTAAGGCTGACCATGTCCCTCCACAGAAATTAGCAACGCATCTGAAGGCCACTAAGGAGCTGCTTCCAATGTCAAATCAACTCACTCCTTTGACCTTTTCTCATACTTTTCAGCCTATAGGGGTGACAGCTCTACTAACACTAGTCCTAGGTTCCTGAGAGATTTCTTAGAGTTCTATGTTCTTCCTTCATTTTTCTAATTAAGGCCTTTGAAAATTAACCTTCCTTGAGTATTCTTGATTTTAATGTGGCACCTCTTGTCTGTTGTGTCTTTAACTTAAGCAATATAGATAATGAAGGGATGATAAAGCCAAAGCCTCCTGGGCTCAGTAGTCATGGGAAGCTCTCACCAAGTCCAGGTCCAAAGGGACAAGTGGTAAGAGCACTTAGTGAAACCAATGAGAGCAGATGCATGAGCAAATGGATAACTCAGGCAGAACATCTCAGTGCAAGCAGGGGCGAAAACAGAATGAAAGTACAATTCTTCTTCCATAGCTGAGGGACCTGAGACTTTATCTGATTTCCATTACACAACAAAATATCTGAGCCAACTAGCTTATAAGAGTAAAAGATGATTTAGCTCCCAGTTTTGGAGGCTCAAGTCCACGATCAGGCAGCCTGTTCGGTTTGGTGCCTGGTGAAGTCAGCACAAGACAGTGATGGCAGCACATGCTGGAGAGATGGTCCCATCACAAGACAAGAACAGAGAAAGTAGGTCCAACCTTGGGCTTTTATAACAAACTCACATGAGAACTTAAGAGGCCACAGGAGTATTACTTTCCAATGGCACACCCCAATGACCTAAGGACTTCCCCCTGGCCCTCACCTTCTAAAGGTGCCACCACCTCCCAGTAATCACCATGGGGATCAAGCCTGTAATGTGTGGGCCTTGGAGGCACATTCACCAGCACTGCCCATAGCCACAGGACCTCTTCTGTAGGGCCATCCTCTCCTTTGTTCCCACACTCCTGTCTCGACCCACTGAGCAAAGTGCTTCCTGCAATACCTTCCACCCTACAGGGAAGTTCTAGGGAAAGAGTTTCTATCTTTACCCATCTGATTAGGGAGGATATGAATAGGGAAAGCCAGAGTCACTGGAACATGAGTCACTAGTGGAAGCCACTGTGCTGAAGGCCCATGAGTAACTCAGGCTGTCTTATCTCCTTATGGATCTGTTTGTGTACAAGATGAACAGGCTTTCTCCTCCCATGTAGGAAGCCCAGTAGCACAGATACCTCTATGCTGACCCCATGAATATGGAGACCTCCATTCTACAGGCTCCCTGCCTGCCAATAGGTGGGTCAGCCAAGTCAACCCAGCTCTGTCTCATGGTAAGAATCAAGAGGGTCCCACTCTGGTCTTGTTTCCAAGCCAGGTTGTCCAGCCCATTGTTCCTAGAGAGTCTGTGTTTGTGGGATTGGTCTTGAATTAGCCACTGGTCCCTTTGGACTATTCCCTCTATCAGTTGGCATCTGACACAGAGGAGAAGTGTGAGTCTCAGTTCACCCTATTTCCACCTCTTCAACCTCTGATAGAAGACAACAGAGTGAAGATCAGGCCATATTTCCTCAAGTTCAGTGCTCTTTCTACTATGGGTCCCTCTGAAATCAAATCAAACAACCACTCAGACAGTTGAACCAGAACCAGTTTCTAGATCCAATAAAATTGCTGCTTATCATTGTGTTGTTGTCATTGTTGTTATGGCTATTATTATTATTAGCAATAGCAAGGGCTCTGGAGTCAGCCTGTTTTTGTATAAATTCCAACTCCAGCACTTAAGGACTATAGGACTTGGATGAAATACTTAACCTCTAAGTCTTCTCATAGGTTAAAATAAGGATCTTAATTTTATCTTTCTCATGAGGTCATTGTGGGCATTAAATAAGATGATGCATATGCAACATTCTGTTTTGTGTCCGGCACATGCTAAGTGCTCAATGAAAGTAACTAATATAATTATTATTATTTTATTATCTCAGCCATCAAAACATTCTAGGTATTTGCAAGGCTCAGAAATAGAAGGCTAAAGAGAACAATATAGAAGGAACTAGGACTTGTTAGAACACTCAGGTAGTTAGACAGTTGTTTAAAAACTCCTGCTGATTGGCCACTTTATCTCAAAGAGACATTTATATTGCAAGCCATAAACTGAAGTGGGTGGGGAATTGGATGATGTAATTATGGAATATATTTTAGAAGGAAGAATTTTCTCTATTTTTAAGCATAAATTAGAAATATAAATTTAGATGCTATGGACTAAATTGTGTCTCCCAAAAATGCATATGTTGAAGCCCTAACCCCAAGAATCTTACAATGTGACTGTATTTGGAGACATTGTCTTTAAAGAGACAATTAAGTTGAAAAGAGATCATTAAGATGGGCCCCAATTCCGTGCAACTGGCTTCTGTATAAAAGGAGTATAGGATACAGACATATACTGGAAGGAAGACCACATGAAGACTTGAAAGACAATTGTCACATTCAAGCCAAGGAGAAGAGACCACAGAAGTCACCAGCCCTGCCAAGGTTGACCTCGAACTTCTACCTCCAGATTTGTGAGAAAATTTATTTTAGTTGTCCACTCAGTCTGTGGTATTTTGGTATGGCAGCCCCAGAAAATTAAATTTATAGGTAACAGAGTAAACCAAGGCATTTTCTCAAATTACAGCCTTTAAGAGGATGTGATACTGTAAGCTTATGTTATATGCATGGGTACTGTGACTCATCAAAGGGCATCGGGCTTCTTCAGTAGCATCTTTACACTGTTCAAGGACAAGGTGAACAGGGCCCTCCCTTAGAAAGCCATCTGCCATTGCCCTTCTCTTTGGCTATGATCTATACTTCCCCCATAACACTCCAATCCAGTCTCACTGAGGCCATCATGAGATACCTGTACCCTTTGGGACAAGGACTAGAGAAGGCACATTCATCTACACTTAAAGCTCAAGACCAGTTGACCATGAGTCAGTACCTCACTTTTCTTAGACCTGGGGCCTGACAGATAGACAAGCTACACACATATGTGTAGAGTGGGGAAGGTCCTGGGAGTCCCCTAACCCTGTCTGTTCCACTACAACCTATGTGTTCCAAATCAATAATCTGACTCAACTCTGTTTAATTTTCCTTATCTGTAAAGTGGAAGTCACAATTGTGATATATCACAATTGTTTCAAAGATAAAATCATTGAATTCATATGGAAGCACCTTTTAAGCTTTGGAGTTCTCCCAAAGACCAGAGAGTAATTAATTGAGCAGCTTTGAGTGCTTACTTTAGAACAGACCTTACAGAGAGTGTGTGCTTAATTTCCAGTATCCAAAATCATTGTAAAATTTGAATGCATGAGATGAATGGCATTTGGTCTTGGCTCTCATGGAGTCCACATTTAATGGAAAAGATGTACATTAGGACAGTAGCAATGATGGCAGGGAGTTTATGGTAGGGTGGCTCAGGGAGCTACAATAGCGCTCAGCTCAACCTCTCCACCCAATTTGAGTCTGGAAAGGTTTATGGAAGACAATGTCTCTAAATGGTTAGGAAAGCAAAAAACAAGGATGAGCCTGGTTAAGGAAGATAAACTCAGGATACAAAGGATTGCCCCACGAAGGGATAGACAGTAGAAGCTAAAACATGTAAGTGTGAAACAGAACATTTAAGTATTTAAATGTTTCTGTCTTTAGCTTCTTCCGGAAGCAAACCTTGAGACAAGGATTTGGGTATAAATAATTTACTTGGAGATGTTCGCAGGAAGCAAGGGTAGGTAGGAGAGAGCAAAAGAAGGCAGAGAAGGAAAGCTACCGATAAATGACATAGTATCAGGCCATTACCTCTGTGGGCAACTGGAATTTACTCCTACTATAGAATCTGGGGAAATGGTATACAAGCACATCTCAAAGTTGACTGGCCCATGGGTGAAGGAGCTGGTAATATCCATGAATTCACATCATCACTAACTGAAGACAGCTCCTGAGAAGTTTGATTTCCTGTGCATGCAGCCTGCTGTTCACAAGGGCAGAGTGCCCTCTACTGGCCGGAGACAAACTCCAACAAAGAAACAGTAGTACTGTTGACCCTTGAGTGAGAGAAGACAGCCAAGGCTCCTCCAGCATCTGCTACAGCATGCACATAGCAGTGCAAATGCCTTGGTGTTTCTGCAAAACAAGGTCCAACTTGGGGAATTTCAGGCGATGAGAATGAAGAGATGGGTGGTGAGGGCATGAATATATGTCATGCTGCAGTGTTTGATCTTTATCCTGGCAATAAGGGTGAGACATTGAAGAGTTTTAAGAAGGGGAGAGACATGCTCAATGTATATATAAAAGATTTCTCTGGCTTGCTTGTGGACAGAGGTTTTAAATGGAACAAAGAACTCAGAAGGAGGTTCTTACAGTAGTGGTCTAGTAGGAGAATGAGGAGAGTCTAATAATGGTAGAAAGATTAGAAAAAAGTGTCTAGGAGAAAAATCCTCCAGGACCTGGTGATTTTCTGAGTTTGAATGTGATGGGAGAAAGGAATCCAAGGTGACTTTGAGGATCTCTCATGTGGATGATTTGACAACTCTGGAGCCACCAGCTGAAGTAGAGAATGAAGAAGCAAGCATGGGTGCAAGTTGGAGAGGTGATCTGATAGCATATGCAAGCTTAGGAGGGTGGGGAGAGCCAAGCATGAGACAGGGAATTTGGAAGCCCAAGGAGAACTGACCTGAAGATCGAAATTTAGAAACTGTCAGCACATAAGTGTTGATATCATAAGGCTGATACTGAATTAGAGGGACCAGGTAAGTATTTGAAACACGTGTTGTGTCAAGGACAGAACCATAACAGTTATAAACATTGAAGGCAGAAGATAAACCAAAATAATATGCATCATTTAAGGAGTCAAGCTACAAATAACAAAGGACATTTCTAAAACACAGAAAGTCAAGAGGATTGAGCTCCTGAGAGTGATCAATAAAGAAATCTGCAAAGGCATTTAGTAGGAGATAAACAGACATATGTGCATTGATCTTTCCACTTCAACTGGCATGCTTGCATACTCTTGATTCATTTCTTTCCAGCCTGAGATGTGACAGGCATTGAGAGAGTGGAGAGGGGCAGTAAAGAAACTAGCTTGAGAAGTTTATGTATTGGGAGCATTGTTCTTCCTAGAAGACATGCTTAAGAGAAGGAGGAGCAGAGAAAGAGGGCAAAAAGAGAAATGATAGGAAAGGATTGTTGAGGCAATAATCTCTTCAATTATAAGGGGATCAAGGACTCAGACGCCTTGGCCTTGAGTATGAGAAAGAAAAATACATCATCTAGAGTCATAATAAATGAGGTGAAAATGAACATGAACATGAGCAGGGGTCTGAACCACCATTATCTCAATGAAGTGGGCAAAAGGTAATCTACCAAGCGGAATAGAGGAGAGGGTTAAGTCAAGGAAATTAGCCAGAGTTTGGGCCAAACCACCGAGGAGAGCGAAAAAGGAAGCTAACCAAGGACAAATAAATGGGCAGTCAGAATTCAGGACCCAGCTGAGGCTGGAGACCAAGAATTTTTTATCATCTCAAATGATAGAGTAATGATGCTGTCTATATGGTACAATAAATTCAGTATTTAAGTCCCTCCAAAATCCATATGTTCACAAGCTAATCCTAAGGTGATAGCATTAGGAGGCAAGGCATTTGGGGGGTAATTGGGTCATAGGGTAAATCCCTTGTAAAAATAGTTAGTGCCTTTATAAAAGCTGCCCCAGAAACCTGCCTTGCCCCTCCCACTATTTGAGGTCAACATCATTAGTGAACAAGGGAGTGAGCCTTCACTGGACACCAAATGTGCCAACATCTTGATCTTGGATTTGTCAGTCTCCAGAACTGTGAGAAATGTGTGTCTGTTGTTATAAACCCCTCAGTCTAAGTTATTTCATTATAGCAGCCATAATAGACTGAGACATATGGTGTTGATATAATGGTGTCACAGCTCCCACTTTCTGTTCTTTGGTAAGCACCCATACATGTATATATGTACTGTACATCCAATTAGCACTACTGCAGAACCTGATGGTGGTCTGTGGTGCTCTCTCTGTGTCTCCCTATATAGGAACTGTACTCTCAATCCTATGATGCCGTTGGGGTGATGTTTGCCTCCATCCCAGGATTTGCAGACTTTTACTCTCAGACTGAAATGAATAACCAGGGAGTGGAATGCCTACGGTTGCTGAATGAGATCATTGCTGACTTCGATGAGGTAAAGATAACCCTCAGAAATATACAATCACAAATGCACATCCTGATTGTCATAGTACTATGTTACTCATTGGGAGATTGGCCACTTTTCTGCACTTATGGAATTTCAAACTGCATTATAAACACAGACATGTATCATCCATTCTAATTATCACAATTAGCATCTAAAATATATGCTGTTGTTTCTCTATTTTGTGATAAAGGACTGTAAGCCTCAGACTAGGTAACTTAACCCAGTGTCAAACAACTAGCGAATAGCAAAACCAGAATCTGATGAGGGGGACTCTCTGAGGCACTGGCATCACAGAGGCACTGGATGCCAATGGGGACATTTCTCCTTTTATTCAAAGTGCCACAGATGGGGCCAACGATGTAGCATAGTGGGTAAAGCCACTGCCTGAAGTGTCGGCATCCCATATAGGCACTGATTCAAATCCCAGGTGTTCCACTTCTTGTTTCTAAGATTTTATTTATTTATTTATTTGAAAGGCAGAAATTCAGAGAGAGAAGGAGAGAGAGATCTTCCATCCACTGGTTTACTCCCCAAATGGCTGCAACAGTTGGTGTGGGGCCAGGCTAAACCCAGGAGCCAGGAGCTTCTTCCAGGTCTCCCACATGGGTGCCAGGGCCCAAGCACTTGATCCACCCTCCACTGCCTTCCCAGGTGTGCTAGCAGGGAGCTGGATTGGGAATGAGCAGTCAGGACTCAACCAGCATGCATATGGGATGCCGGCACTGCAGGTGGAGGCTTAACCTTCTACCCCATAGTCCCAACCTAACCTCTCTCCCTGCCCCCCACCACACACACACACCCTGCTGCTCCACTTCTTACGCAGCTCCCTGCTAATGCACCTAGGAAAAGCAGCAGAATCTCCTGACTCTTGGCTTTGGCCTGACCCATCCCTGGCCATAGTGGCCATTGGAGAGTAGCGGATGGAAAATTCTCTCGCTCTCTCTCTCTCTCTCTCGCTCTCACTCTCACTCTCTCTTGCTCTCTCTTTCTCTTCCTCCTTCTCTCTATATTTCTGCCGTTCAAATAAATAAGCTAATCTTTATCAAAAATAAAAAGACAATGTGTCAAAGATAAAACAGGCGGCTGGCGCCATGGCTCACATGGCTGATACTCCGCCTGCAGCACCAGTACCCCGGGGTTCTAGTCCCGGTTGCTCCTCTTCCAGTCCAGCTCTGCTGTGGCCCAGAAGTGCTGCACCTGCTTGGGAGACCAGGTGGAAGTACCTGGCTCCTGGCTTCGGATCAGTGCAGCGCCGGCCGTAGCAGCCATTAGGGGAGTGAACCAACAGAAGGAAGACCTTTCTCTCTGTCTCTCTCTCACTGTCTATAACTCTACCTGTCAAATAAAAATAAAAATAAAGAAACCAGGCAGTTAGCACTGTGTCAGAGAACTAACACTAACAATTATCAGTTTCTTACTCCAGCCTCCATGAGTTATGAATCCATAATATGAGGGAAAATGCTTGTGCTGCTCCTCAGTTACATGAACAAACTTGACAGGAGTGGGCCTTCCCATCCCCCACGCCATCTGGAAGAAGGACACAGTGTCCATCCAATTGGCAGAGCCTGAAGTGGGAATCAGGTGATTTACTGAGAAAATGCTAGGGAAGAATCCAAGCGAAGACACGGGCTCATCTGTGTTGTGGCCAAATTCTGATCCCACCAGGACTCAGAACATGGATGGCACAACTGTCTCACACCGGGGCCACTGGGGCAAGGGGGCCAGGCTTTTGAATACCTGTACCAGTCAGTCCGTGTGGCTGTGAGAGGTCCTGTAGAAGTATACCTCCCAGGCATTTCCAGCAGGGAGAGTCCCATCAATCCAGTGCAAATCTAAGTTCGTGTTTTGGCAACTGTGGGTAGCTGCTGTGCACATGGCCGTACAAACATCCCATCACCCTTGTCTGGATCTCTCAGGACCTGGTCCACTCCCAGCATTAGTGCTGCCCTTGCCTCGCCTCAACCCATATCATATCTCACCTGAATCACTGCAGTCATCTCCTAACTGTTCTTACCATTTAATTGCTATTTATCTCTCACATGAAACACACAGCACAGGAATTAATGGTCTATGTTTTATAAATAAGCAAAACAGACTCAGAGATACTGGGAGTGCTCATGGTCACACAGCACTAAATGGCAAAGCCAAGATTTGAACCATGTATGTCATACTGTTTTAATCATTATGTTACACTGCTTCCCACTTGGTGGCATCTCATGTGGTTGCATTAAAGTCCTAATCTCAGCAATGGCTATTTTAGTCATCCTAGGGAGGAGTGTGGGGACCAAGATAAAAAAACACAATCCAGCCGGCACCATGGCTCAATAGACTAATCCTCTGCCTGCAGCGCCGGCACACCGGGTTCTAGCCCCGGTCAGGGCACCGGATTCTGTCCTGGTTGCCCCTCTTCCAGGCCAGCTCTGTACTGTGGCCCGGGATTGCAGTGGAGGATGGCCCAAGTGCTTGGGCTCTGCACCCACATGAGAGACCAGGAGAAGCACCTGGCTCCTGGCTTCAGATCAGCACGGTGCGCCGGCCGCAGCGCACCGGCCACGGCGGCCATTGGAGGGTGAACCAACGGCAAAGGAAGATCTTTCTCTCTCTCACTGTCCACTCTGCCTGTCCAAAAAAAAAAAAAAAAACACAATCCATCCTTGCCTCCCATGGTTTTACCATGCAAAGGGAGGCAGGTTGACTGTAAGTTGCTTTTCTGCAAGAAGTCACTGATCCTGCACTGGTGCAGGGGGCCTTGCAATGTGGAGAGGGGAGAGAGAACATGGTAAGAGCATCTTCAACGCCTGCCCTTCATGCTAGGCCAAATGCTAATGAAGATAGAAACCACACTCCTTTTTATCTTATTGTGTCTCTGGGGCCTAGCACAGAATAAATGCACATAGCAGGTGTTTGCTAAGTATTCCCCAGAGGAATTAGTTAACCAAGTAACTAAGAGGAGGAGATGGAACCCTGGTTGCAAATAGTGAGGTGACAATGGGCTAGTGTGGTCCAAAACACACTTCCACATTTAAAAGTAACTCTATTAAAACTAATGGCAGAGACATCAAGCTTTGTTGTATTTTAAACTCTATAACCATTCTCAACAGTGCTCACTAGTGTCTTTTTAAATTGTAATAAAGTTTGAACTAAATTTGCATCTTGACAAACCAAACTGTAGACACTCTGGTGTCTTCCCAAAGCAAAGGAGGGCAGCACCTCTACTGCCATAGATGAGTGTTTGCAGAGAGAAGTCACAGCTGAGGGCATCGGTCCAGAAGGCTGTCTTACAAAAGGGAGGGAGAGGAGAGGCAGGGATGAGGAGGAGAGAGAAAAGAGAAGTGAAGGGAGAGAAAGTGGTAGAGGAAGACAGATGAGGAGGAAGGGTGGAAGGGAATGTAGTCAATGGGAAAAACGGATTTCTTGACTTGCCACTCCCAAGCACCCAGCTTCCTCTTGTGGATGCTGGGGACACCCACACAGGCCCTTTTTCGGGTCAAGATGGGCCTTATAGATTTTTCCTGGTTGAACTCCAGCCAGATATGTGGTCCTCACTTTAGTAAGGATGTTGCTCTTATTGATGTGGTTTCCACAGGAGTCTCAAATCCTGTGAAATGCCCTCTTGGCTCAGAGGAGTTACCCATTCACAGAGCACCCTCTGCAAGTCTGCGTGCAGCAAGCCAACACCAGGCTACTCATCCCACTGGCCCGGCCTGAGGAAGGGTCGACAAAGGGCCTTTTCCCATCTCAGGTCCCTATGCACACTCGTGGATTCATCAAGGGGTTGACTCAAGACCCCACTGTGCCTCTTATCAGTTGTAGTGCAGGTAAAGTTGTTACATAGATAGTAAATGAAATAATGAAGTATTTTGCTACCTTCAAGTTGACTTTTCAGAGGGACAGCTCTGCCTGGACCTGAAATTAGTTGTTTGCCAAGTAATTCATAAGAGAAGGAAAGTTGGAAGGGTCCCCACTCCCTACAGGGCCATGTCAGCCCACAGACAACTGAAAGCTGCAGATGTGAAATTGTGTGCAGGCAGAGGTGGGCAACCTATCCCAAGATCTTCAAGCTAAAATAATGGCAGCTGAGGGCTGTGCTGAAAGACCAAACCTGTTGTGGTGTCTGAAGATAAATGCCAGATACCCAACGCTGGGGACCTGCGTACCCTGGACACATTTGAAGAATCTCAGCAACAGCAAGAAAGGGAGCTTCATTTTAATTAGAGAAACATAAAATAATGGACAAAGATGCCTCCAGTGCAAATCAAGCTAGACACACACACACAGCCAATCACTATAAAACACCTGCCTGTGTTCTGCACGTTCCAGCAAGAGTTTCTCTGAAGCAGGAATTTTCCAAATTTTGTTGCCTATAGCAAGACAGCCCATAAATAGCTTGTCTTCTCTCACTCAGGCTCATCTCTTTGTCCACCCTCGGGTCGACATGAGACCCTGCATTTATTACAGTACTAAAGGGAGGCAAAGAGATTGCACACAGATTGCTGCCAACAGTGGGGAAACAAGAGGCCAGAATTTAGATGTGGGAGCCAGGGAGGTTTTGTTTTGGATGTAGCTCTTCTGCTCAAGGCCAGTGTCATGGGCATGTGATTTGGGCAGCTACAAGGGACTTGTAGCTCTTGGCTTATTGTCTGCTATCACCACTGTATAATTCTTAAGGGCTTCCACATCTCGCTTTGCCCCAGACCCTGTACACTCTGCAGCTGGCCCTGCCTCCCCTTTCTCACCCTGAAGCCTTAGAACATGTTATTCGACCATGTTGGATCCCTGCTTATACATCAGCTAAATGGAGTGAAGAACGCTGGGCGCAAAAAGCTGCTGTGAAGAACAAATAAGAGACAGAGGTGGCGTCCTTAGATCAGTGCCCCAGTGGACGTGGTCATTACCTCTTCTGGTCTGCCTTTTAATCTCTTAAAATTTTTCATTTATGTCTTGAAAATATAAGCTACATTGGGATTCTAAATTTAATGTTATCAAGAGAGCATTTGAAATAACATAACTCGGTCATTTTCTCATTCCATGTGCTTAAGCAAAGTATTTAATCCCTTTGTGTGTCTCAGTTTACTCATCTACAAGATGAAAATAAATCTGGGTCATTCAACCGTAAATGCGAAGATCAGAAAATACTTCAGACTGATCTTTGTGCCCAGAACTGAATTGTTTCCTTTCCCAAAATCCATGTTGAAGCCCTAACTCCCAGTGTGACTGTTTGAAAACAGGACCCATGCAGAGATAATTATCGTCAAATGAGATCATACAGGTGGAGCCCTGATCATACAGAACTAGTATTCTTGCAAGAAGAAACACCAAAGAGTACACTGTCTCTCTCGGCTCTGTGTAGAAGCGTAGTCACTGACACAGCAGGCAAAACTGCCTGCCCCAGGAATCTTCCATTCCGGTGGGGAAGATGATGGTGAATAAGCAAAGCCAGGGAGAGATGCTGGAGAAGGAAGATAGGAGAGGAATAGAAGATAAGACTATGTTTGCGAGGATGGGACACTGTGTTCAATTTTAGACGCAGTGACCAAAAAGACAGGAAACACCTGAAGGAGATGAGGGAGGAGAGCAAGCAGTAGTCTCAGGGAAGAGCAATCCAACAGGGGAGCAGTAAATGCAAGGTTCCTGAGGCACACCAGGACTGCTTGGCTCTTGGGTGACCAGGGCAAAGGGCAGAGTGACACAGGAGGAGGCAGGACGTGTCAAGCCTTTCAGGTCACAGGAAAGACTGGCATTGACCTGAAAATCACAGAAAGCCACAGGAGAGGTTAGCACAGAGCAGGGCCGTGGGCTGACTCCGTGTGAATGGGTCGCCTTGGCCGCCGTGTTGGGAGTGAGGAGGTGAGAGCAGGAAGAGACAAGTTATCGCAGAGGACTGAAGGCTAACAGTGTGCAGAGAAGTGCTGAGAAGCCGCAGAGTGCAGAGTACATTGCGACAGCAAAGCCACAAAGTCTTCTCGATGGATTGGGGAACATTTGTGATTCCTTCTTTAAGCTGATCAAATAGCTTTGCTTATTTCAAAGATTCATACAAACAGATTTACTCCCTAAAGACTGTGGCTGCTGGTGGTTAGCAGTTGTTCAATAAATATACGTAGTGACAGAATGCATGATCTCATGATCCTCAGAGAGACAAGCAGCTACCTTAAGGATGCTAAACCATTAGAATTCGATCTTCGTGGTGAGCCAAGGGCCTGTATCAGCAGCCCCCAGCCTCCTAGAGGAATCAGCCCCAGGACTAAGAGTGTTACTTGTGTCTGTTTCAGTTGCTTGGTGAAGACCGGTTCCAGGACATTGAAAAGATCAAAACCATTGGCAGCACTTACATGGCCGTGTCAGGCCTGTCACCAGAAAAACAGGTAAAGGACTCTGGAATCAATCACAGACTTTGCCCGGGACCCCACGATCTTGTCACTGGAAGTGGTTACATCACCATCACCAAGAGACTTGGGGAACAGTGAGGAGAAAATCCTCAGAATTGGATCATAATGGTCGTGTGATGTACGTTTGCTCCAAGGCAGATAGAGTCTCCTGGATGAAACAACATGACTTTATTGAGAAGCGTTTAGGTTGGTTCTGAGCCTCACTCTCCGTTCACTTGAACAAAATCAGATCTAAGAAATACCCTGGTAATAAATTAGTTAGGGATGTTACTGAAGCCCTTATACTAGCCTCTTTTCTTGTTTTTGCTTTTGCCTTCAGAGGTTGTATGTACCAATAATAACAGCTTCTGCCTTTGGGAGTGTTGACCGTGTGCCAGGCACTCGTGTTAAATAAGGACACTCCACAGCTGATGCACAAATTGCCTGAGATAATGCCATGTCCCCACACAAAGCCTTGCACCGCGTACATCCTCAAAATTAAATGAATACAAGTCCAAATTCCTCTGGGAGATGAAATCCTCATTATTTTCATCTCATCCTTCCTGTACTTTCTTCCCAACCAAAACCCTAAAAAAGGGCCGGCGCCGTGGCTCAATAGGCTAATCCTCCACCTTGCGGCGCCGGCACACCGGGTTCTAGTCCCGGTCGGGGCGCCGGATTCTGTCCCGGTTGCCCCTCTTCCAGGCCAGCTCTCTGCTGTGGCCTGGGAGTGCAGTGGAGGATGGCCCAAGTGCTTGGGCCCTGCACCCCATGGGAGACCAGGAAAAGCACCTGGCTCCTGGCTCCTGCCATCGGATCAGCGCGGTGCGCCGGCCGCAGCGGCGGCCATTGGAGGGTGAACCAACGGCAAAGGAAGACCTTTCTCTCTCTGTCTCTCTCTCTCACTGTCCACTCTGCCTGTCAAAAAAAAAAAAAAAAAAAAAAAAAACCCTAAAAAAACTCATAGAGAGAGTACATGGGAAGAAAGTCATGCTGGTAATTTGGTACATGTGTGGGGCACACAACAGTGGCATTCATAAAATTATGGCCCACACATCAAATGTGACTCTCCCATCTGACTTTGTAATTAAGTCTTTATTGATACATAGCCACGCCCATTTATTTGTATTTTGCCTATTGCCCCTTTCAAACTACATGGGCAGTGTTGAATATTCATGACAAAGATGAGAATTTTTGCTACCTGGCCTTTTACTGAAACTGGCTACCACCCTCTGCTCTACAGGAATGCCAAGTTCTCTCACCAACATCATCTCATCCAGTCCTGAGAGTAGAGAGGGCAAGTTTTCTTATACTCATTTTATAGATTTGGAAACTAAGGTTCAGAGAGGCACAGAAGCTTATTCTGCACTTACTCAGGGGTTTGGAGAGCAACTGTCTATGTGAAACATCCCTCAAACGGATGCTGTGAGTAATTCACAGGCTATAGGCATGATTCCTGGCCTGGAAAAGCTACGCATAAAGGCATAGGTACATGCATGTGGGCACGTGCCAATCAGTGAACACACTCAGGAATTCATGAGATTCAGATAAATGTAGGGAAGGGAAGGTATATGGTGGCCCACCCCTACACATTCTTATAAGAAAATCTCATGCAATCCTGTATTTCTGGAATACCCATGACTTGAGGGTACAAAGGCTCACACACGGGTTATTTCCTGCTGAGGGCTGAGCAGGTGGGATTATGACATAAAGCCCCTGCCTCAGAAATGCCACTGACAGCCACATTAAATGAATTTCCTCTCCTATTTGCTCCAGCAATGTGAAGACAAGTGGGGACATTTGTGTGCCCTGGCCGACTTCTCTCTCGCCCTCACTGAAAGCATACAGGAGATCAACAAGCATTCCTTCAACAATTTTGAACTCCGGATCGGTGAGTAGCAGCTGGTAAAACTGGCAAGTGTGAGTGTGTGGAGCTGGCTGGCCTTGCTCCCTCAGCTCCTCCCATGCCTGGGACATTAACCCAGGGAAGCATTTTCCTACAAACTGCAATAGGCTCGGTGTGGCCCTGCCAAGGACAGGGACAGGGTCAGCTCAGGCCTTCCTGTGCTTTCTCTCAAGTAAGACTCTGGAAGCCAGGCAAGGACACTGACCCGTGTGCAGAAACACAAACCAGCCCGTCATTAGCAAGCACAGACTGTGGTGACCTCTCTTCCAACTTGCCTGTCCACTATCCCTTCCACAGTGCAGTCATTTAGTTCTGACTTCTGCATCACTTCATGTATTGCTCTCCGGTTCTGCTAGAAACTGCCTCCAGGCAAAAGCAGGATTCTACTCATACTGACCCAGGGACAGGCAGCGAGCTGTCCAGCCCCTTACTCAGCCTCAGCTCACCTGCTGTGGGCCCACAGACACCTCTGTGCAAAGCAGCAGCACCACTATCACTGCAAATGAAAAATCTCTTATGGTTCATGGAATGTGCTGCGTCCTTCTGCCTCTCCGTGGAGCCTCTGTCCACATTCTCAGGGTGTAAATGACTAGACACAGGCCCAGAAGGGGGAGTAACTGGCCTGAGACCACACAGCCAGGCAGTGCCCGCAGCACCTCCAGAGTCCTCTGACAGCGAGCCAGGGTGTGATTTAGAGCAACAGTCACTGCTGAACCCCCGCTGTATTCGGTTCTTCCTTAGAAGCTTTCAAGAAAAAAGGGGTCAAGAAATACCAATATCTGCCTTGCCAGATCTGAGGAATGCTGTGGGCCTTTGTTCTTGGGAATAAAAGAAGCCATAGTTCATGCTTCTGATCTCGGATGGGACGTTCAGGGCTTGTTCCCACGCCTCCCATCGACCCTGCCTGTCCCTTCTGAAATCATTGACTACACAACTGACCCAGGAATGAACAGCGATCTTTAACCCTGCACAGAGCGACATTCTAAGCAAACTCGGAAGACGTTGCCCACAGCAGGGCCAACCCTTGGTGTGACCTGTGGCAGTGCTGCTAGAGCTTCATCAATCTCTAGGGTTAGAAAATCAATTTTCCAGTTGGACTG
Organism: Oryctolagus cuniculus; assembly: GCF_051225735.1. NCBI lineage: Eukaryota > Metazoa > Chordata > Mammalia > Lagomorpha > Leporidae > Oryctolagus > Oryctolagus cuniculus. The sequence continues at coordinate 156,786,899 of NC_142872.1, read as the reverse complement.
GGCATCGCAGTGTGTGTTTCGGAACCTGCTCTAACCAGCTGTGTGACTCTGAGCAAGGCATTCAAACCCTCTGACTCTCACTTTCCTCGCGTGTGAGCTGGCTGTTTTATTTTACATCCCCGGCTGCCTTCCTCACAGAAGGAACATGACGATCACGTGAAATAATGGGGGAGGTGTCTGGCACAGCTGTAAAGACACCACTTGGGAATCCCGCGTCGCACATCAGAGTGCCTGGGTTCCAGTCCCAGCTCAGCACCCAGATCCAGCTTCCTGCTACATGCACCCTGGGGGGCAGTGGTGATGGCTAAAGCAGTTGAGTTTCTGCCACCCACGCAGGACACCTGGATTAAGCTCCTGGCTCCTGGCTTCAGCCTGCCAGAGCCCAGCCGTGGCTGTTGTGGACATTTGGGGAGTGAATCAACAGATGGATGATTGCACTTTCCCTCCCTCTCTCTCTTTCTTTCTCTCTCTCCCTCCATCTTCCTGCCCCCCCATGTTGCAATTAAATAAGTTTAAAAATTTTAAAGAAATGTTTAAAAAATGTGATAATGGTCAAAAACTGCTCTGCAATTTTAAAGAGTTAACTATCACTGTGATTCCCATATGTTCCATAGCCTGTTTTGCAAGTTTCTAGTCCTTTATATCGTGTGTGTGTGTGTGTGTGTGTGGTGCTCTCACTGCTGACTAGAACAACCTTACCCAAATCTCTACCTGGTTAAATGGTCTTTCTTTACTACCTTACTCCCAAATGCACCTTCTCCCGTCTTTGTCTACTCCTATAGCCTGATTTATTTTTTCTTTATTATTTTCTGTCTCTCCCCAGCAGAATGTAAACTGCATGAGGGCTGGCTATATCTCTCTTCTTTTCCAGACTATTCTCAATGCCCAGATAGTATCTGGAACACAGCAGGTGCTTAGTCAATGACTACAGAATGAAGAAACTCTAGCAGGAGACATGCATGCTTGCTAACACATTTAGTGAAATGTTTTAACTTCTAGAGGAGACGTTTGCATTTGTTTGCAACTGCCTTTAAAATAATTTACCAAATAAACTCTGGGATTGGGAGGAAGTGAGCGTCTGAGCAGAGAGAAAGACAGAGAGGAAGAGTGTGAAGTGGCTGGCAGGGGTCATTTCTGTGGCACCTCCTCTTGCCTCTGCCAACACAGCGCTCTGAGAGCTGAGCAAGTGCTCAGCACCACTTCCTAGTTCATGGTGCAGGCTTCCTGACAGGCCTCCTGTGTCCTCCATTGTCCCCTCACTGCTGCAGAAGGGAAAGTCTCCATGAGACGCACATTGGATCCAGTTACAACCCACGCCAACATCTACCAGCGCTCCTTTACCTATAGGATAAAGCCAGCGCTCCTTAGGATCACAAATGAAGGCTGCTCCAATCTGGTTGGTGTCTAATTTGCCAGCCTCATCCACTGCCCCTTACCCACCCCATACTGTACCCACAGCTCCTTAACAGACCTTTGCTGTCACTCTTCTCTCTCTTATCTCTTGCTCCTTTGGTTCATTCACAGGCATCAGCCATGGCTCAGTGGTTGCTGGTGTGATTGGCGCTAAGAAACCTCAATATGACATTTGGGGCAAAACCGTGAACCTGGCCAGCCGAATGGACAGCACAGGGGTGAGCGGACGGATCCAAGTGCCAGAGGAGACCTATCTCATCCTCAAGGACCAGGGCTTTGCCTTTGACTACCGAGGGGAGATCTACGTGAAAGGCATCAGTGAACAGGAAGGGAAAATCAAAACGTACTTTCTCCTGGGAAGAGTCCAACCCAACCCATTCATCTTGCCCCCAAGAAGACTACCCGGGCAGTACTCCTTGGCTGCAGTCGTTCTGGGCCTTGTCCAGTCCCTCAACCGGCAAAGGCAGAAGCAGCTACTCAATGAGAACAACAACACGGGGATCATCAAAGGCCATTACAACCGACGGACTTTGCTGACTCCCACTGGGCCGGAGCCTGGGGCCCAAGCTGAAGGCACTGACAAATCCGATTTGCCATAAATGCATTTTCTTTGTGTTTCTTTTTTTTGTATTTCTTTTATATATAAAATAAATATACTAATAAAAAGGTTTAATTTTTTTTAGAACAAGGATGGTTTCGTTGGTCTTTGAATGCACCAAGTCCTCTTCAGTCACATTGATTGCCTACCTCTCATGTTCAAGGTTTATGGGGAACAAGATACATAAGAGCAAGCTTCTGACTTTGAGAGGCTCCCAGCTACGTGGGAACAAAGGCCTTGTAAAACAGAGACTTAGCACAACGAGACATTCAATGACAAGTTTCATGATTTTTTTAAGAGACTCATTTATTTGTAAGGCAGAGTGACAGAGAAAGAGGGAGAGACAGAGAGACTACTCATTGGTCCACTCTCCAAGAGTCCATAACAGCCATGGCTGAGCCAGGCCAAATTCAGGTGCCAGAAGCTCCATCCTGGTTCTTCACATTGGTAGCAGGGGTTGAATATTTGGTCCAACATTCACTGCCTTAACAGCTGCATTAGGAGAAAGCCGGATCTCAAGCAGAGTAGCCAGGAGTCAAAATGGCACTCCCACATGGGAGGCACACATCCCAGGTGGTGGCCCAACACACTATACCACAACACGTGTTCAATCTCCATGCTTTTAGCACATGTCATGCCAGGACAAGTGTCAAAGTCTTTACATAATGACCTCATGTAATCCTCACAGTATGTACTATTCATTCAACCAGTGTACACTGAGCATTTTATATTGGCCTAGGCTGGTGCCTGCATGTTTTAGAAAAACCCAACAGAAGTGTCTTCCTCTTGGTGATGACATTCTAGTTGTGAGAAAGCAGACAATATGCTTACAAACCAACATATAAGTCATCTACTTTCAGATAGTGATAGATACAATAAAGAAAGTGAAGTAGGACAGTTGGGATAATGAGTGGGAAGGCAGGGATGCTGACTTAACTGTCGTCACAGGGGAGGCTTCTTCAAGGACATGATGTACAAGATCAACCCTAAATACAAAGAAGGAAGCACCACACAGGACCTGAGAGAAAAGTGACCTAAACAGAGAGAGCAGCAAACGCAAAAGCCCTGACATGAGTTCAATCCAGATATATTAGAACCGGGTTAGCTGCTGCAGGCAGATCCACCGTCTCCTGGGAAGACTGCATTCTAAGTTATCCTCTTACAACCCTCAGGCTGCAGAAAAGTTTCATACAGATGATAAAGCTCACAAAAACGAATGGATTTGCCCAAAACCATACAGTCAACATGCTGAGCTAGCTTCAGCACCATGTTGTCGAATCAAAGCTGACTGCTGCAACAAGCAACTCCCAAGCTCAGTGGCTAGGCACAGCGGAAGACGAGCTTCTGTTCACAGTCATTTGGATGTCTGCAGGGGTCCTCCATGCGGTGACCTCAGGGCCTAACCTCCTTCCCGGGGCATTGCAGTCCTCAGTTAGGTCCTCTCCAGCCAATTTAAGAAAGGAGGGGAGAAAAGAATAACTCAGAAGGTCTCAGATGCCTGGCCAGGAAGTTGCCTATGTTACTGTTCTTCCACACTTACTCTGCAAGGGAACTTGAGACATGGGTTCTTCCTGGGCTTCCTTACAAAACTGAAATGAAGTGCAGTGGGTAGTAGTGCCTCTATCAATACAATCAAGAATGAACATCTGTCCAAGCCCAAAGTCCGTGTTTATAAACACTAAGCTCTTCTGGTAAATGCACTGTTGGAGGTAAAACATTCAAGAAATGAACAGGAAGAATGAAACCCCAATCATACTCTAAATTCTTGACTCTGAATAGCAGCCCATTAAAAAAAGAAAAAGGAAAAATAAGTGGCTCCAATAATAAATCCACAGTAGATAAGCTGGCAAGGAAATACCTGTCTCAGACCCCGATGGTCAGAGTGAAACCATATTCTCCTACACAAAGAGGGAGCTGAGGTTCAGGAGGACCTTGAACGTTGAACCATGCTTGGAACGCCTTTTGCTCTTGGAAACCATGTGTGCCTCCAAAATACACAGGAAGCCCCAGTAGAATTGTGGAGAAGATGTCATGTTAAAAAGCCCTTCACAAGTGCTGGACTTGTTATAATCTACACAAACTCAGAGAATCTCAGGCTGGAAAAGCCTCAGTCCAACCTGCTGAGGACATTTAAAGAAGGAAAAACTAAAGGAATGCAGAGACCTGGAACCACAGGATGGAAGTAGGGAGTGAGTCCAAGTAGGTCAGAAGCCTGATAAATAACACCACATTAAGAGGCTGACTCAGTAAAGACAGCCAGACAATGAAATCGTAATACCTAACAGGCAGAGAAAACTTGTGAATCATCAAGCCTTGGTCTGCTCTAGAGTAAGAACAGTGTTCAGCAGAGACTTCAGTGAGCAGACAGATGAATACAGCTCCAGGAACAGAGGTTATCAAGGACAGATTTTGTTCCTATCCCCCAAGCTGGGATTCAGGACAAAATCCCTGGACAACTGTCCAGTTATCATGCCCAGGACCACATTCTGACATCCCAAACTGGACCTGGGAGGTGTGGTTTCCTTTGGGGATCCATCAAAGCATGGAGCAAGGAGGCAGGATGGCACCAGGAATCTCCATGAGACCACCAAGAACCCCCATCAATTGGCCTCTGTGCCAATTCACCCAACTCCAAAGCACTGAGTCCCTGCCTTCTAGATCAGCTCCCTCATCAGCACCAGCAAGTGTGCAGTCTTCCCACACCAAGAGCAAGAAGACAAGAGACAGAACCAGCAAACTGGCTGTGGTTGGATGCCTAAGAAACAAGCCTCTTCATGGGCTTTGTAATAGTCCGCAGAGTGAATAAAAGCAAACAGTCCTTGTGAAATTAGAAGTGTGCTTCTAGTTGCCTACAAGTTTGCTCTGTTCAGTTCATTTATTGAAAGGACTTGAAATGGCAAGCAGTTGCTAGGAAGCTGCATAATTGGTAAACATGTTCAACCTCACCGTCACCCCTCTCCCCTTAACTCTGCTAGTGAGACTGGAGGTTTTGTCAAGGTCAAATTCTTGCAAAGGGAAAGGTGTCCAAAATGGTGAAACACAAAGAGAACGAGAGTATGGTTGGTGGAGTCTAAGTGTCTCTGGGTCTGATAGGGAGGCTTTCTCAATAGCTCTTGCCTCCCTGGCTTGGAATCTGGGAGGCTGATCCAGTGACACACCCCTACTGCCACTGACCAGCCTGTGTAGGGAATACAGGCTCCCTGAGACAAGCACAGTCCTGCTTCGAGGATAGGCAAGGCTGTGTGCAGCATTCATTCCTGCAAGGACTGAGTTTGAGCAGGTGCTGCCTTCTGAGCCACCATCCCTTAACGCCAGACAGATCACCATGAGCCCAGAAGTTCCTCTTCAGCTACCTTCTTCCTTCTGTCTTCGGGAACCACGTGAGTGTAGCTGCTCCCCATTGGAAGCAAGCACTAAGCTATCATCTCCATTTCACACACCAGGGAACTGCCACAGGGAGAGTTTGAGCAACTCACCTAAGAACTCACAACCTGAAAAAAGTGGTGCTGAAATTCAAAGACAGATGGTCTGGCCCAGGCAGGAGTCCTGTCCCAAGCATGAAAGCCCAGCCCTGTGATGGGGGCAATAACAGCCACTCAACGAAGTTGAAAGCTGGGTGCCTTAGCAGACTCCCTACAAGGCATGGGCTGTGTAAATGGAACAGCAAGAAGAACAGTCTGGCACACTTGTTCATTAAAAATGAACTTTGGCTTTTAGAGCTCTTTGGATTTTGGTCCCATGCTTACAAGAGTGCCAGGCCTCCGCCCATGATGAGGCTGCTATGAAGATAACAGGCAGGGATGCGTTTAAAGCACTTACCAGCTTGGCCTTGGGCTGCACTCAAATGTTGCTGGTTGTGCTGTTACTAAACACACAGTGATTTTATCAAAATAGTGGCCATCTGCAATGTTTTTGTGTCCTTAAATCTTTTTTTTAACTTTTCTGTATTTGCAAATTCTTCCTTTCTGAGCATGTGTTAGCTTAATAATGAAAAATGATAACTAAGCAAAAATAAAGCAAGTGGGTTTACTTCTTGGACTGTAAAATGCTTCATTTCACCCTGATGATTCAACACTCAGGCAAAGGTCTGGGTGGCGTGGGCACCTTGTAGAGGGGCCTCCAGCTGCTAGACCTCCCCTTTGAGCTCCCCTGCGGGCTCAGAGAGAGGATTTCCCCCAGGGTCAGAATAAATAACACTGCTGACCAGATTTCAGGACATCCCCTGCCCTTCTGCATGCCCTAAGAGAAGGGTGTTGAAGCCTGTTTTCTTCCCTGATTCTTACTCCAGGCCACGGGGTTGTCTGACACCCTGGAGCCTGTGCCAGTCACATTTCCAAGTGAGAAAGTGGCTCTTGGATTGGCTCTGGGCTCCAAACAACTGGCCCCCATATTTTATTGATGAGTTACCAGGGGCAGGGTGCCCTGCAGAATAACACCATGTGCCTGTGTGAATTATTAATGGCACATCAGCCGCACACTGCCAGCCAGCCGCCTGCCCCCGCCCACACTGGGAAGATAAGATCGCCATTCCTGGGTGAGCACCCAAAGCACTCCATGTGAACTCCGGGTACTGCCTTTCAGATGACAGCAGGACTCCAACGCCAACTGTTTCTGTCTGAAAATAGTAATATCAGACACAATCTTTTCATAATACACTGACCCCTTTCGTGGCATTATCATAACAATGAGCACGAACATTTGTAGCGTGATTCGCAGTTTGCAAAGTGCATTGCCAAATATGGCTTCAACTGATCTTCATAACAGCTCTCAGAGAAAGAGATTATTATCCTAATTTTCCAGGGAACTGGGGATCATAATAAAAATAGGGATGGGCATTTGGCCCAGAAATTAAAATGAACTCCTGCATCCAATACCAGAGTGTCTGGCTTCAAGCCCAAGGTACCACTTCCAGCCCCTTGCTAATGCAGACCCTGGGAGGCAGCAGGTGGTGGCCCAGCTACTTAGGCCCCTGTCATCCAGTGGGAGACCTTGATTAAGTTCTGGGCTCCCGGTTTTGGCCTGGCCCAGCCCTGTCTGCCTGTTTTGGGCATTTGAGGAGTCAACCAAAAGTTTAGAAAACATCTCTCTCTCTCTTTCTCTCTCTCTCTCTCTCTCCCCCTTGTTCCCTCCCTTCCTCCTCCCCTCCTCCCTCCCTCTTCTCTCTGTCTTTTAAATAAATAAAAATAAATTGAAACTTAAAAAGTGGTAAAAATAAATTATAAAACTCTACCTAAAAATGGAATGTTAATGCCGAAAAGAACCCAAAAGTCATATGAGGTCCAATATCTTGGTTTTACATATAAAGAAACTAAAGTGCAAAGAAAGAAAACCATTTATCCAACGAAATCTCAACAATTAAAAGCATAATTAGGGCAGAATATGGACAACTGTATTCCTTGTGGCTTGACTCCTACATGATTTCTTGTCCTTTGCTGGCTGTAAATAAGCAAGTCCTGTCACCAGGAGGTCATCTAGATCCTCCCAGCCCAAGGGCCTAAATGAGAGCCGACAATCACTCCCCCAAAAGCCCACAACAGCCAGGGAGCCACAGTTGGTAACAGGAACACAATCCGGGTCTCCCACATGGGTTCCAGGGACTCAGCTAGTTGAGCCATCACCACTGACTGCCAGTGTCTGCTTTAGCAGGAACCCGGACTCAGGACCAGAGTCAGGCATCAAACCCAACTACTCCAATATGGGATGCAGGTGTCCACATCAGGAGCTTAGCCACTAGGCCAAACCTGGACCAAGGATTCTTTGAGTGACAGCTTACTCCATCTTTCCTGCAGAGAAGACAAAACAAAGAAACTGTTGAAGCTGCTGAGTTATGGGTCCTTGGGACACCTCCCCTCGGGCACCTGCCTCAGACAGAGATGCCCTCTCCTAGCAGCACTGGGACACTGTAGGACAGATGACCTCTGCTGGGTGCACAGAGACAACAAAACAGACCCTGACCGTCCTCAGAAACACCTCGAGCCAGGGCTTGTCTCTCCTGACACTGAGCTTGTTCAGCTGAAATATGCCTCTGCCTGCATGAAGCAACAGGTCTCCCGTGGAGTAACCTGTATTTGGGGGTGGCTAACGTGTTTTTAGGAGAGGGATGGTGAACACTGAGATTTAAACAAATCCCACAGCACCCAGGCTGACAACAGATAGGTCCCCTTCACCATGCCCTCTCACCCTTGGCTGTGCCCTTGACAAGACACTGACTTCTGCTTTGCTGAGCTGTTGCGAAGGGTTTGCCTTTAAAGGACATGGGCAACACTGAAGGTTTCAGAGACAGAGAAGTTGTTGCCTCCGGACTTAGGATTTTACAGCAGCTGATAATGCATCAGTAAAGGTGAATGTGGGACAAGGATGAGCAGGTGAGGCTGGACAGTAACATGGTGAGATGAAGGTGCTTGGACCACTGTGCTGGTGTGAAGCAAGCATACTCCAGGTTTATCTGCATATCCAAAGCACCTCTTTCAGCGGAGAACTCTACCCAACCAAGCTTATCCCATAAGACCACCGCCATGAGAGACAGGAGCTGTTCTCAGCACACTCAGGCTCCTCCCCCAGACTCAGCTCTATGGGAAGATGGCGCGGACCAGGAGGACCACACCAAGCCCATCATGGTAGAGCTTGCAGAGACGACAGCCCCTCCCACTGGCAACCACTTCTGACCCTCACCTCCCACTCCTGCTCTTCGTCTTCCCCTGTCTTCTTCCCCACCCTGTGCAACCCATCCCCTTCCCTCTTCCAGTTGCTACGTTCTATCTTTTCCATGAGAGCCTTTCTTGTCCTGCTTTCCCCAGTCTCACCAGAAAAATCCCTTATGGTTTCTCTTTCTCTCAGTGGGGCCCTTCAGGGAGATGCCAAGCACAGTTACCACAAACCTAGGTCTACGTAAAGTGCAATCTCAGGGACAAAAACCCCAGTCCAACTGGAGGCATCACCAGAGAGCAGAGTTAAACACTGCCTCTGCTGCCACCTTCTGGAAGAAAATGGTATTTCTCCTCTTAAAGGTAAGCTCTCCAATTCCTCTGTTAAGTAATGACTGAGAGGTGATTACTTTCCATCAACAAGAAAGCCTTTATTTTAATTATTTTAAATGCAGACAGAGATCTCCCATACACTGGTTAATTCCCCCAAGTGCCCACAACAGGTGGGATTCGGCCATATTGAAACTAGAAGTCTAATACTCTCTCTGGATCTCCCACATGGTTGGAAGAGACCCAAGGACTTGAGTCACCACCTGCTGCTTCCCAGGGTGTGCATTAACAGGAAATTGGAATGGAGAGCAGATCTGGGATTCAAACCCAGGCACTTCAAGATGAAATACAGAAGTCCCAAGCAACAGCTTAACCACTGCGCCAAATGCCTGCCCCCACAAAGCACTCTTTTTAGGCAGAACACAAAGCACTACCAAGTCATAGTGAAGATTCTTCAGTGTTCTCTGGCTCCCACTTTCCTGCCTTCCCTGGTGACAAAGTCACCAAAAATGGAGCCAGCATTGCCAGTCTCCACTGACACTGGTTGTGGACAATTAGGACCAAGCCCTGACCAATGGAAAGTAAGGTAAGGTGTCAGGTCCCACCTGCTAAAGACTCACCTTCCTCCTCTGCCTCCAACCTGCATCTTGGATATGGATACTGCCACCTCGGACCATGTGTTAAGTATCTGGGGCCAGGCAGATCGCCTCAACCCTGAGCAGCTTCGCACAGGAACCCTTGCTTCTCTGAGTTTGCACAAGTCAGAGATCCAGAAGAGGCTTCCCTGTGTGGTTCTGACTCAGGATCCCTACTGAGCTGCAGCCAAGCTGAGCGTCAGGGCCACCATCGCCTCAGGCTTGAAGGAGACTGGAAGAACCACTTGCAGGATGGTGTGGTCACAGGGGAGACTGCCGTTCCTTGCTGACTTCTGCAAGAGATCTCACTTCGCTGGCTCATGGACCTCTCCACAAGGCTGCTTGAGCATTCTCACAACATGGCAGCTGGCTTCCCTCCGAGGAAGGGATCTCAGAGGAAATCAATACATGCTCATAACTTGGTCCCACACTAACACTTCCATCACATTCCAGTATTTAGAAACAAGTCCCTGAGTCCAGCCCACGTTCAAAGGGAACACAAACCACATTTTTTTTTTTTGACATGCAGAGTGGACAGTGAGAGAGAGAGACAGAGAGAAAGGTCTTCTTTTGCCATTGGTTCACCCTCCAATGGCCGCCGCGGCCGGTGCACCACGCTGATCCGAAGGCAGGAGCCAGGTGCTTTTCCTGGTCTCCCATGGGGTGCAGGGCCCAAGCACCTGGGCCATCCTCCACTGCCTTCCCAGGCCACAGCACAAACCACATTTTTTAAACTCCACATTTCACAAGGTTGAAGCTACACCATAGAACATTCTGACATCCCTGGGTCACCCAGAGATTTTTGCTTCTTTCTGTAACATTCAGAAATATTATACTACCTTGCTTAAGCTTTCATTATTAGGAGTTCTCTGTTTTATTGCAGCAAAGTTTAATTCAAACTAACACACAAGACTTTACCAAAGCAACAAAAAGAAATTCTTCCAACCACTAATTCCTCCATCCAGCTTTTTCTCTCAACCCCAAGTCCACAGCCAACGGTTTCTCCAACCTCTGCTTCTCTTAGTCTGCGTAGTTGCCGCCTAGCCCACATCCCATGAAGATCCTCCCACTGTCTCCTCACTGCACTGTGTAATTTTCTCCCTACTTTCTCCATCTGTCTCCAACAGCAGCCAGAGCAATCAGAGTATTTGCCAAGTCATGTTACTCCCCTACTTACAACCTTCTATTTCCTTCTCCCAACAACTGGTTTAAGAGTTTTAGTTGGCCAGTGCTGCAGCTCACTAGGCTAATCCTCTGCCTTGCAGCACCAGCACACCAGGTTCTAGTCCCAGTCGGGGCACTGGATTCTGTCCCGGTTGCCCCTCTTCCAGGCCAGCCCTCTGCTGTGGCCAGGGAGTGCAGTGGAGGATGGCCCAAGTGCTTGGGCCCTGCACCCCATGGGAGACCAGGATAAGCACCTGGCTCCTGCCATCGGATCAGCGCGGTGCGCCTGCTGCAGCGCACTGGCCGCGGCGGCCATTGGAGGGTGAACCAATGGCAAAGGAAGACCTTTCTCTCTCTCTCTCTCTCTCTCTCTCTCACTGTCCACTCGGCCTGTACAAAAAAAAAAAAAGAGTTTTAGTCAAAGGGGTGAGCAGATTTGCAGTTCCCCAAAACTTGTGAATAATGATAACCTCAAACATATTCCACTTTCTCAAAAACACAACTGAGAATATCATAAATGCTACACCCTGGGGACAGGCATTGTGGCACAGCAGGTTGAGCCTCTGCTTATGATGCCCACGTCCCATATCAGACAGCCTGGGATCAAATCCTGCCTCTGCTTCCCACCCAATTTCTTGTTAATGCACACCATGGGAGGTAGCAGATGATGGCCCAACTACTTGGATCTCTGCCACTCATGTGAGATACCTGTATTGAGTTCCTGGCTTCTGGCTTCTGGCTTCAGCCTAGTCTAGCCCTGGGTATTGCTGGCATTCAGGGAGTAAACCAATAGATGAAGATTTTTACCTATCTGTCTATCTCTGTCAGTCTGCCTTTCAACTAAATAATAAACTTTAAGAATTAATAAATGTCAGAGCCAGCACTGTGGTATAACAGGTAAAACCACCACCTGCAGTGCTGGCAACCCATATGGGTACAGGTTCAAGTCCTGGCTGCTCCACTTCCTATCCGGCTCTCTGCTATGGCTTGGGAAAGCAGCAGCAGATTACCCAAATGCTAGGGCCCCTGCAACCATGTGAGAGGTCTGGAGGAAACTCTTGGCTCCTGCCTTCGGCCTGGCCCAGTCCGGTCATTGCTGCCATTTGGGGAGTGAACTAATGGATGGAAGCGCTCTCTCTCTCTCTCTCTCTCTCTCTCTAGCTCTGCCTTTCAAATAAATAAATAAACCTTTTAAAAAGGATTTAAAGAATTAATAAATGCTACCTCCTGACTGCAAAAACTACTTCCCATTTCAGTCTGTGGCATCCTGGACTGGTGCTGTTTCTTACATTGTCTGTCTCCCCTGTCTTGTTCTCAGCTCTGCAGTGCCTGGCCCAGGCTTGGCAGTGAACAAAGAATGAACAAACATGTGCCAAATCATTAAACAAATGATTGAATGGAGTATTGGGTCACCATCCAGAGATTCTTTTATGCAGGGAGGAGAACAGGAGGCAAAGATTTTTTTGTAATCAAATGCATAGTCAGAATTTATAACATAGAAAATTTGTACATCAATATCTGGTTTTCTGGCTTCTAAAAATTTGGACAATCCCATCACAATAGGATTAGATGAACCTTGGAGCTATTATATTAAGTGACATAAGCCAGGCGTAGAAGAAAAAACACCCTGTGATCTCACTTACAATTGGAATTTTTAAAAATTAAGGGTGGGAAATTCACCTGCCAGTGAAGATACCAGCTGAGAAGCCCACATCCCATATCAAGGACACCCGGCCTGAAGTTCCAGCTCTGCTCAATTCAAACAGCACTAACATGGAACCTGGCAGGCAGTGGAAATGGCTGAGTATTTGGTTTCCTGCCATTCATGTGAGAGACTTGGATTCAGTTCCCAGCACCCAGCTTCATATGCACTGGTCACTGCAGCAATTTGGGGAAAGAACCAGGGAATGAGAACACACTAGTCCTCTCTCTGTCTCTATCTGCCCTCACTCAGATAAACAAATTAATTTTAAGTAAGTAAATAATTTAAATAGTAAGACTCACAGAAGCAGAGAGTAAAGCAATGGTCCCCAGGCACTGAGGGTACTGGGAGACGTGGGTCAGAGGATACAACATTTCAGCTGGACAGGAAGAATACATTCAAGAGAGCTATTGTGACTCATGCTGACTGAAGATAATAACTATTGAACATTTGTAGGGTTTAAATGTTCTCATCACAAAAAATAAGTATGCGGTGTAATGTGTATGCTGATTAGCTCAATTTGACCATTCCAACAGTGTGTACGTGTCTCCAAACATCATGTGTACACCATAGATGCATACCACTTTTGCCCGTTAAAATGAAACAAGATGAAAGAAAATAAGAAGGCCGGCGCCGCGGCTCAATAGGCTCATCCTCTGCCTGCGGCGCCGGCACACCAGGTTCTAGTCCTGGTCAGGGCGCCGGATTCTGTCCCAGTTGCCCCTCTTCCAGTCCAGCTCTCTGCTGTGGCCCAGGAAGGCAGTGGAGGATGGCCCAAGTCCTTGGGCCCTGCACCCACATGGGAGACCAGGAGAAGCACCTGGCTCCTGGCTTCGGATCAGTGTGGTGCGCCAGCTGCATCGCGCCGGCCGCAGTGGCCATTGGAGGGTGAACCAACAGTAAAGGAAGACCTTTCTCTCTGTCTCTCTCTCTCACTGTCCACTCTGCCTGTCAAAGAAAAAAGAAAAGAAGAAGAGACAAATTTTGGACAATCCAACAACAGTCTGTAATCCACATGGCAGGAACTGGCTGGAGCTGGAAGGGGCTGTCCTTTTGGAAGTAGGACAAGCTCGGCAATGCACCAGGGTCATCTCCAGCCAGGCTTACTGAACAGTGTCCCTGACACCAGCTGGATTTTGAGTCTCTATACCCTAACATCGTGAGCCCAGCGGACAAAAGGCAAGTCCACCTGATTATGGAGTCCTGGGCCTCCCGTAGAAGGACACAGACCAATCCTCTTGCAAGTGGGAGCCACTAAAAGGCCCAACCAACTCACTTCTGAGGCCACAGCCAGAGCCACAGCCAGGCTGTGAACAGGGAGGTGGGAGGTGGTTTAGCACAAGAAACTTGGAGTCAAGTCAGCAGTTATCCACCATTTTGTTTTTTTGTTTGTTTGTTTTTAAGGTTTATTTATTTGAAAGGCAGAATGAGGGGGAGAGAAAGAGAAAAAATCTTCCATCTGCAGGTTCATTCCCCCAAATGGCCACAACAGCTGGAGCTGGGCTGATCCAAATCCAGGAGGCTGGAGCTTCTTCCAGATTTCCCATGCAGACCCCACCACGTTGTAACGTAGTGACCTGGGGGAAATGACCACAGCTCTGACCTGTTGTGAAGAGTGTGTGAGAAAAATTGTGCAAGAGCAATCAACCACGTGCCTTGCACAGGACGGAGGTAGAGTAATAGGGGCTCCTCTCTTCTGGGGAAAGAATGCGCTCTGAGCTCCTCCCATCAAGGATCCTTCCAGCACTAACTGAGCTTACCCATGCCTCCCACACTCATCAGCCACCATCCTGGACAAGGGACCGCACCGTCCTGAGCCATTGCTAAGCAAAGAAAGCACCAGCACCTGCTGAGGAGTGTGGGCTCTGTGTCAATATTTCCTCCATTCACAAACCCCCAGACATTTATTTCTGAAGCCAGAAGAGGGAAAAAAAGGAGTTCATGTTCATCACACGTCTGCTATTTGTCAAACACTCTGATGAGTCATTAGTGTAAATATCTCACAGAGAACATTCTAGAGTACATTATTCCCATTTCACAGAAGAGGACGTGAAGGCTCAGAGAGGTTGTCCTCCCAGGGAAGAGCAACATAATAACACCAACACTTGAATCTGACAGCTACCTTTGGGAGCCCACACCTGTGCAGAGCTGCAAAGTCAAGCCAGGGGAGCCTCCTGGAGCCAGGAAGCGCCTTTGGAGACCTCAGCCTGAAGCCCTGTGAACAGGTTCTTGAGTCTAGGAGCCACCAGGGCCATACCTCTGTCCACAGGAGGGGCTGCAGCTGGCCTCTTCGCTTCAAATCCCAGCTCTTGCCTGAGTGTTTTTTTCTGTCTGATATAAATGAGCCAATGACGGTCTTTGTGTCTTGGCTGCTGGGTTGTTTATTTCATCACTGAATGCTGAGACCCATTAGATCAAAAGCCTGCCAGCAGTAAACTCAGATTTTCACACATTTGGCTATTCCAAAAGCAGCCCAAACAAGCAGATTTTTAGCTATTAGGGCCTGCCTGCTTTATATGCCCCACAAAACTACACCCAGCATCTGTTCACCCCTGATGAGACAGAGCCTGGAGACTGGCCAATCCCTTTGGAGCTCTCTGACCCAGTGCCTCTTCCTGGTGCTGCTAAGGGTCATCACCTGGACCCACTTGTTCCGCACAACAAGTGGTCAGACTGTCTCCCTCATCAGATCCCAAATTCTTCCAATACCTTAACCTGAGAGAATCGTGGTCCAAGATACCTGGGGAGGGGGTGCCAGGCAATGTAGTTCCTAGCTTCTCTGCAATGCAGAGGAGACCCTAGAAAAGGGTGGCAACGGGGCCCAGTTGACAACACACAGGTAGCACACCAGGTATCTTCCCCCAGTGTGTTGCCTCTCTCCTCCAGGAAAGCATCCTCACACTTTCACCAGAACTTTGTAGCAAGGCACCAATTATCTGTGGCTTCCCCACTGCTAAGGGAATCATAGTTCACGTTAATTGCTCCAAATACAATGCTTTTGCTAACATAGGAGGAATCTATTTCTTGTCCAGAGAACCCACCCTCCTCCTAAAACATTTGGCAGCCCCTCAAGTCATGTTGACATGTGTCCACCCACCCATGCTTCTTTTTTTTTTTTTTTTTGACAGGCAGAGTGGACAGTGAGAGAGAGAGACAGAGGGAAAGGTCTTCCTTTGCCGTTGGTTCACCCTCCAATGGCCACCACAGCTGGCGCGCTGCAGCCGGCGCACCGCACTGATCCAATGGCAGGAGCCAGGTGCTTATCCTGGTCTCCCATGGGGTGCAGGGCCCAAGCACTTGGGCCATCCTCCACTGCACCCCCTGGCCACAGCAGAGAGCTGGCCTGGAAGAGGGGCAACCAGGACAGAATCCGGCGCCCCGACCGGGACTAGAACCCGGTGTGCCGGCGCCGCAAGGCGGAGGATTAGCCTAGTGAGCCACGGCGCCGGCCACCCACCCATGCTTCTTGTAGTTTGCTGTGACCGCTAGAACTGGTGAGACAGGAATTCCTACAGGTCACTCAGGTTGCTAAAACCAGTGGAGCCCTGACAGTGTCAGAGAGGCCAAGGCCTGACCTGCTGATCTTGGGTGCCCCAGGCAGCCATGTCCTTGATGCTGGTCAGCTGACCCACTGCTAGTGTTGATGGCACTTTGGGACCAATAGGTCCAATGCACCATCACAGCCTCCATCCATTCCTAAGAACACAAGTCTGGTCAGGGAGAGAAAGGACACTGCCTTCCTCCCTTTGTCACCCTGAACCCAGGGCCATCAGATGACAGAGCCACCTGGACTCCAGAGTACCTCATCCTGAGCATGGCAGACACTGAACTCACCACCATCGACTGCCCCCTCATCTGCCCAATCTCATGCCCAGTCCTTGGTGATGAATCATGGTTGGTCTAAGCCCTGGCCAAGTACCTGCAGTCCATGAGCCAAGGGTGGCCCTGCCAGGTTTTGCATGATAAGTAAGCACAGGAAGGAAG
Organism: Oryctolagus cuniculus; assembly: GCF_051225735.1. NCBI lineage: Eukaryota > Metazoa > Chordata > Mammalia > Lagomorpha > Leporidae > Oryctolagus > Oryctolagus cuniculus. The sequence goes on along the minus strand of NC_142872.1, from coordinate 156,770,429 downwards.
ATACAAACAAGCAGGAAACCGGTCAGCCTACCCAGCAGGTACAGCCTAAACACCCTGAAGGGCCCTTCCAGATCTGGTCCCTACTACCTGGCCCCTGTCCAGCCACCTCCATCCTTGCTCCAGACAGACAAAATCATCCTGTTTCCTCTGGGGCACTGCAGCTGCTCCTGTCTCCCTGCTTTGCCTCCTTATCAGGGTTGCTGTCTGTTCCTCCCCTGGCTGACTCTAAGTTCAGGACTCACATCAGAAGCCACTTCCTCCAGAGTGTGCACCTCCTAGTGTTCTTGTCAGTGCTCCCAGACACAATGTACTTTTCTTGGTGCACAACGTGCCACGTTTTGCATTGACATTTGATGAATCGTTGATCCCACCCCAACCCTCAACAAAATTGTATCTGTCATGACGAAGGGACCATGTCCATCTGACTCTCAAAGTCACTCTGAACTTGGACTTAGAAACACCACTCACGGTCCCACACACCGCAAATCTTCATGGCCTTCCCCTCCCCATGTGACACTCCACCCCCAGTGCTGGTCCCTGGGCAAGTAGTTATTCATTTATTCAATAAGTATTTATTCTCCTCCAGGTGGTGAGAGAGAAGTAGTGAACAAAGCATAGGAAACGCCCACCTCCCTGGAGTTCACGTTCTAGCAGATTGATTTGACCCATTGTGATTATTCTAACATATTAGGTATTCAAGGCGATGCTCTCAGGACTAGGGATCCAGGAATGCCCTAATCTCACGCTCCCCATCACCTCCGCCTTCCCTAGGAGAAGCTGAGAGAACCCTAGACACACATATGTGGGGAGCAGCCCGGACTGGACTGAGTTACTGGAATTAAGACTTATTCTATGCATCTGCTCTCCCACAATATGGCGCTGGGAGAGAAGTAAACAGCTTCCGCACAGCTGCCTCCAGTTCAACCAATAAACTGTAGGACTCGCTCCTGATTGGAGGAGAGCAGCGTACTCGGCGTGTGGGCAGCCGAGTTGGGATTGGCGGAGGAGGACTATAAAGGAGGAGAGAGACGGCATGCACCAGGAACATCTATGGGGAACATCTAGCTGAAGGAACACCTGTGCAGCCCCCGAGAGAGCCGGCCGGCGGTGTGCCGCTCCCCCGCGGAAGTGGGGAATGTGGCGGGGGAACCACCCTTCCACGGAGGTGGAAGGGTCGGTAGCCAACCCGGGAAGGACCAGCAGCCAACCCGGGAAGGACCAGCAGCAAACCCGGGGAAGGCCGAGCAGACAAAAGAACAGTGCAGGGTCCTGTGTCGTTCCTCCATGAAGAGGGGGAGCGACATAATGGTGCCGTGACTCGGATATGAAGCCTAGGCAGGGTTTAGTGTTGCTCCTCCACGAAGAGGGGGAGCGACATAATGGTGCCGTGACTCGGATTAGGAAACCTAGGTCGGATAGCAAACTTAGGAGGGAAGAAACGGGAAGAACTGGGAAAATATCGGAGAGAGAGACTAGCAAACAGCCTAGGGAAAATATCGGAGAGAGAGACTAGCAGACAGCCTAGGGAAAAGCCGGACGAAAAAGGTGCCGGAAGAAGCTATTGAAAGCCTAGGCATAGACTCAGATACGGACTACGGGGGAAAGCTGGGAGAAATCTCTAAGGTCGAAAGCGAAAGTGAAAGCTAGAACAAACAGACTCGGATACGGACTGTGGGGAGAGGCCAGGAGAAATGAAGGAGGAATATTGTTGGAGGAAAGCTTGGGGAAACATACCGGGTAGAGAAAAATGTTAGGGAAATTGAAGCCGTGGGGGGCAGGCCAAGGCGGACACGAAAGCCACTTTGGGATTCTCAAGTTAGCCCGGGAATAGGGGGCGAAAAGTTGAAACCAGAAGCTGAAACGTAAGCCAGATTGGGATCCGTCTGACTAGCCCGGGGAGCAAAGGGCGGGAAGCCAAACCGTGGGGCGGAGACGTAAGCTGGGTTGAATTCGCCAGGCTAGCCCAGGGAACTTAGATTGAATGCTAGTGGCGGACACGTAAGCTACGCTGTGTGACTCGCGGAAGCCGCCGCGTGCAGAGAGAGCACGGGGCGTGAATAGATAGGGAACGGGGCTGGCGCGAGGCCGTGGTGCAGACGCGAAGGGCGTGGAGACCACGGAGCGCGCGAAGCCGAGCCGCGCAGATGAGAGAGGCGCGGGCTGAAGCGGCTCAGAGCCGGCGAGGCGCGGAGAAGCAGCCTCGGGGCGGAGCCTGCCGGCAGGGCGAGGTGCCGGGAAGCTGCGGGGATAAGAGAAACAGACATTTAGAAGTAAAATGAGAGAAATAGGAATGCTGGAAGATAGAAGTAAAATGGGAGAAATAGGAATGCCCGGAGATAGAGAAATAGAGAAATAGAAAGGCCTCCCCACAACATGGCAATGAGAGAGCTTGGATTCGGTCTGCCTGATTAAGTGAGGCAATGAGCACCTGCGGCGGCTAGCAGCTTATGCGCCGCAGGTCACCGAAGATAGGCACGAACCAACACTAATAAGTCTCCCCCACAATACGGCAATGAGAAAGCTTGGATTCGGTCTGCCTAATTAAGGCGGTAAGCGCCAGCAGGCGGCTCGACCAGAGTGTGAGCCGCAGGTCACCGAACACAGGCACGCATCAGCGCCTAAAAACCTCCTCACAACATGGCGAAGAGAGGACCCGGATTCGGTTTGCCTGATTGATAGGACTTGTAAAAACCTGTGGCAACTCTAGCAAGTAGAGCAGAGTGTGTGCCGCGGGACACCGAAGACAGGCGCGTATCAACGCCAAAAAATAAAAAGAAAGGGGGATCTGTGGGGAGCAGCCCGGACTGGACTGAGTTACTGGAATTAAGACTTATTCTATGCATCTGCTCTCCCACAATATGGCGCTGGGAGAGAAGTAAACAGCTTCCGCACAGCTGCCTCCAGTTCAACCAATAAACTGTAGGACTCGCTCCTGATTGGAGGAGAGCAGCGTACTCGGCGTGTGGGCAGCCGAGTTGGGATTGGCGGAGGAGGACTATAAAGGAGGAGAGAGACGGCATGCACCAGGAACATCTATGGGGAACATCTAGCTGAAGGAACACCTGTGCAGCCCCCGAGAGAGCCGGCCGGCGGTGTGCCGCTCCCCCGCGGAAGTGGGGAATGTGGCGGGGGAACCACCCTTCCACGGAGGTGGAAGGGTCGGTAGCCAACCCGGGAAGGACCAGCAGCCAACCCGGGAAGGACCAGCAGCAAACCCGGGGAAGGCTGAGCAGACAAAAGAACAGTGCAGGGTCCTGTGTCGTTCCTCCATGAAGAGGGGGAGCGACAACATACACACACAGATAAAGGTAAAAGATATGCTGATGCTGGCTAAAATGACAAGAAAGACCTTATTCAAGACTATTACAATAGGTGTGTTGTACTAAGGGACAGAGGTCAGGCTCAACTCCAAATACAAAATGGACAAGTGAGGATCTATAGCCAGGTAGCAGGGTAGGAGTAAGACATCAGGGTGGGGGGATTCCTGCCAAACTGATCTGGCAGGATTCTTCCTCAAGGCACACCAAAAACTTGAACAACAAAGGTGTAGGTCAACATTGAGACACAGCAGGTTAAACCACCATCTGTAACACTGACATCCCATATCAGGTCCCAATTTCAGCCCTGGTTGCTCTGCTTCTGATCTAGCTTCCTATTAATGCACCTGGGAAAGCAGTAGAAGATTGCCTGAGTGCTTGGGCTCCCATCAGTGTGGGAGACCTGGATGAAGTTCCTGACTCCTGACTTCAGCTTGGCCAAGCCATGGCCATTGTGACCAATTGGAGAATGAACTAGTGAATGAAACATATTCATTCTCATTGTTTTTCTCTCTCTCTCGCTCTCTCTCTCTCGCTCTCTCTCTCTCTGTCTCCTTCTCTCTCTTTCAAATAAGTAAATAAATATTTTAAAAATAAGTAAATAAACATCAAAAATGGGGAAGGATGAACTTGATTATATATCAAGCGTTATTGTGTATCAAGAGGAAAAAGGATACCTTAGCAGGATTCATGCTAACAGTGGACTAATGAGGTTCAACAAGAACAGGATAGACAAAGAAGTCCAAAGTCAAGGGCTCATAAAGTGGCCTAGACAAAGTTTGGTCAAGGAGAGAGTCTTTACACAACACAACACACAGAAGGAGAATTCTGCCAGATTCAGCAGATGGGGGCCCCAGTGCACTTCCACAAGTAAAAACTGAGTTTCAAAACCATCTTCAACCTGTGAGATGCTTCCTACTTCTCCACCCAGTGGACACCTTGGGCCAGGGTGGTGGGACAGAAGGAGAAGAAAGTGATGGCCAGATATGAAGTTGGAAGGCCAAAAGGGGGTTTTGACTCAGTGTATCATTTCTTCCGCAAGATCAAGAGACAGTGTAAGAACAGGACAGAGAATGGGGCTTCCACACTGCGGTACTGTCACCTGCCAAGGAGCAAACCATAGCCCAGTGAGTGTCCTGAACCTGACTTATGCTGAAGCCCATTTCCCCCATGGAAAGAAGGCATGGGAAGAGGATGGGGAGGAGGGGAACAGCCCAACAGGACCAAGGAGAGTTGCATCCAAAAGTCTTTGAAGACGGCCTTCTGAACTAGAGGGTGAGGACAGCTGTGTAAAGGGCATAGACCACCACACTCCCAGCTGAAGGCCCCTGGAGTCCTCACTCTGTACTCTCCTTTGGACCTGAGAGCCAACACATCACCATTAGACAGAATCTCAGATCACCACGGTGGGCCCTGGGCTGTTACCTTTTGTTTTGCTCAGGGTGTTGAATTTCTCTGTTTCTGCAAGAGCCTACAGGCTGCTTTAGCCCAAGCCTGGGCCTGGGATTACAGCCTTTCCCCTGCTCATTAGAGTCCCTCTGGACTGGCCTCAGTTCAGTCTCTCTGATTGTTTTGACGAGGGCTGTGCAGAGGAGCTGGTATCTATAGGCCTGCAGAGGGTGTGCCATTGGCTTGAAGTCCACAAGGGCGGGAAGGATGGCCTGGATTTGCCCCTGGGCTGAGCTCTTGGAGAGGGAGGAGAACAGAGGCTCAGCAAGGAACAGGAAAGCCTAGGTCAGAGCTGAGTCCTATCCTGGGCAGGGCTGGGAGCTGGCTCTGAGCTGGCTTCTGCAGAGCTCAAGAAGGAGACAGGGAGGGAGCTGCCAGGAGAGGGAGGTTATTTCAAGTGCATGCACTGCTACCAGTTGTAGGGAGTGCAGGGACCCTGATTCAAATGCCTGCCAGACAGGTGATTTGACTCCTCTTAGGAGGCCCAAAGTGCAGGTAACAGGATTGAGCCGAGGTAAAGAGGCACAGGAAAAGAAACCAGAAATGAGAGCAACTCAGCCAAGTCACAATACTGCTTATCTCCTTCGACTCCCTTCACATCTGCGTTCAGCGAGGCACAGAGGCCCCGGCTGAAGGCTGCCTCCACCTTCTCTGAGCTGCTGCAGGGCTCGGAGCTTTGTTCTTCCACAAGTGCAGAAAGGGGCTAGAGAGAGCTCAGTGCCCCAGGGGAGACAATTTAAGACACAAGACTGGAGAGCTTCTTCATGGGAGTTCACACGGCTCTACTAAATAAAAGCCAGAAAGCACTGTCCAGAACGCGCTGTCCCCTCACACCGGAGCAGCACTAGACCACCGCAAAGAGGGTTAGCAAGCAGGCTCCACTCAAGCTCTCAGGTGGCAGTGAACTTCAGAGGCAGTGAAAGCTGCCTTAATGCAGGGAGACCAGCAATACGGAACACTGCGGAGGTTCTAAGAATTCCAACACTATTGACAGACATGTTTTCCTTTGCTGCCATCTTGTGGTCAAATTTGCACAGTAGTCAGAAGTGGAGGTGGTGTTTTCCTTCAATACACCCTGAGTAACATCAGGATGACAGGGCACTGTTCTAGCTGTTGGTACTGGAGACAGAGCAGTGGACAACACAACAATGTCCAGCAGACATGGAGCTCCTGGGCAGCTGCTTGTCTCAGATACAGCTGTGGAAATGCCAAGTCGTTCCCACCGGAGAGAGGAGATGGGAGATAACACTTGCAAGTTGTGAAGTAGAATTTGAACTGAGCACTCCCTTTGCATGGAGCCCTCTTGGCTTCCCACGTGTCTGTCCAGAAGACAGGATGTTGAATGTAAGCTGAGAAACAGATGGTGAGTTCTAAGAACATAGGATGCATGCTGAAGGGAAAGAGCCCTGGTCCAGAACCCTGGAGATCTGAGTTCAAGTCTAAGTCCTTCCACTTTCTGGCTATGTGACCTTAAGAAAATCAGTGAATATCTCTAGTCATTTGCAAAATGGGCATGGAAAGAACTATGTGACCTGTGGTTTCTTCATCCCAATGTCAACATTAATTTAATCCCTAGATGTATGCTCACTGTGCTATGAATTGAGGTCATTCCCTTCCAGGACCCTTGCCATACAAGCCACAGCCTCAAGCCTCCCAGATCTCTAAGACTCAACCTTTCTGCTCTTTAAGGCTCCTGCCCCTTTTGGTCCCTCCAGCTTTCCCCAGCTGACTGCCTCCTCCCCTCACACCCTTCTGCACTTCTAGTGGTCTCCATGATCTGTCATGGTAGCTGCCATCCTACTCCCTCTCCTGCCCCAGCCCCAGCCCTGACAGAGCAATGCCAGAAAAGCCATGCAGATTGGACCTTTTTCTTTCCAAACTCCCCAGACTTCACTATTACCTACTAAACCCATCTGGAATGTGAAGAATCCTTTCTCTCTCCCTGTTACCTCCCTCACCTCCAGCCAGGAACCTGATCCTTTCCTTCCCCAAACACCCTTCTAGCAGACTGCCCACCTCACTGTTTCCTCTGCCTCACTGCTGCACCCTCTGCCCTTTCCTGCTCCCAAGAGCAAACAGCCCAGCATGGCCTGTGTCTGCCTTGATGGATGCTTCTCCCTCGGCTCCTGACCCATCACACTCTGCAGTATCTGCACATCCCATCCTTTTACTGTCTATGTGGTATGGGTAGTCCAGTCACATGGGCTGTATTGATCAATTCAGTTCTATTCCTATTAAGTTGTCCCTTGCCTGCCACCCCATTCTGAAACTCATTCTTTAGCCATTCGACCTAAACCTCTCCAATTGCCACAATGTTTACTGGGCACTGACTACACTCTAGAGAGGGCTCCACACACTTTTCTTAAATCATTTAATTTATTCCTCCCGATGATCCTATTAGCTGTGTAATATCATCCCAGGGGAGATAAAACTGAGGGTTTGGCGAGAGTCACAGAGCTAATAAGTAGAATAATTCATCTCCAAAGCTTTGATCTTATTCATGGAATGTAAAATGCCTCCAAAATTCACTGACAGAGGCACTATGGGAATTTTGATTCTCCAAGAAGTCATCCCTGGAGAATTCTAATGCCCCTTGATTATAGATTTTTTGTCATCTAAGGGTTGATTGAAATTTTCAATGACAATTTGAGTAGTTTTCTTCCATAGCAATTATAACAATTCTTTTTTCCAAAAAGATTCATTTACTTTGAAAGTCATAGCCACAGAGATAGAGGGAGAGAAAGCGAGCAGAGAGAGAGGAGAAAGAATCTTCCATCTGCTTGTTCACTCCCCAGATGGCTGCAAAAGCCTGGGTTGAGCCAGGTGGAAACCAGGAGTCAGGGGCTCATCCAGGTCTCCCATATTGATGCCAGGGTTCTAAGCACTTGGACCATCTTCAGCTGCTTTCCCAGGCCATTAACAGGGAACTAGGCAGAAGTGGAGCATCCAGGACACAAACCAGCTCCCATATGGGTTGCCTGCATTGCAAGCGGCAGCTTTACCTGCTATGTCACATCTCCAGCCCCTATTTGTAACACTTCATTCCTTTTCATTATCATTTTAATGGTTTCCTCTTCCAAACTTGCTTGGCTCTCAGTTAATACTTAGGAAAGGAAGGCCTTGGGGAGTGAGAGAAACAAAGGTGCGGGGAAGGAGGGAAATACAAGAAAGGACTGGCTGGTCCAAAGGTAGTGAGTTATCTCAATTGATTGTTCACAGTCAGTTACAGACCGAAGTACAAGAAAGGAGAATCTGATCCATGCATCCTGTAGCTAAGGAAAGGTCAGTCATGAGCTTGGGAGTGGTCAACGCCATGTAGATTGGGGTGGTCAAGGCCATGCAGCTAGAGAGAGGCCAAGTTCATGTGGCAGGGGGGTGATTAAGTTCTTGCCAGAAGGGAGTGGTCAGTGTCCTGCAGGTAGACATGATCAAAGCCATAGGTTGGGGCATGGCCAAACATGGGATATGACCTCTGAAAGTCTGGCTATAACACTGCCTGTTCAGTATCCTCAAGACCAAGCAATTCGTGCCATGTAAAATGAACAAAGGGGAAAAAATTGTATGAAGCATAACTAGGTCCCTCATTCTTCAATCAATTCCAAATTCCTTCTCAGTCTGTGTGTACATTCAGGATTTAAGCACATCTTAAATGTGAGTGTCCTGGGGCCAGCACTGTGGCACAGCGGGTTAATGCCCTGGCCTGAAGCGCCAGCATCCCACAAGGGAACGGGTTCGAGACCCGACTGCTCCACTTCCGATGCAGCTCCCTGCTGTGGCCTGGGAAAGTGGTGGAAGATGGCCCAAGTCCTTGGGTCCCTGACCCACGTGGGAGACCTAGAAGAAACTCCTGGTTCCTGGCCTCAGATCAGCACAGCTCTGGCTGTTGCGGCCATTTAGGGAGTGAACCCCAATGGATGGAAGATCTCTCTCTCTCTCTCTCTCTCTCTCTCTGCCTCTCCTCTCTCTGTGTAACTGTGACTTTCAAGTAAAATAAATAAATCTTTTTTTAAAAAAATGTGAGTGTCCTCTTGGTGCCTTCCCTCTCCCCTTGCCCCCCTCTACACTAGCAATTCTCAGTGGTGACTGGGGAGTAGGCAAGGCAGGACATTTGACAATACCTACATACATTTTTTGTTTGTCACAGTTGGGAGAAGAGTACTTAGTGGAATCTATGGTTAGAGGCTAAACATCAATTAATATGCAAGATGACTCCAGACACACAGAATTATCAGTGGTGCCACGCTCCTCACACCCTCCTAGACCATCACACCTTTCCCCAGAGTACCAGACTCTACCTATAGGCTGACACACCTAAATTTCTATCCACACTCAGGTCCTCCCTCAGCTTCAGACCTCTCACTCGACACCTCTGCCTCTGTCCCACTGGTAGGTCAAAGACAGCCTTATCACCTTCTGTATTCCTGACCACACACCTAGTAGACTACTCATTCTAAAACTCACATTTAACTTCCCTACTGTTGTGATGTTTTGTACAAGCAATGTCAGATTTATTTAGCAGTGCTTTTTTCCTTTCTTTAGGGATCATTGAAAAGCAGGCCTGTTTCCCCATCCATGTACCAAGTGTGTGGATTTTTGATGTTATAGCTCAGATGTTCAGTCCTTGCTCTGAGTGGCTCTTTCAGCCAAGCTGTGGGTATTTGGGCCCAGCTGCTTCTCATCCCCATATTGGGAGAGTACAGAGGACAGCTCCAGGCAAAAGGGTCACAGACCCCAACTCTCCTGCATAGGTGTACATTTCCAAAAACAAATAGTTGGTACCAAAACCCAGTAGGGTGAGTTTAATGGGACTAGTAGGTTGCAGTGCAGAGAGAGGACTATGACTCACAATGATGAATTATATCCTGTGTTAAAAACTGGCATATAGGAGCTAGATGGTGGACTCCCAACAAAAACAAAAGAATAGGAAATGGAAAGGCTGGTTGTCCAGTATGGTTGGTTTAAGCTATGTATGTGTGTGGAAAAGTTTCACTGTACTCTCAAAAATGTACAAGTATCATCTATTAATCCAGATTTGTTAAAAAGAAAACTTCATCACAAAGTAAATAAACATCTGTGCAATACCATGAACACACACAAAAAAATTACTGTATCTTTCACTTTAAAGAAGTGAACTTCAAAGTATGTAAATTACATCTCAACAAAGCTGTTAAGAAAAATAATTGGTTCTCAATTTCTTTTCTGGTATGGTTGTTTTTCAAAGACCAGAAATGACTCTTTGATGATTTTTTTTCCAGTTGTATACATGTTTTTGGGCAAGTTCCACTGACTGTTTCAGACCACCATACCTAGAAAGGCTTATAGTCCTTTGCTGGAGACAAATAGGTTTTGGGTCATTCATAATTTCTTCTGTTGACTCGTGTGTGTGTGTGTGTGTGCACATGCGTGTGCATTTATACTCTTGATAAAAAGAGCCATTAATAATCAGTATATATCTTGTTCCACAGCATCAGCTAATTCTTTGTTTTTAAGATTTACTCATTTATTTTAAAGGCAGAGATACAGAGAGAGAAGGAGAAGGGGAGAGAGAGAGAGAGAGAGAGATCTTCCATCCAGTGCTTCACTCCCCAGACGACCACAATGACTGGGGCTAGGCCAGACAAAAGCCAGGAGCCAGGAGCTTCTTCTTCCAGGTTTCCCATGTGGGTGCAGGGTACCACACATCTGAGCCATCTTCTGCTGCTTTCTCAGGTACATTAGCAGGGAGCTGGATCAGAAGTGGAACAGCCAGGACTGGAACCGGCACCCATATGGGATGTGGACACTGCAGACAGAGGCTTAACCTCCTGCACCACAGTGACAACCAGTTATTACCGTGCCTAAGTAAACTCCAGAGACCAGAGTAGAAGCAGGAAAGCTCCTGCTATGGCCAGTGTCTATTTTTGAAAATTTGATATTCATCAAAATGTTACTGTGGAGCAAATGTAACAGGGGACTCACAAATGGAATGTGGAAGAAGTGTGCTGAGTCTTCTGCATAAGGGACTCTTATTTTCAGTTTGACTTCTTCCTTCTTTGCTCAAGAACCCGTGCTTTGAAACCTTCCTGGTGGTCTGTGTTCTTTATATAACTTGGAACCATGTTGTCACACCCAGACTCACTCATTTATCTATTTAACAAATATCTATTCATTCTGTGCAAAGTTTTAAGAATACAGAGAAGGCAAGGGGGGAGGGACTCCCCAAACCTACACAGTAACAGGAAAGGCAGCTAATTATAATAAAGTGGAATGCCTCCCACAGTGACAGAAGTACAAGATGCTATTTTCTTTAAACAAACAAAAAACAATGTTAAGTTCCTCTGTGATTGGGCTACTATTACATATTTAGAGCTCAGATCAGTATTCTCCATGTTATCCATGCACATTTATGTAATCTGGGTATTCTACCACATCTCTTGAGGATGAACATTTTGAGGGTAGGGTGTGGCTCTGAGCCGGACCAGGGCACTAGAAAATTCAGGAACACACTGGCACAGCTTCCTAGCTCTAACTATATCGAATGTATGTGTCAAGTTTGTTGTATATCACCAAATTGGATCCCAGAGGAAAAGTAAATGTAAACTAGAGACTGAGTCGTGGTGGTTCACTTCTCGGGTATTTCCTGCTAAAGTCTCAACTACCTATAAGCAAATGTGGGCTGAGTTGGTGAGGGTGGCAGGAAGGGGAGAGGAGGGATTTGCTCCAACAGACAGGGAAAACGTCTAGAATCTGTGCACAGATAGTAACTCTGGATCAACCAGACCTAGTCACTGAGTCAAGTCACTGTGCTAGTCTTTTGGCCGTCACCTTTCTTTGTTAAAGTTCTTCCCAGACTGTACCCCCATGTTTATTGCAGCTCAATTTACAATAGCTAAGATATGGAATAAACTCACATGTCCATTAACTGAAGACTGGATAAAGAAATTATGGGTTAGGCCGGCGCCGCCGCTCACTAGGCTAATCCTCTGCCTAGCGGCGCCGGCACACCAGGTTCTAGTCCCGGTCGGGGCGCTGGATTCTGTCCCGATTGCCCCTCTTCCAGGCCAGCTCTCTGCTGTGGCCAGGGAGTGCAGTGGAGGATGGCCCAGGTGCTTGGGCCCTGCACCCCATGGGAGACCAGGAAAAGCACCTGGCTCCTGGCTCCTGCCATAGGATCAGCGCAGTGCACCGGCCGCAGCGCGCCGGCGGCGGCGGCCATTGGAAGGTGAACCAACGGCAAAGGAAGACCTTTCTCTCTGTCTCTCTCTCTCACTGTCCACTCTGCCTGTCAAAAAAAAAAAAAAAAAGAAATTATGGGTTATGTACACCATGGAATACTACACAGCAGTAAAATAAATGAAATCTTGTTGTTTGCAACAAAATGGAAGCAACTGGAAAACATTAGACTTAGTGAAATAACCCAGACCCAAAAGACAAACACCATATGTTCTGCCTGATCTGTAGTAACTAACAGAGTACCTAAAAGGTAATCTATAGAATGAAATTGACACTTTTGAGATGCAATGACTTTGAACAGCTCTTGTCTCACTGTTAAGAAACAGTTTTTTTATATTATTTTTTGAACTCTTTACTTAGTGTAGGGTTAATCCTATGTGTATAAAGTTAATTGAAAATGGATCTTAGTAGAAATTAAAAATAGGAATAGGAGAGGGAGGAGGAAGAAGGTTGGGAGGGAGGGTAGGGAGGGGAGAATCACTGTGTTCCTAAATTTGTATATATGAAATGCATGGAGTTTGTATACCTTAAATAAAAGGTCTCTAGGTAAATAATAAAAAAAAGTTCTTTCCAGAAGTTCTGCAGACATGCTCAAAGCTCAGCAATCAGAAAAATAATTCTGAAAATTTTTCATTGATGAATTCATGTTTTCCAAATAGTTTTACTCTGAATGAGAATGTGTGGATCCCAAAGTATTCAAACTAATTTAAGACCATAAATTTCCTTTATAAAATGTTATCTTCATATTATCCTCCATTTTTATCATGGGCTCCAGCCCATCAGTTGGCCACTTCTGAACCAAAAAAAAAAGAGAGAGAGAGAAAATGCACCCATCCCAGGGCTGCTTTTCATGAAGAAATACTCTATTTCCTATGATGAAAATATACCAGGCAATTGTAGGCCATTGACTCCACCATTAAGCTATCTATTATTGTCTGACTGAAGATCTCAACAGAGAAATTTAGGTTCTGTCAATCAGAGTTTAATTTTGACAGTCACCTGTGATGGAGAAATTATTATTGTAGCTAATATTTACTAAGTGCTTATATTTGTCAAACACAATATTAGTGCTTCTGATGGAATGCTGTCTCATTTTACTCAGATACATTCAGTTATTGGATTACAGCAAAAACAATAAAAGAGAGGAATTCCACCAGCTCATGCCTGCCAATGATCAGACACCCCCAGAGAGGGGAGACTTCAAAATACTGTTCGATCAGTAGGGCTCCGTTCCCCCTTCTCTTAATAGGCTAAACACCAACAATCTCACCATATTAGCTGCTTGCCCTCTCATGGAGTACTGAAGAGAGTGAATTCAGAGGGTTCCACAAATCCTCCTGCCTTTGGGGAGTAGCACTGATCTTACCAATGGGAACATGAGGATGTGTTCCCTCCTGCAGTGGCATTATTCAACATAAAATCAAATGTGAGAAAGCAATTGAATTACATTTTCTATAGACAGCATCAAAATACAATCCAAGAGGAAGAATAGGATTGCCTTGAAGAAAATATGTACCATTATTTTTCTAAGAAATATTGTGTGCTGGGATTGGCAAATGGCACAGCAGTTAAGCCACCACTTGGGATGTCCACATCTTCTGTTAGAATGTCTGGTTCAAATTCAGGCTACTCCACTTCTGATTCAGCTTCCTACTAATGCACACCCTGGAAAGCAGCAGTTGATGGATCAAATACCTGGGTCCTTGCCTCCCATGGGAGATCCAGATGGAGGTCCAGGCCCCTGGCTTCAACCTGGCCGCACCCTAGGGATAGGATATCTCCCTCCCTCCATCTCTCTCTCTCTCTCTCTCTCTCTCTCTCTCTCTCCCCCTCTGCCTTTCAGATAAATAAATAATTTTTACCGGAAATGTTATATCGTTCCCTATTTAAGCCTTCTATGTATTCTGTATGACTTCTGCTGCTGAGGTCTATGTTGATTTAGTGTGAGCCTAGAAATACTTATGGAGATGCTATGCTGTACCAAGAGCTGAACTATATACATCCTTAGCTAAATAAAGTCTTGGATAGAATCATAGTACAGAAAAGGAATCATGAGGGATGGGAGAGTATAAAACACATAAATTATGACAGAATTTTTGTGATATGGGTAATAAGAAAGTAAAAGATCAGCATGAATCAGATTTTCTCAAGAAATAAAATTAAACTAGCAGAGCAGCTGACTCCTAAAGCCATACCATGTATCCTCCTAATAATAAATACCAATTATACAATATTAAGGTGAGCTCTGATCTTTGCGATGAAATAGCTAAAGAGGTCATAATCCAAAGTAATGGAGGTAATAGTTAAAGGTCCAAGGGGTACTTATTCTGCTGCTTGATGAAAAAGCATTCCATCTCCAGGAGTCAGGATCTCTAAGCATGTAGACTCCAGAGTTGCAGACATGGAAAGGACAAATTCCCCAGTGGATTGCTGTGATGGTAAGCATGACTATTCCTACTTCAACTGCTCCAATCCTGGAGCCAATTATCCTATCTATTGGATCACAGCATCACATTGTGATCATTGATGTAGGTTCATTCTGGATGATAGTACTCATTTCCACAAAGTTCTTTCCGAAACTAATGTTTCCTTTGTATTTTCAACAAGCCGTGTCATCACTCTTCCAGGCAACCAGATTCTAGATGACATGTTACAGGACAGAAACTATGAATCTCATGATCGTGTGACCACTGATGCCCCTACTTTGCTGTAATGTGAGTGCACTGTTCTGTGTTTATGTTACATAGGATCTTACATTTGTAGATCAATTGTTTTGTAAGCTCTCAGGTTATGGTACCATCCTGTATCTCATGGGTGGGAAAAGCAGCCTAAATATGTAGGACTTGTATCCATTCCAGCCAAGATGGACCACTTCTCCTTCCAATGCAGTCAACTTACACAACAGGTGCTAGGCTGGTGTTCTTGAAGGACGGCACCATATTAATGACATAGCCCTGATTTCTTCAGCAGGCAGGTTGGGCATTTAGCCACTTAGCAGCAGTAGTAACTAAATCTCCATGGGTGAGAGGGAGCCCATATGTTGGATCCATGCATGGTCTTCACATCTGTCACAGTAATGAGTTTTCATTATCAGCACATTGGTGTCATGCCCAGTGATAGAGATTGGCTGCTGTCACCTGGTTATGTCATCTTATCTACTTGATGGTTCAGTTCTTTCATGAAGGAGTTCTTCTGGTCAGCGTTAGTACATAACACAAAAGATCCATTCTTTGAGAAACTCATATGTTCATCTACAGCTACTTCCCAAATATCCTTATCTAATCTTTCAATGCTCAGTCTCCTGATCTACTAATTAATCATCTGACACTTTCCATGAGTAAATATATATATATATATATATATATATATATATATATTTCTTACCTTGGGTCACTTTTTTTTTTCCACACAAAGGAGAGAATGGGCACACTTTTTAAAGTTCTTTTCAGTGGATGACCTTTCCCCACCATTGAAAGACACTCCTGAGTGGAGCTATAATAGGATTCTAGTTTGTCCTGCACAGACATACTGAGTCAACCAACCTGTGACCCAAGCTACATAATTGTCCTCCTCCATCTACTGGCCATAAGGGACTCAGGAAGAATTTCCTAAAGGATAGGACAGTAGATCAGTGGTGAATGACACCAAGTCTAGGCCACATGCTGGTGTAGCTTACTTCTGCCCTCTGGGCCTGCTCTGGACAGAAGTGACCTTAAGACGCAGTGGTCTAATAGAACTCAGGCCATGATGAGCAGTTCTAGGCACAGAACCACATGATTCCCCATTATAGAATGATGATTTTCTTTTCTTTTTAAGATTTTTTTAAAGCAGGGTTAGGGTTACAGAGAGAAGGAGAAACAGAGAGATACCTCCATCTGCTGGTTCATTTCCCAAATGCCCACAACAGCCAGAGCTGGGCCAATCTGAAGCCAGGAGCCAGGAACTTCTTCTAGGTCTCCCATGTGGATGCAGGGCCATCTTCTGCTGCTTTCCCAAGCTCGTTAGCGGAGAGCTGGATTGGAAGTGGAGCTGCTGGAACACAAACTTGCACCCATATGGGATGCTGGCACCAAAGGTGGCAGCTTTACTTGCTATACCACAGCACCAGCCCAGGATGATGCTTTTCAAATAGTGTATGCTTCTGTACCGTAGGTGTCCCTGGACCCAAAGCCCTCCATTGTGAATGTCCTGTTGTGGATTACTGTGAGCTCCACACAGCATGGCACAGTACCTTTTCTTATGCCACATATTTCACATATTGTAACAGCTGCCGGAGTATTTGACCCAACAGCGGAACTGCTCGTACTGCAACTGGGAGTTAGGAGATCTCCTCTAGAGAAGTGGGGGAGCCACCCTTTATGGTAGCCGCATGATTAGATGTGGGATTGGCAAAGGTAAGAGAGAAGTTAAGGAGGTAAATGAGGGGGAAACTGAGTCAGTCCTCGAGAACAGTGATCTGAGTCTTCAGTAACCTACACATCCAGCAGTGGTTCTAAAAGTGGAAATCTAGGCAATGGAACAGCACCCACCATACAGCTCCTGAAACACAATTCATGGGTACTTAGCGAGAAGGGAGGTAATGCCTCCAGCCTCTGTTCTGGCAGTCCTCTGCACAGACATCTACGTCAGGATTCATCCTATAATGTCAGTTGCTCTCTTTTTTTTTTTTTTTTTCAGATACATAAGCTACATCTCTAGGAAAAGGAGTCTAGTTATTTAACGGCTGCATAGTATCTGTCACATCAAGGAGAACCAGAGATTGCGTGAGTCACATGCCTGTGCTTGGAAAGAGATGACGCCTCTGTTGTGCACGTGAGCCAGCAATTAACAGCCCTGGCACTTGTATCCCTCCTGGACTCCTCCAGGTTCATGTCTAGAAACTTGGGCCGTTTTGTAGCAGAAAGGCCTTTATTACTGAAAGCTACTCATCCATTACCTATGCTTAACTTATTTTACAGAGGATACTTTTCTCTTTACATATTTTTAATATTTTTTCAGCAAATGCTAATTGAAACCAGGTTCTATTATTCCCCCATCATAGTGTATTCTCCATCTTACAAATGAGGAAATCAGAGCAGGAGAGGATTACCCAATGGCCCCGGGATTGGCACACAGCCAGTCACTAACAGCACTGGACTTTGAGCTGGGATTGGGCTCTACAGACTCTGCTCTAGGCAATACCAAGACACATATGATCACAGCTCACTGGTAGCATAAGCTCCAGTGGGATAGCAAAGCACTATGCAATTTGAAAAACTGAATAATTATCTATTGAGGTCACTACTACCTCTTTAGAAGAAACATCACAGTCTAGTGAGATTTAAAGTTATAATAGGTCCTACTTTTAAACTGGTGACCAAGGAAAACCTCTTTAGAGAGATTATTTAAACAGGGATCTAAAGAATAAGAACATAATTATGAGAGGGGCTCTTGCAGGTACAAAAACAAGAGTATCTTAATTCAGGCGCTAAAAAGAGACAAGCACTCCTGGAGCTTGGTAAACAAAGAAGAGTTACTGTGCACCTATGCCCCATGTAGGATCTCTGTCCTTAATGTGTTGTACTATGCAAATTAATGGCAAAACTAGTCTTCAAACAGTACTTTATACTTTGTGTGTCTCTGTGGGTGCAATCTGTTGAAATCTTTACTTAGTATATACTAAGTTGATCTTCTGTATATAAAGATAATTAAAAATGAATCTTGAAGAATGGGATGGGAGAGGGAGTGGGATATGGGATGGTTTGCGGGTGGGAAGGTGGTTATGGGGGAGGGAACCGCTATAATCCAAAAGTTGTACTTTTGAAATTTATTTATTAAATAAAAGCTTTCTAAAGAGAGAGAGAGAGAAGCAAGAGATAATGTATTTAAGGACATGAGTAGGAGCAGACATTACTCTGAAGTCCTAAATTAAGAAGGTGATTTTACTCAGTGTAACAGGACCCTGCATTTGTTAAGTTTCACATTGGATTTTAAGGGGATCACTCTGCTACTGTGTGAAGAATGGATTGGAGGGGAGTAACATGGCAGCAGGAGAACAGGCTACTGTAATAGTCCAAGTGAAAGTGAAAGACGCTCAGGACCTATCCCCATTCCTTTTCTGACCATTACAGCATGCCAAAGACATCTATAAAGCCAGCAAAGGTGCAATTATTTTAATAGGCAACTAGGATGTTCAAAAGAAACATTGCACAGCCCTTCCAAGTTATCTATTTCTTTTAATATCAAAACGTCATGCTCCTTTCAATGCCTTGAATAGTGACTACCAAAATAAACAACTCTCCTCCAAAAAAAAAAAAAAAAAAAAAAAAAAAAAAAAAAAAAACAAACAAACTAAATTAAGAACTTAGCATTCCATTTACAGTGTCCTTTACCTGGAATAATGAACACCAGATGCAGAATAATGACAGTGATTAGTAATTTTCTCCCAGGAGAGCCATTTTTAGGAAGAATACAGATTGTGTCTTACTCTCCCACCCCCAGCCCACCCCCTCCCAGCTGTTTCCTCAAGCTGGGTGCCCACTCACCTGACTGACAGTTCTCAGGGGGTGGAGCATCTTGGAGAAGAGAAGGATTAAAACCAAAAACATCTAATAGGCACAATTATAGCCAAACTAAAAATAATAAGAACATAATGGCTATCATTTGGTCATTAAAGAATTTAATGCACTTTTCCAATGAACTGACATGTCTCACTAACTCTTGGCCAAGTTCTGCACCATCACACTGGAACCTTCACAGGTGTCCCCAGCTCAGCAAAATGCTACATGCCACATACAGGAAAAACAATATTCTGGCTGCTTGGTGTTTCCAAAAACTAGCATTCAATCTACTCAAATGTCATCTTACATAAACATCCATTCTACAGCCCTGTTTGAATTTCTGGCTCTTCTCCTGCTCTTCCAATTTAACTTGATGACTACTTAAACCTTTTTCAGCTCCCAACCAGCCGGCATTATTTCCAAGACTCTGATGAGCATTTCCTGAGGATGGATACCCCCTCCAATCCCCACTCCACCCCCACCTCCCATTACCACCACCTCCCACCCCCATTAACAGGCTTCCTGGAAAGACCACAAGGCAGCACTGGGGTAAAACCTGCCTCTGTGTCTCGTGCTCCTCTAAGGCATCTACCAAGGTTCTAGAGATGGCCACAGGAAAAACAAGTTTCAGTAAATTGTCATCCATTTAACAAAGTATTATGTCACCTTAATTTTTTTCAAGTACTTCAATTTCCTCCTGCTCCAAGTTTCTGTGTTAAGAGAAAAGCCCTAGAGAAATTAAATGTAGCAGAGTTTAATTGAGCAAAGAACAATTCGCAAATTGGGCAGCCCTCAGAACCCGAGAAGGTTCAAGGTGCTTGGCTGCACAACGCAGGGCAGGCAGCATCTCTGCACAGATGAGGGGGTGAGGCACAAAGGCAGTTTGGTTACAGCTCCGTGTTTGCCTTATCCGAACATGGTCTGATCTGCTGGCTGCCTGTGACAGACAAAAGCTTGATTGCTGTAATTGGCTGAGACTCAGTTAGTTGTTTGTTACAAAAGTATACTCCTAAATTAGGCTTTCAGTTCATTTACCTACTAGTTAGGCTGGTTTATGACTAAGTTGGGCTGAGTGCATTACATAGGAACTCAAAGTATGACAAAGGATCCAGCTAGGCTGTGACAGGACTCGTGCTTAACGCACATCTTCACTCCCCTCTTTGCTCCTCAAGCCATCTCAAGCTGCCTTCTGCACCCAACTTTCCACTGCTAGGATTTATGCCAGTCTGCATTGATCTCCGAACTCAAACATTTCCTTTGATAGGTTCATCTTACTGGATCACCCTTCAAATTTTGTGCATATATTCTTTTCTTCTTGACCGTCTTTCCAATCTTGATGTTAAGAACACAGCTTCTCCAGGTCCCCCGCCTCTCTCTCCCTCTACAGTCTATTCTGCATCCTTAGGAGCATGGCCTGAGGTACTGCTGTTGACCCTCTTTTCTTCTCACTTCCCCAGGCGACCTCGCTGATAATGGAGGCTTTGGAGGGTCCACTGGCATCCAACTCTCCATTTCCACTGGAGTGTCTCGCACATGTGTTCCATTCAACAGCACCAAATCTGAATCACGATCTTCCTCTTGTCAACTCCAAAATAGGCCCCAAATATCTATCCTCTCATAAACATTACCTCTCCCCAGTTGATGACCCAGGTCAGCCAGCTATTTTAGATTATCCTCCACCATCATCCTCTCAAGCTTCTTGCTCACCAAATCCCATCCAGGGCTTCTCTAAGGCATCTCCTAAATGTCTCTGTCTTCATTCTCATTGCCATCACTCCAGTTACTTCTTGCCTGTATTGCTACAGCAGCCTTCTTATTATCACCATGCTTTTATCAGACAACACATTGACTCTCACACTATGAACACACCAGGCTCACATCTGCCTCAAGACCTTTGCACGAATTATAACTTTTGACTGAAAAACTGTTCCTTCAGATAGATTCTAGGCTCATTTCTTTACATTCTTTCAATCTTTGCTCAAAGATGTTCTTCCCCAGAAGGCCAAATTTGAAGCTCCTCTTAATATTACACTGTCATGTACCACACCCCAACCTATAATGCTAATATACTTACTATTTTTTGTATATGGCCCCTCTGCTAGAATACAAACCATGAGTGCATAAGTTTTTTGTTCTATTTTGCTTACTGTTACATCTCCAGTGCTCAAAACAGCGTCTGGTACAGAGAAGAAGACTAGTAACAGAGTGGGCCCCTTTGAATGAGTTGTGAGTGAGAACAAGGAATCTTTTACACCACTAGCACCCAACAATGGAATGAGAGCCCTTAACTCGCAGGGTGTTCTCTATCACTGCAGGAATCCAAGGAGGTAGCAACTCCCTGGCCAGCTTCCTTTCTGGAATAGAGGTCTGAATCCAACATACCTAAGGTCCCTTCTCCCCTAGGGATTTTTTAAGTCCTCCCTCTCCTAGAAAACACAGCTGCCATCAGACAAAGCAGATCTCTCCTGAGCCCTCGTCACAGCTGGCTGTGACCTCAGCACTGAGACACTCGAAACAGCCCAGCTTCTGTTTCTACTGGGACAACGGCGCTGGCAGGGAAACACCAAGGCTGCACTCAAGTAGTTTGTCCAACATGGTAGTGTTTGCTGGAATCCATGCCCTGGTACCACAAAGCAACAGGAATCCTCTGGTGGTTCAACTGAGAGAAAGTGGGAAGAGGACCCAGCGCAGCAGTGGCATGGGGAGGTCACAGAAGACACGTTTCTTGGGGCTAAAAACAGAAGATGTGCCAGACTCTTGCCTCCTGTGTCCTCAGAGCAGGGCTCTGAGGTCACCATCAGCTCCTACCTGCTCAAAGTCCTGGAGCTGGTGTCCAGCCAAAAAGAGCTTCCTGATTCTCTGCCAGACAGCACACCTGTTTGGCATGTTCAGCTGTGTTCTGGCTTGTTGCTGACGTTAGATTGGGGATATCATGGAGGGTGAGCATTTGCTGTGTTCACCCCTAGCTATCCAGGGAGAGAGCACACTGTGTCCCATCAAGTCACAACCTTCAGACAGAGCTCTCAAAAGCACGGAGGAAAACATCAGGGTTTCAGTCTGCTGGGGCTGCTATAACAAAGCACCTGGGAGAGGGTAATTCATGAACAGTAAAGAGGTCTTCCTCATAGTTCTGAAGCCTGGGAAATCTGAGATCAAGGCTCCAATGGGTCCAATGTCTGAGGACAGCTCTGTTCTGTGTCCTTACATGGGGGAAGGGGTGAACAGGCTCCCTCTGGCCCTTATCCCATTCATAAGGGCCAAGTCCTCATGAGCTAATTACTTCCCAAAGGCTTCACTCTCACTACTGTTACACTGGATATTAAATTTCAACTTAAGAATTTGGGTACCAAAAGTATCCTGTCCTTAGCAGTCACCCCATGGTGTGATCACTGTTACCAACAGGGGCCATCCTCCCAAGAGCTGAAACACAACTTGCCACTTTGGTTTTTATGTGATTTTAGTTCCATTCCTACACAACACATAGTATCAAAAGAACCACATTTCCTCAGCTATGAGAAGAACATGTTCTTCCACACTGAGATTAAGATATATTTTAAAAGCACTGTGTATATTTAATATAGCATTTCCTTTATTTTCACAAGCTGTGAGTAAATTAACTGTGCATCTAAGTTCAATAATACTTTAGGATCAAGGAGATCAAGTGTGCTATTTTTCATTTGTCCATCTTCCCCCACTGGACTAGAACCTTTAGATTGGAAGGTGAAAACTATTCATTATGGCATTTCCAGCTCCAGAGATTTGAAAAGAGTAAATAAATGAGCAAATGAGTGAAAATAGCTGTAAAGTAGAAAGGGGAAACACATTTTATGACATCCCAATGCACATGTCCCTTATAACTCTCCTCCCTCTCCCTCCCTCCCTTTCTCTCTCTCTCTCTCTGATTTTGTGCTGCCCAAACATTCCCCCGGCCAGTGGTTTGATCTCTGGCAGTTACATTTCTCCCAGCAAGAAGAGGTCTGTGAATACGTTCTGTCCTGGTCCTCACGTCATGTAAATGTCACAGAGGAAATGATCAGTGTGTCACGTTGGTTCATCCATCAGGCTCTTGGCAATTTGGATGGTATGGGACAGGTCTGTAACTGTTCCACCTGGAAGAACTAACAGAATCAAGATCCTGAGACTACAGAGGTGCCTCTCTGACCCTGAAGTGCCAACAGTCACAGTTTCTGCCTTGTCTTCCTCTTGCCCCTCTGTAGCCCAGGCACATGCAATTAAAATAAAAAGGGGCCCTATCAAGTCCTCTACTACAGGGCTCTGGACTTGAGAGACATTCAGAAAAAGAAAAAGGCAAAAACCACTGACCCAAGATAACATTAAAAGTCAATCTCTGGTCCTCCCTTTCATCTGCAAAATGCAGGTATTGCCTTCACCCATTCAGACGAGTTGATCAAACATTCCTGAGCACCACTGTGTGCCAGATGCTGTGATTCGGAGGGAAAAATCTGAAAGACTGGATTTTTCAGAACAATGAAACAAGAGGGAATTCAAAGGCATCAAGATTCAAGTAGTCATCTTTATGTGACATCTTTATATTCCTCGCCTATAACTACTAAAACAGCTTTAGAGTTTGCAATGCATTTGCTTCAAAACTCAGAACAATTCAATGAGACATACTCTGAGAACTCCCAGTGCAATGCTATTTCTGTCCACCCCTCTGCATCCTACCTTTGCAGTTAACCACTGCCATCGGTTTCCTGGGAATCCCTCACAATAACTGCGGGACATGTAAAAGGTACATCACTGACATTTAGAAGGAGCAGCAGAGATCACAGGACTTATCCCAGGTCATACTGCTGGTAAGTAGCAGTGCCTGGAATCAAATTCAAATCCTGTGCCTGAAAACTCATCTGTCTGTCTCAGTCATGCCCTGCTGTTATTATAAAGTAACGTTGACTGCACAGCTTATAAACAACAGAAATTTACTTCTCACAGTTCTGGAGGTTTGACATCTGAGATCTGGGTGCCAGCAAGACTGAGTTCTAGTGAGGGTCCAGGTCCCAGTGGAAGATTGCCAAGTATGCATTGTATCTTCATATGGCAGAGTCTAAACATCACCCCTTCACAGAACCTTTCCCGTGGTCTCTGTAGGTGCTCACAGACACTTACTGAACACAGTGGAAGAAAATATTTAGTCCACAGAAACAACCTACTAATGTTGATATATTTTTTTTTTGACAGGCAGAGTGGACAGTGAGAGAGAGAGACAGAGAGAAAGGTCTTCCTTTGCCTTGGTTCACCCTCCAATGGCCGCCGCCGCCGGCGCTGCGGCCAGCGCACCGCACTGATCCGATGGCAGGAGCCAGGAGCTTTTCCTGGTCTCCCATGGGGTGCAGGGCCCAAGCACTTGGGCCATCCTCCACTGCACTCCCAGGCCACAGCAGAGAGCTGGCCTGGAAGAGGGGCAACAGGACAGAATCCGGTGCCCTGACCAGGACTAGAACCTGGTGTGCCGGCGCCGCAAGGCGGAGGATTAGCCTAGTGAGCCGCGGCGCAGGCCAATGTTGATATATTTTTAAAGAGTAGAGGAGACATCTCCATGTAAGGGACTTCTTCAAAGTTCCCTTAGTCAAAGTACAAAGGTCACTCCTTCCCAGGGTCTGCCAAGGATCACCAGGGACTGCCTAGGATCAACCTGCCCCGTCACCAGGTCCTTATATACTGAATCTGGATTCTGCATAGGTGTAGGAAACCTTGAAGTTCACTAGAAACGAAGAAAGACAACCTCCCAAGAGGGAAGAAGTGGAAAAAGCCAGAAATCCAGAGTCAACCAAGGTCTGTGAGTTGTATCAGGATCCAGAGCCAGGAATCAACAAGCAATGCTAATGCTGCGGAACAGTTTAGGGAATGCTAGACTTCCTGGGTTTTACAACAGACACTCAGAGAGGTCATGTGGTTTGTCGACACAGATCCAGCAGTCGTAGTCTGCTATAGCAGACTAAGCAAAATGCCTTAGTCTGTGCAACTAATAAATAATAGAAATTTATGTCTCACAGTTCTGGAGGCTGAAAGTCCAAGGTAAGCACCTCCTAGACACCACCTCTTAGTTCTATCTTGCTAGTGATGGATTTCAACACAGGAAATTGGGGGCCAGATATTCAGACCACAGCAAACAAGTAAATGGCAACACTGGGATTAGACTGGGGGTTCCTGCTGCATTCCTACTGTATCAGAGAAATAATGCTAAGAATGACCTTTTGAGCATGCTCCAGAAAAATTCCCAAGTGTGGTATAAATATTCAAAAGGTAGGAAATTATTTTAGAATGCACCCAGATGAATATTTTAATATGCATTTATTTCAATATGTTTTCTTTCTAAAGGAAAGTTCACTAGCACATCAAACCAGCGATATCATGAATATTATTGCTTAGAAGAGTAGGTAATTGGTTTATATCAAAGTGAATCTATTTAAAGAGAACTCTGCTTCCACCTGTAATGGAGTTTCTTGTATCAGACCAATATTCTCAAAAAAAAAAAAAAACAGATACAAAATCAGATTCAGTATGTAAGGGCCTGGAGACGGGGCAGGTTGATCCTAGGCAGTCCCTGGTGATCCTTGGCAGACCCTGGGAAGGAGTGATCTTTGTACTTTGACTAAGGGAACTTTGAAGTAGTCCCTTACATGGAGATGTCTCCTCTACTCCTTAAAATATATCAACATTAGTAGGTTGTTTCTGTGGACTAAATATTTTCTTCCACTGTATTCAGCTACAAACTACAAAAGCAAACAACTGTTGCAAGTACCTGAGAGCAATCAAGGGAGCTGAGTAAGACAAGAGAAGCCAAAATTTCCCCAAGAAGAGGAAGACCTGAAGATGACCCCTGCACCTGATGTCGTTTTCTGCTCTTAGGGTATTTTCCAGTTCATAGCACAATGCAGAGAGGGCCAAAAAAGCAGCCTAGAGCAAGTGGAAGTCTCCCTGTGATAGACGGATGGAAATGTAAGCTCAGGGCTAACAATGCAGTCAGGATTTCAGGGAGAAATGTCCCAGAAAAAGAAATAGAACCCTAGAGAAATTCTGCACAAAATTTCCCTTCAAGAAATTGTCTGATTCCCAAGCTGTGTATACAAGGGTGCTTCAAAAAAGTTTGTAGGAAAATAAAATTAAGAGATCAGGTTGCTTTGATGCAAAAAATTTTGAAATCCATACACAATTTTTTCATAATTTGCATTTCTATGAATTTTTGAAGATGCCCTCCAATGCATGGGTTTCTGGTTTTTTTTTTTTTTTTTTGGCAGCAAAATAAACTTACCTTTTATTCCATTTTCCATGAACTTTTTTGAAGTAACTTATCTAGACCTAGCATAGGGCAACTAATAAAAGGCTAAAAATTAAAGGACATTCAGCAATGTAGCACTAGGGAGGCCAAAGTTAGAGACCAAGCCCCTTGAAGGAAGAGGAACCCTGATAGACACCACTGAGACACACACTAGGATGAAGAACAAACCTGAAACACACCATCCCAGGAAGCCTGAAGCCCAGCCTCACCTGGGACAAGGTAAAGTGCTCGTCCCCACTTGCTTGCCACAGGAACACTAAATCCACCTGGAGAAAGATCACTCCACAAAGAACATACGCTTTTTATTTACAATATCCAGCATTCAGTCAAAAATCTAGAGGCATGACAAGTGATGGAAACAACTGAACAACAAGGGCAAGGGTAGGGTTTGACACAAGGAGTCCTGCAGTTCATCCACACATGGGGGATATCATGCACTCAACTGCCACCAGGACTAAAGTGAGCTATTTAAAGATATAGATGGAAAATGGGAAACATTAGAAAATTGAAATTCATTTTAATAGCATCAAATAAGAATTTTAGAATGAGAATTAATGGTAAAACTACTACTCAAACAGTACTCTATACTTTGTGTGTCTGTGTGGGTGCAGTCTGTTGGAATCATTACTTAGTATATACTAAGTTGATCTTCTGTATATAAAGATAATTGAAAATGAATCATGGGCCGGCGCCGCGGCTCAATAAGCTAATCCTCCACCTAGCGGCACCGGCACATGGGGTTCTAGTCCCGGTCGGGGCACCGGATTCTGTCCCGGTTGCCCCTCTCCCAGGCCAGCTCTCTGCTGTGGCCTGGGAGTGCAGTGGAGGATGGCCGAAGTGCTTGGGCCCTGCACCCACATGGGAGACCAGAATAAGTACCTGGCTCCTGCCATCGGATCAGTGCCGTGCGCCGGCCGCAGTGCACCTGCCGTGGCAGCCACTGGAGGGTGAACCAACGGCAAAGGAAGACCTTTCTCTCTGTCTCTCTCTCTCTCACTATCCACTCTGCCTGTCAAAAAAAAAAAAAAGAATCGATGAAGAATGGGATGGGAGAGGGAGTGGGAGATGGGATGGTTGCGGGTGGGAGGGAGGTTATGGGGGGAAAAGATGCTATAATTCAAAAGTTGTACTTTGGAAATTTATATTTATTAAATAAAAGTTGAAAAGAAAAAAAAGAATTTTAGAACTAAAAAGCTAAATAAAATTGAGAAAACAGTACACATCTTTAATAGCATTTTAAAAATGAAGTGAAGATCAATGCCCAGGAATCACTAGAGAACAGAGAAATTAAAGCAAATAAAAAATTTGAAGTGGAAAATGCAGAAAAGTGCATGAGACATATGGGACACATTGAATACCTGTCATGTATCTATAATTGAAATCTCAAAATCAGAAAACAGGCTAGGCAAACAAATATTTGCAAACTTATTGACCGATAAGTTTCCAAAACTTGCTACAGATTAAAGAAACTCTTTAACCCACATGTGGCATAAATATAAAGAGAACTACTTCTAAGCACATCACAGTAAAACTGCTAAAAATCAAAGATAAAGTAAATGCCTTAAAAGCAGCCAGATAAAAAAAGATACCTTACCTTCAAAGGAACAGCTGTAGCCGGCTTTTCAACAGAAATTAGAGAAGAAAATCAATGGAAGGATATCTCTAAAATACGAAAATAAAAGAGCTGCCAAACAAGATTTCATGCCCAGCCCCCTCTCCAAAAAAGTCCTTCAAAAATGAAAGCAAATGACTGAATGACATTTATTCCAGAAAATCAAGGTTGGTTTCATAGTAGAAATTATATTAGTATAACCCAGCAAATTAATAGATCAAAGGAAAAATGTGATTATTGCTAGAGATGCTTGAATAGCATCCATATTCAATGTGTGTTCTCAGTGTTGTCATCACTGAACTCTTTCATATGTATATGAAAATTCATGTACGTGCTAAATACTTTCATCCACACACACAGACACACACACACACATATATATATATATAGATATAGATATATATTATATTTCTGGCCATTAATGTTGTTGGTTTTTTCCCTTCAAATTTTTTTTTATTTTTTTCTTTATTTTAAAGGTAGCTAGACAAAGAGAGACAAGACAGAGACAGAGAAAGATCTTCCATCTTCCAGTTCAGTTCCCAAATACCCATAACTGCTAGAGCTAAACCAAGCTGAAGCCAAAGCCTGAAACTCTATCAAAGTCTCCCAGTGGATGGCAGGGAACCAACTACTTGAGCCATTATCTGCTACCTCCCAAGGTGTGTGTTAGAAGGAATCTGGATCAAAGCAGAAAAGCCAAGACTCGAACCAAGCACTCTGCCTTGAGATGCAGGCATCCCCGGGAAGACTTAACCAAAGCAAAAACTGCCCAGCCCTAAATACTGTCTTAGCAGCATCTTATTTAGTAAGGAAACACTGCCAAGATCAAAATACAGAAAGTATATTCACTGTCTCCTCGACTATTCAACATTGAACCGGAAGTGTTAGCCAATGTAATCAGACAAAGCAAATCAGTTATAGGAATGAGAATTAAAAAGGAATGGGTAAAGCTATGTTTGTTTCCAGGGATGTAGATCAATGAAAAAACTAATTCAAATAAATAACATAATAATAATATGGCAAATTGCAAAAGGAGCAACTACAGAAACTAATATCCTTCAGGAACACAAATAATGATTAGTTAAAATGTAAAATAGTTAAGAAAATCCAATACTTTGCTACAACAGCAATAAAGAAGAACAACTTCTTAGAAATAACCTTAATATGGAATGTGTGGCATTCATGTGAGTAAAACATTAAGACACTCTGATGTAAACACTTTTGCAATTCCTAGAAAAGATAAGCATTTAGCTCTCACATGATCATATAGGTATTTATCTAAAGTAAATGAAAGCGTACATCTGTATAAAGACACATACACAAATGTTCATATCAGCTGCATTTGTAAGAATAACTAAAACAACCCAAAGGTACAAGTAAGTGAATGCTCCAAGACACTGGGCTTGAGATATTTCTCAGATATAGCCAAAGCACAAGCAAAGAAAGCAAAATTAGACAAATGGGATTACATCAAATTCAGAAGCTACTACTCCATAAAGGAAACAATACAGTAAAAGACAAGTTAAGAAATGGAAAAAAATTTTATGAACTACAGATTTGATACACAATTAATATCCAAAATACATAAGGAATGTGTACAACTCAATAGCAAAGAGAAAAACAATTTTGAAAATGTACAAAGAATTGAATAGACATTTCTCCATTAAGAAGACATACAAAAGGTCAAAAATATGTAGAGAGATGCTCAGCACCACTAACCACCAGGAAAATTCAAATCAAACCTCAATGAAATATCAGCTCACATTGTTAGAATGGCTGGCATCCAAAAGAGAGAGAGAGACAGAAACAGACATAGGAAGGGAAGAAGGGAGGAGAGAGGAGGGAAGAAGTGTTGGAGAGGATGTAGAGAAATTAGAACCTTCATATATTGCTGGTGGGAATGTAAAGTGGTGCAGGTACTATGCAAAACAGTATGGAAGTTTCTCAAAAAATTAAACATAGAATGGACATATGATCCAGCAATCCAACTTATGCTTATATACTTAAAATAATTGAAATTAGGACCTCAAACAGATATGTGCACTTTTATATTCATTCCAAGTATTATTTATAATAGCCAAGATATGGAAACAATCTAAATGTCCATCAACAGATAAATGGATAAAGAAAATCTGGTATTTACAACATGGACAAATCTAAAGGACATTATTTTGAGTGACATAGAAGTCACAAAAGGACAAATACTGCATGCTATCATTTATATGAGATATCTAACACGTCCCACTCAAAGAAGCAGAGAGTAAAATGGTGGTAGGCAGGTGGTTGGAGGAAGGGAAATGGAGAGTTGTTGCTCGGTGAGTATAAAGCTTCCGTTACACAAGATGAATACATTCTAGGATCTGCTGCACAACACACTGCCTACAGTGTTCAGTGTGGTACTCTGTGCTGAAAATTGTTGCTAAGAGAATAGATATCTTGTTACCTGTTCTTACCACCAAAAAGCATGAAGAAGCAGTGTTTTTGAAAATGGTGAATATATATAATCTATGTATATATCCATATATATGAATAGATACGTATATTAGCTTGAGTGTATTGGTTATTTCACAGACATACACATATGTCCAAACTCTTCAAGTTGTATAATTAAATATGTGCAGTTTTGTGCATCAACTATATCTCAATAAACTGTCAAAATAAAATTCAAAAAACTGCAAAAACTCTGGAAACCTCATACAAATTAATACTCATCAGCAACGTGAAAGGGTGTTGTTGATATCAGCAACAACATGGATGAATCTCAAAATCATTATGCTGAGTGAAAAACGCAAGATAAAAACCAGCACTTACTGTATTATCGCATGAATGTCAAATTCCAGAAAATAAAAACTGATCTATAGTGATGGAGAGCATATCAGATGTTTCCTGGGGACATGAGGCAGAGGCTGGAAGAAGACATTACAAAGGGGTACAAGGAAACTGGGAGATGCGGGATATGTTCACAGTCTAGTGAGGACAAGCATTTCACTGGTAAGACATGAAGATACTTCTGAGAGTAGCGTCCTGAAGCTCGCACTCACTCCAAGTAAGTGCATGGGTGCATGGCCCTGCCTCTGCAAATCTGAAGAGGAGAGAAAATGGGAAAAGTAAGGAGCTCACAGCCTACCTTTGATATCACCGGACAAGTGGTGCTCTCTGCTCTTCAGCACCTCCCCATATCCTGGTGTCCTACCCTCCCATTGTCTAAACAGATGATCTACACAGCGCTGAGACTGCAGATTGAGCACCTACCGGGAAAGCGCTCTGTTTCATCAGCACCAATTCCCAGAAACACCTTATTGCTGAGGGAGTTGAGGCCCAGCTGTTCTTTTTTTTTTTTTTTTTAACTTTTATTTAATGAATATAAATTTCCAAAGTACAGCTTATGGATTACAATGGCTTCCCCCCCCCATAACTTCCCTCCCACCTGCAACCCTCCCCTTTCCCGCTCCCTCTCCCCTTCCATTCACATCAAGATTCATTTTCAATTCTCTTTATATACAGAAGACCAGTTTCCAGCTGTTCTTAGTCACACAACTTGGGAAGGGAAATCCTGAATTTGAAAGCGGGTCAGCAGACCCAGCAGCCTGGTGCTCTGGAGTCAGTCCTGGAAATCCTCACCTGGTGGCTGTATGACCTTGAAGATATTACTAATCCTTCCAAGCGTCAGTGTCCTTCTCTATAACATGAGGATATAATAAGTTTGTTCCAAGGGTTAGAAGAAATGATAAATCCCAAACATTTCCTGAAACATCAGACAGCCCATATTATGGTAGGCATCACTACGTACTGGATTCCCATTCTAACGTGTTAGAAGATGTACAGCTATTTAGAGTTAGCTGAGCTGAAATTACAGAAGTCCTTACAAAACACTCTGTACCATATGCGTCCCATTTTGAAAGGCCATTTTTCCTTTCATTCCAATTATTTGAAAATTTCCCCTTAATAGGGTCCCATATTTTCTTGTATCACACAGCATGTTGTCTTCAGGGCCCCAAACAAACCAGGGTGTGAAATTATCACACTGCCTTTTCTCCCAAATACCCTGCAACCACCTGCCTTGTTCACTAATGTCTGTTGCACTCAAGGACTGGAAATAGCAGCCCTTAGATAACAGCAGGAGCCAAAAATATCACATTCCTTCAGTGGAATAATTTAGTCACTTTAGACCAGACCCTTCTCTTCCTGTCCTTGTTTTCAAAACCAGTGCTGAATGTAGGTTGTTTATTCCTGGTGCACTGATCAATCATCCATCTACAGATGAAAGAAACATATCCCCTGTTGTTCATGTTTTCTATTAATTTATTCAAAGACTTTGCATTGAGAAGCTGTCTCTCAGAGTCAGGCATATTCTAGGTGCCAAAGATATCAGCAAACAAGCCGGGGGCAAGATCTCTGCCTCAATAGGTCTCTGACCCAGCAGAGAGACAGAGAGTAAATCAACAGCTGTTAAAATGGTTTTCTAATTGGCCGGCACCGCAGCTCACTAGGCTAATCCTCCGCCTTGCGGCGCCGGCACACAGGGTTCTAGTCCGTGTCGGGGAGCCGGATTCTGTCCCGGTTGCCCCTCTTCCAGGCCAGCTCTCTGCTGTGGCCAGGGAGTGCAGTGGAGGATGGCCCAAGTCTTTGGGCCCTGCACCCCATGGGAGACCAGGATAAGTACATGGCTCCTGCCATCGGATCAGCGCGGTGCGCCAGCCGCAGGATGAACCAACGGCAAAAGGAAGACCTTTCTCTCTGTCTCTCTCTCTCACTGTCCACTCTGCCTGTCAAAAAAAAAAATAGTTTTCTAAGATTGTGGAAGAGGTAAACGATGTGATCCCTGAACTACAATGCCACCCCAACCTCATCTTTCACTGAGCTAAACTTGGTGAAGGGCCTGATGGTGGACAGGGCTGGCTTCACGGGCAGATGCTACCCAAGCAAAATCACAAAGCAACAGAACTGGGAGGAAAGGCTCAGCAGGTCCGATACATGACACTTGGGTAAGTCCAGCTGGGTCAGCATAAGGGTACTGCAAAAAGCTCATGTAAAATTGAATTAAAAGATACATTTTGAGTGAGCATTTGAGCAAACAGTTAAGACTCTGGTTTGGATGCTCACATCCCACATTAGAGTACCTGAATTCAATTTGTTCTGGCTCCTGATTCCAGCTAGCGTGCACCCTGGAAAGCAGTGGTGATGACTTGAGTGGTTGGAAATCCTGTCACTCATGTAGGAGACTTGCATTGAGTTCCTCCTTCCTGACTTCTGTCTCCTAGTTGCTGGGGTCATTTGAGGAGTGAGACAACATGTGAGTGTTCTCCCTGTCTTTTATCTGCCTCTCAAATAAATAGACGTTGAAAAACTTAATTTCCTTTTTTGAAAAGATAAATTTCTTCTGGTGTGAAAAAAATTTTTTTTGACAGGCAGAGTGGACAGTGAGAGAGAGAGAGAAAGAGAGAAAGTTCACCCTCCAATGGCCACCGCGGCAGAGAGCTGGCCTGGAAGAGGGGCAACCGGGACAGAATCCGGGTCCCCGACCCGGACTAGAACCCTGTGTGCCGGCGCTGCAAGGTGGAGGATTAGCCTACTGAGCCGCGGCGCCGGCCTGGTGTGAAAAATTTTGAAATCCATGCACAAGAGGTGTTCAAAAAATTCATGGAAAATGCGTGTTATTGGGGCTGGCACTATGGCTGCACAGGGGAAGCCACCACCTGTGGTGCCAGCATCCTATATAAGTGCCAGTTTGAATTCTGGCTGCTCTACTTCAGATAAGCTCCCTGCTAATTTGCCTGGGAAAGCAGCAGAAAATGGCTCAAGTACTTGGGCCCCTGCATGCACATGGCAGACCTGGAAGAAGCTCCTGGCTCCTGGATGGAAAATTCTTTCTGTCATCCTCTAACTCTACGAAGGAAGGAAGGAAGGAAGGAAGGAAGGAAGGAAGGAAGGAAGGAAGGAAGGAAGGAAGGAAGGAAAAAAAGGAAAGGAAAGGAAAGGAAAGGAAAGGAAAGGAAAGGAAAGGAAAGGAAAGGAAAGGAAAGGAAAGGAAAGGAAAGGAAAGGAAAGGAAAGGAAAGGAAAGGAAAGGAAAGGAAAGGAAAGGAAAGGAAAGGAAAGGAAGAAAGAAAGAAAAAGCTTTTTAGGACAAAAACTGGGGGCGGGTCCTCCACCCCGGCTGGCGCGTAAGCTCGAATGCCGCTGCCAGGCTAGAGACGGTGGGAGAGGCTGCGCCGGAGGCTGCAGGAACCCGTCACTGCTTCGTCTGGTGCGGACCACTGCGGAGGCCGGATAAAAAAAAATTAAAAAAAAAAAAAACTATAGCTAGATTTCAAAAATGTTTGTACCAAATTAAACTTTTACCTCTCTACCAATATTCTTCTAAGGTCTTGTCTGGTCCTGCAGAGATTAGAAATCTAAAATTCAAAATTTCCAGATTCCCTTGCAGCTAGGGTCCTGGATATGGTTTTGCTCTTAACCAACAACTGCAGCAGTGTCAATCTTAGCCCCAGACTACTATAGTGTGAGTATGAAATCAACCACTGAGAAACAGAATCTGATTTCTCAAAACAGCAAGCATGTTTTATGGCCCACGTCACACCCCCTCCCCCACTTTGCTTTAACACAGCTGCTGTGGGCATGTACCTGTACCCCATCACAAGCCCCCAACATGAAAACTCATGGACTACTTCGCAGCTGGTGGAGATGGAGCACACAAGTCTCAATACGCTGACTCCACTGGCACCAAGCCTAAACCAACAAGTAACAGCCTCTCATCTTGGAAGGGAAATTGCAAGATGCTTTCTAATGGCTCTCTAACAGGATCCCGGAGGAAGTGAGCTCCAGTTGCCCACAGTAATAACCTGTGCATCAATGCATATTGTGTTGCTTTTCCCCTTCTCCCAGCCTCCGTCTCCCCAGTCCTCATCCTTGCTTTCTGCAATAACTGTGCATATGAACTACCAGCACCTAAGCCCAAATCTCACAATCTGCCTTTGGGGAACCCCAGACATGCAGTCTACAGATGAAGGCAGACAGAACAGTCCCATCATCGGGTGAGCTATATAGTATTTTTCCAGGTGTCACAAATCTAGATCTCAAATACCACAAAAAATATTTTAAGCAGTAATTCCCGTACGGCAATGTTTTCTAATCAAAATCACTAGGTGGGTGTACTGGAACCCTGATTTATAATTATGTTTTTTCCATATTTTAATGGGAGAGCATCTGGTCTGACTTGACTTTGATGCCAGTGCCAAGAGAGCTACTTCTTCCTGGCAGATCAAGAAAGCCACACTGATGGATGTACGATCCTTCAGAGCCATCTAGCGCATATCCCTATCATTCTAGTTTGGCCAGGTATCACACATCCACTTCTTAAAACACTCCTTAATGCTCTACATTTGTCTCTTTCATCAGAATAAGGCTTTTGGGTGATGCTCGCCAACCAAGAAATCTTTAAGTTATGAGAACACAATGGTTTGTTATAATCTTATGAGCATAAAATACTCATGTTCATGTTTTTCTCTAAGACATCAAATGGCTTCAGTGCCAAGATCAAAGAATACTAATAATGAGGCCTGCAATAAGTGGGGATGAAATGAAGATTTCCTCCTGCAAGTTAAAATGCTGAAAGTACATAAAATATGGCAATATTACAATAAATAATTGCTTCAGTTTCTTTTATAAAAATGAAAGATACACAAATATGCAAAGTTGGGCCCTATATGTTACCCTCCCCATTCTAACTCTCCATCCGCCTGCTCCAGAGGCACCTACTGTCATAAATTCCATGCCCAGGGAAGGCAGTAGAGGATGGCCCAAGTGCTTGGGCCCTGCACCCGCTTGGGAGACCAGGGGGAAGCACCTGGCTCCTGGCTTCGGATCGGCGCAGCATGCCAGCCATAGAGGCCATTTGGAGGGTAAACCAGTGGAAGGAAGACCTTTCTGTCTCTCTCTCTCTCTCTAACTCTGTCAAACAAAAAAAAAATTTTTTTAAAGAAAACGTTAAAATTTCTTCTTATATTTACAAATATACATATATGTTCAACAACTATGAGGAATTAATATAATTCCTCCATTCACTTTTTGCTATATAGGTAGATTGTCCAGATTTATGTTATTAAACTTCACTTCATTAACTACCCCCATGTGACTTTTCTTGTAAGAACCAGAGAAAGTTTTGTCAAGGGGTATACTTAGAATTGGATACTCCAAGCATATTCTCTCTAATGTTCACACGTTTCAATGTTTCTAGATGTTGCCAAGTTATTTTCCAAGGAGATTGCAGTGGATGAAAAGTTTTTATTTCCTTATACCTTTACCAATACGTGGTATTTTCAGAACTTTTAAATTTTGCCAAGCTATGAATGACACAAAATGGTGTTTTCTTTTGTTGTTTAATTCGCATCTCTGTGAATTCTGTTAAGGGTGAACATCTTGTCTTAAATGTCATTCAATAACCTTCTTCAGTGAATGCTCATGCCAAATTATACTCACATTTTCCTTACGTTGCCTATTTCAGATTAACCCATGGAGACTGTACGTTTGCATGTATGTGTGTGTGTGTCCTGCATAACTCTATTGTATATGTTGTTGTATCTTTTTCCAGTCTTGGTTTATATTTTAATTTTGCAAATCCACCTTTCTCATTAAGAAGTTTAATTTTAGTATGGTCAGATTTATCACAGTTTTCACTTAGAATTTCAGATGCTTGTGTCTTAAGAAAGCATTCACCCTTGGGTTTGGCTGTTTTCCAAAATCCATGTTCTCTTTTCCCTAATGGGCTGCTACACTGCAACCTTTCCCAAGCCCCACCTGTGTAGCTTATCAGAGGAGGACTAGTAGGGTGCATGTTTCTCTTCTGAAAACTTCTGCAGGATTCCCCATGTTCTTTTCCCTTTCATCATAATGTAGATGGGAAAAAATCCACAGAGGACCTCAAGACTCTATAAGGCAGAACCAGCAGATGAAAAGCCCCTGAATTCCTGGATCACCAGTGGAAGGCTGTCCAGTGAGCACCCAGCTGAACTCTAGCATGAGTAAGAAACACTACCCTTCTGCAGGCTCTGCCCTTACAGATTAGTAAAGCCATCAAATCCAAAATTCATTCTCCTATATTTGTTTTTAAAGTTGTAAAGTTTTGCTTTTTACATGGACAGATTCGAGGGGAAGAGTACATTTTTCCATCCTGATAAGTTACATATTAAATATTTACTTGATACTACTCGCCGCACTGTCACCTCCATTATATAACAATTCCTAGGTTTTTTTTGCAAATCTAAAGTCCTATTATATCATTTACAAGACATCTGAAGAATTGAGAAACATTAAAGAAGTTTATTTTTAAGTAATTTATTCATTAAAATCTTCAAATCATTTGCTCAATTTAGTTTTTATAAACCGTCCGCTGCTTCTTTATCTCTAAATGTAAAGCAATGAAATTAGCAATCAGAAAACAGTACCAAAAATACACAATCTTCACCATGTTTCTAGGCTTTCTGAGCCCTACCAAATCGTACTTGTCAGAGCAATCTATAACTTGTTATGTATCACAGATTTTAATCTAATTTCATCTTACTTATATCTTTGCCTCAATCTTAAAGGGTATTCTTTATTAAGATATCTTTTATTAAAATGTTTTTTTCTGGTTTATTACTTTAATATTTAAATAATAGAAACTAGGAGACTCAGCCCAGAAATGGAATAAACCGTACAGCTTCTTTACTTATTTTTTTTTTTTTTTTTTTTAGATTTAGAAGCAAGATTTATTAGAGTCAAAGACCTCCAGCCAGAGTGTCATGAAGGGGAACTCCAAGAGAGGAAAAAATCTGTAGAGGCCAGTGGTACTGGGGTTTTTAAGCACAATTTTGAGGAAGAATAAAACTTGACAGACAGTTACAAGGCTGGGACAGAAGCCATCAAAAGACATGATTTGCAATCTTTTTATCCTGTCTGGTTTGCTCATGATAAAACAAATAGAGCCATCAGAAGGGTGGGATATCTAATTTACTTTACAATGAACTGGGAGCTCAGAAAGAATCACTATTCCCTTTCTATTCTCTTGATAAGATTGGATGCTTTCAAGGAGTGGGCAGGCAAGCACTTTTGACCTCGCTCAAGATTTTGCACCCTCAGTTTCCACTGGGACCACACTGATTGCCTATTAACCCATCTCCCTCCCTAGAAGAATGGACCCTAACTTCTGTTAGGGGAACTGGGCAATGACCACTCTGGCTGTTTCATGCTGAAATGGGGCATCATGGGGAAGGGCAGTCAAGACAGGGTTCCAGCAGGAGATGGCTTCTCAGCAGGAGGTGCCTACGAGAAGGATGCAGTGCCAGCTTGCAGAAACTGCTTCCATCCAAGGTTTCACGTGCATGGCATGGCCATCTAGAATTTCACTGTTTCAAGTCTGGAGAAAACAAGTCTAACAAGCATATTAAACTCACAGGGTCTAAAACAAAGAACAGGTCCTTTCTTAGGTCCTCTTAAGAAAGGTGCTGTCTAAACCACAAGCAAGTTTTCCCATTGAGGGGCAAAGGGAAACTGACAGAAGGGACCTGATAATAATCAGGTGGGCTTTAAGGCCTGGCCAAGTGTGAGGCCCAGACCTATCTATCTCTTTACATGGGGTACTGGAAGAGACATCAAAAAGGAGATGTGAATCTCCTTAGGGAAGGCATCCTACTGATTTCCATTACCTAGCTGGACTGGGTGGAGAGCTGGCCTGTACAGAAGGCAGGTGGCATCTCTAAAAGGAAATTTACAGTTCTGCAAAGCTACTGACCCTCCTTGGCTGTCCCCCAAACAGTGGTGGTTACTTTGGAAGCTGGGCTGAGTGAAGGGCTTTTTTCAGCTTAGAGCAAATGGCATCTGTGGCTCTGACCCAGAAGTCCCTCAACCCCTAGGGCAGTTCTGTTTCCAGTGACCCAATTCTTGGCTGGCAGAGCTGCCAGGTAGCTTTATAAGTTGACTTCCGTATCCACCCAAAGCCCTGACTTTCCACATAGAAAACCATTTGCTGTGGACTGGCCTATTGGGTCTCCTTGATGGCAGATCATGTGTAAAGCAGCCATTAATGACCTGCCATCTATCTTTCCATTGCTCCTGTTGCCTAGCTTGCTTCTCTTTCCCCCTGGTTTCTGATAAAGTAGACCAGAGGACACCTTTAATAGGATGCAAGTCAAGGGGGTGATCAGTTCCATTCCTAATCTTCGGTGGTCTAAGCTAGGAATCTATAGTCACTGGCATATTCTGATAGTCGTTTCTCTGAAAAGCTATGTATTCACTTTAAACTGAGTCAGAAATTGAATCAGTAATAAAAGCCCTCCCAACAAAGAAAAGCCCAGGACCAGATGGATTCACTGCTGAATTCTACCAGACATTTAAAGAAGAACTAATTCCAATTCTTCTCAAACTATTCAAAACAATTGAGAGGGAGTCCTCCCAAATTCTTTCTATGAAGCCAGCATCACCTTAATTCCTAAACCTGAAAAAGATGCAACAGAAAAAGAGAATTACAGACCAATTTCCCTTATGAACATAGATACAAAAATCCTCAATAAAATTCTGGCCAACAGAATGCAACAACACATCAGAAAGATCATCCACCCAGACCAAATGGGATTTATCCCAGGTACGCAGGGATGGTTCAACGTTCGCAAATTAATCAATGTGATACACCACATTAACAAACTGCAGAAGAAAAGCCATATGATTATCTCAATAGATGCAGAGAAAGCATTCAATAAAATACAACAGCCTTTCATGATGAAAACTCTAAGCAATTGGGGATAGAAGGAACATTCCTCAATAGAATCAAAGAAACCTATGAAAAACCCACAGCCATCATCCTATTGAATGGGGAAAAGTTGGAAGCATTTCCACTGAGATCTGGTACCAGACAAGGATACCCACTCTTACCATTGCTATTCAATATAGTTCTGGAAGTTTTAGCCACAGCCATTAGGCAAGAAAAAGAAATTAAAGGGATACAAATTGGCAAGGAAGAAGTCAAACAATCCTTCTTTGCAGATGATATGATTCTTTACTTAGGGGACCCAAAGAACTCTACTAAGAGACTATTGGAACTCATAGAAGAGTTTGGCAAAGTTGCAGGGTATAAAATCAATGCACAAAAATCAACAGCCTTTGTATACACAGGCAATGCCACAGCCGAGAAAGAACTTCTAAGATCAATCCCATTCACAATAGCTAAAAAAAATCAAATACCTTGGAATAAACTTAACCAAGGACATCACAGATCTCTACTATGAGAATTATAAAACCTTAAAAAAAGAAATAGAAGAGGATACCAAAAAATGGAAAAGTCTTCAATGCTCATGGATTGGAAGAATCAATATCTTCAAAATGCCCATTCTCCCAAAAGCAATTTATAGATTCAATGCGATACCAATCAAGATACCAAAGACATTTTTCTCAGATCTGGAAAAAATGATCCTGAAATTCACATGGAGGCACGGGAGACCTTGAATAGCTAAAGCAATCTTGCACAACAAAAACAAAGCTGGAGGCATCACAATACCAGATTTCAAGATATACTACAGGGCAGTTATAATCAAAACAGCATGGTACTAGTACAGAAATAGATGGATAGACCAATGGAACAGAATTGAAACACCAGAAATCAATCCAAACATCTACAGCCAACTTATATTTGATCAAGCATCTAAAACAATTCCTGGAGCAAGGACAGTCTATTCAACAAATGGTGCTGGGAAAACTGGATTTCCACAAGCAGAAGCATGAAGCAAGACCCCTACCTTTCACCTTACACAAAAATCCACTTAACATGGATTAAAGATCTCAGTCTATGAGCCGACACCATCAAATTATTAGAGAACATTGGAGAAACCCTGCAAGATATAGGCACAGGCAGAGATTTCTTGGGAAAGACCCCACAGGCATAGGCAGTCAAAGCCAGAATTAACAATTGGGATTGCATCAAATTGAGAAGTTTCTGTACTGCAAAAGAAACAGTCAGGAAAGTGAAGAGGCAACCAACAGAATGGGAAAAAATATTTGCAAACTATGCTACAGATAAAGAATTAATAACCAGAATCTACAAAGAGATCAAGAAACTCCTCAACAACAAAATAATCAACCCACTTAAGAGATGGGCCAAGGACCTCAATGTACATTTTTCAAAAGAGGAAATCCAAACAGCCAACAGACACATGAAAAAATGTTCAGGATCACTAGCAATCATGGAAATGCAAATCAAAACCATCTCACCCCAGTTAAAATGGCTTACATACAGAAATCAACTAACAACAGATGCTTGCGAGGATGTAGGGGGAAAGGCACATTAATCCACTGTTGGTGGGAACGTAAACTGATAAAACCACTATGGAAGACAGTTTGGAGATTCCTCAAAACCTGAATATAGCCCTACCATACAACCCAGCCATCCCACTCCTTGGAATTTACCCAGTGGAAATTAAATTGGCAAATAAAAGAGCTGTCTGCACCTCAATGTTTATCGCAGCTCAATTCACAATAACTAAGACATGGAATCAACCTAAATGCCTATCAACAGAAGACTGGATAAAGAAATTATGGGATATGTATTCCATAGAATACTATACAGCAGTAAAAAAAAATGAAATCCGGTCATTTGCAACAAAAGGAGGGAATCTGGAAAACATCATGCTGAGTGAAATAAGCCAATCAAAGGGACAAATATCATATGTTCTCCCTGATCTGTGACAACTAACTGAGCACCTAAAAAAAAAAAAAAAAAAAAACACCTGTAGAAGTGAAACGGACACTATGAGAAACAATTACTTGATTAGCCCTTGACTTGACGAGGAACAATTTACTATTTTATTCCTTTTGGTATTTTTTCTACTTAATACCATTGGTTGAACTCTTTAACACACAATTATTCTTAGCTGTTTAAATTTAACTGAAACACAAAATTTAATTAATTAAATTTAACTAGAACACACAATTATTTGTGAACACACAATTATTCTTAGGTATTTAAATTTAACTGAAAAGTGAACCCTGTTAAATATAAGAGTGGGAATAAGAGAGGGAGGAAATGTACAGTTTGGCACATGCTCACTCAGACTTACCCCTAATGATAAAGCTAGAAACATGCCAGGGGATTCCAAATTAATCCCATGAAGGTGGCATGTATCAGTGCCATCTTACTAGTAAAGTGATCAGTTTAAGTTCATAATTGATCATAATGATAGGATTAAGTAACAAAGGGATCACATAAAGAAGACTAGTGACTACTAATACTAACTGATAGAATTAAAAAGAAGAGAATGATCCAATATGGGAAGCGGGAAACACAGAAGACTTGTAGAATGGCAGATGCCTTAAACAGTACTCTGGCCTCAGAATCAGCCCTTGAGGCATTCGAATCTGGCTAAAAAGCCCATGAGAGTTTCACAGGCTTGGAAAGCCAAGACACTGTGGCAAAAAAATGACCTAAATGAAAGATCCCTGTGAGTGAGATCCCAGTGGAAAGAATGGGCCATCAAAGAAGGAGGTACCTTCCTCTGAAGGGAGGAGAGAACTTCTACTTCGATTATGGCCTTATCTAAATAAGGTCAGAGTTTTGAACTCAAGAAGCTTCCATAGCCTTGGCAGCTCATGACAAGAGCCTCGGGTGATTACTGATGTCATAAATAAGAGTTTCAATTGTTAAATCAACAACAGGAGTCACTGCGAACTTACTCCCCATGTAGGATCTCTGTCCTTAAGGTGTTGTACTATGCGAATTAACAGTAAAACTACTACTTAAACAGTACTTTATACTTTGTGTGTCTCTGTGGGTG
Source organism: Oryctolagus cuniculus (assembly GCF_051225735.1). Taxonomy (NCBI): domain Eukaryota; kingdom Metazoa; phylum Chordata; class Mammalia; order Lagomorpha; family Leporidae; genus Oryctolagus; species Oryctolagus cuniculus. Next base: position 156,728,206 of record NC_142872.1, on the reverse strand, counting down.
TAATCTGTTGAAATCTTTACTTAGTATATACTAAGTTGATCTTCTGTATATAAAGATAATTAAAAATGAATCTTGATGAAGAATGGGATGGGAGAGGGAATGGGAGATGGGATGCTTGCAGGTGGGAGGGAGGTTATGGAGGGAAAGTTCTGTAGATATCTGTTAGATCAATTTGTTCTATAGTGTCAATTAAATCTACTGTCTCCCTTTAAGTCCCTTAACATATCTTTTAAATAGACCGGTGCCCTGTAATTAGGTGCATATACATTTATAGTGGTTACATCTTCCTGTTGAATTGATCCTTTAATCATTATATAGTGCCCCTCTTTGTCTCTCTTAATAGTTTTTGTGTTAAAGTTTATTTTGTCTGATATTAAGATGGCTATGCATGGAATATCTTTTTCCAACCTTTCACTTTCAGTCTGCATGCACCTTCATTGGAAAGATGTGTTTCTTCTAAGCAACAAATAGATGGGTTTTGTTTTTCAATCCACTCAGCCAGTCTGTGTCTTTTAACTGGAGAGTTGAGGCCATTTACATTCAATGTGACTATTGATAAGTAGTGACTTTGCCCTGCCATTTTACCAAAGATATTTCTAATATATACTTTGAACTTCCTGTGATCTTTTACTGTGAGGTTTTCTTTCTTTACCTTCTTTCATATTGATGATCGTGTTTCTGTGTTTCTGTGTGTAACACATCTCTAAGCATTTTTGCAGGGCTGGACAAGCGGTGACAAATTCTTTCAATTTCTGTTTGCTGTGAAAGATCTTTATTTCACATTTGATCACAAATGAGAGCTTTGCAGATATTCTGGAATGGCAGTTTTTTTCTCTTAGTACTTAGGCTATATCTCACCATTCCCTCCTAGCCTGTGGGGTTTCTGATGAGAAGTCTGCTGTGAGTCCAATTAGAGATCCTCTGAGAGTAATCTGGCATTTCTTTCTTGCACATTTTAGGATCTTTTCTTTAGGTTTCACTGTGGTGACTTTGATTACAATGTGTCGTGGTGAGGATCTCTTCTGGTCATGTTTATTGGTAGTTCTGTGTGCTTCCTGTACTAGGATGTCTCTTTCTTTCTCCAAATCCGGGAAGTTTTCTGCTAGTATCTCACTAAAAAGGCCTTCTAATCCTTTCTGTCTCTCCATGACTTCAGGAACTCCTAGAACCCAAATGTTGGGTTTTTTAATAGTATCCTGTAGATTCCCAACAATATTTTTTAGATTTCTGATTTCCTCTTCTTTTCTTTGGTTTGACTGTATACGTTCCTGTGCTCTGTCTTCTAAGTCTGATATTTTCTCTTCTGCCTCATTGATTCTATTTTTAAGGCTCTCAACTGTGTTTTTTATTTGTTCTATTGAATTCATTTCATTTTGATTTCTCTTCAATATCTCAATTTCATGTTCTATTAAATTCCTCATTTCATTTTGATTCCTCCTTAAGATTTCATTTTCATGAGAGAGATTTTCTGTCCTATCTTGTATGAATTTCTGTAGTTCATGCATCTGTTTTTGAGAACTTCTAAATGTTCTTATCATAAATTGTTTGAAATCTGTAACTTTCATTTCTTCTATCTAATCATCTTCGAAATCTTGTATTGGAGTGTCATGTTCTTTTTGGAGTATCTTGCTCTCTTCCTTGTTCTTGTTTCCTCGGTTATTGTGTTTGTTGCTTGACATTTGTGGAGATACTCGTTGGTTTCTTCTTTTTCTTTTCTGCTGTGGTGGCTTTTCTTTTTTTTTTTTTTTTTTTTTTTTTTTTTTTTTTTTTTGACAGGCAGAGTGGACAGTGAGAGAGAGAGACAGAGAGAAAGGTCTTCCTTTGCCGTTGGTTCACCCTCCAATGGCCGCCGCTGCAGCCGGCGCACCGCGCTGATCCGATGGCAGGAGCCAGGATCCAGGTGCTTTTCCTGGTCTCCCATGGGGTGCAGGGCCCAAGCACCTGGGCCATCCTCCACTGCACTCCCTGGCCATAGCAGAGAGCTGGCCTGGAAGAGGGGCAACCGGGACAGAATCCGGCGCCCCAACCGGGACTAGAACCCGGTGTGCCGGCGCCGCAAGGTGGAGGATTAGCCTATTGAGCCACGGCGCCGGCTCTGGTGGCTTTTCTAATTGTACTATGACTCTGTTGATAAGTGGACTGTCTGCTTTCAGTGAATCTCTTGAGGCTTGTGGTGGGTGTGGCCAGAGATCTCTGTTCAGTTCCTCAGGATTAAGGGTGTGCTTAAGGTGACACACCGAGGTTTGGCATGGTAAATCTTCTCTCTCTCTCTTTCTCTTTTTCAGCTTGTGACACTTCCCACCAAGACTACTCACATCTCAGCCATCCTGAGAGTTCTCCTATGTACCCTCAGTTTTTTTTTTTTTCGCAGTCCCAGTTCCTAAGTTCCATACATTCACTACATCTTAGTCTCCTGTTATTACTCCCCACCAGAGTCAGGTTTTTCTGCTTGGCTGATTGCTGGGCACAGCCCTGAGCTGGCACAGCTGTTACATATGTCCAAAATGTTACCTGCTCTGTCTGCTCATATGCCTTTGTAAGGTGATTGGAAAGAATCATGCCTGTACCTTCCCTTTTATTTTTTTCTCTCCTCTAGTTAGGCTGGTGTACTTTCCCTCAAGCCTCGTTCCCTCTAGGCTCTTCCTGCCACTTTTCTGCAGTGTCTCAGGCTTCTGCAGTTTCATCTCACCTCTGTTTCCAGTGCTGGTGTGGAGGATCTCAGCAGCTGGGGTCTCAAGTCGTGGGCGCCAGTACCTTCCATGTGGATCTACAGAAGAGTTTCCTCTGCCTAACTCTTCTGTGAGACTACACTATCTCCACTTTTAGTAAACTATCTTCTCCTGAACTATCAGTAAGCTCCTTCCCTATTCCTCCATCTTGGAACTCTCTCCTCTCTTTGTGTTTTTTGTTTGTTTGTTTGGTTGGTTTTTGTCTGGTTTTTTGTTTTTTTGTTTTTTGTTTGTTTGTTTGTTTTTGGACAGGCAGAGTGCACAGTGAGAGAAGTGAGAGAGAGACAGAGAGAAAGAAGGTCTTCCTTTTCTGTTGGTTCACCCTCCAATCGGCACGCTGCAGCCAGCGCACCGCACTGATCTGAAGGCAGGAGCCAGCTGCTTCTCCTGATCTCCCATGGTGTGCAGAGCCCAAGCACTTGGGCCATCCTCCACTGCACTCCCAGGCCATAGCAGAGAGCTGGCCTGGAAGAGGGGCAACAGGGACAGAATTTGGTGCCCCGACTGGGACTAGAACCCAGTGTGCTGGAGTCGCAAGGCGGAGGATTAGCCTATTGAGCTGCAGCACAGGCCTCTCTTTGTGTTTTAAATGAATTCACATTATCTGATTTTTGAATGAAGGAAGATACAAAGGGTCTTCAGAATGTTTATGGAAATATGTATATTCAAAAGCTATGCATAGATTTCAGAAAATTTGCATCAAAATATACATCTTTTTTTAATCCATTAATTTACTTGAAAAAGAGAGAAAGATCTTCCATTCACTAGTTCACTCCCCAAATGCCTACAATAACCAAGGGCTGTGTCAAGCCCAAGCCAGGAGCTTGGAACCCATTTGGGGTGTTCCACATGTGTGACAGGAAATCAAGCACCTGATTCAACATTTTCTGCCTTCCAAAGTGAGCATTATGAGGAAACTGGATCGGAAGTGCAGCAGTCAGGACCCAAGCCCAGGCAATACAATGTGGGATGCAGCTGATGCGGGACAAGTCTGGGAAATAGGTAGTTCATGAGCTGAAAGCCACACCTCCCCCCACATGTAATCTTATCAACCCACTTATCAATCGGATGACCCTTCCCCAAGATACACTCCTGGCAGCAGTACTGTGTAGCCACTCCCCTTTTTGAAGCTCTTGAGAAGTTTGGTGAAGGGGAGGAGGCACTCTCTCGTTCTCTCTCTCCCCTTCTGGACCTAGGATGAACAGAGCAAGGTATGAAATTCCCCTTTCCACCCTTCCTGGCCCACTCTCCCTAAATGAAGCCCCCATGCACCTGTGTATCCTTCTCACTTTGTAAATAAACCTTATCACACTCCATGCTGTGTTTGTGCCTGTACCTAGAATTCTTCTCTAGGTAAAAAGCAAGAGCCTGGGATATTAATTTTGTCCCAACCTATCCCACAACACAAGCATCCCACGTAGCATCTTAATCACTGTGCCAGATGCCCAATCCAACCTTATGTTTTAATTCCATTTTTAATCAATTTGAAGTTTTGGGGTATACATAATTTTGCATCTATTCTCAGTTTTCAGACAACTACAATCTCAATGAATTGATATATTTTTGATATGTAATTTTAGAAATATATTTATTAAAACTGCCTCTTAATAGCATAGCTGTATCAGTTTTCCTTATAATTCTATCATTTTTTAGCTTCACATAGGTACTTCAAAATATTCAAGAAAATGGAATTGATATGGGACTAGTCACTCAGGCCACGCTCCCTTATCCCTTTCATCCCTTATCACCTGTTTCCACCTGTCAGTCAGACTACATAACCACTCCCCTTTTGGAAGTGAATACAAAGTCTGGAGAGCGCTGAGCCTACCCCCCATTTTGCTGCTGTTCACTTGCACTCTTGTCTGCCTGCTCCCACTCCCTGGCTTGCTCCCAGGGTAGACCCCTGAAAGACTGGCATGGAACTCCCCATTTAATCTTTCTGACCCACTCTCCCTTAATAAAACCCTCACATTCCTATGTATTTTTCTCACTTTCCAAAGAAATCTTAAACCTTACCATGTTGCTTGTCTTGTTTGAGCTGGTGCTCAGAATTCTTATCTAAGTAAATGGCAAGAACCTGAAATACTAAATTTTGGCTTAAGTAAACGCAGAACAGAATTACAAGATAAGTTTATTTTCATAAAAAATATTTTGAGATCATTTATCATTTTTCATTATATGCATTATCCATGAGCTCTTTTTAAAATTTCTATTTATTTTACTTATTTAAAAGGGAAAGAAACTGAGATAGAGACTGAATATTTCTATCCTATTTGCAAATATTATGAGGAAGTTTCAGTTTCACTTCATTTTATTTTAATTTAAAAAATGTGTATGTGTGTGTATTTTACTCTAAACAGTTAATTACATATTTCACCAATTCCTTTTTCCATAGTTTCTTCTTGCACCTTACTTTTCCTTCCATGTTCATTTTTCTTAATGCTTTTCATCATTTTGCAGTCCTTTCAGCTGTAACTTCTTACTCTTTGTATGCCTGAAAATATCTGTACTTTGATTTTATACTTGAACAATTGTCTAGTTTTCTATATAAATCTAGGGTGGTACCTTTTTCCTGTCTGCACTGAAGAATGAGGAGAGTTATGAAGATATCTATATCCATAACTTCAAAGCAAGAATTTTTTTGTGAGCAAAGCAAGATTTATTTAAGTCAGAAATCTGCTGTAGCACCAGGAGGGGGGGTTCCAGGAGAGCAAGACCCAAGAAACATGTCTAAGTGGGGTCTTTTAAGCAGAATAATAACTAACAATCAATCACAAGGCAGAGACGGACGCTATCAGAAGTCCAGAATTGTAATACTGTCTAGCCTGTTCAAGATCAAACAAAAAAACCCTCTAGAGGGTGGAATAGGTAACTATACAGGACTACTGCATGCAAAGCCAGAATTTCAAATACATTATTCTCATGCAAGGTCAAGTTAAACAGTGAATTAGCTTTTTAAAAAATCAGTAGTGATTAGTACAGAAAGTATGAAGATAAGGGAAGACAAGGCAAAAATTATGTCACCGTTACTGGGAAAACTGAAATGTGAGAAACACCTTTTAACCATCCTGGGTCCCCTTTTCCCCACCCCACCAGGTAGCTGCTGCCACCAGACACAGATGAGGCGGTTGAGTGCTAGATGACAAATCTGAAAAAAGCAAAAGTGTAGAGCTTCTCTTTCTGCTGTCTTTCCCAGAATCACCTGACACTTTGCGAAGGTGCTACCTTCCCTTTCACCAGAGGGAAGCGTGAAGTGCAAGATGCAACTGAAAGGAAGAAACCAGAAATAGTTGTGGGTTTTTTGTGGCATGAAGAACGTCTGAGATGTCCTCAAAATTCCTAAGAAAAGAGTCTCCATTTGCAGAGATGATGTAGCCTCTGCTTCACCAATTTGGATTTTCAGAACTCTACTCCTCTCCCTGCCATCTGTCCTTCCGGGAACCTACTGTTTAGATGCTGCACACAAATTCCTCTTGTGATGCTAGTAAGTCAAGCAGCCAGTGTGAATTCTTATCACATCTCCCCTGACACAGCATTTCACTAAACTTGATACCCAAATGGAAGCATCTCCTGTCACATGTCCGTCTGTTCCCATTACCAGGCTGCACTTGTTTAGAGGGGTCATGTAAACAATGCTCAGAAAATTGTACCAAGTCAGCATTGTGCATTCATGGGTGAACCGAGCTGCAGAGTGAGACAGTGGCCCCATTCCCTGAGGGGTTGTTTTCCATCTGTAAAGCTAGGAGAGGAAAGCTGTCTTCAAGTTCCTAGGCTTCAGGGCTCCAGAAGAATGATGACTTCCCTTTAAGCTCTCATCGGCCATAACAGGATACTGAAAAGCGTTTCTAGAAACCAGAGTGTCCACTGTTAGCAGAGAGAAAATGTCCCTTGCTGAAGGAATTTCTAATCACCTTTCTAGAGAACAGCCTGCTAGTATCTTTTTTAAAATGCATACACCATTAGTGTTATTTTGGGAGAACTCAAATGCAGAAGGAAACACTGACAGAAGACTGTGTATTTACTTCTCTGATACAAGACTATGTATTTACTGCATACTTTTACTGTTATTTGTAACAACAATGAACTGGGAACAACTTCAACATTCGGCAACAGGAAATTAGTTGAAGTGCTGTGATAGCCATGCTATGAAGTACTATGTTACTATTGAAAATAAAGAGATATCTATGTATGAATTGGAGGAATAGACATGACACATTATTGAGTGAAAAATGTTTGGTGGATAAACCAAGTTACAGTGTAATGTGTAAAATATCAACTAGTTTTTCATTTATAAAAGAAAAAACTACATACTCATGTGAGTGTGGAACTACATATACATGAAGGAATAAATATGTGTATATACTCAAAAATCTGTAAGAGTACCTTCACACACAAAGACTATTTTTTTAAACTTTTATTTAGTAAATATAAATTTCCAAAGTACAGCTTATGGATTACAATGGCTTTCCCCCCCCATAACTTCCCTCCCACCTGCACGTCTCCCATCTCCCGCTCCCTCTCCCATTCCATTCACATCAAGATTCATTTTCAATTATCTTTATATACAGAAGATCAGTTTAGTATATACTAAGTAAAGATTTCATCAGTTTGCACCCACACAGAACACAAAGTGTAAAATACTGTTTCAGTACTAGTTATAGCATTACTCCACATTGGACAACACATTAAGGACAGAGATCCTACAGGAGGAGTAAGTACACAGTGACTCCTGTTGTTGACTTTACAAATTGACACTCTTGTATATGGCATCAGTAATCTCCCTAGGCTCTAGTCATGAGTTGCCAAGGCTATGGAAGCCTTTTGAATTCGCCGACTTCAATCTTATTTAGACAAGGTCATAGTCAAAGTGGAGGTTCTCTCCTCCCTTCAGAGAAAGGTACCTCCTTCTTTGATGGCCCCGTTCTTTCCACTGGGATCTCACTTGCAGAGATCTTTCATTTAGGGTTTTTGTTTGTTTGTTTGTTTGTTTTTACCACAGTGTCTTGGCTTTCCATGCCTAAAATACTCTCATGGGCTCTTCAGCCAGATCCGAATACCTTAAGGGCTGATTCTGAGGCCAGAGTGCTGTTTAGGACATCTACCATTCTATGAGTCTGCTGAACACACAAAGACTATTAACATTGGTTTTATAATGGAAAACAGAAAGAGAGGGAAACTATTAACCTTTTTAATACCTTTCTTATTTTGTTGTTCTTGTTGCAGTGATCACATATTACTTTATAATGTAAAAATATAATATGTATCTTAGATATTAAATAATTCTATCAACACCATCATCTTTAAATTAAGATGAATCAGCAATTTATTGATTCCCTCAGTCACCTAATGGCACTGCCTCCAGTCAGCAGGAGAAATTTGTGCAGACAAGAAACTAGAAAAGCCCATAGTGTTTGGAATCCCCTGAGCAAGGGGAAGTGGAAGGAGATAAGAGAGAGAAGCCAGACACTACAGAGCTACTTATATGCCATAGGAAGGTGTTTGGATTTTGTTATGAAGTACACAGAAAAAATGAATGCAGAGGGCTGCCATGATTGGATTTATGTTATCAGGCAAACATGGCAGGGACATCAGCTTTGGAGACATTTAAATAGTAAAGAGGGTGTGGTGTTGCAATCGAGGTCCATGAAAGCACAGAGGAGGAGGTATCTGCCTCTGCCTGGAAGGAACTGGACCGAGGTGACAGCGACAGCCCTGTGTGATGGGCTTTCAAGAAAGAGCAGCAGTTCACTAAGGCTGGAGATGGGAGTCAGGTGGGAAAATTACAGCAAGAGAGGAAAACGTGCAGTGATGGGGAAGCTTAAACAGGAAGGTGGGAGAGAAATTATCTGCATTTCCACATTGCACAAAAACAAGATACACGGCAGGAGGGAGAGAGGAATGGGGAGCAGGCTGTGTGCAGCCTCACAATATTTGTATACCACTCTACTCTTTGGAATTTATCCTTACAGGACTCAAGACTTTCAAAAGCAGGAATGTGTAATAATCAATTTTAATAACCACAAACTACACATTTCAGTCCATCACTCAGTGAACTTTCAACTGAGCCATGAAAGAGGAAGATGTAGCTGGCGCCACGGCTCACTAGGCTAATCCTCCGCCTGCGGCGCCGGCACTCCGGGTTCTAGTCCCAGTTCGGGCGCCAGATTCTGTCTCAGTTGCTCCTCTTCCAGTCCAGCTCTCTGCTGTGGCCCAGGAGTGCAGTGGAGGATGGCCCAGGTCCTTGGGCCCTGCACCTGCATAGGAGACCAGGAGAAGCACCTGGTTCTTGGCTTCGGATTGGCACAGCGCACAGGCCACAACACACCGGCCGTAGTGGCCACTTTGGGGGTGGAACCAACAGAAAAAGGAAGACCTTTCTCTCTATCTCTCTCTCTCTCACACTGTCTAACTCTGCCTGTCAAAAAATAAAAAAAAAAGAGAGGAAGATGTAATCATAATTTTTGAATCAGATTTGGTATCCTACAGAAAATGCATTTTTTACTCTGTGTGAAACTACCAAAGAGTTTGTCAAAATAAGAGGGAGCTTCAAAAAACTCATGGGAACATGGACCTAGTTGATCACACAAATTTTCTATGACTTTCTGGAGTCTACTCGTATTTGTACTATTTTTCATTTCACCAGTTAAGTAAGGGGGTTCCATTGACTCCACTCCCTCATCATGCCTGCAATACCTACCTTACATTTGTAATACTGGCCATTCTGCTGATGCAGAAAAGTATCATATTATTATTCACAGTGTCTATGCATGTGTTTTTTGCCCATTCAGACATTTTATTTAGAATGTTTGTCTCTTTAGGAGTGATGTATGAGAGTTCATAATAAATTCTGAGTTACTTTGCTTTACCTCCAGTTCTAATTCTAGGCAGAGAAACAGAAATTAAAATAAACCTTGATGGAAAATAAGGAAGCAGAAGAGAATGAATATGTATAGACTATCTAGTATATGTCAGCCAAGTCACTGGGTAGGCTTCATTTGTTACTCAATTTTGTCCTGCCAGCAACCCTTGTGTGTTAGGTGTCATTGATCCCATTGAATGAATTGGGAAACTTGATCTCAGGGGTTTAGAAACTGGTCCAAGGTCATTGGCTAGGAGGTGACAAAATCAGAGCCAAATGTAGTCCATATCCTGACCCCTCCAGAATTAGCAGGCGCCTGTCCAGATGGACTCAGCTCCCTCAAGGTCCTGGGGTTGCTGGGGTTAATGTTACTTCCTTGAGCCCCTCCCTAAAGAAACCATTTATGCCCTAGTCCGGCTTTCACTAGAGGGTATTAATCTGCTAATGGCCCTTTCAACTGAAGCACGTGTCCAACATCTTTCGCCCAGGGACCACATCCCTATAAGCATTAGCTTTCAAAGAAATGTGGATCAATGCCTGCAACTCCATCTGCAACTCCTCTGCCCTGTAAAGGTTGCCTCCAGCACATAAGCCTACCCCTGACTTGCCATTAGCAGTAATAGGTGTCTGGCAATCTCATCTATGGACGGAGTCAGCAGGTTTTGTTGAAGACATGAACCTCGTGAGTGCTCCATGGGAGGTGGAAGTGAAAGGCTCCACCTAGATGCACTGGCACTGGGATTTCACAGATGCAGAGATGCTTAAAGGAGAAAAGCACCTCATAGAATCTAATCCCATCAATGCATTTCATCAGCATCTCTTGTCTGTCTTCCATAACTAAGGACAGCTCCTCTTATCTTCATCACAGAGCCTACACCGGGCACACATCAGGCATGCAATAAACACTATCAGAAGTGAATTCAGTTGAAACTTGCCCGTGATACCCAACAAACAACTGCAGAATGGGTCTATTCACCCAGCCTTGGGTATTTAGGGAACACTCTGGAAAATCAGTCTCATCTTATTGGCGAACTCAACTCAAGGACAGGCAGAGAGACAGAAAAAACAGTGTCAGTGAGAACCAATGGATTTCACTGATGCTAGCCCCAGAGGTAATTCCAGAAGAGGTACCAGAGCCCTCTGCTCATTCCATGGATAGTTTCCAAGTCCCTTCAGAGGTTCGTCTGCTAGTTCTACAAGGGAGGAAATCAAGGCCCAAGAGCGAGAGCTCCTGTCCTTAGGTCTTCATCCAGGGGAGGCAGAGCAAAGACCAAAAGAGAAGCTCTTAGGACTCCTGCTTACTGCACTCCACAGGCCAAGGGAGCTGGTTTCTCAGCTATTTCAAGTCCAAACACAGACATCATGCGGCAGCAGGTGGGAGCCTATAAGTAGAGTAGGAATTATGAAAAGACCACTTTCCTCCTGGAAGACTTCCCCTTTGGCTAGGAATTTTCTTGCTACGTTTCAGAACAAGACAAATGAATCTGACCCAGCTAAAACTGACTCTGAGAGGTGTGCATGAGGAAAGTGCTGACGGACTGTCTTAGGATAGCTTCACCAGCTGATCATCCAAGTCTCTGACGGCAATCAGCCGTCCTTGTCATGAGAGGGGAGTGATGAATCTGGGCCAAAAAAGTGGAGCATCAAGACTGCAGCCAGCACCAACTCCATCCCAAACTGAGTTCACCCACAAAGCACTCATAGAGCTTCAAGCACTTAGGTTTCTAATAAATTCCAGAAAAAACATCGGGGGGTGGGGGGAATCCTGGACCTCAAAGAAGACACTGAGCCCGGAAGGGTCAAGGCATGCGGGAGACTAAAAACCAAAACTAACATTACTGAGCCTCTATTTTTTTTCTTTTTTTTTTCTTTTTTTTTATCTTTTATTTAATGAATATAAATTTCCAAAGTACGACTCATGTGTTACAATGGCTTCCCCCCCCATACCGTCCCTCCCACCCACAACCCTCCCCTTTCCCACTCCCTCTCCCCTTCCATTCACATCAAGATTCATTTTCGATTATCTTAATATACAGAAGATCAGCTTAGTATACCTTAAGTAAGTGTTTCAACAGTTTACTGAGCCTCTATTTTATGTTGACTAATTTATGTGTATCATTTGTTTAATCCTTGGAAGGGTTCTCACGAGTTATTTTTCCCACTTCATAGATGAGGAGACCAAGGTTGAAAAAGGTCAATTGTCTTGCCCCAAATCCCAGAGCAGGTCAACAGCAGTATCACCCAGAGACAGGTGAGGCAAACTGAAAATGGTGCAGGTGTTCTAAGCAGAAAGACAAGGCATGTGTATCCTCATTCGGTATTGAGAGTTTACAAAACTTTTGGAAGGACCCAGGAAATGATATTGAGCAGGAGTACAAGGATTGACACTCAAAGATGGGGGCCGGCGCCGCGGCTCACTAGGCTAATCCTCCGCCTTGCGGCACCGGCACACCAGGTTCTAGCCCCTGTCGGGGCGCCGGATTCTGTCCCAGTTGCCCCTCTTCCAGGCCAGCTCTCTGCTGTGGCCAGGGAGTGCAGTGGAGGATGGCCCAAGTACTTGGGCCCTGCACCCCATGGGAGACCAGGATAAGTACCTGGCTCCTGCCATCGGATCAGTGCAGTGCGCCGGCCACAGCACGCCGGCCGCGGCGGCCACTGGAGGGTGAACCAACGGCAAAGGAAGACCTTTCTCTCTGTCTCTCTCTCTCACTATCCACTCTGCCTGTCAAAAAAAAAAAAAAAAAAAGATGGGAATAATTTGGGCACACACTGTCAGTGCTGTCTCCTCCAAAGCCCCAAACAGGTAACCGCCTTTAGTAACATAGAGAAGCCACTACAAAGAATCTTGCATTCCCCAAACCACACACTCGCCACTGCTGCCAGAGGGAAAAAAATGGCTTCTGCTTCTCCTCTTCTTTCTGTCTCATTTGAGGGCTTCTCTTTGGAAGAACCTAACCTGCATCTAGAAACATGCCCCAGGCGAGGAAGGAGGACAGTGCCCAGTGTTCCGATCCCTGCAAGCCAGGGAAGAGCACAGAAATGGATGAGAAGTGTCCAGGACTATCAGATGGCGTCCAGAACCACAGGCAGCCAGACACCAAACTCAGGTCTGTCTGATTCCAAAACTTCTATTTTGACAATACACTATCCTTCCAACTTGAGGGAGATACATAGGAAAACAAGTAAGAACAGTTCAAGGTTACTATAGGGTAAGAAGAAGCATCTGTATATTGTGTTACAAAAGAATACAAAGGAGCAAATTATTAATGTACTTCAATTTTTAAATTTAATGAGAGTTGGCCTACTTATTACCAGGAGAGTTTGTCTACACTCAGGTTAATAAGAAAGTGTTTGGGGCTGGCATTGTGGCATAGCAGGTAAAGTCACCACCTATGATGCCACATCCCATATGTGCACCAGTTCATGTTCCAGCTGCTCCATTTCTGATCCAGCTCCCTGCTAGTGGCCTGGAATGGAAGATGGCCCAATATTTGGGCCCCTGCTACCCATGTGGGAGACCTGAAAGAAGCTCCTGGTTCCTGGCTTTGGCCTGACCCAATTCTGACTGTTGCAGCCATCTGGGGAGTGAAGCGGTTGATGGAATATCTCTCTCTGTGTCTCTCCTTCTCTGTAACTCTGACTTTCAAACAAATAAATAAATCTTTAAAAAGAGAGAGAGAGATTATATGAATTGGAATGATTTTTTTATACATGTTTAGGCATCTATTCAGAAAATATCCATTTCTGAATTTAGGTTCACAAACAACACAAAACATTAAAAATGTTACAATCTACCAACATCAACAAACTTAAATAGCTCAAGGTTTATAAAGTGATTTTGCACACATTATCACTTTCAGTTTCTTAACAACCCCACAAGGATAAGATTGTTCCATGTTATGAGAGAAATGAAGCTCCAAGCCCTGAGCTAGTGCCCCTAGGCACTGTTCTAACCACAGATCCTCTGGACTCTCAGTCCAACTCTTCTATGATCTTGTTGTATGACTTTCATTCAGCATGTCACCTTTCTGGAATATTAACACTAACATGCTCATTCACCTGATGGAATTGTGGGAACCGTCCTCATCAAGACACTAATGAAATCTGTTCTCCCCCAGGTGCTAAATTACATTCAATTGCCCTGTGAGCTTTGCTCTTGGATAAAGTTAAAAGAACTATACAAGGGGCCGGCACTGTGGCATAGTAAAGCCACCACCAACAGTGCCAGCATCCCGTATGGGCGCCAGTTCACGTCCCAGCTGCTCCTCTTCTGATTCAGCTCTCTGCTATGGCCTGGGAAAGCAGTAGAAGATGGCCCAAGTGCTTGGGCTCCTGCACCTGCATAGGAGACCCAGAAGAAGCTCCTGGCTCCTGGCTTCGGATCGGCACAGCTCCAGTCTTTGTAGCCAACTGGGGAGTGAACTAGCAAATAGAAGACCTCTCTCTCTCTCTGCCTCTCCTTCTCTCTCTGTGTAACTCTGACTTTCAAGTAAATAAATAAATCTTTAAAAAAAACTATACAAGGGACCAGCACTGTGGCATAATGGACTAAGCCTCCACCTGCAGCACCAGAATCCCAAACAGTCACCAGTTTGAGTGCTGGTTGCTCCTCTTCAGATCCAGCTCTCGGCTGTGCCCTAGAAAAGCAGTGGAAGATGGCCTAAGTCTTTGGGTGCTTTTACTCACGTGTGAGACCCAGAGGAAGCTCCTGGCTCCTGGCTTCAGACTGGCTCATCTCTGGCTATTGTGGCCATCTGAGGAATGAACCAGTGGATGAAAGACCTTTCTCTCTGTCTCTCCCTCTCTCTGTGGCTCTACCTCTCAAATAAATAAATAAAATCTTTTTTAAAAAAAAACTATATAAGTATAAAAATCTGTATATCTGTTTTCTTGGTTTTTTTTTTTGTCTCTTCCTAATAAAAGTCAAATGTAGAGGGAAATTTGATTTAGTATGGAGAAGACAAAGTCTGAGCCAATAGGGTTTATCTGATCCTGTGTTCCTATCAACTTTTCCAAGGCTTACAGTAGGATGAATGCGTTGCAGCATCTAATGAAATGTTGTTTTACATAGTCCAATGTAGGATTCAGGCATTCCAAGTGGTATCTACCAAATGTCCACCCCCTTGAAAGACAAATCATCTCATTACTTGTCAGGCATATTTTTAACTAAAGGCACAGGAAAGGTGCATGGAGTGAGGATGGCTTTTGTAAAGACCTCATTGTACCACTCCAAAGACCGGGTTACGGTGCAGCAACAGCACCAACAGTTTCAGCCGCTCAGAAGCACAGGCGTTTATTTCTTACTCTCGCCACACAGTCCCTGTGGGTAAGTGGCTCTGCGCTCACCAGAATGCTTCAGGAACCAGGCCTCAGAGCAGCCACCATCTGCAACTTTGCCATTCATTGTGCAAAGGGAAAACAATATCAGCAGGTCTCAAAGCTGTCCAAGTGATACCAACTGCTTCCATTCACAATTCATTGGCTGGTGCTACCCACGGCCCCACCCAACCATGAAGAAGTTCAGGAAGCTTAACATGACAGAGTGCCTGAAAATATTTGGCTAATAGCATGTATGACTACCCACCAGGGGAAGTGACACCTTGTTGAATTCCTCGTATCATGCTATGTCAACATTATTTGATTGAATGTTGAGTTGGCTGCAGTGTATAAGCTAATTAACTGGCTAACGATTTAATCAGCAGCAGAAGGCAAGTTTAGCAATAGCCAATCATTGGACTAAATTCTCTGAAATCAGAATCCATGTCCCATGTGTCTCTTTGATCTGCAGTTCATAGTGTTTATTAATTAATATTCTTTACTACAAATAATACTGAATACAGTCCAAACTGATTTGTGTGAAAAGGGAATTGATCGGCTTGTGTAACTAAACAGATCCGGGCTTTAGGCAAAGTTGTATCTAGGGCTCAAGTGATGTGGTCAAGACAATTTATCTCTCTTTTTCAGCTCTGTTTTCTTTGTAGAGCCTCCTTTCTAAGCAAGTTCTCCTCTTGTGGTCTCCAGGTATCTGCCAGCAGCCCCTGGAGCAATGTTCTGGCAGAGAGGGAAGACTGCTCTCCATAGTTGAAAGAAACAATCTGTAATTGAGCCATGTGCCTGTTCTTGAACCAATCACAGTATCGAGGTGCATGGATTGTATAGGGTGGTTTATGCTAATCAGGGTTCCTGACAATAGAGGAGGTGGGGAGTGAGTAAACAGGCATAACTTTGGTTGAATATTGAGTATGTGCCAAGCAGTGTCCTAATAACTCAACATACGCACCTGATCCTGACATCAATCTTGTGAGCCAGGCTTTATCATGATCTCCATTGTATAGCAGAGAGATTAAGGTTAAGTAAGATGCTTAAGTTTACACAGTGGGAAGCAGGGGAGCTGAGATTCTAAGCCATGCACTGCAACTTGGAAGCCCATACATGTGACTATGATACAATAACTGCCCCTGTACATATCACAGGAAGCAGGGAGTAGCTGCTGGAAGGGCAATGAGCTTATGTCTACCCCAGCTCTTGTCTACTCAAACAAAACTCATTTAAATGAGTTAGAGAATGGGAATTGCATATAATTGTTTATTACATAAAATTGTATACTTTTTCCTTACCAACCTGATTAGCTAACTGTAGAATCATCTATTTATACTGTTCCCAAGGCGTGGTGTTAACTGGGATACTCTTTCAGTCATAAAACAAGGTGCTTGCATGAGCCCAAGCACAGCCCTCTCCAACGCTCTGGGACACACCGTTTTGCTCACCTTGCCCTCTGGCTCCCTTGCCTTGAATCTCCAGGCTGTGTCCAAAAAGTCACTTGAGGTGGACTCCACTGTGCAAGTTTTCTTGCTGGTTTCTTTAAGAAGAGGAAAACTCCTTCCAGAAGCCCTCCGCCCAGAAAATGTTTTACATTTCATTTCTTGGACCCAGATAGGTCACTCACTTAGCCCTTAACCAGTCATTGACCCAGATGAGTCACACTCCTATCCCTTAACCAATCACTGGACCAGACGCATCACTCACCTACCCCTTAACCAACCTCCCACAAGTGGAATAGGATTGGCCCTCCTTTTCTAAGCTTGCTGCCAATGTCCAAATAAACAAGGAAGTAGGGGCAATGCTGTGGGTCAGTATGCACATGCCCAACATGGTCCCACACCACAGCTGCTACCAAGACTCCATGAGAACAAAACTCCCACAACAAGAACAGTCCCCCTTTTCTCTGATAACAATGGCTTGGGCCACTTCCCAAGGACTTTTGTCACCACCAGCGCCTCTCCATCTCTCTGTCTTGACATCTCTGGGCACCAATGTCCACTATGGCCATCCCCAACAGCACCAAACCTGTGCACTCAGGAAGGCACCAGCGCTTCCCCATGGCGCTAGCACAGATTGCTGGCCAGCTGCATTCATGAATTAACCCTTACATCACTATGACCAGAAACTCTAGTTACCTACATTTAATAGGACAGCAAAACAAAGCTGTGAGAAATTAAATAAATTGCCCAGGGTCATGTAGCTGAAATTGTCAGCACCAGGATTCAAAGCCAAGACAACAGAACCCTGTATTCTTACTCCCTTTTAAATTTTTACTTTATTTATTTGAAAGACAGAGGTTTACTCCCCAAATGCCTGCAATGGCCAAGGTTGGGCCAGGCCAAAGCCAGGCGCCAGGAACTCAAGCCAGATCTCCCACATGCGTGGCAAGGACAACTGACAACCTGAGCTACTACCTCTGCCTCCAAGTGTGCACATGAGCAGGAAGCTGGAAGCACAAGCCGAGCTGGGACTTGAACTTAGGCACTCCTACATGGGATGCAAGTGTCCCAAGTGGCAGCTTAGCTACTGCACCAAACAGCAGCCCCTGGATTCTCACTGTTAACTACTACACATCCAAAGAAGACTGTTTGATGTAACTCAGAGGGAAGAGACCTTTTCATATATCTCTGGCACTGAGCAATCAAGCAGTACTCCCTTTGGCTCAGTTGTCCATGAGTTTTAGTAAAAACAGTTTTTCCATTTTTTTAACTCACTGCCTTGGCATTTATATTCTGGCCTCTCGCCCAAGCTTCCTGAGATGAAAGCCCATGGTGGAGACCAGAGACCACAGCTCAGACCCGGGCCCACACTTGTTTTCAAGTTGGTCTCCACTCTGCCGTCCAGAGCTTTGTCACAAGGCCCAGATTCTTATCAGTTGCCTCCTCCAATCCATTTCTGCTCCAATTAGAATGAATTCTCCCGCAGGAGACCACTCATCTGCTCACAATTGGACTTGGAGTTTCACCACCCCAGGTCTGTCAGCCTGATCTGCCCACACACATCAAAATTTCCGGGGCCAGTGCTATGGCATAGCAGGTAAAGCTGCTGCCTGCAGTGTCAACATCCCATATGGGCACCGGTTCAAGTCTTAGCAGCTCCTCTTCCAATCCAGCTCTTTACTATGGCCTGGGAAAGCAGTAGAAGATGGCCAAAGACCTTGGGCCCCTCTACCCACGTAGGAGATCCAGAAGAAGCTCTTGGCTCTTGGCTTCAGATTGGTGAACTGGCCATTGCAGCCATCTGGGGAGTGAACCAGTGGACTGAAGACCTCTCTCTCTCTCTCTCTCTCTCTCTCTCTCTTTCTCCTCTCTCTCTCTCTCTGTCTCTCCTTCTCTCTCCATGTAACTCTGACTTTCAAATAAATATATAAATCTTAAAAAAAAATTCCCTCCAGCAGACACTTCTTGGAAGAAGCAAGGATATTTTTATTCTGATCTTTATTAATGTTTATTCCACTAGATAATAGTAACACAAACACCTTACATTAGCGGTTTTCTACAGTACTATACAAACTGCATCATGCCCAGAAAGAAAGAGTCACAAGAAAAACATCCTGTGATTTTCCTGACCTGACCACAAAAATCCTGATGAAAATCGTCAGGGAGGTCTGTCCACTTTATAACTTGGAAGGAATCTGTCACTTATTTTATTAGGTTTATGAGCAACCCATCCAACTGGATGCTCAGAAGCTTATTGTAAACTCAGTTTCCCCCCACGGCCTTTATCATTCCACAGTCCTCTTTGTGATTTCTGTGCCTTTCCCAGGCTTTCTCTCCCAGGCCCCTCCAGTCACTGCCTACATCTGCATTTGCAATTATTTTAGCCCATTTCACTCAGACACAAGCCTTTATCCTATTTCCACAAAATAACTGCTTCCAGTAGACATTTGTGAGTGTATTTAAATTATTTTATGCATTATTAATTTTTAAATAAATTCAATATTAACTTCAATAATCAATTATCCAATTTACTGCCTGGATGAAGGAGTAAGAGAGGAGCACAGTATACCGAGTCTTGGTCTGCTCGGGCTGCCGCAATAAAAACCACACACCAGGTGACTTCAGCAACAGACTTTCTTTTAAAAAAAAATTTATTTATTTGAAAGTCAGAGTTACACAGAGAGAGAAGGAGAGAGGTCTTCCATCCGCTGGTTCACTCCCCAGTTGGCCACAATGGCCAGAGCTGTGCCGATCCGAAGCCAGGAGCCAGGAGCTTCTTCTGGGTCTCCCACGCAGGTGCAAAGACCCAAGGGCTTGGGTCATCTTCTACTGCTTTCCCAGACCACAGCAGAGAGCTGGATAGGAAGAGGAGCAGCCAGGACTTGAATCGGCATCCATACGGGATGCTGGCACTGCAGGTGGCGACTTTACCCACGATGCCACAGCGCCAGCCCCCGACATCTTTTCTGATGGTTCTGCAGGCTGGGAGGTGCAGACGGGGTTGTTGGCTGATGTGGCTGCTGCTGTGGTTTCTCCTCCTGACTTACAGGTGGCCACCTTCTGGCCGTGCCCTCTCCTGGTCTTTGCTCTGTGCACACAGGGGTACAAACAGAGACCTCTCTCTCACTTCCTCTTCTTACAAAACCACCAATTCTGCTGGATTAGGATTCAGCCTTTATGATCTCGTTTAACCTTCATTACTTTCCTAAAGGCTCCATCCATATCCAGTCACACTGGGGGTTACGATTCCAACATGTTAATTCCAGGAGCATCTTCTGGAGGCCTGGGATAGAGCTTCGAGACCTGTTTATGGGGACCATGAGGTGATCGTTGCAAAAAGCGTGGGATGACATGTGGACATGGAACACCAGCTTGCCGCACCTGGAAAGGCCTTGGATCAGTGTGTCCTTGCATGTGGCACACGGAGTAAATGGACAAAGCTGCTCATGACTAAATAATTTGTGCCCAGGAAACACCGCCACCCCCGTGTTCTCCTGGCTGTCCCCTCGAGCTCACACATCAGCATCTCAGCACAGCTCACTGGTAGGGAAGCTCCACCTCAGAGACCTCACCAAGCCCCACCAGAGCCAGAGGAACCTGGACAGCACCCCCGCTGGGCGGTTCTCCAGCCCTAGAGCACCCTGCTGCAGGGAAGGGTGTCCACCTCTCCAGGGGAGCCACTGCTCTGACTCATTCCTTCACTCACCTGATACTTGGTTTTAGGAGCAACAGGCATGCTTCTGTCCCAGACCCTGGGACACAGCTTCTCACCCAAGGAGGGGTCTTTGGAGTGAGACACACAGTGAGTGCACTCCAAATTGCTGCACGCTGAGTAAATATCACCTGATAGAAGAAGCAGCCCAAGGACAGACGCGGTCTTAGGGGCAAGGGACAAATCTTTCTTCAGGCAAAGCTGATCCCTTACTGGACAACCTCTGTCTTTATCCTGATCAAATTTACAATGTTCTGCCAGCTCAGCATAGTGTGGGCATTTTATGTTTTATTGATAATATATATCTGAAAGGCAGATACATCTTATCAAAGGCTCTTCTCCGTGTGGAGCTGAAGGTTTCCTTTGTGCAGCTTCTACCTGTTTCTCATCCCTTTAGGACATGAATCTAATTTCTCGGCCAAGCAACATCCTTCCAGATATGTGAATCTACTGGACGTTTGTCCCTGTTTACCCAGAGGGCAAAGGATTTGGGGTGAGTCTGAGCTTTCCAGATGGCTGACTCTGTCTACAAGCCATCACTGGGGTGGAGGGAAGAACATGGGCTTTGGGGTCAGGTGCCTCTGGATGGGAATCCCCTAACCCTCAGGACTCTCGCAACACAACTCCTTGGCGCTCCTGTTCCTCACCCATGAACTGAGACTGTGGTCTCTCCCTTGTAGCGCCAAGGCGGGAACTAGATTACCAACAGCTAGTACGTGCCATGCCTAAAGAGATACAGCTCTCCCCTTCTCAGCCTCTGCAATTTCCCAGCGGTGGGTCTGGCCTGCAGTGATAGCCAATTCTGATAGAAGAGCTGGTTGTCATCTCACTTCACCACCAGGTGGCAGCATCTGAGACCATTGGGATTTCTCTCCGCAGACAGCTGAAGCAACAAGGTAAAAACAGCACAATATTAAAACATAGCCAGAGCTCAAACATAATACATATTTTCTCATAAAGTAAAACATTCTGGGGTATTTGATTTTCTTTACATCCAAATAATACATGATAAAACGTCTGAGCAGCCTGCTAATCCCAAAGCAAAGCTCACTGAAGAAGGAAGAAATAATATATGTAGAAAAACAGAAAGCAATGGTGAGAGTAAAGAATGAACTGTAAGGAGGTTAAAAATTAAACTACAAAAATTTTAATTTAAGGCCGAAGCTCATTTAAAAAATAAACATGAGAGGCCGGTGCCGCGGCTCACTAGGCTAATCCTCCGCCTTGCAGCGCCAGCACACCGGGTTCTAGTCCCGGTCGGGGCGCCGGATTCTGTCCCGGTTGCCCCTCTTCCAGGCCAGCTCTCTGCTCTGGCCAGGGAGTGCAGTGGAGGATGGCCCAAGTGCTTGGGCCCTGCACCCCATGGGAGACCAGGAGAAGCACCTGGCTCCTGCCTTCGGATCAGCGCGGTGCGCCAGCTGCAGCGCGCCGGCTGCGGCGGCCATTGGAGGGTGAACCAACGGCAAAGGAAGACCTTTCTCTCTGTCTCTCTCTCTCACTGTCCACTCTGCCTGCAAAAATAAATAAATAAATAAATAAACATGAGAACCAGAAATCTAACATCACATGTTTGAGAATAACCAGAATAAAGTCCAGTGTAAAAAATATGAGGTCAGATACACTGAAGATTTTATCAGTTGCCCACTGTGTGCTAAGTAGACAAGCATCACCAAATGTCTGCTGTGCACCAGGGCCAAAGTTGAAAGCATTTGAGCATAATGTGGAAAGGACTCTGACTTATCCAAGGCCTTTCGGAACACTCAGGGACACTCAGGCAGGCTTCTCAGGGCAGGTGACATGTTAGCTGAGCCCAGAGGCAGCTGTCCTGTCCTGGTGAGTGGGTAGTGGGGCACAAGAAAGCTCTCTTTGGAGAGCTACTTGCAGAGGCACAAAATGACCCAGTTGGAGAGAGCAAAGACCAGAGGTTTGAATAATTGCATTTGAATAGTCAGGAGGAAGCGACAAAAAGTGGGTCAGAAAATTAAGCAAAGCTCCTAGTTTGCCAAGACAGCCTGGAATTAATGGGTAACAGGAATTACTCAAGACTTTTAATCCCGGGATAACACCTGGTTGGTGCTGTTCAGAGAGGCCATCTGGGAGTAGGATGCAAGGCTAGGTGGAGTAGAGCAAGTCTCGTGTAGAGGCCACTTAGGAGGTACTTGTTCTGGTCCCAGTGGGGTATCACGTCACCTAACAGTGACCACAGCAGTGAGGATAGGGAGCAGGTTCAGAGGCAAGAGATACTCAGGAGGGCTTGGATCACCTGCCTGGACCTGAGAATGCAAATAGATTCCAGAGTGGGTGGTTTTCTAGCTGCGGAAGGAAAGTAAGAATATGGCAGAAAAGAGGGGAAGGAAGACAAACCAAGATGATTATGGTTATTAGTTGGCACAGTAGTTAAAACACTGCTCAGAATATCCGTGTTCCTTATAGGGTAGGGTCCCGACTCGGCTTCCAATTCCTGCTTCCTGTTAATGTACACCCTGGGAGGGAGCATGATTTCAGTTCCTGCCACCCACATGGGACACCCAGATGAATTTCCAGAATCCTGAATTGTGCTTGCCCCAATCTCATTCAGCTGCTGGGGAGTGAACTAGTGAATGGAAAATCAATCAATCAATCAATCAATCTCTTTCTCTCTTTCTCTTTCTCTCTCTTTCTGCCTTTCAGATATATATTATCAATAAAAACTATTACAAACATGAAATACCCACACTATGCTGGATTGGCAGAACGTTGTGAATTTGATGAGAATAAAGACAGAGGTTGTCCAGTAAGGGATCAGCTTCGCCTGAAGAAAGATTTGTCCCTTGCCCCCAGCTCCTAGAAGATAACTTTTAACTTTTTTTTTTTTTTTTTGGACAGGCAGAGTGGACAGTGAGAGAGAGAGACAGAGAGAAAGGTCTTCCTTTGCCGTTGGTTCACCCTCCAATGGCTGCCGCGGCTGGTGCATCGTGCTGATCCGAAGCCAGGAGCCAGGCGCTTCTCCTGGTCTCCCATGGAGTGCAGGGCCCAAGGACTTGGGCCATCCTCCACTGCACTCCCAGGCCACAGCAGAGAGCTGGCCTGGAAGAGGAGCAACTGGGACAGAATCTGGCACCCCGACCAGGATTAGAACCCAGTGTGCCAGCGCCGCAGGCAGAGGATTAGCCTAGTGAGCCGCAGCGCCGGCCAGGAGATAACTTTTAAGATCTGGGAATATCCTACCTGATGAACATCTTTATTTACCTGGGAGCATTGGTCCATGGCAGATAGTCTGTGCTAGCAATGTGGTTTCTGATAGGAGATCTGGCCATATGGTATCAACTTGACTTCAGGAGGGGCTGTAGGTCAAGGTCAGCCACTTGGGCAGACAGCAATGTCCACCTGACCAATCCCCAGTAAAAACTCTGAGACCAAGGTTCAGCTGAGCTTCCCTGGCTTGCAGCACTCCGTGAGGGTTGCCATGTATTGTTACTAGGAGAAGTGAATGCTGCCTGCACAAGTCCACCAGGAGGAGACAGACAGAAGCTAATGTCTGGAACCCTCCCAACCTGTATGCCTCCTCTCTTTGCCCTTTCTGATCCGCATCCTTTCACTGCATGTCCTGATCCATCCAGGCTGCAGCAAAATACTATCAACTGGGTGACTTATAAACAACAGACATTTATTACTCGTAGTTATGGAGTGCAGGAGGTCCAAGGTCTCAGCGCTGACAGATGTGCTGTCTGGTGCGGGTCTGTTTCATCGTTCACACACAGCTGTGTTCTTGCTGTTGCTGGCATGGTGAAGGAGCTTCGCCTGCAGTGTCCTCTCTAAGGACATGAGTCTGTTCATGAGGGCTCTGCCCTAGTGACCTAACTGCCTCCCGAGGGCCCCACCTCCTAACACCATCACAGCTGGGAGGTCAGCATGTGGATTTGGAGGAGATGCAAACATTTGGCCTGTGGACTGCAATAAACCATAAACACGAGTACAGCAGCATTTCTGAGTTCTATGGGGCCTTCTAGGAAACCACTGAACGGGAGAGTGGTCTCGGAGGTTTCTGAGAATGCCCAGGTAGAGAAGCACCACACTAACTGTGACCACGATCACAGGGCAGCAGCAGACAGTGGCTCGGCACTGCAGGAACTTAACAGACACTGTCTTTTATAAGATTCAAAGTAACCCATCATAAATAACTGCTTCCAGTCTGTAGATGAGAGACTGGAGTTCCTATGTGTGTATGAATTGCTGAATCAACCACCTTATAGCTAAGACTCAGACCAGGTTGCCTGATTCCAAACCAGATGTTGCCAACATCAGGCCCATAATGGAGTAGAAAGGTTACGGGGCTGAACTCGACAAGATTTTGTTTTGTTGTGTGGTCTTCACAGTGCCTGGTACCCTAGGGTCTTTTCCCTGCACTTAAGCATCAAGTAGAGCATTCAGTGTCTATTGTTCAGGGAAGAGGTGACCAAGAGGAAGGCAAACAGAACCAAGGATGCAACATGGGGCTTTCAGCTTTTAAAGCCTAACCCCTCCAATACAAGACAGTAGAGTTAGAAGAATGTGTAGCAAGGACAAACTACGTGGCGCTTACCTGGGCTGGGGTAAAAACAAGGGAGAAGTAAAGAGACTTAGGGTCCTGCCACAGTCCAGCTGAGTGCAAGGAGGGGTGTGAGGTAGTTCAGTCACTTGACAGCTTTAGGGAATCCTGGGGTCAGCAAGACTCTGTTGCAAGCCCGAGCTCAGAACGGCGTGGGAGCAGGAGAAACATCTGGGTGGTCAATGGGACACGTGTGTGAGTCCCAAGCCTGGTGCATGGTGAGAGCAGCAGAAAGAGCCAGAAGTGGCATTTCCTTTATCTCTGGCTGGGGCAGGAATCTGTAGGAGGTTTTAGCGCCCATGGTCAGAGTCAGAGAGGACCCAGCTGAACCAATGGCAGAAGCTCAAACGGGAGCATCAGCCTGGGGGATGGCACTGCTGAGCGCCACACATCTGCTCCACTCAATCCCCTCGAGGTCAGTGAAGCTCCGGGCCTTAGCACTGTCCACAGCAGAGAGGCCCCGCTGGCCGGAAGTCGCATTTCACCTCCTCACCTGCAGCGGCTTGGAATAGAAATGAGGGGCAGGCACTGTGACGTAGTGGATAAAGCCACTGCCTGCAGTGCCAGCATCCCATGTGGGTGCTGGTTCGAGACCTGGCTGCTCCACTCCAATCCAGCTCTCTGCCGTGGCCTGGGAAAGTATAGAAGATGTCCCAAGAACTTGGGCCTCTGCACCTGTGTGGGAGACCCAGAAGAAGCTCCTGGCTCCTGGCTTCATATTGGCGCAGCTCCAGCTGTTGCAGCCAACTGGGGAGTGAACCAGCGGATGGAAGACCTCTCTCTCTCTCTCTCTCTCTCTCTCTCTCTCTGCCTCTCCTTCTCTCTCTGTGTAACTCTGACTTTCAAATAAATAAATAAATCTTTTAAAAAAAGAAATCAAAACAAGACTGTCTGGTGGAGAACCAAAACAGTCACCTTCCCAGCACACCTGAGTCACAAGCCTGGGTCATAGTTGCCTCTTAGGGGTCCACACGTGTGAGGGGTGTGGGGGGCTCCCCCTGGGCTTCAGCGCAGATTTGTCACACATTGCATATTGCCTCGCCAACATCTCTCTGGGCTACTCTGTGAAGCAGACGGTCCCAAGGTGGCCAATAACTCACGGGTGACCGTGCCCACTCTGTGAGGCTGTGCATTTCTGCTTCCTCAGAGGCAGTGCACTGACGTCCTCAGTGGAGCACCCAGGGAGACTCCTGCTGACCTGTGCATGGAGCACCCAGGGAGACTCCTGCTGACCTGTGCAGAGCAACGGTCCGGGTTAGAGAGTGCCCCGGAGCAGGTGCAGGGGACCAGGACCCTGCCCAAGCTATCCAAACAGGGGCCTCGGCCGAGTGAGTCAGCCCCTCTTCACTTCAGTTTGCGGTCTTAAAATAGAGGTGGTCACTTCCTCACTGCTTAGTCATGGGAGTGAAGTGAGGAGGAAATGAGATCAGGAACTGAAAAACCGGGATGGGCAGAGAGCAGCTTCACGCAGTCCCAGAACCCTGGCCTCCTCCTCCCCTGCTTCTCCGACACAGCTCTCAGGGCTGTGTCTTGCCTCTTGGTCTCCGTGTCCCTGCCCTAAGGGATCTCTCCAGCTTCTGGCTGCCCAGCTTGAAGTCCTCCCAAGGCTTCCCATTATTAGCTGAGCAGGCTCTGGACTCCGTGCAGGTCCACGCTGTGCCCTGTGGGGCCTGAGCCGGTGCCTCTCCCCAGCCTCTTCACCTCTGCTGCTTCTGGCTTGTGGGACTCCCCCCCGTGCCTTCTTCCTGCTGTCCAGCAGCCTCTCCCTGCCTCCAAGCCCTCGTGCGGGCTGGGCCTGCTGCCTGGTACGTGGATTCGTGCAGGCTTTCATGCCCCAGCTGCCTCACTTTCCCTAGGCATCTGAGCACGGTCATCTGCTCAGAGACGCTTCTCTGACCCCAAATTCCATCTTACCAGGCTTTCATGACCTTGCATGCCATTTAATAATAAAAATAGTTTTGGGGAGTATTATAGTGCCTTCATCTTGTCTTTGAAAACTGAGAGAGGGACCAGCATTGTGGTACATCAGGTTAAACCTCTACTTGCAAAGTTGGCATCTCATATGGGAGCACCAGGTTAGAGTCCCCGCAGCTCTGCTTTGATCCAGCTCCCTGCTAATGCACCTGAGAGGCAGCAGATAATGGCTCAAGTACTTGAGCTCCTGCCACTCACATGGGAGACCCAGGTGAAGGTCTTGGCTCCTGATTCAGCCTGGCCCATACCTGACAATTGTGCAGTTGTGACCATTTGCGGGCCATGAGCAAGAAGATGAACGATCTCTCTCTCTCTCTCTCTCTCTCTTTCTCAAATAAATAAATAAATAAAATCATAAATAATATGGGTCTAAGGCCGGCGCCGTGGCTCAATAAGCTAATCCTCCGCCTTGCGGCGCCAGCACACCGGGTTCTAGTCCCGGTCGGGGCACCGGATTCCGTCCCGGTTGCTCCTCTTCCAGGCCAGCTCTCTGCTGTGGCCAGGGAGTGCAGTAGAGGATGGCCCAAGTGCTTGGGCCCTGCACCCCACGGGAGACCAGGAAAAGTACCTGGCTCCTGCCATCGGATCAGCAGGGTGCGCAGGCTGCAGCGCGCCGGCCGTGGCGGCCATTGGAGGGTGAACCAACGGCAAAGGAAGACCTTTCTCTCTGTCTCTCTCTCACACTGTCCACTCTGCCTGTAAAAAAAAATATGGGTCTAAAAAACACTCAGTGAGAGCAATAATTATCTGTTCCATTCACCTATATACCTGAAGCATCTGGAACCATGCTGAAGAGAGTAGTAGATCCTCAGTCAATATTAAGTGAATGGGAGCTGGTGCTGTGGTGTAGCCAGTAAAGCTGCCACCTGTAGTGCCAGCATCCTATACGGGCACTGGTTCAAGTCCAGGCTGTTACACTTACAATCCAGGTCCCTGCTAATGAGCCTGTCTCCTGACTTTGGACAGGCCCAGCTCTGGCCATTGGGGTCATTTGGGGAGTGAAGCAGAAGATGCAAGATCTCTCTCTGTCCTTCCTTTTCTCTCTCTGTAATTCTGCCTTTCCAAAAATAAATAAATTTTTAAAATATATTAATTGAATGCTAGAGAAGCATGTCAGAGAATGCAGCATACGCAGCACAACAGGTAACACACACATGTCATGTATCATGATCATATTCCCCTTCTGCTCTGGGTGTGTCACTTCTCCCCTGTCTCCCTCTCACAAGGACACATGTGATTGTACTAGCACCCACTGGAGTAATTCAAGATAATCTCCCAGGGCTGGTGCTGTGGCATAGCAGGTAAAACCGCCACCTGCAGTGCCCGCATCCCATATGGGCACCAGTTTAAGTCCCGGCTGCTCTACTTCCAATCCAGCTCTCTGATATAGCCTGGGAAAGCAGTAGAAGATGTCCAAGTCCTGGGGCCTCTGCACCCTCGTGGGAGACCTGGAAGAAGCTCCTGGTTCCTGGCTTCAGATCAGCACAACTCTGGCCATTGTGACCAACTAGGGAGTGAACCAGAGGATGGAAGACTTCTCTCTCTCTCTCTCTCTCTCTCTCTCTCTCTCTTTGCCTCTCCTTCTCTCTGTGTGTAACTCTTTCAGATAAATAATAATAAAAAAGATAATCTCCCCATATCAAAATCCTTAATTTAACTAATCTGCCAAGACTCTCTTTTTCCCTATATAGGGTAACAGTCCCAAGTTCCAGGACTTGGATATAAACATCTTTGGGGCCATTTTTCAAATGCACAGCTGAGCACACTGTAAGTGTTCAGATATGTCACACAATACTATGAGAAGCCTTCCTCACCTAAGCCACCAGTCTTTCACATTTTCAAGCTCTGGAACTGAGATGAGACTTAGAATTCAAGTGTATATGAAATAGAATAAGATATGTATTTTTACCTCTTAAGGATGTTAAAGAAATAATGATGTATCTTCTAACCAATTAGTCTCACAGGGCAGGCATTCAGTGAAGATTTTAAAATGCCACTTTGGATGCCCACTTCCCATATGAAAGTATCTAGGATCAACTCCTCGTTAGTAAAATGGTCTCTTATGTGCAGTGCCATCCCAGGCTCTGGCCCTCAATGCCAGCCTGGCTCACTAAAAGTCAGGTGACCAAATGGTCCAACCATAGGCGTCAGATCCAACCCCATCCTAATGGGATTCATTCATTGCTCCCACCTCCCTTCCACCTGCAAGCGCATAATAGGGCCTGTTTCCTGCACACGTGCTCTCTGGCCCTCTCTCTCTCTCCTGATCTGTCTCTCTTGATGCCCCTCTCTTTCCTTCTTCTTCACCCTTTCCCTCCGGCCTGTGGGATTTCCCTATCAATAAACCCTTTCCCCGGCCGGCACCGTGGCTCACTAGGCTAATCTTCCGCCTGCATCGCTGGCACACCGGGTTCTAGTCCCAGTCGGGGCGCCGGATTCTGTCCTGGTTGCTCCTCTTCCAGTCCAGCTCTCTGCTGTGGCCCGGGGTGCAGTGGAGGATGGCCCAGGTTCTTGGGCCCTGTACCCTCATGGGAGACCAGGAGGAAGCACCTGGCTCCTGGCTTCAGATTGGTGCAGCACGCCAGCCATAGCCATTTGGATGACAGGTTGTGTCCTGGTTGCTCCACTTCTGATCCAGCTCCCTGCTAATACACCTGGCAAAGCAGCAGAGGATGGCCCCAGTGCTTCAGCCCCAGTACCCATGTGGGAGACTCGAAGGAGCTCCTGGCTCCCAGCTTCAGCCTGGCCCAGCCCTGGCTGTTGTAGCTGTCTGGGGAGTGAATAGCAGGTAAAAGGCCACTCCCTCTCTTTCTCTGTCTCTGTGTAACTCTTGTCCTTCAAATAAATAAAATCAATTTTTATCTAAAAAGGTAGGCAACTACAGAGAATCAGCAATCAATAATAATCTCTCACAGAAGGATGTGACAAGAACTGAACACGAGCCAGCAAAGATCAGCAGGGACAGAGATGAGAATCACAGGATGCTACACTGTTGCTATGGCAACAAAAGGAGAGACTTCGGAACACTATCAGGTGAGAGAGCTCCTTAGACTTCCTTAAGGAAAGGTTTAAGTGAGAAGAGCTCTGTGGTGCACCAACTCATGCCACTCCGTTCATGGCACCACACCACATCTTGCATATGAAAACTGTGTTCAGTGAGCACTGGCCACACACACTGGCACCTAATACTGTGCCTGACTTATCAAAGGTGATGAAAATGTTTGCCATAAGGGTGGGTGAAAGCCAAATCTTCAACTGATGTAAGAATACAGTGAACTGAAGAAGGCACATGACATAAGAGTTAAAAGACTAGGAGCCGGCACTATGGCACAGCAGGTTAAACCATGGCCTGCTCCACCTCCAATCCAGCTCCCTGATAACGTGCCAATGGCCCAAGGCCTTGGGAACCTGCACTCACATGGGAGACCCAGAAGAAGCTACTGCCTCCTGGCTTCAGCTTGACCCAGCCTCAGTCATTGCAATCATATGGGGAGTGAACTGGCAGATGAAAGATCTCTCTGTCTCTCTCTCTTTCTGTAACTCTGACTTTCAAATAAATAAACAAATCTTAAAAAAAAAGAGTTAAAAGACTATCATCTACTTTCCTCATGCCATTCCTGTCAAGAGGTCACCCAGATCCTTCCAGAATACAATGAATGAGTTCTTTCCAAGAACTCAGTTCCACTATCTTCAATAGAGAAATGTTTCTCTGTTTCTTTACCATATTTTTTCTGAAAAAGTAAGTGTGAGAAACTCTTCTAAGATCCCCTCAGTGACTCCACATTGCCCTCAAGAGAAAGTCTAAACTCCTTACCAGGGCTTACAAGGTCTTCTAGTCCTGTCCTTTGCTTATTTTCTCAGTGATGTCTTGCTGTGGTTTGAACAAGATTTGGTTCTTGAAATCATGGGGATGTCCAATATCCAAAGTCATATGTCAATGGTAGTAAGAGAGTGGAAACGTGCTCCAGTTA
This sequence comes from Oryctolagus cuniculus, assembly GCF_051225735.1. Taxonomy (NCBI): domain Eukaryota; kingdom Metazoa; phylum Chordata; class Mammalia; order Lagomorpha; family Leporidae; genus Oryctolagus; species Oryctolagus cuniculus. The sequence continues at coordinate 156,697,633 of NC_142872.1, read as the reverse complement.
TGGTGTCTGAGAGTTTGGCCTAGTGAGAGGTCCTTACATCACTTCAGAAGGTAATTCCCACTAGAGGGTTGGTTGTAAAAGCTGAGTTGGGCCTAACCTTTCTCTCTCTCTCTCTCTCTCTCTCTCTCTCTCTGCTTCTTGGCTTGCCATGAGACCATTCCTCTGCACAAACTCGATTGTCACCCTCCAACATCACCAGATGACCAAAACAATGAGGCCAACCTGATGGTGGATTGTGAACTTCCAAAACCATGAGCCAAAACGAACTTCCTTCTTGGGCATTCTGTTACAGTAAAAAGCTAACACAGATCTCTACAACGCTCTCCCTCCACCAAGTCAGGAGTGGTGGCTGTCAGTACCAAGCGCCCTCTATTCCACTCCCTCTCTTGGCAAATGAAACCTCCTCTTTCAGTTCTCAGCTTACATACTCATCATATCCACATCCACTTATTCAGCCATCCTGTTTATGTTCCATTCATGCTACACACACACACATACACACACAGGCACTCTACTTCATCCACCTCATGTATTGGAAACTTGTATCTTAGGAGTGAATCCTTTATAAGCTGCCAATTTTTTGTTATTAGTATTACTTTAATAGATTAATCATAAGGTTATTACATTTATGGAGTATAATGTGATGTTTTGATATATTACATAGGTTGAATATCCCTTATCCAAAATGCTTGGAACCAGAGTGTTTAAGATTTTTTTCCAGGGGCTGGCATTGTGGCACAGTGGGTTAAGCAACCACCTGCAACACAGGCATCCCATATGGGTTCTGGTTCAGGTCCTGCGTGCCCCACTTCTGATCCTGTTCCCTGATGTTGTGCCTACAAAAGCAGCAGAAAATAGCTCAAGTATTTGGACCTCTGCCACCCACGTGGGAGACCCCAATGAAGCTCCTGGCTCCTAGCTTTGGCCTGGCCCAGCCCTAGCCATTGCAGCCATTTGGGGAATGAAGCAGCAAATGGAAGATCTCTCTGTCTCTGCCTCTCTCTCTCTCTCTCTCTCTCTCTCTCTCTCTCTCTCAATCTCTCTCTGTAAACTCTACCTTTCCATATTTTGGAGTATGTATTTGCCAAACATAATGAGATATCATGGGGATAGGACCCAAGTCTAAACAGTAGATGTATGCTTCATTACATTATACACATAACCTAAAGCTAATGCCATACAATTATTTAAGTAATTTTGTGCATGTCATGTTGGGCTCAAAATGTTCCAGATTTGGGAACATTTCTGATTTTCAGGTCAAGGATGCCCAGCCTGTAAAATGTGGCATGATTAAATCTAAGGAAGTGCATTTCAAATGTATCCTCACAAGAGGAGTTAAATAAATGAAGTGATGGTTATTCAGAATGGCTTGGAATTCCAGGAAACAATGGGGCAAATCTTTCTGCACTACTGACTTTCACTGTCTCTTTACCTTGGCCCTCCTTCTTTTTTTCTCCTAGCTTCATGGAAGTATAATTAGTAAATGAGATTGTATAGGTGATTGGAGATACTGTGAAAGGTTTACCACAGTCAAGTTAGTTAACACATCTATTACTTCATGTAGTCACTGCTTTTTTATTGTTGTTGAGTTTTCTGATAAATTTTGTTGTTTTCTTATGAGAACATTTAAGATCTGCTCAAAGTTTTCTTTTGAGATTTAAGTGCTTTTACTGCTGGGCTGCTGGGGTGTCTCAGGAAAGAGGCAGATGCCTTCAGATCCTATCTCAGCTCCAAAACCAGCCCTGTAAGTCACATTCATGGAATTGGCTTACAACTTCTCAGATTTAGAAACAGCTCTCAGCTATAGAATCCCTAAAAACTCTTTTCACTTTAACAATTACTTTACAATCTGAGTACAACCAAACCTATAGTTTCCTCATTCCTCCACACCACTTAGGAGTCATCATATCACGTGTGTATCTTATACAATCAAGACCTAAAATCAGAGACAGTTATCAAAGGGGAAACTGTCCTAGTTTATTCTATAATCTGTCTGATATCACTTTTCAAAGTGCATGCATGCCTAGACGCCATGTCTCCAGTCCAACAATTTTCTTTGCCTCCAGGTTCAATGAAACAAAAGAATTTTCCTTAGGCTAAGAAATTAGGGAACAATTTGGAATCTGGACAAATTCTCTGCACACACACATGGCTCCATTTGAAAGACTTTCCTATTGTTTTTGGAAGCTCTAAGAAAATTAAAGCATATGCTCTACTTTTTTTAAATAGTCTCGTGAAAATGACTCGGTTTATAGTGTGTTTTGAACTGAGTTTTACATTCCTGTGGACTTGTATCTTTTGAAATTGGATGAAACCCACCTCCTGAGAAATTGAGTAACTTGAAAAGCCCCGATTTCTGATTTCCCAGCACCAGAAATCCAAGTTTCCTGAGACTGCTCCAATCCCAAATTACAGAGGTGACCTCAGGTAAACCTGATGAACTAAGCACTTTAAATGCCTTGATTCAGTTACTCCTCTGGGTCAGGTAACATGGCTGAATAATCAACCACCCCAAAACTCAGTAACTTCAAACAATAGCTATAATTCACGGCAGAACTTTCAACAAAGTTCAGCAGAAACTTCCATCACTATCCGTCTCTGTTTTGTCTGTCTTCAGCTGGAGCAGCCTGAAGGCTGGAGTCATCTTAGGGCTCCTTGGCTCATCATCACCTGGCCTAGGTAGACTCAGAACCTGGAAATGGACCAACTGAGGCTCCTCACACATCCCTTGATCTTCCCATGTGGTATTGCCTGTGCTATCATAGTTTCAAGTCTTCCTACAGGTCAGCCAGGTTCCCAACATGCATGGCTCATGAGAGAAGACAAGGCAGAAGCTGTATTTCCTTGGAACCTGGCCTTGCAAGCCAGGCAGAACCAGTTCTGCCATAGTGTGTTGATCAAAGCTATCCCAGCTGGCACCACGGCTCAATAGGCTAATCCTCCACCTGTGGCGCCGGCACACCGGGTTCTAGTCCTGGTTGGGGTGCCAGATTCTGTCCCGGTTGCTCCTCTTCCAGGCTAGCTCTCTGCTGTGGCCTGGGAGTGCAGTGGAGGATGGCCCAAGTGCTTGGGCCCTGCACCCCACGGGAGACCAGGAGAAGCACCTGGCTCCTGGCTTCAGATCAGCACAGTACGCTGGCCGCAGTGCACCAGCCGTAGCGGCCATTGAGGGGTGAACCAACGGAAAAAGGAAGACCTTTCTCTCTGTCTCTCTCTCTCACTGTCCACTCTGCCTGTCCAAAAAAAAAAAAAAAAAAAAGCTGTCCATAGATCTAGTAAAGTTCAAGAGAAGGGGACAAGGACTCTCTCTCTCAGTGGTATAGTGTCAAGTCCACATCATAGGACCTGCACATGGAATGCACTGGGGCTTCTTTCTTTGAAAAAATACAGCATGCCATATCCCCAAACAATGTCTCCAGTTACAGATGAAGAGAATGAGCCCAACACGAGTTCAGTATGTGTCCCATGAGCACATGACGAATAAGTGGCAGGACCAACTGATGAAACAAGGAGCCTGGAAGATGGAAAGTATGATGACTTAGAGGACAGAATATTCCCGACCATCCCTTAGCCACTGTGAGGACATGGGGCAGAATGGGCAGCACAAGGAAGCAGGGCCTCAGCTTTTGCTCCAACATGAGAATAAGACCCAAAGGGACAAGAACTACCTCACTCATCTTTTTATCCCTGCAGAGTTTAGAGCCAATAGGACAAACTGATCAAATGGGAAAGCACAGGGTGGGAGTTTGATCTAGGGTGTAGCTGGCTGAGAGATCTAAGTCAGAACTCAACCCTACTGAGTTTCAATTTCCTCATCTTTCAAATGGTAAGACTAATGCCCTCCCAATTAGAATTCACAGTGCTTGTGTGTAAAATTCTTGCTCTATAGTAGAAAATCAGCTAATGGTCATTATCATTACCATACAGTCACTCATAAAACCGAAATAATAAGCAGACTCTACAAGTCAGTGCTTTTGTTAAGATTTGTGCAGGCTCAGGTGTAAGGCAGCTGTAGCATCCAATATTTGGTTTGCTAGAGAACAGAAATGGCCAAAAGGAACTAGTTTGCAAGTTCAAGATATTTGAAGCACACATCCATTACATGGGTATGGATGTTGGAATCAGATAATTCTATTTGAACTTGATCAAATTGCTTAATCTATCAAAGCATCAGTTTCCTTAGTTATAAAATTGAGATGATATTACTGACCCAATGATGTTGGTATTTAAATGAAATAACCAATAAAGATACCAAGCAAACTGTCTGGTAAAATTTCATTTAGTATTGATAATAACTTCTTCTTTCTTAATATCTGAGGAAGAATATTTACCATGTTCACATTCAATACAGTTATTGAACTGGATTTCCAGTTTTCTTCTTGAAGATTGATTTGGGCCATACAATCATAGATCCAAAAGGTATTTATGAAGCACCAACCATATGCTTCCCAATATACCAAAATACATACATTGCCCTTGAAGAGTTATGTTGTGGAAGCATAAACTCAGGACTGTCAGGGAAGACTTTCCAAATTATAGGATAGAAATAAATCTGGACTGACTCCTTGCTGTGGCTGTTCAGTCTGGCTGTTATGTGTTAACTTCATAATCTCTGAGTAAGGGCTCATGTGTGTGACAGCAGATAGGATAAAAGGCCTTAGTGTTGTGGGTAACAACAACAGTCCTGCCTCCTACCTTCCCCATAAATTCTTGGCCTCTCCAGGAGACCTGGATGCTGGACAGCTGAAAGAGGACGATGGGGTTTAGACCTGCAGCTGGCCACTTGCCTCCTTTCGTCCTCATTCTGATTCCCCACAGTGCTCTGTCACTTTCTCTCTGCCACCTTCTGCTTTATGGGACAAACACTCATGGAAGGATAGAACTAGGAGACAAGGATCAGTTTAGTCAAAGGAATATTGTCTCCATTCCATGAACCATGGAAGATGGCTGCCTAATGCAATAGAAAGAATTCACATTTATTGGAGTGTTCAAGAGGAGCCTCTTTGTAAGTATACAGTGATACTGTGGCAGGGATCTGGGACATCAAGAATAGGATTGGGCTTGATGCATGTTAAGACTCCAATTATGCAATGGAAGGTCTGCCCCTTTGTTATGGTTAGAGCAGGATTTGGCTCCCCAACTCATGTTCAAATCCCAAAGTCTTATGTTAATGATTGATGAATTAAGAGTAGAGGCTTGATTCAATCATAGTGGCTGGGAGGTGCACCTAGTGGGATGTCCTTGGGTCATTGAGGGCATGCCCTTGGAAGGTAGTTCCTTTAAGTGGGTTGATTACACAGAGTTTGGCCACCCTCTCTCTGCTTCCCTGTGTGATCCTCCCTTCACACACACACAAATTTTGCCACTAATGGGGCTAACCTTGGACTCAGAACCTCTAAAACTATAAGCTGAAATAAACCTTCTTCCTTCCCGAGTGACGCCTCTCAGATATTTTAGTTACAGAAAGGAAAAGTTGGCTAACACAACCCTTTTTAAAAGAATTCCAGGCATTCTCCATCTGGGAGACTAGAAGAACCCTTTCAAAGAGCTTATAGTTTCCGTACAGGCAGCTACACATTTGGCTTGTGGGTCTGAGCAAGAGGGAAACCAAGTGAACAAAGAGTTTGTTTTTTTAATTACATTTAAAATTTAAAGGTATAAAACTTATTGAAGAAGAATTAGGAAGTTCCAATATGAGGGAAACAAGGAAAATGGAAACGTCCATAATCTCTTTAATAATAAGTCTGACAGTTCTAATGAAAAGGGAATAGTCTTTAGAGTCAAACATTCCACAATTCAAAACCATCTACCCACTGTATAAGCATGAAAAGGTTATTCAGCTACTCTGAGCTCATTTTACTTATCTGTAAAATGGAAATAATAATTATTATTTTGAAAAGTCAATGTGACAACTTTTTTTAAAAAGATTTATGTATTTGAGAGTCAGAGTTACAGAGAGAGGGGGAGACACAGAGAGGTCTTCCATCAGCTGGTTCACTCCCCAAATGGCCACATTGCCAAAGCTGGGCTGATTCGAAGCCAGGATCCAGGAGCTTCTTCCAGGTCTCCCGCATGGGTGCAGGGGCCCAAGCACTTGTACTATCTTCCACTACTTTCCCAGGAACATTAGCAGGGAGTTGTATCAGAAGCGAAGCAGCCCAGACTCAAACCATTACCCATACAGGATGCTGGCCCTGCAAGCGGAAACAGCCTACTACACCACGGTGCCAGTCCCAATAAGTATCTTTAATCACTTTTTCCCACTATTTGTCCAAACCACTATAAATACTAAGAACATTCTATCCCAACCTTTATTTTGTTACATAAGGTTAATGCTGTTGTGGGTATATTTCTGTATTCTTTATTTTACTGAGCACATAGCATAGTCATTTTGCTATAATACACTCTTCATAAACAATTTTCATGACTGCATAATGCTCTAGCTGGTTTATATATCAAATCTAATTTGATCTTGGGAATTCATCTATTTCTCCTATACTTATATTTAGAGAAGAACATTTTGTGAATAAGACCTTTTTTTCATTTTGGATCACTCCTCTATGATATATTTTCAGAAAAGAAATCATTGTACCAAGGAGTAAAAATAATTTAAAGCCTGTGGAACATGTTGCCAAGTTCCTTTCCAACATTTCATTTTATGTATGAGCTGGTTTCATGATTAACTTTTTGTCTGCTATTCCCTATAAATTGTGGGCTTTGTGAAGACAGGAGCTCTGTGTTTTCACCTTATAACTCCATCTCATATCACCACGCCTGGACATAGGATATATTTTAGTAAATATTCATTTAATGAATAATGTGCCTACTCACATTGCCATTAGCACAAGAATGCCTGTTTCACTGCATCCCGAATATTAATTAATATACTCAGATGTGGGGGTGTGGATCTGGAAGGCAAATTCTGAGAGACATGGCTCTCATGACCTTTCTAGAAATTTTTGGGCTATTACAGAACTTGCAAAGGCTGCAGAACCCACATTTCTGACTTCTTGTTCAATATCTGCCCTTCCTGATATGTGTGCACAGCAGGAAAAGGCACATGTGTAAAAGCAGTGAGCCTTCTGAAAAATGTTTACATCTGTCTTGTAACAAACCTCAAGATGCAGTGACCCTAAAAAGCTTGTTTTCATTCATGATTCTTTAAGCAGGTCATATTTAGAGTGGGCAGTTCATCTGGTCTCACCAATTATATTTGTATATATGCAGGCAGCCACCAGGTCAACTCCTGGCTCTGTGGGAAGCCACTGATTGAGAATGGCTTGCCTCACTCTTGAGCTGGATAGCCCAAGCATACTTATATGATGTCTAGAGGGATTCCAAGACAGAGAGGTCTCCGGTAGGAGGCCCAGGCTTGAAACTGGCTCATGTCACTTCCATTACACTCTATTGGCCAAAGCCTGCCTAAGGCCAGCCCAGGACCAAAGACTGAGGCATGACTCCATCTTGCAGACAAAGGAGCTGCAAAGCCACACTGCACAGGGTAGGGGATGCAGGAGAGGAGGAATGAGGAAATGAGAGACATTTTGCAATTGACCACAGTTTCCCCAAGTAGCAGTCAGTTGGCCTACCAAGTGGAATTAATCCTGTCCATTTAGAACTTGAGGATTATTTATCCTCAGTAATTTAGAGACAGCCTTGAAGATTTAAAGGGGCGTTACCTTGGCTAACCTTTTGTGTACCTGGCAGCTTGGGCCAGGACTCCCATCCTCCACCTCTGGTGGAAGAGGAGGCTCGGGGAAGCTAGCTACCCTGAATGGGAACAGAGAGATTTTTGCCCTGTCCCTTGGCCCCTCTGGCTTTGTGTCTTTACCACAAAGTCTTCAACTCTTTACTTTCAGGAATGAAAAACACCATCCATTCATTTCTAAATTGTACTGTTTTATTCCAAATAAGTTTAAGGGCTGGAGTGGGGGTAAACCAGAACAGAAGCTGTTGTGTGTCCATGCTCAGCCACCCCAGTCCTGGCCGCGGTTTAGGGGTCAGGCCCTGCAGCCACATAAATTACCTGGATGTGCCGAGATCACACAGAGGCCACCAACCAGCCCAGCTTTGTGCTCCACAACTCTCCCTCTATGAGATGTGCTCTCTGGAGGCAAAGAAGAGACAGTCCTGCACCTCATCTCCAAGCCCTGCTTGCTTGAAACTCCATTTACAGAAAGCCAAGCCACTCCTTTCACAGTAAGAACGTTTGAAAGTTCACTAATTATCAGGAAACTGATTATTACTATTTGATAATGAATTTTAGAGTCATGTGTTCTACATACTGATGTATATGTCTTTAATGGAATACCAAACATTCCTTTCACAGTGAGAAATCTTTGAAATAATAAATCCCTAGGATGTTGGTTATTACAATAATTATATAATACATTATGGAATTGTATATCTATGCATATAACACATACTAATGTACATAATATATGTGTAGCATATTACTGTTATATGACTTTGTTATACATTACACAATTATAAAACATAATACTTTAATAATAACTTTTTTAATGACAAAATGTATGTAAACTTTCTCATCAGGCATGGAGAGGCAGTGATCTGTAGGAGAAAGAAAACAAATAAGATGAGCCTACAGTGGCTGTAGCTACTTCCTTGAGAGATTTTCCAGCCCATAGAGATATTCTGTGTTTGATTATTGATGTCTGCCCTGGGCTCAGATAGGGCCAGTGACAGCCCACAACCACACAGTTCCCATTCCTGCATGATTATTATGATCTTTAGCCTTTCCGTACTATATTCTGCATTCTCTTCTCCTGCGCCTAAAATGTCATCATTGTATAACAGGTAAAGAAAGCATCACAACAAAAACATAAAGATGCTGACTTGCAGAACCCTCACTTTATATTAATATTATTTTGCTTTGGACAACATACAACACATTTTACATACACTGTCTCAATTTCCCCTCATGATTGCCCAATACATCAGTTAGTACACATTCAACCCCAGGTAACAGAAACCCCATTCAAAATGGTACAATTATCAAAAGACCTATTTTCTCAGATACCAAAATGTCTGAACATAAGGCAGTTTCACAGTGTACTTATCTAGTCCCTCAATAATATCATTGAGAACCAGAGACACTCCATCTTTCTCTGCCAGTCAAGCTTGTCCCTCGTGGTTGGAGTTGGTGGCAACATGTCCTGACACTGCATGTGGACACAAGTTTCCTAAGAACAGACCATCTTCTCCTGGCCCTTCTGTGATCCCTGTGATGAGGAAGTAGTAGAGTGTCCCTCTCGAGCCCACAGCTCCTAACTCTGCAGCCAGCACTGCTTTTGCTATTCCAAGCAGACTTTCAGGTGATCCTGCCTTGGTTATGGTTAATGACCAAGGTGATTTGTTGACTCATTTTCGGCAGGGAATTTAAAATAGTAATTACCAGGTTGGCTTCTCCCAAAGAGGAAGCTTAAATTTAGCTTCTACCTGCAGTTCTCCTCTGTGACTTTGGAATAAATCTATCCAACATCACATAGAAAACACTAATTGTATCACATAGTTTGGGGGTAAACTAATTATCTGTTATTGCCGCTGCAAATGCTGGAACCTACCTAATTACAGGGCTTGAGGAATACATGTTTTCTTTAAGACTGGAACAGAGAGCTCGGAGTGTCTGGCAGGTCTTCAATCGCAATGCCTCTGGCAGAGGAGACACAGTCATCCTTGTTCAAGGTGGTAATTTATTCTGATGATGAAGTTGTGTTCACATGCCCAGCTATAATGTAAATGCAAGCAAAATAAAAGAATGTAATCGCTACTAGGGCCCAAGTGCCACAGGCTTCCCTTGAGAGATAGCTTGGTGTAGCATTCGAGGACACAGGCACTGGTCCCAACCTGGCTGGTTTTGGCTACTGGCTCTGTCCCTTCCTAGTTGTGTGATCTTGGCAAACTTGCTTAGTTCCTCTAGACCTCACTTTCCTCAACTGTGAAATGGGAATACTGATGACAACACTGTCTTGAGAAACTGTGGCAAGCACCTAGAGTTCTCTGTATCAGAAGGGCACTTGGCGTAGTGGTTAAGACAACCATAGCCCAGATTGGAGAGCCTGGGTTCCATACCTAGCTCTGACTCTTGCCTCCAGCTTCCCATCAGTGCAGACTCTGGGAGGTAACAGAGGTGGCTCAAGTGATTAGATTCTCAACACCTGGACTGAATTCCTGGCGTCTGGCTCTGCCTGGCCCAGCTCTGGCTGACGCAGGCATTCGAGGAGTGAACCAGTGGATGGGAGCTCTCTTTTCTCTTGCCCTCTGTCTCCAAAGAGGAGAGAGAGAGAGAACTGACTATGGGACATAGTAAGTCTAAGGCATTGTTGTTACCTTCCTAACTTGAATGTTCCTAACAACTATGAAAGGTGGATAAATTGAAGTACGGGAGCTGTTTGAAGGATGATCAGAGACAGAACCCATAGTGGTGGGTTCTGCATCAATCAACTGCAAGTTGAAAAATTTTGAGAAAAAAATTGCATCTATACTGAACATATGCAAGCTTATTTCTTGTCATTATTCCCTAAACAATACTATGTATGCAGTGTTTATATTGCATTAGGCATTATGGTAACCTAGAGATGATCTAAAACATATGGGAGAATTGTACAGGTTATATGTAAATACTCTGCTATTTTATATAAAGATTTAAGCAAACTAGGTTTTTGCTGTCTGGTGGGTGAGTGTCCCAGAACCAATAACCATGGATATTAAATGATGGCTGTACTCAATGGTTCCCCCAGGAGAAGGCAGAGGTGAAGTGGGGAGAGTGGCTTAGCAGGTTACCCAGACTGAAGCTGGCCCTCCTGCTGCACAGAAAACACTACATCTTCTCCTTCCCTTTTGGCCCAAGATCCTCACATCTCCGCTCAGCGTCTGTCAATGCTCCTTCCCACTTGGAGAACCAGGTCCAGGTCTGGGCAATTCATGAACTCAGCTAACCTCATCTCATGCTATCTGCTCCCCTTGCTCACTCTAATCTGAGGTCCCGGTCTTCTTTTTCTTCTTTTTACATGGTCAAGTGTATTCCCATCTCAACACCTTTGCCCTCATTCATAGCTTGCTCCAGCTTAGTAATCAGAACTTAGGTTAGAATTTACCATTCAATGATGCCTTCCCTAACCACACACCCTGAAGTCATCATTGGTCATTTGTCACCAGATGGCTTTTGAGTCCCTGTATAATTTGGGCAATCCTTGTAATATTTCCTCATGTTTATGTAAACCTCATGAGGATGGGAACGTTCTCTAGCTATGTATGTCCTCATACTCTGAAATAGTCCTTATTATATTATAGGTACTCAACAAATACTAATCAAATGAATGAATGAGTGGGACATGGATCTATCTTTTGCTTCCAATTATAGTGCTGTTTCTCCTACAAATGTTCTGTAGGACTGATACTAGTGCAGATGGCTCCTTTGTGGGAATTTGAGAAAAGTACCAATCTAAGCAGATGAATTATAGAGCAATTATTGAGTACACCAATTAGGAAATGGCCCTACACTATGAGAATTATGTAAAAAAAAAAAGGTGGGGGCTTCTCTCCTGCACTGACACGATCTTGTTCAAAGTCACATCTTCTGTTAAGAGACAATCAGTACAAGGTGGAGAGTATGTTCAGGTGTGTTTGTATGTACATGGTATATACATGTATCATTTTTTAAAGGCCCCATTGCTACATTTTTAGACATGGTCGAGCTTAAAGTCAAAAACATTCACAAAACATCAGAGGTGATTATGTATTCTCTCCCCCCCCCCCCCTTTTTAAAAAACAAGATTTATTAGAGTCAAAGACTTCCAGCCAGAGCAGCATGGAGGGAGGCTTCCAAGAGAGAAAAAAACCCAAAGGGGCTGGTGGTAGCAGGGTTTAGCCAGAGAGTGAAGAGTCGGTAGTGATGTAAATTTATCCTATACAGTGGTTCAGACATTGTCTGGAATGTTTTTTCTGCCCTGAGTGCCTTACTTCAAAGGTAATAACAACTGAAACTCTTCTGAGTGAGGGCTCCCTGGACATGGAGGACACCCAAAACCGTATCTCAAGGAATTGTTGAAATCTGGGTATGTTTACATTTAAAAGATCCCGGGTTGCCCTGAGAGCCTTCTACAAAATCTTAACAGCTGTCATAAAAAAGGTAAATTTAATTCATTTATTCATTCATTCACTCACTCACCAACCCTCTAACCAGCATCTTTTTTATGGTATTTTTTTAAGTTTTATTTAATGAATATAAATTTCCAAAGTACAGCTTATGGATTACAATGGCTTCGCCCCCCCATAACTTCCCTCCCACCCGCAACCCTCCCCTCTCCCGCTCCCTCTCCCCTTCCATTCACATCAAGATTCATTTTCGTCTCTCTTTATATACAGAAGATCAGTTTAGCATACATTAAGATTTCAACAGTTTGCACTCACATAAAAACACAAAGTGAAAAATACTGTTTGAGTACTAGTTATAACATTAAATCACAATGTATAGCACATTAAGGACAGAGATCCTACATGAGGAGTAAGTGCACAGTGACTCCTGTTGTTGACTTAACAATTTGACACTCTTGTTTATGGCATCAGTAATAACTCTAGGCTCTTGTCATGAGTTGCCAAGGCTGTGGAAGCCTTTTGAGTTCACCGACTCTGATCATATTTAGACAAGGTCATAGTCAGAGTGGAAGTTCTCTCCTCCCTTCAGAGAAAGGTACCTCCTTCTTTGATGACCTGTTCTTTCCACTGGGATCTCACTCGTGGAGATCTTTCTTTTAGGTCATTTTCTTTTTTTTGCCAGAGTGTCTTGGCTTTCCATGCCTGAAATAATCTCATGGGCTTTTCAGCCAGATCCGCATGCCTTAAGGGCTGATTCTGAGGCCAGAGTGCTGTTTAGGACATCCGCCATTCTATGAGTCTGCTGTGTATCTCGCTTCCCATGTTGGATCATTCTCTCCCTTTTTTATTCTATCAGTTAGTATTTGCAGACACTAGTCTTGTTTATGTGATCCCTTTGACTCTTAGTCCTATCATTATGATCAATTGTGAACAGAAATTGATCATTTGGACTAGTGAGATGGCATTGGTACATGCCACCTTGATGGGATTGAACTGGAATCCCCTGGTGTGTTTCTAACTCTACCGTTTGAAGCAAGTCAGCTTGAGTGTGTCCCAAATTGTACATCTCTTCCCTCTCTTATTCCCACTCTTATATTTAACAGCGATCACTTTTCAGTTAAGTTTCAACACCTAAGAATAACTCTGTATTGATTACAGTATTCAACCAATAGTATTAAGTAGAACAAACAAACAAAAAATACTAAAAGGGATAACATATTAAGTTGTTCATCAACAGTCAGGGCAAGGGCTGATCAAGTCACCGTTTCTCATAGTGTCCATTTCATTTAAACAAGTTTACTTTTTGGTGCTCGGTTAGTTGTCACCGATCAGGGAGAACATATGATATTTGTCCCTTTGGGACTGGCTTATTTCACTCAGCATAATGTTTTCCAGATTCCCCCATTTTGTTGCAAATCACCAGATTTCATTGTTTTTTACTGCTGTATAGTATTCGATAGAGTACATATCCCATAATTTCTCTATCCAGTCTACTGTCTAACCAGTATCTATGATGTGTTCTCCATTTTGGAGCTACAGGAGCAAAGAAAATAAAACAGATAAAAGCCCTGCCCTTATGGCATTACCTTCTAGTTGTGGGAGACATACAATAAACAATATGATACGATATGATTAATATAATATAATATAATATTGGAAAATACCAGTCATTATAAAGAAAGCAAGTGGCTGGGTACAGAGGCCATAGGAGGCAGCTACTTTACTTGGGTGGTCAACCAAGAGTCTTCAAAGAGATGACATTTGAGCTGAGAGCCAGGTGAAAGGAGCTGAGTTTCACTCAGCGAAGGCCCTAAGGCCAGAACGAGCCTGAGTCTGGTGGGTCCATGGAGTGCCATAGTGGGATAAGCCGCTGCTTGGATGCCCACAACCTATGCAAGAGGGCTTAGGTTCATAGCCTGGCTAATCCTCTTCCAATCCAGCTTTCTGCTAGCACATACTGGGAGGCAACCAGTGATGGCTCAAGTGCTTGTGTCCCTGCCACCCATCCAGAGGACCCAGATGGAGTTCCACCTGGTCCTGTCCTGGTAGTTGCAGTATTTGATGTAAGAAACAGCAGATGGAAAATAAGTCAAAATCAATCTCTCTCTCTCTCTCTCTCTCTCTCTCTCTCTATATATATATATATATATATATATATCCTGCTCTAATTCTGTCTTTCAAATAAAATACATAAATAATTAAATACTAAACAAAACCCACCAGGTATCTGAGACCTTCTAAGGGTGGAAGGCAGGTAGGAAGTGTGACCACTAATGGTGGAAGAGACCATATTCCGTAGGACCCAAAAGATGTCCTAAAGGGTTGTATTCATTTTTTAAGCAGGAGAGATATATAATCCACCGTATCTTTTTTTTTCTTTCTTTTGACAGGCAGAGTGGACAGTGAGAGAGAAAGAGACAGAGAGAAAGGTCTTCTTTTGCCATTGGTTCACCCTCCAATAGGACTTCTGTTGCTGGACCTAGTGATTCAAGAAAAAGTTGATGCAATATCATTTTTTTGATTAGGTTACAAGAACTGTGATTTCCTTTTTTTTTTTTTTTAAAGTTTTTAAGGACTTCATTCAGTGAAAGAAATGCATAGGAGAGTGAGGGCTTTATTTAGGGGAGAAAGAGAAGTCTAGAAGCTAAGTTGGGTCCATACCAAGCAGAGAGCAGGCCAGGAGCCGTGTGGAGCAAGCATGTAGGCAGGAAGGCAGGGAGCGGGTGGCCCAAAGGCCATGCGCCCCAGAGGTGTGGGGCAACACACAAAGCAATAAGGGCAATAAAGGGAGGGGCCCACGATGGTCCAGGCCTTTTATCCACTTCCAAAGGGGCGTGGTTACATAGCCTGATTGGCAGGTGGGCGTACAGGTGGGATCAGGCAAGGGTGTGAGATCACACAGGGGGTGTGGTGAAGCCATGGTCTTCTAGCACACAAATCTAATCAAATTTATCCTATCTGCCTGCCTGCATCATTCCCCCCCTAAGATTCCAGCCCTAAATCCTAAAGGATGTTGAGGGGCATAGAATCATATCTTTTATAGCTGCTTTCTGCTTATGAGGGGCATAGCACAGGCCCTGCCTGTTCTAGGTCTGGAAGTCTTCGCCTATCTTATCTAACGAATTTGTTTCGTGAGCTAGAGCACTTTCAGTCACCACCAATGGCTGTGTTCCCTACATGGTCAGTTATTCTCAGAAGTCATTGAGTTCTGAAACATATGTTTGTTAATTAGCATAAGCAAAACCAGAACAAAACCAATTGCAAGTGGTGTGCCCCTTAAGATGGAAAGAACATATCTCACATCTCCCAGATAGTGGGTGATGATAGGCTACCCTTATGCAGATTATAAACTCATTTAGCTTGAGCATAGAGAATTACACCAGAAGAACCCATTAGGAGTTTTATTGTCAATAACAGTTCCCAGAGAGAATCAAAAGAGACAGGTACAGCATGTCTGCCTTAAGGTGCAGCAGCTTGATGTGAGGAAAGCAAAAGCTTTACCTATCTTTTGAAGAGGTACTTAAGGTCTATGTTGGCTTACGGAATTATCAGCCATGTCTTTTGAGTTCACCTGTGAAGACTTAAGAGGTAAAAGTTTAATCCTAATTTCACTGAGGCAGCACAGTAGCACCAGGTAAGGTCCCTTCAATTGAAGCTGCAACTGATCTGAAGAGGAATTTTCTATGAATGGCTTACTCAGGAATTCCCAGTGTTGGAGCATCTATTAAAATCTCCTAGTTCCATCTTTTTTTAAAAAGATTTATTTATTTATTTATTAGAAAGTCAGAATTGCAGAGAGAGATGAGGAGAGGCAGAGAGAGAAAGGCGGGTCTTCCATCTGCTGGTTCACTCCCCAATTTGCTGCAATGACCAGAGCTGTGCCGATCTGAAACCAGGAGCCAGGAGCTTCCTCCAGGTCTTCCCACATGCAGGTGCAGGGGCACAAGGACTTGAGCCATCTTCTACTGCTTTCCCAGGCCATAACAGAGAGCTGGATTGGAAGTGGAGCAGCTGGGACTCGAACCAGCACCCATATGGGATGACAGCACTGCAGGCGGTGGCTTTCCCCGCTATGCCACAGCACTGGCCCCAGTTCCATCTTTCTTATACTCTCTCTCCTTCCCTCTCCCTTGCTGGCTTTGGTGAAGCCACCTACCATGTTGTTAGCTGCCCAGTGGAACAGCCCATGTGATATGAAACTGAGACCCTCAGCCCAATAGCCTGGGAGGAATCAAATCTTGCCAACAACCATGTGAGGGAGTTTGAAAGCAGCCGCACCATCGTGGAGAAATGTTTTGAAGGCAACCTTTCAGAGGCCCTGCTATGGTTTGAATTTGTCCCTCTCAAAGTCCCTGTGTTAGAAAGTTAGTCTTCAAATTCACTTTTTTAAAAAAAAAATATTTATTTATTTTTTTTTTTGAAAGGCAGACTTAGAGAGAGGCAGATGCAGAGGCAGTAAAGGGAGAGGTCTTCTATCTGCTGATTCACTCCCCAGATGGCTGCAATGGCTGGAACTGCGCAGATCCGAAGCCAGGAGCCAAGAGTTTCTTCTGGGTCTCCCACACGGGTGCAGGGGCCATCTTACACTGTTTTCCCAGGCCATAGTATAGAGCTGGATTGGAAGTAGTATAGCCAGGACTCGAACCGGCACCCATATGGGATGCTGGCACTGTAGGCGGCAACTTTACCCACTATGCCACAGTACCAGCCCCCAAATTCACTTGTTGATGGTATTTGAGAGTGAGCCTTCAGAGATCATTGGAATTAGATGAGACCTTGAGCGTGGAAGAAGAGAAACATAGACTGGAGCTGACGCACTTGGGAGGCCCTCCACCAGGCTATGATGCATCACAAAGACCCTCACCAAGTGCCAACGTCATGCATGTCTTTTCTTGGGATTTCCAGTCTCCAGAACCATGAACCAAATTAACTATAAATTATCCAGCCTCAAGCATTCTTAAGAAAATGAACCAAGACAGACTCTAAATCCAAAAATCCAGCTAGGCCACACCCAGGTTTCTGACCACAGAAACTTTTAGAAAAATAGATGTTGGTTGCTTTAAGTCACTAAGTTTGGTAGAAAGTTATATATAAGTTAACTAATAACTACTATACTAATTGGCTAGCTGCTTTGTAAGTTTAAAAAAAAAAAAACAGGAGGCAGAGCATCCTAACTCAGACAAGATGCACCATTCCTGTTCATCCAATCTCTTATCTTCTCCTGCCAAAGCCTTTTGTAGCAAGGGGGATGAATACAAGGGACCAAGGACTATGACAGCCTCTGCTACATGTATGCAGGGCTACAGAGTTCCCTGCCAGGTGGTCCTGAGTCAAGTCCAGGGTCTGGCAGACTTTCTTTTCTGAGGTCATTCCATTGTGTGTACACCCTTAAGACCGAAGTGGTGGCCCGGGGACACATCTTGTGAGTGCAGGTTGCATAGAACCTAGGTTGCGTGTTGGGGTACACACAATTTTAGCCCGATTTTCAACCATACATGTTGAAATGTTGTTGGGTGCCTCCTTAAGTACTCCTGTCCCCAACCCCCAAATCTTGGAATGGAGATAATAATATCCGAGGACTGCGTGGAATTGTTTGTTTGAAAGGACCCTTCATAGGATATGACATGCAGGGAGTGACCAATGATTCATAGTTCTCTTCCTTTTCCCTGCGTTCCTGTGAGCAGTGTAGAAAGACTGAGACTTAGGAATCAGCTATCCTCGGAAAGGATTTCTGGATGACAGTTCTGGGCCTTCAAGTGTGAAAGCCACGGCTGGTCTAAGACAAGTGTCCAGCTCTGCTATGGGAAGCTCCTATCAGCAACCCTTGAAGATGCTTCTTGTAGCTCAGTGCTGTTGTGGCCATGTCTCCGAGGCCTCTTTGGAACTTCAGCCATGGTTTCAGAATTTCTCCTTACCAGGAAGCTAGAATTGGGAAATTGCTGAGGCCCTTGGGAGATTTGAACAGGCTAACTTGTCCTCAAGTTGTTACTCATTCAGCAGATACTTTTGAGAAAGTATAGTAGAAGGAGCAAGAGTTATCTTTATGTAGCTAATGAGAAATATCTACATTTGAGTACTGGGCTTTGCTTTCAGGTCACTCCCCTGAATCTCCGTGTCTTCACTTATAAATGGAGATTAAGAAGTTCCTATCACAAAGGGCTGTGTGAGGGCCAAAAGGGTTAATCATGGATAGTGGTTGGGACAGCTCAGGCTCCTCACCTGGAAGGAGGGACTAAAATCAGGAAACACTCAAGGTTGTTGTGTGGATGGAGCTGGGTCATGTGCATAGAGGAGCTGCACAGAGGCCTTGTAATGGATTAGTAGTGGCCATGCAAGATATGTTGTGGTACTATTTGGAAAGGGGTTCTTTGTAGATTTCATTAAGCTAAGAATTCCGAGATGAGATTGTCCTGGAATAGGGAAGGGCCCTAACACCAATGCTCAGTACCAAGAGAGGAGAAGGATTGAAGGGAAGAGGGGGGATGGCCATGTGAAGACAGGAGCAAAGGTGAGCATTGTGCATACTCAAGCCAAGGTTCACCTGGAGCCACTAGAAGCTGGAAGATTCAACTTTGGAGGGACCAGGGCCCTGTGGGTACTGTGATTTCAGAATTCTGGTCTCGGGAACTTTGAGACAATAAATATGCCATTTTCAGCCCCCAAGTGTGGGGTAATTTGTTACAACGATATTATATAACTAAACAGGACTTAATCAAAGTGCATTCATATTATTAGCTGTTGCTCTTCTATGAGCAACCAAGGTTGGAAAGCCTCTTGCTTTCTACAGAGAGGAAATTTCTGTGAGGTGTCTGGGGAAGAAGGTCCACCTGGTTTAGTACACACAGGTTCCCACCCTGCTCTGCCTCTGACGTCATGCTGGGTGGTTACCTTTATGCCAGGGTTTCTGAGGCCAACAGCACTCGCTGATTCCAAGCTACAACATAAAGGGAATTATTATCAGTGAGATCCCTGATCATTGTGTCACATCCACTTTGCAATATGACAAGCAGGCATCCAAAATATGCTCCAGGAGGGGGAGCAAGACATTTTCCAAAAGTGTCCTTGGCAGCTGGAGTCATTGCTGAATCAAGTGAATTCTGGCTTCCCTCCCTCCGCCATGCAATGCTGTGTCCCTCCACAAGGGGGGTGCCAGCTGAGCACCAACAGGAAAAGAAGCGCCTACTCTTGGTGAGTCAGAAGCTTCCGCTTGGCTCCAGTGACTGCCCTGGGATTTTTGTCACTGACATCGTAACACCTATATACCTATGATCAGAAAAGTAATAACAATCAATGACAACTGGATACTTCCCACTGTGCCAAGGCATTAATGTGCCCTCACTTCTTTAACATTCACAATAATTCTATGCAGTGGAAATTATTTTTACTATACAGAGAAGCAAATAGGGGAAGAAAGAGATTAAACAATTTACCCAAGATTTCATTTCTAAGAAGTGGTAGAAGTAAGATTCCAACTTGTACCAGCCTATCCATGAAGCTGGAGATGTGAGCCTGTACTGTGCAGCTACTTTGCATAGTATTTCAGTTTATGGGAATAAGGACCAAGCTGCCCTCGCTCTCATGAGGAGATAAGGGCTCAACACACCAGGAGGGGATTGCTTATATGTGGAGCAGACTCCCTCAGACTGGCTTTTCCAGGGCTAGTGGGCAGGACCATTAAAATGTGGGAAACATTTGTAGCATAAATAGGGTTATTAAAGTAAGGTAGAATGAGATTTCTCCCTCTTACTTCTTTTCCTGGAGCCTGGAACATACAGAGGCTAAGGAGAAGTCCATTTGTCATGTAACTCAGGGCTGAACAGCAGACTGATATTCTTTTAGCACAATATGGCACCAAAAATGTCAGCAATAAGTTAATGTTTTAGCTAAAAGATTTGATTGAGGCCAGCTTATGCCAAGGGCCTCTTCCCTTCCCCTTCCTTAAGATCTTACTGCTGGTTGTCTATGCAGCATTCATTTCTCCCTTGCTCTTTCCTAACACAACTCGGGTTTTGCTCGCTCTCCCAGATAGATCAGATTCAGTGGTAGTTGGCCTCGCCTCCAATTCCAAGGATGGGGTTGACTGCTCTAAAGGTAATCCTACTCCCTCTGCCAGTGGCTGACTGAGAAATGGTGGTCCTCTGATGAAACACAGAGCAGAAGTCTTCTTCCAGAGTGGGCAGTGGCTTAGGGGCTTTGGGGGAGGTGTCTTTGCCTCTAAGAAAGAACCACAGAAAGAACTGGACTCCTTCTTACCCTGGAACTCAACTTGTATGGAAACAATGTTCAGAACTGCAGCCCTCTTGTTACCAACAAGAAGGAAGCCACCACATCATGGGCACAGAGCAGAGAAACTGAGAGAAACCGGTCTTGCCTGCCATTGTTGAATGGCTGAATCATGCAGCCTTGGAACCACCCTGCCCCTGGAATTCCTGATATGTGAGATAATAAATTCCCTATTGTTTAAGCCAGCTTGAGTCAGGGCTTTGTTTATGCCACCAAAAGCATCCTGACTAATACAGAATTCAAAGCAGACTCTCCTCCCTCTCCTCCCCCATCCAGCAGCTGAACTGAACACCACTGAGAATAGCTAACAGCCCATTGCACAGGCTGCACAACCAGAAACAGGCACCGTAGGAGGAAGGTGGGATACAAGAGATCTGAAGGACTGGGTAGTTGTAAGAAATGGAGGCAAAGAACAAAGGCATAAGGAAGACGGTGAGGGACTCTGTGCCACGTGAGGTGGGTGGGAATATGGAGCTCTCTGGAAATCTAAGACTGAGGGTCCAAGTCCACAGGTAAGGTGAACAAACAGAGCTTCCATTACTAAATCCCCACCACCGTCCTTACTCTGAATGTGTTGGACCATAATGCTTGGACCATAAAAACTGGTGAAATAATATCCATAGTTCCAGATGGTGCTTCTCTGGCCAAAGTTAGCCATCTTCTCACAGACCATATCACCCTATCTTCCATGAACTACATCGTAATACAAGGATTACAGATTGCTGGCCATGGTAGAGTCTTAAATGGCCAACTAATCCAACCCTTTCATTTTGTAAAGGAGAATCTAAAGCCTGGAAGGAGAAGCAAGTATTGTGAGGTAGCAAATGCACACTGACCCGTTTCCATGAGAAGGGAATGAGGTCACATCAAAGGAAAGCAGAATCAGGAAGGAGAAGAAAGTAGATATGAATAGTCAGGTGGATGGATGGACAAATGGCTGAATGGATGCGTAGATAGTTGGAGAAAGATAACATAATCTGAGTCCATGATATAAAATAAACTTGTTCCATGAGCCATTCTTTTTCCACTTAAGTGAATTTTTATTTATTTATTTGCATGCATTTCATAAATACATGAGGAACAAAATAATTCTTCCCACCCTACCCACTCTCCTACCTACACTCCCACCCCTCTTCCTCTTCCCTCTCCTGTTCCCTGCCTTGTTTTTTATTAAGATCTATTTTCATCTAACTTTATATACAGAGGATTAACTCTATTCTAGGCAAAGAGTTCAATGCTTTGTATGAGAAAGAAGAAGAAGAAGAAGAAGAAGAGGAGGAGGAGGAAGAAGAAACTGTTCCTCAACAGTCCAGGTAAGGGCTGTTCAAAGTTACTGCATCTCTAAGGTAATTTCAACTTTTCTTCCTTCCCTTTTTCCCCTTCTTTCCTTTTAGAAACTTCATTATGTTTAAAGAAAAACCCAAGAATAATACATCTTTTGTGAGCACTTAGACATAACTATAACTTATGTGACATAAGAATATCCTTCACTTAATATACTAAAACCAAGTAATTCTTTGAGAACAAGTTTTACTATTAAAGTCTCATAATACAACTCTTTGGGGACAGAGGTCTTACATGGGAAGTTAGTGCAGTGTCTCTTGTTGTTTATTTAAAAGTTAACACTCTTATGTATGACATCAGTGATCACCCGAGGTTCTTGACATGAGCTGCCTAGGCTATGGAAGCCTTTTGGATCCACTAACTCAACAAGGCCATTAGCAAAGTAGAAGTTCTCTCTTCCCTTCAGAGAAAAGCACATCCTTCTTTGGTGGCTGCTTCTTTCCACTGGGGTCTCATCCATAGAGATCCTTCATGTAGAACATTTTTTCCACAGTGTCTTGGCTTTCCAAGACTGAAATGCTCCCCTAGGCTTTCCAGCCAGACCAGAATGTCTTTATAGCTAATTCTGAGGTCAGAATGCTACTTAAGGTGATTATCATTCTATGAGTCTGCTGTATGGACTGCTTCCCATGTTGTAGTATTCACTCTTTTTAATTCTGTTTATTATTATTACCAAACAATTAGTTCTATTTATACAATCATTTTACCACTTAATCATATCCATATAATCTCTATAACAACACTTAAGTGATCTTAATTTGAGTATTAGTCAGGTTTTTATGTTCTAGTGCTACTACTGCATAATAAGTGATTTCCAACTTCAGTGATTGAGTGAAAAAACGTTGATATTTCTCTCAGTTCAGCTGGGCCAGATTGTAACCCATGCTTCTGGTTATGTTCAGATCCTGATTTGTCTTCATTCCAGGACCCAAACTGAAGGAGCAAATACCACTTGGTGAGATCTTTCATGGTGGTAAACTGCAAAGAGCTGGTAGAAATTTGCCTTGTGTGACAGTGTTGTAGCGCAGCAAGTTAAGCCACCTGCTACAGTACTAGCATCCCACATGACCACCAGTTTGAGTCCCGGCTGCTCCACTTCTGATCAAGCCCCCTGTTAATATATGTGAGAAGGCAGAAGATGAAGGCCAAAGTGTTTGGGCCCCTGCCACCCATGTGAAAGAACCAAATGGAATTTCAGGCTCCTAATTTCAGCCTAGCCCAGCCAGGGCTATTGCAACCATTTGGGAGTAAACCACCAAATGGGTGATTTATCTCTCTCCCTCCCTCCCTCTCTCTTTTTTCCCATCTCTCTCCCCCTCCCTCCCTCCCTCTCCCTCTAACTCTCTCTTTCAAATAAATAAATAAATATGGGAAAAAAGGAATTTGCATCTTAATGCTTCAGTCTGAAACTGGCTCATACCACTTCCAGCCACATTCCACTGGCCAAAAACACCCTCAGTCTAAATTCAATAGAGGAAGAAAACTATAACTGTATTCATAAGGAAGCCAAGACAAAACTTCAGGGAGGAAAAGAAGAAGGATGAGGTGTGGAGGGAGTGGCATTGCACTGGCCCCAAACTCTGCTTTTAAAATAAATATTTTTTTAAAAGGTTGGGAAAATTTTCTAAAATTCCTGTCCTCACTCATTCTTGTTTCTTCCTTCTCTTTAGATGTAATGTAGGCTGTTGTTTCTCTTTCATTTGCTTAACAGACTTTTGTAACCCTGTTATTCAAGTTATCTGTCATGTAATGGAGTGGCCTGAAAGCCAACAGTCAGCATTGGTGGATTTTCTGTATTTGTGTACTAATGGTTTCTATTTCAATTACTTAAATGTTGCATTGCATTCATTATATTCTAAAAATGAACTGCTTTCTTAAAAAATGACAGTACTAACCTTAACAATGAGAAGCATAGAGTTCATAAATAAACAAGTCACCTGTGACAGAGATGGAAGTAGTTAGTCATGTTTTAAACTGAGAAATCTTGAGCCTCAAGATGAGTCATTGTTTGATTATGAAGGAAATAAACAGGATCAAAGAGTGTGTCCATGGTTCTGAAACTGTATTATTGAGAACTGTGTTGCAAAGTAAGCTATAATTGAGGATTAAATTGTTTTGCAGTCCACTGGGGATGGAGTCCCCTTTGCAATATGTAAGGATAGAATTTGAATTTTTTTTGCTGAGTATTTTTTAAAATTTTTTATTTATATAAGGGGAAAATCTTACACATTTTATATTTACAGTTTTAAGAACATAATGAGGGCCGGCGCCATGGCTCACTAGGCTTAATCCTCTGCCTCCGGTGCTGACATACCGGGTTCTAGTCCTGGTTGGGGAGCCAGATTCTGTCCCGGTCGCTCCTCTTCCAGGCCAGCTCTCTGCTGTGGCCCAGGAGTGCAGTGGAGGATGGCCCAAGTCCTTGGGCCCTGCACCCGCATGGGAGACCAGGAGAAGCACCTGGCTCCTGGCTTCGGATCAGCGTGGTGCACTGGCCACAGTGGCCATTGAGGGGTAAACCAACGGAAAAAGAAAGACCTTTCTGTCTCTCTCTCATTGTCCACTCTGCCTGTCAAAAAAACATAATGATAACTCCCACCCTACCTTCCCTCACTCCCTTGCTCCCATCCACCCTCCTCCTTTCTTTCTTATTTTTTCTTTTAATTTCTACAGTGACACATTTCCAGTGTCCTTTATAATAACAAGTTTAACCTTCCACTAAAGAAAGAATTCAACAAGTAGTAAGTAGAAAAACAACTGTTCCTCAGGAGTATAGACAAGCACTAAAAATAATAATCAAATATCACAACGTCAGTTTCACTCATATACATTACATCTTTTTGTATTCTGTATATTACTTATCACAAATCAGGGAAAACACATGGTATTTGTCTTTGGGAGACCAGCCTATTTCACTAAGCATAACTATCTCCAATTGCATCCATTTTCTCACAGAAGACAGAATTTCATTCTTTTTTATGGCTGAGTAGTATTCTATTGTGTTTATATATATCACAATTTCTTTATACAGTCATCAGAGTCATCAGTTAATGATTTCATTTCTTAGCTATTGTGAGTTGCTATAAACATGTGGGTACAAATAACTCTTCATCTGCTGATTTCATTCACTCTCAAACATGGACTTTCACACACATTTTCTGAAGAACACATGAGTGAAACAAAAGAAGGGATTTACTGCCTGCATCTACAAACTAATTAACGTGAACATAGTCACTTGCCAACCACTGAGCACAGTTTGAAAGAGGACATTAATCGAGAGAGTATAACACAAATTATCATTGCAGACAGAGACCTAGTTCCAAACCTTAGTTCTAGTACTTTGGGCAAATAAACTCCAGTTTTACCAGTTGAAATGTAGGGGAAAATACTACAGCCATCTCACCGCGGTTGAGAAGTTCAAAGGAAATAATTAACTCAATCTTTTTTCAATAGACCAACCATTGTTTATATTTTATACATACACCAATACATTACTTACAACACTCTGTATGTGGTTTTCTGTTTCTTACAAAGGAGGCAGCTATGTCACCAAGAAGGTACATGATGTGTGCAAGGTCACACAGCCAGCCAGCTGTAGAGCTGGATGCACACATTGGCCCCCACATGTCACCTCAGTGAGGGCTGTACCACTAGAGACACTGATGCAATAGCTTGGGCTCTCGTGCATGGCCTTGTGTGCTTCATTGGTCTCCTTGAGGACGCAGGGTGGAGCATGTGTGGGGTGGCTCTGCCTCCGTCTAGCTCTTTAGTCTTCAGCAAATCACCAGGTTCCCTGATCTTCCACTTCCTTCTGTCAAAAGGGGCTGATAGTACTTGCTACTACTACTTTACAGCATTACTGTGAGGTCTAAATAAACAACCAATTCAGAAGTCCCTCTGCAAATGCTTGATTTGAGAACACAATGAGGTCGATCTTTTAAGGAAATGATGCAGACATCTCCTCGGTCCTTTCAAAGCATTTTACCTCTCTCCTACTAAGCTGTAGGCTTACTCTAATGATGCTGTTTCACACAAACGTGTTTGGAATGTTCCTTTGGAAATTATAGTTGATTTACAAGCTAGGCAAAACCATCAGTCTTATTCCCTCACAGTCTTACATTGCCCATTGTAGGAAGACAAAACTGCTGTTTCTCATCTTGTTCTCCCATCTTGTTTATAAAAAGCAGTTCAAAATGATTTATGTCTATTTAAAAAAGTCAAATTCACCCTCAGAGGAGGAAGATTTGCCCGACAGAGACTATCAGAGGAACCTCACGTGGGAATCTGAAAGCAGCACCGTACTTTCATTCATATTTTACACTTACCCATTTTACCATGCCCCTAGCTCCAGCCCTGTCTGTGAGCAAAGTCTTGGCCTGCCAATGCATTGGGAAGTCCAACCCTAGGATCATCTTTGGACTGAAAAGCACCTTAGAAGTCATGCGGTCCACTCATTCATTTAACTCATTCATGCCTTCAAAAGAACGTTTGCTAAGCCCTTTCCAGGACTGGGAGAGGATGTAAAACAGAAGAGCCCCTGCCCTCAGAGAGCCCACCCTCCCACTAGGGAAGCCGATAAGTGAACACGCAAGTGAGGAGAGTGTGGTGCCTGCTGCGATAGAGGCCTGCGTTGCTGTAGGAGAAGGCAGAGAAGGGCAGGCCCAGAGCCCCAGCTAGAGAGCTTACTGGGACAGCAACACTGGGGCTGGATTTGCAAGGACCAGGTAGAGATGTGAAGAAGGGGCCGGGCATCTGGGATCAAGGGCTTACGTGAGACCAGTGACCACAGATGAAAGCACGTGACATCTTTGGGAAACAACAAAACCAGGGGACCATGCTGCTCCCAAGTGGCCCAAAGACAAGTAGGTTTGGCCATTACAGGGTAGACTTCACATCAAATGCTCAACTGCCTGGCTTTAATCCAAATTTGGGTTGGGGGAATGTGGTACTTTAACTGAACTTTGGATTGCCCTTCATTCATCAACATAGGCACATGCCACATAGTGTTCTCAGGGCTTCTACCTGTGGGTTCCTCCCCAGTAGGAACAACTGATGCTTTTGTTTCCCATAAGGGTTTTTCAGAATCTCCAAACAGCCTTTATATTCATTGTGCTTTGAAATTGCCTTAAATATTAGACCTACCATTGCATCTTACAAGTTAACACTTCAACCAAGCACATGTATTTCTTTTTTAAAAAAAGATTTCTTTCTTTATTTGAAAGGCAGAGTTACAGAGAGGCAGAGAAAGAGAGGTTTTCCATCTACTGGTTTACTCCCCAAATGGCCACAATGGCCAGACCTGGGCTGACCGAAGCCAGAAGCCAGGAACTTCTTCTGGGTCTCCCACGTGGGTGCAGGGGCTCAAGTATTTGAGCCATCTTCTACTGCTTTCCCCAGCCATAGCAGACAGCTGGATCAGAAGTCAGGACTCAAACCAGCACACATATGGTATGCTGGCACTGCAGGCAGTGTCTACCCACTATGCCACAGAACCAGGCCCGCACATGTATTTTTTTAAGAAGAAGAAGAAGAAGGAGAGTGAGGAGAAAGAGAAGGAGTGGGGAAGGGGGAGGGAGAGGGAGAAGAGAAAAGGGCAGGGAGAGGGGTAGAAGGAGAAGGAGGAGGAGAAGAGGAGGAGGAGGGATTTATTGAGGGATCTACATTATGGTGTAACAGGTAAATCTGCTGCCTGCAGTGTTGACATCCCATATGGGTGCCTGTTTGAGTCCTGACTGCTCCACTTCTGATCAAGCTTCCTGCTAATGCACGTGGGGAAGCAACGGAGGATGGCCCAAGTCCTTAGGCCGCTGAACCCATGTGGGAGACCTGGAAGGAACTGCTGGCTCCTGGCTTTGATCTGGCCCAGTGATGACCATTGCACCATTTAGGGAATGAACCAGCAGATGGAAGATCTCTCTCTCTCTCTCTCTCTCCCTCTGTAACTGTGCCTTTCGAATAAAAACAAAAATAAACCTTTAAAAAAAGATTGATTGCATTTATCTGAATGACAGGGTTTTAGAGACAAAGGGCAAGACAGAGAGAGAGAGAGATCTTCCATTCACTGGTCCACTCCCCAAATGGCCACAACAGCCAAGGCTAGGCCAGGCCAAAGCCAGGAACCAAGAGTTTCAAGATTTAATTGGTTCTGTTATTGGCATAACCAATGATATGACTTTTACAAATGAACAAAGTGAGTCACAAAATTGCCAAGGGAGCTTTTCAATGCCATGCAGTCAGCCAGTGGCAGAACAGGAATGGGGATATGATCAGCCCAGCTGTTGGCACCATGGTCTCAAGGACTGGGCTTCTCTGCCTTCCACGGAGCATGAAGGAGGTCCAGGGCCAGGATCCAAGGCCTTGATTTGGTTCTGTAGGTGACAGGAAGAGCAGAAGGGGAGACGGTGCCATCTGTGCAGGGAAAGACAATTTCTCAGTAGCAGAGAGAGGAAGTCAGTGGAGTGTGGGACCCTAGGGTTGTGGGGTGGTTAGAAACCCAAAAAGCAAGGAGAAAGCATAACCCAGGGCGGTGGCAATGGATAGGATAGTGGTGCTCAGTTCCTGCAGTATTGAGACTGTGGAGTCCACACAGCTTGGTGCCCAGAGAATGAAGTGGCTCCAACCAGGTAGCCCTGAAACCAACAAGGTTCTTTCCTTACTAGCCCTGCCAGTCGAAATCAAGAAAGCAGAAAGATCATTCTGAACCAAATGTAACCCACAGAGGGAGTGGGAATGCCGATTTTTGAGAATATTTTAGATGTTTTGGACGGTACAGAGATAGTCTTCAGGTTCCCCACAATTGCTGATTGAACTACACATACTTTGCAAGACCCAGGAAGGCCCAGGCACAGTGAGAGGCATAAGGATAGGAAAGGACCACACAGAGTGGCCCCCAGGAGGTGCCCTGGCATTTCACGCATGCCAGTTCTTCATTGTGGGGGACCATCCCACGCACTGCAGGGGGGTTAATGTCCCTAGCCCTGGGCCTTAACAGCCTTCACTTCTGGACCCTAACGTGGTAGAAATAGTGCTGCCTCTCAGACCAGGGAAGTGCCACCACCCTGCATGAGAGCCCGAGGCCACAAACAAAAGCAATAGTGAAAGGCCATGCCGGGCCAGTCTATAAGAGTCATCGCAGCAACACTGAAGCCCTGTTCTGTTACTCACATTCTAACACTCACCAGAGATTCCTCCCAGAACATGCTCACTTTCATTGCCCTGTGCATTATCCATGCTGTTTCTCCCTCTGCTTACAACCTCCTCCTGCGGGCATTTGCCTAGCAGACTCTTACCCTCCTGGTGGCCAAGAGCCATGTACTACCTTAGCAATCATGCATCCCTGCTCTGCAAAACACACTTTCCACACCCGCTCTGCTCTCTGCTCACCTCCATCAACACAATGACCAGCTGTGGGTGATCGCTTATTCCCAAATAGAGCATATATTTCTAGTGGACACTCGAAAATACGTGTTGAATGAATGAATAAATAATATCTTAATTTGCTCAGTGAGGTATATACTCAGCAACCCATGAGGAGGCAGGTCAAGTAATATTTCAATATTGCTGAGAGGAAAACTATAACACCCTCCTCTTAGCCCTAAAAGTCTACCATTTATTGAGTGCTTAATTGGTGTTTGGCAGTATGCTGTCATTTTAAATGCATTGCATCATTTAATAATAAGTCTAAGAGGTTAGGTGCTCTCCCAAGGTCAAGGCCAAAAACCCAGCAAGGGAAACACTCTGACACACTCTGAGACCTTTGCCTGCTCATCAGTGGTGTTTTCTCAGGCACAGCAAGGAAATACGGCATAAAGCAAATCCAAAATACACACAGGAGGATTTAGAAGAAGGTTATGGGGCAGGCGCTCTCTTTACAAAAGGATTTCAGGGTGACACCTTTGAAAGCATAAACTGTCCTTGTAAGTTAAAAAGTGTTCTGCCATGCAAGGACTGGTTCCAAGAAGTGGAAGACAGGCATCCAGTCGGTGCCAGGAAGGTGGTGAGTGTCCTCAGGCTGCAAAGCTGCTGTCTGGATCCCCACCGACCTCTGCAGTTCCTCGCCATATGGGTGTGACTGTTCCTCTTTCTGGTTGCTGGGAGCTCACCTAAGAGAGAACCTTACACCAAGGGAGACCACAGGGTGGGCTTGGCTGGAAGAGGCACTCGCTTTGAGTTGAGGTCAGCGGCTGCATTTTGCATTTGCCTTAACGCCTGGGTGGTCCTTAGGGCCGGTGCCAAGGAGCACATATGGCAGCAATTTTGCTGTGAGACCACAGAAGTGGGTGAGAGCAGCAAAGCCTGAGTGAGTGTGGAGATCGGCTCCAGGCTCCCACCTCTGCCAACGGCCGGTTGCCACCCACAAGACGCAAAGGTGCTGCTGGCCAGGGCACAGGGCTTCTTCTAGGGGCTACCCTCTGTGCTAGACAATAGTCACTATCTCAGGTTACTGAGGTTAGATGAAGTGGAATGTCCACCATTCAGCTTCCATGCTCTGGCAGGATGGTGCCTTGTTTAGGTGCTTGGAGCAGTGACATCAGTGGTAGAGAGAAGGAAACGACTTTCTTATCCATGAGGCTAAAAGGGTATGCAATCAGCTTAGCAACTATTTTTCAAAGATTGATTGATTGATTGATTGATTGATTTGAAAGGAAGAGCAACACAGAGAGAGGGAAAGACAGAAAAAGAGCTCTTCCATCTACTGGTTCACTCCCCAAATGACCACAATCCCCAAATGGCCATAACAGCCAGATCTGGACCACACCAAAACCAGGAGCCAGGGACTCCAACCTAGTCTCCCACACACTGGTGGCAGGGGCCCAAGCGCCTGAACCATCTTCTACTGCCTTCCCAAATGCATTAGCAGGAAGCTGGAGCAGATGCAGAGTAGCCAGGACTTGAACTGGCACTCCAGTATGGATACCAGCAAGCTCAGGCTTAACCTGCTGTACCACAAGACCTGCCCCTCAGCAACTATTTCTATTTAAAAACTGTACCATCCAGACCCTTCTGTAAGATACAGTGATGGAAAAGATACAGCCCCAGCTGTTGTAACTAACATGAAGCCTGGTGTTCACTTTCTTTCTTTTTTGTAATTTTATTATTTACTTATTTGAAAGTCAGAGTTACACAGAGAGAAAAGGAGAGACGGAGAGAGAGAGAGAGAGAGAGAGTCTTCCACCCGCAGGTTCACTCCCAAATTGGCTGCAACAGCCAGAGCTGCGCTGGTCCAAAGCCAGGAGCCTGCAGAGCTGCTTCAGGGTCTCCCATGTAGGTGCAGGGCCCCAAGGACTTGAACATCTTCTACTGCTTTCCCAGGCCATAGCAGAGAACTGGATTGGAAGTGGAGCTGCCGGGACTTGAACTGGCACCCATATGGGATGCTGGCACTGCAGGCGGTGGCTTTACCATCTAAGCCACAGCACCGGCCCCTCATTTTCTTTCAACTTGGAGAAGGCAATGGGAAATAGGAGGAAGGGAAGCCCCTTGGGTGGGAGCTGGGACAGAGGCATCCGTGCCAGAGGCCTGAGAAGCGTGTCAATTAAACTTGAAACCCCTTTTTCAGTGAGAACACCACGCAATGAGGATGGCCATGTGCTTGGCTGCTGGATGAGCACATCAAACTCATCTTCAAATTATCTTCAAAGTGACTTCTGAGTGAATGGAGATGACCTTCATTACACGCATCGAGGAGGCAAGCAGTGTGTACTATGCACAGGCCAATGGTATGAACTTTGGAGTGGAGTGGCTGTGGGATTTCTGCCAACTGGGTCAGCTTGGCCTCAGTCTTTGCATCTTCAAAGTGAAAACCATGTGTGTCTCCATAGTAGATATTCTAGTATGCATTTAACAGCATAGCACACTGTCTGAAAATCAACTGCGGTTATTATGAAATAGGAGCTTCAAGATATTATATACTGTGTCTAAAATGCTGTGGTTATTGACAAATGCTAGCTATTTGGCCACTATCTGCCCCCCCACCCCAAACTGCATTTGAGCTCTGTGTTCCCAGTATTCCGCACAAAGTAAGCACTCCAAATACTTTGGCTCAGGATGTGAAATGAGGATGCCGAGGTTTGTTTCTTCTAGATCTGTGATTCTCTTAGCATTCTGTGCTGTAGTATCCTTTCGAGAACATAAGCATCCCCCCCAACACACACACACACACACACACACACACACACACACACTTTTTGGCATTAACATCCCAACAACCTGTAGATTGCTAGAGACAGAGATCAATTTTGAGATGCGCTCAGCCTGTGCAATTACTTGCCAAGACCATCCTTAAGAGAGAGCCGAGCCGACAGCTGGAGCTCGTGCTCTCCAGCCACCCACCCCGCAGTGGGCCCCACACCTCCATCTCCTTCACCTGATGGTGACCCAGTGATTCAGGCCCTGCTGTCTCTGGCCAGACTCTGCTGCTTTCCCAGCCAGAGCAGCAACATCCCAGGAGTGGAAAGGACAACAGGAAGACCTCTACCCTGAGCTGAAACTTTTTAATGAACTGCTTTCATATGGCAGCCACACAAAAGGCACAGACAGAAACAGTGACCGCAAACCACTTCCCTCTGAAGCTCCCCACGCCAAGAAGATGCTTATCTTCACTGAGATGTGCTTGTGTCAGAGAAGCTGACATTGGTGCAGGGTCAGGCAAGGCAGGGAAGTGGATTCCAGGGGAGCGGGGCCGTGGTACATCTATTGCCAACCACGGAAACATCTCTGAGCCTTCTTCTATCCACACACACATGGAATCCAAATGGAAGCAAATGTCCCTGGAAAGAGAATCGATGCTCATATTCCTTCTTTCCTTTGTTTCTGTGTTCCCCTTCCAGAGATAGATTCACCATCCTGTGGGTCCGGAACTAAGAGTCCAGTGCTGTGGCCAATGTGATTCTTCTCCATCACTGGTGAAATTAGGACTTTGTGTCAATGCAGCACACTGAGTTTAACTCAGTTAAATTCAACAGCACATGCAGAAGGCCATCTGCAGGCCAGCCACCTCGACTGGATGCTCAGGGAGCAGGGTGCATCCTCACTTAGCCTGTACGCTTCTTAACTTTCCTTGCAGGCATACCTCACCTGCGTTTTGTCCTGGGGAAGAACCCTGTCACTAACTCAAGACCTGAAACTCCTCAGGAATCTCAGAGTTCACTGAGCCCGTTACCTTCTCTGGGATCTGAGCAATCATTTTCAATCCTTCACTTCCTTTAAATCCTAACTGCTAAAGGACTCAGAAATCAATTCCCTTCCTTGGAACTCTTGCTGCTACATCCTGCTCAACTTTTATGATTCCTGCCCAGAACCTCATGCTAGAAACTCCACATTGGACTCCTGTTTCTTGAATTTCTCCACTTTCAAATTCTCTTTGCTCTGCATCCAGACCATCTTTCTCTACCACAATCTGTCCATGTCTCAGCTCAACCAAAATACAGTTGACCAGTACCTGTTTCCTGTAATATAAATTATTACTTTTTATTTCACAAAGTACACAAAGGGTGTTTTAGTCCGCTCAGGCTGTCATAACAAAATACCATAGACCATGCGGCTTGTACATCAGAAATGCATTTTTCACAGTTCTGCAGACCAGGAAATCTAAGATCAAGATTGTGGTCAAGTTGGCTCCTAGCAAGGGCCCTCTTTCTATTGTGCTCCAAGTCTCCTTCCTGCTGTGTCCCCACATGGCCGGCCCTCAATGCTTGTGCATGGAGAGTTAAAATTCTCTCTCTCTCCTCACAAGGCCACCAATCTATTGAATTAAGGCCCCTATCCTCATGACCACATTTTTTTTTTTGACAGGCAGAGTGGACAGTGAGAGAGACAGACAGAGAGAAAGGTCTTCCTTTTGCCATTGGTTCACCCTCCAATGGCCGCCGCTGCTGGCACGCTGCGGCCAGCGCACCGTGCTGATCTGAAGGCAGGAGCCAGGTGCTTCTCCTGGTCTCCCATGGGGTGCAGGGCCCAAGCACCTGGGCCATCCTCCACTGCCTTCCTGGGCCACACCAGAGAGCTGGCCTGGAAGAGGGGCAACCGGGACAGAATCCGGTGCTCTGACCGGGACTAGAACCCGGTGTGCCAGCGCCGCAAGGCAGAGGATTAACCTAGTGAGCCGCGGCGCCGGCTCTCATGACCACATTTAACTTTAATTACCCTCTACAAGCCCTATCTCTATATGCAATCACGCTGGGAATTGGGGCTATACCACGGGCATTCAGGCATTCGGAGGAGGCAAGGACCTCCTCAAACTGAGTGTAACTTCACTCTGGTTTGTCTCCGTTGACTCCTCCACTTCACATTCCTGCTGAGCCTCAGCCACCAAGCACTGCCTACAGGTGTCCTAATACTGCACCTGACTCATGACTGGTCTGTCATCTGCTGTCAGGTAACTGGACTAAGGTGGACCCCACTGTCCTGCACAGGGGGGTCATTTGAAACTGGCTGCATGACTGCTTTTTGATCACATGACCCTCATGTCGGCATCTTCGAGAACACCACATAATTCCCTGCTGGGGTGGTAGGTGGGAACTTATTTAGCTTCAAGGTTGGCGGAAGGGGAAGCTATGGGTTGGAGGCTGAGCTGTAGAGGAAAAAGCTAAGCAGAGATTTAGGGCACAGAGGCATTTCACTGCACCAACACACTGGGTGGGATGGCTATTGCCTGTTGGGAGACCTCATGGGACAGCAAAACCAGGAGGGGCTCCATCTGTCCAGCCTTCCACAGCTCCCTACACTGGAGGTCAAGGCTGCTTGCTCAGGTGGACGGTGCTTCCTCAATCGCATTCTCTGTCTGGATCTATCCTTAGCCTTCATGTGTGACAGATTGCAGAGAGCACTCCAACAGCTTTCCCCCTTCTCCCACATGGACAATGTTCCACCTGGGCACATGGCTGCCTAAATAAATCACCCATTCCCAGCATTCCTTGTGCCTAAGTGAAACTTGTGTCTGGTTTCTGACCCAGGAAATGTGATCAGAAGTAGTGAGTCCTTAAAAGTGGGTATGTGTGGATTTCCCTCATCCTTTCCTCCCTTCCTGCTGGCTGGAGTTGGTGACAGCTACAAGAGTCACCTTGGATCCATCTGGAGATGGAAATTAAATTTGAGGATGGTAAAGCTGCCTATCCCATGGACCTCCTATCCCTGAAGTTTTGCCTGCAGGAGAAATAAGTGGCATGTGTCCTATGGGGGTTACTGTGCTGGGGGTCTCTGTTAGACCAGCCTCATCTGCATTTGTGCTAACACGTCCCAGCCCATGTGTCTCTGTATCTGACCCCTTGCAATAGGAAATGTGCTTTTAAAGAAGTGTGCAAATCTTTTCCTTTCTCTTTGACCTGTGACTTTGGAGCATAAAAGTCTGGCCTTGGGTTTCTGTTTCTAGTTCCAAAGTTGGTGGCCAAAGTCTAGGCTGGAGGCTGGAGGTCCTAGGGCCTAGAAAGAAACCTGAACAGAAGGTTGGAAAAGCATGAGGCCATTGACTTCTCTCCCCATATCCACTACGTATGTTCCCCTGAAATGGCACCTTTTAACTCTTTTTTTAAGCTCATACGTGTACATGACTGTGGGAGTCATGATCACAAATGTTCTGGCATTTCCTTTCTTGAGTCCACACACCAGCTCCCGTGTTTCCTCCATCATCATCTCAGGCAATGATTTGCCATGGCTGATGGAGCATGAACAGAAGTGCTCATGGCTGGTGTCTGGTACTGCCGTTCCTTGTCACCTGCCAATGATATTTGGCAGCTCCTGTGGAAGTGCAGGCTCCATCCTCCTGAATTTCAAATGAAGAAACAATGAGCAGCAGCCCTCTCCAAGGAGTGATGGGCCTATCGTGTGAGCAAGAAAGAAACCTTACTTCTTTTAAGTCCGTAAGTTTTGGAAGCTAGTTGTTATGTTGTGTAACTTTGTATATGTTGGAAACCCAAGCACTGGAAGAAAACCCCTTGACTGAGACATACATTGTGTGACTGTAGGACAGTAAGAGGACTACTCAAGTGTGGTGCATTTTTATGTGTTTCCTCCAACCCACGGACCTACATTTGCATCATTTGGTTCCACCCCAAATGGAAGAATCTGGTTCAATGACATTTCAAGTCCGTGGGGCTGGGAGAGGATCATCTGGCCCTGCTAGTGGTGATGAACAGAGAGGAAGGGAGGCAGTTTATTGCTGACATTGTTTACAATAGCCAGCCCATGTGATAAAAAATATTTAACTTTATTGTTAAACTTGTTCAGTTATCTATAGTCAGTGCACCCCTATTTACTTTTTCTGGGACTGCACCTTCCCCATCCCACATCAGTAACTTGCTGGTTTGGCTTTGCCTCTGGGGACTAGTAGGTGAATTTGAGGAGTGCTGGAGAGCCAGAGCCTAGATTGGAGAACCATTCACCCGTTAACTCTGAAATGGCACCTGCTGCCTGAATGCTGTGTCTTCTACAAGGATGGCTCTGTTGCTTTCTTTGACTGGTGAGGACCTTCATGGTTCAAGACCAGGTCGCTATGTCATCTGTGCCAATCTTTTCATGATAGCTCCCAGGCAGATCAAATCACGACCTCCACTGTGATCCTAGGACATTATCATTCACACCATATTAGGAAGTAGCAGCTGTTGGTGTGTATACACCTTTGTTTTCCAGTAGATAATGAGCTCCTCAGGGCCAAGTACATGGCTCCTTTATCTTTGTGTGAGCACAATGCCTGTCACAAGGTAGGTGTTCCGTGCAGACTTGTGTTGATGTTGTTAGTCACCATGTGCTAGCCACTGGACAAGGCTCTGTGGATGCAAATACAAAGAGGCCCCTAGGTGTGGGAGGCACTTTGTGACCTACCTCTGTCTCCAGTTCAGGGAACTTTGCTCTCTTTCTTTCCTGTCTAGCAAAGAGGAAAGTCACCCTTTCATTTGGAAGCCACAGCATACATCAGAAATGCAGTCTTCTTTATGGTCCAAATCATCTATTTTCTTCAAGGTTGTTAAGGGCTCACTGGATAATGCTTACTAGCCAAGAATGCACTCTGAGTGAAGAGGGAAGAAGGTCATTGCATCTTTGCAGTAATTGTGTCTTTCCAGCCACTAGAATCCCCAAAGGCTGACTCCCCCACTTCGTCAGCATCTGCTTTGGTCCCAACTTGTGACTGCCACACAAAGTGATCCAGACATCTTAGAGGGCGGGACAGTTTTTATCTATACTGCCAGTCTTTTACAATATTTGGAGAGCAAGGGAAGGAGTCATCATATTATGTGATTTTAAGGTTATAACAACTAATATTTGCTACTTAGACGTGTCAGACAAGCCTTTTGCATACATTTTCTTGACTACCCTGCACACAACTCCATGTTGTGCAATATTACTGTTATTAGCCCCATTTTACAGATAAGGAAACTGTGATGCATGGAGACTACGCAATGTTCCTATCTACTAAGTGCTGGAGTCTGAACTGTATCTGACTTGTGTGTTTTTAAAGCCTACATCTACAGCCCTATATCATGCAACCAGTTTGAGAGTTGATGGAACACACTCATCTTGTCCCAAACCCACATTCAGTGGCACATGCTGGTTAGCTTGATGTCACCATGGTGAGAGTATTTACACCATAGAAATTGACCAGCACTACAAAGCAGGGTGGGTTTTTCATTCTGGAGCACATCACTAGATAGGTGTGGCTTCCTGGCTGGGAAGAAGAGGAGAAATGAAACGGAAGGGAAGAGGGAGGAGTTTCTGTTTCTCCTGAGGCTTTTGTTGCTCCACTTAGTAGAGAGACAAGCTTAGGATGCAGTCAGTTCAGAGAAAGAGCTGAAAAGGGAGTTGAGAAAGGATCTCTCTGAATGTCAGCCATGCTGACACCCTTTGGCTGCAGAACCTGAGATCCCTCCCTCATCCACATCAAGAGTCTACTATGTGCTGATCCCCACTCTTGGTACCTACTATGTGCCTTGCCCTATTCTTGGGAATTCACCTCAAGGGGCTGAAGTCTCAGACCAAAGTTCTACTCTCCCCCCTGGAGCTGTGAGACCTATAAGTCCATCTCTCCTGGGGCTCCAGGAGCAGCGTCTGGAAAAGAAAAAGCAGCAAGAGGAGATCTGGGGACCACCTGGATCAGGGGAAACTTCCTCCTCTCACGGTTTTCTTTTTTTATTATTATTATTTAATAAATGTGAATTTACAAAGTGCAACTTTTGTATTGTTGTGGCTTCCCCCCCCCCCAACCTCCCTCCCTCCCGCGGCCCTCCCCTCTCCCACTCCCTCTCCCATCCTGCCCTTCATCGAGTTTCATTTTCAATTACCTTCATATACAGAAGATCAACTTAGTATACACTAAGCAAGGATTTCAACAGGCTGCCCTCACACAACCGCACAAGGTATAGGGTATTGTTCTACTAGTAGTGTTGTCTTTAAGTTTCATAGTAAAACACATTAAGGACAGAGATCCTACGTGGGGAGCCTGTACCCAGTGACTCCCGTTGTTGATTTAACAATTGGCACTCTTATTTATGGCATCAGCAATCACCAGAGGCTCTTGCCATGAGCTGTCTAGGCTATGGAAGCCCCTTGAGTTCACCAACTCTGAACTTGTTTAGTCAAGGCTGTATCACAGTGGAGGTTCCTTCCTCCCTTAGGAGAAAGGCGCCTCTCTCCTTGATGGCCTATTCCTTCCGCTGGGGTCTTGTTCACCAGGATCTTTCATTTAGATTGTTTTTGCCACCATGTCGTGGCTTTCCATGCCTGCTCTCACAGGTTTTCATTTTGATTGGCCGGTTCAGGGGTGCTCAGAAGCACCTGTGGGGGTAGTGTTACTTAGTCATGCCTTAGTATCAGACTGCACTTCCTGTCACCAGCTTTCCAAACAAAACAGGGACAAGTAGGCAAGACTCCCAGTGTGGGAGGAGACCCAGCTTGAATCTGATGCTTTCCTAGTAAAGTGACAACCAGTGATCTGATTCCTGACAGGGAAGGTACAGTAGTGGTCATGGGGTTAGTCCCTAGAGCCAACCCACTGGTGTCCAAATCCAGGTTGTTTAGGCTAGGAGGCATTGGGTAAGTGGCTTCACCTCTCCTGCAATTGTCTAACCTATAAATTTGTGTTCTTCTTCCTCACACTTAAACGATTCCGTGTGTCATAGCTTTGCATTATTGAAACTCATTGAATCTAATAAGCTGGGTGCCTTTGCTATCACTATCTCCACTCTAGAAATCAAAAGACTGAGAAAAGGAGAGGTTGAGCCACTTGCCCAATTTCATATAGCTTGAAATAACAGAGCAAGAATTTAAACCCAGGCTATCTGGTTCCAGATTTCCATGTGATTACTCCTTTTTCTACTGACCATTTATCTTGAAAACAGAAGACATACTTTTATGTCCACCTCATAAAGTCATCGTGAAGATGAAAAGAATTACATATATACAATACTAAGAAAGGTATCTAGCCTTTCTGCCTCTTATCTCAGCAAGGACAGAAAGCCAGACAATTCCCTGGCCAGATTGATTTACTAATTAACAGATATTTATTGAGGGACTATCTTGTTCAAGGACTTGACATAGGCACTAAGGATACCAAGATGCATCAGACAGAAGCTGGCTTCTAGGAGCTCATAGTCCAGTGGGAAGACAGACAGGCAAGGAACCAAGAACAATAGAATGGTGTGCATGCAGCATGGACAGAAAACTGGGAACTGGGAGCAGAGAATGTTTGGGACCAGCTCCAGATGAAGGCATGGCTTGATGTGAGCTTCATGTAGTGGTAACCCTTGAGGTAGGCTCTGACGTTTAAGCAGAAGTCATAAAGGTATAGGGAGTGAATAGAAGCAATTAGAGGAAGGCGAAGAGCATGTGCAGGGGGAAAAGTCCAGTGGCTAAAGGATTATTGACACGTGTGTTAGAGAGGGTACATGGAGCCTGTTGTGAGCAGAGCAGAAAGTGTTTGCAGATGGGGCCTGGGAGGAGATGGAACAGTATTAGTGAGGGCATGAGCTGGTTAGATTGTCACTAGTAAGTGCCGAATTTGCCCAATTTACCAAATGGAGGACATTGAACTTAATTCTGACAGCAGCAAGAAGACCTATCTTCAAAAAGTTATGACACAACACAACAGTGTTGTAGGTGAGTCCTGTAGGTGGGTAAGATGCCAGGCTGGGTCCCAGTTGGCAGAATGGAGAAATAATCTAGGAATGTGTGTGTGTGTGTGTGTGTGTGTGTCTCAGACTACCCAGGATTACAAACACCACCCCCTGTCCTCACTCTCTCTGCTCTCTGGGGCTAAGCAGTGTTGACAGCATGGTGTGTAAACTTCCAGGTTGTTTTCTACACATTTATTTATGTACATGAGTATATATTCCAGTAAATGTAGACATGTACGTTAACATATATATGCAGGGAACAGACGTGTCCATGGTTCTAAGACTCAGAGGTCTTGCGGTGAGTGGAGCTGCAGGCACTTGTGAGAAGCCAGTTTGTTTCTTCCCCTAGAAGAGGACTGGGGTGTCTGTGGGTCCTGAGTTGGACTTGATCACTTACTAACATGCGTCACTGGGCCAGTTTCCTCAGTTATCCAGCCCTGATATGGTTGAACTCAAGGCTTCTGAGATGGACCACTCTTGTTTTTCTACTCAGCATCTGCACACCCTTCTAGGAACACCACGTCTGTTTTCTCTGAGGAAGCATTTCCTCCATGTCCAGATGCTTGAGAGAAGGTAGGTTCCATACTCAGCTCCAGAACATCAAAAATCCCCTGGTTCTAGTGGTTAACCCTGTAACATCCCCATGGATTTCTCCCTGTTGTCTCTCCTCAGGGTGGACAGGTTTTTTGTTACATCACATCTCATGCAAAAAGCAAATTTCCCTTCTATTCTTAGTGTGCTACAAGTTTATATTTTGGATACTGCATTTTCCAACATGATAGTCATATGGTGTTAGAGCCTGAGTGTTTGTGTCCTCCCAAAATTCATGTGTTAAAGCTGTAGTTTCCAGGGCGGCTATATTTAGATGTGGGAACCTCTATGGAAGTAATCAAGGCTACACAAGGTCGTGAGGGTGGGACTTTGATCCAATAGAGTTAATGTCTTTATAAGAAGCAGCACCAGAGATCTGGCTCCCTCATTCCCCATATGCACGCACAGAGAAGATGCTATGTGAGGACACAGTGAGAAGGCAGCTCTCTCTGCAAGTCAGGAGAAGAGCCCTCAGCAGAAACCAAGTGAGCCAGACCCTTGATCTTGGACTCTAGTCCCCACCCCATTGATATTATTTTGTTATGGGAAGCCTGAGCAGACCAGTACAGATGGTTTCTGGTCTTAATTCTTTTAATATGGTGGGAAGCTTTGTTTGGTTTCTGACAAACCAAGTTTCCATTCTTGCCATAAAGCTCACATGGTTATGATGTATGATCTTTTTCTTACAATGTCTGTGTCTTGTTTTCACAACAGGATAACATTGACCTCATAAGATGACTGAGCAAATGTTTGTTCCCTTCTGTTTTCTAAATGATTGTCTATGAAGGTAGTATTATTTTTTCTTAAATGTTGGTAGGATTCACCATGGCATTCTCTGGACCTGGGGTTTTCTTGAGGGGGTGTTCTATTCCCTCCCAGAGAATGGGGACTTTGTTCTTCACAGCAATAGCACTAGGGTGGGCTTGTTCTTGGTCTGCTGAGCCCCAGTTCCTACAGAGTAACACAAAGAGGGCAGGGTGTTGTATCACAGTACATGATGTTGTATCACATTACAGGAGATACACCAAGAGCTTAGGGAACCCAGTTCTTTTATAAGGGGCAGCAAGGACTCTTGTCCTTTGCTCCAAAGGGAGACATTATGTCTATCTTTCAAGACTGTCAATCTGCCTGTTGTTCTAGAAGATGCTATATCTTCCATGGCTGTTTGCTATACAAACATCCTTGAAAAAATGATCTGGAATAAAAACAATGAGTGCCTCTGCTTGAAAGACATTGAGACATGAGAGACCCATGCAGAATTGTCTTCCGATAAACAGTTAGAAGCATTAAGCCCTGGTCACAGCGTGGTGGAGTCACTTCATAACATCTTAAAGGAAAGGGAGCATACATTACTTTCCTCCTCATTTATGAAACTGCCTTGTGTGAAGTTGCTTGCTTTGTAAATTTGTTTCTGATATTGCCTGAATCTTCCAAAGTTTGTCTGTCAGTTTTTAAATGAACCAGCAGGGCTTTATTTCAGTTTTGTGGCTCCTCTTTCTTTTGAAGTGCTTGTTTGAACATTTATTTTATAATGATTAATCCTAGTAAGGACAGTAGTGGCTCAAGAGTTTTACAACTGAAAATCACTCCAAACGTGAAAATTTCAGCAACCTCTTACCATAGCTTGGAAATAAAATTCAAGTCATATAAAAATATAATTCTTAAAATTAGTAAGAGTAAACTTGTGCTTTTGCTACTGTCTGCAAAAAATGAAAGGGAATTATCTTTTAAGGCAAATATGTTGTTTACAATAAATTCAAAAATTGATATGCTTATGAGCAGAGGGACATCATGAGAAGACAGTAATATTTTTCAAACATTTAAAAACTTTAGAATAGCATATGTCTGGATTGAAAATTGAGAACTGAGTTGAAAGTGTAACACTTTTACTGACAAGAGTCAGGTTGTTCAGAACATAAGAATTTGAGCTTTGAGGTTTCACTGGGCTTCCTCTTACCTCGGGTCAACTCTAAGATACAATTGGGTTCTACTCTGTTTAGGCCACACAGTTCAGAGAAAACCTTAACATGCATTAACATAATTAGTTAGGAAGAGCAATTTTAAAAACCAAATCTGCAGTTTCAATGCCCCTCTTCCCTTCTGAAGTTCTACACCTTTTCTGTTATTACTTCCTTTCTGTGCAGAGAATTTCCTTCAGCCACTTTTACAAAAAGATCTGCAGGCAACAAATTCTCTTGGTTTTCTTTCCCCTGAGAATATCTGTATTTCCCTTTTAGTCCCCAAGTAGAGTCTCATAATTTGCAGTCGATAGTACTTTTCTTTCAATATTTGTAAAGTGTTGTTCTACCTTCTTCTGGACTATATTGCTTCCGGTGAGAAATCTTCTGTTACTCTGCATCTCCAATGTAAACAACACATCGTTTGTTTGTTTGGGGGAAAGTTTATGATATTTCTTCCTAGAATTTATCCTACTTGGTTTTCTCATCTCCTTGAATCTGTAGGTTGTGCATTTTACCCAGTTGAGGAAGATGTCAGTTGTTAGTTTACAGAATACTGTTTCAGCTCTACTCTCTCATCTCCCTCTAAGATCCTGATGATGCAAATATTAACTCTTTGGTTATGTCTCACAAGCTCTGTTGACTTTTTTCAATCTATTTTTCTGTTGTTGGGTAAATTCTACTGCTCTGTCCTCCAGTTCAGATTCTACGCTCTGTCATCTCCACTCTACCAGTGAACCCATCCAGCAGACCTTTTATTTAAGTGATTTTAAATTTCAGTTCTATAATTTTCATTTGGCTCATTTTTATAACATATTTCTTTAATTGTCTATTTTTCATTTATGTTAACAAAAATTATAATTGCTTGTCTTGTGTAGCATTTTT
Organism: Oryctolagus cuniculus; assembly: GCF_051225735.1. Lineage (NCBI taxonomy): Eukaryota > Metazoa > Chordata > Mammalia > Lagomorpha > Leporidae > Oryctolagus > Oryctolagus cuniculus. The sequence goes on along the minus strand of NC_142872.1, from coordinate 156,654,357 downwards.
GACGACTGCCCTTAAAAGTTTTGTCAGATCATTCCAATATCTGACTCACCCCAATGTTGGCATGTATTAAACATTTCTCTTATTTGCATTGTGATTTTACTGACTCACTGACAAATGAGTTCATTATTGCATACTAGACATTTGATATATTGACATTTGAATATTTTTTTATAATGAGTTCTGGATCCCATGTGGAGTCTTTGAAAAGTTCATGGAAATGTGTATTACCAAGAAACTATGCTTGGCTTTCACGTTTTTTGCACCAAAATAAGCTTATCTTTTAATTCTATTTTCCATGAATTTTTTGGTGTCTCCTCACATTTAGTCGTCTGTTTTTTCACGGGCAGTCCCCCTGTAGAGGTGCAGACCAAGGACCTGTTGGGTGAATATGTGTTTGGCTTCATACTGGGCCCCACCCAGCTGACTCAGTGCCTCCTTGCAGGTGACTAGGGTGGAAGTTCAGCTTCCCCTTGGCACCTTCCAGGTGAAGGTGGGGCACTGTCTGTGTCATGTGGTTGCCTCTAAGTTGGTTGTAAGCTTGGCCTTCTGCTGAAGCCTACTGCCAACAGGGAGAGAGGAAGGCGGAGGGCTGGTTCACACCACTCTGCTGCTACAGAACCAAGCCAGAAGCTCAGTACCAGGTCCTTGCTGACACCAGAGGTGAGGAGGAGGGAAGTAGAGTGCCAACCGGCTCTACCTCCTACCAGTTCCTTCTGCCTCCTGGAGGACAGGTGGAGAGAAAGACTCAGCTTCCCACTGGGTCTCACTTACATAGCAAGGAGATTCAGAGGGAGACAAGGAGTCCTGACTTGACTCTCTCAGCACTGCCTCATTTATGTAATGGGACTAATGATAGCTCCCTGGTTGTGATTATTTATCTATATGAGGATAGATAAAATTTATAAGGTGTATATTTTAAGGCCAATCGAACAATAAACATTTATGAAGTGGTAGTTGTAAAGATAACAGTTGGTCTGGAATATCAGTGAACTAATTAATTCAGCAATGAGCCCTGTGCCAGGAACTGGAATACAGAATGAATAAGAAGACAACCAGGATTATTATAATGTGTTAAAAATGAGACTCAAAATGAAGCAACCTGCAAAGAAAGCACAACAGGAATATTTTTAGAAACTGTCTTATTGGAGTTTGGCCTTGGAAAATCAGTTAGTTTTGCAGGTGGAAATGTAGGGACAGGAATGAATAAACACTATAGGCAGAAGAAATTTTAAAAGCAAATTCATAGAATTTCTACAGCCAATTTATATCACAGCTTCAAAATTCTCTGTCACACCATCCATCAAGAGTTGGAGTTACAGTCATTCTGCCCTAGAAACTGAGTTGTGTGACTGTTTGGAATGCAGTGGAATGCAATGGAATTCAGTGGTAGTAAAACTGAGCTGCTTCCAAGCCCAGGCCTTAGGAAGCCCAGTCCATTTCCTGTCTCTTGGAACCCACTTGGCATGCTGTGAAGAGCACGAGCAACCACAGAGAGAGGCCATGCAAAGCTGTTCCAACTGACAGCCCCAGGTGGGTTCTCAGAATCCAGCCACGTGAATGCGCCATCTTGGATGTGGATTCTCCAGTCCCGTTCAGCAGCCCTAGTGGATGCTGCATGAAATGGGATTGAGGCTTTCTGTCTGAGCCTGCCCAAACTGCAGATCCATAACCTAAACCATCAATTGGTGCTGACTAGGCCATTTTGAATTTTGTGCTGATTTCTTATAAAGTGAAAGTTAAAAAATTGGTAGAATACTTATGGACTAGTGAATACACTTTGAAAACAGCATAAGATGCGAATCAGAGAGTGGTGAAGGAGGCCCTAGAAATATTCCACGTGGGACTTTTTTCAGGTCAGAAGTATGGAGACTCAGAGCCATGAAGACCATGTACAAAGTAGCAATTTCATAGTCTCTGCTGTCAGAAACTCTTACCATACAATAGCTGCAAAAAAGGTTTTATGGTCCATAGTTATAGTCACAAATTTGCTAGCATTATATTAGCGTATATATATATAATGTGTATATATATATATATAGTCACTCCCAGATGCTTTGTTTCTGTGTGTCCTGAGGGACCCACCTGGAGATAATGTGTTCTATTTCCTCTTTGAGATTTCAGAACTCATCTCATCTTCACTGCCTTGGAGAATTTCCCAGAAGTGTGCATGTGCAACCTACAGAAATCTCTGTCCCTTGGCCTAACTGTTGCTTGGGAGAATCTGATTCTGAGACACCACGCACAGTCATGCAGAAGAGCTCAGAGGAAGAAAAGAGTTTATGATTTCCAAGAATCAAATGAATGCCAGCAACTGTTTGACTTCAAAACATCCACACCTGTCATGAAGACTTGTAAGGCACTGTCTGTTCATTGGCTGGTTTGTTCCATCCTAAACAATCCCTATAAATCCACATGCTCGTCTGGTTTCCTTATTTGGGTCAGGTGAGTTTTCCAAAATCTCTGCATATCAAACTTCTACTAGTTTCTTACCTGTTCTACAAAATTATGTCTGCATCCTCAGCAAAGGTCACTGTTGGTGGGCACAATGTGAAGTGAACAGGGAGGCAGTCACTTGTGGTTTCCATTCATTCAACAAACTGTCACTGAACACTGGGCCAGCTACAGAACACACAGCAGGAAACAAGACAGACAGGTTCCTGACCTACCAGAACTTTCAATTTAGGGGTGAAGCCAGGCAAAACTAGAGAAAAAATATATAGGCTAATTACAGGCTGTGACAGGAGGCCTGAAGAAAACTGTCAAGATGCTGATTGGAGAATAGTGCAGCAATTGGCATCTATTTTAGGCATGGTCATCAGGGAAGATAAATCTGAGAAGGTGAAGGTTGAGCATGAGAAGGAAAGAGAGCGTTCTCAGTAGTTTTAGCAGCATCTGTTCATGTGTTAGGTCAACTGCACAAACCTTATGAGGTCCTCCCAAAGACCCATTTAGATTAGTGCTTTTGGTAGGGGACTGATAAGCAATTTTTGAGAACCTTGTTTCCAGTTCTTTGTAAAGTGTGTTCATAGGTTGGATCCCTCTAGAAGCAAACCCTGACACAAAAATGCTCAAGGCCAGCGCCGTGGCTCACTTGGCTAATCCTCCGCCTGCGGCGCTGGCACCCCAAATTCTAATCCCGGTTGGGGCACTGGGTTGCTCCTCTTCCAGTCCAGCTCTCTGTTGTGGACCGGGAGGGCAGCGGAGGATGGCCCAAGTGCTTGGGTCCCTGTACCCGCATGGAGACCGGGAGGAAGTACCCAGCTCCTGACTTTAGATCAGCACGGTGCCAGCCATAGCGGCCTTTAGGGGAGTGAACCAACAGAAGGAAGACCTTTCTCTCTGTCTCTCTCTCATTGTCTAAAACTCTGTCTCTCTCTCACTGTCTAACTCTGCCTGGCCAAAAAAAAAAAAATGCTCAAGAAAGTGATTAATTGGGAAAAATGTTCAGGAAAAAAAAAAACAACAGCAGAGCTTTGGGGACATAAGAAGGGAAGAGAAGAAAGTGGAGCAAGGGTTCAGGATCAAGCAAAGTGTCACCGAGAGGAACTTGGGCTCAATCTAGCAGGGGAGCTTCGGAGAAAACATGAATCACACCCAAGCTGTCCCACTCAGAGGACAAGGAAGATAGAATATCCTTGTTCTCTTCAGCATTAGTCAAGATCTGCCTCTGGAGTGACAGAAATTCCCAGACACATATGATTTTTGTAGAAAAGAGGATAAGCAGTCTCCAGTAGCCTATAGGCACTCAGCTGACGGAGACCCAGCAGCTGCAGGATAGCAGGGAGCTAGTCACAGACCTCTGCTACGAGTGTTTCTTCCAACTGAGATTCCAGTGTTTACTGCAGTCATGACTGCTGTTAGGAAGCAATCGATACCTGGTTGAACCTCCAGGTATCATGTTCCTAACCTCAGCCAACATCTTGTCTGAATTAAAGTCATTATGAAAGCACCACGCATTCTCAGTACAAGCTAAGAAATTATCATCCTCATCAGAGTTGTAAATAGACCCACAGCAATTTGATTTATATGCATGCATCAGATTGTATATTTTGGGGTCCAGATCCAAGAAGAATCCAAATGAAACAGAGACTATATAAAATTCTCAAAACATCATCCATTCTAAAAATTATGCTTCTGGATAATTAAAAAACAATTTTCCACAGTTCATAACATTATGCTGTATACAGTGGGTCCTCACCCACCAGCTGATTGTGGCTTAGGAGGCTGGAAAGACAGGACCACAGTTATGGCACCAGCCTCCTCTCTGGTGAGAATTCTCAGTCATAATCTATTTTGCCTACTTCAGTATCTACCATTAAGTATTTTTGGAAGGTAAGATACCTAAATCCAGAACTACTATGAATCTAGAAAAAGAATAGGTAAATTATCTTCTACCAAAGTCATTCGTCATGGGAAATCTCAACCCAAGTATGGTTTTCACCCCAAACAAACATGGAATAAACCCAACGATAATAAGCAAACCAAGAAAATACAGTGCATTTTCCCTGTAAGAAAGGACTTGGGGAGATTATAGCAGGGCCATCCTTTCTCTTCTACAGGATGAGTCAAGGGGAAAAGTTGGAAGGAGTTGGTCAAAGGACAAGGGTTGGAGCTGTGTTATACGCAGAGGAACAGCAAAATGAACGCTGAGAGTCAGGTCAAGGTCATGAAGGTGGGGAGGGCAACGTGAGGAAGGAAAATCATCCCCTAAGACTGGGGAAGCGAATGCCTGTGGTGATGAGAAGGGGCACGAGGAGGCAGGCAGAGGCCAGCTGCCGGTGGTGCAAGTGGATTGAATCCTGAGGGTAAACTTGGCCAATAAAGAGTTCATCTTCAATAAATGTGCTGTGAGGAAACTCAATGTAATTGAGACTAAAGGAAATTTGTTTGCTTCTTTAGCATAAAAAACAGATAGAAAATTTGCCACTTAATGTGGATTACAAAAACCTGAGCCCTTTTCATGGGAAAGTCTCCAAAGCACAGCCTGAAAGTCATTTGTCACCATGCGGAGGAAGAACTGTCAGTAACTTATGACAGTGGGAATCCTCAAATCCAGAGGATGGCTGCCCCATGTGTCACGGAGGCTTCACTCCGACCTCAGGTGTGTGACAGGCAATCCGGCTTCCCAGTATGAAGCCAAGCCCTAGGAAATCCTTACCTGTAAAAGTGCACAAAGCAAGCACACTTTTAATTAATAATATCCACTAATGCCAAGTCATTAGTGATAAAAGAGTCACTGTGGGGGCCAGCACTGTGGTGCAGGAGGTTAATCCTCCACCTGCAGTGCCGGCATCCCATATGGGTGTTGGTTCTAGTCCCAGCTGCTCCTTTTCTGATCCAGTCCTCTGCTGATGGCCTGGGAAAGCAGTAGAAGATGGCCCAAGTCCTTGGGCACCTGCACCCATGTGGGAGACCCGGAGGAGGCTCCTGGCTCCTGGCTCCTGGCTCCTGGCTTCGGATTGGCCCAGCTCCAGCCGTTGCAGCTATCTGGGGAGTGAACCAGCATATGGAAGACCTTTCTCTCTGTCTTTCCCTCTCACTATCTATAACTCTACCTGTCAAATAAATTTTTAAAAAAAAGAGTCAATGTGTTTGGAAATCTGACTCCTTTGCACACTAAAAGTGACATATTTGGGTCCCTGCCTCCCAAATGAGAGGCTCAGATTGCATTCAGGGCTCCTGGCTTTGACCTGGTTTAGCCCTGGCTGTCCCTGGCATGTGTATTTCAAACATCTTACTGGGGGTGGAGGACAAAAATATACTTCATTTTTCATTCCATTTTCCTGTGATCACTTTTAGGTATTTAAAGTATTTGAAGTATTCTCACGTCATTAAGCTCCTACCATATGCCCCACTCTGTTCTACACACATGGGACTCATCATTGAGAAATCAAAATCACTCTCCTATGTTGAGATTATATTCTTTTTTTAAAGATTTATTTATTTATTTGAAAAAAGAGAATTACAGAGAGAGGGAGAGACATAGAGATCTTCCATCCACTGGTTCACCCTCCAAATGGCTGCAACTTCCAGGTCAAAGCCAGAAGCCTGAAACCCATCCAGGTCCCCCATGTGGGTGCAGCGGCCAAGGACTTGGGCCATCTTCTGTTGCTTTCCCAGGTGCATGATCAGGGAGCTGGATGGGAAGTAGAGCACCCATGATCCGAACTGACGCCCGTATGGGATGCCAGCATTGATCCGAACTGACGCCCATATGGGATGCCAGCACTGATCCAAACTGACGCCCGTATGGGATGCCAGCACTGATCCGAACTGACGGCCGTATGGGATGCCAGCATTGTAGGGTAGCAACTTGATCTGCTGCACCACAGCACCAGCCTCTAGCTTATATTCTTGAGGTTGACTTTTTTCTTCCTGATTCAGGGACAGGAGCTAGAGAGAGAATGACACAGATCTATACCCACCCTTTCATATTTTTATCTTTTGGATATTATTGTCTTGGATAAAATGGGCTTTAGAGCCTGTTAAACTATGCAGGATGTCTAAAAATACGAACAAAGTAGATTTTATTCTCAGCATCATTTTTAGCCTTCTAACTGGTTTCTAAACTTACACTTCAGATTTATCATAAAGTGTGAATAAATCCAGTCACAGCATTGGAAACGCAATTAGCAATATACTATCACAGCCTAACAAGAATATGTTACTGCACACCTCGGAAACCTTCCTCTACTCCCAGCCCCACAGGAGTCTTCTGGCCTCGGGCTGCTAGGAGCAAGAGTCTCAGGATAGCATCTCACTGTTGGCTGCATCTGGGATCTGGCAGTGTTGGGAAATTACCTTCCCGGCTAGATTCTGAGTGCCTTCAGAGAAGGTTCCTTTCCGAATGCTCACCTTCTACCTTCAAAACAGCTCAACAGAGACCTGGCGTTTTTCCCCTCTGAATTTACAAATCAGGAATCTGTAGAAAGAGCTGAAATTCATGGCAATGTTGATGATAACAGCAATGATATTAACAATACTTTGCTTCATTTCACTACCTTACACACTGCAATGCCTATGATTTCTTTAGTCTCATGGTAAACCAAGCTTGGTAGAAACCATTAGGAATCATTTCCCAGTGGTGTGTGGTAGGGTGATGATGGTGTGGATTTGGTTTATGGGATCAATGCCATTTTTTCAGATAAAATATTGAGTTCGAGGTGTCTTGATTGCTTTTAGTCTTTTTTCAAACTTAAATTCTTGTCCACTGTTGAATTTAGAGTAACCAACAAGGTAAAATATGACAATCTGAAATTCTATGACACAGAGATAAAAAACTGTGTGATAAATGGCCTTTGAGATAATTCTCCATAAACAGAGTTGTAAATGTGCACATGCATATAATTACTCTTTTATATATTTCCTCTGTATTTACTTTTTTTAAGATTTATTTATTTGAAAGGCAGAGTTACAGAGAAGCAGAGGCAGAGAGAGAGAGAGAGAATGGCTGCACTGGCCAGAGCTGGGCTAATCCAAAGTCAGGAGCCGGAGCTTCTTCCGGGTCTCACATGTGGGTAAAGAGCACCATAGCAGAGAGCTGGGTTAGAAGTGGAGCAGCTCTGACTCAAACTGCTGCACCTATGGCAGGCTAGCACTGCAGGCAGTGGCTTTACCCACTATGCCACAGCACCAGCCCCTGTATTTACTCTTTTCAGTTTACAATATATTACTGTTATTTTATATGCCGCAGTATTAATTTACACTTACTTGATGCATTATATTGGCAAACCATAATTTGTTGAATATTTACACTTGCAAATTTTACTATTATCTATGATATTGCAAAAAATATACTGATGTGGTTATATTATCACATTTGTGCAATTACCTACTGATTTGGAAATTTCTTGGAAGTGAAATTTCTAGGTAAAGTGCATGAGTTTGAAGGTATGTATGTATGTGTAATCAGCTATATTGGATGTACAGTAGTGGAGCATCATAACTAAGACAGAAACATTGTACAATTCTGTACTTCTGGATATTTACAAACATGCCCATCTCCCCACACCAAGCCTACACTGGATATTAATAAAAATGTATATTACCATTTCTTTGGCTTCCTTTCTTCCTTCCTTCCTGAATAATTCACTCCCAAATCCATTTGGCAATCCTAAATGAGGAAGGCAGCCCAGTGAGCATCAGGACTCAAATGAGAAAAAGATAATGTGACCTGTTAGCCCAGCAAGGTTGGGAGAACAGATAGTGGGGAGTAGGAGGGATGGGAAACAAGATTCTGGGGTAAAAAGGGTGAAGCTGCTTCCAATCAAACAGAGTTACAAATATAGAAAAAGGGGCTGCTAGGATGAGCCATGTGTTACTGAATTACAGACTGAGAGAGCCTAAAAGCCTTGTCCCCAAGTAGTAGTGAGCACACCCAGCACTCAGACCTTGGTTTCTAAATACCATTCTCCTTAAAGGGAGCCTGTGCTGCTCCTTAAAGAAATGGCTAATCCCAGAGCTGAGTCAGAGAAAATGTAAGATGAGTCTGGAACAACACGTTGTGCTAGAAAATGCCCAAAGTGTTCCAAGAATGATGGAATACATCAAAAGGACACAAGAGCCAGCCTGAAGGGGCTCCCACTGGCCAAATAGAAGACTGAGTATCAAAATAAATAAGGAGAATAATAATCGTTGGTATACCATTAGATAAGTTACATTCTAAACTTCAGCATTGATAAAAATACATAAATGAATAAGTAGGGAAAAATGAAAAGCTCTTCCTTTCCAAAGAAAGCCAACTAATAAATATGAAGAACTATGGAATTAGAAAGTTACCATTTGGTAACCATCATAGTTAAAATTCAGGCAGAAACTATGAACTGGTGATGTAGTATGGATGTAGAGGAGGTAAAATTGAACAAGAAAGATGATATATTCGGTTCTAAAGTGTTTCCCTACAAAAATACTCATTAATGAAAAGGGAAAAAGAGTAACCTCACATTGGTGAAGACCAGCACCTGTGATCAATGGATCAACAATGACATCTGGTCAGCGCCGCGGCTCACTAGGCTAATCCTCCACCTTGCGGCGCCGGCACACTGGGTTCTAGTCCTGGTCGGGGCGCCAGATTCTGTCCCAGTTGCCCCTCTTCCTGTCCAGCTCTCTGCTGTGGCCAGGGAGTGCAGTGGAGGATGGGTCAAGTCCTTGGGCCCTGCACCCGCATGGGAGACCAGGAGAAGCACCTGGCTCCTGCCTTCGGATCAGCGCGGTGCACTGGCCGCAGCGTGCCAGCCGTGGCGGCCATTGGATGGTGAACCAACGGAAAAAGGAAGACCTTTCTCTCTGTCTCTCTTTCTCACTGTTCACTCTGCCTGTCAAAAAAAAAATCACATCTACAATGGCACAAAAACATTGTATCCACTTTAGGGGATGCAGCAAGAGAATTCCAGGAACACTGCTGTGAACTCCCATCAAAAAGCCTGACTTCAATCTAATCATCAGGATAGATCAGGCAAATTCAAATCAAGGGGTCCGACGCTGTGGCATAGCAGGTAAAGGCCACCACCTATACTGCCAACATCCCATATGGGTGCCCGTTCGTGTGCCAGCTGCTCCACTTCTGATCCAACTGTCTGCTATGGCCCAGGAAAGCAGTAAAGGATGGCCCAAGTCCTTAGGTCCCTGTATCCCCATGGGAGACCCAAAAGAAGCTCCTGGCTCCTGGCTTCAGATCGGCGCAGCTGTGGCCATTATGGCCAACTGGGGAGTGAACCAGCGGATGGAAGACTCCCTCTCTCTCTCTCTCTCTCTCTCTCTCTCTTTGCCTCTCCTTCTTTCTGTGTGTAACTCTGACTTGCAAATACATAAATAAATCTTTAAAAATTCAAATCAAAGGACAGTCTACACATTAAATGGCCTATAGTATTCAAAAATTATTTCTGAAAAAATGTTTTCATCCAAGAAGAGTACATGAATCCTAAGAAAACTTTACAATGGACCTTGAACATGGCTGGTATCTACCTCCATCACGAGTAAGTATTATTTCTTATTGTCATAATCACTGCTATAAATTGAAGCAAAGGAATGTCATATTAAGGAGAAAAGTACATGTTGAAGCTATGAATGTCAAGGCAGGCCTGAGGAAGAACTCCACCTTGAAGGAGACAGGAAGAGACATGAGAGTTAAGGGTGACTGATTCTGACCTGACTCCTTTGTTACACAAGGTGTTATTGGGGCACTTGGCAAAAGTTGCCTGTATCTCTAGGAGGAAGGAATAAATTCTTTACTGTTATTGCTTAGTCAAAGGCATTGGTCTATAATTTTGAAATTATTTCAATTTAAAAAATGAATAACCAACTATTTCTTTGAAACATATTGAGGTCAACACTTTAGGGAAGACATGAGTTTTTGTGGATTTCTTAAGTCTTTCCCACTACACTAGTTCAAGCCAAAGGCTATTCTTGCTATTTTTCTGAAGCTCTATTTCAGCGTATCCTCTTTTTAGTATTTCCTCTGCCTTCAATGGCCCTTTGCCTTTCACCCTGGGATTTACCTGCATGGACTTCACCATGGCTAATGCCACCCATAGCCAGTGTAGACCACACTAACTCCCATCACAGAAGCTTGCCCTCCTTATCATTTTAACCTGAATGGGAGACTTTTCATTCAGCAGTTGTGTTGCTGTTCAGAGATTGAAACAAATGCCACTCCCAGGGAACATAAGCACATTTGAATGATTGCCTTGTGGAAGCAATCTGCCCAGCACTGGTGCAGCAATTGTCTGGTCTGATCCTCATAAACATATAACGGAGACACGTTATCCTTTCCACTTTATAAATGGAGGAACACTGTCATAGAGGAGTTAAAAATAACTTTCTGCTTGAGGATCAGGTCTGGTGGGGATCATATGAACCTAATAAAATCCACATTTTTTTCTCAATATCTTCAATTAAATTGGCTTATATTTGAGATCCAGCTAGGGAAATTTCCAAGAAATAACTTCAATCTTCAAAAAAGTATCTTTGTATAATTCAGTTGGCACAGAGTAATCCCAGCCCTGTAATTGATAAGAGGTACCATTGCATGAGGAACTACTATGACTATGTGTTAAGCATGATACTAAGAAGGTTGATGTTGCATCATTTGTAGAATGATGCTGTAAGCATCAACTGATCTGATCGATTTCTTTCTACTCTATTTCTTTTATGTAAGGGATTATTCTCACTTTCCTGATATTGAAACACCCATTTATTCCCACAATAAATTCTGCTTGGTCCTGGTGTATTCTTCTTTTGACACTGGCTAGATTCTATACCAACATGATTTCTTTAGAATTCTTGCTTTACATACACAGTTGAGCTTTCTCTTTTTTTGGTATATCATTGTATTAATATAATTTTGGCCTTTATATTAACTTATATAGTCTCACAAATACCCTAAAATATATACACTCTTCCATCATAGGTAAAGGAAGTGAGCTTGGAGAAGTGAAGTAATCTGTCCAGGGACCACACAGCTATGTGGTTGAGCTCTGAGCTCAGGCATATCTCTTGGACTTTGAGTAAACTCTGGGTCAATGCATTCTTCACTTTCCAGATATGGAAAGGACCCACACCCAGCAGTGCCATGCACTGTTTTGGGATCCTAAAGACCCTGCCTGCCTCTGCCTCTCAAGTTAGAGAAGTGGACGGGGAACCATGGTTTTCTCCTCTGTAAATTGTCAGTGCTAGTCTAGGCAATCACTAAGATTCTCTCTAGCTCTGTAGTCTTCTTTCCAGACTTGTTTTGTTAGTGCTAGTCACCCTGAATTCCCACTATAAGAATGTAAGCATAGCACTCATTAACTTTGTGTATATGTGTATAGGTATGGGTGGGGGGAGGTGGGAAGGATGGGAGAAAAAAAGGAAGAAAGATGAGAGAAGAAGAGAGCTTTAAAAAGGAATATCATTTTTCTAAAGGGCTTAATTGCTTTTTACAAAAACCTGCCATGTGTCCATTCTATTCCCAGCCTTTTCTATGCATTCAACTCGCCCCTGCAACATATTTCCAAGCACATGTCGAAGTTCCCCCTCAGGCACAAGTTTCTGTTGCTGACGATAATTGAGCTACCGCCTTCTGCTTGCTGGGACCCACTGGTACTGCCCAGCCACCTGACCTCACTGACCCACCATTCACTGCAAGGTGCCTATGTCACAGTCTTCTGCAAACTTTTGGAACATGCTACTGACATTGCCCAGGGGGGTTGTTATGGCACTTGACAAAGTATTTACCCTTGGCTTCTAGATACCCACTGAAGGAAAGTGAGTCTTTTGCCCTGAATGAATAGGAAGCCTCTGCAACCAGAGGAGGTGACTCGATACTGTTATCCTCTCTGTCCATTGTGGTCCTTTGTGTCTACACCATGATGTTGGAGTTAAACAAATGACCATTGTTGGCTTAATGTATTTCTTCCTCAGGATCTTAAGAGCAAAAGTAACATAAAACAGGACCTCTTGACTAATGGATAATATTAAGATATTGGTCCTCTTGGCTCCCAGGCAACAGGGAAGGGCTGGGAGCTGATGGAACCCCAGGTTGCTCATCTCCTTCTGGGGCAGCTTTATCAGGCTACCACAGGACTCAGTAACAGGAGGCTGAGAAAATGCTAGGAAGCTCTGACTTAAAGGACTGGCTTAATACAAGTCAAAGAATCAAGCATCTCAATAGGTCTGCACCTCAATGGGTCTGCTTCTCTTATAAAGTAGACATCTTATTGTTTGTTTTTTTGCTGTTGTTGTTGTTGCTTATCCTCCCAATATCTTCTGATTTTCTGCTCACAATGTCAATTTCTCACTCTGCGTATCCTGAAGAGGCTGTCAACCAGAGCATCATTGCTTTTGGGCCATTGGGCTGGCTTCTACTTCTGGCCAGTCTTAGTATTTCACCCACTTGGGAACAGTGATTGGCCTCAGGGATGCTCACAAGGCTCAGGCAGAGCCCTGGGATTTTTACTGAACCCTAGGAGAACAATGCTTTCTCTTTCAACTGAGGTGCCTGGAATGGAATGATCGGACTGGATCTCTGCAGCCATCTTCCCCCTGCATGCAGGAGTGGAACACAGCTGATAGGGGCCAAGAGGGAGAGATGGAAGGCGGGAAGTCTCCATGAGCCTCTGTTAGTGTGTAAAATACTCCTTTGTCAGTCTTTCCTTCAAGATCAGAAACCCTACCCCATTTACCTTTGCAATCCTAGCACTTAGCAGAGTGGTGCTCTCCTGTGCAGGAACCCAACACATAATTGAATTCCAGGCTTGAACTGCCTTTCAGCACTACCCATGCTCTCAGGAGAACGTGAATATTTTGTGGCAAATGTTCCCATACTGTTCCCTTCATGGACTCATTCATCTAAAAGGCAATGTGCTCTATCTGGAAAAGAATCAAGAACCAAGGTGTATGTTTCACAGCAACACAGAACTTTACCCAGGAGTCTCCATTTCACATACCAAATCAAGTGTTTCCATGTCTCCTTCATGTGGATACTGAGCTAGAAGTACTCTCAGCTCACTAGCACCTAGGTTAATTTAATATGCTTTCCCATAAGAGGAATGTCATCTTAAAATGGATTGACTTACTCTGATTAGCTAAGGCCTTCTGAGTCTGTCAGTCCTTGCTTTGATGTATGTCTTGAAATTGTCTTCTACCAATATATGCATTGATGATTAATTCACAGTGCATTAGGAGCTGTTGGCTTGTTCATGCTTGGTCAAATTTCTGGTATTATCTTTTTCTTCATTGCATTTTAAATAAACCACTGATTTATTGTTATTTTAAAAGCAGGACATATTCAGTCTTCCTGGTCAACATTTCTGGAAGTCTCCTCAGCACTCTTTCCCTTAGGTGGATGCAGGCAATCTCAGCCATGCCTTGGTGGGAGAGAATGTTTATTTGCAAAGCAGAATGATGGAACAAAGGCCATGCATCTCAAAGAATAATGGGATATGAGCAGTGTAGCATCGAATCTTGGCCATAGCACAATGATATATGAGTGATAGACACCCAAAGAGCCTTTCCTGTCATCTCTAAGACAGAAAAAACTCAAAGGAAAAAAATTTCTGCAGTTAGTGGAAATGTAGCCCCAATCATGTTAGCATTAAACACAAATGCTCTTCCACAGAGCAAAGCAGGAACGTTTGTGCACTGTGAGACAGCTGGAATCTTATGGGTAGAATTAACAAAGGTTGATCACATAGAATTTAAGAGTACAATGGCGTGGGCCGGCATTGTGGTACAGTGAGCTAAGCTGCTGCCCACAATTCAGGCATCCCATATCAGAGCACTGGTTTGAGTTCCAGCTGCTCCACTTTCAATCTAGCTCTCTACAAATGTGCCTGGGAAGGCAGAAGAGGGTGGCCCAAGTACTTGGGACCCTGCCACCCATGTGGGAGACCCAGATGGAGCCCTGGGCTCCTGGCTTTGGTTGGGCCAGCTCTGACCATTTCAGTCATTTGGTAAGTGAACCATCAGAGGGAAGCTTGATCTCTCTTTCTCCCTTCCTCTGTCACTCTTCCTTTCAAATAAATAAATCTTTTAAAAAAAAAAAAAGAGTATAATGATGGTTATCAGGGAGGGAGAGATGGGGAAAGGTTGATCGACAGGTTTTGAGTCGTGGTTATATGGGAATAGGAAGCCCTGCTGTGCTATTGCACAGTAGGGGGTGCTATACATAATGATAAGGTGCTACACATTTCTCTAAAAAAAAAGAAAGAAAGAAAAAATAATTTTGAATTCTTTACCATAAAGGAATGTTAAGTGTTTAAGGAGGTGAATATGTTGACCTGTTTGAACAGTACTCAGTGTATCCATGAATAGACATATCAGATAGCACCCCATAACAAATGCACGATTTTTTACATGTTGTTAAAAACAAATTGATCAGGAGCCTTGGAGCCCAGCAACGTGGCTCCTGTTAGGTTCTGCTGTGCAATGTTTCTGAAATCACAGAATCTCCTCTGTTTCTCAGTTTGCTCATGAGATGTTTAGAGGTCAGGAGATAGGAGCAATCAGATCCAGCCATCTCTAAATAATCTTCAATGACAGCTCATGACCACATGGATTAGAGTGCATTTTCCAAGTCTCTGGCTTTCCTGGGACCCTAAAGATGCAGCATTTCCTTGGTCTGACCACTTCCTCCTTCCCCACGGTGGTTATTTTACACTCCCTACACTCCTCCCAAGCCTCCTTTACTCCACCTCTTACCCTTTACCTCAGCAGATGGCCTTGCATCCATCACATCGCACAGCTAGAATCCATCAGGTGGAAATTCCCAACATCCAGATACCACTCTACACAACCAGCTGCAGCCAACCTGTGGTTGCCAACCTCCCTCCTGCCCAGGGGAGGCTTGGTCTCCTCTGGCCTCCTCTGATCCAAGCACAGATCCAGCTCCAAGCTCCACAGGTCTCTTGGGATGTTGATGGTCATCTCTCTTTCTCTCCCTCTTTTATCATCATCATTTTCATTGCCCCTTCCATCTCTATTTCAGCCTTAAAACATACTCAACTCTTCTCCGTCTCAGCACCTCGTCGACTTAGCTGATACCTGAGGTCCCTACCCCCGGACTTCTGCCTTGTCACTCCACAGACCCTGCTCCTGATCAAAGCTAACCCAGCTGGCACTTTTCATCACTCAACTCCCATATTCACTCTATGCTATCATACCATTAAATTTTCATTGTCCCGGAAATTTTTCTTCCTTAACTTTGGTGGCATTAGATGGATCTGTTTTCCCTCCCTTCCACAGAGTTTTCCATAATTCTTGCCCCAACCTGGGCAAGACGCTTATAATAGGGTTTTCCTGAGAAACAAAACCCATAGGGTGTGTGTGTGTGTGTGTGTGTGTGTGTGTGTGTAGCTCACCTGACTGTGGAAGCTAGCAAGTCTCGAGATCTGCAGGGTGAGTTGACAATCTGGAGACCCAAGATAGTCAGTGCTATAGTTCCAGGCCAAAGGAGACCCAACAGTCTTGACACCCAGAAAGAGCCAGTGTTTCAGCCTGAGATGAAAGGCAGGAAAAAATCAGTATCCCACTCAAAGGCAGCCAGGAAGGAGGAATTCCCTCTTACTCTGGGAAAGGCCATCCTTTTGCTCTGTTCAGGCTGTCAACGGACTGGATGAGGCTCACACTTATTAGCAAGGGAAACATGCTTTATAGTGTAACAACTTACACAGTAACCTCATCCAAAACCATGCTTCCAGGAACACAGAGTGGTGTTCGACCGAATATCTGGGCACTCCATGACCCAGTCAAGTTTGTACATCCTTTGAATTCATCTATCTCATTAACTTTATCACTCTAGATTATTTCTTTTTTAAGAAAGATCTATTTAGCTATTTATTTGGAGGACATAATGATAGAAAGAGGGAGAGACAGAAAGAGAGAGGTCTTCCCTCTACTGGTTTACTCCAAATGGCCACAGCACCTGGGGGTGGTCCAGGACAAAGCCAGGAACCCAGAAATCAAGAAGCCAAGTCTCCCCCATAGGTGGTAGGGGCCCAACCTGGGCCATCTTCTGCTGCTTTCCCAGGCACACTAGCAGGGAGCTGGAGCAGCCACAACTCAAACGAGTGCTCTGAGTTGGGATGCTGGCATCTCAAGTGTGGTTTGACTCAGTTTGTCATAATGCTGGCCCCCACTTACCCATGTCTTTTACCAGAATCTGAATGTCTTAAATATAGTGAATATTTTTACTCTACATCTCTCTATCTGGCTCTGCCTCAAGGTAAGCACCCAGGGCAGTCTCTACCCCAGTGTCAGGATGGGACGAGGCCTGCAGTTGTACACCTGCTCTGTGGAGGCAAGGTCAGTTCAAGGAGAAGGAGCAGCCGGCCATTTGACTCTTGGGTTCACACTCCATCTCTAATATATCTTCACTAGGGCTAACGGTAAGTACTTTTATCCCTATTTGACTTTGGTATCCATGTCACAATGGCATGGAAAGTCAGCACAGCTGGGTGTGACTGTATCCCCCTCGGATCCCATCAGAGTTCAGGTGGAATGCATTGCATCTATTCTGTAGTCGTGTATAAACCAATGCCATCTATTTTTAATTTTCAACATTTCCTAATACAAAGAAACCTTTTGAATATCAAAAAGTATCACAAACACCCACATGAGAATAATTATACTTTTGAATCTATTGGTAATTCAAATAGATAAAGGTTCTGAATTCAAAAGTGGTTTGGGATACATTTGCATTTCATTATATACAACAATATCTATATTCATTTGGAAGATGCTTATATCAACTCAGTGCCTAGTAAGCACTCCATAAATATTTGGTTATTTAACAAATAAATGAACATACGCATGATGTTTTAATTTATTAGGTCTGCTGCACAAATAAACTTGCAACTATCCGACAATAAATAACACAGCAGCTGACCCCTCCCCACTCCCAGCCAGAATCTTATGCATAACATAGGATGTGTCTGATCTCGTGCCTGGAAATTGGCATCTGCACGAGCTTGAGTGCTGCTGACTTTGTTGTTCATGACCATTGTATCATTATTCAGTATTCTCCAGAGAAACAGAATCAATCACACATGCTTGTGTGCGAGAATGTGTTTGTCTGCGGGAGTGTGCAGCAGTGTGTCACAGCAGGTAAAGCCACTGCCGGAGGTTCCGGCATCCTATATGGGTGCGGGTTCAAGTCCCAGTTGCTCCACTTCTGATCCAACTCCCTGCTAATGAGCCTGGGAAACCAGCAGAGGACGGCCCAAGTCCTTGGGCCCCTGCACCCATGTGGGAGACCTGGAAGATGCTCCTGGCTCCTGAATTCAGTCTGGCCCACCTCTGACCATTACAGTCATTTGGGGAGTGAAGCAGCAGATGGAAGATCTCTCTCTCTTTCTCTCTCTCTCTCTCTCTCAGCAAGGTCAGTTCAAGGGGAAGGAGCTGCAGGCTATTCGACTCCTGGGCCCACACCCCATTCTCTCTCTCTCTCTCTCTCTCTCTCTCTCTCTCCTTCTTTCCCTCTCTCTTTCTGTAACTCTGCCTTTCAAATAAATAAAATAGATATGAAAAGTGAGAGAGAGAGATTTATTTTAAGGAATTCTCTAACATGACTGTGGAGCTGCCAAGTCCAGATTCCGCGAGGCAGGCTGCCAGGCTGGAAGCTGAGGCTGGGGTGGTGCTGCCGTCCTCGGGCAGCATGGCTTCCTCTCTGGGAAACCTCAGTGTTTGCTCTGAAGGCCTTCAACGGGCTGGATGAAGCCGACCCACATTTTCTGAGGGGCATTTGCTTTATTGATAGTCGCCTGATTGTGGATGTTCACCTCATCTGCCATACACATACACAGATTTGAGTGATTGATTAAACTGAGCACAAGAGCCCCGCCAAGATGGGACAGGCAGCTAACCTTCACAGACATCTTCCTCCATACACTACACGTGATACATATGCTTAATGCACAATACGTGTGTCCATCGCTGTCATTAGGCAAAGACTATTCAACCCTGTGTCTGCTTTTCTTCCTTTATGCAATGAGAGCTTCCTAAATGAAGGGCCATGAAGGAAGTAATAAGCTACTTAAGCTACTTGCAGTATTTCAGAAAGATTGGCAAAGATATCCTACATTTTCTGATTAAAATAACCTTTTCCACTTGAAATTATATCTGCTCCACTTAGCAAGTTATTTTACCCAAAAACCAAAAACAAAGTCTAATTTAATAAATACACTGTATTGGAAGACCTGTTAAAACATGCAGTTCACTGTGGGAAAATATTTATAGGTGTCTTTGGTGGGGAAAATATTGGCCTTAAGCCAACACATAATGAATTCAAAAAGCTTTCTGCTTTGGGTAGTACAGTGTCAATGCCTTGGGTGGAACTCAAAATTTAAACTCATTAAGCAGTTCCATCTGTCAGTCTTGTCTGCAGGAGGGAACCCATGGATTTCCCAGACAGCATGTGAGATAAGCTACCCCTATCCAACAAAGGTTCACCTGGAGTAGGGCTCCTTGCCTCCTTATGTCCAACGTTCTGCTTCCCACCCTCCTGATCCTTACGCTCCCCACTTCTCAGACCCAGTGCTCACTCTCACTTTACCCCCACCCCCACCCCCACCCCCACTTCTCCACTCAATGCCATTGTGTTCTCTTTATAAGACTTTCCCAACCTCATCCCTGAATCCAGGTAAGCCACTCTCAGTCTCCTTTCCTAGGTCTGTGTTACCTGCAAACTGAGCCCCGCAACCTGGAGCAATGGTTTTATGAGTTGGTCTCTGTTGCTCCTTGCCCAGGGGCAAAGAGCTGTCTTTGTGGAAGCACTTGTATTACATGCCGACGCCTGCAATAGAGGGTCTGCCTCATAGCCTGGGGTTGGTGTCCTTTTTTGTTCCCTGCGGCCGTAACATCCCGTCCATCACTAGCAGCCACATCAGCTTCACACTGGGCAACTGTTTTGGCTAGTTCACTGACATGCTCATTGTTGTAGCCCCAAAAAATGAATTCCAAGGGTGGTGCCCATCAATATGTAAGCCAAGCCACCTCAATTCTCAAACTTAATGAAAATACATCCTTTTGTTTATGAGAGATGTGATAACAGACAGCAAATTAGTGTGTGTGTCACTAATGTATATAATTTTATACAACTGAATATGACATATAAAGATGATATATGTCTTAGTGCATTTTCCACTGCTCTAACAACATGCCTGATGATGAGTACTCCATAAAGACAAGAGTTGTATGTAGCTCACCATTCTGGGGGTCCAAGAGCATGGCACCTGCTACTGCTCGGCTTCTGGTGAGCCATTCAAATCATGGTGGGAAAGCAGAGTGGGGAAGCAGGAGTGTGAGGATGAGCACTTGAAGCAAAGAGCCCAAGGGGAGGAGCCCAGCTCAATTCATGACCACCACGTCTCACAGAAGCCAAGCCAGGCCCAAGAGGATGAGAACTCACTCCCATAAGAAAAGCATTAGCCCCTCTCAAAGTCGCCAACACCACTCAACACTGTTGCACTGGGGCCAAGCCTCAATGTAGGTTTTGGTGAGGATGCATTTTATTCAAACCACATAGCGCTATGTATGTTGCATGCTATGTAACACATGTCTAAACATACTATATGTAAAATAATAATTCTGAGCAAGCACAAAGAAACAGACTCAATTGCTTTCATCCAATTAATTCTTTTTTTTAAGGTTCCCATGCAATTACAACATCCATCCAAAGGCTCAGTCTTTTTTTTTAAAGATTGATTTATTTATTTGAAAGTCAGAGTTACACAGAGAAAGAAGGAGAGGCAAAGAGAGAGAGAAGTCTTCCATCCACTGGTTCACTCCCCAGTTGGCTGCATTGACCAGAGCTGCGCCATTCCAAAGCCAGGAGTCAGGAGCTTCTTCCAGGTCTCCCACACGAGTGCAGGGGCCCAAGGACTTGGGCCATCTTCTACTGCCTTCCCAGGCCACAGCAGAGAGCTGGATCAGAAGTGGAGCAGCCAGGACTTGAACCAGTGCCCATATGGGATGCCAGTACTGCTGATGGTGTCTTTACCCACTACACCACAGCGCCGCCCCTTGAATTAAGTCTTTATTATCACTCAATAAGGCCATTATTACCAGTTCTTTCTATTTTGTAGAAGAAGCATTGATTCCTGGAGCATTCTGGGAGTTACTACACAACATGGTTGCACACACATGCTTGTGTATATTGTGTCCTGATGCCTGGCTTTGTTTCCTGATGGACACCATTGGCCTTTGCTATGCCACCTTACCCAATCAGACAAGCAGGTAACTGATGGCACACTGCTCAGGTTTGGATTCAATCCCCACCACTGATGAGCTGGGCAACTTTCCAGGCAGGATTCTCTTGGTCTATGGAATGGAAATAATAAGAGAACCTTCCTCCAAGAGTGGTTGTGAAACAGAGATGCAATAAGGCCGGCACCTGCCTGGTTATACATTTAAACATAACCCCAAGGCAATAAACCTCCCAAGAGGTCACCAGAATCCACATCACCAAATCCGTTTTAGGTGGCAAATTTCTGGGAGTGGCTGAGGAAAATATTGATTAGCTATTGAAATGGGATAGAACACGGAATGGCCAGGGCATTTGTTCTGCTCGTGAGGGAGGACAGAGCCCGGCACAAGGGGTAAGGAATCCATTAAAAACAATGGGAATATGAGTAAGTACAGGGTGGGCAAGCAGCTGGGAAGAGGGCAGGAAGGCAGAGGGAAAGGCCAGCTGGCATCCATGATGGATCAGAAGGAGACAGGATAGGGTTACGGATACGGGCCCTATTCTCACGTCTGATGCAGTAAAATGAGTGGAACTAGAGAACATCATGTTAAGCAAAATAAGCCAGACACAGAAAGGCAAATACTGTATGTTCTCCATCCCATGCAGATGGTAAAAATATTGAATCTGAACACAGAACAATGGTTACTAGAGGAAGCTTGGATGACTGGTACCAAACCAGAGGTATGTAGAAGTAGTAAGTTCCTGCTATTACACAGCACAGGAGGTGAGTATAGTTCATGATAATCTATTACACATTTTACAAGCAAGCAGAAGAGATGCACTCCAAGGCTCCAATCACAGAGTAATGTCAAAGAGGAAGAAATATTGATTACACTGATTTGATCAGTATACATCACACACATGTATTTAAATGTAACACTGTAGTCTATAAATATGTACAATTAGTATTGATTTTAAATGTTGTTACCAGGGGACTCCAATTCAGTCCCATCAAGGAGGCATGTACCAATGCCATCTCACTAGTCCAAGTGATCAATTTCTGTTCACAATTGATCATAATGATAGGACTAAGAATCAAAGGGATCACAGAAACAAGACTAGCCTCTGAAAATACTCACCGATAGAACAAAAAAAGGAGAGAACGATCCAACATGGGAAGCGAGATACACAGCAGACTCATAGAATGGCAGATGTCCTAAACAGCACTCTGGCCTCAGAATCAGCCCTTAAGGCATTCAGATCTGGCTGAAGAGCCCATGAGAGTATTTCAAGCATGGAAAGCCAAGGCACTCTGGCAAAAAAAAAAAAAAAAAAATGACCTAAATGAAAGATCTCCACGAGTGAGATCCCAGTGGAAAGAACAGGTCATCAAAGAAGGAGGTATCTTTCTCTGAAGGGAGGAGAGAACTTCCACTTTGACTATGACCTTGTCTAAATATGATCAGAGTCGGTGAACTCAAAAGGCTTCCATAGCCTTGGCAACTCATGACTGGAGCCTAGGGAGATTACTGATGCCATAAACAAGAGTGTCAAATTGTTAAGTCAACAACAGGAGTCACTGTGCACTTACTCCTCATGTAGGATCTCAGTCCTTAGTGTGCTGTACATTGTGATTTAATGCTATAACTAGTACTCAAACAGTATTTTTCACTTTGTGTTTCTATGTGGGTGCAAACTGTTGAAATCTTTACTTAATATATACTAAACTGATCTTCTGTATATAAGAGAAATGAAAATGAATCTCGATGTGAATGGAAGGGGAGAAGGAGCGAGAAAGGGGAGGGTTGTGGGTGTGAGGGAAGTTATGGGGGGGGAAGCCATTGTAATCCATAAGCTGTACTTTGGAAATTTATATTCATTAAATAAAAGTTTAAAAAAATTTTAAATGTTGTAATTAAAGACAGTGTCAGAGAAAATGGATGGATAAGAGTGATGGGTTCTGCATTGCACAACAGAGGTGAGAGTGGGTGTACTGACAGTGTGTTCTCTAGTGCTAGCTGCTATCGTGGTGCTGGGTATGGTGAGAAGTAAATGAGACACTACTTACCTGACACAAAATCAGTTCTCAAAAACTGTCTGCTATTAGTACTACCAAGCCAGTCCTGAGACCTCAAAAGCCCACTCTGAGTCTTGTGCTGGCTGTCTTCATTTCTCACCTCTCTGTCGCTGCATTGCAGATGATTTGACTATAACCAATCTCAGATGCAATGGGAGCTGCAAATGGTCAAAATGCTGTCATGCTGGTCTAGTATGGATCGTTAGGTAAAATGGTCTAATTCAAGTTAACATCTTTTGGTTAAGAGAAAGCTGCTCCACTCAGGTATCTTGATACATGAAGGAAATTAGCCTGAAGAAGCTAACATTCTGGACAGATTGGAGCTGAGATTTTGCACAGCAGTAGAGCCAGATCCCTTATCAAATTATGCCTGACATGGAAAGACATTGTGGCAAAAAAAAAAATTACCTAAATGAAATATCTCTGTGAGTGAGATCCCAGCGGAAAGAACAGGCCATCAAAGAAGGAGGTACTTTTCTCTGAAGGGAGGAGAGAACTTCCACTTTGATTACGACTTTTTCTAAATAAGATCGGAATTGGTGAACTCAAGAGGCTTCCATAGCCTTGGCAGCTCGTGACAAGAGCCTTGGGTGATTACTGATGCCATAATTAAGAGTGTCAACTGACACTCTTATGATTTATGATTATGATCAGACAGCCCCACCAGTGGAGGGAGCCACACAGAGGCTAAAAGCCTCGTAGTAACGAATGAAGTCCACATCTGCAACCCCCAAACCAGGACCATGGACACAGCACAAGCAAAAGACCCAAGGACTATGTCAGCTGCTGGGTATTTCACATCTTCCTCCAAAGGTGACTCTCCTTTTGCCACAACTAATTGAGAAATCCATTGGCACTCGATGAAAGCAATCCCTGCTGCATTTTAATTCAATTCTTTCCAAACGAGATGCTAAAATAAAAGCACACGGGAACCAGGAAGTAAATATACTATTTTTGGGAGATCTAATAAGTGCCGTGAGTTTCTGTAAGCAACTTTCTGGGTTATCTCATTTAACTACTGTGTCCCCATGGTTGGTATAACTATATTCATTAGGTTCCCAGGGAAACTGAGGCACTTTAGATCTAGGTCGTTTGCCCAGCTAGTAGGTGAATGAAACCCAGGTGTGGATTGCTGAGCGACATCAGGTGGCTGCCTCTAAAAATATTACTATGGCCAATGTTGCTGGGGTGTTGCCCAAGGCACTGAGCTCAGCACCATCAGGCAGGATGATATCCCAGGAGATAATAAGAGAGAAAATGTCAATGACACAATGGAGGGCCATGAGCCCATGAGCCCATGGATGCTCAGGTGAATTCACAAGGCAATCACAAAAGCCTCCTGAGCACAGAGGTAACTTGGGAACAGGTTGGGAACCAGATGGCTTGAAATGACCCCCCCAAGGACAGCCATAATCTCAGATTCGGTAATTACAATGCTCCTCAAAGGGGCATCCAGAGGACAAGTCATGGAAGCACCAATGACTCGTGGCTGAAAAGACGTTGGTAAACTTTTGTCTGGCCCCCGGAGACCACCAGGCTTGGCACTGGAGCAGGAGCCTTCAGTGGGAGAGAGGCAGAAAAGGCACCTGGCACTGAGCCTCTTTTTATCTCCTGTGAGCTAGCAGCCTGTGTTTGAAAACTGTTCTGAAAACCAGCTACAGAGCCACATCCCACCCTCCGGCCCATAATTTATGATTCAGGAACCAACAAGAATACCTGGTCTTCTCGTCACCTGTCTGTCCCCAGAGATGGATCCTGAGCTGGCATAGTTCTCGTATAATTTTCAAAGATGCTGTCAAGTTTAAATTCAGCCATGGGCGGCTGTTGCTGGGAAGGAATAACATCAACAACCCTAGGAGATTTGGGGCCCTTGACTGCTGGGGAATATCTGTGGGGAGCAACTCGGGCTAGACTAAAGTTACTGGAATTAGGACTTATTCTATGCATCTGCTCTCCCACAATATGGCGCTGGGAGAGGAGTAAACAGCTTCTACACAGCTGCCTCCAGTTCGACCAGTAACCTGCAGGAGCTGATCCTGCTCCTGATTGGAGGAGAGCAGCGTACTCGGCGTGTGGACAGCAGAGTTGGGATTGGTGGAAGAGGACTATAAAGGAGGAGAGAGACAACATGCACCAGGAACATCTAAAGGGAACATCCGGATAACATCTGAGCAGCCCCCGAGAGAGCCGGCCGGTGGTGTGCCGCTCCCCCGCGGAAGTGGGGAAAGTGGCAGGGGGGCCTGCCCCTCCACGGAGGTGGAGGGACGGCAGCCAACCCGGGAAGAACCAGCAGCAAACCCGGGAAGGGCAGAGCAGACGAAAGAACAGCGCAGGGTCCTGTGTCGTTCCTCCACGAAGAGGGGGAGCGACAATATCCAAGCTTCTTTTCAGGACTGAAAGAAAAACTCCATGTCTGAGGATGCAGAGAGGAAGGGGATGGTGAGTAGCGAGAAGAGACAAAGTTGGGGCTAGAAAATGCCTGAGGTTTATATTTAAACATATAAACAGATATTGGAATTTTAAGAATGGGTTTTCTTGACTTTGGTAGGCAGTGATTTTCCTGAGAGACATATGATATGAGTCAAATGCTGGCTTCCCGGTCACGTTGTCTCGCCTGGTGCCTTGGCGTTTTACCCATCAGTGAGGCTCCAGCAGTCACAATGGGACAAACCCTCAAGTGGATCCTCCCTTCATTGAAATCCTCCTTGTGGGGAACTGGTGGGCAGAAGTGACTGGGGCCTGGAACCTTCCCTGGTTTGTGACCACACTGAGCTCCCTGAGTTAAACACCAAAAGTCCCAAACCATCCATTTCACCCTGGTTCATTGTGACCAAAAAGGGAATTGGCTTGGTGACAGTCAGCAAGAACTGTGTTTTGGGAGGGGATCTTGATATGTACATTTTTTTCATGGTCCACCCAGAAGTACAGACTGGTGTGCCCCTGGATGCCCCTGTGGGATGCTACCTGGTCCCTCACAGAGGTTGATGCGTTTTCTCTGAGGCAGAAAGGGAAGTCCAGCCTCTGGAGCCTCTTGAAGTGGCCTTGACCTCTCAAATGTCTCCACAATAGCCACGGCAGGGAAGAGTCTCGGGTGAACCAAGGGCTGCTGGTGGGCAGCATGGGATGCGATCAGCAGGTGCTTCCTAGTTCTCCCCTTTCCAGGGGGATGTGATTTGGGCATCACCTCTCTGAGTTTCAGATTCTTCATCCATAAGATGGCAATGAAAACACTCACCTCCCAGGGTGGATTTAAACATAAATGAGGTGGGCATTTGGCACAGTGGTTAAGACACTGCTTTGGGACATCTGCATCCCATACTGGAGTCCTTGGGTTCAAGTCTTGACTCTGCTTTTGCTTCCAATTTCCTTTTACTGTGCACCCTAGGAGGCAGAAAGTGTGTGGCTCACTGTCACCTAAGTGGAAGATCTGGATTGAGTTCCTGGCTCCTGGCTTTGGCTTGGCTCAGCCCCAGCTATTGCAAGCATGTGGGCAATGAATCAGAAGACAGACGATCTCTATCTATCTCTGTCTCTCTCTCTCTACCTTTCAAATACATCAAAAGAAATACATGGAAATGTTTTTAAATAAAGGTAAATGAGACAATGACCTGCAAAAACCATTACTTTAACAATTAATTTAATTTCTACTCCATTATTTGGAGATACAGTTCAGAAACTAGGGTAGTAGTCATTTTGTTGGTTGTGCTTTGCTATGCATCTTAGTATCTGATCGTATTCCACTGGTTCTCTGGATAATGTAAAAATACAATTAATGGGCCGGCGCCATGGCTTAAAAGGCTAATCCTTCGCCTAGTGGTGCTGGCACACCGGGTTCTAGTCCCAGTCGGGGCGCTGGATTCTGTCCTGGTTGCCCCTCTTCCAGGCCAGCTCTCTGCTGTGGCCTGGGAGTGCAGTGGAGGATGGCCCAAGTCCTTGGGCCCTGCACCCCATGGGAGACCAGGAGAAGTACCTGGCTCCTGCCATCAGATCAGCGCGGTGCGCCGGCCACAGTGTGCTGGCCATGGCAGCCATTGGAGGGTGAACCAACGGCAAAGGAAGACCTTTCTCTCTGTCTCTCTCTCTCTCACTGTCCACTCTGCCTGTCAAAAAAAAAATACAATTAATGAGTGTGAAAATTATACCAGCTCAACAAATACACATTATGTGATAATTCTATGCATGACACTGGCTTTAGGTATTAGGAGTAATTTTCAAATTTTGGTGTAAAGGAGAATTTTTCAGAGGCAATACAGATTCCAAGGCCGCAGCCACTTGTGATTCAAGTTCAGTAGGTCTGGGGTGATGTTCAAAATCTGCTTTATTTTGAAGTGATTGTGATAAGGACACAACATGAAGTCTAGCCTCTTCACAAATTTTTGTTAGCACCTAACAGGAGATTGACCCTCTTAACACATTTTTGTTTACAGATAAATAAAGAAAATGGGGTATATATAAAAAATGAAATATTATTCAGTATTTTTAAAAGAACAGAAATTCTGCAATATTCAACAACAGGGATGAACCTTGAAGACATTAGACTCAATGTGATACGCCAATTACAGGGAGCAAATACTACATGTTTCCACTTTTATGGGGTCCTCAAAATAGTCACATTCATTGAATCAAAAGTGGACTGGTGGTTGCCAGTGGGGAGTGGAGAAGAAGGAGGAAATACAAGTTATTAATCA
This sequence comes from Oryctolagus cuniculus, assembly GCF_051225735.1. NCBI lineage: Eukaryota > Metazoa > Chordata > Mammalia > Lagomorpha > Leporidae > Oryctolagus > Oryctolagus cuniculus. The sequence goes on along the minus strand of NC_142872.1, from coordinate 156,626,933 downwards.
AAGGACATAAACTCTCAGCCAAGTGATAAAAAGCTCACATTTTTAATAAGTACCTTTGTCTCAGTATTTTTAACCTTTTTCTTTCCAACTTTTTAAAAGATTACATGATGACCAGTGTACAACTAAAATAAAAGTTTCACAAAACAGGGATTACCCAATGATCTCCCTTAGGGCTTGCAATGCATAGTCATATGAGTACTTTCTATTCCACGCTCTGGGGGATTTTTTTTTTTTATCTATTTCATTGTTTTCATGCCAGCTAAGACTTACTAAATTGATTTTGTGTCAACTATGTTATGAAGAACATTGATTCTGATACAGATGATCTGAGACCCATCATTAGGTAGGAAGTTAGAAATTAGCCTATGTGAGTGCAAGAGGGGCCTGAGGAAACCCACATCTGCAGGAGCCCAACATCCGCACTTCAAAGTCCTGCCCAGACCCTGATAACCTTCCAGGTGGTCCCAGCCCTTCCGCCAAGGGAAAGCTCTCTCCTCACAACCAAATGGGTTACATGGCCTGCTAACAGGGAGCAGTAAAACCTCTATATTCTCATGCAAGGCAGGCAGCTTAGGGAAACCCCTTGGCCTGGTGCCAGCAAGACTCCCCCTGTCTGATAACACCAGTGGTAAAACTGGGAAGGAATTTTTTAATTTACACTCAGCAAACCTTTTGTCTTGGAGGAGAAGGAGGAGGAAGAGAGACAGCTAGAATGAACTGGACCCTTCCCTGTAAGCTCTGAGCCTAAACAAAGACTGCACTCAGCTCTCTCAACTCTCTGCTAACCTGCCAGGTGTGTTTTCTCCATTTAACCATGTAACCTTGCTTTCCCCCAGTCTGGGTGACTGGGTGCTCTCTCTCTCTGTCCCTTCCATTCTGACAAATGCCCTGTCGCCAATAAAACCTTGCTACTTTGCTCTCCGTCTCATGCCTGAATTCATTCTTGCACAAAGACAAGAACGCCATGACTTCTTTCCAGTGACACTGAGTATTTTAAGGAACAATGAGCTCTGGATTTAAAAAATAAAATTGATTTATTTAATAATAAAACATAGCCATTGCTTTCCAGGAGCTCATGGCCTGGAGGTGGAGACTCACATGGACCATTAAAGAGCCGGTCTGTATTGTTCTGCTCAGGCTTCTATAACAAAGGACCACTGTCTGGGTGGCTTACACACCAGTTTTCTCACAGCGTTGGAGGCCAGAATTCCAAGGTCAAGGTGTCAGCAAGGTCATTCCTTTTAGACATAGACAGTGAAAGGACAAGTTGCATTGAAGAGAACTGGGAGAAAAGGGAGGAATGGGTGTTGGGATGCCTGGCGACGGAGTCACAAACACAACAGGAGACCCAGCCGCAAGGGGCCTCCCATGCCACTCAGTGATGCTGTCGTCTGAGACGTGGTCCTCTGAGTTGGTTCCAGGAGTGACTCTTGTCACAGAATCATTAAGACCCAGGATATTAGGTCTGAAGGGGACGTGGAGGACCACCAGTTCAGACTCACTGTTACAAATGAGAAACATGTGGTTCAGCAATACAAGCAATCTGAACAAAGTCACACAAAGAGTAATGGCAGAGAACTTAACACCAGTACCTGAAGGGGTAAATCCTCAGTGCTGTCTACAACATCCTATGTGGTCCGTAGGACGCTGAAAGTACGAAGATTTATAAACCCCAGAGATTCTAAACGGGAAAAGCCCCTTCTCCATCATTCTTTCAATCCCAATAACATTATATTAGATCATAAAGGGGGCCAGGAAAAGTAGTTCCCTCCAGTGATTTATGATTCAAGAACTGAGACCACCTACCGTGATCTGGCCTGAGGCAAATTCCACATCAATTTTGAAAATAACACTCTGAGTGCAGCCTGCCTGCTGGCCATATGCCTGCCTGCATCCCTGGCCCCTGCATCAGGACCCAGTAGCCTCAACAGCCCTGTATTCACTCGATTTTGCTCTTCATAAGAAAAAAGAGGTACAAACCAAATGGGGAGCAGGGTAAAATTTATTTTTGGTACTTGTCTCTGGAAGGAAATTAATCACAGCTCATGTTGCCAGGATAGAGGGGTGATGGCTGGGATCTTTCCTGGGAAACTAAGGGCAGCTGTTGATCCTGGATCAAGTTCTCTAGCAGGGAGCCTAGAGAACCAGCCAACGTCCTCTCTTCGGGTGGGACCTCAGCTAACAGACGGGGTGAAGCTCACGAATCTGGGTTACCAGAAAGTTGCACCCAGACCAAACTTCAGAAGACATCCCCCGGGGCCAGTGCTGTGGTATAGCCCCCGCAGCGCCAGCATCCTATACAGGCACCTGTTGGAGTCCCAGCTGCTCCACTTCATCCAGCTCCATGCTAATTGCCTGGAAAAGCAGTGGAAGATGGCCCACATGCTTGGGCCCCTGCACCCATGTGGGAGACGCAGAAGAAACTCCTGGCTCCTGGCTCCTGGCTCCTGGCTCCTGGCTCCTGGCTCCTGGCTCCTGGCTCCAGATCAGCCCAGCTCCACTGTTGCAGCCATTTGGGGAGTGAACCAGTGGATGGAAGACTCTCTCTCTGTCTGCAACTCTGCCTCTCAAATAAATAAATAAATCTTTAAGAAATATATAGAAGACACCCCTCCTTTAAGATGCAGGGAATCTGAGGCAGAGTGGAGAAAAGATCAGTTAGGAAACTTGAAAGTACCACATTGCTCAAGTCTCAAGTTCATTGCTTTTTTTTTTTTTTTCCACAATAGTCCATCCCCTCACACAATAGTCCTCCTTCACACAAGAATGAATAGGAAGGGTTGGCCATCCACCACCTTGTTACTTAAAGGACAGTGCAAGGACCCATCTCCCCTGTAGACTACCCACTACTACCCATCCAACCCAGGCATTCCCATCTCGCCTAGCATGAAGCCTTTAGTTGAATGTCAGGTTTGAGTAACTGGGTGATTGCTGGTGTTGAGTTCCCTCAGTGGGAATAAATTGGCTAGATTCACATGTCCCAGCCTTGGACCCTGGGCAGCCCAGCAAGTCAAAGGACCAGAAGGTGATGGAAGAGGGATAGTAGAAGGCTTCAGGCTGGGTGAGAGTGGAGATGGGTTCTTCAGTGTGGCCTTAGGATAGAGAAGTGATAGGGAAGTGGGCAAAGAGCTAACATGGTGGCTTGAGCCACCTTCACATTTGATGAAGGTAAATCCTGCACAAGAACCTGGGGAAGACACCAGATGCACCTGGACCTGGAGGTCATGAGAAATTGCTATGGAGGTGAGGGGCAGGGGTAGGTGCTAAGCACTCAGCTTTGCTGTACTGCCAGCTACTCAACTATCAAAACAGAATTCTAGCAATTACTCCATCTTCTACCGCACTTGTGGGCAGGGAAGCCCGGGGCCAGGAATCAGAAAAAGAAGACATTTTCCCCTCAGGCTTGCTTTCCTGGCTGTAGGGAACTACACACAGGAGCAGCAGCACAGGAAGTGAGCTTTGTGGATATTACCTGGAGCCAGGTGTGAAACTGGCCGGAAGAGACAGAAAGAAGACCTTGGGAATGGAAGGGCTGGAGGCAGACAGCGGCTGACTGCTGACCCTGCCTCCGGGAGAGGTAATTGATTCCACCCAGCTGTTACTTGCTGTTCTTAGTTTGATGATGGGGTTTGACAGGCCCAGTGCTACTTTCAGGGAAAAAATGGTAAAATCAATCATTTCACAAAAAGAGAAACCAAAAACTGAATTTTTTCATCTAATTGATCCCTATGCTCCCGACTTTCACCTCTGCCCCGTTTTTCTCTCTGTTTTTGTTCACCTCTGCGTCCTGAACTGTTCTTGAACCACACTCCTTCCCACTCCCCACTGCGTGCTCCTCTCCAATGCCCCACCCCATGAGATACCACACAGCTGTTACTCATTGACTCTGTGTGACTCACACACGTGTACACATGCAGACATGCACACTAAACCACCTACTTGGATTCTCTTCTCCTTTGTCAGCCATCAGGATGATCGGACACCGTATGTGATCACAGGTCAGCAGGAATGAACGTTTTCCAGCCCATGGAAGCCCCAGCACAGTGGCCATTCTGTAGACACTTCCTCCTCCTTTGTGGGCGCTCTGCCATGGGCAGCCTGAGAGGCTTGAGAACTGTCTTCCAAGCTCAGACATGTGACCCTGGGCAAATCCTTTTCCTCGTGTGGGAGCTGTCAACTGGAAGCTCATTTGAGATGGCCTCAGAGGCCCTTTGCATTTAGGTTCATTCTCTAAATACTAAAACCTTCTCCTACAGTCTGCAGGGTTAAGGCATAGGCTGATGGAAGCCAATGGACAATGATAGTGTCCTTCCCATCTCCTCCCTTCTGGGACCCACAGCACCAGAGGACAACCAAACACACTCAGCATCTTCATAGGACCTCAGGCTGGGGCTGGCTGCTTCACAGCCTCAGTCGATGCTTGCTGTGATGAACCAAGTCAGCTGCTTGGGAATCAAAAGCGGTGTGGCAAGCAGCGCTGAAGGTAAACAGGGTTCCCTCCGTTCTGGGCTGGATGCTCCCTCTGAGCTGGAAATGTGGCCTTGCTGCCTGTTCCCATGGCTCCCTGAGGCTCCAGCTCCCACCACCAGCCCAAATCCTCTCCCTTAGGGCATGGGGCCAGGTGCATGGGACTGAGTGCTGGCAGGAAAAGAACTGTCTGCAGCCAGGGAGAGATTTTCTCCACCAGCCCAACCAAATGCTATTTGGCTGCTGGTGCCTCTGAACTTTTCAGAAGCGAAAGGAGAGATGTGGCAGAGGGAGCCCTGGCAGGCTCTGGAAACTTCTGTTTTCTCAAGGGCTTTGCAGTAGGTCCAAAATGACTTTAAGTTTGAAAGTGAAATGCCAGTGCACAGTGGATTTTGACGAATGTGGCCCAGATGTTTCTGAGCCATTTATTTTTGTTAATGGAAAATGGCTGAGCTAATAACCCTCAGAAACATTCTCTGTAGGGGAATGGAAGTCTGCTTTGCTTGTGTGATTTGTATTTCCCTGTGTTTTTCTTTTAGGGGTAAAAAAGAAAGAAACTGGATACAGGACAAAAGGACAAGTAACAACTTTGCCCAATGTGACAGCTGATGCCAAAATCAGGAGCCTTGAGTTTTTTTGTTTTTGTTTTATTTTGTTTTTTTTTAATGATTTATTATTATTTGAAAGTTGAAATTACATAGAGAAGAGAGGCAGAGAGAAAAAGAGAGAGAGAGAGAGGTCTTCCATCCACTGGTTCACTCCCCAATTGGCTGCAATGGCAGAGCTGTGCCGATCCAAAGCCAGGAGCCAGGAGCTTCTTCCAGGTCTCCCACACGAGTGCAGGGGCCCAAGGACTTGGGCCATCTTCCACTGCTTTCCCAGGCCATAGCAGAAAGATGGATGGGAAGTGGAGCAGCCAGGACTCGAACCAGCACCCATATGGGATGCCAGCACTGAAGGTGGTGGCTTTAACTGCTACACCACAGCACTGGCCCATTTTTTATTGAATTCTACCCATTCTTGAACATTCACCAAGGCCCAGATTCATGCTTACAATAGAGTGACTTTAGGGCCAGAGCTGTGGCACAGCAAGTAAAGCCACCACCTGCAAGGCTGGCATTCCACCTGTACACTGGTTCATGTCCCAGCTGCTGCACTTCCAACTCAGCTCCTTGTTAATAGCCTGGGAAAAGCAGTGGAAGATGGTCCAGGTGTTTGAACCCCGCCACACATACAGTTCCTGGTTTGGTCTAGCCCAGCACTGGCCATTGTTGCATCTGGAGACTGAACCAGTGGATGGAAGCCTCTCTCTCTCTCTCTCTCTCTCTCTCTCTCTCTTTCTCTGCCCTTCTCTCTCCATAATTCTTTTAAAAATAAATTAAAAAGAGAGGTGACTCTGAGCAACCCCACAGGGGTTGGTAAATAACCCTCTGCCCCAGCCAGTACCAAACTCCTTGGATGCTCAAGTCCCTGTATAAAATGATGCAGTATTCACATATACCCTTCACGCCTGCTCCCGATACTTTCAGTCATCTCTAGACTACACATAGCCCCTAATGTGATGAACTTGCTATGTTGTTACACTGCACGGCTTAGAAAATAATGACAAGAAAGAAAAATGTACTTATTCAGTACAAACGCAATTTTTTTGCGAATATTTTCAATCTGCAGTTGATTGTAGATGTGGAAGGCAGGTACATTTGGGTTCCCTATGTTTAGTTTCTTAATTCCCACCCTGGAAGCTCTTTCTGCCTCCGTCTCTGTAGCAATAGCTGCAGCCTGTCAAAGCAGTTGTGAGGACAGCTGTCACACAGCCCTTGGCGTGGAGTCAACTCTCATAAACACTGGTTATTATGACTTAACTAAGGAAACAAGTGAAGGGATAAGCTATGAATGTGTTTCTCCCCTTCTGTAAAGAGAGATCCAGGAATTATCAAGTTCAACCACAAGAAAAGTCATAACTTCTCCCTTAGTGCACCTGCCCTACTGGAAACTGGCTGCCATGTGCTTAGAGGAATATGAAAATGACATATCAGGAAAAGGGTAATGGCTTGAAAGGAAACAAGCTTGCCATGACCTTCATCTTCTCTCTCTTCCACATATTGGTGTCCTAGGAGTGAATGGAATCCACTAGGATCACATTGCTCACAACTTGCATTCCAGCAAGATGAAACCTAAAACATCTGCAATGATCAATTATCGCACACCTACTGTGTGTCAGGCACTGTGGTACCATAGGTTGGTAGGCAGGTGAGCAAATAGATGAGAGAGACAGATCTCAAATCCTCATATTGTACTTCCATAGAGCAGGGTGGGACAGGATAGCAAAAAGAGTATAAACTTTGCAGTCAGATGAGGTAGATGTTGAAGTCCTGGCTCAGTACTTTTCTCTGTGTATGATCTTGGGCAAATTATTCTTCCCCCCAGAATCTCTACAGAAGAGGAAAATAATATCTGCCTCATACAAATTGCTATAATCAGACAAAATACCTATAGCTTATGGGAGACTGGCCCTGAAAAGCTTCACATAAAGTGTTGACTTTCCACTTGAATGACTCTACAAAGCCATTGTTACTGTGCAGCACTCTTGCAAGCACATTGAACTCCAAGACAGAAGAGGACTCGCTGAAGACCAGTGAGATAAAGGAAAGCCACAGAAAGCCAAATCTATTTCTGTTCAAAGGAGCGATCAATATCCACTGAGCACTTAGTGATGCCCCTTACAATGGCATTTCTGTAAGATCCAGACCCCCAAGGAGCTCACATCCCAGTGGGAGAAAAATTTATTTGGATAACATCCATGTCACCAATTTTGCATCTTTGGTACCATGAAAGATGGTAGAAAGCTGACAGGTAGGGTTCTGTCCTTGGGAAGAACACGATTTGAGGACAGACATTATGCATGTATTGAAATGAGAGGTGTTGGGGCCGGCTCTGTGGCGCAGTGGGTTAATGCTCTGGCCTGAAGTGTCGGCATCCCATATGGGTGCTGGTTCGAGTCCCGGCTGCTCCTCTTCCAATCCAGCTCTCTGCTATGGCCTGGGGAGGCAGTAGAGGATGGCCCAAGACCTTGGGCCCATACATCTGTGTGGGAGACCCGGAAGAAGCTCCTGGCTCCTGGCTTCGGATTGGCGCAGCTCTGGCCATTGCGGCCATCTGGGGAGTGAACCAGCGGACAGAAGCCTTCTCTCTCTCTGCCTCTCCTCTCTCTGTGTAACTCTGACTTTCAAAGAAATAAATAAATCTTTAAAAAAGAAATGAGAGGTGCTGAGCACTCTGAAGGGGCTTTCCAGGGAAGCAGTGCATGAGCAGCGTGGAAGTGTCAGGAATGGAGAAGCTGGACTTCACTGGAGCAGGGTTGGTCAAGAACAGGAATGGTCTGAAGAGGAGAGACACAGAGCTCTTAAAGAGTTGGAGAAGATCAGTGCAGTGGGAGCAGAGACTGGGAGAGGACTGCAGGCATGGGTGGGGTTGGAGGACAGCAGTGAGTCATGGAGAGCCTTCAAGACAGGTTAAGGAACCCAGATGTTTTAAAGAAGCCTTTGCAAGACCTTTGAAACATTTTAAGCAAAAGAGGAGTAGGAGTTACGTTTTAGAAAGATTACCCTGATTGCAGTTTAGAGAAAGGATTGGGGATAATGAGTCACAGAAATTAATAATAACCCATATAGAAAGACAAATGGTGTCAAGGAGGCAAGGGGATACTGAAAACATTAGTGATTAATATTAATCACTAAATCACATCACCAAACACTAATCACATCAACCAAACAGCACGGAAGGTGACTGAAGAATGTCCTGAATGCCCAACTATGCTCAGTATCAATCTTACGGGTCCCAGAGAAGGATTGGGTGCCAGGTGGCAGAGAGGGGGCACTGATGGGGAGGGGTGGTGGTGAAGGCATGGCTTTGCACCGGTTTGCATGGACTTGTTCCAATATTTCATCCCCAGGAAGGTCGTCCTGGTGCATTTCCTTGTGAATGTCAGTCAGGTGGGGCTAGAAGCCCAGTGCTTTGGAGCCTGGAGACTCAGCAGTTTCCATGCATGGCACCTGTGAGCAAGGAAAGGCCTTTCCTATGATCATGACGTGAATATCTGAATCCTGGAACTCCTGGTGACATCACTGCTATTTGGAAAGAAGGGAGACACGCCACATTCACATGCAAGGCACAGTCTCACTGAGAACTGACAACTGATCGCAGCCACAGCTGGAACACATCCAGAACCTCCTGCTAGGGCCAACAGGCTTTGTCTGGGCTTCACCCCCACAGCCCTTACTCTCAGGATCCTTGACATCCTTCTCATGTCCCAACCCAGACCGGGTTCTGAGTTATCAGCGTTTCTGATTCTTCTCTCTCAGTTTTGCACTCTGCAAACAGCAGCCCTTCCCTGGGTCTTTTCCGTGTCTGTATCTTGCAGGTTCTTCTGCTTAATCCTCCAGCTAAGTGCCTGCCACCCTCATTCCCTGTCAGTACCCCACCTTTTCTCTGGGAGCCAGTGCTTCAGGATCCCTCAGGTTGGAGTATGGTATTTGCTGCTGTGCAAACCAAGATAGTCAAATCAGCAAAACAACTCATTCATTTGATCATTCACATTTTCCTTCCAGGGTAGAGTAAATGCAGAGTTCACTATTTCTTTAGTTCCAGTACTCTGCCTGGAACCTGTTATGCACTCTGCAATGGCTGATGAATGGCTGACTGCATTCGTTGAACACCAGCTATGTGCCTGTACTGTGCTAGAGCTGCTGATACAAGGATCCGTACAACACAGTTCTGCCTTAGTGAGTTTTAATCTATTCCATCACAAAGCACTGAAAGCTCACTGAATGCTTACTTGTGTCTGAAACGATGTACAAGGAGAAGTTTCTGAATCCAAGCAGATCATGGTAAATAAGGGGAGATACATGGGGGACCAATTATGGAACAAGAGGTAATCTTACTGAAAGATTATGTCACCCACGAGAAGCAAAGATGAGAAATTAAACTGAAGTTTCTAACGCTCTTTTAACAGCAGTAGGTACTTAATTTAACAAGAGAAGGGAAAGTGTGTGTTCCTACTTGAATGATGAGGTCACAAATGCTATGCAAGGGATCACCAAATCTATCTCACTTCAAAGGTTTAAGTCCAATGTGTGAAAAAAAAAATGAGCTTGGGGGCATAGCAGGTAAAGCTGCCACCTGTAGTGCCATATCCCATATGGGTGCCCATTCCAGACCTGGCTGCTCCACTTCCGATCCAGCTCTCTGCTATGGCCTGGAAAAGCAGTAGAAGATGGCCCAAGTTCTTGGGCCTCTGCATCCGCATAGAAGACCTGAAAGAATCTCCTGGCTCCTGCCTTTGGATGGGTGCGGCTCCAGCGATTGCAGCCATCTGGGGAGTGAACCAGTGGATGGAAAACCTCTCTCTCGCTCTCGCTCTTGCTCTCGTTCTCTCTGCCTCTGCCTCTATGTAACTCCTTCTTTCAAATGAATAAATCTTTTTAAAAAATGAGCTGTGTACCAGACCTCAAGTTCATTTGTGAGCCTCAGGCTCTGCAAGCAGCATCCTTAGACTTCGGTGTTCACAGACACAGCCTAGCACAGGTCCATTACACCAGTTCACTTCCCAGGAAGATGCAAAACTCAGAACAAAACTAAGTGCTTCACAGTCAGATCAAAGTGTCAATCATGGATCTTGATGTGAATGGAAGGGGAGAGGGATTGGGAGGGGGGAGGGTTGTGGGTGGGAGGGACGGTATGGGGGGGAAGCCATTGTAATCCATAAGTCGTAATTTGGAAATTCATATTCATTAAATAAAAGTTAAAAAAAAAACAAAGTGTCAATCATTACACCTCAGTGAGCATTTATGGAACCTTTATCTCTGCATTTGCTCTTTTTGTTGTTGTTTTTGAGACTAGGAGGTTTTTATTTATTTTTAAATTTACTTATTTATTTTTGTTTATTTGATAGGCATAGAGACAGAGACCTGCAGAGAGATCTTCCAACTGCTGCTTCACTCTCCTAATGCCTGCAACAGCCAGGGCTTGGCCAGAGCAAAGCCAGGACCTGGAACTCAATCTGAGTCTCCCACATGGGTGGCAGCTACTTGAGCCATCAATTGCTGCATCGAGGGACACACGTTAGTATTGGAAGTACAGCTGGGACTCAAACCCAGGCACTCTTGTATAGAACACAGATATCCAAAGCAGCGACTTAACCGCTGTGCCACAGGGAGCTGAGGAGGAGCACTGTAGGACAGGTCTCCACAGACGGGGGCTCTAAGGACCTGGTGCTTGAAGATGGAAGAAGGGGCAGGGGAGGGATGATGAGCCTTATGAGTTTGGACAAAGAAGAGCCCTCCAAGATTGACAAGAGCAGGTGTGCCAGGAGCTGATTTGTATAGGGAAGGGTGAGGTTCTGCTGCAAACGCTGAGAATGTTAGGAGCTCAGGCTCTGCGGACAGAGGTCAGTCTTATACCCTGTCTCTACTTTGACCATTTTTTATGGGTTTTTTTTTCTTGTCTTTTCCGGACCTCAGTTTCTTTTGTTTATGATAAAGATATACTAATAGCTCCTTATTAGAAGAAAATAAATGCAAAGAGCTTCCAGCCGTACTGCCACATAGTCAACAGTGTGTAAGCATTAGCTCCTCCAAGCTCATCCCCACCTGCACTTCCTGCCAACTCCGGCTTACGGCAAGAGCAGCCTGACAGGCCCTGCAATTAAAAGTAATAAATGCTCAATGCAGGAAACTTGGAAAGCAGGGACGAGCACAAAGGAAAGCAATTATTCATATTCACACCACCAAAAAGAAAACCGTCATCAATATTTTGTAGTTTTGTTATTTTTCTTTTTCAAAGCACCTCATGGAAAGAACAAAATGCCGTCGTGTTTACATGTGGTTTTATACACTGATTTTCTTTCTGCTTGGCAACTCCTGTGGGTTGGGTTCTGCAGAAGCAGACTCTGAGACGGTCTTGGAGGTGGGCAAGATGCTTGCTAGGGGTGGACACCTGGGGGAGGGAGGGGCCGGAAGAGAGACTGGGCAGAGGGAGAAGAAAAACATCATCACAGGTGCAAAATATACACACATAGGTGCATACATGCAGGCATTCATTACATAGAGAGTGGGAGATGAAGAGTGATTCTAACAGTGAACATGAAATCTCTGGTTCAGGGAACAGATTGTTTTTGCACTCCAATAGCATATTAGCTCCAGTTTCCCACACCCCAATCCCCACAGACAACGCAATGAGATGTAGATATTACCCTGCATTCAGCGGGGTTGCTCCGTAGACTGCAACCCCAAAATCATGAGACAGAGTTTACACAGGGAGGCTGGCAAGAGAGATCTTTAGTCTGGGATATAAATACATGTTTCTACAGGAAAGAAGCATCCTCAGACTTATTTATTACCTTAGATATGAGCTAATGTCTCCACGGGAGATAAGTCTCCAAATCTCTTTGGAGCAATGCAACACAATCTCTAATTAGCAAGACAGGATAATAACTCAGTCTTCTTAACTAAATTTGCTGGCACTCTTTGCTGAGAAATCCTGGACTCTACAGAATATACGAAAATGTTCGCAGAGAATTGTCTCCCAGTAGCAGGCTTAAAACAACATAGTCCAATATCTTGGGGAGTTCTGGAGTGTAAATAGTATGACAGAATGTACTGCAATGGCAGAAATGACTGGGCTTTCACAAATTTGCCCCAAACGATCACTGGATATGGGGCAAGTCAAGTGGATGTTCTTGGCTAAGACGGCTCTCTGCAGTTGTGACAAATCCCAGAGGAGCTAACACACGTGGTTAGCAAGTCCTTCCTTGAAGGAGGATCTGAACAGCCTTAGTGTCTACCGCAGCAATGCACTGTGAACATTCTCTCGAGTCTGCAGTATCTAATCATTGCACACTATTTCATTGTCCTCATCATCCTAATTAATGAGTCCTCTATCAGTGAGCATTAGGTTGCAACTTTTTGCTGTTCTAAATAATGCTACCATAAATAACCTTATATATAATTACACCTGTGTCTCCTCTGTTTTTTTCCTCTCTGGACACATTTCTAAGAAGGAGATTCTAGGTCAAAGTGCTGGATATTTTCAATTTTTTTTTGACGGTTTATTTGAGAGAGACAGAGCTCCCATCAACTGGTTCACTCCCCAAATGTCTGCAACAGCCAGGGCTGGGCTGGGGTCAGAGCCAGGAAACAGGAATGCAGTCCAGGTCTCCCAAGTGGGAGGCAGGAACCCAACCACTTGAGTCATCACCTGCTGCCTCCCAGGATCTGCACTGGTGGAAAACTGAAGTCAGGAGCCAGAAGTGGCAATCAAACCCAAGCACTCCAATAGGGGAAGGGCTTCTTAACCTCTAGGCTGAACAACTGCACCTGTATAGTTTTAAGGCTTTTGGTACACCTTACCAAACTGATCTCGATCAAGACTGTGCCAGTTCAAATCTCCTGAGGTGGCTGAGCCTCTCCACTTCTCCTGAGTTCTGCTGTCACTAAATATCATTATTGTGGTTCCCCCTAACTTCTGTTTTTGCTTTCTGTCAACAACTGTGGTCCAAAAATAGTGAATGGAAAACTCCAGAAATAAATGATTCATCAGCTTTAAATATCTTTCATTGCAATGTATTGTTACAACAATTCTACTTTTTTATTTTTGTTATTAATCTCTTACTGTGCCTAATTTATAAATTAAACTTTATCCTAGGTGTGTATGCACAGGAAAAAACAGTATTATGAGAGCCAGTGCTATCTGCAATGCCAGGCATACACCGAGGGTCTACATTCCCCACTGAGAAGGTGGGACAGCTGTACTCCTTTAAGTTATTGTCAATCTGATAGAGAAAAAGGATATTCATTATTTGTGTTTATTTGCATTTTTTGAATACTGATGATGAGGGCAAGCATTTGGTGCAGCAGTTAAGCTGCTTACATTCCTTATCAAAGTGTATTGTTCAAGTCCCAACCATTCAACTTCCAAGGCAGCTTCCCACTAGTGTGCACCCTGGGAGGCAGCAGATCATAGTTCAAATTGCTTGGATTCCTGCCACCCACATGGGAAACCTGAATTGAGTTCTGGTCTCCTGTTTTTGGCCTGGCCCTGCCCTGGCTATTGTGGCCATTTGAGGAGTGAATCAACAGATGGAAGATCTTGATCTGTCCCACTGCTCCTATCCCCCCAACATTTCTCTCCCTTAGTTTGCTTCTACCTTTCAAATAAAATGAAAGTGAATAATTAAAAATATTTTTAAATGTGCCCCAATCATACCTACCACTTAACACTTTCCAAAAATGCAATAAAATTACAGCACAACACTTTAATAATACAGACATATATACATACATACTGTGGGTAAACATTTTTCATGTGTTGTCTAACCATTTTGGTTTCTTGGCATCTAAACAGTTTGTTTACATCACTCTTCAGTTTTATAGTGAGATATTTTTCTTTTCTTATTTTTTGGAAAGATCCCTTAAACTAGCAACCCACTCTTGCTCTCATATACGTTGTTGTTATTACTCCCAGTTTATAGTTCATCTTCAGCTTGCTTACAGTGTCTTTGACACGTGTGATTTGTGGTTTGTTAACCCCAAGTTAATCAATCCTAGATTTTTAGTTTCAGTCCTTGTCAATATGTTTACAAAGTTTGGTTCATTTTATAATCTTTATGCATGATGTCAACTTTTCTCTCTATTAAATGTGACCCAATTCACGGCTGTGACCTGCCTAGATCACTTGGACGGGCCAGGGTTATCTCACTCAGCAGCTCAGCTCTGCCTCCCAGCCTTGAGTCAAATGCAAAGGGATCCACACTCTTCCTGTGACTTCAACCAAGTTGTCCATTACTTCTTCAGTTTTCTCTAATGAGACCCATTCAACTTGTCTTAAATGGAGTCAAATAGAGCCTTGTCTATCACCACACAGCTGTCAACTGGCACAGGGGACTACCCCAGGGGAGGAGAGAGACTATGCCAACTGGACACCTGACCTAGTCCAAGAGACCTGTTCAGATGGATGTTTTCACTGAAATTGTCACCTGGAGTACTTTCACTTGATGGTCATAATTATTTATCTGCATGTTCTTTCTTAGGCATATCTTCTTTCTTAACCAACCAAACTCTTTGTGGGATTACCAGGGCATCAATACATAGAAGATAATCATGTTCCATAAGGCATGGAATAGCAACACTAACTGTCCAGAGTCACGTTCAGTCCAAGGCCTTTCCTTGGAATACTGGAGAAGACATTAGAGGTTTTCTGATCGCTATCTTCCCACCCTCACCCACTTGATACAATGCTCCTTTTTGCACTATGTGTGCTGATTATAGATGTAATGATAAGGACTACCTGGAAATCAGTTTACTTCTAAAAAGAAAAAGATTGTGCACACACACTTTGCTGGGCTGACATTGTAAGGAAGCAGGTTGAACTGCTTCCTTGGGATTTTGGCCTCCCATATGGGAGTACCAGTTCAACTCCTGCCTGCTCCACTTATGATCCAGCTCCCTACTAATGTGCCTGGGAAAGCAGCAAAGAATGGGCCCTACCACCCATGTGAGAGATCTGGATGCCATTCTCCTGGCTCCTGGACCAGCCATGACCATTTGTAGTCATTTGGTGATGGAAGAGATCTCTCTCTCTCTCTCACTCTGCTATCAAATAAATAAATAAGTCTTTTTTAAAAACCTACTTTACCAAAAGTTGTTATATCCAATAACACACAGGGAAATACACGCTCAGAAAACTCAAGGTGTTAGTCCAACATCACAGTTTTAAAGTGTTGGAAACTGGATTTAAATTCTCATCTATCCGGACCCAAACTCCAAATCGTTATGCCCCAGCTTGTGGCCAATCATCCTACATTCTTTGAAGACCATCAAGAATGGGAACCTCCCCCTGAAGAGGATTCCAGGAGCATTTTAGGGGAGGATCTTGGAAACTAGCTTGAATTCCCTTTTCTGTGTCTTCTCTCCCTTGAAGACACATCAAGCTGGTCTTCTCAGGCCAGACCTTCCTGGGACCCCATTCGCACTGTCTCCTCTCCCTCAGATCGGCAGCAGTTCCTCACATGACATTTGGGAGGCTCTTCACCCTCCTGCCCACTCCCATCTGATCTTGCTCCAATTTATCCGCACCATCCACGTTTTCCACAATGAACGCCACACTCCAGATGGGCTCTGACACCAACAGGACTTGCATCCCCCAGGAACAGGCTTTGTTCTCTCCTTTCATACCAGGAAATTCTGGGAAAGGATTTCCCATGCCTCATCACACACACTCAGCTTCCTTTCCCTCTATTCTCAGGTAGGGGAGGTTTGGAGTAGATATGTGCACCTGATGTTCGTGCAGCCTGGCTTCTGAATCCAGGACTGGTAACAGAGTCCCCTCCAACTTCATAACTTACCCTTACCTGCGTTTCAACAAGCTCCTGTCATCCCTGCCCAGTTCCCCTTTCTTACCTTCCAGTCTCACTTTGAGCACCTTCCTTCTTCCATTGAAGTTCAGGTGTGGAAAAGTCCTGTCTTGTGAGGTTCACAGGTGAGGGAGAGACAGAGTCACCTATGAGAAGAGCTCAAACTTCTTGACCAAGGTTTCTAAGGAGGGGAGCCATCTAGCACAGAGTCAGCCAGGGCCACTTTTAACAGCAACTGGCCAGCGTGCTGCCCCCTCCCCTGTGTCTGCATCTTCAAAGGAGTCAAAAAGTGGTGCCAGAGCAGAGTGGAGTAGAGAAATCTGCCTCACAGTCATCCCACGGACCAGTCCCCACAGTCAGCCTCATTCCCTGGTGACTGAGCTAGGTCTTCCCTTTGTATTCTGAGCCTCATACAACCATTGCCCCAATTCCTAACCTGGGGATAATAATATTACTCTCTGTATGATATTAAATGATATGATTGTAACATACTTAGAACAATACATGCTTCGCAAATTGTAGCCATTATTTTATTTAATCTAGCCCTAGATTTATTTATTTCAAATAACAGGGAAGTGGACCAGAATAGCATCCTTGCTTTTATACCTCTTGCTTTAAAACTGTCTTATGCACTATATCATCTGAGCCTTGGTACCACTCTGGAAGAGGGAGTTCTGCAGGTCTTACTGACCCTTATTGCAATGAGGATGCAATAAAGACTTGGATGCGTAGGATCAGAATTTGCCCAGGACTTTTGATCACCACCTTCTTCTCATTATCCCCTCACTACCACCATACTGTTGTGCTTTCAATGAAGGTTGTTGTCAATCAACAAGAATTCGTTGAGTTGAGGCTTACCTCTTGTGTAACTGTCCCTGTTCCACTCTGCCTTTTTTTAAGATTGATTTATTTATTTATTTATTTGAAAGCCAAAGTTACAGAGAGACAGAGGGGGGTGGTCTTCCATCTGCTGATTCACTCCCGAGATGGCCACAACTGCCAGAGCTGCACCAATCCGAAACCAGGAGCCAGGGTCTCCCATGCCAGGACTTGGGCCATCTTCCACTGCTTTCCCAGGCCATAGCAGAGAGCTGGATGGGAAGTGGAGCAGCTGGGACTCCAACAGGCACCCATATGGGATACCAGCACTGCAGGCAGCAGCTTCATCCGCTACGCCACAGCGCCGGCCCTCCAGTCTGTCTACTGCCTCCCTCACTCCCCAGAGACAGGTTTATCAATGATCCGAGCATGAGGCTAACTTTTATCTCAATGCTTCAATTGGTCATGAAAATGGTAGGAAATTCAGTGCTTCAGTTTCAACCTTCACGTACAACCCTGCATTCAGTCCAGGACCCTACTCTACCTGAGATCTAACAAGTTAATCTGCTATAATTTATGGATGCTGGCAGAAGATATGAGACTCCTGGGTCAGAAATAAGGCACAAGTATTACTCAGCAATAGGAGAAGCCAGAATATCATCACAAGTGCTGGTTCCCTGACCTCCAATTCTAATCGGGCAATACCAAGAGTGCCAAGTCACTCCTGCACACACTGGGGTTGCATTACAGGAGGGGAACCCCCAGCTTAGGAAATCACAATCTTTCAAAGCAAGGCTGCCCAATCTTTGCTCTAGAAAGAGACATTACTGGCTGACAGATAAATCTGCTTCTGCCCTAGAGGAAAACACTTCCTCTATGTTGCAGGGCTGTTTTTTATACGCATAACCTGGAAAAGAGAAAGCAAATAAAAACTCTCAGTGCTTCTGCTCACAAGTTGTGCAGAAATTGAAAGATCAGTGGGAAATTAACTCCAAAAATTTTGTCCCCACCTCTCTGTGCCTGTCTGTGCAAACTGTACAGCCCTGTTAGGCTGGCTACACAAAAATGACTTGGTGTGTAGTTCAAGGGCTTTGCAAAAACACATTCCCTTTTCTCTAGCAACCCCACATCCAGAGATGTATCCTAAAGAAAGACCAGTATCTGGCTCAATAGACTTCATTTAAATGCTCAGCTCATCTTTATTTATGAGCAGAATAACCTAAATTTTTAAATAACCTAAATCTCCAACAGTAAAGAACTCTTTAATTAAATTATAAAATGTGTCAAAAAAAAAAAAACCACCATCTCATAGCTGGATTCTGCTCACATTTGGGATGTAAAAGGTAGTGAAAAACCGCACTGTGACAGTAAGAAAACACTGGAGGCTGGCGCTGTGGCTTAGAGAGTAAAGCCACCTGCCTGCAACGCCAGCATCCCACGTGAGGTGCCAGTGAGAGTCCAGGCTGCTCCACATTCAATGCCTGGGAAAGCAGCAGAAGATGGCTCAAGTCCTTGGACCCCTGCACCCATGTTGTAGACCAAGAAGAAGCTCCTGGCTCCCAGTTTCAGTCTGGCCCAGCCCTAGCTATTGGGGTTATTTGGGGAGTAAACCGGAAGATGGACGATCTCTCTGTCTCTCCCACTCTCTCTCTTTCTCTGTAACTGTGCCTTTCAAATAAATTCAAATCTTTAACAAAAATAAACACTGATAAACCAAAAAAAATAGTCATCAAGGAATAAATTCACAAAAGATTTGAAGACTTCTTCACTGAAAACTACAAAACATTGTTCAGAGAAATTAAAGAAGACCTTTAAAGAGAAAAGATAAGGGGCCAGCACTGAAGCATATGGGCGCCGGTTCTAGTCCCGGCTGCTCCTCTTCCAGTCCAGTCTCTGCTATCGCCTAGGAAAGCAGTAGAAGATGGCCTAGGTTCTTGGGCCCCTGCACCCATATGGGAGACCAGAGGAAGCTCCTGGCTCCTGGCTTCGGATCGGTGCAGCTCTTGCCGTCGTGGCCTCTTGGGGAGTGAACCAATGGAAGGAAGACCTTTCTCTCTGTCTCTCCTCACTTTTGGTAACTCTGCCTTTCAAATAAATAGATAAAATCTTTAATAAGAGAGAGAGAGGGAGAGAGAGAAAAGATAAGAAGTGAATTCTCAAATCCAGCATCACAGCGTAGGGAGTTATGCCATCTCCTGTGATACTGGCATCCCATATGGGCACTGATTCGAGTCCCAGCTGTTCCACTTCCAATCCAGCCCCCTACCAATGTGTCTGGGAAAGCAGTGGAAGATGGCCCAAGGACTTGTGTGGGAGACCAGGATGTTGACCTGACACAACCACAATCATTGTGGACATTTGGGGAATGAATCAGTGAATAGAAGATTCTCCTTCTCCCTCTCTCTTTCTCTCTCCCCCCCCCCCGCCTCCCTCCCTCTCTGTAACTCACATAAATAAAAAATAAATATTTTTAAAAGTAAATTCCCCCCTGAATTGATAGAAAAGATTTTTTAATCATTTATAAGCTGACTTTAAAATGTGTATTTAGAAATCAAAAGAATTTAGATTAGCCAAAATAATCTTAAAAGAACAGACTTGGCAGATTTGTATCACTAAATTTAAAAACTTAGTGCAAAGCTATATAAATGAAGATAGTGGTTGATAAGAAGTAGATGAATAAATCAATGAAAATAAAAATCACTTGTTTGTTGACAAAGGTACCAGTAAAAATCAAGGGAGAAGGTCTTTTCAGCAAATGATGTTGAAACAACTGAATATATGCAGGCAGAAATCAAACCTTGATCTCTCTGACACCACACACAAACACACAAACGTCACTTCAAGGTAAGCCTTTTTGTGAAAGCTAAACTACAAGCTTTCTTGATGAAAATGTAGGAAAACATCACCTTAAACTTGGAGTAGGAAAAAAAAGTTAGTATATTAAAAGTATGACCACAAATTAAAACTTGATAAATGATGCTTTGTCAAAATTATTACTTCTGTTTATCTAAAGACATTAAATCAAAAGGCGAGTTACCATGTCTGGTTATGTTGTAGCGGGTTAAGCCGCCACCTGTTATGTCTGTAGGGCCAGCATCCCACATGGGCACCAGTTCAAGTCCCAGCTGCTCCACTTCTGATCCAGCTCCCTGTTAATGTGCCTGGGAAAGCAGAAGATGACCCAAGTGCTTAGGACCCTGTACCCATGTAGGAGACCTGGATGGAGTTCCTGGCCTAGCTCTGACAGTTGTAGTCATTTGGCATTTGGGAAGTAAACCAGATAATGAAAGATTCTCTCTCTCTCTCTCTCTCTCTCTCTCTCTCTCTCACCCTTCCTCCCTCCCTCCCTCCTTCCCTCCCTCCATTCCCCTCCCTCTCCCACTTCCTCTCCCTCTCCCTCTCTCTTTCCCAATCTTTCTCTCCCACCTCCTCTCTCTGTCTCTACCTCTCTCTCTGTAGCTCTGCCTTCCAAATAAATAAATAAATCTTCAAAAAACAAAAAGCAAGACACAGATTAGGAGAAAATATTTATGATACGTGTATTTGACAAAGGACTTAAAATAAAAATATATAAAGAACTGCTACTAATTTGATAGCAAAAGACAATGCCCCAATTTTTCAAATGGACAAAACACTTAAACTTGTATTTCATGAAAAAAGGCATTTAAATGGACAGTAAGTATATGAAAAGATGCTCACTTTCATTGGCTGTCAGAGAAATGAAAATCTAAAACCATAATCAAAGAATGCCTACCAAATAGCCTAAATTGAAAAGACTGGCAACACCAGTTCTCATGTTAGTGAGAATGTGGAAGACTATAAACTGAATGCAAGACAGGATAAAGGTTGCTTTTTTCCTCATTCAGATCTTTTGGGTGACTCAGTGAGAGGACTGAATGTGTTATTAGCACAGTAATATTCAGGGTGATGCTGTGACAGGGAGTTTCTGTAAGAGTACTGAGGTCGTGCTCATATCCTTTGCTTCTCTTCCATCCTAAAAGATCTAAACAAACAAAAAGGCTTAAAGGCAAGGATGGAAAAAGGGAAAGAGAGAAGGGAAAAGAACAGAGGAAGAAGAGAAAACAGGGGAGAGGGCACCTCTGCTAGCTAGGGCTAGTGTTAGGGTTAGGGTTAGTGTTAGGGCTATTCCTAGGGTTAGTGTTAGGGTTAGGGCTAGGTCTAAGGTTACGGTTAGGGTTAGGGTTTGCTAGGGCTATGTTTAATATTAGGGTTAGGGTTAGGGTTATGGTTAGGGCTACGGCTAGGACTAGGGTTAGTTTAGAGCTAGGGCTAGTGTTAGGGTTAGTGTTAGTGCTAGGGTTAGTGTTTGTGTAAGGGTTAGGGTTGGGTTTAGGGTTAGGCTAGGGGTTAGGTTTATCTGCCACAGATAAAAAATGGTGGAGATTCCTGGTGCTGGTCCTGGTAAACCATTTTAGCCAGACTCTCAAGGGATTGCAGAAGGACCCACACAGGAAAATGTAGGAAGGTCTCATCTTATAGACTCCTGGTTGTTTTTGATTGGTTGCTTGTTAGACTATTTTTCTTGCTAGTAATGAGCTGACCCTGTAGGACTTTCTAGCAGATTTAAGTGTAACTGAAGAGAAATAAATGTCTGGAAATTCACACACCAACATGCTCCTTGCTGCCCTGTACTTCTACATTCCCAAAGGCACAGCGTCAGTGCACGTCCTCCGGGAAGCTGCTAAGCCCCACCATCTGCATCAGTGGTCCTGGGTTTCTCATCCGCACCTGTCTCGGGCTTCCCCTTGCAAAGAAGCCACTCAGAGTTCTTGCACACTCGACATGTCTTTCAAAGCTCCCACCTTCTACAAATTCCACATGGTTTCCCCAACAATGCTGTGTGCTACTCCAAAACAAAGTCTAACAAAAGTTGGGATTCCAGTCTCATTCATGCAGATTCACATAGACAGAGCAGCTCTTTTCATCCCTGAATAGGAGAAAAAAAATGCGGGTTTCCCAGGGACTTTTCCCTTTACTGGAGACACCGCTGCTCTCCCCCACACCTTCACATTCAAATTCTTTAAGAGTTCCGTTTGATTCCAGCTTCAAATCCCATTGCTCCCAAGATGCTCGTCTCTAATTCTAGCTAGTGTTGACTTTCCCCTTCTCTGGTTGTCTGTAGCAATTAAAATGAATGAATCAGAATGTTTGACCTGGAGGGGTTGCACTGCAGTCCCACCTGCTCCCTCAGCACCTTGGGCGGCAGGTGCAGCATCACCCTCTCTTCCAGGATGGTTCCATATTTGTATGCATGAACTCATCAGCTTTCAAAACAAGCCTGAATACCTGGCAGTACTGCTCCAACTTGCATGTGAGGAAACTGAGGCTCAAAAATCTCAGTCCCCTGCCCAAGGCTGCACCACTGCTCATCCATCACTGTGCTTATCACTTTATCCTGAACGTGCTGCCTTCCATGCATGTCCCCACTGGCATCTGCACTTCTCAAAGGCAAGGACTAACTCCTGTTCATTTTTGTGTCTTCCAGCCCCTACGAGTGTGAACATACAAGCACTAAACAAACCTGCTGTGAGTAAGGTGATTGCCCAGACACAGTACTGCCCAGTTGTCCCCAAGGGTCACCCAAAAAGCTTGTCAACTTCGCATACCCTTAGGCATCCCAACTCCTGGTTCTCAAACTCCCCCCAATGTTTGTCACTTTAACAACAACCGCAGGAGACCACTGTCAGCAATTAGACTCCTGGTGTGATACCCATGCAAATCACCAGCAGATCCTGTAGAAGTGCGATTCTGATTAAGTGGAGCTAGAATGAGGCAGGAGATTCTGGCTTTTTTACAAAATAGTATTAATATTTCTGTACTGTAGATAAGAGGGGATGCTACTACATAGAAATAATGATGCAATTTCTTCGTAGTAAGTGCTATAAAAAAGAAGTGCACAACCTTAAGCAGTGAATAAGGGTCTGACCTACTCTGGAATGTCAGGGAAGATGTCTGAAGCAAGTCTCCTTTGAACTAAGCTAGTCTGAATTAACCAGGTGGAAGAGGTGGGGCAGGACTCGCCAAGCCGAGGGTCCAGTATGGATAAAGGCTCTGGAGTGGATGCAGCCTGTCCTATGTGAGCACCTCGAAGAGGGACAAAGGGAGGGGAAAAACAGAGTGGGTGGCATTTTCCAGGAACGCATGTCAACTGAGAAGAGCAAAAAGTCCAGGTAGAGTTAAAAGAACCCAGATGCTTTAAGGTTGCCATGTACTTGCCACCCAAACCACGAATAATCCCCCCAAAGCCAGAAAAATCAGGAAATCTAGAAAATCAAGATTAGAGTCACTTTAGAAAACCAACATCTCCTGAAGTCCTAACTTTGCAAACTTAAGTCTTCAAGTTTATCAAAATGTAGCTGTGCAATTTAGGTGTAAATTGAGTAATTTGGGAATAAATGAGTGCGATTAAACATTTCAAGCAACAGGAGACAAGTTACTGCTCCTAAAACCATTCTTTTCCCTCGTGGCTATGTTGCATGCCCCATAAAAATACTCTTTATGGTGTGTTTAAATCACTGGTTTCCATGCTACATAAAATCAGTTCATGATGGGCCATCGGAGAATCATGGCTGTGCTCTCGCAGCAGGGGAGTCAGCCAACAGAGGCCCCCAGACAAACTGAAGCACTCAATCCACTGGATTCAGGAAGCTACAGACGTCATTAAACTTTGCAACCCATTCACATTCTCCAGCCTGACATTCAGGAAGCTTACAATCCGCTTACGCACTCTTTAGATGAGAACAGGCGCTCTGGGAGGTCCAAAAACTGAGCCCAGGCCTGCCCTGGTCACTTGCACTTATCTCTTCTGAGCCGGAGGTTGTGGGTGGCAGCTTTGGGCATCTCTTGGTGTTCAGACCAAGGAAGAATCCATACATCACTGGAGAATGATTTCCAACGTGTAATTTGAGGACCTCCAGGGTCTCAGCGATGTTTTCAGGGTGTTCACACTCTGATTTGCCTTTTTCACTGTTTTCATTTGCACTGAAGGAGCAAAATCAGTAACAGGTAAAACTGCTGAAACCTCAGCGGAAGTCAAAGCAGGGACACCAGACTAACAGTAATGATTGTCTTGCTGACTGCCTTAAACTCACAATAAAAATAGTAATGCTGATGACGATAAGGTTTTTTTTTTTTTTGAATTTTTAAATTTATTTGAGAATCAGAGAGATGGACAGAGAGTTCTCATTCGGATGCTTTGCTACCCAAATTTTCTGGCTTATTCACAGTCTGGGGTGGCCCAAGCTGAAGCCAAGAGCCAGGAATTCAATTCACACCTCCAATATCTCCAGTAATGGTGGAGGAGCCATCACGGTTGCCTCACAGGGTGTGCATAGCAGGAAGCTGGAGTCAGGGGTGGGTACTGAACCCAGGCACTGATAAGGCATGTGAGTGTCTTAACTGGCATCACTAGGCTAAACACCTTCCGCAGTGATAAAGTTCTGAACATTTATTGAAGCCAAGTGCGTTTTAGAATGTTTTCAATGCAACTGTAAAAACCATTAACTCTGTCTAATCTTGACTTTTGAGTATTCATCTTCTATATTTCTGATAAAATATGGAAAGTATGCATAAAGTACTTCTGCTGCCTAGCAGTGTAGGATGGCTGTCTCAAGGAAACGCATTTGCGCAATCATTTCAGTTGCAAGCTGAAATAGCTGCATTTTTCATAGAACACCAGTCTTACTTGAATGATCACCAAAAGACAAATTACTATTATTCAGACTTGGTATTTGGCAGACATTTTATTGAAAATGAATGAAGTGTGCCAGTCACTTCAAACAAACAACTGACAGTGTTTGTTGCCAAGGAAAATTTAATTTTCTAAGTCTAGATTAGAATTTCAAACAGCTTCCCAATACTTAACGACTTGTGATCAGATCGGAGGCAGTCGTGGCAATAAATGTGATGATTTCAGATTGCATGATGGAAAGTGTCAGCAATTGGGGATCTGTATAGCTTAGTAAGCCAATATTTTCCAAACAACCAGCACATACTGTTCAAGACCATACAAGGGTAAAAAAATCCATTCAAACTACAAGATAGACCAAAATTTCAATAGAACAGAATACAAAAGCATTGCCACTGTAAGGCAGCCGAGCTTCCTGTGTTCTTTTGCACACTGTTAGGGATGAGGCTCTAAATTGTTAACTCTAGGCAATGCTAAATTGTCTCAAATTTCGTTCTGCATTTGGGGCCAGGATGCCAATTTTGTAGGAGCTAAATTTGGATTCACGTGTCTTATTCACAATCTCAAGAGTCATGCTCTTTGATGTGTTTCCCAACTGGATTTGGACTGTTTAATTACTTATGGAGGCTCCATCTCCCCTAAGAGAGAGTTTCTTCAGCCAAAGCAAATCTGTAAACGAGATCCCCCTGAAACAGTCATGACCAGAGGTCTCCTGGAACTCACCAGCAGGGCTGCACTAATCATTTATGGCCAGCATCTGTTCTGGTAAGACTCGGTCGCACAGGTTTAATTCATTCATTCAATGATTTACTGAGCTTCTACCATGTGCCAGGCAAGAGCAGATCCGCTATGAAGTCAATCAAGTGTGGTCTTCTGGGCTTATTGGGACAGGCCCCTCCCAACCTTTTATGCAGTCACAGGTGTTTGTAAAGGCCACCAAAGAGATACTTGATCCTTACTAGGGTAGACCCACCATCTCCACGCTATCTTTCCCTCATTCTTCACTGGCCTTCACGTTGATTGATGTGGGAGTGGTTGCAGAATTTTGCAGATCCCCTTAGGCTCAAACATGGTTTAGAGTGATATACTGATGTGGCTTCAGTCACTTCCATATATGGCTACATTGTGGTTAGCTGTGCCAGAAAGGAATGACTTCTAGAAATACTCCTACTGCCCACTATCCCAGCCCTCTTAGAGTCAGGATACTAGTAAGTCCAGGGTCAGAAATATCTATCAAGATAGACAGATACCCTTCTGTGGTGACAAAAATAAACAATGTGATTGACAATTTGATTGTATCTCCAGGGACATTTGAAGTGCAAATTGAAGAAGTCCGGCAGGCATGATCTTATATAAAGGGAACCATGACTACAGGACACAATGTGGCTGACCCGGTGGTGATATTCAAGATCCTGCCAACATTGGAAGCTGTTACTGACCTGGGGAACAAAGTCGTGGAAAGCCTGAGAGCACAGAATCCTTTGGAAGTTTTGACCACGCTGACCAATGAAATTGGCTTTGAAATCAGTTCTTCGGGTGCCACGGTGAAGATTCTGATTACCACAGTGCTGCCTAATCTCCGAAAACTGAACCCAGAATTCCACTTGGATATCAAGGTGTTGCAGAGTGCCTTAGCAACCATCCGACACGCCCTCTGGTTTGAGGAAAATGCCTCTCAGTCCACTAAGTTCTCATTAGACTGCTGAAGGACTTGAGGATTCGTTTTCCCAGCTTTGAGCCCCTCACACCCTGGATCCTTGATCTGCTTGGGCACTGCGCCATGATAAACAACCCCATGAGACAGCCTCCGGCCCTAAACGTGGCATACAGGCGATGCTTGCAGATTCTGGCTGCAGGACTGTTCCTTCCAGGTTCCGTGGGTATCACTGACCCCTGTGAGAGTGGCAACTTCAGAGTGCACACAGTCCTGACCCTGGAGCAGCAGGACATGGTGCGCTACACAGCTCAGACTCTGGTGTGAATGCTCTCGCCCGGGGGCTCTACGAAGATCCTCGGCCAGGAGGGGGACACGAGCTATCTTGCTTCTGAAATGTCTACCTGGGACGGAGCGATAGTGACTCCTTCAGAAAAGGCTTATGAGAAGCCACCAGAGAAGAAGGAAGGTGAGGAAGAGGAGGAGAACACCAAAGAACCACCTCAAGGAGAGGAAGAGGAACGCATGGAGACTCAGGAGTGACCTGCCCTTTCCTACCCAGCAGGAACACTGGAGCCTCTGCTAGCCATGGCTGGGCTCCATCGTGGGGTTTCTATGGGGTAGGGGAGCAGCCAGAAGGAGAAGGAAATGCCATTCCATTGGGGTTTGATATTGGCTTAGCAGGCAGAAGTGTTCCATTAATGACCTGTGCCATCCATCTATAATAAAGCAGGATACCAACATTTCTTCCTAGTACTTAGAGTCCCCAACTCCTGAAACCCCTCTGAACCAGTACCTTTGTTGAAATGCTGTGAACTGTTAGTGTCTGGGAATTTTTTTTTTTTCTAAGAAAAACGATTGAAGTACTTTCTAGTAAAAAAAGATAGATAGATAGATAGATAGATAGATAGATAGATAGATATTCTCATGGAGCTGGCACTGTGACATAGCGGGTAAAGTCACTGCTTGCAGTGCCAGTATCCCATATGGAGCCAGTTGCTCCACTTCCAATCCAGCTCTCTGCTATGGCCTGGGAAAGCAGTGGAAGATGGCCCAAGTGTTTGGGCCCCTGCACCCAAGTAGGAGGCCCGGAAGAAGCTCCTGGCTCCTGGCTTCGGATTGGCACAAGTCCGGCCATTGCAGCCACTTGGAGATGGAAGTTTGCTCTTTACCTCTCCCTCTCACTCTCTCTCTCTCTCTCTCTCTCTCTCTTTCTCTCTCTCTTTCAAACTAATAAATAAATATTCTTAAAAGATATATATATATATATATATTAATTATTTGCTCCTGTGGTGGCTGGCATCAAAAATATGGAGACAAAACAAAATGGAGCCAGTGCCATGGCTCACTAGGATAATCCTCTGCCTGTGGCGCCAGCACACTGGGTTCTAGTCCCGGTCGGGGCACCGGATTCTGTCCCAATTGGCCCTCTTCCAGGCCAGCTCTCTGCTGTGGTCCGGTAGTGCAGTAGAGGATGGCCCAAGTGCTTGGGCCCTGCACCCGCATGGGAGACCAGGAGGGGCACCTGACTCCTGGCTTCGGATCAGCGCGGTGCGCTGGCCGCAGCGCGCCGGCCGCAGCGGCCACTGGGGGGTGAACCAACGGAAAAAGGAAGACCTTTCTCTCTGTCTATCTCTCACTGTCCACTCTGCCTGTCAAAAAAAAAAAAAAAAAAAAAAAAAGAAGAAGAAGAAGAAGAAAAAATGGAAAAGTAAGTTGGCAGAAAATTCATCCTCATTTTGTAACTCACACGTGAGAGAAATTTGATGGAGAGCTTCCCAAGTCTGACAAGGCCAATAACAGATTGTGAAGCTGAAAGAAACAGTCTTGAAACATCATCAACAGAAAAGCAAATTTCAGTCAACCGTAGTAGGGAGAAGACTGAATGGTCTTTATATTTTCTCTGTGAAAAACACTGTAAAATTGTCTGTTTATTACCTACAGAGGCATGTGCAGGAATTTCTCAGGTAGCAAATTTGTATATTTTTCCTTATAGTTCTGTCAAATTTAACTTTATATATCATTGAGACTATGTTATTAAATATACACAAATTAAAAATGTACATCTTCCTGGAAAACTGAGCTTTTATTACAAAATGTCCCTTTTTAATAGATGTTACTCTTTTTAAAGATAAAATACATATCTGAAGTTTGACTTCTAAAATCCACTTTGACGCTCTTTGCTATAATTTTTATTTGTTTTTATTTTATTTGAAAGGCAGAGAGACAAAAAGTCAGAGACACACATGCAGAGATCATCTGTCTGCTAGTTCACTGCCCAAATGACAACAACAGTTGGGGCCAGGCCAGCTCCAGGAACTCGATCCAGTCTCCCTGATGGGTGGCAGGGACTCAAGCCCTTGAGCCGTCACCTGCTACCTCTCAGGACTCACAGCAGCAGGAGGCTGGAATCAGAAGTGGAGCTGGGACCTGAACCCAGGCACTCTGATATGGGATGCAGGCATTCTACCTTTTGTGTTCCTTTCTCACTTTTTTTTAAAACTTTCTTTCCTTCATCCATAGCAGTTGAATTTGTTTTTAACTTTTACTCTATAGCATATCCATTGGCATGGAAGTTACATACACTTTTATAGCTATTCCAGGGGTTAATCTAGAAAACACAATATGCAGCCTTCATTTATTTAAGTCTCAGATTACCCACTTCCAGGATAATGCAGTTCTTACAATGGGTTAACATCTTTCCAACTCATTGCTGTTGAATATTTTATTTTATTGTGGTAAGAACACTTAACATGAGATCTACTCTCTTAAAATTTTTGAAGTGCACAATACAATGGTGTTTACTGTAAGTGCAATGTTGTACAGCAAATGTCTAAAGCATACATGTCTTGCTTGATTGAAACTGTATGCCCATTGATTAGCACTTCCCCATGTTGAGTGTGCACATGATTTTAATATTCATTAAATATTTAATATTTGTTAAATATAATATGTATTATTTATTTGCCTTCTGTCTGGAGAATACTCTTGTATTTCCCTTAGAGTACATGCAAAATTCTCTCATTTTTGTTTTTTGAAAATGTCTTTATTTTGCCTTCATTGCACAAAATATTTTCATTTGATATCGTATTCTTCATTAGCAGACTGCTTTTCTCTCTTTGAAGCTCTTTGAAGCTGTGATTCCTTTGTCTCTAGAGTCCACTGTTTCTGTGTGATAGTTGGCTGTCGGTCTTACTTTTGCTCCTTCAAAGGAAATGGGATCTTTTTGTCTGGTTGCTTTTAAGAATTCATCTTTGAGGGAGGAGATGTACAGTTTGGCACACACTCACTCGGACTTATCCCTAATGGTAGAGCTAGAAATGTGCCAAGGGAGGGACCGGAGGGGCTCGCGCCATGGCTCACTTGGTTAATCCTCCACCTGCAGTGCCAGCATCCCATATGGACACTGGGTTCTAGTCCCGGTTGCTCCTCTTCCAGTCCAGCTCTCTGCTGTGGCCTGGGAAGGGCAGTGGAGGATGGCCCAAGTGTTTGGGCCTCTGCACCCCATAGGAGACCAGAAAGAAGAACCTTGCTCTTGGCTTCAGATTGGCGCAGCACCAGCCCTAGTGGCCATTTGGAGAGTGAACCAACCAAGTAAGACCTTTCTCTCTGTCTCTCTCTCACACTGTCTATAACTCTACCTGTCAAATAAAAAAAAAAAAGAAAAGAAACGTGCCAGGGGATTCCAATTCAATCCTATCAAGGTGGCATGTACCAATGCCATCTTACTTGTTAAAGTGATCAGTTTAAGTTCATAATTGATCAAGAAGATAGGATTAAGTGTCAAAGGGATTACATAAATAAGACCAGTGTATGCAAATAATAATTGATAGAATTAAAAAGGAGAGAATGATCCTACATGGGAAGCAGGATACACAGCAGACTCATAGAATGGCAAATGCCCTAAACAGCACTCTGGCCGCAGAATCAGCACTTAAGGCATTCGAATCTGGCTAAAAAGCCCATGAGAGTTTCACAGGCGTGGAAAGCCAAGACACTGTGGCCAAAAAATAAAAATAAAAAATGACCTAAATTAAAGATCTCTTTGAGTGAGATCCCAGCAAAAAGAACGGGCCATCAAAGAAGGAGGTACCTTCCTCTGAAGGGAAGAGAGAACTTCCACTTTGACTATAGTCTTGTCTAAATAAGATCAGAGTTGGTGAACTCAAGAGGCTTCCATAGCCTTGGCAGCTCATGACAAGAGCCTCAGGTGATTACTGATGTCATAAATAAGAGTGTCAATTGTTAAATCAACAACAGGAGTCACTGTGCACCTACTCCCCATGTAGGATCTCTGTCCTTAAGGTGTTGTACTATGCAAATTAATGGTAAAACTACTACTCAAACAGTACTCTATAGTTTGTGTGTCTGTGTGGGTGCAGTCTGTTGAAATCTTTACTCTGTATATACTAAGTTGATCTTCTTTATATAAAGATAATTGAAAATGAATCTTGATGAATGGGACGGGAGAGGGAGTGGGAGATGGGATGGTTTGCGGGTGGGAGGGTGGTTATAGGGGGAAAAACTGCTATAATTCAAAAGTTGTACTTTGGAAATTTATATTTATTAAATAAATGTTGAAAATTTTAAAAAAAGAATTCATCTTTGATCTGAATTTTAACAAAACATATACAAAGTATCTAGGTGCATTTTTCTTTGTATCTATTCCGTAGATTTTTTAAGGACTTCTTGATTCATGTTTTGATGTCTTTAATAAGTTTTGGAACTTTGAGTTATTGTTTATTCAAATATCACACTTCTTTCTCCATTTCAGATGGGCTCCCATTTATTATAAATTAGCCCTTCCTACAGTTTCATTTAAGGCTCTTCCTTCTGGTTTATTCATTCTGTGCATCTTCTTTTTTCATCCTCAATATTTTCCTCTAAGCAATCTTCAAATTTACAATTTTTCTTTTCATTTTCTAATATGCTAGTAAATTCCATCTACTGAATTCTTAATTTTATATATTGATGTTAAATCAACAACAGGAGTCACTGTACACATACTCCCCATATAGGTTCTCTGTCCTTAACATGTTTTACTTTGAGAATTAGTGGTAAAAACTAGTCTTCAAACAGTACTTTATACTTTGTGTGTTTGTGTGGGTGCAAACTGTTAAAATCTTTACTTAGTATATACTAAGTTGATCTGCTGTATATAAAGATAACTAAAAATGAATCTTAATTAAGAATGGGATGGGAGAGGGAGAAGGAGATGGGATGGTTTACGGGTGGGAGGGTAGTTATGGGGGGAAAACTGCTAAATCCAGAAGTTGTATTTTCGAAACTTATATGTATTAAATAAAAGTTTTCTCTTTTTTTCTTTTTTATTATTTTTTTGACAGGCAGAGTGGACAGTGAGAGAGAGACAGAGAGAAAGATCTTCCTTTTCCGTTGGTTCACCCCGCAATGGCCACTGTGACCGGTGCACTGCGCTGATCTGAAGCCAGGAGCCAGGTTCTTCTCCTGGTCTCCCATGCAGGTGCAGGGCCCAAGGACTTGACCCATCCTCCACTGCACTCCTGGGCCACAGCAGAAAGCTGGACAGGAAGAGGAGCCACCAGAACAGAATCTGGCACCGCCCAGTGTGCCGGCACCGCAAGCGAAGGATTAGCCTATTGAGCCACAGCGCCAGCCATAAATAAAAGTTTTCTTACAAAATTTATATATTAAATTTTTCAGTTTTAGAATTTCTATTTGGTTTCCAAATAGTTTGCAGTATTCTGCTAACATTCTAAGTTATGTTTTTTATCCTCTTGACCATAAGTGTGACTATTTAAAATCAACTGGGTGGAAAGAACAGGTCATCAAAGAAGGAGGTACCTTTCTCTGAAGGGAGGAGAGAACTTCCATTCTGACTACAACCTTGCCTAACTATGATCAGAGTCGGTGAACTCAAAAGGCTTCCATAGCCTTGGCAGCTCATGACAAGAGCCTAGAGTTATTACTGATGCCATAAACAAGAGTGTCAAATTGTTAAGTCAACAACAGTGGTCACTGTGCACCTAGTCCTCATGTGGGATCTCTGTCCTTAATGTGCGGTACATTGTGATTTAATGCTATAACTAGTACTCAAACAGTATTTTTCACTTTATGTTTCTATGTGTGTGCAAACTCTTGAAATCTTTACTTAATATATGCTAAACTGATCTTCTGTATATGAAGAGAATTGAAAATGAATCTTGATATGAATGGAAGGGGAGAGGGAGCAGGAAAGGGGAGGGTTGCGGGTAGGAGGGAAGGTATGGGGGGAAGCCATTGTACTCCATAAGCTGTACTTTGGAAATTTATATTCATTAAATAAAAGTTTAAAAAAAAAAAAAGAAAAAATAAATAAAATCAACTTGGGGAGGGGGGGCGGCAGCACTGTGGCACAGCAGGTTAATGCTCCGGCCTGTAGTGCCAGCATCCTATATGGTCACCAGTTTTAGTCCCGGCTGCTCCACTTCCGATCCAACTCTCTGCTGTAGCCTGGGAAAGCAGTGGAAGATGGCCCAAGTACTTGGGCCCCTTCACCCACTTGGGAGACCTGGAAGAAGCTCCTGGCTCCTGGCTTCGGATCAGCACAGCTCCAGTCATTGCAGTCAGTTGGGGAGTGAACCATCAGATAGAAGACCTCTCTGTACCTCTTCTCTCTCTGTCTCTCTGTGTAACTCTGACTTTCAAATAAATAAATAAACCTTAAAAAAATCAACTGTGGGGAGTTCCTAGATGGCAGAATAGCAACAGAATGGTCTGATTTATGCTGGGCGAAATTAAATTTTAAAAAGGGGTAGCCTGCACTGTGGCATAGCGGGTAAAGCTGCTGCCTGCAGTGCCGGCATCCAGTATGGGTTCCAGTTCAAGTCCTGGCTGCTCCACTTCTGATCCAGCTCTCTGCTATGCCTGGGAAAGCAATGGAAGATAGCCCAAGTCCTTGGGCCCCTGAACCCATGTGGGAGACCTGGAAGAAGCTCCTGGCTCCTAGCTTCAGATCGGCACAGCTGCAGCCAACAGGGGAGTGAACCAGTGGATGGGAGAGTTTCTCTCTCTCTCTCTCTCTCTCTCTCTCTCTCTCTCTCTCTCCTTCTATGTACTCCGACTTTCAAATAAATAATAAGTAAATATTTTAAAAATATTTTAAAAAGGGGAAAAAGTACACTCTCAGGGTAAATCTGTGGGGGAACTGCAGTGAGAGATCCAGGGAAAGCAGTAGAAGTGGTCTGCACCCATGCTGAAAGAGCAGACAAGCAACAAAAGATCCACCAGCTTGGATCACCCCTGCCCCACCCCCGGCAAACCAGGTGACAGCGGACAGGTCTACTGTGCTGCTGATACAGCGGGAGGGAGAGCTTGGTGAACTGCACCTTTTAGAGTTCCAATCAAATCCCCCAAGATAGCAGACGATAGATCACAAACTGGGACGGAGGTGGATAGAGCAGGAAGGTGGTGTGCCTCTCTCCCTAACCTCCTCCTTGCTACAGCAGAGACCTACAACCAGAGGTGGGAGGGCTGGCACCATTTTTGGACACTGGCAGATAGTGGCCACCCCAACTCCTGTGCATACACCCAGCAAATACTGGGGTCACCCTCCGCCCAGTCTGCAAGGGCAACCACACCAATTCAGAAGAAATCGAGGAGGAGGGCTTCCACTGCACCAGTTGCATCATGCCAGTTGCCTTGCAATGGGAGGGGAGGGAAGCTGCCCCTGTGGAGGAGAAGTGCCACCCTTGGGACACTTCTACACGCCAAACACAATTGTGAAGTGGCCAGGGCTGCAGTGGGTGGGTACTTTGTACACCACAGATATAACCAAAGAGAAAAACTCATGTTCCTCGTTGACATCAAAATTGGTTGGGAAGACCAGACTTGATCCAGCAGTCTGGAACACACACAGACAGTGGCCTTGGGAACACCTTAGTTTCGTTGCAGATAGGACTATCAAGGGGGGTAGAGTAACCCAACTGGCAATCTACAGCCCTGAGAGCCCTGGGAGCTGGGACTAAGAAAACAGTGACTACCTAAGAGCAGAGTGTGACTAGGTTCTGGGCAACCGCAGAGTGCT
The DNA here is from genome assembly GCF_051225735.1 of Oryctolagus cuniculus. Classification (NCBI taxonomy): domain Eukaryota; kingdom Metazoa; phylum Chordata; class Mammalia; order Lagomorpha; family Leporidae; genus Oryctolagus; species Oryctolagus cuniculus. Next base: position 156,592,834 of record NC_142872.1, on the reverse strand, counting down.
TCTCCACACTCTCCGAAATCCTCAGTGGACTAGAGCAGTTCACAGTAGAGGGAAAGTGCTCACAGGAGAGACTCCTCAGATCATATGTGCAGCTCATAAAGTGGTGCTGATGAGTGCTGAGCACACTGGGTATTAGCATCAGCGTTTTCTTCAGCTGGGAGGAGAAGGATTGGTCACACCAACAGAGGTGACCATTCCTCTCCATCCTGTTAACCAGAGGAGAGCTACCAACCCAACTTGGGTGTTACCCTGAATACCTGCCCCATCCTGGAGCACTGAACAGAGCACCCTGGCCATACTCAGCACATACCTCTTGGTATTCTCTGAAAGTGTAGAAGTCCTACTAAGCCACAGATGCACAGATCAAAGATAAAAGCCATCAGACAAAAAAAAATTCTACAAGTGCCTCAAAATAAAGGCAAAAATTCAAGAAATAAAAATAAGGAAGACATTATGAGCCCCTCACAGGAGCACTACAACATTTCAATATTAGAATTTGAAGATGGAGAGATTGAGAAAATGCCAGAAATAGAATTCAAAAAATTAATCATCAGATTACTCAAAAGCAATCAGAAGCAAATTCATGAACTACAGAAAACTATATATGACATGAATAAAAATTTTTCCCAACAAATTGAGATTTTAAAGAGAAATCAAAATGAAGTACTAGAAATGAAGAATGCAATAGATTAAATTAAAGAATGCAGTAGAAAGTCTTAACAAAAGAGTTGGTGGGACAGAAGAAAAAATATCTGAGCTAAAAGACAAATTTCTGGAAATCTTATAGTCAGACAAAAAACAAGAAGAAGAAATAGAAAACAGTGTTGGAGATATATGGAGTACTATCAAAAGATCCAACATATGGGTTTTAGGAGTTCCTAAAGGTATGGAAAGAGAGAGAAGGGACTACAAGGCCTACTTAGTGAAATAATTACAGAAAACTTCCCTAACTTGGAGAAAGAAAGGAATGTCCAAGTACAGGAAATGCACAGAACTCCTAATAGATATGACCAAAATAGATCTTCACCATGACACATATTAATCAAACTTTCCACAATAAAGCATAAAGAAAAGATTCTAAAGTGCACATGAGAGAGACACCAGATAATTTCCCTGGGGTCTCCAATTAGACTCACAGCTGACTTCTCATCAGAAACCCCACAGGCTAAAAGACAATGGCAAGATATAATCCAAATCTTAAGAGAAAAAAAAAACTGTCAACCAAGATACTGTACCTTGTAAAGCTCTCATTTATAAATGAAGATGAAATAAAGACCTTCAGTAACAAACAAAAATCAAAAGAATTTTGTCACCACTTGTCCAGCTCTACAAAAGATGCTTAAGGATGTGCTACACAAAGGAACACAATAAGAAAGCCATCATCATGAAAGAATGCGAAGACAGAAAACCCCCCAGTAAAAGTACAAAAGAAATCCAAACAAAATGATAAGAACATTCACAGAAAAATGTCAGGGCCAAGTGCTTACTTATCAATAGTTACTCTGAATGTAAATGACCTCAACTCTCCAGTTAAAAGATACAGATCATCCAAGGCTCTTGTTATGAGCTGCCAAAGCTATGGAAGCCTTTTGAGTCCACAAACTCCGTCAGTATTTAGACAGAGCAATAAACAAAGTGGAAGTTCTCTCCTCCCTTCATAAGATATGGAGATAACCCAGATGTCCATTAACTGAGGACTGGATAAAAAAAAAAATTACAGTATGGCACCAGCACTGTGGCTCAGCAGGTTAAAGCCCCAGCCTGCAGTGCTGGCATCCCATATTGGCACCAGTTCAAGTCCCAGCTGCTCCTCTTCTGATCCAGCACTCTGCTGTGGCCTGGGAAAGCAGTAGAAGATGACCCAAGTCCTTGGGTGTCTACACTCGCATAGGAGACCCAGAAGAAGCTCCTGTCTCCTGGCTTCAGATCATCTCAACTCTGGCCGTTGCAGTCATTTAGGGAGTGAACCAATGGAATAGAAGACCTCTCTCTCTCTCTGACTCTACTTCTCTCTCTGTAACTCTTTCATATAAATAAAATAAATCTTTAAAAAGGAAATTATGGTATATATACACTATGGAATAATACAGTGGTTAAAAAAATTAAATCCTTTCATTTGCAAGAAAATGGATGCAGCTAGAAACCATTATACTAGTGAAATAAGCCAGTCACAAACACAAATACCTTATGGTTCTCTCCTATCTGTGGTAACTAATAGAGTACCTAAAATGTAATCTATAAGAGGAAATTGGGGGCTGGTGCTGTAGTGCAGCAGGTAAAGCCACCACCTGCAGTACCAGCATCCCATATGGGCTGCATTCAAGTCCCAGCTGCTCCACTTCTGATCCAGCTCTCTGCTTTGGCCTTGGAAAGCAGTAAAAGATGGCCCAAGCCTTTGGGCCCCTGCACCCACGTGGGAGACCCAGAAGAAGTTCCTGGCTCCTGGCTTTGGATCAGTGCAGCTCCAGCCATTGCAGTCAGTTGGGGAGTGAACCAGTGGATGGAAGACCTCTCTCTCTCTCTCTGCCTCTCCTCTGTGTGTAACTATGACTTTCAAATAAATAAATAAATCTTTAAAAAAAAGTGAAACTGACACTTTGAACCGCCTGTGCCTTGACTGTCAAGGAACATTTTTTTGTTTGTTTATTAGTTTGTCTGTTTGCTTTTTCTTGTCCTTTTTCTTTTTTCTTCATACTAATCAGTAAACTCTCTACTTAGTGTAGGTTTAATTTTATGAGTGTAAAAATTATCTGAAAAAATTATCTCTGTAAACAGTAAGAATGGAAAAGGAAGAGGGAGGAGAAAGAAGGGCAGGAGTATGGGGGGTGGGGAAGAAATAATCATAATTTTCCCAAATCTGTATATATTAAATGCATGAAGTTCTATTTCTTATGCAAAATGAACTAATTTTTAAAAAGTCTGTTAAATGCATAAACATTGCATTATTAAAAAATTAACTATAGGTCTGTTACTTCTACTGTTACTCATTCATTCTGTCTTATTTCTTTATAGGACCATTTTTTTAAAAACTTTTATTTAATGAATATAAATTTCCAAAGTACAGCTTCTGGATTACCGTGGCTTCCCCCCCATAATGTCGCTCCCACCCGCAACCCTCCCCTTTCCCACTCCCTCTCCCCTTCCATTCACATCAAGATTCATTTTCGATTCTCTTTATATACAGAAGATCAGTTTAGCATACATTAAGTAAAGATTTCAATACTTTGCTCCCATACAGAAACATAAAGTGAAAAATACTGTTTGAGTACTAGTTATAGCATTAAATCTCAATGTACAGCACACTAAGGACAAAGATCCTACATGAGGAGTAAGTGCACAGTGACTCCTGTTGTTGACTTAACAAATTGACACTCTTGTTTATGGCATCAGTAATCACCCTAGGCTCTTGTATAGGACCATTTTTTTTTAATTTATTTGATAGGTAGTTATAGACAGTGAGAGACAGAGAGAAAGTTCTTACATCCGCTGGTTCACTCCCCAAATGGCCGCAATGGCCGGAGCTGTGCTGATCCGAAGCCAGGAGCCAGATGCCTCTTCCCGGTCTCCCATGCTGGTGCCCCTGATGCACTTCTTGTAAATCTGTTTGTACAATCAATTTGAGGTCTAAGATGATCCATTCTTCTCCAGAGAGGATCATGTTTGCCATTGCCAGCTACCTGAAGAATTACTACTCCAGAGTCACATTAATCCAGTTTCAGGGGTTGAAATGTTTCAAAGCTGAGCCCAAGTCCCTGAGAGGACCTGTTTCTGATTCATCCTTTCTCCCAGGGTATATCCATTCAGGATCCCACTTCAGGGTCCCACCCAGACTTAAAGGCGTTTACTGAGATGATTACATCAAGTTCATTTTGTCTAAGAAGTGCATTTTCTTTTTTTAAAGAATTTTTAGAACATAAATGCATGCACTTGCTTGATATACATTCTTGGGTTTGTGATCTGTAATTATCTTTGCATCATCAATACCTAGGACTGTGACTAGTATGCAATGGAGACCAATGAATGTGTGCAGCAAGACTAACGGGAGCAATGCCTGCCTCAAAATCTTAAATGCTTTCCTTGCTTTTACAAAAATCATTTTATGCCTCATTTTCTTGATTAATAGTCCTAAGCTCCCCAGCATTAAGCATGTCCCTGTTGCATGAGAGGTGGCATTTGCTGAATTAGGGAATGTCCATGTCCCCGATTGCTTGGAGGTATTCAATTTTTTTCTGCCTCTTCCCTCTTTTTTGTGACAATGTCTGAATAGAAAAGACTAAGCATTACAATACTTGAGTTTGTGAAACATAATTACAGTTTTAGAAGGAAAAATCTCTCACCAAAAACATTTAAATGATTAAAGCAGAAACTGGAAAACATTCCTTAGGCAAGAAAGTTACAATTACAAGAAGTGGTCATTATGCAGGTCCAAGAAAAGTGCATGTGCGCTCAGATTTATATTTATCCAGTGGTTCTCAACCCCGAATGTATGTGGAAATCACCTATAACATGTTTAAACATGTCCTTTCGGGGCCAGCACTATGGCATAGCGGGTAAAGCCGCCGCCTGCAGTGCCGGCATCCCATGTGGGCATTAGTTTGAGTCCCAGCTGCTCCACTTCCAACCCAGCTCTCTGCTATGGCCTGGGAAAGCAGTGGAAGATGGCCCAAGTCCTTGGGCCCCTGCACCCACGTGGGAGACCCAGAAGAAGCTCCTGGCCTCTGGCGTCTGACTTCAGATCAGCGCAGCTCTGTCTGTTGCAGCCAACTGGGGAGTGAACCAGCAGATGAAAGACCTCTCTCTCTCTCTCTCTCTCTCTCTCTCTGCCTCTCCTTCTCTCTCTCTGTAACTCTGACTTTCAAATAAATAAATAAATCTTTTTAAAAATGCCCTTTTCTAGGCCCCACCCTATACCTGCTAAATCAGAATTCCTATAGTTGGTCAAAGCTACATTTTGGTATTTCTGAGTGAAGACAACTAATCAATACTATGATTGTGCAATCTGCAAACTGTGATAGAAGAGAAGATCAGAAGAAGCCATTAAAAAAAGAAAAGGTAACCTAGCTTAATTCATTGCAATATCTGAAAGATGCAGTGGCCCTTCCATATCATGAGAAAAAGGGATTGGCTCCAGGAGAGACTGTTGTCTGAAATGGTGTAGTGTTTGCATGTAAACTATGTACCTCCTCTGAAGATTTATGCCTCTTCAGATTATTTGTAATAATAATACAGAGCAAATGCTATGTAAATAGTTGTCATGCTATATTGTTTGAGAATTAGTGACAGGAGAAAAATCTGTATATATTCAGCACAGGCACTTTTTTTTTTTTAAGATTTATTTTCTTGTTTTGAAAGGTGGAGTGACAGAGAGAGGGAAGGACAGAGAAAGAGATCTTCCATCCGTTAGCTCTCTGCCTAAATGGCCACAACAGACAGGACTGCACCAGGATGAAGCCAGGAGCCAAGAACTCCTTCGGGTCTCCCACATGAGATTAATACTTTCTATGCCACATGAGTGGCAGAAGCCCAGGCACTTGGGCCATCTTCAACTGCCGCCAAGGCACATTATCAGGCACCTGAATCAGAAGTGGAGCAGCCATTTCTCAAACCAGAGCTCCAAAATGGGACACTGGCATTGTAAGTGGAGCCTAATCCACTGTGCAACAACCCTTGCCCGACACAATATTTTTAAAATATTTCATTCTGAGTTTAATTGAATCCATGGATGTAGACATCATGAATGCAGAGGGATGAACTATAATTTTTATTTTTATCTAATATATGTTTTATATAGTAAGAAGTGTGACTTATTCATATCAGCACGTGGGATTAAAAATCTCTTTCCACATTGAAGAAGACCAGTCCTCTCCCCTAAGAAGGAGCACTCACCTATTTGCATTCCATTATACATGAGGAAAATCAATCCATTGCCTCTGTTTAAGGAGATTTGGCCATAATGAATACTAAATTGTTTTGCCCTAAATAGCAGCAGCAGAGAGCTCTGGGTTATTGCTTTGCTCTGGTTCTTATTATCAGGTCCTGTTGCCAGGAAGATATGACCGCATCATTATAGGGAAAGCAGGAGACCACAACCTTGCTTCTGTGAGTCTAACTGAACCTTGTGGAGCATAAGCCCAGCTCCTGATGGCTTCAGACGAAGATGGCACAAGGATTAATACTTTCTAATGACTATAAGAACCTTGAGATAAAACGGTGTCATAAAGAAACAGTTTATAAACAACCTCCAATATGGAAACAAATCATCCCAAATTCTAGCAATTACTCACGAAAAACCTATACCATGTACAAAAGCTATTCTATGACTTATACTGAGTTTTGAATGGCACAACCCAACAGAACTGCTGGTTCCTGATGATACAGACAGCACTTCCAGACACTTTCACACTGGTGCTGGATTCCCATCCAGTGCCTACCATTAGGCTGTGTACACTGCAGAGGCTCCAAACACCTGTTAATTTTGTTGTGACTTGATGGCCAATCCGGCTAAAAGCAGAAGAACTTACCAAGTCAAATCCCAGCAAAACTCGCCACTGTTCCCTGCCGCCAAACCCCTGGGACTTTTCTGGTTCCCATTCTTCCCAAGATCAGTTTTCTCAAATGCCCTTTCATTTTGTGAGCTATCCATGCCTTTGTGAGCTAAATGTTACTCCCAGCCTCCTTTCCACTCACCTGCTGGGTGAAGAGTCTAGAAATTAAAGCTTTGCATGGTCTCTTGCAAATGCAACTCTGTATACAAATTAGTTCCACCCATTAGATGCACCCCAGTGGGATTTGGGAAACAATTACCAAAACAACCTTTTTAGGCTGCTTCTTCTCCAAATCAGAACATGGGATATAAGTTTCTCTGAAGAACCTTCCGAGTGTCCATTTTCCTGCTTTCTGTGTGTGCAGCAGCAGTAGCAGCAGTGGCTGTGGTGGGGTGGAATCAACAGTGAGCCCTTGGTTCAAGTGTAGCTCCAATAGTGGCCTCAGAGGGAATGACTCCTCTTGTGCTTTCCTTTGTTGTTCACAGTTGTTTCTGGAGGTTCCACCTAGAATCTTCTCTCTCGGCCTTTCTAATGACTTTGTTGACCTCTAATTCTCTCATTTAGTCACCATCTTATCAGAACTATAGAATTCTATTCCTGCACAAAATTGTTATTGATACACTTCCAACAAATCTTTTTTTTTTTTTTTTTTTTTTTTTTTTTTTTTTTTTGCTTTGCTTACCTAAGTCAGTTTCCACAGGTTGCAATCACAGAACCGTCTCCATAAGTGCCTGAGTTGACACTTAACAGGAACTAAGCTATAATCCTAGGAAAAGTTCAAGCCTTGTTCAGGATCAGGAGACCTAGTTTGGCCTCTTAGTAGCATGTGACCTTGGGCATATCATTCATATTTCTGAGCCTCAGTTTCTTCAAATGTAAAGTAGGGTTAATAATACCCTTCTCAGGGCCGGTGCTGTGGCTCAGCGGGTTAACGCCCTGGCCTGAAGCACCGGCATCCCATATGGGCGCCGGTTCTAGTCCCGGTCGCTCCTCTTCCCTTCCAGCTCTCTGCGATGGCCTGGAATAACAGTGGAGGATGGCCCAAGTCCCTGGGCCCCTGCACCCACGTGGAAGACCCGGAGGAAGCTTCTGGCTTCTGGCTTCAGATCAGTGCAGCTCCGACCGTAGCAGCCTTCTGGGGAGTGAACCAGCGGATGGAAGACCTTTCTCTCTGCCTCTACCTCTCTCTCTGTAACTCTCACTTTCAAATAAATGAAATAAATATTTTTAAAAAAATAATGCCCTTCTCACAGATAATTGTAAGCATTAAATACAGTAAAAGGGAAAAATGTGTTCAATAACTAATAATCAACCAATACTGGTTGTGTCAGCACTGATTTAGCAAACACAGTGATTATCTAGAAAGCCTAAGTTTTGGGACTGGCATTGTGGCATAGCCGATTAAGCCTCTGCCTGTAACACTGACATCCCATATGGGCACCAGTTCAAGGCCCAGCTGCTCCAGTTCCAATCCAGCTCCCTGCTAATGTACCTGGGAAAGCAGTGGAAGATGGCCCAAGTCTTTGGTCCCCTACACCCGTGTGGGAGACCCAGAAGAAGCTCCTGGCTTTTGCCTGACCTAGCCCTGGCAGTTGCAGCCATTTGGGGAGTGAACCATCAGATGCAGGACCTCTCTCTCTCTCTCTCAATCTCTCTCTCTCTCTCTCTAACTCCCTACTTCTCTCTCTCTCCTCCCCTGTCTCTCTCTCTCTCTCTCTCTCTCTCTCTGCTTCTCTCTCTGCAACTCTGACTTTCAAATAAAACAAATAAATCTTTACCAAAAAAAGAAATGTTAACTTTGAATTTTAAAAAATTCAAAAATCATTTAAAAAGTAATGTTTAAGGCTGTCACTGGTCCCATTTGGTCTGTATACATTGGAAACTTGCTTAGCTATACATTTCTTTCCTTCCTGGTGATGGCAAAAGGAAAAGTTGAACAGCAGCTAGATCTGTAAGGATATTCTTGAGCCACTGAACTAACTTAGTTTCCATTGCTTAACCTGCATTTTGCATGATTTTCTGTCCCTTGAAGCTGATACTATCCAGTAACTCTTCAGTTGGGGTCCCTGGAAGAGACACTGAGATGGTGGTTGAATGGGGAATACCTTCCAGATCCACACCTGTGAGGAAGCTGACAGGACCGGGAGAAGGAGATGAGTACAATATTGTTGCAAAACAGTTGTCAGCCCATCCATGGGGAAGTCTAGGTCCAGGATAGATCATCAGAGCTGTTCTGAGCTTTTGGCTAAGAGCAAGTGTAGAGCTGTCCCAAGGGGAGGCAAGGAGATCAGGCCTCAGTGCGTCTGGTTCCTGATTCCCTCATTGCCAAGTCCTTGGGTATGAGTTGCTCCCAGACAGGGGGTGTGGCACCATGGTTTGAATATGGTTTGAGTGTGTTCTTCAAGAGTTCATGTGTGAGAAGATTGGTCCTCAGTGTGGCAGTGTTGGAAGGTGGTAGAACCTTTTAGACGGGGCCCAATGCAAGGTAATTAGGGCATGGGACACTGCTCTCAGAGGGCACTGACATAGTTCTCATGGCTCCCTGGTTAGTTCTCATGAGAGATGGTATAAAAAAGCAAGATTGGCCCCTCCCCAATCTCTGACTTTTGGTCTGGCCTATGACCTCCCCTCCTTACACACACTTCTGCCACCTGCCACGATGTGACACGCAAGGGCAGCCCTCCCCAGAGCTGGCACCTTGGTGTTTGTGTGTTCAGCCTCCAAAACATTTAGTTCAGTAAACCTCATTTCTTAGAAGTTACCCAGGGTCAGGTAGTTTGTTATAGCAACAGAAAATTGACTAACACACATAAGAAGCTCTCTTCTTCTGAGAGCAGTTCTTGGAGAAGAACTCAGCTATGAACCATATGAACCATCAACAGACAACATGGACAGCAACTGCGGGAATGACCTCGTTGTTCCCAGAACACCCACCACAGACACATCACCTCCAATTCAAGTTGTTGTGTAAACAAATGGACCCTCTTGAGTGAATTGCATGACAGTTAGCTCCACTCACTATAACCAAAAATCCTGACTATGCTGAGTCAAGATGGCATCATTGCTTTAGTTCTTAGAATCATTGAGCTGCAAGCCACCCCAGAGATTTTGGAACTCACTCTCCTCAATTTTACAAGAGAAGGAACTGAGGTTCATAGTGTCGCGAGTCCGTTTTCCCAAGGTCGTGGAGCTGGATCCAGAAGTGTGCTCTTTGGACTCATAATTCATTACATGACTCCAGCTCAGCATTTATTTGGCAGACATATCTGGCTAGGAGGATATTATGCAAAAGCAGTGTAATCTATATTTATGATGTTTAAATCATTCTGGAAAAGTGCTGTCAAGAGTCTCAGAGTTGTCAAGCTTTTTGCATATACATTTTCTATTGGCATAATTGGTTAAGCAATAATGCCTGTATAAAATTAAGCATATTTCTTTGTTATCCAATTACATTTAAAGTCCCTAATGTCAGATAGATCAGAAATTCAAGCAACCCAAGATTTCTTTTTCAATTCCAAAGACGATAACTAGTTCTAACAAGGCTTTATCAGGGTAATCAGTGCATGTTACTGGTAAACTGTAATCCCATAATTCTGTATGTTCTGCACATGCGTTATCTCATTTAACCTTCCCAGAAACTGTGATGTGATCAGGGAGCAAACTATTAGCTTCAATTTTGAGACCCAAGTACTCTGACCAAGAGAGGTGATACAGCTTACAGAAATATATCCAGTAGACAGTGAGGTCAAGGAAAAATGCAGGCCATCTATCTTATAACTCAGGATGGCAGACATACCCCAAACTAAGCCCCAGTGAGTCATATCCTTGTATAATCCCTTACCCTGGAGTCTATGGAGAACCTGTGTTTTGCTTATAATGTGGCAAAGGTGGTGGGATGTCACTCTGTGTTTATCTTTGGTTATAGAAGACTCTATAAATGTGCAGAAGCACCCCCACTGACCTTGAAGGAACACTCTACCATGTTGTGACAATTCATCTGGATATCTACATGGAAAACAACTGTTAGCAACCTTCAGAACTCCGGGGTGGACTCCAGCAACCATCCAGCAACACTCTGGCATCCTCAGTTGAAGTCTGTCAACAACGTGAACAAGCTTAGAAGCAGATTCTGCCCCATCTGAGCCTCCGGATGAGAACATAGCTCAGATGACACCTTGGATGCACACTTGTAAGACCCTGAACAGAGAGTCCCTGTTTTCCTATCTATACATGAGATGTGCTCAGAGTCCTGACCAATAGAAGCAGAGATAATAACTGCGCATTGGTTTAAACTGACAGTTTTGTAGTCATTTGTTAAATAACAATAGAAAGCTGCTACACCTACTATTCCTTCTGAAATAGTTCAGTCAAAACCAAACATCCTTCTTGCCCATCTTACACCCTGGGCTCCATTGCCAACATCCTGAATTTAACCTAGTTCCACCTCTGATGAGCTTTGTAAAGTTGGCCAATCACTTAGCTTTTTTGTGCCTCAATTTCTTCCATAAAACAGGGATAACCGTAGTGCTTACTTTGTGGTGTTCAAAAGACTTAATTAAGTCAATTTTAGTGAAAAGTGATTTTCAAGTGATTTTCATAGGCAGGCTTCAGTGAATCCTGGTTATTAGTCTTTTTTTTTTTTTTTTTTTTTTACAGGCAGAGTGGATAGTGAGAGAGAGAGACAGAGAGAAAGGTCTTCTTTTGCCGTTGGTTCACCCTCCAATGGCCGCCACGGCTGGCGCGCTGCGGCCGGCGCACCGCGCTGATCCGATGGCAGGAGGCAGGTACTTATCCTGGACTCCCATGGGGTGCAGGGCCCAAGCACTTGGGCCATCCTCCACTGCACTCCCTGGCCACAGCAGAGAGCTGGCCTGGAAGAGGGGCAACTGGGACAGAATCCGGCACCCCATCTGGTTATTAGTCTTTATGTTGGTATGAATGTTCGTAGCTAATACTGTTCTCTCCCATTTTTGTTTTCCAATTTTACTATAGCAATAGAAGTTTCAGCTGAACATAAAACAACCCATCTAAAGACTACATTCCCCAGCTGTCTGGCATTTATATGTGACCACATGACCAAGTTTGGCCAAAAGGAAGTTGTGTGTGCAATTTCCAAGGTATGATAACTGCTGATCCCCTGAAACACCATTAAAATTGATAAACTAAAACTGAGTTTACTGCTTACCACTATAAAAGAGACCGTTACCTGAACACAATCTTTGTAGCATCGTAAAGTAGGAAAGTCAAGGTGAGATCTAAAGTCTGGTTTCAGGTGGATATTTCAATTGGGAGAAGGGCAGTGAGACTGAGATTGAGCAAAATTTGTGACATAATATTTAGGATTTGGGGGGGAGGCACTGTGATGTAGTAGGTAAAGCCACTGCCTGCAGTGCCGGCATTCCATATGGGCTCCATTCAAGTCCCAGCTGTTCCAGCTCTGATCCAGCTCTCTGCTATGGCCTGGGAAAGCAGAAGAAAATGGCCCAAGTCCTTGGGCCCCTGCACTTGTGTGGGAGACCCAGAGGAAACTCCTGGCTCCTGATTTTGGCACAGCTCCAGCTGTTGCAGCCAATTGGGGAGTGCACCAGCGGATGGACTTTCTCTCTCTCTCTCTCTCTCTCTCTCTCTCTGCCTCTCCTTCTCTCTGTGTAACTCTGACTTTCAAATAAGTAAATAAATCTTAAACAAAGTAGTTAGGATTATGAACATCATGATGTAAGGAAACCAGTCATCAATCTTCAGGTTCTTTGAACCTCCTGAGAAGAGGCATTTACTCAAATGATAATTATACAAATAGTCTATTTTTCTAATGAAAGGAAATTCCTGAAACCAAGTATAAATTTATTTTCAATTCCATCTTCCTCAGCCAGAAGCTCATGGAATGATGAAGTCACATAAATGCAGGTCACCAAAAATATTTTGTTAAAGTAGACAATTTGTCGTGTTCTCATTGGTAAAAGGAAGAAGTCAAACTTCCCTTTTCTTCCCCCTTTCCCTTGTCTGGAAAACAAATGTAACAATGGGAGTTGGAGCAGCCATCTTGAATCACATGAAGGAATCTGCATGCTGAAAACGACAGCTACAAGACAGAATAATGCAATCCCACAAATGTAGTTATCCCAGAAGCCCTAGGCTGCCTATCTGGACCTTGAACTCAGAGAGAAATGTGGTTTCACCCAGTTTAAGAACTCAGAAAATGTTGGCTTTTGTCACTTAAGAGAAGGGTTAGCAACCAAAATAAAGTCAGGAACTATTCCATCTGAGATTTTTTTGTTTTTGTTTTTGACAGGCAGAGTGGACAGTGAGAGAGAGAGACAGAGAGAAAGGTCTTCCTTTTGCCGTTGGTTCACCCTCCAATGGCCGCCTCATCTGGCACACTGTGGCCGGCGCACCACGCTGATCCGAAGCCAGGAGCCAGGTGCTTCTCCTGGTCTTCCATGGAGTGCAGGGCCCAAGGACTTGGGCCATACTCCACTGCACTCCCTGGCCATAGCAGAGAGCTGGACAGGAAGAGGAGTGACCAGGACAGAATCCGGTGCCCCGACCGGGACTAGAACCTGGTGTGCCAGCGCCGCTAGGCAGAGGATTAGCCTGTTGAGCCGCAGCGCCGGCCCCATCTGAGATCTTAACACATCCATTTTATGGGTCTCTGTTTATACATGAGTGGAGTCCAAAGCCCAGTATCACCACTGTGTTCCTAGGACTAGTGCTGTGATGTTCAGGAGAAAGTGGCCATTGTTATGACACACTGAAATTTTTAAGAGGCCAAAAATATACATGTTAATAGTGATTCATCTGGGCCCGCACCGCGGCTTAATAGGCTAATCCTCCGCCTGCGGTGCCGGCACACCGGGTTCTAGTCCCGGTTGGGGAGCCAGATTCTGTCCCGGTCGCGGTGCGATTCTGTCCCGGTCGCTCCTCTTCCAGGCCAGCTCTCTGCTGTGGCCAGGGAGTGCAGTGGAGGATGGCCCAAGTCCTTGGGCCCTGCACCCCATGGGAGACCAGGAGAAGCACCTGGCTCCTGGCTTCGGATCAGCGCGGTGCGCCAGCTGCAGCCAGGGTGAACCAACGGAAAAAGGAAGACCTTTCTCTCTGTCTCTCTCTCACTGTCCACTCTGCCTGTCAAAAAAAAATAGTGATTCATCTGTAGATTTTGCAAACAAGGGAGCAGAAAGTACCAGTAATGGCAAAATATACATATAGGCAATGTAGATAGGCACTTAAAAAGAAAGTGTCACAGTATTCCTTCAGAAGAGTCAAAGAGAATATGACATTAGAAGACTAAGAGGTTAAAATGTTGTTTGCTTGTTGAGCTTTTCACCTTTAGAATATGTGGGGCATTTTTTGTTCCCCCACTCCAAGTCCCCATTGTGGATGTAGGAATTCACAGTTGTGCAAAGACTGTTAGGAATTCCGTGGTTGATATTGGCTCAGTGCTATTCCAGTTTATAGCAGTGGCCCTGAGAAGTCATTGTTGCTATGGTTTGAGATAGTTCTTCAAGACCTTGCTATAAAATCATAAGGTAACAAAAACTTGGGGTTGGGGGCTATGAAGATTGGACATGAGTAGTGAGCTGAGGAATTAAGCTCACCTTTTTCTGGTGATGGTTTTGACTAGTGACTTGCTGTCCACTGATCTCTGACTTCATACCAGAGTCACTTTGCATGACTATTAGGTATAATTTCACAGAGCATAATCCACCCACATGAGAGGCAATTCTTTATCCAGAATTCCTTCGTGTAGATTCAATCTACAGGCTGAGTTAAAAAGCTGGCATGAAGTGCAGTGTTGTGCTGGCAGTCACACTTAGAATGAGAAGGAACTGAAATAGAGATGTGCCTGGGACAAAGACAGTAACGTGTCCTCCAGGGACTGGAGCCACCACAGACTGTCCTTTGATGGTGTCATCTGGATCGCAGCCCCATAGTTCTTTGAATTACAGCACTCACATTCATCATGGTAATTGCAATGGGCCTTGGGCCACTTGAGGTCTGTTTCTTGTTGCCACTGTTTTCATCTACTAACAGAGATGCAACCTTGATTTGAGTTTGTGGCCCCATTTATGAATGTTAATAGCCTTTCTTCCATAACCAAGAAGAGAGCAATTAGCTTATATTTTTAAGGATTGTTACCTAATCTTCTAGTACAAAAGTCTGAAGTTCCTACTTTAGTTGAAAAGCTCCCATATTTGCCAATATCTTTAATATCTAGGACAAATACATGGACTTCCAGGCCCAGATGATTCATAATCAAGCTGCTAAAACAAAGGAACAAAACAATAATTAAAGCTCGTCAACTCCAGATTGGATAAAGAAATTATGGGATATGTACACCATGGAATACTACACAGCAGTTTAAAAAATGAAATCCTGTCATTTGCAACAAAATGGATGAAACTGGAAAACATCATACTTAGTGAAATAAGCCAGTCCCAAAAGGACAAATACCGTATGTTCTCCCTAACCTGTGATAACTAATAAAGCACCTCAAAGGTAATCTATAAAATGAAATTAACACTCTGAGATGCAATGACTTTAAAGAGCCCTTGTCTTAATTGTTGAGGAACATTTTCTTTAAGATTTATTTATTCATTTGAAAGACAGAGTTACAGAGAGGCAGAGAGAGAGAGAGGTCTTCGATCCACTAGTTCACTCCCTGACGGCTGCAGTGGCTGGAGCTATGCCAATCTAAAGCCAAGAGCCTGGAACTTCTTCCAGGTCTCCCATGTGGGTGCGGGGGCCCAAGGAATTGGGCCATCTTCTATTGCTTTCCCAGGCCATAGCAGAACGCTGGATTGGAAATGTCATAGCCAGGACTTGAACTAGCACCCAGGTTGTCAGGTGGTGGCTTTTACCCACCAAGCCACAGTGCTGGCCCTCAAGCTCAACAACTCCATAGATGAATGAAATAGAATACTGAAAAAAAGGTCAAATAATTCAAAAGAAGTCAAGAAATAGAAAAGAGAAGAATGAAAATGAAGGAAACCAAATTTTAAAATGGTAGAACTAAATCCAAACATATCAAAAATTTAATGAAGGGAAGCTGTGACCCCCCCCCCTTTAGAGATGAGGAACATGGACTCAAAGAAGTGGAATGAGGACCACTCAGCTCTGCTCAGACCCCAAACCTAGCTCCTTCCAACACTCTGGCTCCTTGTCACACCCTCCAAAGAAGCAGAAGTCCTAATTCCACACATGGGAGGTGCTAGGGCCCTCTTTCAAGCAGAAGCCAGACACCAACAGGTTTGCCTACTCTAAATATCAAAATCCCTGGGGTTCTACAGCCCAGGTCACCTCCTTGCTAAGTCTCGGGCCAGAGCCAAAATGTCTTCAGACTAGCTGTCAAACCTCCAACAACTCTAGTGCCTGTTACCAAGAGGTGGCTACGAGGTCCCCACAGAGCTTCACAAATACTGTCTTTTTCTTTAAACACCCTCACCCTGCCTGCACCATGGAATTCTACATGCAGCCCTGGGCTGTTTCTTCATCCCTTCAGGCTGGCAGGAGGAAAGCTCCCAAGCTCCTCAACAGAGGCCTCTCCAAGAAGCAAGTGGCCAGGAGAAGATGCCGCCCTTTAAACGACTCCTTTTCAGTGCACTCCCTTGGCCCAGCCCAGGCCACTGTTGGTCTGCATCCAGGAATCCAGGGGAAGAGCCTTCCTTGCACTGGTTCCCATTTCCCTACCCCCAAAGAACAGCTTCCTGCCAATCCATCTCAGAGTCATTACAATGAAACCACAGCATTCCTTTGTAATCATAGTAATAATACAGCTACCATCTGTCAAGCATCTCATTGGCAGGCAGTGTAGTTTTTACTATTCTTATTGTAATACTAATAATGGCGAACATTTCTAAAATGCTTATTTTGTGCCAGGCCCTGTACTAAATGCCTTTCATGTGTTATGTCATTCAATCTTCACATCAAACCTAAGAGGCAGGTCATATTAGTACCATACTCCCACTGAAAGATCTGAGGTTCAACATGGTTAAATCAATACAACCAGGAAAGAGAAAAGCCAGGACTGGAAACTAGTTCTGTTTCACTTCAAAGATCATGTTTATTCCGGGAGCAACATCACACTCAGGCATAAACTTAAATGACAGCAATAATATGCTGTCACTTTTAGTATTAGTAAATAACATTGTCAGTGGATACCCCAATAAGATCAGGGAACAATGAAGAGATTTCATCTTCTAATAATGTTGACATTCTAGTTAAATTATACCATCAGCTGTCAGTATGACACGTGCTAAACACAACTTTCATTCATCCATTCCAGGATTCAGGGAACATCTATTGGATTAAGGATTGGTAGATGGCTCAATGAGTAAAACCAAGTAAACAAGTAAAGGATGTTAAGGTAAGGAAATCAAAGGATATTGTCTTGGAAATTGAAGAAGAGATGCTTATAACCAAGCAGTAGAGAGCTTAGCCAAATTCGCTTGCATTTATATGAAAAGTGGAATACACCAAATGGACTGGGTAATCCAGCCACGACTACTTCCATGCAAAGCTTCAAAGATTCTGCTGGGTTTCTTCCTGCTACCTAGGGGTTAAAGGTGAGAGGAGAGAGACAAATTGAGGAAAAGGCTATGAACAAAAAAGGAGCGAAGACTTGATTGTGTTGAAATTGCTCATCTTCTCCAGATGACAAACCATGTAAACATGTTGAGAAGGTTTCTAAGCAAAGACCAAATCCACGACAATGGTCTACAGGAAAGATCAGGAAACATAGTCTAAAGCCAAAGTTTGAGATAACTGAAACCTCGTGAGACAGCTGGACCTAAAGGCTTCGACTCTTGACCCTCAGAGACTGTGAGATCAAAAGTGTTGTATTCAGGGGCCGGCGCTGTGGTATAGCCGGTAAAGCCGCGGCCTGCAGGGCCGGCATCCCATATAGGTGCCGGTTCAAGACCCGGCCGCTCCACTTCTGATCCAGCTTTCTGCTATGCCCTGGAAAAGCAGTAGAAGATGGCCCAAGTCCTTGGACTCCTGCACCTGCGTGGGAGACCCAGAGGAAGTTCCTGGCTCCTGTCCAGATCCAAGCAGCTCCAGCTGTTGTGGCCAGTTGGGGAGTGACCCATCAGATGGAAGACCTCTCTCTCTCTCTCTCTCTCTCTCTCTCTCTCTCTCTCTCTGCCTCTCCTTCTCTCTGTGTGTAACTCTGATAGATAGATAGATAGATAGATAGATAGATAGATAGATAGATAGAGTTGTGTTCAGGGCTCAGTGCTATGTTTTGGCGTCAATGGTGATGCAGCAATGAATCTCAGACACATAGAACTTCTGGATAAGATGTCAACTGGGAGAAAAAGTCTTATTACCAAAAAAATAAAATTTAAAAGCATTTTTAGGCAAATATTGGCCCCAAAAGAAACAGAAGTCAATCTTTCTCCCACGTTTGTTTTTAGTATTTTAGCCCTCTTCAGTTTACAGAGGAGAGAAATACAGGGTGAGATGATGGCTCATGCCACCAGCCACTCACATGGCCTTTCTCAGGGAGAGATTCAGTGGTGCCTTTTCTTAACCAGCTGGAAAGAAGAGGGGCAAGTCATCTGTCCATGCCCAGGCAATGGGCTTGAAATCTCTCTTTCTCTGACTCCCCTTTCTCTGACTCCATCTCCATCCCCAACAAATCTGACCAGCATGCACAGTGCACCATCTTGGGCCCAGTTCTGTCAGTGCAGATTCATCAAGTTGCAAACTAGGAGAAAAGCTCCTCTTGCCAGACTTCTCTTCACACCACCCTAGGGACCCCATCATGGGCACAGTGTCTGCCTATGTTAAAGGACCTTCACAAAGATGCAAGGAAGGAGGACAAGGGTGGATTAAGAGCACCGAGGGTTCCAACTTTGGAGAAGCCTTGAGGAATGATCTCACCCTCCCTCCCTACAGCCAGTCACCAGCCTCCTTTATGCTAAGCTGACCCCCATTGCATTTCTCTCACCCATGCCCACATCATTCTGACCACCATAACAAGTGCTCTCCCTACCTCCATAGATGGCGAGCCCTGGTTATGTACCCCTGAGAACCACAGCCTACAGTTTCTAAGGAAGGCAGCTGAAGAGTAACCCAATGCTCCGAATCTCCCTGTGGATGTCCTTAGGGCACTCAGAAGAAGCTGAAGACGGTAGCAGTGTGGCATAGGGTGGCCGCAGAAATGCTGGCCCAGCGAGACAAAGATAACTCAGCTCCAGACAGACCTGGTCCCTCATCCGGGGTGCTGCCGATGCCACCATTGTCCTCTTCTCTCATGGTCTCAGGCCTCAGAGCTGACAGCAGTCACTCTGCAGTTTGGGAGTCCAGCATGCAAGCTGTCCCTCAAAGAGTCAGCCACTGGGCAGGCCCCTGAGCTTCTGCCCAGACCTGGAGGGAACCCTTTCCTCCTCCATACCTGGGGGCCACTCTGTGCCCTGGCCAGCCTCAAAGGGCCCAGAAGAGACTGGATATGTCCAACAGTCAGGGAAAGTCTGGCAGTCAGCAAGCAGGGTTTGTGGGGGCCTTGAGGAAGGAACCAGAATAGCTTTTGCCCGTTCCCCATCTAACCCAGGTTCCTTGAGAGCAGACTTTGGTGTCACGCTGGATTCAAATTCTAGTTGCATGATTTTTTTTCTGAGTTTCTTCACGTATAATTCTTTGCTGGTTTGTTTCAAGGACTGTATTAGATAACGTATATACAGTGCCCAATACAGAAAGGCACATGCTACCTATCAAAGCCAGTCGCTCTTGTTGGCTATTGTCATCTGTTCTTGGTGCATGTGTGCCATTGGAGAAAATTACAATAATCAGCCATCCTGGGGAGTATTTTATCATTTCCCACCCATGCCACATGCATTTTCTCCCTTCGTTCTCCTTCAGCCCTCAGAGTGAGATTTCATTACTACCATTGTTCCTGTTTCAAAAGGAGAAAACAGAAGGAGAAGTGGAGACAAGGGAGGGGTGAGGGGAAAAACAGGAAACAAATTCTTGATAGCGTTCCACCTGCTCCTAAGTGGACTGGGTGAACCACAGCCTCAAAGTATCCAGACTGTGTGTCAACACCTTCCTTCCAATTCCAAGAAAAAGAGGCAGCAAACCACAGCCAAAGAGGGTACACGTGGCACAGGAAGAACAAATGCTGGAATCAAATGCTCTGGACACACAGTTATGCCCTTTGTATACTACTTTCCCTAGACCTCAGTTTCCTCATCTGCAAAATGGGCGTGCCATTAATATCTGCCAGATGGTGGTGCTCTAAGCGTCAAGTAAGATACTAGAAGTAAAAGAGCTTTCCAACATAGAGCAGGATATATTTTTATTATCTTTGAGGGGATCATCTTGAAAGCTTTTCTCCAGCCTCCCTTCACAACTGGCAAACTCTCAAATCACCAATTTCTCATATCCTGTGTTTTCCAGCACATTTTATATCCTATCTTAAAGTTGCTATTATCTATTTACGTATTAGCTTTATCATCAATTGCTTTCTGAACCATTTCCTCCGTTAGACCATGAGCTCAAGAAAGCCTAGACTGTGCCTTGTCCAGGCTAATCCATGAGCTAGCAGACAGTCGGGCGTCAATAAGTGCTTACTGTATAAAGAAGGGCACATACCTCCAGTTTCTCCAGTCTAACGTCAAACCAGAAAAGTTAGGGGAATTCCAAGAGAAACCCGGGAGGAGAAATGCCTTCTTCTCTTTCTTGGTTCCTTTATCTCTTCTTCACTTCACTGAGTTACTTGGATTTAGATCAAGAATAATGCAAAAATGCAAATCAAACTTGAAAATCAGTGTTTAAAAGGTTGGCCTGTGTTTTTTTGGAGACCAAAGAAGAAAACACACCATGGTAATTTAAGGCAAAGAGTGGCTGGAGCCATTCCAGCACACAGAAACACCCAGAGAGAGGCTGGGGAGCTCTCACAGGAGCCAGTCCGCAGGCCAGGAGAGTTCCGAGGCTGCAATGGGCCGCGGGGCCTTGCCCTGCTGCAGCCCTGACATCACAGAGCCAGCTCAGTGTGACTGCAGGTGCTTGGCTAGCCAGCCAGAGGTCAGTTACTTCAGCGAGGATGGAAATAAGCCTGGGCAGTAGATTCCAGCCAGAAATTTTAGTCAAGCATTTTATGAAGCCAAACTAATAGCTCTGCATGTTTAAAAAACACTCTCAGAGGCAAAAAATTGACTTTTTAATAAATGCTACCAGGACAACTGGGTAGCCATTTGGAAAAAGATAAAATTAGATCCATACCTAGGGGCTGACACTGTGGTGTGGCGGGTGAAGCTGCTCCCTGCAGTGTCAGCATACCATACAGGTGCTGGTTTGAGTCCCAGCTGCTCCACTTCCAATCCAGCTCTCTGCTGTGGCCTGGGAAAGCAGTAGAAGATGGCCCAAGTCCTTGAGCCCCTGCACCCGTGTGGGAAACCTGGAAGAAGCTCCTGGCTCCTGGCTTTGGATTGGTGCAGCTCCAGCCATTGCAGCCATTTGAGGAGTGAACCAGTACATGGAAGACCTCTGTCTCTCTCTCTGCCTCTGCCTCTCTGTAACTCTGTCTTTCAAATTAATTAATTAATTTTTTAAAAAGAAAAGAAAAAGACTAGATCCATATCTCACACTGTCTGTTTTGAAAAATAACCTCAAGTGGATCAGAGATCCAGAAATACAATTTTTTTTTTTTTTAAATGGAACCACAGGGCTAGCTTTTGGCTCATCTTTAGACCTGCGTTTGAATCTCAACCAGTGTGTATACACTATCTGAGCTAGGGGCCCAGATGACCAAGAAAGCAGAGGAAAAGCAAATTATCCTTCTCTCTCTCCTGCAGCTGAGACCCCTTTCTCTGCCCTTGGGCATCTGAGCTCCAGGTCCTTGGGCTGAGCCTCACCTCCAGCTTCCCAGTTTCCCTAGCTTGCAAGTGGCATCTCCTGGGACTTCACCTCCTGTATCAGTATATGTTTACACCTATCTATTGCCCTTGTTTCTTTGGAGAACCCTAGCTAATACAGAAGGAGAGGTTTTGTTTTGTTTTAAAGAATATGCCACCTTGAGCAAAAAGAATCACTGGAAGAATAAATCAGAAACAACTGAAATTAGGTCGAGGGGTGGGTGGGAATGGAAGAGACAGGTAGATGGAAGAGGAAGAGAGGAGGCGAGGGAGTGATGAGCATGTCTCTGGATGCATCTTTTTATATAGTTCTGACTTTTAGAAGTGTATAACATTTCACATCCTCCAGGGAAAAATCAGCATGGTCTGAGGAGAAAAAGCAAAATGGAATTCAAATAGAAATACATAAACCTAACTATGCTTCAAATGAATTAACACAACCAAACTTAAAAGAGGCCATAAAAAGAACGCATGTAATCGCCAACATTGTATCTTGACTTTATACTTTCAGGCTAAAAACAAAAGGAATGCTAAGCAAATATTAAACCTCAAGTGGTGAGTTTGTTTTTCACAGTGGTATTGATGAGCAATTCCAAAAATTTAGAATATGTATTCTAGGATTAAACAAATGAGACTCAGTTTGAACACTGGGAAAGAAGAGAGTTCCAAATATGGAATGAACCCAATGGTGTTGAATTGGAATTGAAGGGAGGAAAGGAGGGAGAAAGAGAGAGACACGTGTATACCTAAGGAGTCTTAAAAAATTCATGGAGGGGGCCAGCACTGTGACACAGTAGGCTAATCCTCTGCCTGCAGCTCCGGCATCCCACATGGGCTCCAGTTCAAGTCCCAGCTGCTCCTCTTCCAAGCCTGCTCTCTGCTATGGCCTGGGAAAGCAATAGAAGATGGCCCAAGTGCTTGGGCCTCTGCACCCGCTTGGGAGACCCAGAAGAAGCTCCTGGCTCTTAGCTTTGGATCAGTGCAGCTCCGACAGTTGCAGTCATTTGGAGAGTGAACCAATGGAAGGAAGACTTTTCTCTTTGTTTCTCCCTCTCACTGTCGTAAGTCTACCTCTCAAATAAATAAATAAAATCTTTATAAAAATTCAAGGAAAATGTGTATTATGTAAACACTTTGCATAGATTTCAAATTTTTTACACCACAATAAATTGCATTTTTCAAGAACTTTTTGAAGTCTCCTAGATACGCATCCCATACACTTGAAAAAGAAGTTGGAGGCAGGGATTGTGTCATGTGAGAATTGCTGGGTTCAACTGAGTCTGATGGGCTTCCTTACTGCCAGACTCCTCGGACCTTCAGAGTCCTAATGCAAACTCCAGTTCTCCAGTTCTCTGTGGACAGTGATCAAAAGCATTCGACTATGGACCCCTTTCCCACAGGGTATGGCACAGGGCTACAGTTCACACTAGAGTGAGCTGGGAAGAGCCCAGGTGGGTGCACTTCTGACATTTCTAACTTAGGGACTTGGGCACATTCCCTTCCTTTCTAGTTTCATCTGGGCTGCAGAGGCCCTGGTCGTGGGTTGAAGACCAAGCAGGCAGCTCTGATTGGTTGGGCAGTCACAACCCATTTCTAGTGAATTAAAAGTCAGCTAAGCTGGCACCGCAGCTCAATAGGCTAATCCTCCGCCTTGCAGTGCCGGCACACCGGGTTCTAGTCCCAGTCGGGGCACCGGATTCTGTCCCGGTTGCTCCTCTTCCAGGCCAGCTCTCTGCTGTGGCCAGGGAGTGCAGTGGAGGATGGCCCAAGTACTTGGGCCCTGCACCCCATGGGAGACCAGTATAAGTACCTGGCTCCTGCCATCGGATCAGCACGGTGTGCTGGCCGCAGTGCGCCAGCCACGGTGGCCATTGGAGGGTGAACCAACAGCAAAAGGAAGACCTTTCTCTTTGTGTCTCTCCCTCTCACTGTCCACTCTGCCTGTCAAAAAAAAAAAAAAAAAAAAAAAAAGTCAGCTAAGCCCACGGGAGCCCCTTACATTCTCTGACAATCAGAAACAGGGTTGGAGAAGCGATTCCTGATGGGTTTTACCTCTCCTGGGGAATTACCTAACCCCACCCGCAGGCTCACCCTCAAAGTTCAGAGATTCACCAACTGGGGGAAATAATCACAGGCCCCTCCCCTGACAGCAGGGCAAAGGGAAAGACGCCAGATTTGGCAGGAAGGACACACAGAGTGGTTTTACTGACCAAGGCCAATGCCATCTGCTCCATCCCGTGGAATCCAAGCCCAATTTCCCAACCCTCCCCTGTTGCTATTGTTATCATAATGATAGTAATAAGAGGGGCCACTTACTGGGCATACTCCAAGCTGAATTTTATAGTGTTAGAGTTCATCGTCATAGCAACCCTGCAAAAGAGATGCTCCTTTACTTACACATGTGTCTATCAAATATATTCTATGTGCCAGAAAGTGTGTTATCAGTCCTGGCTATCTTGTAATAACTTACAAATAATGGAGAAATTACTATCCCATGCTACAGATGAGGGAACTGAGGCTTGACAAGGTAAACTTTGAACTGGTTTGCTCCCATGTGCTTCAGACAGTTAATTAAGGCAGCACCACAGATCTCCCACCCCACCCCACACCAATGCTGCACATTAAAAAGACACATGTTCTGCTGGCGCCGTGGCTCACTAGGCTAGTCCTCCGCCTGCAGCGCCAGTACTCTGGGTTCTAGTCCCAGTCAGGTCGCCGGTTCTCTCCCAGTTGCTTCTCTTCTAGTCCAGCTCTCTGCAGTGGCCTGGCAAGGCAGTGGAGGATGGCCCAAGTGCTTGGGCCCTGCACCCGCATGGGAGACCAGGAGAAGCACCTGGCTCCTGGCTTCAGATGGGTGCAGCTTGCCAGCCATTGCGGCCATTTGGGGGGTGAACCAATGGAAGGAAGACCTTTCTCTCTGTCTCTCTCTCTCTTTCACTGTCTAACTCTGCCTGTCCAAAAAAAAAAAAAAAATAGACACATGTTCAACAGGAAGCAAATAGCCCCCACACACAAGTCTCTTCAGGAAGATAGTCTCTTCAAAGAAAAATGAAACTTATTTTCTACTGTAAGTTCTATTGTTAAACAAGTGACCATTTGTCCATGACTGAATAATTGTTTCTCACAAAATAAGATGGTCAGCAAGAGACTTCAGAACAAGAGTTTTTCAAGCAAATATAATCTGTCCCCCTTAATAACTAAAAGATGCCACGTGACTAGGGAAAGAAAAGACAAACTGAGACACAAACATATTAGGTAACATTCGCATCCAAAAATCTCATCCATACAGAATCACAAAACACTAGTTCCCAGATGGAAACTCATCCTGAAGGACACCCCATGGATACCTCCCCCATATCTGCTCACCTCCCTTGGGAAGAAATTCTGATTTTCATGAGGACAACCACACCTCCCACTCCCAGTCCGTTTACTTTGGAGAAGCTGTTGCTGCTGCAGCTCCAGCCAAGCATCCATTCTTGGCCTTGGTTCCTGACTCAGATGCAGATGTGGTTGTTCCCCAAGGGTCTGGGTGTAGGCGGAGGGACCTTCAAGAGGTGGGGCTTGGAAGAAGGTTCTTAGGTCACTAGGGGCATGCCCTCAAGAATTATGGGTCTGGAGTGACTTCTCTGGAAAGCAAACTGCTATAAAAGCCTAAGTTTGGGTAGTCATTTGGTATGGCAATTAAGATGCTGCTTAAGAGGCCCACATCCCATATTGGAGTGACTGGGTTCAAATCCCAGGTCTAATCCCAATCCCAGCTTCCTGCTAATGCTCACCCTGGGAGACAATAGGTGCCGGTTTGAGTACTTGGGTCCCTGCCATCCACCTGGGCAACCTGGATTGAGTTCCTGGGTCCTGGCTTTGGCCTGGCCCAGCTCTGGCTATTGTGGGCATTTGAGGAATGAACTAGCAGATGGAAGATCTCTCCCCCCACCTCTCTCTTTCTATCTGTCATTCTGACTTTCAAGTAGATTAAAATAAATACATGTTCATGCTAGAGGACTGGATAAATACTATGATTCTTCCATATGCTGGAATACTACACAGTAACAGGAGGATAAATGAGGACACTCTATGAATTGCTCTAGGAAGGACTTAAGTTATTAAATAGAAAAATTTCTGGGAAAGGGAAAATTCAAAATAGCATGTAAACATATCAAATTTCAGCAAAATGGATGAAAATATTATATATCCATATTGTATAATTACATGAACCCTAGGAGAAAGCCAATAACAGTGATGAGGACTGGTTGGAAATGGGGAAATGGGTGGTTGGAGAGATGGGGTGGGAGTGAAACTTTTCTCTACCGACTTTTATATTGTTTGAAAATATGTACAAAAAGGAAACCCAATTTGGAGTCTGACAGACCTTTGTTTATGTTCTTTTGTATGTGGGTGCTTTCCCCTGAATAATCATGGCAATGCTGCTGCCCCCTCCTCATAGGCACACTGCACTGCACAGAAAGAAGGAATGCAGCGGAGGTCAGAACGCAGAGGGGCTGGCACTGTGGCATAGCTGGTTAAAGCCCTGGCCTGTGGTGCTGGTATCCCACATAGGTGCCAATTCAAGTCCCAGCTACTCCACTTCCAATTCAGCTCCCTGTTGATATGCCTGGGAAATCAGTGGAAGATGGCCCAAGTCCTTGGGCCCCTGCACCCATGTGGGAGACCTGGAGGAAACTCCTGGCTCCTGGCTTCAAATGGTCTCAGCTCCAGCCATTGCAGTCATTTGGGGAACAAATCAGCAAATGGAAGACCTCTCTCTCTGTCTCTACCCCTCTCTCTATAACTCTGTCTTTTAAATAAATAAAATAAATTTTTAAAAAGAAAAAAAAATGGAAACTTTGACCAGATCCTCCTCCCATACACTTGGGCCAGGGAGGTGGACAAAATGGTAGACTGGAAATTCTCACCTTAGTTCAATGTTAAAAATATTGCAGGGGAAGAGAAGAGCAAACTGTTGGAAGCAAAGAATGTCTGGCAAACACAGCAGGAACGCTGTGCAAGACCCTACCACCCCTGCCATTTATTTTTTGTATACCAACTCGGGATTTTCCCTGGTGAAACCACGATACAGTTGTCCTCCACGTCCAAGAGGAATTGTCCTAGCACCTACCTCAGGCACCAAAATCCACAGATGTTCAACCAAGCACAGCATCTCTAGATTACTTATAATTCCTACTACAATGGAAATATTTTGAAATAGATTGCTGTACTGTATTGTTTAGAGAATAATGAGAAGAAAATTGGCACACTTTTTTTTCCAAATTTCTTCAATTCTTGGTTAGTTGAACCTGTGGGTATGCAATCCACATGTATAGAGTCAACTGTACAATGAAAATAATAAGACATCAGATCATGATTATATGATAAATGACTATATAATAAAATAATAACAAATCAGATGCTTTTGTGGGTTTGCTTTTTATTGAATAACCACTGTAATTACATCATTTCCTACACATTCACCCTAAAAAATGGAAACTGTGGATTCATCAGAATGACTTTTGCCTTCTTGGCAGCTTCTTGAGGAACCACTCCTGTCCAACCTTCAGTCTGTATATTTTTCAAGTCTCGACCCAAGCCTGTCCAAACAGAAAATTTCAATTCCCTGACCAAAGGGATCACTCAGAGTGGGTGTAGGACCTCAACATGGACATTCTAGGAGTCTGGCCAATGCTACCAGAAAAAAAGAAAAAATCAATCTCTCTCTAATGAGTTCATTGGTGGGTAGTGAGGAGTTTGGAGGGACTGGTGGCCATCTTACTGATTATACAGAAAGCTATATTGTGTAGTCCCTGAAGCTTTTGTGGACAACTCCTTGCCCAAACAGGCCTAGGGCTTCTTTGATGCCATCAGAGACCAACAGGAGCCTGCTCATCAAGTGTACTTGTCGGCCCAGTAGTGCCAGGAAATCAACACTCCTGGGTGCCACTCAACCAGGGAAGACAGAAGCCAGGGATGGATTCCAAAGCTTCTGGAGGTAAAGTCTCTGGCAGACAAGTAGGCAAGTCTGAGAGGCTTTCTTGACAGTCCTTAGGAGAGCCTATTCAGGATCAAGCCCCGGATTTCTGCTGCAGAGACCTCAATAACATACTCTTCTCTGGGCCTTCCTGCCTTCCTTCATCCTCCCTGATCCCTTGCTCCTGCTCCCTAAAATTACTTCCCACATAAACAATGTGCACCCAAATCCTCATCTCATGCTCTGCTCTCAGGGGAACTCAGTACATACCTCATGCAACACCAGTGATCCTTCTCCCAACCTCCAACTCCTCGTCAATTTTTTAATCATTTTGCAATGATTAATGGCTTTCAAAAGCATCTTAATCAGACAAATGTAGTATAAGAGTTAATAATATACAATACAAAGCAATAATGTATCAGTGAGTGTTATAATCGGTAAATACTGTGACAGTTTGGGCAAGAGGACAATTTCTACAGGCTGTCATGGTCAGAAAAAGCTTAAAGAAGAAAGTGAAATCTCACCTGGGTCTTAAGATGTGGGAGATTTGGATAGGTCTAGAATTCAGATAGGATTTCCAAAAGAAAAGAGGCCATCCGTTAACAGTGTTTAATCAGCATATACTACACGCTGATCATTTTTCTAAGCTCTGTATGTCACTCCTTTAATCTTCATAATAACTTTATGAAATAGATACCACTAAGTACACTTCACAGATGAGCAAACTGAAACAGAGACCTTGAGGAACTTGCCACCATACTCCATCCTTCTCACTAGGCTATGATGTGACTCTTCTGAGTTAAGAAGCTAGGTGTCTTCTTTAAATTGTGCTAGACTACACAGACCATAAAAATACACATATCATAAAACTGACCATCTTAACCATTTTAAGTTGTATGGCTTGGCACAGTTGTGTTAAGCATAGTCACACTGTTAGGCAACCAAGCTCCATTATAGTTCATCTTGAAAAGCCAGCACCCTATACTCATTAACCAGAAGCCCCCATTCATCTTTCCTCCTAGTCCTTCAACCACCATTCTTCTGTCTGTCTGTATGAATTGGACTTCCCTGGTACCTCATCCAGGTGGACTCATACACTACTTGTCTTTTTGTAACTGGCTTATTCTGCTTACAATTAGTCCTTCAAGGTTCATTCATGTGACAGCAGGTGTTCAACTTCCTTCCTTTATAAGGCCGGACAACATTCCACCGTTTGAGTAGACCACCTTTTGTTTATCCATTCATCCACTGATGTACACCCATTGTTTCCACTTTTTGGCTATTGAGAAGAATGCTGCCATGGACATGAGTGTGAACTAACTCCTGCAGTTCCTGTTTCCAATTCCTTTAGAAGCATACCCGGGGGCAGCACTGTGGCATAGTAGGTTAAGCATCTGCCTGTGGAACCAGCATCCCAAATGCATGCCAGTTTGAGTCCTTGCTGCACCACTTCCAATCCAGCTCTCTGATATGGTTTGGGAAAGCTGTGGAAGATGGCCCAACTACTTGGGCCCCTGCACCCACTTGGGAGACCCAGAGGAAGTTCCTGGCTCTTGGCTTCAGATCAGCCCAGCTCCAGCCATTGCAGCCATCTGGGGGAGTGAACCAGCATATGGAAGCCCTCTCTCTCTGTCTCTGTCTCTGTCTCTGTCTCTGTCTCTCCCTCTCTGTGTCTGTAACTCTGTCTCTCAGTAAATAAATAAATCTTTTTTAAAAAAAGAAAAAATAAATAAACATACCCAGAATTGAGATTGCTAGGTCATACAGTAGTTCTACTGTTAGTTTTTTTTTTTTTTTAAGAATTGCCATACAGCAGCTGCACCATTTTATGTTCCCACCACCTATGCACAAACTATTAATTTCCCCAAGTCCACAGAAGAGTGGGATTGTCCCTTATGAATTTGATAGGAAGACAGAAAGTCTGAGTGGAACTGTCCAGGAGATAGGGACCCATGATCAGGTGACATGAGCCTACTGCAGACAGACTTGAAGCTTACCCAGTAAGAAAGAGAAGCCACAAAGACAACAATTGCTGTTGAGAGTCAGGGAGGAGAGCAGAAAGGGAGAGCTAAGCCTTAGGGAATGACCCAGTTGGGTGGCACATTAATTCACAAATGGCCACTGCTCATTGTTTTCAAAAAGCTCATTCTCTAAGTTAAACATTCCCGTGCAGTCCTAGGATTTGCTTAGCAAGCACTTTTGCATGTTACAATAAACACTAACTTACCTCTGACAGAGCAACCCCAAACCAAAATTAGAGACTCCAGTGATAGCTAACATCTGTAGAGCTGGGATTCTTTTTCATATATTTTAATCTGGATAACAACCCTGTGGGGCAGACATTATTATGCCCACTCTAAGGTGGAGGCAAAGCAATGAATGTCTCTAGAAGAGAGTCAGTTCTCCTAACCTTATGGCTTAGCTGGGGCAAATGAAAAGAGAATAGTCAGATTTCCAACTGAGGGTGGTTGGTTTGTTTTTTGGCAGGAACAATGCATTAAAAGTGCATGTACATGAATAGTTGGAGGTCTTGGATTTTTAGGTCAGAAGTGTGTACGCTATTACCACGCATTTGTCAAAACTCATAGGATGTATAACACCAAGAGTGAACCCTAATGTAAACTATGGACATAGTAAAAATGCAGCAATATTGGCTCATCAGTTTTAACAAATGAGATAGGGAGACAGAGGGAGACGTGGAGCCACCTGCGGGTGGTACTTGCTGTCTCAAGACCTACAGAATGTAGGTTTGGCTCCCCTTGCTCTGAAGACAAACAGACCCCCCAACATGGATCAAGTTCCTACCAGTTTAGGGAGCCAAGGCTGATCCAGATTGACCTACATCTCATTATACACTTATTGTAGTACATGACATGCACGTGACACACATTCCAATTGCCATGACAAGAAAGATCGGATGATAAAGGGAGCAAAAAACGGTGGTAAGCTAAAGTCTGGGAAATCTCTACCTACTTCCTAGAAAAGTCTTTATTACTCCCCTTTCTTAGAATGTATCTCCCCTTTATTAGAACATACCTACCTTTTCATTAAGTGACCCAGAGGATGTTAAACATAATTTAACTTTAACATTGTTAAACAATGTTAAACATAGTTTAAGACCTTCTCTGTGGAGTGCGGATCTTTGCATTCTCGATAAAACATTTATTGCTCACTATCTGCAATGGTGACTCGCTCTTGAATTTTTTTCTTCAAGTGAAGTCAAGGACCCCAGTACTTGGAAGCCCTTGCATCCAGTGCCACCAATACAAGATGCTAATAATAGGGCAAGGTTGAGGGCAGGGGTGAAAAGATATATGGGAACTTGTATTTCCTGCTCAATTTTTCTGTAAGCCTAAAACTGATAGAAGTCAGCAGAGTGCACGCACACACACAGGCACACATACATGCTCATGTACATATGATAACATTTGTGTCTCCTGCTGCACAAGTTACACTCTGAATATGGCACAGGACCATCTGCCCAGGGCTAACTCTACACAAGAATCACACCCAGAAATCCACGGCTAGGTTGAGGAAGGATATTGAGTCAAATACAGATGCTCAGAGCTTTATATCTTTAAAGAGAGTGACCCTTTTATTTATGGGGGGGAAATAAGATGGGTCCAATCATTTAATAGCCATTTTAGATACCTTGGGAAATGTAGGTGAGTAGTATATAGTTCCTGCAATCAAACACACAGCGCCAAGGACAGGGTAGGAGAAGATGGACTGATGAATAATTACA
Source organism: Oryctolagus cuniculus (assembly GCF_051225735.1). Taxonomy (NCBI): domain Eukaryota; kingdom Metazoa; phylum Chordata; class Mammalia; order Lagomorpha; family Leporidae; genus Oryctolagus; species Oryctolagus cuniculus. Next base: position 156,561,730 of record NC_142872.1, on the reverse strand, counting down.
GGCAGGGTAAGATCCGAAATATTTTATAAGTGGAAGATCGTGGAAGCCAACTGCTCCAATATTGGGTCATTCACTATTCAGAATGTACCACAGCCAGAAATAAGCCACCTGTACATACCCATGTGGGTCACTCTGCTTGGGCTGCTATAGCATAAGCGACGGAGACAAAGCCAGTTGGGGAGGTAAGATCCTGGGAGCCTGTGTTTTATAGCAAGTGTGGTAAGATGTCCCCAGGGGATTTGAGTAGAGGAGAAATGAGCTGTGTTAGTTTTTTCAGAGATCATTTTGACTGTTGGATAGGAACCAGCTTCATCAAGATTTAAAGTGTGCCCGCTAACAACTCAGCAGGAGGCTATAGAAAAAGACCTGGGGAGGAACAATGGCAGCTTGACCTAAGATGGCAGTGGTAGGCATGGTGCGAAGTACGCTCAAACTTAGAAGGGAAAGAAGGGACCTTGACCCTGGATTGAGCCAGTTCCTCAGAGTAGGTAAGAAGTACGGGCAGGCGTTTGGCCTAGCAATAAAGATGCCAGTTAGGATACCCACTTACCACATCAGAGTGCCTGGATGCGATTCCAGGCTCTGGCTCTCGCTCTGACTCCTGCCTCCAGCTTCTTGCTAATGCAGACTTGTAGCAGTGGTGATGGCTCAAATAGTTGCATTCCTGCACCACCCCAGGGAGAGATCTGAACTGAGATCTTGGTTTGCTCCTCCTCCCCACTGTTGCAGGCATTTGAGAAGTGAGCTAGCAACAGCATCAATCTCTCCTGTCTCTCAATCTCTCGCCTCCTCTCTGTTTCCCTCCTTCCCTCCTTCTCAAATAAATAAGTAAACGTGTTTCATGTCATCAAGCTAGCATAGCTCATAACAGCCAGAGCCAGGACTCCAACTCAACTCGTCTATTCCATAAATATTGAGTGTCTGTGCTAGACACGGGGATGGAAGGGTGAACAAAACACAGCCTTGCCACCACCATCATGAAGCTCATATCATGGAGAAACAGGGAACCGTAGCATTTAAAGGAACAAGCCTAAAGCCAGGTGGCCCTGTGACAGCCCAGCTTTGCCACTTAGCAGCCATGGGACTTTGGGCAGGTTCCTTGCTCACCTTAAGCCCTGTTTCCCCATCTGGTCACAGTGTTAAGTGAAATAAGCCAAGAACAGAAAGCTAAGTACTACATGATCTCACTCTACGTGGAGTTCAATAAAAGGCGATCTCATATAAGTAAAAGCACAATGGTGGTTACCAGAGGCTGGGGAGGGGAGGGGGAGAGAGGGATGGGAAAGGTTGATTAATGGGTAATAAGTTATAGTAAGATAGCGGGAAGAAGTTCTCTCTCTCTCTCTCTATCGCACCATAAGGTGACCTATAAATAATGAGAGAGGATAAATCATTATCTATATATCTATGTGTGTGCTACATATTTCTCTATTAAAAAAAAACCCTAGGCTATAGGTATTTGAATGTTTTCTCCATAAAAATGTTGAATGCTTGAGAAGATAGGTTTATTTACCCAGATTGGACATTATAGAATGCATACCTATATTAAACATTACATGGTACCCCATACATATATATAATTTCTGTGTGTCTGTTAAATTTTTTTATTAAAAAAACACACACAGGCATTTCACATGGTGGTTGAGATGTCACTTGGGATGTCCATATTCCATATGGGAGAGTCTAGGTTTGTGTCTCGGCACTTCTCCCAATTCCAACTTCCTTCTCATGAACACCCTGGGAGACAGCAGATGGCTCAAATACTTGCATCCATGCTACGCACGTGGGAAATCCGGATTGAGCGCCTGGCTCCTTTCTTCAGCCTTGCCCCGCCCTGGCCATTGTGGGCATTTGGGGAATGAATCAGCAGATGGGAGATCTCTTTCTCTCTCTGTCTCTAATCTCACTCTCCCTGCCTTCCAAATAAATTAAATAAATAAAAATGTATTTTTGAATTTTTAGAAATATGGGAGTAGCAATCACCAGTCCTAGCTCATTGCTTGCTGTGAAGATTAAATAAACTATGTACACGAAACATACTTGACACAGAGGAAACACTTCATGCATGCTAACCATTTGTGCTATAATTGCAGAGGTCAAGCTGCTCACCATGATGCAACTGGGCCTCTGTTTTAATTTACATCCCAGCAACACAGATGAACAGCGAATTTCTTCCTCTGGTCTGCATAATTCAGTGTGGTTTCACCAGTGGCAATTGACTCCCTGGAGACCAGAGGGTAGAAAAATCGCCACATACTTGCATTTGTCGAGGTATGTATGTATCTTGGAATAGTCAGTGTACTTCCCAAAAAGATGACATTGCAGGGTGGGATCAAGGGAGACACTTGCCTTGTTCTTTATATAGCTCTTTTCTTGTTCTTTTTAAGTTCTCTGCTGTAAAACTGTTCGTTTTCTAGTCACAAAAGCAAGCATAGAGTTATTTTTACAGTGTTATCTGGGCAAAGGACCTGTAAGCCCAAAGGGAACTAGAAATGCACCCACATCCCTTCCCCTTGCTTTCATCTCAGGACGTGCCCTGAAGAATGACAACACCACCAGCCGCTCACCAGCGTCACAAGGTAAGACCACAGAACAGAGGGATGACTCGGAAATGGCTTTTGTCACCAGGTGGTGGCTGCTGTGGGAAAGCTCGTGAGGGCCACAGCAGCCAGTCCTGCTCTGCAGAGAATCTGCACCCTCTAAAGTATGGGGGGACAGCACGGGCAGGCCTAGAGAGGTGACAGCCTGCTCTGACGCTGACCCGCACAAGGCTGCACTCGCCTCGTTAGTCCTATAACTGCCAGGAGGGAGCGCTAAGCAAACCTGCAGACCCAACACATTGTGGAATTAGAGAACATTCAAGCTTACAGCCAGCCCCCTCACGGTTCCACCTGCAAGAAAAATCGATCCCCCCCACCCCGCCGAGCATTATGGTTTCTTTGGCCCTCGCTCCCCCCCCAGAGTCCTGCACACACAGAGCCAGGAGCACAGGAACTGAAGCACTTGCATGGTTTTCATCGCTACCCCTTGTGCTCCTGCTGGTAACAGTGCAGTGCCCCACTTCCTCTTGGGGAAACCACCCCTCCCCTACTCATGGTGGGACTGTCAGTCTAAATGCCCCTCCTTCCCCTGACGAGCAGCTGGGCACCGAGCATAATCCCCTCTGAGGCTGCTGTCCTCGAGTAGGGGTGGACTGGATTCCCCCGCAACAAGCAAGAGCAAAATGAACCCTGTTCTCTTGAAGACCCAGTTATTCAGCTTTTCTCCTCTTCCCACTGCTCCCCAAGGTATTTCCAGTGAACCCCTTTCTTTATACAAGGAAGCCAGAGTCTTGTTTCTGTTACTCGCACCCAAAGAACCCAAACTTGCCATTTATCTTTGGGAGGAAACTTAAATAAGATCAATGATGATAATTAGTATGGATTTGGATGTTACCATTAACAAATTATTTCTGGGGCAGGTATTGTGGCACCACAGGTTAAGCCACCGCCTGCAATGTGCCAGCATCCCACATGGGAATACGTTCGAGACCTCAACTTCTGATCCAGCTCCCCGCTAATGGCCTGGGAAAGCAGAGGAGGATGGCCCAAGTGCTGGGGCCCCTGCACCCAAGTGGAAGATCAGGATGAAGCTCCTGGCTCCCGGCTTTCGCTTCCCCCAGCCCTGACCATTGCAGACATTTAGGGAATGAAACAGTGACTAGAAGACCTCCCCCCTCCCTCCCCTTCTACCCCCAGCCCATCCCCCTACCGCCATCTCTCCTCCTCTCTCTTTAACTCTTTCAAATAAATGAAAAATAAGTCTTTTGTTCCTACAGCAAACCAGCAGCTCGAGCAGCTCGGAGAGGTTCACTGATTTGCCCAAGGCTACACAGCTGGTCAGTATTCAAACTGGGGCTTTGAACTAGATCTTTAGGCCCCCAGACCTGAGCTCCAGCCCAACAGGGACTCTCTGTAGCATCAACCCTCCTGCCCCAATCAAACAGCCTGCCAGTGGCTTTCCATTTGTCTCTACTTGTGATTGTGAGTTGCTATTTTCTACTTCCCTTGAGGGTAGAATAAATTGTTTCTCCTGTCCCTTCTTTTCTGGACCAAGACCCCACTGGGAATCTCAGTGTCAGGCCTCGTGCAAGTTCTCAGTACTAGAACCTCTCACAAAAGATGGATTGAGCAAGGGGCAAATGCAAGCCTTGAAGCATGGACTCCACAAATGCCCATTGTGAATCAATTTCCTTCTTTCTCTCTCTCTCTCTTTCTTTCTTTCTTCTTTCTCTATTTGCCTTTCAAATAAATACCTATATTCAAAAATATTTATTTATTTTCATTTTATTTGAAAGACACAGAGACAGATAACTTCCACCTGCTGTCTCACTCCCTAAATGCCCTAGAACTATGACTGGAACACAGTAAATCTTCAATGATAATTGTTGAAAGAGTTAATGAAAACATTTGCATCCAAAAAAACAAGTATTGGATAGTGACTATATGTTCAGTACATACATGCTCTATAAATATTAGTTGTTTTCATGATTTTCTATTTGAGTCCCATCTCAGAATTCCTGGTCAGCATTGTGGAATAGCCAGTAAAGCCACCGCTTGCAATGCCGGCATCCCATACAGGCACTGGTTCATGACCCGACTGCTCTACTTCTGATCCAGCTCCCTGCTAACGCATCTGGGAAAGCAGTGGAGGATGGTCCAAGTCCTTGGCTGCTACTCCCATGCGGGAGACCAGAATACACTCTGGGCTCTTGGCTATGGCCATTGCAGTCATCTGGAGGGTAAACCAGCAAATGGAAGATTTCTCTCTCTGTCTCTTCTCTCTCTCTCTGTAACTCTTTCAAATAAATAAATAAACCTTTAAAAGAAGAATTCCTGGTATCAGATTTTACTAGTTTTTGCAACCAGAAATTTCCCTTCTCATCTCTCAACCAACAACACATATAAAACCCCTCAACCTTGCCCTGGATGTCATGACGACAAATCTTTTCTGTACCTCCCTCCAGAAAACTGAAGGCAGCAAATGGGCTCAGAGAACTCAGAATGTGAGTTCCCCAGTAAGAAACACAGTCTGTTCCTCCAGTTGACGTCTCTCCATTGGAGCTGGCTGTTTACTCACTGCCCATAAAAGTGTTCTGTAGTACCTACTCTAAGTGCACACAGCAATACTAATAAATGCTTCACCAACACAGGGTTAGCGGCCATTATGAAGTGTGCTCCAGTGTTGTCAGCACCATAAGGGGAGTTTGTACTGGTTCCAGTGAATAATTTTATCACTGGAGATGTGGGAGTCAGGGAAATATTTAAGGAGGCCATGATGCTTGGACAGTTTTGAAAAATGAGTAAATATCTTTCAAAAAAGGAAGGGAGGGCCCAGGGATGCATTTGGGGAGCAAGAGGACGATCAAGTGACTGGAGCATGTGGCACTGCACGGGGCGGGGCTGGAGCGGTGGCCATGGGGAGAGGAGTTGGCCAGAGCCAGGCACTGGCAGGGGTCAGAAAGCAGAGGGGCTTCACTGTGATCCCAGGAGCGTGGGCTTTCTTCTGAGCAGCACGGGGAGTATTGAGGGTCCTGTGGAGTAGAGGAACGAGGCTGTTAGAACCTCATCTTACAGACCGCAGGAGGAGGATGGGCTGCGGGCGAGCAAGCCAGGGGGGAGGTCTGCTCACAGTCCCCCAGAGAGGAGTAAAGGCAGCAGCACAGAAGTAGCTGCTGGAAAGAGACGCTGCTGTCCACCCAGGGTGCCTGCAAGGCCCCGGGGACATTGCCGAGGCCACGTGTGCTTTGTCAGCACTGGGAGGAGGATTGCTGTCCTTGCTCCCCTACCCTGTCACCTTTTCCTTCCCGCCCATCTCCTGCTCAAGTCTGCTCTCACCACCCATTCTTCCTTCCTTCCCTTCCGCCCTCTCCTCTCTCTGGTCCTCCAGACTTGCAACATCTCAGGAGGCTGGAGCAGGAGCAAAGGAGAAAGGAAGACAATCTGGGGGTTCCCGTTGCTCCCCAAATGCATCCCTTGGCCTTCCCCTCCTTTCTTGGAAAACATTTACTCATTTTTAAAGACTCAGCTCCAGTTTTCTGGGAAAAATGAAAATATTTCCTTTCAACACCAGTCTACATCCCATGGGAAAAGTAACAACCCTTACCTCGTGACGATCTTTCTACCTTCCACTGCCTTTGGTGGCCACCTCTTTGTAGGCCACCTCTTTAGCCAAAGCACTGCAGGGTTGCTGTCTTCCATCATTAACTTCTGGCAGTGAAACATGAAGGGGAGGCTGGGCTGAAAGTGAGGAATGGAACAGGCCAGGGGAATGCAGAGCCAATCACCCACCGTCCCCACACTCAGCAAGCCCCGATTCTGTGAAGGAAAACCACATGAACAAGAATCCCATGCAACTTCCAGCAGAGGTGCCTGTAGAATCCCACAGGACATAGATAATCCATTAACTGAGCTCTCCAGGAACTGGATTAGAACCCGTTAGATAAATCACTGCATCAAAGCCTAGAAGAATCCAGCCTGCCCTGTTTGCTGTTGTATCCTCAGCACTGGGCACCCTTTGGGCACTCAAGTAGAACTAAGAACACAACGCTGGGAGAGGAATCTCGCTGTTGTGCCAAGTGTACAGATATGGAGACTGAGGCGAAGAGGAGGAAGGTCACTGCTCCAAGGCCACACGGAAAGTAGCAGAGTTGGGAGTCTAACCAGCTGGGCTCAGTCCACAGTCTTAACACCTGTGCCCGTGGACTGATCGTAATAAATTAATTGTCTCGGGGAAGGGTGGATGAAGGAAGGGGTTCCCAGGGGGCAGTTTTCTAGCAGCCACTGACAAATGGAAGAGCTTTCCAGAGGGCAGGTGGGGGTGGCTGGAGGAAGGCCGTGGCGCTGTGGCCACATGATCACAGGAGCGTCTGCCATTCTCATCTTCCTCCTCCGCCTCCCTTCCGTGGCTCTGCTCCGAGAGTTTCCTGTGAACAACACAGGCGATTCTGATGCCTGCGTTGGATTTCTTTTAGAGCTGGAGTTCCGGAGCTTTTGTGTTTGGCTGCAGCGCAGGATGATACAGAATTTCCCTCCCAAGCAAGCCTTTATCTTTGGCAACCCATCGGAGCGAGATTTTGGCCTACTCGGGTGACGTGGCAGGCGCTCAGCTGGGGAGAGCCCAGGACACCCCGCGGCAGCTGTGGCAGCTGCTCAGACAGGACTCCTGCCTGAGGGACTGAGCGTGCCACTGTTCCCGTGGTGGTGTCACTAACATGTCCCCTTCCTCTCCCCGTTTTTGCTTTTGGTCTCTTCCATTAAGAGGAGGGAGAGCCTGGAAACAACCATATTTGGGGTTTTTTTTTTTTTTTTTTTTTTTTTTCATTTTTATTTGAAAGGCAGAGAGACAGAGACAGACAGAGAGAGCTTTCATCCCTCACCAAATGCCTGCAACAGCCAGAGCTGGGTCAGACTGAAGCCAAGAGCCCAGAACTCAATCTAGGTCTCTCTGTGAGCAACAGGGACCCAAGCACTTGATCATCATCTGCTGCCTCCCAGGGTGCATGTTAGCAGGAAGCTGGATTTGAAGCACAGGAGCTAGAATTCGCACCAGGCTCTCTGATAGGGGCTGCATATGTTCAAAGCTATGGCTTAATCACTGTACCAAACACCTACCCCTTGTGTTTGTGTTTTCACTGTTCCTGGTATGGCTTTTCTCACTTGGAACACTCCCATTGTGTATCTTAATGTCATGAAAAAGTCCTGGCTTAGAATCCAAGCCTAGTTGGATTCCAGTCCCAGATCTCCTAGCCTGATTTTATGGTATGACCCTGGAGAGGGAGGCATTGCAACCTCCCCTAAGTTCCAGTTCCCTTGTGTGCAAAATGGAACCGAGAGCAATATGTGGGGACCATGTGGGTTTAACCATAAGCCCAGGTAGCACACAGTAGGTGCTCCCTAAATACCAGATCATGGTACATATCTTTTCCTTGAGGGTAAGGTCCATTGTAAATCTTTCTTTTCCCCATAGAGCCAGAGACTTATGGAAATTAGATGCTCTACAAATGTCAGTAAGAATTAGCAAGTGAGGGAAATACGTGAATAAGTAAGTAAATAAAAGAGTGAATGAATGAATGAGAGGCCGAGAAGCCGCTCTCAACACTCATCTATGGCGTCCACTGATTTAAACACTGACCTCTCTTCTCCCAGATCTCAGCACATAACTATGGGCCCATGGGGTCAGCTGATCCCACAAGAGCCTCCTGGCTCCCTAGGAGCCGTTGGGGGCAACCTTGTGTGGGTCCTGTCGTGGCTCTTGCTCCAGCACCAGCCACAGGCCCCAAGACTCTCAGCCTGCAGAGAGGGTCTCCCACTCCAAGTCTAAACAGAAGAGGGTCCACCCCGGGGCTGCAGAGAGGGTCTCCAACCTGAGATCTGAGCAGACGGCACTCACCTCAGGCCAGCAGAGAGAGGGCCTCCTTGGAAGAAAAGCCAGCGGGAATTCCTTCAAGAAAGCCCAGAGCGCAGTGTATTTGCTCATTCTACTTCTGAAAAGACCCCCACCCCACAACCCTGCTAGTCAGAACGTTGGCATCAAGTCAGTGGCGAGATGTCTTCTTTTTAAAATGTCTTTGTGCCCTGGTCCCCAGATATCATCTCCTTTCCCCCCACCTCCCCTTTTCCCTGGTTTTCACAAAACACCATTTGTGGGAGTCAGTCTCCCAACCCTGGCACCGAGCCACAAAGTGAAGTAATTGCGCAATTAGAACTTAATTGCTGGATTTAATTTCGATTATTTTTTTCTTTACAACTCAATTGTTAAAAATGTGCCATCCTCGCCTTCGAATGTCTGATGAGTTCCTTGTGTCTGCCCCGGGAAGGGGCGGGCTAGTCGTTAGGGGGAGGAGGGGGAGAAGCAAAAACAGCAGGGGCGGGGAGGGAGGGGGCGGGGATTCTGCATATCAAGTGGGATTTAGGAAGCCAACCTTCCCTGTGAGAGCCAGCTGGGAGGGAGACTTCACTCCTGGATTTGGTAGCACAGGATTTTTCCCATGAATTCTACATTTAAAGTGACCCCTGATCTTGACAGATGTGTGCCCTATCGCTGCAGCACTGCTGTTCCCTGAGGACACACTGTGCGCCAGCAAGGCACGGGACATCGCTGATCTAAATCCTCAAAGCAACCCCACCACCAGGGGGCAGCTCTCCATCTTTCCTCATGGGGGATGAGGGGGGTAGGAGGTTCAGCAAGTTGGCCAAGGTCACACAGCTAATCGGTGTTAGAGCAGAATGAAGGCAGGAGCTGACTGTGTGTCTTCCTCGTTGTTTCCCTTGTTGTTTTAACAGCCTTACATACCTAAAACGCCCCCACTGGAGCGACACAAGTCTATGACTTCCAGGAAATGTGTAGGTGGGCAACCACCATCACAATCCAGTTTTTAACCAGGTCCATCACCGCAGGCTTCCCAGGTATTAATTCCCACTTCCAGTCTCAGCCCTAAGCATCCGCTGATCTGCTGTCTGACCGTGAGGAATTGCACACAGTGGTCGTCTTTTCGCCTCCAGCAGCCCTCACTGAGAACTGTATTTTTGCTGTTCATCCAGGTCATGGCACATATCAATAGTTCATCTGCTTTTATTGTTGGATAGTATCCCGTTGGAAGGAGAGATGGCATTTTTCTTCCTCGTGTTCCAGCTGATGGGCACTTGGGTTGTTTTCAGTGTGGGGAGCAGCTGCCTTTGTTTTTGTTGTTGTTGTTGTTTTTGTTTGTTTGTTTTCACCTGCCTCTCTCCAGCAGGCTTAGTGCAATGGCAGCTCCCGGAAAGGTGGTGATGTGAGTCCAGCTGGGAAAGAAAGACTGGGCTCCCTCCCTGCCTCTTCTGCTTAGAGCGATCCCAGCCCCCACCCACAACCCCACTCGATGCTACACCCCCAGGCTGCGCTCAGCTACTCAGCAGCAGCTGCTGCCAACTCTTCCCACGCTGGCCCTGGAGAGCAGGACGAGCTTTCAGCCCCACAGCTCCCTGTCCTCCCCAGCTCTTCTGAGGAATAATGGTGGGTGGGCGGTGCCACACTCCTGCCTCATCCTCCCTGCAACACACACCACTGATGGACACCTCTCCTAGCAGCAAGAACTCAGCTGTTGCTGATAGCTCTCCTGCCTACTGAATGGAACTGTAGCCCCGGCCATCCACATAACTCCAGGCAGGTTCTAACAGGACACCGGCTGCCCCACCCCTTTGTCTCGGCCTTAAGAACAGCACAGAGGGGCTGGCGCTGTGGCACAGCGGGTAAAACCGCCGCCTGCAGTGCTGGCATCCCATATGGTGCTGGTTCGAGTCCCGGCTGCTCCACTTCTGATCCAGCTCTCTGCTATGGCCTAGGAAAACAGTAGAAGATGGCCCAAGTCCTTGGGCCCCTGCACCTGTGTGGGAGACCCAGAAGAAGCTCCTGGCTTCGGATTAGCGCACCTCCGGCCGTTACAGATACTTGGGGAGTGAACCAGTAGATGGAAGAACCTCTCTCTCTCTCTCTGCCTCTCTGTAACTCTGCTTTTCAAGTAAATAAATAAATCTTAAAAAAAAAAAAAAAAAAAAGCGGGGTCAGCACCATGGCGCTCTAGGTTAATCCTCCGCCTGCGGCATCGGCAGCCCATATGAGCGCCGATTTTAGTCCTGGTTGCTCCTCTTCCAGTCCAGCTCTCTGCTGTGGCCCAGGAGGGCAGTGGAGGATGGCCCAGGTGCTTGGGCCCCTGCACCTGCATAGGAGACCAGGAAGAGGCACCTGGCTCCTGGCTTCTGATCGGCTTAGCTCCAGCCATTGCGGCCATTTGGGGGTGAACCATCAGATGGTTCTTTCTCTGCGTGTGTCTCTCTCTCACTATCTATAACTCTGCCTGTCAAATAAATAAAAAATCTTTAAAAAAAAAAAAAAAGCACAGCGACAGAGCGTGAACTTCGAGTTTAGCCTACATGGTTATGAACCCCAGCTTCTCCATGTGAGCCCTCCCAGAGCCTCACTCCGTTCCCTCTCTCAAAGTGAGAATAACAGCCGCAGCATCAGGATGACATAGCAATTCAAGGATGCAGGTAAAGGGTTAACCCAGCGAGCATCAGATGGAAAGCATTTAACCAGTGTTGAGTTGCAGACAGGAATGTGGTCCTAAAACCTGATTCAGGAGGGTGTCTTGGAGACCATCTCATTTCTCCAGTTCTACTCACACTTTAACTCCTTTCTCTCTCTTTTAACACTCCATTCTGCCTTTGCCCACGTATTATTAACAGCTTCACCTGTGCCCTTTGCTGCCAGTTAAAATGTTTACACCTCAATTTCCCCGACTGCAAAATGCAGGTAAGATCTCTTCCCAGTCTACTCAACAGAGCAGCTGATGAATAAGCGAGGGAGGGGGTATGCAGACGCACGTTGCCAAGGGTACCCTGTGCAGGTGATGCTTAGTAATTGGAAGCAAAGGAAACTTGCAGTGTGTTATGGGTTGGATTGTGACCACGCCTTTCTAAAGGGTGTATTCAAGTGCCAACCCATTAGCAACTTAGAAATTGGATCTTTGGAACCGGCATTGTGGACCAGTGGGCTTAAGCCGCCGCCTACAATGCTGGCATTCCATATGGGCATCAGTTTGAGTCCCAGATGCTCCACTTCTGATTCAGCTCCCTGCTAATGCACCTGAGAAAACAGCAGAAGATGGCCCAAGTCCTTGGATCCCTGAACCCACATGGAAGACCCGGATGGAGCTCCAGGCTCACTCACTCGCTCTCTCTTCCTCTTTCTGTAACTCTGCCTTTCTTTAAAAAGAAAATAAATAAATAGGTTCTTGAATGATGTAATACGTTTAAGTGAGGTCATCCTCAACCTGGGGGATCCCCATCCACTGACTGTTGTCCTTGTAAGAAGGGAAATTGTAATGCAGACACGGAAGGAAGAGCATCCTATGACAGCAGGGGCAGGAATCCGAAAGACGCAGCTGTGAGCCAAAGAGCACCAGGACTCTCAGGAACCACCGAGAGCTGGAAGGGGCGGCCTCCCGAGAGCGTGGCCCTGCCCAGACTTCCTTCAGACTCCCAGCCTCCAGATCCAGGAGACAATGAGTTTCTGTTGTTTTAAACCACCCAGCTCATGGGTTATTAGTTACGGCAGCCCCAGTGCCAGGTAATCACGCTGCTGGCCCGACAAGTCCACCTGCCCTCCGCCCTGACGACTGTCTGCCACCAGCACAGCCCTCACATGTTTTTCTCCTGCCCAATATTATGTCTGAGAAGTCATGGGTGGCATGGTGAAGATAAGGCAGCACGCGACACCTGAGCTAGCCAGGGCAGTTGCCAGGCTGCACAGTGGCTGACACCAGCAGGCACCGTGCCAGGGGTATGTGTTTGAGCCGCAGCCTTCTTTGCTGGTGGCTCCTGTTTATTTGCAAAGCAGAGAAAAGGGAAAGAAGTTGCTACGCTTAGGGACAGGTTCCTGCATGGTCCTTAAGACTCATTAAGCCCTGGTGGAAATGCAAATGAAAAATTACCTCTGATGTCCCCAGAGTCAGACTTCATCAGTTATTAATGAAACCCACCCCAAAATAGAGCTCAGAGGAGTGAGGCTTAGACAGCGAAGCAAAAGCTGAAGCACCCCAACCCCACCCCCAGGCCCTGCTCAGCCTCGCTGCTCCCTGCACATGCTTGCCCCTCCCCCTGTCTTTGCAACTCTATCCCTGTCTCTGTCTGTCCCCAGGTCCAGACTGGACTCAACTGCCCCTTCCACCATGAAGCCTTCCATGATCAACTTCAACCAGGGTTGCTAGACCTGTGAGCTGTGCAGTCACACATGCAGTGCACTCAGAAGGAACCCTTGTTTGGTTTAAAGTTCTGCTGTCGCCATCTTGAAATGCTCAACCTTTTTTTTTTTAAAGATGAAAGGAAAAAATGGATAGAGAGGGAGCGACAGAGAGAGAGAAAGAGATCTTCCATCCACTGGTTCACTCTCTTTTTTTTTTTTTTTTAAGATTTATTTCATTTATTTGAAAGAGTTACAGAGAGAGAGAGAGAGAGGTCTTCCATCCGCTGGTTCACTCCCCAGATGACTGCAACAGCCAGAGCTGAGCTGATCCGAAGACAGGAGCCAGGAGCCTCTTCCACGTCTCCCACACAGGTGCAGTGGCCCAAGGACTTGGGCCATCTTGTACTGCTTTCCCAGGCCATAACAGAGAGCTGGATCAGAAGTGGAGCAGCTGGGACTTGAACCGCTGCCCATATGGGATGCCGGCACTGCAGGCAGGGGCTTTAATCCACTGTACTACAGTGCTGCCCCCCCTCCGGTTCACTCTTGATTGGCCACAAAGGGCAGGGCTGGGCCTGGTCAAAGCCAGGAGCTTCTTCCAGGTCTCCCACATGGACAGCAGAGACCCTAGTACCCCAGCCATCTTTCACTGCTTGCGCATTAGCAGGGAGATGGATCAGAAGTGGAGCAGCCAGGATTGAACCGGCACCCATATGGGATGCCATTGCCACTGGTGGTGATTTTACCAGCTATGCCACAATGCTGGCCCCTAATCACTTTCGAATTACTGGCCTCAGACTTTCAATTTGCATTGGGCCCTAAGCTTTATGTAACTGATCTTGACTCCAAACTTCTCCAGCCGATCAGGCCGAGTAATGTCTCCTCCCTTGGCCCCACACATGATGCTATTTGTCTGTAAATCTTTTCATTTTTCACTCAGGGAACTCATCAAGCACTAGTCAGGGTGTAGGGTACTGTGCTGGGCACCAGGGATTGAGCTGCGAGAGGGCAGTTCTGGTCCTGGCACCTGCAGAGCTAGCAATCCAGCGTGAGGGAGGGGCAGGACACCTGTTACACAGGATACGGGCAGGCTGGAACCCTCTGACTTGCTGGAGTACTGGTCAGTTTCCACGTGTCTCTGGATTTCTGTGCACCTGCCCCTTCTCCATAAATACTACTCTGATGGATTCTACAGCGAAGACCAAAATCCCCAAGCTGGCCTGTGGGGCACCCACGTGGCCTGAGCCACTCACCCTCCGCTCCTCATTGCATCTCACTCCGCCCTCTCTGGACCTCTCCAGCCCGCTTTCAGTCTCCTGCACTTTCTTGTCACAGGCTTCTGCACATGATGCCCTTTTTGCCCCAAATGTGCTTCCCTTAATGAATTCCTTTGCAAATTCTCAGGTCTCAGTGTCAACACCATTGCCTTCAAGAAGCCTTCCTGCATTGCCCTGAGTCCTCCACATCCCACCCCACCCCAACACCATAACCACCACGTCAAACGGTTAGTATAGACCTCCTCCACCAGACTGTGGGCTCTGCTAGCACTGGGAACTGTGCCTTTGATTTCCGTTATATGTTCACCTCCTAGCCCTGTGCCTGAAACACAAAAGGTGCCTGATTAACAGGTTTTGAACTTAAAAGAGAGAGAGAAAAAAAATGATGGTCTACTGATGAGACCCGCATCCGATCTCCCAGGGCACATGGCCATCACTGAAAAAGTGATTGGATCAGGGCCGGCACTGTGGCACAGCAGGTTAACACCCAGGCCTGAAGCGCCGGCGTGCCATATGGGCTGTCTGTAACTCTACCTCTCAAATAAATAAATAAAATCTTAAAAAAAAAAAAAAGAGCAGTAGAGGCTAAAGCATCAGGCTCATTTTGCTCCCCACTCACAGCCCCAACAAGTGGAATCAGAAACAGCGGAGGCAGGTTCTAGCTCAATCGAAGAGTTGGATAGGAGAGATGACCTCCTTGGTCATGAGTTTGACATTGCAGGAGGTAGCCCTGCCCAGGCCAAAAAACACTCAAAGGAGTTCTTGCAGCATTGAAAAGAGGTATTGGGTTCCAGTAGGAATCTATGATTTTAAAATACAACACATACATGCCAGTTTCCTGGAAGTTATATTAGTTCTGCGTGTATCACACTAAATTGTTAAATACTAAGTCATCATTCATAAAGAGAATTTCTTTATATAAGGAACCAACATATACGCTTTACAAGAGCTGTCTCATTTATATTTGACCATAACTTTTTAGGGTATTTAGCACTCCATTTTTTAAGGATTTATTTGTTTATTATTTATTTGAAAGGCAGATACAGAGAGAGAGAGAAGAAGGGAGGAGAGAGAAATCTTCCGTCTCCTGGTTACTCCCCAAATGACTGCAATAGCTGGGACTGGACCAGGCTATAGCCAGGAGCCAGGAGCTTCTTCCAGGTCTCCCACTGGGATAGCAGGGGCCCAGACTTGGGCCATCCTATGCTGCTTTCCTAGATGCATTAGCAGGGAGCTAGATCAGAAGTGGAACAGCCGGAACTTGAACCGGCGCCCACATGGGATGCCAGCCCTGCAGGTGGAGGTGTAACCTTATACACCACAGCGCTGGCCCTATCCCCCTTTTTAAAGATGACAAACTGAGCCTTAAAGAGAATATCAATGAGAACTATTTTCAATATAAGTGACAGAACATCTGGCTCAAACTGGCTTAAATGAAAGAAGGGATTTATTGGGTTCCAAGGCTGAGAAGACCAGAGAAGGGGGTTCCAGGCTGTGCATGACCCAGGTGCTCACGCCACATCAGTAGTACTCTGGCTCTCTGCTGCTGCACAGCCTGCCTTTCTCTGTGCATTGCTTCATCTTCAGCGCCTCCTTGCACTGAGCCAAAAATGACCAGAGAAGTTCTTAAACATGAATTTTCACTGCTTCCTGTTTTCCAAAGAAAAAGCACACTCTTTGCCAAAAGCCCCAGCAGTGGTCTCTTTGCATCTCCTTGGACCACACTGTGATTACATTAAGGATCCTGATATGAGGAGATTTATCCAGGTATGGCCTGAATGTCATGACAAACACCCTTATACACAAGAGGCAAAGGCAGATTAGACAAACCCAGATGAGGGGAAGATGCAGTGGGACCATGGAAGGCAGAGACAGGAGTGAGGCAGCTGCAAATCAAAGAAAGTCATCAACCAGCAAAAACTGAGAAGCAAGAAATGGATTCTCCCCTAATGTCTCCAGAAGACACAGGACCCTGGTAGCACCCAGATTTTGGCTTGGTGATACTGTGGCCTATCAAACTATGGGAGAATATAGTTTTGTTATTGTTAATACTTGCTGTTATTACTTTTATTATTTCTTTACTTGAGAGACAAAGACAGACAGAGATCTTCTATCCACCCAGTAGATGCCTGCCACAGCCAGGGCTAGGCCAGGCTGAAGTCAGGAGCCCCAAACCCTATAGATGGCAGTGACTCACATGTTTGATCCATCACCTTGCTGCCTCCCAGGGTGTACAGTAGCAGGAAGCTGCATTGGAAGTGGAGTGAGGACTTGAACCCGAGCACCACAGTATGGCATGCATGCATACCACTGCACCAAACACCCTCCCCATATTTCTGTTGTTTTAAAACCCCATATTGCATTCATCTATTACAGCAGCAACAGGAAACTAATACATATTTATTACCCGCAGGCTTCAGCACCAGGGCACTATAGGGCTTGCTCATGTTGCCACAGAAGCTCGGTATGGGCCCATGGGTGGGACAAGTCTTTCTGTAAAGCCATTCCTACACTGGGGAGCAAATGACAAGCTTATTCTATTCAGAAGTTACTGTGAACCACCACACAAAAGTGCAAACCCAATTCAACTTACCCCTCATAAATTCGCCAAATTCTCCAGCCACTCCAACACTGTCTCTCAAAACAGGAGGTGCAAGGGAGGACAGTCAGGGTGGGAAGAGACAGTGATCATAACTGACTACAGTGTGAGGCTCTTATTTTTGCAGATTTTACAAAAACATATGAGCATGTGAAGATGTTGCCAGGGCTCCTCCCAGAACCCTGCAAGTGGTTGTGCAAGCCACCTGCCCTGATGGACCTCTAATGGGGTCCCTGTGGCCCTAAAACTAGACTGCAAAGGGACAAAGTAGAAACAGGGCACCAGCAAGGACACTCATGAATCCAGCTGAGACACGTCGTGGGCTGACAGCAGCCAGGTAGCAGGACAGCCAGGGGAAGTGGTCTGGCCATGTTCCAGGTGGCTTTTGAAGGTCAACCAATGAGAGATCTTGATAGATTGAATGTGGAGTGTGAGACAATGAGAGAAGTCAAGGGTGGTGGCCCACTCTGGCTGTGAGCAGCTGGAAGGATGAGCCTGCTCTACTGAGAGAAGGAATCCTTTCAGAAAGTACTCCCTGGGGCTGGCGCTGTGGCATAGTGCGTTAAAATCCTGGCCTGAAGCACCAGCATCCCATGTGGGCGCCGGTTCTAGTCCCGGCTGCTCCACTTCTGATCCAACTCTCTGCCATGGCCTGGGAAAGCAGTACAAGATGGCCCAAGTCCTTGAGCCCCTGCACCCGTGTGGGAGACCTAGAAGAAGCTCCTGGCTCCTGGCTTCGGATCAGCACAGCTCCGGCCATTGCAGCCATCTGAGGAGTGAACCAGCGGATGGAAGATCTTTCTCTCTGTCTCTACCTCTCTCTGAAACTCTGTCTTTCAAATAAACAAAATAAATCTTTAAAAAAAAAAGTACTCCCCAATCTGCAGTCCAGAAAGCCCATGGAGAAAAAAAGAGATTGAACTGGCTCCATGTTTCTTTTGTTTCTTTCTTGGCCTTTGCATCTCTTGTTGTCCTGTCTTCTCCCTGCTTCTGCTTCCCCAAGGAAACACCTGCTCCGCCCTACTACACCGTAGCTTCTCTCGCCTCATCTCAGTTCCTTGTCTATGCCTGGCTCGGCTTCTTGCTCCCTTTTAGGGTCTACTCTGGGCTGCAGGAGGTTCCCTTGTCTCCCTGGGGGTGGTGCAGAGGCACATTGGAGCAGGCTTCCCGAGCCTGAGCCCAGTGTGCTCATGAAGTGGCTTGGTCCCCACCCACCACCTCGCCCCCCTCCTTCTGCGCCTCTGCCAGCTGGCTCCTCCCACAGACTGCCGGAGAGGGGAAGGGAGAGAATACTTGGGAGTCTTAACTACCAAAATCTGCATTCTCTCGCCCCAGCAGAGCCTGGGAGATTCAAAACCAGTGGGGGTGCTGTGTGTGTTGGAGGGAGGGCTAGGCCTGGCATCATTGCCAGTTCTAGTGCCTAAGTCATATTCTATCTTGGAAAAGTCACATTCTCTGTCAAAAGTCACAGCATGTTTCCTGGACAGCATCCACTTCGTTAAAGCTACTCCTGCACAGAACAATAATCATAATCTCTAGTGTGATAGCTACAACCTCTGCAGCAGGTGCCGTTGCCACCATTTTACAGATGAGTAAACCAAGGCTAAGGTTGGCCTCCCTTTCTTTGATAAAGTTTTATTTTATTCATTTGAAGGCCAAAGTTACAGAGAGGGAGAGATAGAGAAAGAAAGATCTTCCATCCTCTTATTCACTCCCCAAATGGTCACAACAGCCAGAGCTGGGCCAACCTGAAGCCAGGAGCAAGGAATGTCTTCCTGGTCGCCCGTGTGAGTGCAGGGGCCCAAGCTCTTGGTCCATCCTCCACTGCTTTCCCAGGCACATTAACAGGGAGCCAGATCAGAAGTAGAGCAGCCAGGACACAAACCAGCGTCTACATGGGATGCCAGCACCTTGCAGACGGTGGCTCAACCTACTACACCACACCGCCGGCCCCGGGTGTCCCTCCTAAGTCACCAGTGGAACCTGTCCAGTTCTGCTCCTTTCTTTCTATGTGGCTGCTCCTCTCTATGTGGCTGCTCCTCTGCCTAAAACTCTCCCCTCCCAGCTCTTCTGCAGCCAAATCCTTCCCATCCCCTCCTCCTTCACAGCCCAGCTTAAATATCACCTCCTCCTCCAAGAAGCTTCCCTCACCGTCCTCTGCAGTATCTCCCCACCACTCCTCACTCCTCTCCATCCATCCTCTGTTTTCTTTTCAAAACCCCACATGACCTATATTGTTGTGTTTGTTTGTCTGCCTGCTTAGAGTATGGCTCTCCTCACCAGCCCCGTGAGGGCACGGGCCTTCTCTGACTTATTCACTCTCACACTTGGAAACCACCCTAGCACTCAATAAGCAAAGTCCTTGACTAACTCCTCAATCAATTCCCTGGTCCAGACATCGCATGCCGTCCTCTACATTCATGTTCAGTGTGTTGTGTTGGTGAGATTCTTCCCCATGGTGCAGGCCATTCTGGGGAGACCTGAAGCCCCGTGGTGGAGCTGGCACCAGCTGTCCCTGAGCGCCAGGCAGCTTGAGCAGCTACAGGTGAGCAGAAGGGTCTCTCCAGGATGTGTACAAACCACACTGCCCCAACAACAAATCAAACACAGACACAGAGTGTCGGCAAAGATAAACTGTTATTTGGAATCTAATAATGCTCCAAAGTGCAAAGTGCAAACAGGAAACACACAACAAAGCAAACTTCAGCAAATACTGTCACAGGTTCAGTCTTTCACTCATTCTCATCTTTCTCCTTCAACAAGGGTTGACGTGCACCTGCTCTGCAGCCCCACTAAGCACAGAAGAGCCAGGAACGCAGGTCTGATCAGAAATGAGGCAAGAAGCAAATGTCACCCCTCGGAGGATTACAAAGGAGGCTGATGGGCCGGGGAAGGCTCCCTGAGGAAGTGAATCCGGAACTGAGACTCAAGGAGTGAGTAGGCGTTGGGGAGAGAGCACCATTGACTGACAGGAGAGCGGAAAGTCCCAACAGCTGGAAGAAAGCCAGTATGGCCAAATAAAGGGTGAGGGATACACAGCCAAAAATGCACCAAATGCGCTGTTAGAGCTTAACCAGTGGCTACAATAGGAAAGTGCTTCTGTGCCATTTGGCAAATTCAGCCACGGCCTTAGCACCCCAGGTAATCCCTCAGCAACCAGGCTCTTCCCTCAAGACCCCCAGCAGTTGAAGAGTTAACCCCACCTGCACAACAGTTAAGTTGCTTGACCCCTGGAGGCATTACCATGCAGGGAGGGGGTTGGGCAAAGACCCTACTGGTCTTTGGAGGCCCAGGTGGGGAGGTGGCCCTTTTTGAGAAGCAGAAGGCAATATCTGGGGGCAGGGGCGCCCTTAAGCATCAGTCCCGGAGGCAGCACGGAGCGCCCTGTACCTTCAATTACTCAGAGAGGAAGGGGTCTTGGAACAGGGGTTTGCACCAAAAATGGACACAAGGGGCCTGATTCCAGAGGTACTCAAGAGGCAAACTCGAAGGCAAATACCAAGGATGACTATGGAAGCGTGACTCACAGGACTGGAGAGATGGAGGGAAGGAACATGGTTTGGAGGCAACTTTGGGGCCACTGACTCTAAAGCCACATTTTTCTCCTAGTGAACAAGTGGAGCTAGCACCAAAGGCTACTGATGACCCTCAGAGACCGCTTCCATCAGACTCACAGATCATCTATAAAGTTGTAATTTTACATTTTCATTACATTTAAATGTGATGACACCTCTAGCCCTCTACATGCTCAGTTGAAGCTTTTGCATCGATGGCATGTTCTAGAATTTGTACTGTCCCATGTGGTAGCTGCAGCCCACATATGGTTACAGAGCACTTGCAATTTTACTTCATTTAATTAATTTAATGTAAATAGCCTCATGTGGCTACTGGTTATTAGATGGGACAATGAAGTTCTATAATGTACTAGCAATTTACAGGAAATATGGAAGAAATAAACTACTCCAGTGGCCTGCAACCAGCCTGATCCAGGCTGCAAAACATGCAGGGCCAAAACAGCAACAGTTTCTTCAACAAATAAACTGCAAGGATTAGAACAGAGATACAGAGGGCCACTAAGCCTTTTTACTGTAAAGTAAATTTAAAATGGTATCTCAAAAACTAAAAAAAAAAAAAAAAAAGAAAGAAAAAAGAAAGGGAGAAGGAGGGAGGGTGGGAGGAAAAAAAGGGGGAGAGAGGGAGGAAAGAAATATCATTATGTTCTCAGAGCTGTATCTACAAACCACATTGAATTGTTAAGAACTAATTAAAAATTTAAAAAAATAGGGGCTGGCACTGTGGCACAGTAGGCTATGCCTCCGCCTGCAGCGCTGAGTACCATAAGAGTACCGATTCATGTCCTGGCTGCTCCTGTTCCAATCCAGCTCTCTGTTATGGCCAGGGAAAGCAGTGGAAGATGGCCCAAGTGCTTGGGCCCCTGCACCCATGTGGAAGACCCAAAAGAAGCTCCTGGCTCCTGGCTTCGGATCTTCCAGCTCCAGCCATTGCAGCCATTTGAGGGGGTGAGCCAGAGGATGGGAGACCTTTCTCTCTGTCTCTCCCTCCCTCTGTCTGTAACTCAACCTCTCAAATAAATAAATAAAATCTTTTTTAAACAATTTTTAAAATAAAGGGATTTGCAAAAATATTTTAAAAATAAATAGTTGTTTTTAAATTAAGAAAGAAAAAATACTTAAAAGATATATTAAGCCAATCACAATATGTGGGTCTCCTCTATACCCTATTCAAACAATAACAATGGAAAAAAGTTACAAAATGACATTTACTAGATGAATAAAAATTTGAATGCCATCTTAATAATTGATTATATGAAAGAAATATTAATCATCCTCGTTAGGTTGATAATGCATTTTGGTTATGTTTCTTGAAAGTTCTTATTTTTCTCAGACACATAGTGAAATATTAGTGAATGACGTTCTATGATGCCTGTTGTTTGCTTCAGAATGATAAACAAGGAAGGCAGGGGGTGTAGCAGGATTAGTCACAAGTTCAAGGCCAGGGGCTGGATGACCATAAGTTCAGAAGATTACACTGACTCATACTGATCATAGAACATCATTCACTAATATTTCACTAGGTATAGTGAGAAAAATAAGAACTGTCAAGAAACATAACCAAAATGCATAAGTTGTAAAATTATACTTATGAAATGCATGCAAATAAATAAATAATAGAACCTCCCCATGATTATAAATTTAAAATTAAATTCAGCAAAATGATGTGTCTCCCAAATAAAAGACCCTTCAGGCGTAACAGCAGCCTTGCCAGGAGCCCTGTGGCTGCTCAGTTGTGACATCCGTCACACTGTCCCCAGGAGCAGTGCCTTGGGAGAAGCTCCTCTCTCTTTGCACCTGCCATCTTCCTCGCAGGATGGTGAAAGCAAAATAAAACTGAATGAGGGATGAATGAGGGACGCCCTTTTTATCTTTACCTGCCAAAAAACAAGCTTCTGGAGGTCAGTCATTTCTCACTCTTTCCAAAATTGCTATGTCTGTGCCCAAAGTTGTTCTAACTTAGTCAAAAAGCATCTTGACGTCCAGCTTCCGCTCTTCCACCCACCCCCCAGCTCTGGACTTCGTGGACTGAGATATTTTCATTTTCCCAGGCAGTGCAATGCTCACCCAGGACTCTTGCATGAGTGAGCTGCGTCATCATCAGGCAACAAGGAAGGGCAGGGGTAAAGCAGGAACAAAACCCAAACATGGGTTTAAGCAAATCAGTAAAGCGAGTTACCAAACTGAGATTCCATCCCGTGCAGATTAATGATAGACAGCCTTCAGAGGCTGTCCCTCTTTCTCTGCAGTGATCCTTGGGCTGCATGTCTGCAAATACCAGTGAGGATACTAATAGTTGTCTTGCTTATTTCTCCCTAGGCAGAAGGTTTTCAGGGAAGACAGATATCCTCATCCATTCTCTATTGCTAATAGCACAACACCACAGACTGGGGAAGTTATAAAGAAAGGGGGTTTATTTTGAATCATAGCTGCAGTCCAAGGGCAAGGGGCTGCATCTGTGACAGCCTTGCTAGCACAGTCCTGAGAAAGCATGCAGCAAGAGACAGGGAGCCTGCAAGAGACCTAGCGCGGTGGCGCAGCAGGTAAAGCCACTGCCTGCAGTGCTGGCATCCCCTGTGGGTGCCGGTTCAAGTCCCGACTGCTCCACTTCCAATCTAGCTCTCTGCTATGGTCTAGAAAAGCAGTAAAAGATGTCCCAAGTCCTTAGGCCCCCTGCACTCACATGAGAGACCCAGAGGAAGCTCCTGGCTTCAGATTAGCCCAGCTCTGGCCATTGTAGCCATCCTAGGGAATGAACCAGCAGATGCAGGACCTCTGTGTGTGTGTGTGTGTGTGTGTGTGTCTGCCTCTCTGTAACTCCGCTTTCAAATAAATAAATCTTTTAAAAGAGAGAGACTTAGCCAAACACATTTGAAATAACCCATTAACTCATTCATCCATTCATCCCTCCATAAGGGCCTCTTAAAGGTCCACCTTGTTACACCTCCTCATATCTCACAACGGGCATTAAATTTCAACATGAGTTCCAGAGAGGACAAACCATATTCAGTCCATAGCAATGGGATTCTCTGCTCCATGCATGATTCCGTCCAGGTAGATCTGAAACACTGAGTCACAAGTCTGCTGTGAGGTGCTGTGCTCAAGGGCAGACACCTGCCTGGGACCCATCTGTTCTGCTCACCCCACCACTGGATCTAAGTGTAGAGCAGATTGCAATGCACCTGTCAAATCCATTGCCTGGGATGTAAAGACATTTGCATATCGGAAAGACTCAATATGTATTAGTTTAATCGATTGAAATATATGCATGCCTACAGAGATCTGGGTATGTACATATGTAAATATGTTTATGCAAAGACGCCTGCCAAAACAGCATATGGGAAGCTGTAATATGCAGAATATAAAATGAGAGATGCTCCATTGTTGAAGTCATTCCTCCTCCAATTCACCTTGCAAAACATCCCATGCACATCTCAAGAGGATGCTGTCTGACCTTTGGTCAGTAGTCATCAGGGACTATGTGCCACATCCTCTCCCATCTCCTTCCTGACTCTCTGACCATGCTTTGCACAACCTGTGAAACCCGCTTCTCAAATGGCAGTGTTCACGGGGCTCCAGCCAGCCTTAATCTCTTGCCTACCCAGCATACACACTCTCTCTGGTATGTTCAGCCACTCCTGTCTGCTTGCATACTACCTGTTTATTTATCCCCAGAACATATTCCAAATCCCAATCAGCCCTGAACATGCAGCTGCTTCCTGTCATCTCCTGAATGTCAAGTCCCTCAGTGTACAGTGCCTTCCCCGCGGAGACCCTGCTTCCACGGAGCCTCTTTCAAACCCCTGGCTCCTCGTTGTCTTTCCCCAGCCTCTTGTTTCTGGAATTCCCTGGCACTTGCAAGACAGCACAAGCTCTTCTACCTCCCAGGTGTCTACCAGCTCACAGGAAACTCGTGCGTTCTACAAAAGGCCACTCTACTCCCCTACTCACATAGGTGGAAGGGCTGGATCAGTCCGTTTGTTTCATTAGCAGGTGTTGAGTTGGGGAAAAAGATTCCAGGATTATCACCAGGTCCTTCTCCTGGATCTATGAGTAGGAAGTGATGGAAAAGGCTCAGAGAACCAGGCTCATCTATCCTCTTACAAACCATGGGAAAGGGATGTCTACCCTCCCCAGTGTGAGACGTGCGGCACCTCTGCGCCCTCATTTGGGTCTACATGCCAATTCCATGACAACAGGAGAAGCCCCAATTCCCCCCAGCCCAGATAAGTTTTTATGTCCCAGAAAAAGAGCAATCCACAAGCAAGTCTCTTTCCAGAATCCCTGGTGTTCTGCTTGCCTTACAGGCTCTGTGTGCTGTGCCTAGAGCTTTCTGACGGGCCTGCATCCCACCACTTCCACTCCTGCCCCTCCAGCCCATCCCCCACACCCACTGGCGTGCCTGCCCTCCCACTCATCACCTTCGTTCTGTTTAACCGTAGAAGCGAGACATGATTGCCACTCAGAAAACAGAGAAGGCAAAGCCTTCCACTCCAGGTGTTAAACTTTTATTGGTTGAAACTTTATGTATCAATATAGAATTTGAGAAAAATGCCCCCAAACAGTAGGAAATAATAAAGACTGAAAAGTAAAGGTCTCCTTCTTTCTCTCTTTCCAACCCCTTTTCTCCTAAGTAACAACTTGCATTTCCATCCTAGAAGTCTCCACACACACATAGATGTATTATGATTCCATGTAAACACACACAAATGCGTGCTTCCACACACAGAGATGCAATCATATGTATCTTGGAGTTTTTTTCACTTGATAATAAATCTTGGGACCTTCTCATGTGAGCACAAACAGATCCTCCCTTGTTTATAGCGGCTGCATCATCAGCTTTGGCATCAACTCGCCTTAAGGTGCTTAACCGGTACCCTCTGATGGCTGTCTTGGTGGTAAAACTCTGTATTGACCACTTCAGTTCTGATGGTTAGTTCCCTATGTCAAGTTGTTGAGGTTTGAGTACCAGCTATTTAATCAAACACAAATCTAGGTGCTATGTGGGTATTCTGCAGATTTGGTGAATATTTCCATCAATCAACTTGAAGTGAAGCAGATTTTCCTCAGTAATGTGAGATGGCCCCATACAATCAGTGGAAAGACATAATAGTGAAAATTGAGTTTTCCCAGGGAAGAAGTGCTGTCTACAGATTGTAGTATCAACTCCTGCCTCAGTTTCCAGCCTGCTGGTCTACAGAGCTTGTATGTATTACATGGGAGAACTTCAAAAAGTTCTAGAAAGTAGAACACAAAGATGTTTATTTTGGTGAAAAATAGTTTGAAATCTATGCATAGTGTTTTCATAATATGTATTTTTCATATTGAAGGAAAATCTTCCATTTTGAAGATCCCTTGTGTGTATGTATTTGCATATAGTATGCATTATATGTCTACTTATATAGAGGGATCACAAACATATAAACAGTAAGATAAATGTATGCATATGTGTATAATTGTATTTATATAGGGATCAGATGTGATGTATAGAGTAGGATGGACACGTGTGTACATGTAATTCGTACATATTTATATAGAGATCAGATAGGATTGTGTACAGTAGGATGGATACACGTGTACATGTATTGCATATGTATTTATATAGAGAGATCAGATATGAATGTACACATGCATTGGGTACATGTCTACATGCATTATTGCCTCCAGGGTCTATTTCTGGAGAACCCTAACTGATGAGTCAGCCCTTTGACATGTCTCACATCAACTGTCCATTTCAGAGTCTCCCAGTGTGCTCAGAGTAGAGCCCTCTAGGACGAAGAATACACCCATCCAGCCTTGCCCTCCCTCCCACCTGACCTCTCCCATCTGCCCTCCCTTCATCTCCAATACAGCAACACAAAAGCACCCATGGTTCCCCAACTAGTGGTGCTTCCTGGCCTCACCTCACAGCCTCCTTTCTATAACACTATTCCTGCCCTACTCTATCTCCAGTCTCTCCTGAGATTTTACCTCCTTTGAGAAGCTTTGCCTTACCTTCCCAGGTGGTAGTAGTGGTCTTCCTCTGAGGTCCCAGAGCACCCAATAGTTCCCATAAGACACTTCGTATACACAGGTATCTACAGACACCTATGAATATATATGTCCATAGATAATATTTGTCACCTTGTACTTACACTAGTAGTAACATAGACCATGAATATTGCCATGTATTAATAGTTTACATAATCGGCTGGCGCCGCGGCTCACTAGGCTAATCCTCCGCCTTGCGGCGCCGGCACACCCGGTTCTAGTCCCGGTCGGGGCGCCGGATTCTGTCCCGGTTGCCCCTCTTCCAGGCAAGCCCTCTGCTGTGGTCAGGGAGTGCAGTGGAGGATGGCCCAGGTGCTTGGGCCCTGCACCCCATGGGAGACCAGGAAAAGCACCTGGCTCCTGGCTCCTGCCATCGGATCAGTGCGGTGCACCGGCCGCAGCGCGCAGGCCGCGGCGGCCATTGGAGGGTGAACCAACGGCAAAGGAAGACCTTTCTCTCTGTCTCTCTCTCACTGTCCACTCTGCCTGTCAAAAAAAAATAGTTTACATAATCCATATGGCCTCCATCAGTGAGGTCTTATTTGACATTTGTTTTGCTGTAATGAAAAGTGAATGGAGTGGATCAGAGGACACTCTGTATGGAAAGCCCCAGCACTGCTTCCTGAAACTTCTGCTTCAGTTTTTCAAGTCAAGTTTATTGAGGTACACTTTGCAAACAATAAAATTCACTTTTAATAAATTGTAAAATTTGATGAGATTTAGGACATGTTTTCAGACGTGTAACTACCATCACTGTTGCAATATGGCATATTTTCATGACCACAGAAAAGTACCCTGACATCCTGTGAAGTCAACCCCTTCACCTCATCTTCACTCCTGGTAAACAGTGAGCTGCCTCCTGCTACTTCTAGAGCTTTGTTTGCTTCAGTGTTTTATGTGTGTGTGTGTATATATATATATATATATACACACACACATTATATATATTATGGCAGGAAAATTTTCATCTGTCTTATGCACTTTTGTCTCTTCAATGCCTAATTCATGTCTAAGGACATTGTAGTTACTTCGTATTTGTTGGAAGAAAAGGAGCGAATGCACCAGTCCGTGAGGTGCAATGTGGCTCTTCTGGGGAGTTATGACTGAAAGCACTGGAAAGCTCCAGCTGTGGAGGCTGCCGTAGAGTCAGTGGTTTGGGAGCTTGTCTCAGGTCATGATAAGGCTGCCACGTCGCCTCTGAAAGCCGCAGGCTCTTGCACAGGCAGGGTGCACCGGACCTCAGGTGGCCCTCTGTAGATACATGTAGAATTTATTTGCAATTTTTCTCTACTAGTTAGAGCCTTATGTCATTAGCAAGTGTGCAAACATATATGTAGGATAAATTCTTGGAGGTGATACTGCTAGGTTCAGGGAAAGGTGCATGTTTGACTCTGAAACCCATCATCATATGGCCATATAAAGAGGGTAGGCAACAGCAGGCGCTACTGATTTCCCTGCCCTTAACAACAACGCGTTAGCGACTGGTGCCGCGGCTCACTAGGCTAATCCTCCGCCTTGCGGCGCTGGCACACTGGGCTCTAATCCCGTTCGGGGCGCCAGATTCTGTCCTGGTTGCCCCTCTTCCAGGCCAGCTCTCTGCTGTGGCCAGGGAGTGCAGTGGAGGATGGCCCAAGTGCTTGGGCCCTGCACCCCATGGGAGACCAGGAAAAGCACCTGGCTCCTGGCTCCTGCCATCGGATCGGCGCGGTGTGCCGGCCGCAGCGCGCCGGCTGCGGCGGCCATTGGAGGGTGAACCAACAGCAAAGGAAGACCTTTCTCTCTGTCTCTCTCTCTCACTGTCCACTCTGCCTGTCAAAAAAAAAAAAAGTGTTAGCAAACATCTTCATTTCTGCCTGCCTGCAGATGAATGTGGCATCTCACCAGAGTTTTAGTGTGCACGTTTTTAGCTGGACAGTGAGCACTTTTCCTGTGTTTAAAGGCCCCTTTTATTCTTTTTTCTATGAAGTTGGAACTCCCTGTTCATGTCCTTGCTTTTCCTTTGAGTTATTAGTCTTTTTTCTTTATTCATCTGTAGGAGTTTATGTCAATATCAAGGAAATTAGCTCTTCCTGTCTCATATGTTGGAAACATTTTTCCAACCAAATTTGTTGCCTATCTGATGACTTCACAGTAATTTTTACAATGCAGAAAAGTTAATTTTATAATACCACGTTTCTCGATCTTTTCTTTTTCTTAAAAAAAAAGATTGATTAATTTAATTGAAAGGTGGAGCATCAGAGAGAGGGGTGGAGACAGAGAGAGACAGAGAGAGCTACCATCTACTGGTTCACTCCCCAAAATGGAGCAACAGCTAGAACTGGGCCAGACCAGAGTCAGGAGCCAGGAATTCCATCCAGGTCTCCTATACATGTGGCAGAGGTCCAAGCACTTGGATCATCTTCTGCTGCTGCCTTCCCAGGTACCTTCGTAGAGAGCTACATTGGAAGCAGAACAGCCTAGACTTGGACTAGTGCTCCAATATGGGATGCCGGCTTCACAAGCAACTTAACTGCTGTACTCTAGGCTGGCCCCAATTTTCTTTTCTTAAACAGATTCTGGATTTTGTAGCAGGTTAAAAAAGACAAAGTTCTTCCCCCTTTGGGTATCACTTAAATAAAATCTCCCTTGTTTTCTTTTAATACTTTCATGAGGTTTTTTTTTTTCTTAATTTAAATCTTTGCTCCATCTGGAAGTTCTTTGGTGGAAGGAACTACGCAGCACTCTAAACTTTGTTTTAGATGACTCCCATGTGTCTAAACATTACACACTCATAAAATAATCTCCTTTGCTCTCACCCATTTTAAATGTCCTCTTCATCACAAACTAAATTTCTATGTATATTTGGGTCTATTTCTGGACTCCCCACACTGTTCTGTTGGTCTGTCTGTCTATACACGTAGGGTTGCAAGCTGCTTAGTTCCTTTCGACTCTATATCTCAAGGCCATCTTTTGTTTTTCAGAATTTATGTGATTATTCTCATCTGTTTGTTTTTTGATATAAACTTTAGCATGCCTAATTTCAGATAAAAATCTATTTTTGAATTGGGATTATGTTACATTTAAACATTAGTTTAGGAACCTTGGCCCATGAGCAGAATAGAGCTGCCACACTTGGAATGTGTTTTCTGCTCTTCCGTGTGTTTCTATGTATTCCTCGGTAGCAAGCTCAAGTATTCCTCATGTATATCCTACACATAATTTAACATGTATGTTATCTGCTTGTTGCTATTGTAAATGGACTTTTTGGAGGTCTGTTTATTAGATTGGAAGAAACTGATTTTGCTAGGCAGACACTTTCCTGGATTCTATTGTTGGCAATATTTTTTTCATTTGAATATCTTAGATCTTATTAGCATGAAGTCATGTCTACACATAATGAGTGTGTCTCCTCCTCAAGGTATACATCTTTTATCTTTTTCTTCTTCCTCAACACATCAGCTATGCCTTGTGACATTGCTAGTAGGGATCAAGGTCACAGACATGTCTTGTTCCTGACTGTAATGACACAAGGGAACAGAAGGAGACAGAACTGACCAGGATAAGCGGGCAAAACAGGTGCACTCTGTGTCTCCAGCCCAGGTACCCACAGAGATGAGTCTTCCTCCTCCCTCCTCATCTCCCAAACTCTAAGACAGTCCTTTCCCCACAAGCTCCTAAGACCAAGATCTTTTTTTTGTACCAGGAAAGTTCATTTGAGCTCAGATTATAGACACAGCCCTACCACAGAGCCTCAGTTTACTCATGTGCCAAGTAAACTAATCACAATTACTCTGCCTACCTCCTGCGTGCGGGGAGGGGCAGGAAAACCACCTTGTGTGAACAACACCACAACCAGGAGGAGTTCTGGTCACTGAGGGAGTTTAGGCCACAGATAGTCCTCCAGCTGCGCGCATTGTCCCTATAGAGGGGCTTTGGAACTCAAAGCAAATGGAAACTGAATGGAGCTCTGCACATGGAAAGAGAGATGTTGCAGGATCGAGTTGATCCAGAGCTGATGCAACAGGCTCTGAAAACCTGGATGGAACTCCAGTCCTGAGGGCCTGGCTCTCAGCCGCCGAAGCAGAGCCCTACTTGCCCAGGAAAAGAAAATGAGTGGTGATGGCATGGGACTTTTGAGGACAAGACTGTTTTTTTCCAGGTCAAGCTGGGTGAGAAGAACCTTGAAAGCCTTGGGCAAACACTTGCTGCAGCCAGCGTCAAGGCCTGACACGGCCACTGCCGATCAGGCAGCCCGGACACTGAGACCAGATTTCTGCAGGGCAACGGACCAGACCATTAAAATCTGGGCAGCCACTTCGAACAGGCAAAACCACTTCTTAAAATGCAATACCAAATAACACACTGGAAGGGGGAAAAGTATCTGTCATAATTATGAATGCAAAGAACAGTATTCTTAAGGCAATTGATAAACGATTAATATAAACGGATAAAGGCAGAGAAAACAAGCCAGTTGTTTTACTACCTTCCTTTCACTTACTTGCAGTTTTTCAGCGTGTTGCAAGGAGAGTTGATATTTCCTTGGCAATCAGAAAAACCTGCTTTATTAGTCTCGACAGCTATTTCAAAACAGGCCTGAGGCTTCTTACTCGCTGTCATGTTCTACAACAAAACAGCTCCCAGCATGCACTGCCACATCAGAAAACAAAGCTACTTGACACACGGATTGGGAGCCACCCTGGGCATAGCCAGTGAGCCCCATGAGGAAGCAGAAGACTGAACAATGGGGGACAATAGTGGTGGTAAGGAGACTGGCCTTTATAACAGGGGCCCCCCGTTTAACTGCCAACTCAGCTGCACCTAGTTTGGATGGGACCACCCCAAAGCCTTGTTGGGTCCCTGAGCCAGAAACACTGGCCCTCCTCTGAATGTCAAAGCCACATGCTCTGCCTCTCTTAAGGTCTTCAGTCCACACTGTAGATATTTATAGTTTTTCTCTCCTCTGCCAGACCCAGCTCCTCACCTCATTCATCTCAGTATTTCCCGCCTCCCCCCCCCCCCAGCCCTTGGTACAGTGCCTTGTGTACTGCTGGCGCTCCATCAATGCTCAGCGGTGTTGCCTGTCGTTAGACGCCTCAGAATAATCTGGAATGGCCTGTCTGTGCATACTAAACAGCGAGCTTGTCACTCTGTTCAAAATGACTATGAGTTTATGCAAAAATGATTTCCAGAGACGAATATGGCAGGGATGGTAGAGTTGAGTAAACATGGGGCTTTGCTGGCAGGGTATACTGATGATAATTTTCTCCTCTACTCAGCATAATTGCATGACTGCATCGAGGTTGTTTGGCACCAACCCTCTTCAAAGGAGAATGATTAAATGCAGAGAAGGTGAAAATTAAATGCAACAATCTTATTAAGGGAATGGAAAAATGACAAATGACAAATGTCATGGAGTCTCCATAAGGAAACGAGATAGAGCGTTTTTCCAGTGCTGAAAGGAGTTGAGTTTAAGGGGCGTCCAGGGCCCTGTTTCCTGCTGTGTGTGTTTCCACTACCAGCTCTAAGGCTGCATTAGCAGCTGCATTTTCTTATGAATGTTTCTCAATGCTGTCTCTGTGTGGCCATCTTCCTGGCTGTTACCTAGTGGCGGATGGATGGGGAGGATGCTTTTGTCTTACCAAATGTTTCAGACAAAACACCCTGTGGCACCCATGTTCCTCTAATGTCCCGGTTCCCCTTTCTCCTGATGCTCTCAGGGCTGCTGCTGCCAGACCATATCCCATTTCCCCAGAGATATCATCTTGCTCTGTAACTATCCCCACCAGCTATTGTTCCACCCAAGATGCTCTCCTCATGCCACCTCTGGCCATGTCCATCCACCAGGTAGGTGACCTCACACTAACCCACGAAGGCCAACTCCAGCGAACCCTCCCAAGCAAGTCTCTGTGCTGTGACACGACCTTGCTCTTGCCCCCCTACAGGCAATTGTCATGTTGTACTCTGTGTGTGTCTCTCCTTCTACCCATCAGATTCTGGGGTCCCAGAGGGTCACAAGTCTAAGTCCTGGCCACCACATCAGTTAAACAACTTGTTAACTTGTTAACAAGAGCAGTTAAACAACTTGTTAACACGCGTTAACAAGAGCAAAGCTGTTAGGTGCACAGACCTTGTCACCAAACTGAGTTCAAATAAGATCTCAACTTGCTGTGTGGGTGATGTTGACCAAGTTCAGTAAAGTCGGCTGCCTTGTTCCTAACTCAGAGATGAAGACGATGGTCGTAGTGACCGTCCTGGCCTAGCAGGGATGCTGCAGGTGTTTGCGTGAGCACAGAGTGTGTATTGTGCCCAGGTGGTGCTGAGCACATGGCAGGAGTTGTGTGATTGTGAGCAAGTCATTGGCCGGTCATCAGTCACTTCGCATCTCCTCAGTGACAATCACAATTCCTGGGAAGCTGAGACCACCTGGACTCCTTCATGAAATTGCTCCCAAAAGAAGGGAAAATATGACACAATAAGGTGAATCTCCGTGGTAGGATAAATTGTGAATGACTTCTCCCTCCCCCCTCTTTCTGGGTCCTTCACGCCTTCTTTATTTGGCAATTCATCTGAGGACATTATTTCTTGAAAGAAATCAGAGGACATGGAAACATTAAGCCTATTTGAGTGGAAATAAAATTATTGCTTATGATTATGCAGAGTACAAGGAGTAGTCTTTCATTTATCCCAGGAGACTGAGGTCAGGATGATCGGCCGTGGCAGCTACTGGAGAGAGTACTAATTATACTGCCAATTCTTCGGCCCCTTTCAATTGTAACCTTCAGTGGCTCTCTGCTAGCAGCAATAGAAGAGGAGAGACACAGGGTACGTGTGTCCCCAAGTTTTGGTCATTCAGATAACAACACAATTGTTGTATTACCTGCTTAGAGGTTTTTTTTTTCTTTAGAGAAACTCCCTTTTAACCTTTAAATAAATTTATTTACATAAGGAACTTGACACAGAAAATGGAAAGTGCTTGCTATACATAAAAGGTAATTAAAAAGGTCTACAATGAAAGCAAGGAGTTGTTTTGAATTCTAGCCAAATTCCACAGCCTATTTACGATTCTTTGTTCAAGAGACTAGGAAGAGTGAGAAAGGTATTCATATTAACTCCAAAATGAAACTTCCCTTCCATTGTTGCAGGAAGGAATAAAGAATGAAAAAAAAACTTCCTCACTTTGCATTTTAAAGTAATCCTCTGTTGGGGTACCACCAAAAGTCAACCACTCTG
This sequence comes from Oryctolagus cuniculus, assembly GCF_051225735.1. NCBI lineage: Eukaryota > Metazoa > Chordata > Mammalia > Lagomorpha > Leporidae > Oryctolagus > Oryctolagus cuniculus. The sequence goes on along the minus strand of NC_142872.1, from coordinate 156,528,284 downwards.
TGCATTTAAGACATGTTTTACTGGTGGCTCCCAGATGGCCCTGTGGAAACACTGGTTCACCTACCAAGAAAACACTAAAGTGCCCTCAGTGCAAGGACATCAGCCATGGAAAACCCAGTCCAGACCCCTTCCTCCCCCTCACACCATGAAGTCTGTCATCAGATCCTATAGATTTTGCCCCTCGACGCCCCTTGAGCGCCTCCCTCTTCTTCGTCATCACTGCCGCCTTGGTTCAGATCCCCCAACCCCCTTGGATTAGTGCCAGATCCTCCTCTAGCATCTCCCTTCCCCCAGGACCTCTCCAAGGCTTGGTCCATCCACCATCCACCTGCCCAAATCAAGGGCCTAATGAAAGCCTGTGGAATGAACGAGCATAGATCTTTAAGGAGCCAAATAATAAGTCACATTCGAAGAAGCGGAGACATCGACTGAGGGTGAGGTTTGAAAGTCTGGGAAAAAAGAAACGCACTGAATAGTAAGGTGAATGGTGCAGCTCTCTGGCGCTGTGCAAGGCGGTAATGAAGGGTAGAATATTCTTTCCCAGCCAGAGAGGGTTTATCAAGCAAACACCCCGACCCCCTCGACCTCCCTGCTCAGTACAGCACTTCCAGCCCCAATGTCCCCTTGGTGCTGTGTTTTCAGGACTTTGAGCTGCCCCTCTATTCCCCCAACACATTCTAGACTGTGAGCAACTTGAGGGCAGGGACCATGTCTTGGTTAGTCTGTGTGTATCCTGTGCATAGCACAACACAGAGATGCCAAATGAATGCTGGCTGAATCAAGGGCTTACCATTTCCACCTCACCTGTCCCCAGTCAGGGCCCTCTCTGCCAAAGCCAACAGGTTCCTTGTCAGACATCCAAGGCATGAGCATAATCTGTGTGTGGTTTACAAGCGGCATAATTTGTTTCTTGTTGGGAGATCTTGTCAATGCTTCTCCTTGGAGGCAGACTGAAAAAAAACATCTTGGCAGAAAACAAATCCAACTGGAAAGGAACTTGGAGTAAAGGACGAGGCCTGAAGAGGCCTCTTCCAACATCTTCCCGGCTACCCATGTCTCCAAAAATTCAGTGTGACAAGAACTGCAGGCCACCAGCGGCTTTCCCCGCCTGCCCTGTCATGGAGTCCCCTTTGTCAGTGACTGTTGCCCCAAGCACCTGCGAGGATACAGACACGCAAGCGAAGGGAAGTGTGCGCCTTGCTGCCTCCGCTCAGGTGCTTTGTCCACTACCATTTCATGGCTGCTCTATGCCAAGGTCATGGGTGGGTGCAGGACTGAAGCTCAAAGTCAAAGAACACAGCCAAGGTCACATACCAATCAGCAGAGCCATCATACATCCATAACGGGGGTGCCCAACCATTACACACAATACCCCCTTCTTTTAACCCGAGACTTCCCCATTTCCCATCCCTCTATTCCTGGTAGGAAGTCAACAGAACAGCTCTCAGGCCCTGGCCTTCAGAGGTAGGGGTGCTCCCTTAAACGTATGAGTGGAAAAATTCTCCCATGTCCACAGAAGTGTTTGTAAACATGTAATACAGCAGTTGTGAGAATTTCTCATCAGTTACTCTCTCATCCCTGTCAAGGAGTAATAAAAGCAGGGAGCATTCAGTAAGGCACTATCTTGGTATTTTCAATAATCCCACTAGGTGGAAACTATTTATTATCGCCATCGTCTAGAGGAGGAAACTCAGACGCAGAGAGGTTACAGAGTCTCTACAAAGTCACAGAAGTGGTAAGTGGAGGAGCTAGGATTTTATGCCTTGGGCTGATCTTTATTAAGCGCCTTCTTTATGCAGGTACTATTCCTGTGAACCAGAGAGTTAGAAAATATCAGTGTAGCAGATAGTCAGAAGCCTCCTGCATCTGTTCTCCTTACATCTGTCTACATGCCTGGGATGACAATGAAAACTACAACTGCTATTTACTGAGTACGTATTGTGTGCCAGACCTCAGCCTGCTCAACTATAAAATGGGGCTAGTATTCCTGCCCCCAGCACATAGTAGGAGCATAATATCTCATTTAATCCTTAGACAAATTCCATAAAATAGCATGATAATGCACATTGAACAGTTGACCAACATTAAGTCACCTACCAATGAACTCAACTTCCCCTGGCCCAGATAACCAAATGCCCCCCCCCCAAGCCCCAGGGCTCAGCTCAAATCACATGTTACACAAGAGACTTTCCATGACTGCCCCAGCCTGGCCACCTCCAGCTCCTCCACATTCCTATGGTGACAACTGTCTGAGCAATCAGGAGATAAGATCTGGAACCAGAAAACCCAAACACTTGTTGAGCAATGCATGCAAGGGGCTGCTACCAGAGCGAGGCTGTAACTCTGACCCCTCTTCACAGTCCCTACCCCCCAAATTCCACCAACTAGAAAAGGTTTTACGTTCTCCAAACTGCTGCTCCTGCAATCCTTGGTGGGTTCCGCCTTCCTCCAAATGGATGTGTGGAGCCAAACCCAAGGGGCCTCACCTTCCTGGAAAGGTGACTTTGCTGTCACCAGAATGGAACTGGGAACACTGCTGGTTGTGACAATCTCTGAGCTGCTCTTATCCGCCATGGAGACGTCAGAGCATCAGCTGATCAGACATGGCCAGACCGGATTAAGCCTCAGGAGAGCTATGCTGTCCAGTCACAGGACCAAGGGCCTTGCGCCTCCTGGTCTTTGGACACATGTTCCCTCGGTCTAGACTCAGATGCCATTCCTGGCAATCCGCCAGACCCAGGGGAAGGGTCAGTCCTCTGCCAACCCAGCCTCTCCTTCCTCTGTGCTCCCAGTACACCATGCTCATCACACAGAACCCATGTTACACATGACTATTAATATTTACACACACATATGCATACTTGTTTCTTTGTAGGTTGTGGCTCCACAATGACTTGGATCCCTCCCACTTCGAGGCCAGCTCAAGATGCACCTCCTCTGTAAGCCTTCCTTGCTCCCACCAACAGCTTTTTGTCTAATTCTCTGCCAAAGCATTGAGCCTCAGTGCCAGGATGAATATGTGAGTGTGGGTGTATGAGCACACGAATGTGAGTGGGTGTGTGTGAGAAGCCCAGTGCTCTGCTAGGTAGTGAGCTTCCCAAAGGCATGCCTGCTGTGTGACTTATTTCTATTTCCCTGATTCCCCACCTAATTCCTGGTATGGGTAGAATGCCCATTATTTGTATAAAGTTTATAAATTCTGAGACTCATGTGGCTGTTCCTGGGTGCATTTGAACTGAAAGAATTAGAGCCGAGCAGCCAACAGAATGGAAAGGAGCCCCATTCCTTACCCATGTATGTCCAAGAACAGGAAAGGGGCTGGGAGGCATAACTCACAGTGGCACTCTTCTGAAACGCCTTTGCTCTCCTCCCCTGAGCTCTCATACTCTGCAATCACTCTGGAGCCTCTAACTGCCAACCCCAAATTCCTTCACCCAGACACACGCATGCACGCACACACTGTCTCTAACACCAGCCAGAGCGACTAGTTCTTCCTCTTTTTTTTTTTCTAAAGATGTATTTATTTGAAACGCAGCATTAAAAAAAAGAAGAGAGAGCGAGAAGGGGAGAGAGAGAGAGAATCTTTTTTCTACTGTTTCACTTCCTAAATGGCTACAACGGCCAGGGCTGGGGCAGGTCGAAGCCACGAGTCAGAACCTTCATTTTGGTCTGCCATGTGAGCAGCAGGGGCCCAAGTATTTGAACCATATTCCACTGGTTTCCCAGGCACATTAGCAGGGAGCTAGATTGAAAGTGGAGCAGCCTTGGCCGGCGCCGCAGCTCACTGGGATAATCCTCCTCCTGCGGCGCCAGTACTTCGGGTTCCAGTCCCAGTTGGGGCGCCAGATTCTGTCCCAGTTGCTCCTCTTCCAGTCCAGCTCTCTGCTGTGGCCCAGGAAGGCAGTGGAGGATGGCCCAAGTGCTTGGGCCCTGCACCCACATGGGAGACTAGGAGGAAGCACCTGGCTCCTGGCTTTGGATCGGCGCAGCGCGCAGGCTGTGGCAGCCATTTGGGGAGTGAACCAATGGAAGGAAGACCTTTCTCTCTGTCTCTCTTTCTCTCACTGTCTAACTCTGCCTGTCAAAAAAAAAAAAAAGTGGAGCAGCCAAGACACAAACTGGAGCCCACATGGGGTGCCAGCATAGCTGGGGGTGGCGGCTTCACCCACTGCAGCACAATGCAGGCCCCTGTTCTTCCTCTTTGAATCCCCTCTTCCTCCACCATGTCCATCTCTCTCCATTCTTTATTGTGAAGATCAGCTTGACTTTTCCGCCTGCCCTTTGTTTCCTTTCTACTTTAAGCAAGAGTCCTTCCCCATTTCCCCCCATATCTTGGGTATACTTCCTCTCTCCATTCATTCTCCCATTTTTATAACTTTCCTCGAGCCAGGGGAGCCCTAATCCCCCTTGACAAGGAGGAGAAGGAGCCCAACATGAACAGGTGCTGGGAGCCATCCAGGACACCAGAGGCTAGGAGCATCCCTTTGCTAAGAAATGTTGTTTGAGACACATGTGTTTTCATTTTTTAAAAAAAGATTGACTTATTTATTTGAAATTCAGAGTTATTCAGAGAGAGAAGGAGAGGCAGAGAGAGAGAGAGAGAGAGAAGTCTTCCATCTGCTGGCTCACTCCCCAGTTGGCTGCAATGGCCAGAGCTGGGCAGATCTGAAGCCAGGAGCCAGGAGCTTCTTCCAGACTTCCATGCAGGTACAGGGGCCCAAGGACTTGGGCCATCCTCTACTGCTTTCCCAGGCCATAGCAGAGAGCTGGATCAGAAGTGGAGCGGCTGGGACTCGAACTGGTGCCCATATGGGATGCTGGGACTGTAGGCAGTGACTTTATCCTCTGTGCCACAGCACTGGCCCCAACATGTGTTTTCTGAAAGATGTACAAATGGATACATGGGTTAATCTGCTCATTTGTCCATTCAACACATATCTATATAGCACTGACCATAAGTCAGTCCTAAGCTCTAGGGAGTAGGCCTTCATAGGAGGAGCAAGGTAGAAATCCTGATAGGAGACTTCTTGAACTTTCCCTTTTCCTGGGAATGGAGTTCCAGTGTTATCTCCAGCTCTCAAGAATGTGAGCTATTAGGCAAAAATACTAGTTCTAAGAGCTTCCATCTCCTTTATCGGGCAGGGAAGTTCACTCAGAGAAGTCAAGTGAGATCCTCATGGCCTTTCAGCAGGAAAACTCAAAAATCTGGACCTTTGCACTTGACTTTAACTTTCAATGAAGAGATGGTCTCACTTGGAAATCCATGATAGAGTCTTTGGCCTAATGACTGTTTGGGAGCAGTTATTTCAGAATTTTGTTTGAGTCAAATGATCAAAAATGTGTCTTAGTATGAATATCTTAATATAATTATTCTTCAGCAAGCATTCACTATGCACTAGATACAATTCCATATACCCTTTAGCATATATGATCTCAATTAATTCAGTCAATAATCCTACAACATAGATATTACAGAAAAGGAGACTGAAACTGTGGAGAGATTAATCGACTTGGCCAAGGTCACAGGGGCCAGCACCAGTCAAGACTGCGAGGACTGAAGGTTCACACTACTGTGCTGTCAGCCACTCTGGTCAACTCTCCCCTTACCTGAGGGCCCAGTCCCACCTCAACAGTGGTCTCCAGGATGCTACCTGAGTGATCTTCCTGGGTCCCTTTTGCTTCCTTCTGCACTCCTTGGCCCACACTCCTCCACACACACACACACACACACACACACGATAGGAAGATGACAGTGTGTGTGTGGAATCCCCTAGTTGCTGACCAAAATGCACAAAGCTGGACGGTGCATATGATCTAAATAGCCTCAGCACCTTAACGGTGCCAGGAGGTCACCTGTGCCCTATGGTGGCCCTGTAGCTCCAAGCCTCACACATGCATTCAGCCTGCCTTCTCTGCTCTGGTGACTTTGTGCATAGCTTCACCCTCTGTTCCCACCTCCAGGCCACCCAGCCTGCAGGTTGACTCTTCATCTTCACTGCCTGCTTCGATCCTTGGATAGAAACAGTAGTGGCAGATAATCCCATGCCCCTTCAAATGGGGATCCTTGGAATTTCATTCAGCTTTTATTTAAAGGAGGGGCCAGGATAGGAAGGGGAGGCTGCTAGTGCCTGCCCCCAGCCTGTCCTCAATTATTGCAGCAAGTGCACATCGCACTTTGCTAAAGTCCCCACATCTCACCCGATTGCAGCCTCCTTGGAAGGCGGTCCGCAGCCTGAGCAGACTTTCAGCAGCCCTCGCTTCCAACACCCCCAAAGCATCTCCTGGAAAGATTCCTTACAGCCCTGTACTGCATTCTCTTTGGAAGGAGTTCTGGGAGTCATTGCTTCCCCCATCTCTTATCGCCGGCATTGCCTTGTTCTGTTTTGGTGACTGCCTAGTGGACCTTGCCTGTTTTCAGGTTTCTCTAAGCCATAAAACAGGCCACAAAGCTAGTTCTGCCTACCCCAGTGCTGATGTCAGACATTCTGAGTCTCCACCCTGGGGCAGGAGATCCCGGGCTCAGCAGAGAGGGAGCTCAAGCAGCACATTTTCACGATGTTAACATTTCTGTAATTGCCACGCACATCATAATTGAAGTGACCATCTAATGTGGCAGAACTCCTTGTTGTTTACCCGGAAGCTGTTATTAAATCAGAGAATAGCTTACAATCAACGGCATCCTGGAAACAATCGTAGCCTTCATTAACTCGCAAACACCACTCAGCAGCATGCACAGAGCAGAATTACCGTGTCTGAGCTGTTTTCCCACCGCATTTTATGTCTACATCTTTCATGAGCCTTGTCAGGGCGGATCATCATTGTTTGTTTCTGTGCGTCTCACCTAAGAGACAGCAGCTCTCTCAGGGGGCAATGGCTGTCTATTTCATTTTGAGACCCCCAAAGGCAAGCTCTGTGTCTAACACCTGGTAGGAAAGGCTTGCAATTTTGTTGCACTGCAAAGAGCCTGAGTTCAGATGACTTATCTAGGGGGTGAAGCATCAACCTGGCATCTTCAGGGTTTGGTTGTTTTCTTTCCCCACTCCTTAGTGTAAGCAACCCTGCATCTACCCAAGGAAACTCACTGAATTGTCTCAGAAGGAGGTGACCCCAAAAGGTGATGGATTTTTTTAACCTTCCCAGGATTTCTTGTCTGTGCCTTGAAGCTACCGGTCTATTCCTTCCATCAAGCTCAAGATAATAAAATCTTGGAGGTTATTAGCACTGACAGTTGGAAGGCCCAAGTACTCTTATAGCATGGAGCCATTGTTGCCAATTGCATCACTGATTATTTAGCATTTGATTTGCTGTAAGGTCTTTGGGGACTTCACTCCAGTCAAATGATCTTACACTGAGTGATACTATGGCCCCTGGAGAAGTAAAGCTTATGAGATAACAGAGGGAAGAGAAACCAATAAATGAAAATCATTCCCTTTGTCCCTGATAAACCTGGCCAAGATTGTGGCAATTGCCATTTTAAAAAAATAAATTACAAGCCAGCGCCACGGCTCAATAGACTAATCCTCCGCCTGCGGTGCCGGCAGCCCAGGTTCTAGTCCCGGTCAGGGCGCTTGATTCTGTCCCAGTTGCTCCTCTTCCAGTCCAGCTCTCTGCTGTGGCCCAGGAGTGCAGTGGAGGATGGCCCAAGTCCTTGGGCCCTGCACCCGCATAGGAGACCAGGAGAAACACCTGACTCCTGGCTTCGGATCAGCGAAGTGCGCCAGCTGCAGCACACCGGCCGCAGCTGCCATTGGGGGGTGAACCAACGGAAAAGGAAGACCTTTCTCTCTGTCTCTCTCTCTCACTGTCCACTCTGCCTGTTAAAAATTAATTAATTAATTAATTACAAAACTCACCTATCAGTTTGACTCTTTTTAATACTCACCACTGTGTGTGTATGTATTTATTTGTGGCACATAGTAGGCACTCAATAAACTTTTGGGGACAGAGTAAATGAATGAAAGCTCTGCCTACACGTGCAACACCTCTGTGGTGGGCACCACTGTAATTCAGATGTGGAAGCCGAGATAAGTGACTTGCAAAGCCTCCTTGCTTTGCCAGTACAGAAGTGCATCACCATTTGATCAATGCTACTTCTCTTCCACACACTGGGGTCTCTCAATGGCCTCTAAGACCTACACAGTCTGGCCTTTGTCCAGATGTCATTTTTTTCACTGAATGCCTTCCTGCCATCCTATTTTACATCACAATACTCAGCAGGCCTTAGCCTCACTTACCTGATTTATTTTTCTACATGGCCATTACTCAATACCCAGGATAATATATATTTTCGTTTTCTTATTTGTTTATGATCTGCTTCTCCCCAGGAGAACATTGTCTCACAGAGCAAGAATTGTTTGTTTCATTCATTGTTGTGTACCTCAGCATCGAGAAAAATGCCTGGCTGATGAATATCTGCTGGGTGAATAAATGAATTAATGAACCAAGCTGGAATCCATGAGACTGCTGCCACTTCCTGGCACACAGCTTCGCTATGTGTGTGGACACTTTCATAGTCCTCTCAGTTGGTTTGATCGCCTCGTTAATCAGCTGTTCCCCTCCTACATCAGAGTGACCGAGTCGCTTTGGGCTCTGGTGAGAGACCAAACTTAACTGGGAAAGCTAAGGGGTTTGACTTTTACTTGGGCAATGGAAGCATCCCGATGGCTTTTAGGAGGGGCCAAGTTGATTTTGCAGGTGTGAAACAGCAGGGACGAGAGATGGAACTGCGGCTGGAGGAGGTGGGAAGAAAAGCAGGAGTCTCTTGCAGGGGGGACGTAGCGAGTTCTCGGGAGCTGCAATCATCACTGAGTACCTGGGGTGGATCTGCCTCCGAGCTCCGTCACCAGCCTGTTGATAGGACTCAATGCCATGGAGGCTGCGGGATGGGAGCCTTGCTCCTTGCTCCATGAGCCTCTCCACAGAACAGAACAGCCTTGGCTTCCTCCAGGCAATCGAGAGAGAGGGAGAGAGAGAGAGAGAGAAAGAAAGAGAGAGAGAGAGGAGAGAGAGGTCTTTTTTTTTTTTACCTAACTGTGGAAGTATGTCACTTCCAATCCGCACCACTCTCAAAGCAAGGGGATTAAACAAGAGGGAAGGGTGTGGACACCACAGGCAGGGATCTTGTGTGCCATGTTAGAAGGGTCTGTCACACGCAGGAATAATCCTGAACAGGATGCACCTGGGCTCTTTCTGCCACCTGGGGGACTCTTCCCCCATGAAAGGACAGCTCTGCCTCTGAGTCTTGGGACAGGCACCAGTGGGTGTAGCTCAGCCCCTCTTTCTCTTTTCTTTGGGATCTGCCCATCACGGAGAACCCGCTCTGCTTTGCTCCTGGCTGTGCTGGAAGACAAGCAGAAAAGGCCCTGTCCCTCCTGGAAGAGGCTTTTCGTTTTCTGGAGCCACCTGGGGTTGGGGACACCTCTCATTCCAGGTCCAGAGTTAGGCAGCCCACTGTGGACACACGCCTAGGCATATCACAGCCTCCGGCCTGGCCTTTACCCTAATTTAAGTTTGCATTTCTATCAGCATTCCCTGGCAGATTTGGTTGTGTCCGTTGGTTTAGAATTCTGGCCAGGAAAAAAGCTGCCTCCTCAAACACCAAGCCCACTCTCTAAAGAACTGGTGTTTGGAAAACAACCAACCTAAACTCAGCCAGCTGGATGTCAGAGGATTACACAGGCGCTCGCAAGTCCCAAGCTGGGTTTGTGCTCTGCTCTCCTCAATTCTTAATAATTTTCGAACAGAGGGTTCCGCATTTTCATTCTGCACCAGAACCAAATTTTCTAGCCAATCCAGAACTTTTCTGATCCTGCTCTTGCCACTACAGGCTACATTGTAGGCAAGGCAGCAACCTTCTGTGGGTTCCTCCATGTGCAAAGCAAAGGGCTGGAAAGATATTGAAAATGGTGTCTGACCAGCGCCACGGCTCAATAGGCTAATCCTCTGCCTGCAGTGCCGGCACCCCGGGTTCTAGTCCCGGTCAGGGCGCCGGATTCTGCCCCGGTTGCTCCTCTTCCAGGCCAGCTCTCTGCTGTGGCCCGGGAAGGCAGTGGAGGATGGCTCAGGTCCTTGGGCCCTGCACCCACATGGGAGACCAGGAGAAGCATCTGGCTCCTGGCTTCGGATCAGTGTGGTGCGCCGGCCGCAGCGGCCATTGAGGGGTGAACCAACGGCAAAGGAAGACCTTTCTCTCTGTCTCTCTCTCTCTCACTGTCCACTCTGCCTGTAAAAAAAAAAAAAAAAAAAAAATCGTGTCTAATCCTGAGGCCAAAGAGAGCCTCCAAAGAGGCTCTGTAAGATAGACTAGAAGTGTGGTTTGTAAAACTGTACCTAAATGTCAGATTTTCAACTAACAAATTAGCTACCTCTTGTCTGCCTTTGCCCAAGGCAGATCCTGACTGGAGCCGCTGAACAAAGATGGCCGGGTGTTGGTAGTGCTATGGTAGTGGTTTGGCTTAGCCAGCAGTTAAGATGCCACTTGGAATGTCTATATCTCATATCAGAGTGCCTAGGTTCGAGTCATGGCTCCGTCCTTGATTCCTGTTTCCTGCTAATCCACACAGTGGCAGGCAGCAGGCAATGGTCGCAGGTTTTTGGGTCCCTGCCATTCACATGGGGGAGCTGGATTGAGTGTCCAGCATCCCACTTCAACCTGGCTTCGTCCTTGTTGTTGCAGGCATTTGGAGAGTGAGCCACTGAATGGGAGTGCTCTCTCCCTCGCTCCCTCGGCCTCTCTCTCCCAAATAAGATTCATTAAAGAACTTTCTAAAAGCCGCAGGAGTAAAGGACAGGAAAGCCAGTCTGATTCCAGAGTCAAAGCATCCGACACTCAAGCCAGCGGCAAGCAGAGGGTCTGCAGGCAGGGAAGTCGGGCCTGCGGGCAACGTGCCCTGGGACATCCGCACAACGCTATGAACAGTCCCCACAGCGCGCTGTTCAGAACTCAGGGGGCGGGGGCGGGGGCGGGGGCGCAAGGCTGTGCTGCTTCAGGAGCCCTCGGGGAGACCAAGAGCAGGGAATGGGGAGTGGCTACAAGAAAAGGAAACCTGAGCTCCCAGGTCTCACCCTAAGAAGACTGTCTGCAGACATCCCCATAAACTAATCACAACTTGTTGTCTGGAGGAAAAAACCAATGCCAGTGTCTCATTGATATATTTCATTGGAAAATACCGGGGAGAGAAGATTTGTTTGCTACTTGAATAATTTATTATATTTCATGTTTAAATTCAAGTATCTAATTATACAATCATGAATCATCATGATTCAAATAAAGTTCACCAAAATAATCTCTTTATGTAACATTATCTTCCAATATACCTACTATCTTAATTTCACTGTGTGCTTTTATTCTGGCAGCTCTAAAAATCTAATTGTATTTTTTAGTGTCCCATTAAACCAAAATAACAATTCTGCTACAATAACCATCATGAGATAGTTGATCCTGACTTGTATCACATTTTTGAAATGTCATGCTTTTTTTTTAATGGTTGTTTTCCCAAGACATTTTATAGCTTTTGCAATTAGGCATCCTTGTAAAGCATGGATTTAAAATGATTTTACTGTTTCAAACCAGCTGAGCATTTCACACATCAATTTCCTTTACCTTCTTCAAACTAATAATAATGCATTCCAGGTCTACAATTTATAAAATCCAGTCACATTTGCTGTTTTATTTGACTCTCCTTTCCAGAGGTTACATGGCAGGGCAAGAGTCGAAGTCACCAACAAAGGGAGAGGCAGGGGTCATGGGGACAGGGAGAGAGGAAGAAAAAGACAAAAGCGAGAATAATGTAATAACCAAGGCTTTTTTCATTGAATAATTTAATGTTTAATTTAAATTTAATAACTCGGTAAAGTACCAGAGGGGCCTCCTGGATCACTGTCGGAGCCTGGCCAGACTTCCTCATGATTACATTGTGGCTGACAGCCTTGAAGACAGCCACGTCTTCCCGCTCGAAAGCCTCTTTCAGCTTCTCCAAGCGTGTTGGAGTGCCTGTGGACTCCTGTTTTGGGGTGGCACAATCACAGGTCAGAGTTGGCAGTGACCTAGCTGTGTGTGAGTCCGTGCATGCCCGTGCCCACTGGGGGACTTGACTGCAAACAGCAGAGACTGGCTTGGGCTAACAGGAGCCTGAGAAGGAGTTACTGGCAGGACAGCAAGCTTGCCGCTCAAGACTCAGCAGGCGGACCAGGGAGCTGGCTCCGGCTGCAGGCAGGGATCAAGGGAGGCCGAGCAGCCGAGAACACAGCCAAAAGCATGTCTAATTAGAGTGCAGCACCACAGCTGCCAGGGGTGGACACCACTCCGGCTACTGGGCTTTGTTTTCTTTTCAGTTGAGGAGCAATATGTAGAGTTAAGTGTAGACCAATCTTACAAGCACATCTCAAAGGCACCTACACTTGTGTAACTACCATCCTTTTCAAAATATAGAATACTCATGGCTCTCCTACCTTGGAAGGGCTTCTCATGCTGCTACCCCACCACCACTACTTTTCTGACTTCTATTACAGATTAGTTATACCCGTTTTCAAACTTTGTATAGGTAGAACTATACTGTATTTACTCTGCGTATTCCTTTATGCATGGTCATTTTTTTCCCTCTCGTTATATCTATAAGATACACCTCTGATGTTGCTATAGTAATTATGGTAATAGCTCATAGTTCACTTTTTTTTTTTTTTTACAGGCAGAGTTAGACAGTGTGAGAGAGAGAGACAGAGAGAGAGATCTTCCTTTCCGTTGGTTCGCCCTCCCCCCCCCCCAAATAGCTGCTAAGGCCAGCGTGCTGCTCCGATCCAAAGCCAGGAGCCAGGTGCTTCCTCCTGGTCTCCCATGCGGGTGCAGGGCCCAAGGACTTGGGCCATCCTCCACTGCACTCCTGGGCCACAGCAGAGAGCTGGACTAGAAGAGGAGCTACTGGCGCAGAATCCGGCACCCCAACCAGGACTACAACCCAGTGTGCCGGTGCCACAGGCAGAGGATTAGCCAAGTGAGCCACAGCGCTGGCCCATAGTTCACTTTTTAATACTGTAGTGTAGTGCTTTGTCTTACAATTATATCAAAATATTTTATCCATCTACATTCTATGGACATATGGATTATTCCTAGTTTGGGGTTTTGATAAATCACTCTATAATGGAAATACTTGTAGTTGTGGTAGATGTAGGCACTGGTTTTTTTTAAGCATAGTGATTCCAGTGGAATTCCTGCTTCACCGCGGCTTGCGTTTGTTGGTGCTCTTTTGAATCTCTTGCAGCCACTGTGGAGAAGATCTCTTGTACCTGCAACTTTGCACCAGTCTCTGCACCTGTAAAGTCCTGGGAGCACTCGATCAGTCCAGCAGAGCTCTCTTGCCCCCATTTAATAGCCATGGAGTAGCTTCCATAGGATGGGACGGATGCTGCCTTCCACCAAGACAAACTCACACTTTGGGATTTCCTTTCAAACAAGGTCAGGTTCAGGCATTCAGCAAACTTTCGGCAAATGCCAACTGCAGTGTACCGTCTTCAAGCTTTTTGTTCTGACCACATATCGCATGCATTGACACTGATAACTTTCCTTAGACAAATATTTTAAATTAGATTTATTTTCAAAGGAAATTTTACATTGACATCATAAACAACGTTATTTGCCACAAGCACAAGTGCTTGTAAGATGGTTACACAAGATGAAAATGAAAAAATACTATTAAGTTCTCATTATTTGGGGCAAGGCTCTGAACCTCAAAGCTATCCTATATTCGTTAAAAATAGAATATTTGAAAAAGGAGTGCTTAAGTGGTCCCCAAAATTTACTAAGAAAAAAATTTGAGACTTTCTCTTTGAAATGAACAACTAATGAGATCATCAGAGAGGGGACAACTTTTTCACTATGTGATTCCTCTAATTAATATCATCTTATTTTCACATAAAAGGCCTACAGCTCACATTGTGGGATTAGTACAACATGAACTAAGATCCAAAATAGGGAACTGATTGGCCAAGTTCAGACAGCAATGTAATGACAGAGAAAGGAAGGTCATTACGCTGTATATTTTGTGTTGTTCATTTATTCATTCAACAAGTATTTAATGAGATCTTAATCAGCACTGGGCATTGGAGGACAAGTAGAGAGCAAGGTGGCCACCGTCTCCATCATAAAAGGAGCTTAGCAGTTCATCTTTTTTTGCTTTACCATAGACTCTCTTCCTCACCAGAGCAAATACAGAAATCAGACACCAACCCAGAGAAGACTTAGAGAAATCTTCTCCCATTTTCAGTTTAAACTTTTCTGGTCATGCTGGTCAGGGCTGGTTCTGAGGACACAGTGCGGCAGCTGTTCCTGGCAGAAGAAGGTACACCTGCCCTGGTGCTGCTGAAATTCCTGCATTTGCCATTTCTTCTGGTTACTGCATTGTAGCAGCTGTGAAAATGTGAATGACCTCTGGGGAGGGCTATGCATTTATATTTCTCTAAATCTGTCCATTCTGGCTCTATCAACTCTATTTCCCAGCAACGAAGCACTAAGGCAAGATCAGGGTTTCAAACTTCATGAGGAGCCAGTTCTCATACCTAAAAAATTAAGCGCACACACACACACACACACCCCAAATATATCAATAATTACGTTAAATGTAACTGAGCTAAATATTCAAATTAAAAGGGAAAGACTGTTCTAATGGATTTTTTTTTTTTTTTGGACAGGCAGAGTGGACAGTGAGAGAGAGAGACAGAGAGAAAGGTCTTCCTTTGCCATTGGTTCACCCTCCAATGGCCGCCGCGGCCGGCGAACCGCACTGATCGGATGGCAGGAGCCAGGAGCCAGGTGCTTTTCCTGGTCTCCCATGGGGTGCAGGGCCCAAGCACCTGGGCCATCCTCCCCTGCACTCCCTGGCCACAGCAGAGAGCTGGCCTGGAAGAGGGGCAACCGGGACAGAATCCGGCACCCCGACCGGGACTAGAACCCGGTGTGCCGGCGCCGCTAGGCGGAGGATTAGCCTAGTGAGCCGCGGCGCCAGCCTCTAATGGATTTTTAAAAAGTGATTATCTGCTGCTTGCAAGAGACACATCTTAGAGATACAGAAAAATTCGACCTGCCCTCAGTTTTATCAGGTGCAAGGTGACATCTCTCTATGTACTCTGTCTCCCGACTGGTCCCACAGTCAGGAGGGAAAGAACGGAAATCTATCTATTGACCTGCTGTGATCTCTGCAGCTGGCCACAAATGGGCACTGGGCAAAGAGCAGCCGTGCAGCCCCTCCCTGCACTGCCACCTCCTGTGTGATTGTCTTTCTGCACTTCCGTCAATGGGTGTTGCCCAGCCAGAATCCAGCCCCACGGCCTGCTGGTCTACCAGACATGGACGAGAAGTTCTGTTTCATTGCTGGCCTCAGACGGGGCAGGCATCATGCTGGGCATTTCGCCTGATTTCGTCTTAATGCTCATAACACACAAACACTGCTAACCCTAGACAAGGACATTGAAGTTCAGAGAGGAGGTCACTTGCTCAAGGTCTCCCACCTGACCACATTTGTACAACCCTAAGGCCATGGTCTAACCTTGAATCCTGTAAGAAGTACCCTCAGGACGTGCTTACTGTTCATCTCAATCCTCGGGTTCCACTTCTAGAAGTCTGAAGGAGTGTCCACGAATCTGCCTTTGAACGCACAGCCTTTAAGAACGTAATCATGGGGCCGGCGCCGTGGCTCACTTGGTTAATCCTCCGCCTTGCAGCGCCGGCATTCCATATGGGCGCTGCGTTCTAGTCCTGGTTGCTCCTCTTCCAGTCCAGCTCTCTGCTGTGGCCCGGGAAGGCAGTGGAGGATGGTCCAAGTACTTGGGCCCTGCACCCACATGGGAGACCAGGACGAAGCACCTGGCTCCTGGCTTCGGATCGGCATAGCTCTGGCTGTAGCAGCCAATTGGGGGGTGAATCAACGGAAAGAAGACCTTTCTCTCTGTCTCTCTCTCTCACTGATAACTCTGTCAAGTAAAAAAAAAAAAAAAGAATGTAATCATAACTGCGTATTGCCATAAGAACACATGTGTGTTCACAGCACACTTCTCTTAGAGGGGTTCCATGGGGGGCGTCAACCATGTTGCTTACCTGAGCATCTACTGAGTGCTGTGCTGGCTGCTGGCAGTGAGGAGTGAGCAGAGAAAGTCCCTCTCAGCTACACCAGGTCCCCAGAGCAGTCACACTCACAGGCACAGGGAGCAGCATGGTGGGTGCCAGGGGCTGGGGGAGAGGGGATGGGAATTGGTACTTAATGGGGACAGAGTTTGAATCTGGTGTGACAATAAAGTTCTGCAGATGGATGGTGGTCAAAGTTCACACAATGTGCATGTGTTGACTGCCACTGAGCGGCACACAGAAAAATGGCTGACATGCAAATTTTGTGGTGTAGCTATTTTACTGCGAGTTTAAAAAAAATGGCGGCCTTGGCTCTACTCCCTCACCCAGACCCAGCCCTCTTGATCCATCCTTACCCTGCTCTACTGTAGCAACACCTCCAATATACCACGTGCTGACGTTTCATGCTTACCCGTGTCCTCACTAGAATGTAAACTCCACAGGAGCAAGGATCTTTGCCTTGTTCAACTGTGTGTTTGTTTTGTTCTTGGATGGAGACAGTCTCAGCACCAAGAGTAGGGCCTGCCACATCGCTGGCGCTCAGTAAATACTTGTTGGAAGCAGGAACCTAAGTGGTAAGTAATAAGGCCTTCTGAGCACATGCATGGATGGATTGATTCTGTCACATGGCTTGCCAGGCTCCATTTTCCATTAAAGGCACAGTGAAAGCCAATTCTCTACATGAGCATAGTGAGGTAGGTAGGAGTCAGGCGTTTTCCACAGTTCAGGGAGAAGTCTGAGTCTGACGCCACACTCAGAGAGAAGAGCAAATTGAGTAGAAAGGAACATCAACTCCCAATCTCAGAAAAAAAAACAAGACATCCACCTGCTTGTCTTCATTTTAGCACTTTCCCTGAAGGAGAAACTTGTCCAACTTCCAGCTTACAAAACATGCTTTCTAGCTACGTCCCTGGAGGACTTTGTCAATCTTGCTAACAGAACCATAGTTGGTATCTAACAGCAAAGGATAGTAGAAGATGGGGCAATGAACTGAATGAAGTGTTGGGGTTTAAAACAAATGACAATTTCTCAATATCTTTCTAAAATTATCTATTTTTTAAGAATATAAGGAGAGAAAGAAGGAGAGGGAGAGAGGGAGAAGGAGAGGGAGGGAGAGAGAGAGAGAGAGAGAGAGAACGAGAGAGAGAGGGAGATCCCCAAAATGCCCACAACAGTTAGTGCTGGGCCGTGCCAAAGCTGACATGGAAGGTCTCCCATGTGTATGTCAGGGACCCAAACACTTGACCCATCACCTGCTGCCTCTGGGGGTGCACAGTAGCAGGAAGCTGGAATTGAGCAGGGCTGGGACAGGATCCCATGTATTTCAATACTGAATGCAGGAATCCCAAGCTGTATCTTAACCCACAGGCCAAACACCCGCCCCAGTTTTTCAGTAACATCTTTAAAAATACCTTATAGGTTCTAGATAAATATCATGAAGGTTTTTAACTTTTTTTCTTTTCTTTTCTTTTAGGGGGTAATGATTCCCAGAGGTCTCAGGAGAGTGGGACTTATTTCTGGCTTTAACATTTAAACCCTGGGTCCCTATTGGGTCTCAACTTTATTGTGGAACAGAATGGGGTAGGAGGAGGGCACAAGGACGTGTTAGATCACTTACAAGACTTTAGTACTATGCGTGCATGGCAATCACACTTTTCTCTTAGTGTGTCAGAGATCAGAAATAGCAAAGGATTCTAAAGCTACGTCTAGTTGTAATTTACCTACCATGCTTTAACTTGGGGTGAGGAATAGAGACTGAGAGACCAGGAGTCTGGCCACAATCATCTCATTGGCCCCCCTGAAGAAAGCGGGCTGTGGCCAGAGGAGGTTTGGGACATCAGGAGCAGGGCAGAACCTCCCAGAACTACCACATGGCCAGGGTCAAGGGTGGGAGACATGGACTTGGTGATGCCAGGACTCCCAGCAGGTGCCAGACTGGGCACAGACTCAGTTTGGTGGTGCTCACTTGTCTGGTGGGAGGGCTCCCAGGGCAGCTGACAGCAACAGGGACCTGGAACAGATGCAGCTGAGGCCTGTTTAGAGCCCATGTGAGACCCCCTTGGGGATCCTTGAATTAACTGGGCCAGACTCCAATGGGAAGGAGCTGAGATCTTGTCTGGGCAAATGAGGACAACAAGTCTGTGATTCCTGAGTCCTGACTATAACCCAGCGAGGACCGCAGAGATCCCAGCTTCCTTTGCAAGTCAGTTAACTTTTCAAAAAAATTAATCAAAAGACATTAACACAACAGAGATGGCTGCTCAAAGTGTAGTTAGGGAGCTCAGAAGAAGTTTTCTGTACATTGGTTCAATTTTACTTAGAGCAGACTATGAAGTGTGTGGCTAAACAAGCAGGCTTTGGGTTTACAGTTAAGTTTAAACACATAATGGATATTTGGAGTCATTACAAGGGTCAGCAGATTTGCGTCTACATTGTGAAAACAGCAAGTCTGCTCTTCTCTGTACTGGTCAGATGCCACCTGGAGAACTCATTTTCTTCTAAATTTTTTTAAAATTTTATTTGAGACTCAGAGAGAGACAGAGAGAAAAAGAGAAACTTCCATCTGTTGATTCACTCCCCAAATGCCCACAGTGGACAGGGAACAAAAACTGGCATCCAGAAACTCAATCCAAGTCTCCCATGTGGGTGACAAGGAGCCAACAACTTGAGCCAATCTGCTGCTTCCCAGGGTCTGCGTTAGCAGGAAGCTGGAGCCAAGAGCTGGAGCCAGGGATCAGAATCAGGCTCTCCAACGTGGGATGCAGGCTGAATGGCTCCTTCACTTCCCTCCAAGCCATGTTTCAAGAGGACATGAATCCACTGCTATGAGTCCTGAGTGGGAACTGGGAAGAAGGATCTGGCATCTCGTCTCTGAGGAACTGAAGAGCTGGGGAATACTTGGGGATCATAAGAGCTGTATACAACCATCTGAAGAGCTGCTCTGTGGATTTTCCCCGTTATTCCAACCAGTGGATTCTGACCCACAGAAAGTTGCCAGGATGGGGCCTTGGTTCTGTTTAAGACAGAATCTTCTATCTGATTCCTTTTCCCAAGGAAATTGATGTGAGCTGGGGTCTAAGTCCTTGCAGTCTGCCTGGGGCAGGGTCCATTAGCTGTGGGAGTCTTGGGGCAGAGACAGCCACTGGGGCAGAGCCATGCCAAGTCTGCGAGTGAGAACAGCACAGAGACCACAATGGGAATGCACTACAGAGTGGGACCAGGGCCAAACCTTGGGAGCTGGCAGAGATAGATGGAAAGCTACCAGCCTTGGCCCAACCTCAGCTGGCTGTCACCCATCAGTGGCTCTACAGAATACATGTAGACCATTATCTTAAAGAATCCAAGTTATAATCGAGGCCATGAGCTGGTCTCTGGCAAAGTCATTGTGTCAGGAAATGTCCCCAGGCTGGAGGTATTCAGTGAATGCCTGGTGACCATCCATACTCCCAATGGTTCAAGTTCTTTCTAAAGCATTTAATCAAAAATAAATACATAAATAAATATTTAACCATGATAAAATACATATAACATAAAATGCATTATCTCAACTATTTTTAAGTGTACTTAAAAATTGAGGTATGAAATATATTCACACCATCGAGTAGTCAACAACAGTACCTATATCCAGAACCCTCTACCTCTTGTAAAGCTGAAACCCTGCACCTATTAAGCTCTAACTCCCTATTGCCTCCTTTCCAGCCCCTGGCAACCACCATTCAACTTTCCATTCCCATGAACTTGACCACTCTGACAGTCACTCTGGTGACTGACATTTCTTTTTAATTATTAGTTTTTAAATATTTATTTGTTTATTTGAAAGGCAGAGTTACAGAAAGAAAGGGAGAGAAAGAGAGAGAGATATCTGCTCATTCATTCCCCAAATGCATGCAATGGCCAGAGCCGGGCCAGGCAGAAGCCAGGAGTCTGGAACTCCATCTGAGTCTTCCATGTGGGTGGCAGAGGCCCAGGGACTTTAGCCATCATCTACTGCCTTCTCAAGTGCATTAGCACGGAGTTTGATCAGAAGCAGAATAGCCGAGACTCAAACTGGTGCTCATATGGGTTGCCAGCGTCGTAAGCGGCAGCTTAATGTGCTTGCCACAACTCCAGTCCCTCTGTGATTGACATTTCACTTAGTATGAGGTCCTTAAGGTTGGTCCTTGTTGAGGCACGTGTCAGAGTCCCCCTACCTGCCTTTAGAAGGCCGACTAATACCCTATCATCGTGGCCACATGTGTTTATCTGTTCATCCATCAGCAGACATTTGGGGATGGACATCTGGCGCGGCAGTTAGGTTGCTGCTTGGGATAACCACATTCTATATCAGAGTGCCTGGGTTCGAGTGCTGACTCTGCTATTGAACCAGCTTCCTAATGTGCATTCTTGGAGGTAGCAGATGATGGCTAAGAGACTCAGTGAGTCTGGGGCTCCTGGCTTTGGCCTGACCCAAAGCTGGCTGTTGTGGGCATTTGGGAAATGAACCAGTGGATGCAGATCTCTCCATCTCTGTCTCTCTTCAAACATATAAATAAACTTTCAGAAACTTTTAACATAGACATTTGGGTTTATTGGCTCAATTTTATGCCACTCCTTAAAGTAGACACTAAAGTTAATATGCAGAACACCACACTCAGGTACTCACAGTTTGCTTGGAGAGGATGAAAGGGCTTGGGATGAAGGGGGGGTAAGAACAGGGCAGATATCTAAATGAAGCCAGCTTTAATGATACATTGTGAATCATATGATAAGTCTTCACAAGATACAGTGAAGTGAGACTTCCATTCCGGGGATGGTGCAGGGGAAGAGGTGGGAAAATTCTTAAGGAAGGCAGGTTCTGTGTGATCAATAATGCTAGACAGAGAATTTTTTTCTTTCTTTTAAAAATATTTATTTATTTATTTTAAAGGCAGAGCTACAGAGAGGCAGAGAGAGAGAGATCCTCCATCCACTGGTTTACTCCCCAAACGATTGCAACGGCCAGGGTTGAGCCCCTCTAAAGCCAGGAGCCTGGAGCCTCCTCCAGGTCTCCCACTCAGGTGCAGGGGCCCAAGGACCTGGGCCATCCCCCACTGCCTTCCCAGGCCATAGCAGAGAGCTGGATTGGAAGTGGAGCTGCCAGTGGATACCGGCACTGCAGGCAGAGGCCCCACCCACTATGCCACAGCGCCAGTCCTGAGAATTTGTTTTCAATATTTGAGTCTGGAGGACCTGGTAGGCAGTAATCCCTGAAAGCTGGATCAGTTGCATCTAACTCCTTGGGAAACCTTCTGAAAAATATCAGTCCCAGTTTCCCAGCCCAGAACTTCTCACTTTGCATCTAAGGTAGTGGGCTGGAGTCTGTATTGTCCACAGCATCTCCTGGTGACTGTGACCTACAAATAGGCTTGGCAGAACTGGGGAAACACTGGAAGTTATAAGGTAAGTTTTGCATTTTAGATAAACTTCACTGACCTCACTGTGGAGGGGAGCAAGGACATGAAGGTGAAAAGAACCCAAGGTATGGGGCAGGCGTTTGGCGCAGGGACTAAGATGCTGCTTGAGGGGGCCAGCATTGTGGTGCAGCAGGTTAAGCAATGCTAGCATCCCACAGGGGCTCCGATTTGAGTCCCGGCTGCTTGCTTCCAATCTAGCTCCCTGCTAATGTGCCTGGGAAAGCAGCAGAAGATGGCTCAAGTGCTAGGGCCCCTGCACCCATGTTGGAGACCAGATGAAGCTCCTGGCTCTTGGCTTCAGCCTGGCCCAGCCCCAGCAGTTGCAGCCATTTGGAGAATAAACCAGCAGATGGAAGGCCTCTATCTCTCTCCCCCTGTAACTCTGCCTTTCAAATAAATAAATAAATCTTTAAAACAAAAAATGCTGCTTGGGTACCATCATCCCAATTGGAGTGCCTGGCTGGAGTCCTGGCTACATTTCCAGTTCCAGCTTCCTGCTAAGGTGCATGCTTGGAGGCAGCAGGTGACAGTTCATGTGCCTGAGCGCCTGCCACTTACATGGGGAACACGGACAGAGTTCTGGGTTCCTGGATTTGGCCTGGCCCAGCCCTGGGTGTTGTAAGCATTTGGGGAGTGAACCAAAAGATGTAAGATCTCTCTCGCTCACTCCCTCTCACTCTCGCTCTTGCTCTCACTCTCACTCTTGCTCTCTCCCTTTCAAATGAATAAAATTAAAAATAAAAAAAAGAATTCAAGTGTTCAGCAATGTGGCATAGCAGGTAAAGCTGCCACCTTTGGCACCAGCAACCCATACAGGCACCAGTTCAAGTCCCCGCTGCTCCACTTTTTTTTTTTTTTTTTTTTTTTTTGACAGGCAGAGTGGACAGTGAGAGAGAGAGAGAGAGAGAAAGGTCTTCCTTTGCTGTTGGTTCACCCTCCAATGGCCGCCGCGGCTGGCGCACTGCGGCCGGTGCACCACGCTGATCCGATGGCAGGAGCCAGGAGCCAGGTGCTTTTCCTGGTCTCCCATGGGGTGCAGGGCCCAAGCACTTGGGCCATCCTCCACTGCACTCCCTGGCCACAGCAGAGGGCTGGCCTGGAAGAGGGGCAACTGGGACAGAATCCGGCACCCCGACCGGGACTAAAACCCGGTGTGCCGGCGCTGCTATGCGGAAGATTAGCCTAGTGAGCCGCGGCGCCGGCCCCTGCTGCTCCACTTCTAATCCAGCTCCCTGCTAATGTGCCTGGGAAAGCAGTGGAAGATGGCCCAAATCTTTGGGCTAGTGCACCTATATGGGAGGTCTGGAAGTAGCTCTGGCTCCTGGCTTTGGTTGGCTATGTGGGGAGTGAAGCAGGAAATGGAAGATTTCTCTGTCTCTGTAACTCTGCCTTTCAAATAAATAAAATAAATCTTTAAAAACAACAACAAAAGGAATTCAAGGTAGAGAAACCAGTTCCCGTGGCTGGAGCTGTGGTAGAGCAGGTTAAAGCCCTAGCCTGTAGTGCTGGCATCCCATACAGGTGCCAGTTTGAGTCCTGGCTGCTCCACTTCCGATCCAGCTCCCTGCTAATGTGCCTAGGAAAGCAGTGGAGGATGGCCCAAGTCCTTAGGCCTCTGTACACATGTGGGAAATCCAGAAGCTCCTGGCTCCTGGCTTCAGATCAGCCCAGCTCTGGCCATTGTAGCCATTTGGGGTGTGAACCAGTGTACGGAAGACCTTTCTTTGTGTGTGTGTCTCTACCTCTCTCTGTGACTCTGTCTTTCAAATAAATAAATAAAAAAAACTGTTATTAAAAATATGTATTAAGGGGCCGGTGCTGTGGTGCAGCGGGTTAACACCCTGGCCTGAAGCGCCAGCATCCCATATGGGTGCTGGTTCAAGACCCGGCTGCTCCACTTCCAGTCCAGCTCTCTGCTATGGCCTGGGAAAACAGAGGAAGATGGCCCAAGTCCTTGGGCCCCTGCACCCATGTGGGAGACCCAGAAGAAGCTCCTGGCTCCTGGCTTTGGATCGGCGCAGCTCCGGCCGTTGCAGCCAATTGGGGAGTGAACCAGCAGATTGAAGACTCTCTCTCACTCTCTCTCTCTCTCTCTCTTTACCTCTCCTCTCTCTGTAACTCTGACTTTGAAATAAATAGATAAATATTTTAAAAATATATGTATTTAAAAAAAGAAGAAACTAGTTCCTGTCCGTTAGATGGCCCCAATCAGATCAGGTCAGAGGAAAGCCATCCAGCAATTTCACCCAAATTGCTGATGTGCAGAATTAAAGGCTGGATGGTTGTGTTTACGCTACTGCATTTGGAGATGGTCTATTATGCAGGGAAGCCTAACTGATATCCTCCGTTTTGCTCTTGAACCTGTACTCATACTGTTTCCTCTGCACAAAACACTCTCCCTCTTTCTTTGCCTAGTTAATTTATATACGGCTCAGAAAAGTTTTCTCTGCTCCTGATTAGATGAAAACCCTTCCATTACACTTTTATTTCGATTTTTTAAAAGATGTATTTTATTTACTTGAAAGACAGAGTTACAAAAAGAGATAGAGCCAGACAGAGAGAGGTCTTCCATTCCCTTGGTTCACTCCCCCAATGACTGCAACAGCCAGAGCTGAGCTGATCTGAAGCTGGGAGCCAGGAGCTTCCTCCAGGTCTCCTGTGGGGACCCAAGAACTTGGGCCATCTTCTGATGCTTCCCTACGCCACAGCAGAGAACAGGATCAGAAGAGGAGCAGCTGGGACTTGAACCGACACCCATATGGGATGCTGGCACTGCAGGCTGGACTTTAACCCACTGCGCTACAGTACCAGCCCCTCCATTACACTTTAGAATCTCTAGTGGCACCACTGTAGTAGAATTTCACTTTTCTTTGTCTATGTGACTTGATTATGGTCTTCCTCACTCGACTACAAGCTGAATGAGGGCCTAGCCAGTGTCTGTTTTGCTATCATATCCAAGCACCTAGTACAATTCCAAGCTCCTAGCAGGGACTCACTGAAGATTAGTGGGAAGGAAGACTATATGGCAGCCCTGGAGGAAACATGCCTTTGGGGGTTCTTCTTTCAAAATAATAACCCTCACGTAAGTCCTTTCCTACCCGCTATCATGGAGAGTAAACAACCCAGAGTCTGAGGATGTCTTTGGTAGTTTTTCAAGGACTGTACAATTGTTAGTTCTTCATCATTACTGCTGTGATTCTGGGGTGGCAGCAGCTAGTTTGGGGAGGAGGGGAATCCTCTCCATTTCTCACTTCCCTGAAATGGCCCCAGGCAGTTTCCTGGCAGCTATGATTACGGCTGGATGAGCAATTTACAGGCTGAAAGTCTCGCCTATAGTTAAAACATGGATATGTAAATATCTGTGTAGCTACAACCTAGCAAGCAATCTCCAGGCTGGTTAATTGCAGAACTTGGTGGTAATGATTCCAATGTTGAGTTCAATTAAGGACTATTTACAAAACCACTTGGTGGGTGTTTTCCGATTTTTCTGAAGCAGCAGGCCCAGACTAGAGGGATTTGTTATTTCATAGAAATTTATGGCTCAGATACACCAGCAGGTGTGTTAGATTTGGAGTCTGCAAACTCCATGCACTGTTTTGGCCCCTGGAGCTGGGTTTGCAGCAAGACAGCCTGAGGGTAACAGGAATCTTCGCAGAGACAGATACTTTGTATACAATTTTCTGAGCTTCCAGTTTCCTCATCTATAAAATACATGTATTAGTAGCCCAACCTCACAGGTTTATTTTGAGATCAAAGGAGATAATCACTGAAAAGTGCTATTAGAATCACTGCAACAGTGTCTGGCATGAGGAAGCCCTGCATTCATGTGAGCATCTCTTATCAGCACCATTGCTGTTGTTAACGCAGTGGCTTCTACCCTGGCCAGTACACCTGCTGGATAAGCCCCCTCTGATACCCTCCTTGCTCATATTTGCTTTCTCCGGAAGTGTGTTCGCTGGTGAGCGGTGATGTTTTGTAAGGCATACAAGCATGCATTCATGAGGCATGGGGTGGTGCCCACTGTGTGCCCGACACGCTGGTGGGTTCCGGGTGCATAGCCATGTGTAAGACTGTGTTCTCAGAGGCTCATGGGACAGTTGCAGTTCATTGTGGTAAAGGCTAGATCACCTCCAACCCCAGGAATCTGGGGGAGCACAGACAAGGGGCTGACCCCACCCCAGAACGTCAGGGAAGGCTTGTTCTGGGCCACTTGAGGTTTCCAAGTGGAGAAGAGGGTGAAACTTCTATTAATTCACACAAAAGAGAAGAAGATCTCACTTCCTTAAGGGATTGTGGCAATGACCCATCTGTCTGACCGTTTTTGTCACAAAGGTCCATTGGTGCTGGAAATGCAGCTTTTAAAATTCATCAGCTAAGGATGGAAGTCACGTTCCCTGACGCTGAGCGGCTCTGGAGGAAACGCCAGTGGTGTTCCTCTTGCAGGGCCTTTGTAGGGTGAATTAAAAGAAAAGATTTATTTATTTACCTGAAAGGCAGATTGATAGAGAGGGAGATACAGAGTGAAAGATTTTATATCCCATTAATTCACTCCTCAAATGCCCACAACACATGGGGCTGGGCCAGGCCAAAGCAGGGAGGCAGGAACGTCATCCATGTCTCCCACTTGGGTGGCCGGGACCCAAACCCCTGAGCCATCATCTGCTTTTCCAGGTGCATTAGCAGAGAGCTGCACTGAAAGTGGAGTAGGTGGACTCAGGCACTCTGATATGGTTTGTGAGCATCCAAGCAGTGGGTTACCTCACTACACCACGACACCCACTGAGAAGGAGCTCTTGCAAAGGGGGTTTCAACAAGAGTGATGGCAAGATGTCCTTAAGCCTCACATGCTTGTGACCTGGGCTCAGAAGCGGCTCCAGGATGGGCACAGCACAGAGGTCAGGCTTTCAAAGAGAACAACCCCATGGGTATAAAGAATCCTGGTCTCTGATCTGGCCATGCTGGCCTGCCTTGTGCAACCTTGCCCCATTCATGAATTCTTTGAACCGATGAGCTCAACACTAGCACCGTAATAGGTATTCCCAACTCAGGTGGGCACGCAGTGCTCGCCTCATTGTCGTGTTTTTTTTTTGGGGGGGGGGTGTTGAGGTGGGGGGGGACAGAGTGACAGAGAGAGAGAAAGAGAGAGAAAGAGAGAGAAAGAGAGAGAGAGAGAGAGAGAGATCTTCTATCTGCTGGTTCGCCCTCCAAATGTCCACAGCAGCCAGGGCTAAGTCAGGCTGAAACCAGGAGCATGCAACTCCATCCAGGTCTCCCATACGGGTGGCAGCGACCCAAGTACTGGCCACGTCTCATCACTTTTCTAGGTGTATTAGCAGGGAGCCAGATGAAAAGCAGAGCAGCCAGGCCTCATAATGACACTCTGATAGAGGATGCTGGTGTTGCAAATGGCGGCTCAGCCCACTGTGCCACAGTGCTGCCTCCTCATCACATGTTGTCTGTCCCCACCCTCCCCGCCCCAACTGGGAAGAACAAAAATCTCCCTGGAATCACTGTGAGCTTCACCTTATATTCATTTCTCTCTCTCTCTCTCTCTCTCTCTCTCTCTTCTCTCTTCTCTTTTTCTCTTTTTCTCTCTCCATCATCATCATCATCGTCACCCAGTGGCTTGAAGAATAAGGTTTAAAATGCTAATGCCGCCTGTCCCAGCCCTGGCTACTGTGGATATTTGGTGACTGAACCAGAAGATGGGAGTTTCTATCTCTCTCTTAAAGGAAGTGTAGTGTAGGGGCGGGTGTTTGGCGTAGCAATCAAGACATGACTTGGGGCGCCCTCCTGTATATCAGGGTGTCTGGATTTGAGTCCCAGCTATGCTGCTGACTCCTTTAGCCTTCTGCTAATGTGCATCTTAGGAGGCAATTGTGATGGCACAAGTAGTTGGGTCCCTGCCATCTGTGCGAGAGACTCAGATTGAGCTCCTGGCTTCTGGCTTTGGCTTGTTCCAGCCCCATCTTGGTGGACATTTGGGGAAGGACTAGTGAATAGAAGATCTCTGTTCATCTGTCTGTCTTCTTTTCAAATCCATAAAATTTTAAAAATTAAAAAGGGAATAGGGCTGACTCTGTAGCACAGCAGGTTAAGCCACCATCTGTAGCCCCGGTATCCCATATGGGTGCCAGTTCGAGTCCCAGCTGCTCCACTTTCAATCCACCTCCATGCTTATTTGCCTGGGAAAGCAGCAGAGGACGGCCTGAGTGCGTGAGTCTCTTCCACTCACATGGGAAACCTGGAAGAAGCTCCTGGCTCCTGGCTTCAGCCTGGAACTGCTTGCTAGGATGCACGTTAGCAGCCCATCGAGAAGGGAACCAGTGGATGTACGTTCTTGATTCTTCAGTCAAAAATCATTTGGTTGTATGAATGTGGATTAATTTCTGTACTTTATTCTATTGGACTATGTGTGGGGTTTTATACTAGTATATTATTTTAATTTCTATAGCTTTGTGGTATGCTTTGTTTGTTTTAGACAATGTTATCAATATATCTGGAGAATCATAAAATTATAAAATTAAAAAATAAATAAAATCCTGATGCCACTGACTTTGCTTGGTTTGTACTACTGTCCTTGAGTACCTGAGACTGGGTCATTATAAAGAACAGAGATTTGTTCCTCATAGCTCTGGGGGCTGGGAAGCCTAAGAGTGAGGGCCTTCTCACTGCATCTAACACAGCCAGGAGGCATTTGCAGGGTGACAGAGCGGAAGGGGGTGGAGTCCATGTCTCAGTAACGTAATCCCACTGTAACTGACCCATTCCCACACAGTGTCCTTAACCTGTCTTTGAGGACAAAGCTCTCGCCATCTGACCACCTCTGAAATGTCCCACCTCTCAACACCGACACGTTCAGGATTAAGCTTTCAACACGTGAACCTTGTCAGGGGACACATTCAAACCACGGCAACCACAATTTTCTCTACAAAAGAAAAGAATGCATTACGTATTGTGTGCAAATACTCTTACATGAATCCTCAAAACAACCTTAGGAGATGCACACTTTTATTATCTCATTTTACAGCTAGGAAACAGGCTAAACACTTTCAGCTACTAGGTAAACTCCCACTCATTGTAGGTGGCTGAGATGGAGTTTAAGTACAGGCTACCCCACTGCAGGGCGAGCTGTTAACCACCTGGCTCTGCAGGATGTGTGTGCTGATCCCACTGCCCATTCTTTCCTTTGCTTCTCTGCTCAACTCCCTGGAATATTTTCTTCTCTATTCCAAGGATCTCCCCAAGCAGAACCTCTTGTAAGGGGCACTTGTAAGGGGCTCTTCCCCAAAGCCCTTGGTTTCCAGTGGTATTACCCTGTCCCCACTTGCTTTTGTCCTAGGGGGCTGAAATTAGGACCCATGCCTTTTCCTGGATAAAGGACAAAAAAGTGGCCCAGGCTGGACTCTGCATCATAAGCAGCAAAGTCAAGGAGGCTGGAAGATTTGGGGAATTCTGTTTGATCCAACCAAGTGGAGCATCAACAAATTCAGCCATCAAGATAATAAATAATTTGATCTCATTTTTTTTTTTTTGACAGGCAGAGTGGACAGTGAGAGAGAGAGACAGAGAGAAAGGTCTTCCTTTTGCCGTTGGTTCACCCTCCAATGGCTGCCACGGCCGGCGCGCTGCGGCCGGCGCACTGCGCTGATCCGATGGCAGGAGCCAGGTGCTTCTCCTGGTCTCCCATGGGGTGCAGGGGCCAAGCACTTGGGCCATCCTCCACTGCACTCCCTGGCCTGGAGAGTCCACTCCACTGCAGAGAGCTGGCCTGGAAGAGGGGCAACCGGGACAGAATCCGGTGCCCTGACAGGGACTAGAACCCGGTGTGCCGGCGCCGCAAGGCGGAGGATTAGCCTAGTGAGCCGTGGCGCCGGCCTCATTTTTAAAAAGAACAATTCCAAGAAGAACAAAACACTAACATTTAAACAAAGCCAGGGTCAGTGTGACTGACTTTTCCCTTTGCCTAGTGCTCCAGTGTGGCTGGACCTGACGCTGGTGGGTGCTCCCCCTGCATTGTAGCCTTCTGTGTCTTGTCTTCAAACACCTGATACATCGCCCAGGTGCTTTGCTGCAAGGCTGTCTCCAGCCTCTGCCCTCCCTTGTGTTGTCCTCTTTTCCTAAAAGACTCTTTCTCCTTCCACCTCACCTCGCTGAGAATTCATCACGCTTCACCACTGTCACTTTCCCCATCTAGTAAATGGTGATAACAAATAGTCCCGAGTCAGAGCCTTGCTGTGAGTGCTACATGAGCTTTAATGGCTCTGCAGATGAGCGCCCAGCGGCTGCAGGCTCCAGCATCCACACCACCTTTATCCCACAAGACGGGCAATGAGTTGACCACAAGCTTGCCACTGGCCGAAGCTCAGGCTGCTGCTGCATGTTGGCTACATGAAACGCACACCTAGGTGCCCATCTACGTAAGTCTCAGTTACAAATTCCTCTTCCTCCACCTGCTTGGCAAATGCAGGTGTTCTCTGGAGTTTGTGCTTAAATCTCTCTTCTAGCTCCTCTGTCTCCGGGCCATGTGTTGATGCTCATAACCTCAAGGGCCCTCTTGTCTGTGACACATGTATAAGGTCTGTGTCTCTAGGCCCAAGCTTCCAAATGTTTCCTAGGTCTTACTGGTGCCCACAACCTGCTATGAATATTACCAAAGCAACCAGAGGGACTGAATGCTAACTGGATGCTCTGTGTCAGCCCAGCACTTCACACAAATTCCTTCATTTCATTTTTTATTTGGAAGGCAAAATGACACATACACAGAGAGAAAGAGGTTTTTCATCTGCTGGTTCATTCCCCAAATGCCTTCAATACCCAGGCCTAGGCCAAGCCAAAGCCAGAAGCCAGGAACTCCATCCAGGTCTCTCATGAAGGTGGCAGGGGCCCAAGTACTTGAGCCATCACTTGCTGCCTCCCAGGGTGCACATCATTGACAGGAAGCTAGATCAGAAGGAGACGTAGGACCAATCCCAGGCATTTTGGTTTGGGATCTGGGCTTCCCACACAGCTGTTTAACCTGCTGCACCACAATGTCTGCCCCCTCAGAAACTCCACTTTGAAAACAAAACAAGATAGAAACCAAGATAAGGGAAGAAATTCACCCAACAAGGGAAGTGTTGGAGCCAGGAACTGAAACCAAGAGGAAGTACTTCTGATAAGTAAGACTATTCCCAAGCTTACCTTGTTCTGCTTGTTTTAAAATTTTATTTATTTATGAGGCAGAGAGAGACAGAGAACTCCCATCCACTCGTTCACTCTCCCTCACCTGCAATAGCGGGGGCTGGGCCAGGCTGAAGCCAGGATCTGGGAACTCAATCTGAGCTTCTCACGAGGGTGATAAGGGACACAAACACTTGATCTGTCAGTGGCTGCCTCCCAGTTAGCTGGAAGCTGGAATTCACTTGCTGCCTCCTTAGTTCATCGAAGCCGGAATTTGGAGTGGGAGCCACACTTGAATGCACGCATCTTAACCACTAGGCCAAAGGCCCAGCCACAAAGGCTCACCTTTTGGTCAACAACGTTAAAGCAATGTTAAGAAATTGCTACACTGATGTTCTCAACTGGGGCTACCTCGCATTGTTGGCAGACATTTTTGGTTACCCCAACTGGAGGGCTGCTACTGGCATCCAGTGGGTAGGGGCCAGGGATATTGCTGAATGCCCTACAAAGTGCAGAGTGCTCTAGAACAAGGAATTCTCTGGCCCAACATTCAACGGTGCTCAGAGTGAGGAACCCTGCATTAGAGAGATCAGCATGAGCGAGTCAGGTGCCACGTTTTCTCCACAGGCCAGCTGTGCAGGTCCCTCGGCCTCTTCCTCCCCTCTACCCTCCACGCTCTAACCCACTGCCCACACTGCCTCCTCTGCACAAAGCACAAACAGGAACTCAGGCCGGTGCCGCGGCTCACTAGGCTAATCCTCCGCCTTGCGGCGCCGGCACACCGGGTTCTAGTCCCGGTCGGGGCGCTGGATTCTGTCCCGGTTGCCCCTCTTCCAGGCCAGCTCTCTGCTGTGGCCAGGGAGTGCAGTGGAGGATGGCCCAGGTCCTTGGGCCCTGCACCCCATGGGAGACCAGGAGAAGCACCTGGCTCCTGCCATCGGATCAGCGTGGTGCGCTGGCTGCAGCGTGCCAGCCGCGGCGGCCATTGGAGGGTGAACCAACAGCAAAAGGAAGACCTTTCTCTCTGTCTCTCTCTCTCTCACTGTCCACTCTGCCTGTCAAAATAAATAAATAAATAAATAAATAAATAAATAAAAGCAAAAAAGAAAAAAAAAAACAGGAACTCAGTATCTTCCTCCTCAACACCTTCTCCTCCTGTTCTCTGTCTCGGTTAAAAATACCACCCTGCAGCTCCTCACAGGTGAAGCACCGTTGTCCCTCCTTGCAGACCCACCCCCACCTCCAGCCACACAAGCTGTGTCTGTTCCATCTCCTCTCTTCTGTGCATCCCCGCCCTCCTACGGCACTAGCCTACGTTGGGCCAAAATAGCTTCTCGCGCTGTCTCTTTTCCAGTCATGAGGCTGAAGTCACTTTTTAATTCATCCATATTTGATCATGCATTTCATGAAGAATTAAAGTAGCCTCTCAGAACCCACCTAACTCCTATCTATCAACTCCAGCAAATTCATGATGGAAACTGACTCTGTTCCCCTTGGCTCTCCCCTCCAGGGCTTGGGTGCCACCACAAGCCACATCTCCCCTCCACCGTCCTTGGGACCTGTTCCATCAATGAGCCCCGCCCTCCCCCGTGACTGCTCCTGCCGTTCGGGGACCTTCCCATCCACCTACAGATGCTTGCCGGCTCCTCCCGGAGAAGACTCCACCCTTCCCTCCCACTTGCTAGACAGCCACATTTCTGAAAAGAGTTGTCTACACTTGCTGTCTCCCACTCATTCCTCAGCCCACTGCAATCTGGCTTCCATTCCCTCCAACTCCATCAGGACAGCTCTGGGAAAAGTTACCAGCCTTCTGATTGCAAAATAGAGTGCATGCTTGCTTACCCATCCTTCCTGGATGGAATTTTCTGGATCGTTTGAGAATGTGGGCTATGCCCTCTTATTAGAAGCCATTTCTTCCTTTAACCCCTGGCTCTCCTTCTACTTCTCTTCCCACTGTCCACTTTCCCTGTGGGCAAATTCAATTGCACCCTGTGCCAATAGCTGTAACCTCCAGAAGAGGTAGTAACAGCCTTGAAGAGCCTGACTCCAAAGCTCCCCTATTCACTAAATATTTGGCCTTGGGCAACTTGCTCAATGCTCTTGTGCCTCAGTTTCCTTCACTGTAAAATGAAGCAAAACTTCTTAGGCTCATTCCTTTCTGTGTCTGCACCATTTCTTTCTTTTTTCTTCTTCCTTAAGATTTATTTATTTATTTGAGGGGTAGAATTACAGACAGAGAGCTGGAGAGACAAAGAGAGAGGTCTTCCATTCGCTGGTTCACTCCCCGAATGGCAGCAATGACTGGAGCAGGGCCAGTTCGAAGCCAGGAGCCAGGACCTTCTTCCAGGTCTCCCACATGGGTACAGGGGCCCAAGCAGTTGGGCCATCTTCCACTGCTTTCCCAGGCCATCAGCAGGGAGTTGAACTGGAAGTGGAGCAATCGGGACACGAAGCAGCATTCATATGGGATGCTGGCGCTGCAGACGGAGGCTTTACTGTGGAATGCAATGTGAAAACTAAGACCTCTCAGAGAACAAACACGCTGGGGAAGCACTAAGGAGGGAGCAGTAATTAACTGGGACCATACCAATGAGACTACAGTTGCCTTGGCTGACAGTCTTAATTACTTACAGTTCTAACTTTCCAGAACCGTTAATAGAGGCATCTGATGTTTCTTCCATTTCATGCAGGGCTCCCGTGGTTTCCCCACCAAAGGAGAAGACACAGAAGCTGAGCGATGGAGTGAATCCCCCTGCCTTGGGTGAGGGCCAAAGCTGCAACCCACGTCTTCTGTGCCACTTCATTCATTCACGATGTCTTTACTGAGGGTCTGCAGTGGGCCAGCAGTGCTGTTGGCCTGGGACACAGGAGTGGAGACCGGCAAGGATCCTGTGGTAACGCAGTTTACGCATGGGACATGGGGGTGGGAGTGGGGTACGTGATGAATAAGCAGCCAAATAAATGGGCTAAGTTAAATAATGGCAAGAGCTGTGAAGTAATAGAACAGCGTAGGTGACATCGGGGAGGGATGCACATTCCAGAGACAAGCATAGCAAATGGCTGGGAAAAGCCCCTCGGAGGAACCGTGAGGTGTGTGCCAACAACAGTCACGAGGAAATTCTTCCAGGCAGAGGGACCGCAGCTGCAAAGGTCCTGGGGCAGAACCCTGGACTCCCAGTGCCCAGCCCAGACCTTGTCCTACTGCTTCTGACCACAGACAGTTGCAGAAGAGAGGCGAATCTGGGTCTGAACCTAACTGTCCCCTGCTTGGAAATGAGGAGCTGGTACCCAACTTTCAGTTCCTGGCTGGTTCATTTGAGCCTTCTGTTTTCAATCACAGTCATGTTGTTCCCTCTTCAAAGTCTGACTGGGTTTCGGAGGAATCTGAAACACTTAGAGCCAAACCACCAAGCCGCATCCCCAGGTAAAGCACCCCCAAAATGTGGCATTTCCGTGGGAAACCACAGTGATTCACTCGCACGGGCCATCCAGTCTGTCTGTGCAGAGGTTGACTGCTTTTC
This sequence comes from Oryctolagus cuniculus, assembly GCF_051225735.1. Lineage (NCBI taxonomy): Eukaryota > Metazoa > Chordata > Mammalia > Lagomorpha > Leporidae > Oryctolagus > Oryctolagus cuniculus. Next base: position 156,494,058 of record NC_142872.1, on the reverse strand, counting down.
CCCAAGCTTCTGAAACCCAGCGTGATTTTCAAACACCCCCTGCCCCAGCCCCACGTCCTGACTCCCAGGTTCAGGGCAAACGCCCACATTTGCGGGAGTTTCAGATTTCACCAGAAGGGGGTCCGGCCCCAGCTACTAACCTTTTCCTCTGCAGAGAGCAGTTGCCGAAATGCTGCAAAGAAGAATAATCACCCAATCGTTAGGAGGAAACACCGCTGGCTGCCTCTGGCTCTGTAAGTTGGCACAGATAAGCCCGGGGCACACCCCACAAGTTAAAGTCCTCTTTTCTCTCGAGTCGCTGCACGGCAATAGCAAGAATAGCATGGCTAAACACTTGGTTTCCAAATCGAACCTCTGTCTTATTTGAGGACATTGAGGCTCGGAGAAGTGACTCAAGGTTACCACAGGGGGAAGAAAAAAGGTAGAGCCATCTGCATCCCGGATCAGGGACCCCAGCCCTCACGATGCTGTCCACACTACCACTACTTGTGCACCGGGCAACATGAAGAAAACTGCAGGGACAAAGCGAGGCGAAGTCATTTCTTTGATCAAAACTGGGGAGCAAACCTCACAGCACCGGAGTGAGGCTGAGGTCCTCTGGCGCTGTTCCGGCCTTGGACAGGCACCTCCCAAGGCCAAGGTTTTCCGGGGATAAATCCCACCCCTTCCACCGCCCGGCGAGGCGCAGGGAAGCCAGCGGGGGAGAGGGGACCCGGGGGCAGGACGCCCGCCGCCGCAGGGGAGCCGGAGACCCCGCGCGTCCCCAGCCGCTGCGGCCACTGCGCCCCGGTGCCTGCGTGCCGGCGGGCCAAGGGTTAAGTGAGGCGGGAGCCCCCGGCGCGGAGCGGCCCGGGCCGGGAATGCTTAGTCAGGATTCCGATTTCCTGTCGAAGTGTTTGGATTTCCTGAAACCCGCGCCCTCCGCCGCCGAGCGGGATCGTGCGAGCCGCTCGCGCCGCCGCCTCCTCCCCCTTGCACATGGTCGCCCGCCCCTTCCTGCGCCGCGCTCGGCTCCCGCGCCTCGCCTCGCCTCGCCGCCGCCGCGGGCGGCCACTCTGCGCTCGGGCAGCCCGGCCCGCGCCTCCCGCCCCGCCGGCTGTCCGCCGGCCGCAGCCCGGTTCCGACCCGAGAGCCGCGAACGCCCGGCCGAGGGCTGCCGGGGCGCGGGCGTGTGCGCCGCCGCTGGGGAGCCGGCGCCGAGCCCGCGATGGAATAATGCCCAGCCGCCCGCCCGGTCCCGGTGAGTTGCGGGCACCCGGGCGGGCTTGGCGGGGCCGGGCGGGCTGGCCCGCGGTCGCTTGACCCCGCGCTCGGCGGGGCCGGGCCGGGGCGCCGGGTGGGCTGGCGGGTCCTTTCCCGGAGAGGCGTCCCGCTCTGGCGGGGTCGGAGCGGGGAGGAGGGCAGTGTGCTGTGCGCACGGCCGCGCTCTGCAGGGCCGCCGAGGCCGCCCAGGGGCTCCGCGTCCCCGGCTCGGGAGAGGGGGCCTGGGCTGCGCGCGCGGGAGCCCCGGCTCTGCAGAGGCGCCGCGATGGGGGCGGGGGCCGCCCTGGGTGGCTGGGCGCCCCCTTCCTCGAGGGAGGCCGGGGCAGCGCGCCTGGCGCCGGGGACCCCGCCGTGGGGGCGCCCTCCGGCGCGGAGGCGCGGGCGCTTGGCCGCGGCATTGTCTCTCTGGCGTGGTCGGGAAAGTTCCCCGCCCGGACACGGCGCTGCCACGCAGGCCCTAGGCCACTTGCTCCAAACCAGAGAAAGGAAACGAAGGGAAAAGTGAGGGGAAATTTCCCCCGTGGGGCTCGGCGTCTCCTCGCGGGAAGTACAGGGTGGTGTGTTCCGCTTGGATCACTTGGGGGACCTGCTGCTTTTGCTGAAAGCAACAAGAAGTTTAAAAGAAAGAAACTCGCGGGCGTCCGGCGGCTTCTCCCGCACGCCCTAAGCGGTTTCTCCAGTCATGCAGCGGGCCCCGTGGGCCACTGCTGGCCGGCGTTAACTTGACCTCAGCCTTGGCTGTCCCTGTCAGGGGAACCCCGACTCCCTCTCCCTTGGCGCACCCTCCCCCACCAGGTCTGCCCAGCGGGGTTGTCTAGGCACAGTTGATTCTGGGATGACCACAGGACCGGGATTGTAAAACCACGTTTAGGCCGGCTGTATGTCTGTTGGACATACACCTCGCCCCGAGGCGTTCACGCTTGGCGATTTGAGGGCTGCTGGGTGGCAGGCGTTACGTCCAGTCTGGGGACGTCCATGCAACAGTCTGAACCTTGAGAACAACCGTGTCAGCTTCTTGTTGTTCCACAGATGAGGGCCAGGGAGCCGACCTGAGTTGCCTATGGCCACGGTCAATGGCTAGTGGGTGGCAAGGCCAGGACTGGTTTCTGAGTCTTGGAACCGAACCCTGTGCCTGCATCGCATTAAGGTCTGCAGCCATGGGCAGGATTGAACAGAGGTGCGTGCCTTGCCGCCCTCACCTGTGTGGCGCCTTCTGTTCTCTCTTACCTGTCCCTGCTGTTTGTGAGACGTTCCGTTATCTCAAAATTCGTATTTGAGGAGGAGGGTTAAAAAATTGCCCAACGCTTACTGTTCAACCTCCAGATGGACCTGAAATACAAATGGGTGGCTTATTACATGGGAAGTTACCTTTCTCCATCCCATTCTTTTGTGGAAAATTGAAAGCTCTCAAGTCCACAATAAGGGCGGTGTCGTAGCACGTAGCGTACCCTATGATGTTCTCTGGGGTTCATTTCCAGCACTCCTCTTTCTTGTGAGCTAAGCCATCCATCTATTTTTCTTCTCACGAGAGCGCTGATGGCTGGGTTTTTGTTTTTAGTAGGTGATCATGTTGAGAGAAAGGACTTTTTTTTTTTTTTTTTTGCAAGCTTGACATTTGGTGAAAGAAATTGAAATTCACTCCACCTCTCCAGTCCTTACAAGCCGCACTGAGCCAGATTTTCACAATTGCTGTGAGCCTTGCAGACCAAGGATGGATGTGTGCATTCAGATCAAGTCCTGTGTGGAAGAAGGGAACTCGTGTTCGCTGGGGCAGCTGCTCCAGCATCGTCCCTATCGACTCATCCCTCGTGTTTGAGCGGATCCTACCCACCCCATCCCTCCTTGTTTCTGGACCTCACTTCTCTCCTGTCCACTATATCTGGCATGGGCTCAAGAATGAATGAATAATCTCCACACAGGCAATAGTGACAGTAACAGCTGGCATTTGTTGAGTAATTGCTGGATGCCCTAGACTCTTTTTAAGAAATACATATATTTATTTATTTGAAAGGCAGAGAGAGAGAGAGAGAGAGAGATTGATTGAGAGATTGAGAGATTGAGTTTCCATCCGCTGGTTCACTTCTCAGGTAGCTGCAATGGCTGAGGCTGGGCCAGGCAGAATTCAGGGGCCAGGAGCTTCTTCCTGGTTTGCTTTGTGGTTGCAGGTACCCAAGCATTTGGGCCATCTCCCGCTGCTTTCCCAGGCCCGTTAGCGGGGAGCTGGATTGGAAGAGGAGCAGCTGAGACTTGAACTGTCGCCCATGTGGGATGCCAGTGCCACAGGCAGCAGTTTTATCTGCTATAATGTAGCGCTGGCCCTTCCTTGCCCTAGGCTCTTAAAGAAGTCCCTTGGAGGAGAGGAACCCCTTTGAGAGGCGTGTCCAGAAAAGACTGCACTTTTCAGATTTATCTGGAATTGAGTCACTCTTCCTTGTGTCCAGTAAACATTTGCTAAGTGTCTGTCTCCCTGGAGGAGGCACCGGTCAGGCAGAGAGGAAGAGCATGGTGTTTCCAAGGCTTTCTCATTCCAGCGTCATCTTTCAGTGTCAGCCTCACAATTTTAATAATCAATTCAGCAAGCATGTATTGAGCACCTGCTCCCTGGGAAGCCCCCCTTGTGCGTCCTGATGAGACAATGATGAACAACAAGAAGGATCTGGTCTTGCCCTCCGGGAGCTTGCAGTCCGCTGGGGAGATGAGCAGCAACAAGAAGCAGGTGTTGCTTGCTAGCAAGAAAGACAAACCGGGGGCCACGGCAGGGGCTGCAGCTGCAAAGCGGGTCCTAGCTTGGCCAGGGGATGCCCTTTCTGAGATTGGAAAGTGGAGAAGGGAGTGGCCAGTTAGGAAGGATGTGGAGGAGGGATTGCAGGCAGAGGGATTGGAATGTGCAAAGTCATTGATGCACAGAAGAACACATTGATGTGTTCCAGGGAGTGAGGGAAGTTGGGGAGGGGAAGGCAAGGCTGGAGAGAGCTGCAGCGGCCGTGTGGCATGGCCAGTTGTATCCCAGGTCGAACTGATTCTGCCACCTATTACACAGGGAGCAGTGGTGACTTAAGTCGGGGTAGGAGTTCAGTGACATTTTTAAGAGATGGCTTTGACTGCTTTATGAAGAGTAAATTAAAGGGGGAGGGCAAGAGCGGAAGCAGGGAGACTGTCTGGGAGACCATTGCACCAGTGTCGGAAAGGTGACAGCCATCCAACCCAGGGTGGTAGCAGGGGAGGTCGAGAGAAGTGGGCGGATCCTAGCTGGATCTTGCAGTTCTAACATGGGATTCTGTGATGGACCACATGCGGGTGAGGCAGGAGGAAAGATGGCTTCTGGGCTTCTGGCTTGAACAGCTCAGCGCTGCTGGTGATGGACTGGAAGACAAGGCAGACTGTAGGAGGACTAAGTTCACGGAGAAAATCCAGGTGAGCGTGGGCCATGCTAGGGTTTGACTGTCTAGGAGGCATCAAATGGGGATATACAGGCAGGCACTGGGGCACAGGGCTCAGAACCTCGGAGGACATGCAGGGGCTAGAGACGATATTTTTAAGCCGTTAGCTGAGTCCCCACCGGTGCTCACCAGCACACTTCCTGCTGAGTGTCTGTGCACGTTCTCCTACCTGGGATGCTCTTCCTCTCTCCCCACCTGCTGCTGCTCATCGTTTAAGATGCACCTGTGTCTTTATCTGTTCAAACATGCATCTAACTCTCTTCCCTCCTCTCAGGTCCTTGTGTTCACTTTCATCAGTATTCAACCGAAGTTACCTTTTAAAAAAGTCTTACACATTTGTATGCATGGATTTCAGGATTTTATACACCAAAATAAGCATTTTAATTGCATTTTATAAGAACTTTTGGAAGGACCCTAATAAAAAATTGGTGCAGTTCCTACACATAGTAAGCACTCAAAGTGGGCATTACAGAGGTTAGCTGTGACTGTTATCATTGGTTGTAAGGATGGATGTGTAAAGAAATACCACACTGTATAGGACAAAGTATAATGATAAGTGTCATTCATTTCCTATTGGTGCAGTAACAAGTTACCGTAAATGTAGTGACCTAAACAGCACAATTTTATAGCTCTGGAGGTCTGAAATGAGTCTCCCTGACCTAAACTCAAGGTGAGGGCAGGGCTGCCTTCCTTCTGGAAGCTTCTAGGGGATGCCTGCATTCCTTGGCTTGTAGTCTACTTCGTCAGTCTTCAAGACCAGGGCTGTTGGTCTCTGACTTTCCTGTGCTGCCATCGCTCTACTTCTCCCTTCTCCTTTCTGGCTTCTCCTTCATCTTTAAGGACCCTTCGGGAGATGGTATTGGGCTATATAACTTAGGCTACTCTCCCAGTTTTTTAAAAAATATTTATTTATTTGAAATGCAAAGCATTAGAGAGGGAAAGACAGAGGAAGAAAGGGAGAGAGAGAGAGATCTTTCATCTCCTCGTTGACTCCCCAGATGGCTGCAATAGCATGGCTGGGCCAGGCCCAAGCTAGGAGCCAGGAACTCCATCCGGGTCTCCCACATGGGTGGCAGGGGCCCAGGCACTTGGGCCATCTTCTGCTGCTTTCCCATAGGCATTAGAGGGAAACTGGATTGAGAGTGCAGCAGCTGGGACTCAAACCTGGGCTCTGATACGAGATTAACCCATTGCACCACATCTACTCCCGTTTAAGACGCCATCTGCAGTCTGAACTGTCCATTGCTCTGGAGTCTAACATATCCTTAGATCCAGGGGATTAAGATGTGAACATCTTTAGGGGGCTGATGGAGGGTGTTGTTAGGGGATCTCTGGTGGGGGAGGTCCCCACTCCAACAGGAGAGGGGAGATCAGAGACATCTGTTTTTCCAATGCAGTAGGGATGGGTGGGTGGGAGTCCGTCTTCTCCCATATACTCCTCTCAGATACTCATGTCTTCATTGAAGGTTTTTACTGGGCCTGGCTTTCTGTGAGAAGTTGGCGTTGAAAGTTTGTTTTACCATGAACCCTTCATGCTATGGGTCCAACATTCACCTTCAACCCAGGAGCACCAGGTCTTCTCCCCCTGTCTCGTGAATACCTTCCATCAAAACCCTGGGCCCCACCCACCTGCCCTCACATCCTCTCCAGGAAGGGCCAGGCATCAGAGGGACTGGTGCTATGATGGAAAATCTGTTTTTGGACCATTTCCCCACACAACCCGAATTCCACACTTGTGCCTTTTGTATAGCTGCAACCTTGCTTCTTAAGCCATAGCTGACGTCCCAAGCTCAGCCAGCCCTGGTCCCAAAGCAGGCCCTTGGTCATGAGAGAGGACAGGAAGGAGCCTGTGTTTTTCTATTTAGAACAAATCCCTCTGATTCCTTAGGGGAAGTTACAGCTGGAGACTGGTGGCTCACGGGAGGGTGGCCCCATCTTCTGAAAAACAGGGAAACACACCACGATGTGTGGTGTGGCCACGTAGCTCTTTGCATGCATGTATTGGGCGGGGGGGAGGAGGTTTAATTAAGACCACATTTGTAAAGTTGCTCAGTTATTTCGAGAAAATGGGCTCCTGGCCCAGATACTCCTGGGAAACAGACGGTTTCCAAGACCTTAAGCACTTTGGAAAGCCCTGTTAGTGCACCCAGCCACCAGCGTGCCACCTTGTAGAGAGACAGAGCCGGTTTGCTGCCTGCCCTTCCCTTGCGAACCACTTCTGTTCTTGTCCCTGGGAAATGCCACGAAGTCAGCTCATCTTGTAATATTTTTGGCGTTTCCTCTTCCTCCACCACCCAAAGTCAGGAAGGACGAAGGTGCACGGAGTTAGAAAAACAGAAAAGTAAGCACGCATGTCCTCCGTGGACATGGAGGGGTCCCAGCTGCAAGGCAAGGTGGGGACCGGAGTGCTGTCAGTACTTCCCCCTCTGTGGCTGGAGTTGCGTAGATGCAAGGGGCACGGAGCATCTGTGAGCAGAACAGGAAGAAGCTCGTCAGGACAACGCCTGCATTTCCTTCTTTGAAGCTGAGCGTGAATTTTTGGTCAGGGCTCTGCCTTTATAAAACTGTCTGTAACGTGTGCCTGTTTCCTTGTGGTTTTAATTCTCTTTAGGGGGTAGAAATGTGAGAAGGGTCTTGGCCATTCTTTTAGTTGCGATCTTGGTAGATACAGAATGGCCCGGGCAGTGGGTGGGGGACCAGAATTTGGGGCCTTCAGAAAGCTCACAGAATATGAATCTTATGAAAAACTATGCACGGAGTTTGAATTTTTTTGCCCCCCAAGTAAACCTTTTTAAAAAATTATTTTAGAGGCAGAGAAAGACAGGGAGATCTCCCATCTACTGCTTTGTTTTCCAGATGTCCCCAGTTACCAGGGTTGGAGCCAGGCTGAAGCCAGGAGCCCAGAACTCACTCCAGGGTGGCAGGGACTCAGGTAGTTGAGCCATCACCTGCTGCCTCCCAGGGTGTCCATAAGCAGGGGCAGGAGCTAGAGCTGCAAACCAAATTCAGCTATTCCTGTATGGGACGTGGGTATCTCAAGCAGTGTTTTAACTATAAACTTACACTTTAATTTCAAATTTCCACATGTTTTTTGAAGTAGCCTCATATTCTGCACTGGCTGTTCTGAGTTAACCAAGATAACATAGGAGAGGCACCCGGCACAAGGATTCCCTAAGTGGTAGCCATTCTGGCAGCTCTTTCAGGAAATGCGTTCACCCATGTGCCTGCCTTGCCTGTGAGATGCAGCACCTGGAAGGGGCTGGGAGTGGGACTGTTTGTTACTCCTCTCATCCCCCCTACGCTAGGCACAGTGTCCAGCAAAAGGTGGTACTGAGCTGGGAGGCTGAGTCAGGTGCACTGCCCTAAGTTGTTTAGCTGTGTCAACATGTTTGTTGGATTTCCTCGTCACTGAGTTTTATGTTTTATATTTGACTTCTAGAAGTTCTTTCGCTTCTCTTTCAAATCAGCCTGGCTTTTTAATCATTGGCTCCTGTTCCTTCCTAAGGGTTTCTCCTCCATGTGTTGTATCTTTGTTTATGAATTTTTATTTGTTTATTATTTGAGAGGTAGAGAGCTGCAATCTGCCATTTCTCTCTCCAGATGCTCACACTGTCACCTGGTTGGGGCCCATGCTGGGAGCTGGGACTCTAATCCAGGTCTCCCATGTGGGTGGCAGGAGCCTATAATTACTTGAGCCATCATGTCTGTCTCATGAAATCTGCATTAGCAGGAAGCTAGAATCAGGAGTAGAGTTGTAACTTGAACCCAGGCAGTTTGATAGGGGCATCCAAACACAGTCATCTTCTTCTCTCTCTCTCTCTTTTTTAATATTTACCTGAAAGGCAGAGTTAGAGAGAGAGAGAAAGAGAGAGGGAGGGAGGGAGGGAGGGGGAGGGAGGTCGGTCTTCCATCTACCAGTTCATGCACCAAATGGCCGCAACAGCCATATCTGAGCCAATCCGAAGTCAGGCGCCAGGAGCTTCTTCTTGGTCTCCCACATGGGTGCAGGGGCCCAAGGACTCTGGCCATTTTTTACTGCTTTCCCAGGCCATAACAGCTGGATTGGAAGTGGAGCAGCCGGGACTTGAACCAGCGCCCATATGGGATGCAAGCACTGCAGGCGGTGGCTTTGCCTGCTGTGCTACAGAGCAGTTTCATGCCTCAGCAGAGGGAGACTCAGGGTTTCCTGGGTCCTGGACAAGTTCTGTGAGAGCTTCTGCACCCAGTATCTGAACCCCAGGCCAGTTATGTGTTCTCTACCTTGGAGGTTGGAGAGTTTGCATAGGGTGCTTTCCCCGGAGGTAGACATGAGCTTTCTTGCTGTTTCTCTTTCTAATGGGGGGAATGGTTCAGGCCCTCTTTTCAGAGGAGACTTTGACCCCATGGGGGCCCTGCTTTGTAAAGGGATCTCAGCTGTCCTTTCATCCTGGGAGACACCAAGTTGGAACCAGCCACCTTAGTACATTCCATCTTCTTTTTCAGACCAGGAAAAGAAAGAACATTTATAAAAATGTAAAAATTGCCATTTTGGGAAAAGAGAACTGGGATCTGTATCAGAACGTTAGCAATAAAAAGATTGGACTCGGATCAGCAAGGACTTACTGAGCACGCCTGTGTGTTCACCTGCTGCAGGTGCAAGAAGGGTAGCTGGAAAGAGCCTGACTCATTTGTGTAACCTCTGGTGTCTAGCGCTGAGAAGACAGTGGAGTTAGGGAGAAGAGAAGGGAAAAAAGAGGGAGGGAGAGTGGGATGGGAAGGACTTTATATGACTGAAGAAGACAAATCGTGTTACAAAAGATACAAGACACTGCAAAATAGCCCTGAGGTGAGATTCAGAAGTCCTGCGTTCTAAGTCAGAATTGACACTGGTTGGTTATTTGGCCAACTTAAGCCAACTAAGCAGCCACTTACCCTGTTGAGCCTCAGTTCCTGACCTGCCTAAAGGGAATGGCAGCTCCAGTCCTGACTCTTCCTACCCTCCAGGTTACCATGAAATAATGAACGTGGGTGAGCGGGAGTCCCTGAGAGGTTAGGGGTCTCTCTTGCTTTCGGTGCTGGTGGGACAACGTGTCTTCCAGCAGGTGCCTCTACCTTGCTGGGTAACCACGGTGTGTCTTAGGCTTTCATGGGGAGGGATGCAGGTGTTTCAGGTCCTCAACGCTGGTTCAGATTAAGGGCTGGGCTTTGATGTCTGGTCCGCAGTTGGGCATTAGGAAGCAGAGCGGGCTGCCCTCTCATGTGTTCTTTCCTCTGGAGATTCCCCCAGGACACCCTCCGCCCCCCCAGTAAGGGCTGATCTGCTTACTGAGTAGCTGAGATCCCTTGTGGGATGTGAAATGAATGCAATTCATTGCCTTTATGATCTTTGACCTGCTGTTCTCTGAGGCTTCTCCGCTGGACTGTGGTTCTCATGATCTCTGCTGGCGCTGTCTAGGCCAGGTCATTGGTCATTGCTGAAGGTCCTTAGTCCAGGTCATTTGTTCTTGCTGAAGGTGATTTGGTGGGTGGAGGGCAGAGACCTTGGTCATGATGCAGTAGGAGAACCACTGGACTCGGAGTCAGTAATAATAGCCAATATTTATTGCACATTAATTCGTATCAACCACTGTTCAACCAGTTTCCTTCTGTGAGCACATTTAATCCTCTGAATGACTCGATGAAGTAGGCACTGTGTTTAGCCCATTTGCTGCAGGGGAAAACTGAGAAACAGAGCTTACCTGATTTCTGCAGGATCATAGAGCTAATAAGTGGCAAGATTTTAAACAAAGTGATCTGTGCCCAGTACCCGCACCCTTGACCCTGGGGCAGTATGGCCTGTCTAAAGACTTGACTTTGCATTCCATGCCCTAGTTCCTCATGTGGTCTTGGGAGAACCTGCCTTGAGTCTTTGTTTTCATATCCCTCTTCTGTCAATTGTGAAAAATGTTCACAGTTCTTAAAAGAGCTGTCAGATAAAGACAGACATGAGGAAAGTGGCTGAGCGAGTGCCTGGCCCCTAGTTGGTACTAAGCACAAGTGAGCTAGTTCCAGAGCCCCAGGAGTTCTTATTTGCATGGTAAGCAGGGAGAACCCGCAGGGAGAACTTGCACAAGTGTATGTGCCAGGTACTTGGAATACGATGTGAAAATATAAAAATACACATGCTAAGATAGCTGCCTTTGAAGAGAAGAGAAAGGTATGTAAGGGAGTAATTTTGGACCATGGCAGGGGTGGGGGTGAGCATGCAGGGAGGGAGGGAGTCACGCCTGCCGGTGGTGGTTGGAGCCAACTCTGCTAGAAGGCTGCTGTCCCAGCTTCTGTCCCGGGGTGGGTTAGGGTTTGCCTAAGCCGGGGAGTGGGCAAGGGTGGCCAAGGCTGAGAAGAGCTGGGTCGAAGTCCTTGTGGTAGGAATGTGCTGGCTGCTTTTTTACAAGTCTGGTTAGGCTCTCAGTTAAAATGCAAAGAGGGCTTGCAGGGTCTCTGGAATGCGGCCGCCCCTGCTACCTCCTGTTCTGCACCCTCCCCCTCCCCAACCCCCCCAGAACTCCTGAGGTGGAAAGCAAATGCAGTGTTGTTTATAGGCCTTCCCGTAATAGCCTTTTGCAGGTTTCCTCTCCTAGGACACTTACTTCCTCAGATCTAAAATAGCCCGACAGCAGGCTGGAGGTGTGGGATATTTGCAGACTTGCTTGGCTGAGCAGGGATTCATGGGTGGCGGGGGAGGACAGGGTGGAGCAGACACTGGTGGTGGTTTCCCAGCATGCTTTGCCTTCTTCTTTGCTGACACAGGTCCACTTTGCAGGGGCTCTGAGGGAGGTCAGTCACTGTGGTCCTGTTTCTTTTGGCGGTGATTGGTTCAGGCCAAGGTGGATGACACAGCGCTGGCCAGTGACATATGAAGGGAAATGGAGGAAGGTGCAGTTGGCTTTCTCTCCATCCTAGAAAGGAGACTTGTAAGAAGGAAACAGCCCCCTCATCTGCTGTGATGCCTGGCACTGTGGCAGCCTTCCTGGGACCCTGAAGGGGCCTAGCTTAAGCAGCATGCATTGAAGGCATCGGAACAGAAGAATGGGAGGACTGTCATTGAACACTTAACTTCTGGACTTCTGAGTTGGATTTTCTCTTATAGCCCCCCCCCCCCCAAAAAAAATCTTAATGCTAATGGATTGCCCACTTCACATGCATATAGAATGGTTCTGGATCTACCATACCCTCCCTCACTCAACCTATGCCCTCACCTACCACCTACAGTGGTAGGTGAAATTATCCCCCTAATGTATACTTGTGTCCCTTCGTGGTCTGTTTCTTCCCTGCGTTCACCTATCAAAAATAGTCCAACTTAATCTTTATTTTTAAAATTTATTTATTTGAAAGGCAGAGAGACAGATCTTTAATCCACTGAATCACTCCCCAAGTGTCCACAAAAGCTGGGACTGGGCCAGGCCAAAGCCAAGAGCCCAAAACTCAATCTGGGTCTCCCATCCAGATGGCAGGGACCATTATCCATCACCTGCTGTCTCCTAGGGTGTGCATTAGCAGGAAGCTGGATTGAAAGCAGAGCCAGAACTCAAACCCAGGGGCTCCTATATGGGCTGTGGACATCCCAAATTGTATCTTACTGCCGCATCACTGCCTGCCACATTTAATCTCGAAAGCATGGCTCAAATGCACTTTGCTGATTTTCCAGTTGCAGTTAGCTGTCTTCTTCTTTGAGCACGCCCACCCCCATTCTTTGCCATTCCTTCCAAGTGCCTGCCGTGTGCCAGCTGTTGCGTTGCTCACTGGCACCATCTCTGGTGTCGTGGATCCCCCTTTATGAATGCGAACAGACTTGCCCTGACAACTGGAGCCAGTGTGCCTTGCGTTGTCATGTAAAGTGTTGGCATGTAAAGTGGTCTGGGGGCCTCTAAAGAGGGCCCGGCCCCACCTTGCCGGGAAAGTCAGAGAGGATTTGCTACTGGGTGTGATTCTTGAACTGAATCTTAGGTAACGAATGAGAATAGCTGGGGAGGAGCAGAAGGAAGGGAAGGAAATTCTCGGTGTAGGGAAGCACCTAAGCAAAAATGTGGTTGGTGCAAATAGCAAGAGCATGGTGCGTCCGGGAAATCTTAGTGACTCAGCGTGGTCGGAACCCAGTGGTGCAGTAGGATGTGATGAGGCTGCAGGGCAAGGCAGGAGCCACCTCCCGAAGCGTGGACTTCGTCTTGAAGCCCCCGAGGAACCATTGAAGGCTGAAGACAGGAGAGTGGCATGCTGTTTGCCTCTTGGAAAGATGATTTGGGTACTGTTTTGGGCTGAGTGGTTTGAGTGGGTGAGGGCAGGGATTGGAAGCAGGGAAACCGGCTGGGATGCCCTGGTAGGAGTCTGGGAGGAAAGCCGTGCAGGCAGCAGCGTTGGCTGGCTGGGGGATTGCCTGGATGAAGGTCAGAAGGAGGAGGGAGAGCCATGGCGCCGCGCTTGCTGGCTCATCGGCAGGTCTGTGTCACATCTGAGTCTCAGCAGGTTGGAGCCTCTTTCGCCGCCGGGTTATACCAGTCCCTGTAGGATGTGCTCAGTTCCTGGCTTTGCCAGACGACGGGCTGGGCAAGAAGCAGGCCTGTGCTCACGCATGTCTTCTCCCACAGCTGCAGCTCTTTGGTTCCTGTTTAAATGGCACAGGATGTGGAGTGGAGGCATGGTTTCCCTGCAGTCCTTGCTACTTGGGTCCGAGCCTTGAGATGAGATGAGCCTGCTGCTCATTCCTGTCTGCTGTTTCCCAGACCAAACCAGTTCTGGCCCAGTCTGCCCCAGCGTCTCCACTGCAGCGCCTCCTGTGCATCCCTGAGTGCCTGCCGCGGGCCAGGCCTCGGGTGATTTCCCTGGAATCATCCGGCCCTGTCCTCACTGCCCTCCCCTCCCTCTTCCCCCCAAGCTGCTTCAGATCAGGCCACTTTCTGCTTACTAAGCCCTCCGTCACCAGCTGCAAGTGACAGAGGAAGCTGCCGGACTTTGAGGCCTGGGTCAGCCTTGGCTCTGCCCTTGCCGAGTGCTCCTGGACAAGTCACCTAACTTGCTGACCCTCCGTTTCCCTAGCTGTGAAATGGAGATGAACTGCCTGAGTGATGGCTGAGAAAATATATTCAAGGGCCTGCTTTACACACACACACACACACACACACACACAGACGGGACTACTTCCAAAAGTTGGAGAAAAATGTAATTAAAAGTTTGAATTTAGGAGCTGGCATTGTGGTGCAATGGGTTAAGCCCCTGTCTGAGATGCTGGCATCTCATATCAGAGTACTGGTTTGAGTTCTGGCTGTTCCACTTTGGCTCTAGCTCCCTGCTGATGTACCTGGGAAAGCAACAGAAGATGGCCCAAGTACGTGGGCCCCAGCCACCCATGTAGGAGACCCGGATGGAGTTCCAGGTTTCTGGCTTTGGCCTGGACCATCCCTGGCTGTTATAGCTATTTGGGGAGTGCCCTGGCAGTTAAAAGATCTCTTTCTCTTTTCTCTCTGCTTCTCCTCGTCTTTCTGTCACTCTGCCTATCATAACCAAATTTTTTTTTATAAAAAGTATGGGTTCATTTTAGAGCAATTTTTTTCTCATGATATTTGGAAATGAATATTATAAAAAAAACTATGATGGATTTCAGATTTTGTTTTGCCTCAAAACAAACTTATAATTTAAATTCCATTTTCACTACCTTTCTGAAGTAGCCTTGCACACACACATGCACACTGACATACGTGGGCTTGCACACATAATTGTATCCACTTACACACATACATGGACACACAACACAAGATAAGGCTGTTGCTTTATCTTGGTGAGTCCTTAGTACTCGGCAAATGCTTGCCTTGCACTAGACCAGATGCTTAATTCATGTTTGTTGAATGATCTCTTCTTTCATTCCTTTTTAGCTAAGAGTTTGACAAACTCATTTTGTTAATTTGAGAAACTCTCAATTTGTCTATAAGGACCAGAAGGAGTGGGGCTTTGGTGTTTGCTGATTTATTCCCTGAGTGCCTGCAGCGGCCCCAGCACAAGCTGAAGCCAGACGTCAGGACCTAGTCTGGGTCTCCCACGTGGGTGGTGGGATCTAAAATCATATGAGCCATCACTGCTGCTGCCTAGGGTCTCGTTATCAGGAAGCTGGAGTTGGGAGCCAGAAACGGGAATCAAAGCCAGGTACTCTGCTATGGCATGTGTGTGTCTTACCTGCTAAGCCAAATGTTCACCCCTTTTTTGGTAGCTTTTTCTTCCTGTGGTGCACTTGTTCTTGGTCACCCTATATCTTCCAGTGTAACCAGGAGCCACCTGTTGGAGCATGTTGCCGGGGCTCTGGGATCTATCATCCTGAAAAGGGGTGGGGATCTTCCAGGCAGCTATGATGGAGAACAGCAAATTCAAGTGTTTGCCTAGGCCGAGCTGCCTAAATTTGAAGAACCTTACATTTCAGTGTTTCTGAAAGAATCTTAATGGACATAACACGTGTATGTCCCATTGTGGAACAAGTTGAGAGTCGGCTGGGGTAAGTTGAGTTCAGCGATGATATTTTAAACTTCCAGTTTGAGGAAAGTAAGAGTGCTAAGCGTTTGCAGATGGTAATCCTGCCGGCCTGCACCAGAGTCTGCAGAGGGTAGTCACTTCATCAGAAGCAGCTCTGCTGGTGCAGATGGTTGGGTGAGAGTTTGGATCCAGGACCTAGGTGTGGGTCCTAACTCGGCCCTTTACTGGATGGTTGCTGACCTTGGTCAAGTTCCAAACCTCCGAGCCTCAGCTGTGTTACCTGTCACACGGAGAGGCCTCGGCATCTACCTCTTAGGGGTGGGTGAGAGCTCTGTGAGGGAGTGGGGGCAGAGCTGTGAGAATGGTGCCTGGCACGCAAGAACCAAGGGAGGTTTCAGTGTTGGCTGTCTGGTGCTAGGCTCATTGTTCTACAAAGACTTGTGTCTCTCCCCATCCCCCCACCAAAGGCATCTTGCAGCCCTAACCCCAGAACCTCAGATCCTGACCTTCTTGAGAAGTAAGCAATTTACAGACGTAATCAAATTAAAATGAGCATGGACCCTAATGCAATGTGGTGGTGTCCTTAGCAAAGGGGGAATGTGGACGTAAAGACAGAGGCCCCCAGGAGGAAGACAAGGTGAAGACAGAAGACGGCCACATGGCTGGAGTGACTCCAGGGTTGCTGACAACCACTGCAAGCTGTGAAGTAGCAAGGAAGGATTCTCTCCCACAGGTGTCAGAGAGAGCAGCTGCCGATGTCTTGATTTCCAAATCTTGGTCTCTAGAACTGTGGGGGAGTAAATTCGTGTTGCATTACGCTGCCTAATATTGGGTACGTTATTATGGCAGCCTTGGTGGACTGATGAAGATATGATGATGATGGTGATGGTGATGATGATTATCATGGGCTAATAAAATGGTGATGAGGAGGAGGAGTAAAAAGAAGAAGGGGGTAGGTGCTGTGGTGTAGTGGGCTAAGCCTCTGCCTGCAGCGCCAGAATCCCGTATGGTTGCCTGTTTGTGTCCTGTCTGCTCCTTTTCTGATCCAGCTCTCTGCTATGGCCTGGGAAAGCAGTAGAAGATGGCCCAGGTGCTTGGGCCCCTGCACCCGCATGAGAGACCAGAAAGAAGCTCCTGGCTCCTGGTTTTGGATTGGCTCAGCTCCGGCCGTTGCAGCCATCTGGGGAGTGAACCAGTGGATGGATAACCTTTCTCTCTGTGTCTCCCTCTCTCTGTCTGTAACTCCACCTCTCAAATAAATAAATAAAATCTTTACAAAAAAAGAAGAAGATGATGGTGATGATGATGAGACATCTAGCCTAAACACTGACCAAGAACCCAGTAGCATTAATTAATTAAGCTTGTAGCATTAATTCAGCCAGCACTGGAGTGCATGTTCCTGCTGAGTTTGTCTTCCAGACGCACCTCTGCTGGTGCTTACTGAGAGCTGCTGTGATTTTATCTTAGGAGCAGGAGACTGAAAGTTAACACTCGGGTCAGTTGGACACTGAAGATGGACCCTGGAGGGCTCCTTTGGAGGTGAAGTGACATCCATCTGCTCTGTGATTTTTTTTTTTTTTTCTCAAGCTAGGAATGAAATCCAAGGCCTTCATTTAGGTGGCAGAAGCCTAATTATTTAGCCATCACCACTTCCTTCAAGGATCTATTGGTGGGAAACTGGAGTCAGGAGTCAGAACTGGGAATCAAACCTAGGTGCTTGTAGAGAGAGAAGGAGAGACACAGAGAGAAAAATCTTTCATCCACTGGTTTGCTCCCCAAATGGCCACAATGACCAGGGCTGGGCCAGGCTGTAGTCAGGAGCTGGGAGCTTCTTCCTGGTCTCCCATGTAGGTGGCAGGGGCCCAGGGCCTTGGGTCATCTTTCCCTGCTTTCTCAGGTGCATTAGCAGGGAGCTGGATTGGAAGTGGAGCAGCAGGGATCAGGACCAGCACCCGTGTGGGATGCCAGTGCTGCAGGTGGTGGCTTAGCCTGCTACACCCCAGCTCTGGCTCCTGTAACTCTGCCCTAAAGGGGGATCCCCAAAGTGTTCCCAGAGGTGGTGGCCTTTGATTCATGATGTGGACAAGGGCAGAGACCTGCACCCCGACTGTTGTTTGCCAGGGTCAGAGAAAGGGTTGATGTGGGGTGGGGAAAGGGTGGGAGCTGGGCTTAGGACTCAGGGGCAAGGTGAGCCTGGAGGAGCGAGCGGAGTGAGATGGAGAAGGAGGTTGGCCCTTAGTCCTGCTGCCGGAGGATGAGATTTGTGTTCTGTGCCTTGGAAACATCCCTGAGATAGGGCTCTGCTGTGCCTCTTCATCTCTCAGCCCTGTCTGGGCCTCCCTGTGCGCTGCGTTGAGAGAAACTCAGGCTGAAGCGGAGAGAGCCAGCAGTGTGAGTCCTTAGGAAGAGTGTTGCTCGGGCGTCACACAGACCTGGCTCGGAGTCCTGGGTGGGAACCCTGGTCTGTCCTCCCTCTGTGACCCTGGGCAGCTTCCTTCCTCTCAGCCTCAGTCTCCCCACCTTTCCACGTGTGCTGCTGACGGACACTGTGAGTGTGATACGGATCACTCCGGGATCTCACGGGATAAGTATGTGTCATCTGGTAGGCCCTGCGTGAAAGTCGATTGCTCTCCGCTTAACCCTGCTCACTCACAGGGCTCCAGAGTGAGGAGAAGGGAAGAGGGAGGTGCCGGCGTTCCTGGAAGCTGTTGGTCTTCTTGCTGGGGCGGGCAGTGGGGTGTGTCTGTGCGCTGGAGTCCCCTCTACTTACCAGAAGCTCACAGAAGAGCTGGTAAAGTCTCTCCAGCTCGGCTTGGCCTCACCATAACCAGAGTGGCCACGCCGTTGTCCGTGTGGCCGACTCAGCTCAGGTGCCCCTCTCCTGCCCTGCCTCTCTGCCAGGTAATGACTCCCCAGGCGTCCTCCCCCCAGCATGCGTTGGTATTTATAACACATGTATGTATTTGACTTCCACACATACCAGCATCCTGGCGACCAGGCCCCGGCCGTAAACACAGACAACGTCCTGTCCTCATGGAGCTTGCGTTTCAGTGGGAGGAGAGAGACCATAAACAGACATTCCGTGAATGACACGTGAGGTGGTGATCTATGCAGTGCCTGGACAGAAGCATTCGCTAGGAAACGAGGCTGTGGAGTGCTGGGGGTAGGGGATGCACACTGTTCAGTGGGGTCTTTAAGGAAGTTCTCCCTGAGAAGGTGACATCTGAGCAAATATGCAGAGGAACTGAGGGTGTGTGCCTGTGGTAGTTGGGGGTAAAATGAGTCCTAAGCAGAGGACTTGAGCTGTGCAAAGGCCCTGGGGTAGCTGCATATGTATGCACATTAAAAGAACCTCAAGAGGCCAGTGTAGCTGGAGTGGAGTGAGTGAGGAGTGTTGATGAGGAGAAATAGTGATGGGGTCGGGTGAGGCATGACCTTGAGGGCTTTAGCTTTTCCTCTGAGAAAAGAAGCTCTTGGTGGGTTTTGGACAGAGGAGTGATAATGACCTTGGCTTACTTCATTTTTGTTACTAGGGTCCTGTGGCGAGTGGGGTGAAGGGGGCATGAGTGGAAGCAGAGAGGTGCGTGGGAAGTTGTTGCTTAATGGGGGCAGGAGGTCCAGGCAGCTGGGAGGTGAGGGCATGGTTGAACTCTGACTTCGTCCAAGCCATCACCAAGCTGTGGCAGTGCTGGGGAGATGGGGAGGACTTTGGCGATCCTGGCATCAAGTTGCTCGATTGCAGGCCCCTTGAGGGCGGGAGCGCATCTTCTTCCCCAACACATGAAGTCCCCACGTTTATGCGTGAGTGACTGGTCCCAGCGGAGAATGTGGTGCTCTCCTTGGTGCTTCCAGGATCCCCCGTCACTCATCCTTATCAGGGCATCTCGCGCTGGTCTGTCTCTGCCTTCTGCTGGTCCCTGAGCTCCGGACGGCCCACGCGTTCTGCTCTGTCCAGTGCTACCTGCTAGGTGCTCAGGAGGTGTTCTTGTGAAGGAAGGAAGGAAGGAATGCACCTGGTCCTTTTCCTCGCCGGCGGAGAAGGGCATTGGTCCCAGCCAGGGTCAGTGCCAATTCCAGCAGCTCGCTGGGAAGGTGAAAATGTTAGAGTCACGAGCCTACAGCGGTGGCCCTGGCCCTCTGCAGGGAAGAACAAACAGGGAGAGGCCTGCTGTTTGAGGCAGCGGCTGAAGGGCCCTTGGGAAGTGGAGTGTTCTCCCAGGCTTGTCTACATGGCTGAGGCGTGTGGATAACTGTGTCAGGAGTGTGTGGCACTTATCTGCCAGACGGGGAATGGCTGGAGTCCTGGGCTGAGGCAGTGTGTCCTGAAATTCCGACTGGCTGGGTTTGGCTGTGTGGACAGGAGCGTGGTCAGCTTCAGTTCTGGGTGGGACTGGTAGACCACTCTCCCAGCTCAGCTTTTACAGTTTTTTCGTTGTTAACATTAAACTGTATTTTTGGTACTAGCTTTATTGCGATACAATTCACATCCCATAGAATTTCCCATCTAAGTTCAGATGTTTGGCCATATCGTAGGGCCCAGGTTTGATACCTGCCTCTGGCCTAGGACTCCAGCTTCCAGATAATGCAGACCTGGGGAGACAGTGATAATGGCTCAAACAATTGGGTTCCTGCCACCCACATTGGAGACCCAGATTGGGTTCCTGGCTCCTGACTTCAGCCTTGGCCTCGTCCCAGCTGTTAGAGGCACTTGGGGACTAAACCAATGGATGAGAGCTCTCTGTTTCTCTGCCTATCAAATAAATAAGTACATAAATAATGACAGAATCCAGTGGCTTTTAGTATAGCCACAGAGTTGTGCAACCATTGCTACTGTCAATTTTAGAACATTTCTTCTCCTGTAAAAGAAAGCCATTCATACCATGAGCTACCCACTTTCACTGATCCCTGCCCCTGCCCAAGGCAATCATTAATTTGTTTTCTGAACAATGTCTTTGTTTCCCAAATGTACATATTCATAGCATAAAATTCAGGAAGCGCAAGAAAAGATATAGAGGAAGACAATGTTCTCCATGATTTTTCAGCCACCGAAAGAGAACCACTCATGTCTATACACAAATGAGCTCACAGAGATAGGTTTTTGCAGTGACATCATTTTATACATTGTTTATAATGTTTTATTTTTATTATTTTTTTTAAAGATTTATTTTATTTATGTGAAAGAATTACAGAGAGAGAGAGAGAGAGAGGTCATCCATCCACTGGTTCACTCCCCAGAAAACCGCAACGGCCAGAGCTGAGCCGATCTGAAGCCAGGAGCCAGGAGGTTCCTCCAGGTCTCCCACGTGGGTGCAGGGGCCCAAGGACGTGAGTCATCTTCTGCTGCTTTCCCAGGCCATAGCAGAGAGCTGGATCAGAAGTGGATCAGCTGAGACTTGAACCGGCACCCATTTGGGATGCTGGCACTGCAGGCTGGGGCTTTAACTCGCTGCACCACAGAGCTGGCTCCATTTTTTTTTTTCACATGATACATTGAGACTCTCTCTTCATATGAATAAGCATAGATTTACACTATGAATTTTGATGGCCATAGACACACCATAGGTTTTTTTTTTTTTTTTAAGATTTATTTGATTCATTTGAAAGAGAGAGAGAGAGAGAGAGAATCTTCCATCCATTGATTGGTTCACTTCTCAAAAAGACACAATGACCAGGGCTGGACCAGACCAAAGCCAGGAACCAGAGCTTCTTCTGGTTCTCCCTTGTGGGTACAGGGGCCAAGCACTTGGGCTATCTTCCACTGCTTTCGGAGAATTAGTAGGGAGCTGAATCAGAAATGGAGTTGGGACTCAAACCAGTGCTCATATGGGATGTCAACATCTCAGGCATTGGCTTTATCTGCCATGCCGCAGTGCCGGCTCCAAGGACACTCCGTGGTGTATTTAATCAGTTACTTTAATTCACATTTAGGTTGTTTCTAATTTTTGCATTGACACACTTGTCCAAAAATTTACTTTTGACAAATTCCTGGAGGGGGATTTCTGGGTCAAAGGGTGGACACATCCTCAAATGTCATTAGTTAGAGCAAGACTTAATAAATTCCATGGACAGTGGAATTGAAGATCAGTTGGAAGTCTGAAATCTATGCTTAGTTTTTCATGATTTGTATTTTCCATGAACTCTTGGAAGATTCCTCATACGCATGGATTTCAAAGCGTGTCTTTGCAGCAAAATAAGCTTTTTAAAATGTTTTATTTACTTATTTGAGAGTAAGTAAGAGAGAGAGAAATGTACACTTGCATCTATCGATTCAGTTCCCAAATGCCTGCAACAACTGGCCAGGGTTGGGTTAGGCCAGGGCCAGAGCAGGGGGCCAGGAATGTCATCCATGTATCCTTCATGGGTGGCAGAACTCATCATTTGAACCCTCACTGCTGCCTCCCAAGATCTGCATTAGCAGGAAGCTGGAGTCAGGAGCTGAGCCAGGTATCAAGTCCAGGTACCCTAATATGGGACACAGGTGTTTTAACCAGGGTCTTAACCTACCAGACTAAATGCCTGCTCCAACTTATCTCTTAATTCTCTGTTCCTGCAAACTTTCTGAAGTATCCCCCCCTTTATTTTAACCAAACTATACTCTTAAAGGGTTTACCAACTTATATTTCCGAGAGTGATCTTTTTTTTTTTTTTTTTTTTTTTTTTTTTTTTTGAGTGTGCATATTTCCTCTAACCCATGCCAGGCCTGGGCTTTGTCAAGTGTGTTAATTCTTCTGTAGCTGATACGCTAGAGATAAATGTGGTTTTTATTTGCGTTTTTCAATTTAATCCCATGGTTGAATGCATTTCGTAGATAATGTTATAAATACGATATAATAAATGTTGCAAACTGACTTCAGCTAATTGGGGCAATTTAATTCTATTAAATGATGCTGCACCTTAATGTGAATTTGGGTTCTAGACCTGACTTCGCCGTCACCTGCGGTTTCAAACTCCTTGCTCAACTCTGAAGACTGCAATTTCCTCATGTCAGAGGTCAAGCAATTGGATATTGATGAAGCTTCTGGTTCCATCTTGATCATTCCTTATTGAGAAAAATAGAAAGAAGTAACTGTGGGGAAACCGAGACTTCAGCCTGCTTGTTGACTTGCTTGGGGCCCCATAGTTAATAAGTGGCAGTGAGATCTGAACTTTCTAGACCTCCTGGTCGTTCCTCGGCTGCAGGCCCCTTTGTGGGCTGTGCCATGAGAATTGCTAGTCGCGGGCCGACTGCAGCGAGGGCGTGGCTCCCCTCCAAGAAGGTGATCTCGGAAGGAGGAAGGGCAGACATGACAGGAGAGATGGCGGGTTTCTCAGGACAGTGGAGCTATCTGGGCTGAGAGAATTTAGGAGAAGCAGTGGAGAAACCCAAGATAAGGCAAGCAAATCCCCTGTGTCAGAGAGCGACATGGGTTGGAGAGAAGAGCCGAGGAGCGTCCAGCCATCTTCCACATGTACCTTCGTCTTCCACATGTACCTTGGTGTGGAGAATCAGGAGTCAGGCCTCATCTGGAAATTATGTATCTATTTGAGAGGCAGAAAGAGAGACAGACAGACAGAGAGAGCTGTCCTCCCACCCACTGGTTAACTCCCCAAATATCTGGGACAGTTGGAGCTGAGCCAGAAACCCAGTGTGAGTGGCAGGAGCTCAGTGCCTTGAACCATCACCTGCTGGCCCCAGGATCTGCACTAGGAAGCTGGAGTCAGGAGCTGGTCTGGGTCTTGAACCCCTGCACGCAGTGTGGGATGCAGGTGTGGTCATGCATGTATTTACCTTGAAATCCTCAGAGGGTCTTTTCATTCCACACTCCCTTTCAGCTCCTCTCCTCTCTCTCCTGTGCCCTGTGGCTGGCTGGCGCTTCCCTTCCTGTTTCAGGGCTGGCTCAGGTGGGTCTACTTTTCCCGAGCTGGCATATCCCCTCCTCACTCCCAGGAGGCCTTTGTGGCCAGCCTGCGTTCCATGCTGTCAGCTTACCTTGAAAAGACGTCTCCCAGAATGGCTAATATGTTCTCGTGTCTTATTTTGTCCTAACAGCAGACACTGTTAGAATTTGATTTGGAACCCACAGGGTCTGGCACTTAGGAGAGGCTCAGTTGCAGATTTTTTTTTTTTTTTAGACAGGCAGAGTTAGACGGTGAGAGAGAGACAGAGAGAAAGGTCTTCCTTCTGTTGGTTCATTTTATTTATTTGAAAGAGTTACAGAGAGAGGTCGAAACAGAGAGAGAGAGAGAGAAAGAGGTCTTCCATCCACTGGTTCACTCCCCAGATGGCCACGATGGCTGTAGCTGTGCCGATCCAAAGCCAGGAGCCAGGAACTTCTTCCAGGTCTCCCATGTGGATTCAGGGGCCCAAGGACTTGGGCCATCTCCTACTGCTTTCCCAGGCCACAGCAGAGAGCTGGATCGGAAGAGGAGCAACCAGGACTAGAACTGGTGCCCATATGGGATGCCGGTGCTTCAGGCCAGGGCTTTAACCCGCTGCACCACAGCGCTGTCCCTCAGTTGTAGATGTTTGAGAATTTTTGGACTAATGCCACTGTGTATAATTCAGTGCACAGGTATCCCCTACTGTGGAGAACAGGAAGGTGTATCAGGAATGCAGCAGCAGTAGCAGTGACATTGTCCTCACAAGGTCCAGTGGCTCAGACACATGGATGTGAAAGTTCAGAGTGGGTATTTCTAGCTCAGCAGGTGACTTCCCTCCACGTGGTGACTCACACACGCAGGTCTCTGCCACATTTTATGGCCCTGCTGCTCCCTGGAGCTTTGTCAGAGTCTGGCAAAGCGGAGAAAGAAGAGGCACACCCACTTCTTAAAGCCTTGGCTTAGACTGTTTTCTGTTACTGTAAGTGAATACCACCGACTGGGCAATTTATAAAGGAAAAAAAATTACTTCCTACAGTCGTGGAGACTGAGAAGTCCAAGGGTGGGCTGTATTTGGTAAGCCCCTTCTTACTGGTGGGGACTCTCAGCAGGGTCCCAGCGTAGTGCCCGGCATCCCCTGGTGAGATGGCAAGCTGCCAAGAGCTGCTCTTAGATCAAAACAACTTCCTCAATAACCCGTTAACTCACGTATCTGTGAAGGGATCAATCCATTCGTGACAGAAACCTCATGACCCAGTCAGCCACTTCCAGGTCTCATCGCTCAAATACCATCAGCATGTATAACTTTGGGGATTATGTTTCCAACACAAGAAGTTTGGGGGACACAGTCACACCTGCCCTCAATTCCTGCCTGGAACTCTGATACGTGGGCACACCTAGCTGCAAGGGAGTCGGAGAAAGGCAGACTGGTGGAGTGTCCAGGAGGAAGGGGTTTTGGTGAGCAGCCAGCAGTTTCCAGCGTAGGTGGCGAGTGGACCTCCAAACTCCGTCCTGTGACTCTTGGAAGTATTTGACTTGCAGAAGCAGCACTCCTGATAATGTGGTGTTTGTGACCAAGGCCATAATTTGCCAACCCTTGGTCTAGAGAGAGCTAAATTCCTTCCCAACTAGAGACACTATGATTCTATTTATTGTGCACTCTATTGTCTTAAGTGCTGTTGCCCAGGGCGGGGTTGGGGTGGTGGTGGTAGGGCGGGAGGCAGAGGACAAAGCAAACTTGAACTCTGTGCTGTGGCAATTACTGAGCCCTGTGTTTATGCTCTGTAATGATGGTAATAGTGGCTGAAACACTTGCTGGGTGCCAAGGGCTTTATGTTTAGTCCTTCTTTATAATTATCTCTGTCTTATAGATGAGCGAACTAAGTCTTGGAGACGTAATGTGCCCAAGGTCACACAGCTAGGCAGGGGCGGAGCTGAGATTTGAGCCTGCCTGCTTAAGGGCCACCCTGTCGTGTCCCTCATTTGAGCCTGATACCTGTCCTCCCAGGTAGATTTTGTTATTGCCAGGGAGGAAGAGTCATACTTGGGGTGCTGGAAGGAATGACGGAAGCCGCCTGGAGACCTCCGCCTCAGTCCGTTCTGCTGAGTGGCCGTCACGGTCCTCCTGAGCCAACCTAAAGGCTCCGCTTCACAGATGAGGAAACTGACTCAGAGAAGCAGATGCTTGCTAGAGGTCGCCCAGCAATTAGGAAGCTTCCAGCTGCAAGGAACTGAACTGGTGTGGAGGAAGCCATGGGGATGGGCACTGAGGCGCTGTCCCCTAGGTCATTGTCCCTGCAGGAAACACACGGCACCCTCGAGTTAGGGTAGTGCAAGGAGAAACTCACAAAGATATTTTTTAAACAGAGTAAAATTGATATAAAACAAAATCATTTTAAGTCTCAGGAATATGGTCCCGTAGCACCTGGCACATTCATAATATTGCAACCATCTCCTAGGTCCAGTTCCAAGACCTGGCCAGCCCCCCCCCCCCAAAAAAAAAAAAAAAAGAAAAGAAAACCCTGTATCGAGGAAATGATCACTCTCCAGCCCCTGGTCCTCCCTGTCTACTTCCTGTCTCTCTGGATCTGCCTCTTCTGAATGTTTCGCAGACTAAGTATGAATTTGTGTCTGCCTTTCACCTAGCACGGTGTTTTAGCACAGTACTTCAGCTGTGATGGAGCATGGCTGAGTAATTCCGCAATGAGGATAGAGCACACTTGGTGTATCTATTCATCAGTTGACAGACAGTAGGGTTATTACCACCCTCTGGCTATTGTGAGTCGTGTTGCTCTGAACATTCATTTACAAGGGTGCGTGTTTATTGGAATGTGTGTTTTCAGGTCTTTGGGGGGATATACAGCGGGCTGGAATCACTAGATCTTCAGGTGGCTCTTTGTTTAGCTTTTTGAGGAACTGCCAAGCTTTTCCAAAGCGGCCGGAGCATTTGACATGCCCACCAGCAAGGTGGAAGGGTCCCCGTCTCCCCGCATGCTTGCCAAGACTCGTTACTACCGTCTTCTTGACTGGCCGAGCTGGTGGGTGTGCAGGGCTGTGTCAGCGGTTTGATCTGCATTCCTCATGATTCACGCCTTGGAGCATCTTCTCCTGTGTCTCTTGACCACATAAAGGGATCTTTGAGAAGGCGTGGGCAGGTGGAGGGGAGCCCCAGGCTAGTGCGGCGTCCAGGGCAATAGGCCAGGCTCCTGGGTCATGCCCAGTTCTGAGCAGGCAGGGGAAGAGCGGTTCCTGCAAGCCAGAGACAGCTTGTGCTTCGTGGAGGGGCCTGACCGGAGCTGAGGCCTGGGTTGAGGGTAGCAGCAGAGATTGGATCCTTGGCTTCTCTTTCCCTCCCCTCCAGCCTCCTGGCGGGTGGTTCCCTGTTGCCTAAAACCATCCTGCAGGCCACGGGGAGGGAGCCCTTGCATTAGTCTCTGAGGTCAGCTTGGGGTTCAGGACAGGGTGAAGAGTGGGAGACCATGGTGTAGTGGGATTCAGACTTCACTTCGGAGAGCTGGGCTTCATTTTCCTGTAATTATTTGGGTCTGTTCTTTGTGTGTTGGCCTCTTCCCCGGGACTGGTAACGACCTCAGCTGCAGCCATGGGGAGCTTTGCATCTTTATTCTCACCTCCAGCCTCATGTCTTATGGCCCCATCCTGGGTCCCATGCCCCTTCTAAACCAATTATGGCGGGTGACTGGGATGCTTTTGAGCCAGTCAGGCCCATACCTGGGGGCTGTAGGAATATGTGCTTTATGGGAGACATGAGGAAGGAGGAGGAGTGCCTCGCAGAAAAGGCACAGGAATGCTTCCCTGGCGATCCCTTTGTGTGTGTGTGCGTGTGTGTGTGTGAGTGAGTGAGTGTGACTAAAGGCCAGGATTATTTTTTGTTAGAAGATTCTTTATTTCAAAGGCAGTGTGGAGGTGGAGGCAGAGAGATCTTCCATCTACTGATTCACTCTCCAAATGACTGCAGTGTCTGGAGCTGGACCAGTCCAAGGCCAGGACCCAGGAACCTCTGCCGGGTCTCTGATATGGGTGCAGGGGTTCATGTACTTGGACCATCTTCTACTACTTTCCCAGGCTGTAGCAGAAAGCTGGATTGGAAGTGGAACTACCATGTCTCAAACCGGTGCCCATATGGGATGACAGCACTGCAAACAGTGGCTTTACCCTCTACACCACAGCGCTGGCCTCCAGGATTATTTTTTAAAGATTTATTTATTTATTGAAAGTGCAGAGTGATACAGAAAGAGAGAGAGATATTAATCTTTTTTAAAAAAGATTTATTTATTTTATTTGAAAAGCAGAGTTAAAGAGAGGCAGAGAGAGAGAGAGAGAGGGAGGGAAGGAGGGAGGGAGGTCGGTCTTCCATCCCCTGGTTCACTCTCCAGATGGCCACAGTGGCTGGAGCTGAGCCGATCCAAAGCCAGGAGCCAGGAGATCCTTCTGGGTCTCTCACGCTGGTGCAGCAGCCCAATGACTTGGATGATACGGGATGCCGGCATTGAAGGCAGCGGCTTTACCTGCTACGCCACAGTGCTGGCCCCAAGATATTAATCTCCTGTTTGTTAGTTCACTCAACCACTGAGGCAAGTTTAGGCTGAAGCCAGGAGCCAGAAACTTCATCCTGGTCTCCCACATGAATGGCGAGGGGCCCAAGGACTTGAACCGTCTTCTGCTTTCTCAGGCACATAACGGGGAGCTGGATCAGAAGTGGAGCAGCTGGGACTTGAACTGATTCTCCATTATGGTATACTGGCATCACAGGTGGCAGCTTAGCTCTCTGCGCCATAACGTTGGCTCCAAAGTCAGGATTTTTCTCCTTCACCACCCACTATCCAGGAGGAGACAAACTGTACAGGGCCCAGGTCTCTCGGAAGCCTTTGTGTCCTGCTGCAGAGTCTGATGGTGGCTCAAGCCTACTGGGCAGCTGCCTGTCCCTGACCCCTGCCACCTTCTCAGGCCTCTTCTGAGGGCCTCCTGGCCTGTGCCCTCCCTGGTCTGGCCTACATGGTGGAATGAATGAACCAAGGCCCCTTCCATCCTAGGGATTCCTGGAAGCGAGACTCATCACCATCAGAGCCAGAGAGGACTGCGTTCAACCAGGAGTTCAGAAAAAGGGCACTTTTTAGATTTGGCCACAAAGGAAGGCATGAAGAACTAAGCCCACCTGTTGTCTTGTCCTGTTTACTCTGTAGAGGTCACTCTGTAGAGATAGGAAGTCTTCTGTTGTTTTGGTGGTGGTGCGAGGGCAGAGCGGGTGGGATGGGATGACTCCTGGTGGGTGTGAGGTTTTATCAGAGGGTGAGGAAAATGTCCTAAAATTGTGGTGATGCTTGCAGAACTCGGAATTATACTAAAACCCGAGGAATGGTAGGCCTTAAGTTGGTGAATGGTGTGGTGTGACTACAGTATTTGATTAATCACCAACAAGGACAAAATAGGGTTCTCGTGCAGCTGCCTGCACCTCCTTCCCTAGTTTCCTGGGCACGGGTTCCCTTTGCCTTCTGTCTGTGGGTGCTGTAGAGCTGACTCAGCTCGGGCCATCTGGGCACATGGACAGAACTCAGCCAGTCGAGTAGCACAGCCCGGTCGTAGAGGAGGCTCGAGACTGGACACAAGGCAGAGCAGTCCGGAGACTTTCTGGAATCATTAGCAGAGAGGACTTCCTTCAGCAGGGATTGACGAAGGGGTGTGCACATCAGCCTGCAGGCCAGGGGGCCCTGCTGTCTGCCTGAAAATGCTGGCTCTAGGAATGCAGCGCCAGCCCACCCTTTGGCCTTGAAGTTCCATCCTTCCTGGACTTGTCGGTTTGGTCAGCCCATACATCTCCCTTCCCGCTTTATTTCTTAGGCCTGTATTTGCTGGGCTGTCTCTGAGATAGACCCAGGGGTGACTTCTGCAAACTTGGGCCATCCTGCCAGCATCAGCCAGATGACTCCTTGTCACGGCAGTCCATGTACTGTGAGGGTTGCCTGCTCTGTCTGCCTGCACCCCTGTGTCAGGATGAGCCAAGAAAATGGTTTCCACAGAGGAAACAGGCTGACACTGGAATGTCGCAACCCAGCACATGAAGTCCTTAGTCAGGGCCCCCGGAAGGGCATCTGGGAACCACCCAGCATCTCTCCCACTGGCCCATGGAGAATGGACCTGCTGCTGCTGCATGTCTGTTGCACTTCTGCATGTGTGTGTCTGTCTGTGCTACTCTACATGCATGTCTCTGTGTGTGTATGCATGTGTGCATGGATGTTTGTCCAGGGGGCTGTGTGTCTGTGTGTGTATGGATGTTTGTCCAGAGAGCTGTGTGTCAGTGTGTGTGTATGCATGTGTGCATAGATGTGTGTTCAGGGAGCTGAGTGTGTATATGCATGTGTGTATGTGTGTTTAGGGAGCTGTGTGTCTATGTGTGTATGCATGTGTGTATGTGTGTTTAGGGAGCTGTGTGTCAGTGTGTGTGTATGCATGTGTGCATAGATGTGTGTCCAGGGAGCTTAGTGTGTAAATGCATGTGTGTGTAGATGTATATCTAGGGAACTGTGTGTCTGTGTGTGTATGCATGTGTGCATGGATGTGTGTCCAGGGAGCTGTGTGCCTGTGTGTGTATATGCTTGTGTACATGGATGTGTGTTCAAGGGGCTGTGTGTCTGTGTGTGCATGTATGTGTGTCCAGGGGGCTGTGTGTCTGTGTGTGTATGCATGGATGTGTATCCAGGGGGTTGTGTGTCTGTGTGTATGCATGTGTGCATGGATGTGTGTCCAGGGGTCTGTGGGTGTGTTGATGCATGTCTGCATGGGTGTGTGTCCAGGGAGCTGTGTGTGTGTGTCTATGCATGTGTGTACGGATGTGTATCTAAGGAGCTGTGTGTGTGTATTCATGTGTTCATGGATCTGTGACCTTTGATTCTGATACAGCATCACCTCCCCCATTGTTTCTCCCCTTTAGATTATGGTTTGTCCCATGTGGGTTATGGTCCTTTGAGATTCGTGTGTCTTATCACAGAAGGGGGAAGGACCCCATCAGGTCAGGCCACCATGATGCCAGAACGGGAGGACTGTGTGCTCTTTCTGCTTTGTCTTTGGGCTCCCATGAAACTTCCAGTGACTGTGACATGTGGGCATTAGGATCTCCCTTTACCACTGCAGCACTTCAGGCTTCGAGCAGCCATGTACCTTGCGTCAGTGGCAGCCGTAGCAGGTGACTGGGGCTCTGTCTGTTGCAGCTTTGGGACCCTTGCATGCACCTCAGACCAGTTCCTTGTAGTTCTTGGTTGTTCAGGGCCAATGTGGTAGGGAAGATGGGAAGCCTGGACTGATGTTAGGGGAACTTGGCTCCTGGCAGGCCTGGAGGGAGGTGTGCAGTCATTGGAGACAGTTGCCAACCTAGGGCTTGCTGAGAGTCCAGGGCAGAGGACATGGGTTGGTCGGTTGGTGGCTGGGCACTGAGAAATAAACATACGCCTGGAAAATCTTGGCACGAGCGTGTTTGGTGAGGTGTCCCACTCCCTCTGTCACCAGATATGTCCTGGGCAGGCTGTGTGCCAACTGTTGGGTCTTGTCACCTCCTTCTCTGCAGAGCCAGAAAGCACATGGGCTGCCTTTTCTGTCTGCCTGGGTGATTCTTCTAGAGCCTTCCATTGGAGTGGCACCTTGAAGTCAGCAACCTGTCCTCGGGCAGAGGTGATGCTGAAGGGCGTGGGGCATCTCCCTCTGGCCTTAGCGTCCTGCCCAGGGGCCCTGCCTTGCTGCACTTGAGAGACAAGCAGCTGTTCAAATAAACTGTGTAGACCTCATTGAAAGGAAAGAATCTGACCCTGGAGAAATGTTGTTTTGTAGCAACTGGCTGATCCTTCTAGGTGGACAGGGAGAGTCGTTTACAAGAAAGAGAGGTGGATTTCGAGAAAGGAGGCTGAGGATTGAAATCACCCCATAGGTGACATGGCATCTTCAGTTTCCCATTTTGACAATTCATGTAGAAGATTTTGTTTTAAAGATTTATTTTATTTATTTGAAAGGCAGATGACACAGAGAGAAAGAGACAAAGAGATCCTTCATCCCTTGGTTCACTCCCCAGATTGCCTTGGTGAAGCCCGGAGCCAGGAATTCCAGCTGGGTCTCTCATGTTGTTGGCAGGGACCCAAGTACTTGGACCATCTTCTGCTGCCTTCCCAGGCACGTTAGCAGGAAACTGGATCAGGAGGGGAGCAGCCAGGATGCAGGTGGTGTTCTGAAATGCATGCTGGCATCCTAAGCAGCTGCTTACCCTGATGTTCCCCTTGTTTGTTTTTTAATCTAATTCTGAGAATGTCTTCTATCTGCAGGTATTTATTTAAATTTTTCTTCTAAAATTATGTGTTTATTTTATTTGAAAGGTAGACAGAGAGAGAGAGAGAGATCTCCCACTTGCTGGTTCAGTCCCCCTAAGGCCCACAATAGCCAGGGCTAGGCTAGGCCAGAGCCAGGAGCTGGGAACTCAGTGTTGGTCTCCCGTGTAGGAGGCAGAAACCCAACCACTTGGGCTACAATCTGCTGCTTCCGGGGTACATTAGTGAGAACCTGGAATCAGGAAGTGGAGCCAGCTCTCAAACCCAGGGACCCAGATGACATGGGCTGCCGGTGTCCTAAAGCAGTGCCTTAACCATTGCACCAAACTGGACACGAGGTTTTAGGTGGAAGCACAGACCGTGGCATGAAGCAACTCAGGTTTCTCACCTTTCAGTTCGAGAGGTATCATTGCTGTGCCTCAGATGTGGCAGAGGGGCCAGCAGAGGATTGTCCACTGGAGAGTCTTCTCAGGCTCTGACTTTGAACTTACTGTTAATACCCACTTAGACTTCCCTCTGCCTTTTCTGTCTGAGATCCTCCCTTTCATCCTCAAAACCAGACACTGCTTTATTCCATTCTCTGCATTATTTCTCTCTCTCTCTCTCTTTTAAAGATTTATTTATTTACTTGAAAGTCAGAGTTACACAAAGAGAGAAGGAGAGGCAGAGAGAGAGAGAGAGAGAGAGAAAGGTCTTTCATCTGCTGTTTCACTCCCCAACTGGCCGCAATGGCCGGAGCCAGGGGCTTCCCCCAGGTCGCTCACATGGGTGCAGGGGCCCAAGGACTTGGGCCATCTTCTACTGCTTTCCCAGACCACAGCAGAGAGCTGGATCAGAAGTGGAGCAGCCAGGACTTTAACCAGCACCCATATGGGATGCCAGCATTGCAGGCGGTGGCTTTTCCCACTATGCCACAGCACCGGCCCCTGCCTTATTTCTCTACTTTGCAGCAACTTCTGTTTTTGCAGGTACTGGCAACTGGTCAGCCTTTGAGTACAAGACACTGCCCAACTTGGATTGGCACCCAGTAGGCATTTGTTGTTCTCTTATAGGAATGAATGAAGGAATAAGTGAATTGGCGTATAGTCAAATACATATTTGTTAGTTTTATAGTATAGTAGACTCTCTTTAGATGTTGTCATCCATGGACTTACAAAGGAGGACTTGACATTGTTTGCTTACCGGAAGTACTTGTGTGCAGGGACCCCAAGCCTGGGATTTCTGAGCTGCAGACAAATGGGTGGTGGGGTGGGGAGGGGGAGACCTTGTGCAGGGGTAAGTGTGCTTTGATGGATTCTTTGGGAGATCGGAAGGCCCTCACTTCTCTGACTGATGGCGTTCTAAAGGCTGCTCTGGGCTTTAGCTACTGAGCTGTGAACATTTCTTGGGTGCTCGTGTGCTTGCTTTCTTTTCCTTCTGAGATGCCTTTGATGATCAGATGCATTATTGATATCATAACAGCGCTGGGAGAGAAAACAAGCTGTGCCGCAGCCAGTTTCACTGATAGAAGACGTTCTGTTTCAGAAATGCTGGACTGGAAATGTGGCTGTCAGAGGGAGGAAGCAAGGTGATGACTAATGTTGTCAGCTTGGGTTGCAGGATGGTTGGTGCCGATTGGACGCACTCCTGGGAGTTAGGGAGGAGCTGGAGTGAGGCTGCTCTTCTGAGCTTGTTCGAGTTCTCTTTTGAGTTCCAACACTGGGGGTTTGGGTACACTTGGCAGAGACCTCCCTCCTGAGGCTGCCTCTGCTGAAAAGCTGGTGCGATTTAAAGGAAAGAAAAGTCTTTGTAATCAGCAGGTGTAGGTTCCACTTTTGAGCATCTTAGCAAGATGCTTACCATGTATTAGCCTCAGTTTCCTCCTCTGTAAAATGGAGCACTAGCAGAGCCTGTCTCCTTGCATTGCTGTTGCTGTGAGGATTAGAGAAGTGGTTGCGTGTGTGGTGTCTGGTGGACGGCCCAGCTGTGAGTGTGTTCTGGCCTTGTTTGTCTTCACATTGTGAATCAGAGCTGTCATCACCTCGGTCATGGGATGGCAGTAATAGCTGTGCTTCTCGCTGCCCTGGGCCAGCTGCTGATTCAGCATGACTGAACGTGGCAACGTGGCCGAGACTCATGCACGGCTGCGTGGTGCCCAGGGGAGCACTCAACAGTGGGGACTTCCTGCAGGGGGAGCACGCCCCTGTCCATTCTGCTTCCCTCCTCCTGGGACACAGTAAAGGCTAGGACAGTGCTCCTGGAAGGTGACTTCCAGGCCTCCGTTGTGTCCTCATTGGCGGTCACTGGGGCAGTGGTCAGGAGACACCAACAGGAGGACCTGCCCCAGGGAGCACATCCAGGGTGCTGGCCTTGCTGAGAAGCTGCAGGTCAGGTTAGGGTTAGGGTTAGGGTTAGGGTTAGGGTTAGGGTTAAGGTTAAGGTTAGAGTTAGGGTGCATGTGTTCTTTCTAACTTGTGGATGTCACAATGGTGACCGTTGTTCTCTCCTCTGCACTGTCCTGTCTCTTCTCATCCTCTCTATAACCCCTTTTCTCCTCCCAGCAACATTTCATTAACCGTCCTGTCGTTCCTGTTCCCCCAGAACCCAATGCTGAGACAGTATTTGTGCGTGAGTAGTTTATTTGGGAGGTGATGAAGGGGACACAGGTGGAGGAGGAAGGACGCGAGGCAGAGGAGGCAGGCAGTGAGGTTGAGATGCGTCTGGGGTTTCATTCCTTTGGGGGCCTCTCTGTTATCACTGCTGAAGGGCCAGGAGTATTGTTCCCCAGTTTCTCCACCCATTCTTTTCTGAGGGCTGCACCTTGGAGCCTTGTTGCCCTGGCACTAACAGGCTGCTCTTGGTTTGCCAACAGAAGACTTGTGAGCACAGAGGGGCAGGTCTTCTTCTTCTTCTTTTTAAAGATTTATTTATTTATTATTTGAAAGAGTTAGAGTTAGAGAGAGAGAGAGAGGGGGAGAGAGAGATCTTCCATCCACTGGTTCACTCCCCAAATGGCTGCAACAGCCAGGGCTGGGTCAAGCTGAAGCCAGGAGCCAGGAGCTTCATCTGGGTCTCCCTGTAGGTGCAGGAACCCAAGCACCAACACATTTGGGCCAGCCTCAAGTGCTTTCACAGGTGCATCAGCAGGGAGCTGGATGGGAAGTGGAGCAGCTGGGACTCGAACAAGTGCCCATAGAGGATGCTGGCGCTGCAGGCCACGGCTTAGCTTGCTGTGCCAAAGCACCAGCCCTGGCAGGTCTCTGTTACTGCAAGGTACACCCAGTCTTTAGTGATGCGTGAGCATCATGCAGTGTGCACAGACACTGTCCTAGTCTGCTGCCACCCCCACCCACCATGCAGAAGACACAGGCTCCCAGGAGGGAACTTTGGTTGCTGAAGATCACGCAGCTATGAAGTGGCAGAGCCAGGGTTAGGATTCCTGAGCTCAGAGGAGCAGCTGCGCAAATGGCTCAGTCCACAGTGGGAACATGCGCTTGTTTGAAAGGACCTTGATCTTGCTGTTGAAACAACGGACAGCACAACCAACCCTGGGCATTTTGACCTTGCACGCTTGCAGTTCCTCCCAGGGCTAATCTTGTGGCACAGACTGAGCAGTGCCTGGTCCCTGGGGGAGCGAAGCCCGCCACCTGGCTCAAGCCTCTCAGGGCTGCTTGACTGCTCTCTTCTTGAGTTTCCAAGACCTTTTCAGCATCCATGTTCTTGAATGCTGAGAATTTACTAATCACCTGTAGTCTGAGGTTTCTATGGCATGAGCACTTTGCCTTGTTCTTGTCTCTGAAAGTTTATTTGATTAAGGTCTGATACCTTAAGCAGAGACCATTATGTCTTTGACATTTAGCTTAATCAGTGTTTTTTTTCCAATAAATTAATTAAGGAATGGATGCATTTCTCTCCAAATGATTCTCATGGGAAACTTGCCAATGGAAAAGGGCATGCAGCAGGCACTTAATAATGGTGAGGCAGATCCTGTGACATTGTGTTCATCCTGTCTTTGTTTCTGTGGCTGTCTCTGGTCCCCGCTATGCCCTGAGCTCCCAGTGGGCAGTGACCTGGGCTTACTCAGCTGAGCTTTCTCACTGCCTGGCTCAGTGCCTGGCTCACTCAGGGAGGTGGATGTAAGATGGATAGTCATAGTTGTCATGAATTGATAATCAGAAGATAGTGGTCTGGGCTGTTGGATCATGGCTTCTTCCCAATGACTTCTCTGCAGAGGAGAGACCCAAACCATCTTTATTGTCATCTAGCCAGTGAGGAAGGCAGGGGGATGGGGCCCAGGTGGGGCTTCATCCTTAGGGGGAGCACCCAGCCCTTCTTGGCTTTCTTTTTGGGGTGGGCTTCTGCAGGGCCTTGCTTTTATCCTCTGCCTTATTCAATAGGATCCAGGGGAGAGGGGTCTCCCAAACACTTGCATGATGGGCGGAGAAGACGGATTAAGAGAAAACACTGATGTCCAAAGTTACCTGGCCAGAGGTCACAGATGCCTAACTCAGGGCAGGGCAAGAGGCAAGACTTGTTGCTTGCTAGTGGATTTGGGAACTGAGGGACCTTTTTTTTTTTTTTTTTTTTTAAGATTTATTTACTTATTTTGAAAGTCAGAGTTACAGAGCGAGAGGGAGAGACAGAGAGATCGTTCATCCACTGATTCCCTCTGCAAATGGCTGCAACTGCCAGGGCTGGGCCAGGCTGAAACCAGGAGCTAGGAGCTTCTTCCAGGTCTCCCATGTAGGTAGCAGGAGCCCAAGCGCTTGGGCCATCTTCCGCTGCTTTTCTCAGGCCATTAGCAGGGAGCCAGGTCAGAAGTAGAACAGCCAGGACACAAACTATTGCCGACGTGGGATGCTTGTGGGGAGCAACCGGACTAGACTGAGTTACTGGAATTAAGACTTATTCTATGCATCTGCTCTCCCACAATATGGCGCTGGGAGAGAAGTAAACAGCTTCCGCACAGCTGCCTCCAGTTCAACTAATAAACTGTAGGACTTGCTATTGATTGGAGGAGAGCAGCGTACTCGGCGTGTGGGCAGCCGAGTTAGGATTGGCGGAGGAGGACTATAAAGGAGGAGAGAGACGGCATGCACCAGGAACATCTAAGGGGAACATCTAGCTGAAGGAACACCCGTGCAGCCCCCAGAGAGCCGGCCGGCAGTGTGCCGCTCCCCTGCGGAAGTGGGGAATGTGGCCAGGGGGAACTGCCCTTCCACGGAGGTGGAAGGGATAGTAGCCAACCCGGGAAGAACCAGCAGCAAACCCGGGGAGGGCCGAGCAGACGAAAGAACAGCGCAGGGTCCTGTGTCGTTCCTCCACGAAGAGGGGGAGCGACAGATGCTGGCATTGCGGGTGGTGGCCTTACCCACTATGCCACAGTGCTGACCCCCCCGAGGGACCTATTGATTGGTGCAAAATCCCTGTGACCAGCTCTGATGCTCTCAGCCTTTGCGGTTCAAGAGTGGCCACAGAAGAGTTTTGATGTACCTACGTGCAGCCATCAGAGAAGAATGCAGCATGGGATGTGTTCAGATGCTGCATCCTGCCTTCTCCACACAGCAGGTCAGGGCCTGAGTGTTGAAATCAAACTGTTCCAGGTTTGAATTCTGAATGTGTTACCTCCAGCCAGCTGTGTGACTTGGGAGATGTTTCCTAACTTGTGCGAGCCTCGGTTTCCTTACCTGTAGCATTCAATCACAGTTCTTGCACAGTTGTGAGGATTAAATGAGATAATGCATCTGCCTACAGAGGGGCTCCCCAGAGAAACGGAACCAACTGGGTATCATGAAGAGGAAGCCTATTTTAAGAACTAGCCCATTCCTGTAGTAACTGGGATTGATTGTGGAGGTTGAGATCCTGTGTTCTGCTGTTTTTAAGCTGGAGACCAGCAAAGCCAGTGGAGTAAAATTCATTCCAGGTCCTAAGGCCCAGGGACCAGGAGCACCGAGGTCTTATGTCCAAGAGCAGGAGGATAGCCCAACCCCAGCAGTAAGCAATTCACTTCCTCTGCCTTTTTTTTCCCTAAAGAAACCTTTTATTTAAGGAATACAAACTTCATGCATTTCATAAGTACAACTTTAGGAATATAATGATTCTTCTCACCATACCCGCCCTCCCACTCTTCCTCCTCCTCCCTCTCCCATTCCCAGGCCTATTCTCCACTAAGATCCATTTTCAATTAACTTTATACACACAGAAGACCAACTCTATACCAAGTAAAGGGTTCAATAATTTGCACACACACACAAAAACTGTTCCTCAACAGTCGTTCCTCTGCCTTTTTAAAAGAAATATTTATATATTTGAAAAGCAAGTTAACAAGGAGAGAGGGAGACACACACACACACACACACACACACACACACGGAGGTGGTATCGTCCATCTTCTAGTTTACTCCCCAAATGGCCATGCAGTGGGGCTGGGCCAGGATGAAACCAGGAGCCAGGAGCTCCGTCTGGGTCTCCCACGTGGGTTTGGGGGCCCAAACCCTTGGGCCATCTTCTGCTGATTTCCCAGGTACATTAGGAAATGGAGTGCTTGAGACTCAAATTGGTGCTCATATGGGATGCTGGTATTGCAGGTGGTGGCTTTAACCCCCTGCACCACAATGCTGGCTCCAGCCTTTTTGTTTTTTTCTGGGTCTTCCGTGGATTGGATGATGCCCATTCACATTGAGAAGGGCTGTCTACTTTATTCAGTGCACAGATTCAAATGTAATGCCTCCCAGAAACACCCTCACAGGCACACCCAGAAGTCATATCTCACCATCGCTCTGGGTGTCCCTTAGCCCAGTCTAGTTGACACACAGAATTAGTCATCACAGAGCTTGTAGGATATTGCTGTTTTTACTGTTGTGCTGTCAGAGTTCAGAAATGGATGGGTCGTTTGGGCTGAGGAAGATGGAGAAAACTTCCAGGAAGAGGTGGGATTTCAGCTGGGACTGGATATATTGGGCTTCTAACATGAAAAAGAAAAGTGCAATAAAAATCTCTTGGACTGATTTTTTTAGGTCCCTGATTTTATAAGTGTGGCTTCCACAGAATGGGAAAGAATTGCCTCAGTGATTAGGAAAAGAGTTTGCTGCAATGTCAGGGTCCACTCTGTAGCTAGCAGTGGTCCATGCTGTGGCTAGCTGCAGATGACTGGAGTTCACAACATCCTCCATAAAAGGGTACAGATTCCAACATCTGTGAAGTCACTTCTCTTGAACAAAATCCAGCACCTGATAGATACAGATATATAGAGAGAGCTGGCGTTGTGGCAGAGCAGTTAAAGCTGCCGCCTGCATTCAAGCACCAGTTCATGTCCCAGCTACTCCACTTCCGATCCAGCTTCCTGCGTATGGCTTGGGAACAGTGGGAAATGGCCCAAGTGTCTGGATCTCTGCTACCCACATGGGAGACCTAGCCGAAGCTCCTATCTCCTGGCTTCAGCCTGGCCCAGCCTTGGCCATTGCAGCCATCTAGGGAGTGAACCAGCAGGTGGAAGATTCTCTTTCTCTCTTGCTCTCTCCCTTTCTCTAACTCTGACTTTCAAAATAAATAAATAGGGGCTGGAGCTGTGGTAATAGGTAAATACATAGGTAGCCAGAGCTTTGCCTGTGGTGATGGCATCCCATATGGGTGCCAGTTCTGGTCCCAGCTGCTCCACTTCTGATCCAGCTCTCTGCTATGGCCTGGGAAGGCAGTGGAAGATGGCCCAAGTATTTGGGCCCCTGTGTCCGCCTGGGAGACCCAGAAAAGGCTCCTGGCTCCTGGCTTCAGATTGACCCAGCTCCAGCCTTTGCGGCCATTTGGGGAGTGAACCAGCGGAAGGAAGACTTTTCTCCCTGTCTCTCCCTCTCTCTGTAACTCTACCTCTCAAATAAATAAATAAAATTAAAAAATAAATAAATCTTAAACAAAAAGCAGAGCCAGCACATTGGTGAGGAGAGTGGTGAAGTGATTTGTGTCTCAGTCCTGCATGGCATCAGGACTTGCTGGCCCCACTGACATCCTGTAAGTCACGGGGCAGGATGTCAGCAGAAAAGCCGAAAGGCGTGTGGGTGGTAACAGATGCGACGCTCGAAGGTGATGAGTTCTGCTTCGCGCTTGCAGGTAGCTGCTTTAAATCTTCCGGCACTGGTGGCAGCGGGAAATGACAGGCTGTGGAGAAGAGCACTTGTCTCGATCGCTCCTTTGATGGATATTTATTGAGCGCTTGCCCACAGCCGCGGAGGCTCCCTGCCTGTGTCTCAGAGCCCCCGGGTGCTTGCCGCATTTCTGTCTGAGACCGGCTGTTGGCTGTGCTTGGTCAGTGAAGGATACAAGTTGGTGGAACGTCCTGACTCCCTTTCCTCTCGGTGGGACAATTCCCCACCGTCTTTTGAGAAGGTCCCTGGAGGGACTGAGCCTCATGTGTCCACCTGGTAACTTGTGTAAGCTCCTTAACCTCTGAGTTTCTGCTTCATGTGGGATGCGGGAGAGGATTAAGTGAGGCAATATCATCACTGCCCATACTACTGGTTCCCTTGCATTCGTCTGTGACTGGGAGCCAGCATTTTGCTTAGTGCTTTAAACATGTTTCCTTGTTCATTCTCCCAGGGACTGTTTGAGGAAGGTACTTTATCCTGGTTTTAATGGTGGAAAACTGAAGTGTGTGCAGATGGATAACTCACCAGAGAGTCATAATCTGGGTTTGTAACCCAGATAAATTTGTTCTAGGGCTGTTGGGGTACAAGATCTAGCAAGGCTGCTCTTTATCATCATCATCATCATCGTTGTCATCGTCTTCACCGTCTAGTTCCCAGTGAATAGTGGGTGCTCCAAACTTAGTAAATTTTTAAAAATAATGAGTCATTGAATGTTAGTTCCTTGAGGTCAAGAATTTTCTTTCGTTCTTGGCTCTGCCTTTGGGAGGCAGGAACAGCCCCAGGCACATGGTCAGTGCAACAGAGGAATTCTTGGAGTGAATGAGTACAGAATGGAATTTTTTTCCCACTTATTGGAGCTCCCTGGTTCTAAGAAAATCATGTCAGTTAAAATGCATTGTTTCTTCTACCCCTTTTGAAACCTGTCCCAGCAAGTGAATGGCCTCAAAATTTGAACAGTATTTACCTTTAGCTGTGGAAATAATAAATGATTTTAGTTTTATGTTTCCTGATGCTCCTGGGTTACTCTCATAACTGGAAAGAAATAATCTCTTTTTGAAAGAAAATCAAGGGTAGGTGTTTGGTGCAGCTGTTAGACTGCCTGGGTTTGAATCCTGCCTTTGATAACAATTCCAGCTTCCTCCTAATGTGCACTCTGGGAGACAGCAATGATGGCTTATGTACTTGGATCCCTGCTGTCCATGTGGGACACCTAGATTGGGTTCTAGGCTCCTGGCTTCAGCCTGGCCCAGCTTTGTGAATCAGCAGATGGAAGATCTCCCTCTGTCTCTGTCTCTGTCTCTCTAACTGGTTGCTTTTCAAATGAAAGGGATGGAGAGGGGAAAATCAGTCTCAAAGCATCAATGGGTGTTGACCTAAGTGTTTAGCCCATATCCCTGTGGGAGAGATGGTATGCACGAAGATGCAGACCTAATTCAGATGATTCAGATTGTGGCAGCCAGGTGTGACTTTGCTGTCACACCTTACACAGCTGTCTCATCCTCCATTTCTAGTGACAGAGGTCAGGCTAGGACTGGCAGCCTCGTCTCACCAACAAGGGACTGGAGAGACAAAGAAGCTCACCCCTGGGGGTGAGGCTCTGCTTGTGCGCATGGCTGGGATTACAGCTCGGTGACGTTTCCCCCGGTCTCCAGCAGCCTCCACGAAGACCCAGGAAAGGAAGGGGACACAGGTGGAGGGGGGTTGCTGGACCATAGAC
Source organism: Oryctolagus cuniculus (assembly GCF_051225735.1). NCBI lineage: Eukaryota > Metazoa > Chordata > Mammalia > Lagomorpha > Leporidae > Oryctolagus > Oryctolagus cuniculus. Next base: position 156,452,867 of record NC_142872.1, on the reverse strand, counting down.
TCATGTGACCACGTCTGTGAGACCTTTTTATGCTTGGCTTCAGGTTTTTGAGTTAGACAACCGGGGTCAGGATGGCAGTTCTGCCGATCACTGTCTTGGACTCATTATTTCATATTGTTGACCTCTGCCTTTCTCATCTCTGAAACTGGCCCCAAATCTTCCTTGCAGAATGATCATGAGTGTCAAATTGGGCACCAGGTTGGTGGCTATTCTGCAGGAGAGGCTGTGCTGAGACCATCATTCTTGTGTGCTACCTGTGTGCATGGCTTTGGTTTTCTTCTAACTTGAGTTGATAGTCTTTGGTGTTCATAAATCAGTATGCCTTTGTGTATTAATCTGCTTTTGCTGAGTAACTAAAACCTCAGTGTCACAGTGTTTCGCTTGACAGCAGATGCTTGTCCTCATGCTTAGGGACCTGTGGGTCAGTTGTGGTTTGCTGATCTGGGTTGGACGTGGCTGGCTCACGCTGGACTGACATGGCTGGCTCATGCTGGACTGACGGTTGGGTTCAGATCTGCTGCATGTGTCTTCTGTCTGGGATTTGGACTGAAAAAAAGCAACTGATAGGAGCTAGGGAGACAAGTCCTCTCTGGCACATCCCAGGAGTGCAAGAGAGATGGTCTCAGGACCAGCACCCGGTCATTTCCATTCACATCCCATTGACTAAAGCAAGTCAGAATCCAGTGAGGCAGGGAAATCAATACCACATATTGATTTGGCAAGTATTACAAAGTCACGTGACAGGGAAGAGATGTGTAGTTCAAATTCATGTTGAAAGTGAGGAATTGGGAGGAGTGATCTGCACGGTCTCAGCTGACCCATGTGGGTAAAGCAAGGAAAGCAAAGGAAACACGAATCAAGGACTGGGCCGGGAGAGGCGTTGGCTGTTTATGTAAGTAACAGGCCCTTACGTTCTGTGGGTGTGCTTAGTAAAGCGCGGTCCATGACGTTCTAGAAAGAGCATGATCTGTGATTGTCAGGGAGAGCGTGTGTTTACCCTGTTGCCAACACCACCCTGTCTTGATTACACTAGCTTTGTGGTAGGTTTTGAGGTCAGGAAATATGAATCTTCCAAACATTGTTCTTATTTTTCGAGATCTCTTTGGCTATGCTTAGTGCACTGAATTTTCATAGGAGTTTTAGGATAAATTTGTCAGTTCTCCATCTAATTTAAATTCGTGACCCCAGGCTCAGAAAGATTCAGTCAATTGCTATTGGCATCTGTATTTGAAGAAAGTGGTTTGATCAGTTATTCATCAAATATTTATTAATATGTTAATTCAGGGCATTTATATTGTATATACCAATGAGCAAATACAAGCTTAATTTTTGTACTTACATAGCATATAATCCAGTCAGATCAACAGATACCAATCAGTGTTCATGTTAACGAATTTATAGGCATTCCCTGAGTTACGATTCAATGTAACAATTTTTTGAATTATAATGGTATGAAAGTGTACCCATACAGCCATTCTGTTTTTCACTTTCGGTATTCAATAAATTACATGAGATAGTCAACACGTTTATTGTAAAATGGGCTCTGTGTTAGACATTTTTGCCTAAAACAGGTGGGCATGCTAAGTGATTTGGATTTTAGGCTAACGTAAGTGTTCTGAACATCTTTAAGATAGGAAAGGCTAAGCTGTGGTTTTTCACTCGGCTAGGTGTATTTAAGTCAGTGTTTGACAACCATATTTTCTTTTTTTTTTTAATTTTTTTTTCTTTTTTTGACAGGCAGAGTGGACAGTGAGAGAGAGAGAGAGACAGAGAGAAAGGTCTTCCTTTGCCGTTGGTTCACCCTCCAATGGCCGCCGCGGCTGGCGCACTGCGCTGATCCAAAGGCAGGAGCCAGGTACTTCCCCTGGTCTCCCATGGGGTGCAGGGTCCAAGCACTTGGGCTATCCTCCACTGTACTCCCGGGCCACAGCAGAGAGCTGGCCTGGAAGAGGGGCAACCGGGACAGAATCCGGCGCCCCGACCGGGACTAGAACCTGGTGTGCCAGCGCCGCAGGCGGAGGATTAGCCTATTGAGCCACGGCGCTGGCTGACAACCATATTTTCAACTTATTTCAATTGGGTTTTTGGGGATGTGGTTCCCTGGTAAGTTGAGGAGCATTCATATAATTAAAAATTGAGATAAGGGCAATGGTAAAGTCTGGGGGAGCAGAAAGTTTCCCTGAGGATCTAACATTTAAAGAAACACAGGAGTTGACAAGGCAAAGAGGGAACAGTGTGGGCCAAAGCCCCATGGTGGTGGAAGAACTGCAGATCCAGGATCTAAAAATGACTGTGGCCTCAGCGGTGGCTGGGAGGCTGGCAGGAATCAGACCACATGAAGTAGTGTAGCTTCCTCTCCTGGTGCACTGAGAGCCACAGGAGGATGCTAAGCTGGTGGTGGAGAGGGGGGAGGGGACACCACCAAGTTTACCTGGAACCAGTTAAAAAGCATGAGTCTTGTTTAGGTCCGGGTTCCTTTCTTTTTTTTTTTTTTAATATTTTATTTATTTATTTATTTGAGAGGTAGAGATAAAGACAGTGAGAGGGAGAGACAGAGACAAAGGTCTTCCATTCGCTGGTTCACTCCCCAAATGGCTGCAATAGCCAGAGCTGTGCGATCAGGAGCCAGGAGCTTCTTCCTGGTCTCCCACACGGGTGCAGAGGCCCAAGGACTTGAGCCATCTTCTACTGCTTTCCTAGGCCATAGCAGAGAGCTGGATGGGAAGTGGAGCAGCTGGGACTAGAACCGGAGCCCATATGGTGTGCCAGCACCACAGGCGGAGGATTAACCTACTGTGCCACGGCGCCAGCCCCAGGGTCCGGGTTTCTAAACCAATGCTTCAGAACACTGCATCTTTTTATTATATTTTTGTATTTTAATATTTGCAGATATTTTAAGTAAAAGACCTTATCTAAGGGACACATGCGATAATATCTGTGACTGAAATGGTAAGATGTCTGGAATCTTCTTCCAGTCACAACACAGGGAGGGGAAGGATGCAGGTATTGATTGGGGAGGCTTGGCTATGGGTTGATGGTGACTGGGGCTGGTGATGGGTCCATGGGGTTCATGTCTTTGTGTCTGCACAGAATTCTCTGTAATGAAAGGTAGGGAGAGGTAGCAGGGTCAGGGTAGAGAGAGAAAGAGAGGAGGGAGAGACAGACAGACAGACAGACAGATGGGCAGCATGGGAGAACAGATTTCAGAAGAGAGATGGTGATGATGGACATTAGTTAGGAGCGGCTGCCGTGGCCCAGGTCGGATTGACAGAGGTGTTGTGCTGGGCTGGTCCAGTGGGGATACAGAGAGAGATGGGATGGAGATCTCTGGGGAGTAAGGTAGACATCACTTGGGGATGGACGGGATATGGGGGTGAGGAAGATGATGGGGTCAAGAATGCGTCTAGGTGTTTGGCCCAGATGGGGGTGCTGCTCCGCACTCAGGATCCCTGGGGAAGGGCCAGGCAGGCTCCTGGGCTCATCCTGTTTGCATGCCCTAACCTCTCCTTCCGCTCCATCCAGCAAATAGTGACGCTCTCCCCTTATGTAACACCTCACCTCCCAGACTTCCTGCGCTCTGTGCACTTGGCAATTAATTAAGCCTTGGTATGCATGAATTAATTAAACTCCTCTCCCAGGATCAGAGGGGGCTGTCCTGAAATAGGTGCATTCGTCTCTGTCTGCCTCCTTCCTGGGGCTCGTCTCCCTTGTCAGGGGAGCACGTCTGCCTTCCCGGGAGCATGCGGCTTCGGGTGTCTGTCTGTCGGTCGCACCCATCAGCACGCTTGAATGTCATGTGTGGAAGCCTAGGTCTGGAGAAGTTAATGACTTGTAAATTGCTCTCCAACGTAGAGCTTGAAATAGATGCAGGAAGGACTCCTGAGTACTTCCTTGCACAGATACTGCGATGGTGATGGCAGCCCCAAGGTGGGGAGCAGGCGTGTGGGCCTCCTGGTTGCTCCTCTTCCCATTCCTGGACAGCCACGCTGTGGTGTGAGAATGCTGCTAACGAGGGTGCAGGCCCACGAGTGAGATCACGTGTGGCTCGCACCTCCTGCCCGTCCCTCTGGATGACCCTTGTCGCCTTTTCTCCCTGCCTCCCATCCAGGTCATTTCTGATGTGACGGCTGAGACATGAGATCTTCAGCCTCCAGGCTCTCCAGTTTTTCGTCGAGAGATTCACTATGGAATCGGTGAGTGGTCTCTAGCCCATCCTGTCCGGAAAACCCAGACTGGGACCTACACAGAGATTCTTTGTGGGCATTGAAAGGCAGCGTTTGAAGGAATGCAAGCAGTACAGTCTGACTGAGGCACCCTCAGCATGAATATTAGTGGATGTGAGCTTGCTGGTGTTTGTAGAGCTGCAGATTTTCCCAAGTGTTTTCTATCACATGCGCTGTCGCCTTTATTCAGAGACAAAAGTGGTGGTGGTGGTGGGGCCAGGAATAGCACCAATGACAGGTGCAGTGGAAGTCCAAGCTTATTAGGCACTTTAGAAACATTTCATTCAATCCACCCAGCCCTCCTACCACTTTCATTTTGCATAGAATGACCTTGCCTGGCTGGATTTGAAGTCAGTTTTTCCTGACTCTGAGACCCCTTTATTTGCTGTACCATGTTGCTTTTTGGTAGAAGTGTGCTTTCCCCCATTTTGCAGGTGGGAATACTGAGGGCTAGAATAGGGACATATCATGGGCCATCTAAGGCACCTGACCTCAGTGGCTGGAGGCTTGTGTTTGAGGATGTTAAAAATTAGACTGGACAAGGAAGAGCCATGCAAAACTAGGCAGAGCAAAACCTCCAGAGCCCAAGAATCTTGAAGCTGTCAAGGTGACCTGACATAAGGTTCAATGCTGTGGCTTGTGTTTCTAAGAAGTCCATTTGGTGTGGTATTGAGAGTGTGGGTGCTGGAAGAGTGATTCCTGACCCTGGCACCGACTTGCTTTGTGGTATCAGGCAAGTCACTGGCCCTCCTTGTTTCTTCTGTTTTCTAATATATGAAAAGGGGATGATGAATATTCGTGTTTCAGGTTTTTTGGTGCAGATTAGGGGAGAAGGTATACAGTAAAGTGACTTGCATAAAGCAGGTCCCTAGAGCATTGCAGTTATTTTAGGTTGGAAATAGTTGCGAAGGATGATTGGGCAAGCAAAATAGCCGCAATGGGTGGGAGGGGTCAGAGGCTGGAGGCAGGGAGTCCAATATCGGAGGCTCATGCGGTGACCCATAATGGGAACTGTTACAGCCTTCAGGGTAAATGAGGATTTCTGTGCTTATTTTCATAGTGTTTCTATTACAGGGTTGCTCAAAGTCATGCTTTACTTTGTTTTTAAAGTCAAGAGTTCAACACAAAGTGGCATGAATTTTGTAAGTGTCTTTTTAGGTTGTATTAATTATGATTGCAAGGATTCAATGCATTACCAGAATTAGATTTTACTGTGAATGACATAAAATCTCACAAGCATTGGCTTTAAAAATACAGTAAATATATTTCTCTTGTATCTAAAAGTTCACATATAAGGGGTGCTGAGCGGCTGCAGCCATCTGGAAGAGGCCCAGGCTTTTTGTCTCTTGTTTCTCGGCCACGTGGGCCTGCATTCTCAAGATCAGCTTATGGTCCCATTCCTGCTGTTTCTGCTCCAGCCATGGCATCTACCTGCAGGAAGAAGGAATGAGAAGAAGAAAGACAGCCCTCTCCCTTTAAGTATGTTTCCTGGAAGTTGCACCTGCTGTTTCTGCTTCTATTCTGTTGACCAGAACGAAATCCTGTGGCTGTACTTAGCTGCTAAGAAGGCGGAAATGTAATCTTTATGTTTCCAGACTACGTGTTTACTAAATCAGGAGTCGTTACAGAAGAAAAGAGCAGATAGCAGAGGAGAGATCTTTGTGGTGCTGTGTTGAGTGAAAGCGTGCTCCTGAGAGGACAGACTCTGTGGCCAGTCAGCTTCGGGTCCTGTCCTGGATCCACAGTTGCATACTACGGGGATCTTGGATAAGCTGCGTAACCTCTCTGCCTCATTTTCTTCGTTTGCAAAATCTGTTTTATACACCTGTGTACATAGTCAGATGAGTTTAGGTAAAGCACTCAGGAACAGTATCTGGTAGCTGGTAAGTGCTACCCAAGTGATGGCTGTTACCACCACCACCACTAGTTTATTACTGCTTCTACTTCTATTATTATTAACATTACCACTATTACTACTTTTGCTGCTTCAACAAATACTACCACCATTGCTTCTGCTAGTACTGTTGTTTCTCTTAGTAATTTCTGCTGTTTCTACTATTTTTTTAAAAAAAGATTTTATTTATTTATTTGAAAGCAGACTTACAGAGAGGCAGAGACACAGAGAAAGGTCTTCTATCCGCTGGTTCACTCCCCAGGTGGCCACAATAGCTGAAGCTGTGCTGATCTGAAGCCAGGAGCCAGGAGCTTATTCCAGGTTTCCCATGTGGGTGCAAGGCCCTACGCACGTGGGCCATCTTCCACTGCTTTCCCAGGCCACAGCAGAGAGCTGGATCAGAAGTGGAGCAGCCAGGACTCGTACTGGTGCCTGTATGGGATGCCCACCTGCTATGCCACAACGCCGGTCCCTTTTTCTACTTTTAATACTACTTTTGTTACTTCTCCTGCTGCTGCCCCACTGTTATTACTATTAAATCTTCTGTTCATGCATAGTGTGGTGTTTTCCCCAATGCGAAGATAATATTCAAAGAGGAGCCTAGGATGGACAGGGAGTTGGCAATGGTGAGGAGAGGATGAGGCGGGCTTCTGAGGTTCTGCTGATGTTTCCTGAGCTGGGTGCTGATTTCATGGGATATGAAAATTCCTTGAGTGGTACACATGACAAAGACAGTTTTATGGATTTATCTTACGCTTCATCAAAACATGTTGTGTAGCTGGTAAGCTGAATAGCTTGAGTGCAGCCTACACCTGTCCGATTCTGGAACTGCACTCCTCACTGTAATGTGAGGCCAGCACTTTTCCTCTCTGCTTACTGATTGACTCTTTCATCCATTTGTCTAACAGCTGGTCAGTTGCTTACTACGTAGGTGCCAGGAACCGGCTAGGATGCTTGGGACACAATGGTGTGTGCAGTAGATATGGCCTGCCCTCATGGAGCTTTGGGTCTAGAGTCCATGCCGATGGACTGCCTCCAGGTTCAGTGTGGGATGTCCTGGGGCCACCCAGGTCCGCATGTCCTGCAGTAACACTGTGTCAATCTCAACTGACCCTTTGATAGGCGAAGAAGTTCCCACACCAGCTGTGCCTACCCCATGAGGGCCACAGAAGAAATATAAAGCAGGTGACTCTGTCCCCTGCTAACCCACACTAAGAAGGGTGTCAGTGTTTCGTGTTTGTAACTGTGGCAGTTGTGAACCCACCTGGTGTGCAGCGGGCAGGTGCAATGGCTTGTGAGTTCAACAGAAGAGAAGGGGAACTGCAGGTGCCAGAGACTTTCTATGTGGTCAGAACATGGAGGGAGGGGCCTTTTATTTAAAACACATGGATGAATGAGTGAATGAAGGAATGAATAAAACCACAACCCACAGCAATGCAGTTGTCATCCCCAGGAAAGCTCGGGTCCAGGAGCATAAAGAAGGAGCATGATCTTTTTCCTTTCTTCACCCCAGATACCCCCAGGAAGGCAGGGACATGGCCAGTGGGAGCTGAATCGAGTAACCTCCCAGCCAGCAGTGGGAATCAGTTGGCTGCGTTTTCAGGATTTTTCTCCAACTGTGGAAACCAACTGACCTAAACTGCAGACACTCCTAAGCCAAGTGCATGGGAAGCCCTGTGACTGCCCGCCTCCCGCTTTGCCTTTCCAAATGTCAGAGCAGTCGCCCTGTCATTATCATGCCGCCGGCCGTCAGCCCAAATTGAATTTCCCGAGCCCAGCTGATGTCCCTCTTTGGCTGCAGGGCAGGGGTCAGGAATGCATGCTGCACGTGGACAGGAAACGTGTCCCTGGAGCTGCGTGCATAAGGCTGACCTCTCTGCTCTGCGTGGCTAACGTTGTTGGAGGGTTAGGAAGCCTTGTGATTTCTGAGTGAAAAAAAAAAAGAAACGTATTTTAGGAAAACAGTCTTCTGGTTCCCTTGTGAAGGCCCTTGCAGTGTGATTGAGGCTGTTTAAAATTCAGCTGCTGCTTTCACAGCGTTGGCCATTCCTCCAGTAGATACACCAGGGAAGGGAGGCGTCCCCTAAACCCAGAGTTGGGGAACTCATCATCCTGCTTCTGTCTCTCACTTTCCCTTCTTGCCTTCGGAAGTAGGAAGCAGTTGCTGAGTGCCAAGCTCCATGCTAAAAGACTCACTGCTTGAGCTTCTTGGTCATTTGTTTTAAAAGACTAAGTTCCTTCTACAAGTCTACCCACCACCTCATTGGTCAAGTCTCTTCATGGGGGTAAAAGATGTGATTCCTTCTGTTAAGGAGTTTGGCCTTTGTTTTACTTGTTTACTCCAAACACTTGGAGACCTTCTGTCTTCCAGGGACTGCGCCAGCTGTGGGAATTCCAAGGAGAGCGCCATGTAGCTCCCTCCTTGATGGAGAAGCTATGAGAAGCCACAGCGTTGCCTCAGCAGAGCTGGGGGTTTGGTGCCATGAGATTGCGCTGAGTCATGCTGTCAGGTCAGGCTGTCAGCAGGATCATGTCTGACACCTGAAGGTGGGGGAGGGTCCCTCCTGCGTCTTGCTGGCTTCTGCTGTTTACTGACATTCCTTGGCCATGGCCCTGTCACCCCGGTCCTTGCCTCTGTAGTCACATGATGATCTCTCAGGTGTTTCCTCTCAGACAGGGACACAGGCCACACTGGATTAAGGGTCTGCTCTATGCCAGTGTGACCTCATCTTGCTTACATCTGCAAATATTTCCAAATAAGGTCACTATTGGCTGCGCCCGAACACTGAAGTAGAATCTCCTGGTGAGGACTTTCCAGGGGACTCTGGTGGTCAGCTGGGTGGGGGACCACTGGTCAGGACTGTCTGTGGTTCCAGTTGCAGCGAATCCCTCTGGTCTGGGATTGCCACAGATGCCCACAGTTAAGAGATAAATGGACAGGTCAGGCTGTGACTGTGCCTGCAGGCCCTCCTCCTGCCCTGAGCCTCTGCTCAAGGTGCAGCACTGTAGATTCAGAACAAGTGGTTTTCCAAAGGCATGGGGACTGATATGTGAGAACAGGGGCACTTCCAAAAGTCGGTGGAAAAAAAGATTACTGAAATCCATGCATGGTTACTTTTTTAAAATTTTATTTGAGAAGCAGAGTTATAGACACACACACACACACACACACACACACAGAGAGAGAGAGAGAGAGAGAGAGAATCTTCCATCCTCTGGCTCACTCCCTAAATGGCCACAATGGCCAGAGCTGAGCTGATCTGAAGCCAGGAGCCAGGAATTTCTTCCAGTTTTCCGACGTGGGTGCAGGGGCCCAAGCACTTGGGTCATCCTCTGCTGCTTTCCCAGGCCATAAGCAGCGAGCTGGTTTGGAAGAGGAGCAGCTGGGACACAAACTGTCACCCACATGGGATGCTGGTGCCACAGCCAGAGGCTTAGACCACTACGCCACAGTGTCAACCCCTTTGCACATTTTTTTCATGCTACTTATTTTCAGAGAACTTTTTGAAGGCCTCTTGTATTTACTGTGGTTGTAGCTAGTGCGTGCTTTTGATTTCTTTTACGTTTTGTTTTTAAAAGTTTTGGTAGTGGTGAAATGCACAGAACAGGAAAATTACCTTCTTAACTGTTTTTACCTATACGGTTCAGTGGCCCTAGGTATATTTGCATTGTTGTGAAACCACCATCATCCATCTTGAGAACTTGGTTCTTATGCTGAAATTCTGTATCCCTCAAACGCTGACTGACTGTTCTTTTTATCCCCTGGCCCTGCTTTCTGTGTCTATGCATTGTTCTCTTCTAGGGACCTCAGATTGGTGGGATCATACAGTGTTTGCCTTCCATGACTGGCTTATTTCCCTTAGCTTCGTGTTGTCAAGGTTCGATGCAGGTTGCAGCATGTGTCAGAGTTCCTTTATGAGGCTGAGTAATATTCCATGGCAACTGTATCTCACATTGGGATTATCTGGCCGTCCTTCTGTGGGCACTTGGATTGTTTCTACTTTTTGACTGTTAAGAATGCTGTTGCTCTAAACATGGGTGTGCAAATGTTTCCTCAAGATGCTGCTTTCAGTTCTTTATATACCCAGAAATGGAGTTGCTGGGTCATACGGTGATTCTGTGCTTAATTTTTTGGGGAGACACCATACTGTTCTCCTTAGAAGCTACTCCAGTTTACGTTACCACCAACAGTGGGCAAAATTCCTATTTTTCCACATCCTTACCAGTACTCGTCATTTTCTGTTTTGTGATGGTTGTGCCTTTATTAGGGATGGTATATGAGCCAATTAAGCAATTTGTAAAATATTTATTTGTTAGGAGAAAGAGAGAGAGAGAAAGATACATAGATGTTTTCCACTTGCTGGTTCACTTCCCAAATGGCTGTAATAGCTGGGGCTGGACCAGGCTAAAGCCAAGAGCCAGGAACTCTGAGTCTTCCTTGGGGGTGGCAGGGACCCGAATACTTGGGCCATCGTCTGTTGCTTCCCAGGAGTAATAGCAGGGAACTGGATCAGAAGCATGGTAGCCAGGACTCAAACTGGCCTTCTGATATGGGGTGCCCCACTACACCATAACCCCTACGCCCATCCTAATTAAGCAATTCTGGAGCATTTATTTAAACCCTAGGCATGGAGAATACAGACCTAATTGTTCTGTGGTTCCTGCCTTCAGTGTACTCAAATCAATCAGGGAAAATAGTTATGTCAACAGGTCATTTCAGTCCAGTATGGTTGGTATAATGAGAGGAGTCTTCAGAAAGTTCATGGAAGATATATAGTATGAAAAAATTGTGTGTGGATTTTGAAATTTTTGCACCCAAATAAATGTCTTTTAATTCAACCTTTGCACAAATTTTTCAAGTGCCATGAATATCCTTAGGTAGTATGTTATGCCTTGCATACACTTGAAATGGTGGGGAATGCTGAGTTTTGAGGCGTATCATTTAGGCAAAGTTGTGGAATGTGTGGGGTGCAGGGGACTTTCCAGTAGAACTTTGTGTTGATGGAAATGCTCTCTTTCTGCAGCGTCCATTGGCTACATGTATTTGTAGAACAAATAAAACGTGCCTAGTGCAGATAAGAAACTTAGCTTTAAATTTTGTTTAGTTTTGGTGAATTTACGTGTAAATTGAAGTTTGCCATCACCAGTGGCTGCTGCTTGGATGGTGCAATACTGGATATCGTTGTCATACTTGAACCTGCATGTGAGCCCCATGGGGAACTGGGTGAAAAGCAGACTCCCAGGGCCTCCCTCTGTGTTTCTGCTTCCTTCAGTTTGTAGTAGGTTCAGTGGATCTGCTTTTCCACCACTGCAGGTGACTCTGATGCAGGCGCAGTGTGAGAAGTGCCAAGTCTTGAGGTTTCGGACTTTTGTGTTCTGAGAATATCTTCTCTGAAGGAAAGTTTAAGAGAGGGTCCAGGGTGTAGAGCAGAGGAGAACTGAGCTGCTGTGGTTTAGATAGGGCAGGGAGCCAGAGCTCCATGCACATGGGGTACCACACTCTGCCCTCCACAGGGGAGGAACGGAGGTTTCTTTTCTTTTCTAAGACTTATTTATTTGTTTGAAAGGCTGAGTTACAGAAAGGGAGACAGATCTTTCATCTGCTGATTCCCCACCACAATGGCCCCAGTGGCCAGAGCTGGGTCAAGTGAAAGCCAGGAGCCTGGAACTCTATCCAGGTCTCTCACTTGGGCCATCTTCCTTTGCTTTCCCAGGTGTGCTAGTTGGGAGCTGGATCAGAAGTGGAGCAGCCAGGATTTGAACTAGTGTCCATCTGGGATGTCAGCATTGGAGACAGTGGCTTAACCTGCTGTGCCACAATACCCACCCCAACTGGGGTTTCTTTTTTTTAATTATTTGACAGATAGAGTTAGACAGTGAGGGAGAGAGACAGAAAGGTCTTCCTTCCGTTGGTTCACCCCCGCAAATGGCCGCTACAGCCAGAGCTATGCCAATCCGAAGCCAGGAGCCAGGTACTTCTTACTGGTCTCTCACGTGGGTGCAGGAGCCCAAGCACTTGGGCCATCCTCCACTGCCTTCCTGGGCTACAGCAGAGAGCTGGACTGGAAAAGGAACAACCAGGACTCGAACCCGGTTCCCATATGGGATGCCGGTGCTGCAGGCGGAGGATTAACCAAGTGAGCCACGGTGCCAGCCCCCCAACTGGGGTTTCTTGTAGCACAATTTGTACAACCCTGATCTAGCTTAGCCTCATCACAATCTTAAATCCTGTGAAATGCATAATAAGAACTGGGTTTCTAATAACTATAGTCATGTGCCACTTAACCTTTCCGTAACATCAGGCTGTGAGTCCATGAAGATTATAACTGACGTGGAAAGTCCCTGCGTCTTCGTGACATCATAGCTGTTGTAACATCGGAGCAGTGCATCACTCGTGTGTTTGTGGTGATGCTGGTGTAAATCACCCTGTTGTGCTCCTGGTCATACAGTTACATGCAGTGTGTGTACTTGATAATAACCAACTGTGAGACTGGTTTTGCATTTACTACGTTATGCCTTTTATTGCTATTTTGAGTGTGCAGCTACTGTGAAGCCGTCTACTGCATTATGCTGGCAGCGGCCTCCTCCATCTTGTGGTCCCCACATCTCTTGATTGCATCAAGGGGCCATGTGCAGTGATTGACCTCTGCCATCTCAGTTTGTAAGTGCACCCTGTGATGTTTGCCCAACAATGAAATTGCCTAATGACGCATTTCTCGGAACATATCCCCATTGTTAAGCGACATATGACCGTCTAAGCATGCCAGAGACAATTTAAAAGCAGCAATTACCTCTGGAATTGCAAGTTGAAGCAGAAGCACCGTTTGTGCGTGAGTCAGCCATTTTTTCCCTTTGCCCGGGATGTTAACCAGCCTTCTTGGCATCATGTGGCAGAATTGCTGAGTAGTGATGAAGAGCTCAGGCTGCCTGGCCTGCATGTGAATGCTGGCTCCACCCCTGGAACTTACTGGGTGGTCCTAGCAAGCTTTCTTATCTGCTAAATGGGTACGGTAGCTGCTACCTGAAACAATACCAGTTGTGTAAAACCCAGCACTTGGCACTTTGCATTAGTTATTGTAACAGCAACAGCAAGAGTGATAGCTATTACTGAGCATTACTGTCTCCTGTAAGTACTGAAGTTGATGAACTCATTTAACCCCAATAACAACCCTGTGAAGATATAGTGCTTAAAAAAAAAAAAAGATTTATTTATTTATTTGAAAGTCAGAGTTACACAGAGAGAGGAAAGGCAGAGAGAGAAAGAGACGGGGCGGGGGCGGCGGGGAGAGGTCGTCCATTCCCTGGTTCACTCCCCAATTGGCCACAACAACCGGAGCTGTGCTGATTCAAAGCCAGGAGCCAGGAGCTTCTTCCAGGTCTCCCATGCGGGTACAGGGGCTCAAGGACTTGGGCCATCTTCTACTGCTTTCCTAGGCCATAGCAGAGAGCTGGATCGGAAGTGGAACAGCCGGGACTGGAACCGGCGCCCATATGGGGTGCCGGCACTGCAGGTGGCAGCTTTACCCACTACACCACAGCACCGGCCCCGAGGATATAGTGTTACTTCCATCGCAGAGACCAGCTGAAGCCCTCGGAGGTTTGGGAAGTTGTTTAGGACCACAGTTCTCTTACATGGTGGAAGTGGAGCCTGCAGTTGTCCCTTAGACCTGCTGTGATATTATATTAGCCTCATATTCTTAGGAAAAACCTTTTTTATTTTTTTAAAGATTTATTTTATTTGAAAGTCAGAGTTACACAGAGAGAGGAGAGGCAGAGAGAGAGAGAGAGAAGAGAGGTCTTCCATCCGATGGTTCACTCCCCAAATGGCCACAATGGCTAGAGCTGCACGATCCGAAGCTAAGAGCCTCTTCCGTGTCTCCAACGTGGGTGCAGGGGCCCAAGGACTTGGGCCATCCTCCACTGCTTTCCTGGGCCATAGCAGAGAGCTGGGCAGGAATTGGAGCAGCTGGGTCTGGAACCAGCGCCCATATGGGATGCCGGCGCTTCAGGCTAGGGCGTTAACCCACTGCGCCACAGCACTGGCCCCAGGAAAAACTTTTAATATGTGCATACCCCTTTTTCCCACAGCCAGCCCTAGTGTAGGAATTAATCTACAAGTCAGCTCAGCTTCCAAGAATCATTTCACCCAGCTGCCTACTACTCTCCCTTTAAAAACATGTCATCTTCATAACACCAAGCCTGCTTGGGTTTCTTGTTATCAGTCTCCCATCGGGCATCCTTTACTGCAGCCAACCTCAAAACATTTTGGGAGATATCTTCATGCTAACTACCTCCAAAAGATACTCCCAGCTGGCTGTGTCCTCCGAGCTCCAGACTTGATGATCCCCGCTGCTTAACGAATGTCTCTAATGGAACGTAAAGCAAGCCCCCTTGACTATAACACAGGTTGAACATCCCTCATCCAAAAGTCTGAAGTGCTGCCAAATCTGAAACCAACCTGAAGCTACAAGTGGAAAATTCCACACCATGAAACTTTGTTTCATGCATAAAATTATTAAAAATACCGTATTTTCAGCTAGGTATATAAGACATATTTCATGCTCAGACTTGGGTGTGATATCCAAGATACATCATTGTATCTGTGCCAATACTGCAGCATCTGACATCTGAACCACTTCTGGTGCCCAGCAGCCCCAGTAAGGGATAGTCAGTCTGCACCTCCAGCATGGATTCTTCCCCTTACTCCTATAGGAGACCATACTGTGCTCCTGCTCCAGCCACGGTGGCCCCAACGCTGCCTGTCCATTTGCCTTAGAATGAAATTCAGGTTTCTCGCCAGGGCCTACCAAGCCCACCCCAGCTCCGCAGCTGGCTTGTGCACACTCTGCAAGCGTTGCCCTGTTTCAGGACTCTGCGTCAGGTTGTTTCACAGTCTACTGGACTGTGTTCTTGCCCCTCCTGCCCCCAGCTTCCTGCTCTTCATGTCCTGGAGTCTCAAATCTTTTCTCTTCGCTTTAGTCTTTATTCTCTCTGGTTGTTCCCTGATGAATATTTTCTTCCTTGTGCTTTTAACAGTCTGGAATTCCTTTCTTCGTGTCCTTGTCTGCCATCCCCACCAGATGGTAAGCTCACAGTGGACAAAGATGGGGATGGTTGCTTATCTGCTCATACTATTCCTGGCACGTTGTAGGTGTTCAGTTAATATGTGTTGCTGTTGAGATCAAATCGGTGACCCTTGCCAAGCCAGTCCTGAACATAAAATGCCAGTTCTAGGCTTGTTCCTGGTAGAATTCTTTCATAGGTTGTGTGCTCCTTGTGTGTGTATAAAAATGGTTGAAGATTGGATGGGAGCTGAGCTGTTTTTATGGGCCTTGGTCTCTTTTCACATTTCTCCTCTGGTTCATCCAGAATATTAGGACCTATCAAGACACTCATAGGGAAAATGGCAGCCTTGGACACCAGTCCATATTAAAGTTGACTTGATTTTGGATTAAAATGGAAACCATGAGCTAATGCATTTTACGGATTTGCATTGAGAACAGTTTGCTGTTGGGTGAAGTCTGGAACACTCTGTGTGCTGTTGGAAGGGGTTCTTTGCAGGTGTCTATGGT
Source organism: Oryctolagus cuniculus (assembly GCF_051225735.1). Classification (NCBI taxonomy): domain Eukaryota; kingdom Metazoa; phylum Chordata; class Mammalia; order Lagomorpha; family Leporidae; genus Oryctolagus; species Oryctolagus cuniculus. The sequence continues at coordinate 156,437,178 of NC_142872.1, read as the reverse complement.
TTGGTGCTTATAAACAGCCACACGGCGCTGCCCGAGAATTGACGCTCAGGCGGCAGTGATGCCGCTGCCAAGGTGAAAATGCGCTGGCCACGCTAAGTACAGAGGGCCTGTGTCTGGCTGGGCCACAGAGCGGAAGACCTGCAGACAGCTCATGAGCACTGCGGCCTGCATGCGTTCGGCCCCGGCCCTTCCTTGGGCCTGCCTTTTCTCAGGGCAGGGGCACTGACTGTGGAGCCCCAGTGTCTGCCTCTGCTGGGTCAGGAGCCATTGTCGCCAGTTGCCGGTGGTAAGAGGAGACTGGAAGTGGAGTTTCCCCAAGAAAGCACTGGGTAGTGACCGTGTGTCTGTGGTGCTCAAGGCCCAATACTCTGCCCTGAATTCCTTCATGCCCCGCTCCATTCTTATGATGGGGGTTTGGGGGTAGGGGCAGGGGCAGGCAGTGGCCCAAAGTCTGCATTAGGTTATGAGGGGCTGTGCTACTGATATGTGTCAGTACATTTTTAGTTTTTGTATGTGTTTTTAAAAGTTTATTTGAAAGGCAGAGAGAGAGAGAGAGAGAGAGAGAGAAATTTTATTTGAAAGGCAGAGAGAGAGAAAGATCTCATCTGCTGATTTCACTCTCCAAATGCCTGCAACAGCCAGGAGCTGGGAACTCAGTCTGGGCCTCCCACATAGGTGGCAGTGACCCAGTTGTTTGAACTATCAGCTGCTGCCTCCCAGGGTACACATTATCAGGAAGCTGGAATCAGGAGCAGGCAAGGACTGGAACCTAGGCACTCTGATGTGGGATATGAGCATCTCAGACAGCAAGCTATCCATTGTGCCAAATGCCTGCTCAGAGTTTCAGTTTTGGTTGATAGAATTTTAATTTAAGTGGGCTTAAGCAGCAAAGGGATTCTTGTTCATGTAAGAGGGGGGACTTGGGGGTAAGACTGGGCCTCAGGAATGAGTGCATTTGGCGTTGTGGTCATCTTCTACCATTTTCCTTTCTTTGTCACCACTGATCTCTGTCCCCGCTGTGCTTTCCCTATGCTGGCTTTACTGTCAGGCTTTCTCTGCTGTAGCTTTTAGAGGCACCTGCCGCAGAGCAAACCAGTTCAGCAGCCCCAGTATACTTTCTTTCCAGGAGTTCCTGCAGAATGTCTGAATTGATTCCCATTGGTCCAGCTTGGGTCACTTGCCCAGCCTGCATCAACCATTGTGAACAAGGAGATGGACTGCTCTGATTGGACAGACCCATGTCCCTTGCTGTCCTCATAATGGGGGGAGGGGTTATAAAGGAGGCGTGGCCTCCCCAGTGAGTACTCTCACCAGAGGAAAGGTACTTACTGGCTGCTGGGGAGGGCAAAACAGATGTCCAAGTCCAGTTTCTTAGGGGGATGAGGGGGGCTCAGAAGGTTGTGCTTGTAAATGAAGCCTGACACAGCTCCTCCAGCCAGAGCATCCCTGCTGGCCTGTGTATGTGAAGGGGGCAGGGGAGGGGTGGGGCAAGCAGAGTTTCCCAGTCGCCTGCTTGTCGCTGCTCTGCTCAGCTCAGGCCATCGGATCGCAGCGGGAACAGGTAACTCATTCCCTTGTCTTTCACTGCCAGCCTCCTCTGAAGCGTGGGTCTGGTCTCTGGCCGCTCTGTGCAAGAGCAGCCCCCGCCTGGCAGGCAGGAGATGGTCGGGATGAGCAGAGGATCCAGGGCTCAGGAGGCAGCTGGAGCAGGAGCAGGTTGGGAGGCAGCAAAGGCTGCCAGGGCCAGTGCTGTGGGCACAGAGGAGGCTTTCCTGCGGCTCTCTGTCCTAGGGGACTGTAGACTCAGCCCCCTCAGTCTGGTCTGCCATGGCTTTGCTTCATGATGTCTCCACCTCTCGCCTCTCCCTGTCTGCATCTCATCCCTGTTGGAGTTCTGTTGGAGAGAGCTCTCATCTCTGCGTTGCTGGATGCTGCCCCTTGGCAAGATCTCCTCCCCAACCAGGGCTTAGCTTCCCTGCTGTGTGAAGCCCCATCAAGATGTAGACGCTCTCCATGGGGTGTGGGGCCCCATTTTGCTTTTTAAATTAAATTTTATTTCTTTGTTAAAGCAGAACTTTGGAAGCATGAGGCATGATACATAGTGTCCTGCCTGCTTATTTGCACAAAATCTTTTTTTTTTTTTTTAATTTAAAGACTTACTTATTTATTTGAAAGGCAAAGTTACAGAGAGAGAGAAGGAAAGACAGAGAATCTTCCAGGTTGGGCCAGGCTGAAGCCAGGAACCAGGAACTTCCTATTGATTTCCCTTGTGGGTATAGGGACCCGTGGACTTGGGCCATCTTACACTGCTTTTCCAGGAGCATTAGCAGGAAGCTGGATGGGAAGTGGAGCAGCCGGGACTTGAACTGGCACCCATATGGGATGCTGGCACTGTAGGCCATGGCATAACCTGCTGTGCCACAGCATCGACCCCACAAATTTTTTTTTAAAGATTTATTTGAAATGCAGAGTGATAGACAGGGAGAGATTATTTTTTATAAAGATTTATTTATTTATTTGAAAGAATTGGAGGGGCAGAGAGAGAGAGCGCGTGCGAGAGAAATCCTACGTCTGTTGGTTCACTCCTCAAATAGCAACAACGGCCAAGGTTGATCTTGGCTGAAGTCAGGAGCCAGGAGTCTGGAGCTCCATCCAGGTCTCCCACGTGGGTGGCAGGGGCCTGAGTACTTGGGCCATCTTTCGTTGCTTTCCCAGGTACATTAGCAGAAAGTTGGATTGGAAATGGAGCAGCCAGGACTCAAACCAGTGCTCTGAACGTGAGATGCTGTCATGGCAGGAGGCAGCTTAGCTCAGTGTGCCCCAGCCCCAGCCCCCATTTTGCTTTGATTTACTTTCAAGTCTCTGTCTTTCTCACTACACTATAATCTCTTAGGGGTTGGGGGTGGGGATCAGCCCAGTCTTTCCACCATGCATAGCTTCCAGGATAGGGTCTGGCATTTGGTAGGCACTTAGTAAATGTTTGTTGAAAGAACGAGTGACCGAGCCCTGGGGAGCCACTGGGGGATGTGGAGTGTGAGAGAGGGTTTCCCCAGATAGTAGGAGACACCACCCTCTGCAGAGCACATCACAGATGACACAGCTGCGGTGACAGCTTTGATGTCACACCTGGGACGTTGTAACTGCCCCTTCCTTCGAGCAGGTCTGTGCACGTGGCGGGGCATGTGGTTTGTGGGTTTCTGTCCATCAGAGAAGTCCTTCCTGCTGGTAACTCCGGGTCATCTCGTCTCAGCTCAGTGTCCTGTTTGGTTTGAGACTCTGCTCACCTTTGGATTTCATTATCTCATTTGATTATCGAGATGACCTACATCCAATCAAATACGTGACCTTGACTTGCCACATTCTTATCTGGCCTTTAAGGACTCTGCTTCCTCACTCGGGGGTTCCAGTAAGAGTTCAGGTGAGTGCAATGTGTGTGTCACGAGGGCAGTCTTCACTGTGCCCAGGAAGAAGGGCAAGGGGTCAGCTCTAGAGGCCTAGGTCCTGCCAATGAACTCTGGAGCAGCCCTCTGACCGCTCTGGGAGAAAGGGGGTGGTACCACGCCATGTCACTCGGGCATCTTTCAGTGACGAGTGACAGAAAAGACAGAACAGTCCAAGGCTAATGCCAACTTCAGATCTTCTTGGGTCCAGGGATGCCAGTGGGGTTGCCCGGCCTCCGTCCTTTATTCTGTCGTGCTGCGTATCATTAAGTGGCTGCCCTGCTTCACGCCTCCCTGTCCTGGGACCTTGAACAAACTACTAAGTGCTGTGAGCCCCAGTTTTCTCATGTGGGGGTAACAGACGGTCCCACACCATGGCTGTATCGAGGGTGAAGCCAGCCAGCTCGGCAGGTGCTCAGCACCGTGTCTGCTGCCTGCGAGGTCCTGTGGGACCGTCCGCTGGCTTCATTTCCGTGCAGGCCCTCTGCCCTTGCTGGCTCCTCATGGTGCAGGGCTTGTAGCCTTCTGGCTTCCAGTCCACTGTAAAGAGTTTCTCATCCCCCAAAAGGGTTTGGGCTATGGACTCAGTGAGTCTTAGGCTTGCTGGCTGCAGGTGTGTGCTACCAGTTCAGAAGTCTTCTCCCAGGGAGCCCCACACGGGAAGAGGTGTACAAAGGGAGCAGGCTGCCTGCTAGGCTACAATGGAGAGGGGACCAGACCAAAGGGACGAGGTTATTCCCAGGCGGAAGACTGAATACAAGTCCTGGTTGTGTGAGAGGGGTTACCCACAGCGAGGGGAGGCAACTACTGTGTATTGACCACATAGGAAATGCCCCTCTGGGCCTCTGGGCCTTTGCAATTGCTGTTCCTGCTGTCGGGGTGCCTTACCCACCTGCACTCTGCCATTCATCCCCCAAGACCCCGTTCCTCTATGATGCGTCTGCCGCTGCAGCCGCCACTACCTTCCCCTGCAGCCCCATTTCCCTGCCATTAATTGCTTTTCCATTTCTGCACAAGCATCTATCGGGTGACAGCCCTGTGTGTGGGGAATGCAAATGAGCACACATCATAGCTCCTGTGTCAGAACTGGTCAGATCCCTCCTCTCTGCCCTCTGTCCTGTCAGAGCAGTCACTGGCTCATTCAGTTTTTCAGCAAACATTTATGGCGCACCGTCTCTTTTGCCACACATTGTTCGAGAAGCTGGTGATGCCATGGGTGTTGGGAGAGACAGTAAACTCACCAATATTAATGAGCAGGATAGTTTCTGATAGTGGATGATGTAAGAAAATAAACCAGGGCAAAGAGAGAGCAAGGGATAGAGGGGAGGGAGCCTGTGGAGTGAGATCTGAAAAGTGACAGACGCGAGTATGCAGAGGTCTCGTGGGGGTGGGGTGGGCAGCGTGTGCAAAGGGCCTACGGTGGCCTTGACGCTGGAATCACAAAAAGGGCTGCAGTGTGGAGGAGGGGGAAGCTTTCTAAAGTGAGGTCAGGGAGGTGGCTGGCAGCTGGGTCACATAAAGCCTTGAGGCCACGTGCAGGGCTTAGGTTTTATCCTGAGCACCTTGGGAAGCCCTGTTGTTCTTCCTTGTCTGACTGAAAGCGATGATCCTCACGGGGGCTCAGGCACTATGTCGTCTAATACAGCAGCCATTGGCCTCAGGGGGCTGCCAAGAACTTGAAATGTGTGGCTTGTCCAAATTGAGACATACAAATATACCCATTTGGAGAGACTGAAAAAAAAGGATGCATAGACTGTTTCATTAGTAATTTTCCTGTTAATGACATGTTGAAATGATAATTTGTGGGATATTGGATGAAATGATCTCTATTATTAAGATTAATTTCAGGCCGGCGCCGTGGCTCACTAGGCTAATCCTCTGCCTGCGGCGCCGGCACACCAGGTTCTAGTCCTGGTCGGGGCACTGGATTCTGTCCTGGTTGCCCCTCTTCCAGGCCAGCTCTCTGCTGTGGCCCAGGAGTGCAGTGGAGGATGGCCCAAGTGCAAGTGCTTGGGCCCTGCACCCCATGGGAGACCAGGATAAGCACCTGGTTCCTGCCATCGGATCAGCACGGTGCGCCGGCCACAGCGCGCCGGCCGCGGCGACCATTGGAGGGTGAACCAACGGCAAAGGAAGACCTTTTTCTCTGTCTCTCTCTTTCTCACTGTCCACTCTGCCCACTCTGCCTGTCCAAAAAAAAAAAAAAAAAAAGATTAATTTCAGCTGTTTCTTTTCCATATTCTCCCGTGGTGATTGACAGTGAAAAACCGCATGCTTGGCTTGTCGGCTTGTCCTGAATGGATTCTATTTCTGTTGGACAGGACTGCCTGCTGCCTGGGGTAAAGTTACCTCCTGCTTTGTTCACACCCCTCCTTGAGGATGGGGAACTGCATCTGGTTAGTGGAGTCTGCAGGCCAGTACTGGTGTTCGACCTGCTCCCCTGGGCACACACAGTGTCCCCATGCTCCGAGCACCTGTGGCCTGCTTTTTGCGGCAAGCTCATGCCAGGAGCACTGAGCTTTGGCTTCCAGGGGCAGCCTTCAGCCAAGGGAGCACCGGGGTTGCACAGCAGATACTCCAGCTTCCTCGTCCCTCAGTTGTACAACTCTGAGGTGTGTTCTGTAGCATCTCCCAGAGCTCAGTCCCCAACCTGGTTGAGCCCTGGTTGCCATCAGCGGTAGCCCAATTGCCCCCAGGATTGGTTTTCTTCCTGTTCCTGTCTTGTTTTTCCATTCCCCTGCCTGGCATCACTTCCCAAATACTTGCCTACCACTTGCCCTCAGATCTGTGTTTCAGGCTGTGCAGAGGGGACCCCCAACATCCAGTTGGAGGAGGAGGAGGGAACCACCTCTCCAGTGTCTCACTGGGTTGCAGGCCAGCTGCCTGCACTTGGGCAAGTGGGGAGAATGTGGCAGGGCAACAGGGTTTCCTGACCAGTCGGCTCCAGCCTTTGGACTCTGAGCCCGAGGACTACGAGCAAGGACACTGGGTGTGCCAAGCTTGGGGTGTGGTATTGGCTGGGCCTGAGGGCCTCCAGCTGCCACACCCAAGGGGATAGTTGAGTCAGCAGCTGAATCAGTGAGGCAGAGTTGCTTATGGAAGCATTGTCCTCCTGGGTCTGTCTGGCCAGGGGACCCGGGAGTGCCTCGCAGTAGGAAGGGAGCAGGCGGTGTCTGAGAGGTACCGTGAAATGGAGCATTGATGGGTGCTATGTTTTTTCTCACCCTACTTCTGATCCCAAATGTGTGGAGTTTTTTCCGCACCCAGCAGCTCTCCAATTTTCCAACACCAGTTGGGTTTCCACACAGTTCCATTGCATTCTGACCCTATCTGAAGTTAGAACCCACAGGTTGAGGGCTCAGTTCCACAGGACAGCCCCACTTCAAGTGCCAATCGAAGTCCTACAGGTTTCCCAGCTTCTGATCACCTGCTATAAATTCAAGGGCTCCCAGCATTCCTTCTCAGCTTTCACAGTTTGCTAGAACATCACACAGAATGCAAGGAAGCACTTTTCTTACTGCGACTGGCTTTCTGTAGGACACAGCTCAGGAACAGCCGGATAGAAAGAGGCACAGGGCAAGGTACAGAGGAAGGAGTGGTGGGCAGTTCCCAGCCTTATCAGGACATGTCCCTCCTCCCCCCACCCCAAATACGTCCCCATGCTCAGCAGCCTAGAAGCTCCTAGACCTTCCATCCCTGTGATTGAGGAGCGGTCTCATGATACAGGCACCGTTGATTCAATCACTGGCTGTCGTGACTGGGGTCTCCAGCCCATCTCCTTCCCAGGGGTCTTTCTGGTGACCATCCTGGAACTGCTTGGCCCCTGACCATGAGCCATCCCATTTGCGTACAGAAGACCCTCTTACCACTCAGAACATCCCAAGGGGTTTAGGAGCTGTATGTCAGGAACCAGGGACCTGTATGTCAAGACCAAGTGTATCTTTTATTGTACAATAATAGTAAGTTTTGCTGATGGGACCAGATGAGAAAACATGTGGAAAGGACCCATGTAGGGTATGTACTCTGTCTTCAAGGAGCTGTGTGCAGTTACCTCTAAGAATTCCTGCTGCTGTCTTATCAGTGGTAACAAAGGGCCTGACCCTAGCCTAAGCACCTTACTTATTGATTATATTACTCAACCCTCACAGCCACCTGTGAAGTAGGCAGTGATATTAACCCCTTTTTTCAGAAGTGTGAAAGGTGTAGTGGGGCTAGGGTGCACCATCCATCCGTCAGACTGTAGTGCCCTGGGCCATCACTGGGATACAGTGCTTTTAATGTTCTTTTTTTTTTTTCTTTTTAAAGAGTTTATTTATTTATTTGAGAGGTAGAGTTACAGAGAGTGAGGAAGAGACAGAGAGAGGTCTTCCATCCATTGGTTCACTCGCAAATATCTGCAGTGGCAGGAGCTGGGCCAACCCAAAGCCAGAAACCAGGAGCTTCTTCCGGGTCTCCCACATGGATGCAGGGGCCCAAGCCCTGGGGCCGTCTTCCACTGCTTTCCCAGCCCATAGCAGAGAGCTGGATTGGAAGAGGAGCAGCCGGGACACAAACAAGCACCATATGGGATTCTGGCGCCGCAGGTGGAGGCTTAACCTACTACGCCACAGTGCCGGTCCCATGCCTTTTACTGTCCTGAGCTCTACCATTCATGTCCATGTACGGGGCTGCCTCCCTGTGTCAGTTTGGGTCCCAGCGGAAGGCAGCTGGCACAATTGAAGTAGTGTAATCTAAGCAGAAGGGAAGACAGGAGAAGTGTGGGCAGACAGCAGGGCAATCGTAAGGGATGAGGGGGCACCTCAGGCTCCTCTGAAGGTCTGAGGAGGATAAGGGACAATGGGAGGCTGTGAGGAGAGGAGAGAGGGGAGTAGCAACTGAGGGCTGGAGAGGAGGAGGACACCCACAGGTGGGATGTGGCTGGAGCAGGGCAGGGAAGGTTGGCCACCTGCACACGCTCTCATTGGCCACAGGCTCAGGTGCTGCCTTGTATCTGCTTACGCCTGTAGCACTCTGCATAAGGCCAGCAGGTGCACAGAAGGTGCTGGTGGTGTGCAGCGAATAGATCGTGGGGGCTGATGTTGAGTAGAAAGACTCCCGCAGCATCTGCTCATCAGTCGTGCCTGGGCTTGGGAAATTCTGTGTGTGTGTGGGGGGGGGATGCTGGGGAAAGAGGGGGGTCACATCCCTACAACCCTGTGTGTGTGTGTGTGTGTGTGTGTGTGTGGTGCTGGGGGAAGAAGAGGGTCACATTCCTTCAACCCTGAGATAGTCTCCTTCTTCCATTGGCTCTCAGAAAGCTTTTTCCCACCTCTTGCCCCATTTCAACTTGGATGTGAAAATAGAAAACAAGACTTAGAAACATATGAACAGAAGTAAATGCCACAGTGATCCTGCACCACTGCACGCAGCCTTAATGACCAGAGTGACTGGGCTGTGTCTATTAGCCTTTGCCTGAGTTCCCCAGATAAGGGCAGGAGACGCACTGCCAGTGCAGAGTCCACTTGGGCCTAGCCACATGGGCCTGCTGGATGCCCTGGCACTCGGGGCACAGGCGCCCAGCCCAGCCAGCCCTGTATCATGGCTGTAGTCAGGAGGCTCTCGAAGCTTCCCAGTTGAAATCCTCTGAAGAGGAGCTCCCAGCCAGAGAGAGAAAAACAACCTGAGTTACCGTAGTAACTCAGTTAACGTGATTACTGTCTAAGCAGCTCGTGGCTGAGACCGGCAATGTGGAAGCAGGGGCAGTAAACATGCAGTGGGGGAGGTAGGGGAGCCAACAACGAGTTCTGTTAGACTAAGGTCCCAAAGCCGATGCTGCCAAAGGGCAGACCCCTTACACGGGTCTTTGTGGTAGAAGCCTCTCTTGTCTCACCTTGGAGGTAGTCCTGGGGGAGGGATTTGGGAACAGTGGCACCACTGTCCCGAGGGCTAAATCAGTGCAGCTCTGTTATCTTTTTTTTTGGATAGGCAGAGTGGACAGTGAGAGAGAGAGAGAGACAGAGAGAAAGGTCTTCCTTTTCCGTTGGTTTGCCCTCCAATGGCCACTGCGGCCGCTGCACCGCACTGATTCAAAGCCAGGAGCCAGGTGCTTCTCCTGGTCTCCCATGGGGTGCAGGGCCCAAGCACTTGGGCCATTCTCCGCTGCACTCCCGGGCCACAGCAGAGAGCTGGACTGGAAGAGGAGAAACCGGGACAGAATCCAGCACCCTGACCAGGACTAGAACCCGGTGTGCCGGTGCTGCAAGCGGAGGATTATCCTATTGAGCCACGGCGCTGGCCTCTGTTGTCCTCTTTGCATGAAAAAGCTGAGATGCGTTCGGCTCTTCCAAAGCTGAGATGTTTGGCCCTTCTCCAGGGGTTAGGAGGTCGGGCATCTCCCAGGGAAGCGGGCGTCATGGCATGGGTCAGGATTCAGCCTCTGTCAGCCTGACTCTGACTTGAACATCTGTGCTGCTTCCTCATCTGGAACCCACCACCGACTGAGCCAGTCATTAAGTGAGGAAAACCTGTGGTTAATTACAGTCCATGGGTATCTATGAGGGTACTTCACAAAGTCCATGAAAACAGGAAGGTTTATTTTGGTGCCCCCCAAAATTGAAATCTGTGCATACATGGGGGTCTTTAGAAAGTTCCTGGGAAAGGGGACCAGCATTGTGGCACAGCAGGTTAAGCTGCGGCTTGCCGAACTCCTATCCCATATTGGAGTCATGGCTTGAGTCCTGGCCACTTCACTTCTGGGCCAGTTTCCTGTTCATGTGCCTGGGAGGGCAGGAGATGCTGGCCCAAGTACTTGGGCCCTTGCTGTCCCCCGTGAAAGACCAGGATCAAGTTCCACTCCTGGCTCCTGCTTTGCCCAGCCCTGGCTGTTGTAGCCATTTGGAGAGAGAACCAGCAGATGGAAGATTTATTCTCTCTCTCTCTCTCTCTCTCTCACACACACACACACACCTTTCAAATAAATAGACAAAATTATTGAAGTTCTTGGAAAAGAATTATTATGAAAAATATGCATAGTTTTTTGTACTAAAATATACTTCCCTTTTAAATTTATTTATTTATATATGTTTTAAAGATTTATTTATTTATTTGAAAGAGTTACTCAAATAGAGGAGAGGCAGAGAGAGAGAGAGAGAGAGGTCTTCTATCTATTGGTTCACTCCCTAACTGGCTGCAACGGCTGGAGATGAGCTGATCTGAAGCTTCCTCCAGGTCTCCCACGTGGGTGCAGGGGCCCAAGGACTTGGGCCATCTTCTACTGCTTTCCCAGGCCATAGCAGAGAGCTGGATCAGAAGTGGAGCAGCCGGGACCGAACCAACACCCATATGGGATGCCAGAACTTTACCTGCTATGCCACAGTGCCAGCCCCTATTTATTTATATTTGAAAGGCAAAAGACACATACACACACAGAGAACAGAGAGATCTTCCTTCTGCTGTTTCACCAAGCCAGGAGCCAGAACTCAATCTGGGTTCCCGCACTGGTTGTAGGGGCCCACGCACTTGAGCCATCACTTGTTGCCAGCTAGGGTATACCTTAACAGGAAGCTGGAATTAGAGACGAAGCCAGGGCTCGAACCCAGGCCACTCTGATGTGGGATTTGGATGTCTCAGGTGGCATCTTAGCCATTGTACCAGTTGCCTGCCCCTATCTTTTAATTCCATTTTCCATAATTTTCTGAAGTATTAAACATACAAATTTGTTATAAAGTGATTATGCAAATTAAGATAGCCACCCAGGACTGGACACTCAGGTCTAACCAGGGCCATTTCGCATTGTGAAGAGGAGACTGCATAACCTGTATGGGAACAACTCCCAAACATGGCAGTTTAGGATCGGGAATAGGTGTCTCTGGGTTTAAATACTAGAACACAAAACTTTTGCCAGATCAAACCCATTTCAGATCCACAGGCAATCAGCATCTCTTCCATCTGGTAGCCTTCAGCTGTGGTGTGGTTGAAAGAGTGAACTTGGAGTCCAGGCGTAAGCAGTCAGTAGCTACGTGGTGGTGGGCAAGTTTCTCAACATCATAAAATCATTCTGTCTTTAAAGGGCTGTGATGAGGATGGCAGGAGATCAATATCTGAATGCACCAAGTCCCGTGCTTTCTATTATACTTGCTAATTTCCTTCTCATTTTAACCTTTAGCTTCTCCCTACTTAAGATCAGTTATTAGTCTGCCTCTGTTGAAAATATATGAAGGTACTTCAAAAAGCTGTGGAAAAGGGAATTGAAAAATAAGTTTACTTTGGTGTAAAATATTTGAAATCCATGCATACCAGGGTTCTTCAACAAATTAATGAAAAATGCATGCTTTGAAAAAGCTATGCATGGGTTTCAAATTTTTTTTTTGCACCAGAATAAACATCTTTTAATTCCTCTCCATTGCACTTTTAAAAGGGTCCTCATGTTACACATTTATATCATTGACATCAGAACAATTAATTATACTTGTATTTGTTTCATGGAAAGCAATGAAGAGTGACACACACAGTGGCATCTCATGGACGCAGTGAACATCTGCAGGACACAGACGTTGCATTTTTAGGACTATGAGCTGATTTGTCAGTCACAACAACCTCCAAGTGGCTCTCCCAGCCCCGTTTTAGAGATGAGTGAAGTATGAATGTGCTTGAAGCAAGCCGAGTCTTCTGTCCGGTGTCTTGGAGCTTGTAAATGCAGTGCTAGATCTGATGCTAGGTTTTGAAATTCTAAGTTCTATACTCATCTTGACCATTGCTGCTTTTCGTGTGGGAGCTGCATTTTCTGCAAAGTTTCTGAGCACCAAATGTTTTTTAATCTTGTGTGATTTTGCTAGCCTTATCTGTATCTAGCTTGGTGCCTAGAATATAAATATCTCCATAACTCAAACCTTTTCTTGATTTCAAAAATTCATCATTTTGAATGTCACTTATGACTGAGGCTGGGAACCACCAAGTGGAATGGTTTGCTTTCCTTGGCGAGTCCCAGAATTTCTTTGTGTGGGATAGGATGTGAGCATATTTCCAGTTTGAGGTTGGTACTTCCTCTACCCTTTTGGTGTAGCCTGCTCTTGCTAGTCCCGTCATAACTGTTCTGTTTGGTTTTTAAAGGCCTGAAAGTAGCTCACCAAACTTAAGCTGTTGGAAGGTGAGGCAAGATGAGGGCAGAGGGAGAGGGCACCAGCTTTGGTGCGTGGACTTGGGGGAAGTGAATTTGGCTTCCAGAAAATTAGGTGGTTTGCTTCCCACTTTCTGTGTTCTATAAAAAGTGAGATAGGGTGCATGTGTATGTGCACAACTATATGTATGCACGGGCTCATGGGCACACAGGTGCGCCTGTCCATGTGCATATATGTGGACTCTTCGGAAAGGAAAGCATAGGGTAAAAAAATTCCACCCTGGGTCTGGAGAAAGGACTGTAAGCAGCTTTTTAATTTGAGAGGCAGAGAGACTGGAGCTGCCATCCACTGGTTCACTCCCCAAACGCCTGAAGTGGCTGGGGCTGGACCAGGACCAGAGCTGGGAGCCAGGAACTCAGTCCAAGTCTCTCTTGTGGGTGCAGGGACCTAAGCACTTGAGCCATCGCTCTTGTTTCCCAGGGTTGGCATTGTCAAGAGCTGGAGCCGGGTGTCCGACCCAAGCATTCTGATGTGGCTTGCGAACCTCCTAACGGGCATCTTAACTGCCAGGCTAAATGCCCACCCCTGTGTTAGGTTTTTAATCTGAATTCTCTCACACAACCACCTATAAAGTAAAATAGGAATTTCTACCCCCATAAAGAATACTTGGGTTACTAGCTCTGCCACAGTGTGCACAAAATTAGATATAAAAAAAAAAATGGTGTGGAAAAATCCCGCAGTAAAGTTTCATCTTTACTTATGTCACTATGGCTTGAACTCTAAAAAATCCCTAAAGAGAAAGAAGGGTGACCAGAAAAGCCATTCATGGCCCAGTGTTACACTTATCAACCTGCTGTTGTGTTATAAGTCATCAGTTGGCTGATCAACATCACACGTCCCGGATGTGAAGAAATAAACAACTTGGGGACTCTGCCTCAGCCGTGAAAGACCATCACGGTTTGTCCTTTCGACAGGGAAGATCATCCAGGAATCTTGGTGATGGCTCTGGGAAGATTGGGCAGAACGTCGATTTGAAAGCTAGGAAGTCTTGGAGCTTTATCAGCCTCCAGCCTGGAATGTGCCCAGTCTGTTCTCCCTTCACCAAGTTGTGCCAGGGTTGTATAAATAAATTTGCTTCTTCAGAAATCCACTCTGTGGGAGCCTGTTGGCTCCTCTGTGGCTGTCTTCCTGAAGCAATTTCTGAGATGAGGTTTGAGTGCATATGAAATGTAATGTCTGTTCTTGGTGAATTGAGACTGGTTCTTACAGTGATTCTGTAACTCAGCAAACTTGGCCTTACCGAGTGTCTTCAGAAGAAATCAATAGAATGCCCAAGCCTCTAAAATAATGTGAAGGAGGGCAAATTGGGAAAATGACTGGCGTAGAATGGGTCTAATTTGGCCACTTCTGAGATGAGTTGTTTTCATATATTCCTAGTTGGTTTCATAGGCTTAGTATGTAAGTTAGGGTTAGATTTCAGCTACATAGAAACAAAATCCCGAATAACGGTAGTAATTAGGTTTCTTCCCCCTTCTCATACCAGAGGAATCTGGAGATTGTCCAAAGCCAGATGATGCCTCTGTGGTTATCAGGAACCTAAGCCTTTTTCTGTCTCTCTGGTTGTACTATCCTTAGCATATTGACTCATGATCCAGCATGGCTGCTGGAGTGTTAGCCATCACATCCATGTTACTGCAAGCAGATGGGAAGGACAACAGGAGTCTTCTTCTAGCTATTTTAGCTTATTTTTTTAGGCACTTTGCAAAAAGTTCACAAAGTAGAGCACTTCTGTTTACATCTTGCTGGCTAAAGCCACCTAGTCATACCTGCTTTAAGGAAGACTAGTACATGTATCTTTGAGCTGAACACACTGACATGTCTAATCAGACTGGGGCTCTGTTATTTAAGAAAGGAAGCCTGAATGGATAGTATGTAACTAGAGATCCCACCACATCCCAGAGTGCTCCCAGGACAGAGTCTTGTATAAATATAACAAGAGTAGAAAGAAATCAGGTAGACTGGTGTTTGAGTCTTAGCTCCTCCACTTAATTGCACTTAACCTCTCAGAACTCCAATTTCCTATCCATTAAGCATGAGGAGAGTGGGCTGGGAATTTGGCCTGGTGGTTAAGCTACTGGTTTCTATGCCTGTATCCCGCTATCAGAGTGCCTGAACAACTCCCAGCTTTAAACTTCAGATTTCATCTTCCTGCCAGTGCGTATCCTTGGAGGCAGCAGTAATGGCTCAAGGAGTTAGGTTCCTGCCATCCACAAGGCAGGATTGAAACTCTGGCTCTCGGCTTGAGCCTCCTGGGGGTTGTGAACATTTAGGGAGTGAACCAGCCAAGTGAGTGCTCCGCCAGTCTCTCTCTGCCTCTCAATATGCGCATAAAATTTTTTAAAATGTAAGTGAAGAGCTACTTCGCAGTTGTAATCATGTCTGTAGACAGCCTTATGTGCAGTGGCGCAGTGAGCACCCGAGCATGGCTGCCTTAGTTCTTAACAGATAGGCTGTGCTGTATCACCATAATGGTTCTTTTTTCGATTGCAATATAATTCACGCAACGTGAGAGCTGTCCTTTGAAGCTATACAGCGCAGTGGTTTTTAATGCATTCCCCAAATTGTGTAAATGTCACCATGATCTAATTCTAGAACATTTTCATCACTGTCTTGCAGAGAAGCGGTGAACCCATTGGTAGTCACTGCCCATCTCCCCCAACCCCATTCCCACCCCCAGCCAAGACCCTGGTAAACACTCATTTGCTTTTTGTCTCTGTAGATCTGTTCTGGACATTTGATATACATGTGACTATAGACTCTATAGTCATTTGTATCTGGCTTTCATTTACTTAGCATAATGCTTATGAACCTCATCTGTGTTTTAGCGTGAGTACTGCATTCCTTTTTAATGGCTGAATAGTATTTCCGCTTTATGGCTATATCACATTGCATTTTAAAAATACTATTTAAAAAATTTTGGTTAGCATTTTGTATTGTCTGTTCGCTTTTGGAAATGAGTGAATGTGGTGTCAAGAAAGGCAAACAGGGAATACTTTGCAGCCTTTTCTGACCCTTAGGTTTGGTATCTTCCGTGCAGGAACTGTACAAGTAACAGTTTAAAATAAATGAAATAAAAAATGTTGGCTAACATGCAACATTTGTACACTTTTGTGGGGGCACAGTGCACTGTTTCAACACAGACACACTGTATAGACCAGTCAGACCAAGAAGCCAGCCTTTCTTTTCCTTTTCTTTGTGTTTGGAGCCAGCGGCTCCTCTCTGAGTTTTCTATACAGAATGGAATACACTGTTGTGAACCACAGTGATTGCACTGTGGTATTGAACACTGGAACTTGTTACATTTTCTTTGTGCTTTGGAATCTTTTATCCGAGTCACATTTTGCTTATTCATTTAGGCAGGTACAGGTGTTTGGGTGGTTTCTACGTTTTGACTGTTATGAATAATACTGCTCTGAAGAGTCACAGACAGGTGTTTGTGTGGATCTAGGACGAGGTCTTGGTCAGTTTGAATCATAGTATCATACATAGGCTAGATAACTCAGAAACAACAGACGTTGAGTTTTTTATAATTCTGGAGGTCAGATATCCCAAGATCAGGGTGCCAGAGTGATTGGGATCTAGTAAGGCCCTCGTCCTGGGTGCAGACTGCTGAATTCTCACTGTGGCTGAAAATGAGCCAGACAGCTTTCTGGGGTGTCTTGTAAAGCATTGTTCTCATGACTTCATTACCTCCCCAAGGCAACTCCCACCCTCTACTGACATCACAGTGGGGCTAGAATTTCTGTGTATGACTTTTGGGAGCCTCCAACATCCTGTCTATGACAGTGGCGTTGGTGGATCATATGGTGACAGTATATTTAATCTTTCTAGGAGTTGCCATGTTTTCCAAAGCTGGTACCCCCTTTTATGTTCTCCCAGCTTCTCCATACCACTTGTTACTTTCCGTCTTCTTCATTGTAGCCATCTTCCTGGATGTGAAGTGTCATCCATTGTGGATTTGATGTGCATTTCCCTAGTGATTAATGATGGTTGACCCATTCTTCATATGCTTGTTTTCTCTTTGGAGAAATGTCTATTCCACCCCTTTAAAAATTAGTCATTTGTCTTTTTATTGTTGATTTGTAAGAGTTTATGTATTTTGGATACTAATACCATCTCAGATATGATTTATAGATATTTTCTGCCATTGTTTATGTATATTATGTAATTTCTTCTTCTTACTAATCACTTGACGTGGATATTTATTATCTCTGTCTTACAAATGATGAAGCTGGCGCTCTGACAGTGAATGCCTTGTCCAAGGTAGCACATCTGTTAACTGTGATGACTGTACTAGAACTCAGGAGATTAACCTGAGCTGTGTTAGTTTTAAGACTAGTTTGTTAAAAAAGAATGGTTGCTTGCATAACTAGAAAGTCCAAGGGTTGAGCAGCCTGGGGCATGGGATACAGGGGTTGAAGTGATGTCACCAGGTCTCTCCCCTTTCTCTTGCCATCTTTTGGTTATGACCATTCTTAGAGAAACTCCCTCGTGTGTTGAAAAGCTGGTTGTCAGCTTTTTCACGTCCTTTGCGCTAGACCTTGTAGATCTTGTTAAGTTTGGTATCTGTCCATCCTCCATGAAGGATTCTGATTGGCCTTGTTTGAGTTAAATGCTATCTGAGTACCACTCAGTGTGGTTTGCAGGAGTCTGGAGTACTCTGCACATTTGGGTCCAAATAATTTCTCATACCAAATATTGAGAGAAAAGTCATTTTATTCACACATTAAAAAAACCCGAAAAGATATTGAAAATAACATTCAGGACCAATCAACAGTAAGTTCTCTGCTGTCCATTTAAACATAGCAATTTTGTAAATTAGTTTGTGCCTCTAAACCTCTCAGGCCAGAGAGCAAAAGGAGTTATTTTTCAAAGCAAAACAAAAAAATAAGAGAACAGGAGCAGAAGCTAGATGTGTCTGTCAGAAGGTTTGCTAGTACTTGTAGAGTTTTTTTTTTCCTTTTTTTTTTTTTTAATTAGAGCCCCTGGTGTGATTTGGAATGTTCACATTTGAGAATGATGTTAACCACATAGCATATGCTAAGAAGAAAACTCTGCAGTGGGTGGGCAGCTTTCCTTTTTTCAAATGGAGTACTGCCCTGCATGTGACAGAATTACGGAAAAATTCTGTTCTGATACAGCTCGTTGCTTTGTGGGCTCAAATACGTGGCAGAGGAAATCCTATTTTTGAAAAGCAACAACAGGATCCTGTGACATTCACATAGTGGAGGGTGTCCCTAACGTCCCCTCCCAGCCCCCACCCATAACTGATGACCTCTTGGCTTATCAATAGCTCTGGAAGCAGAGCTGGAGGCCTCTTGTTTGGGGCTGGCTGTCACACTTTTGTCAAATAGGAGTTCATCCAGTTATAGGCTCTTATTGCCCCAGGGACTTCTGAGAGCATCTGCCCCAGGCTGCTGATTTGAACCACAAGGAAAATGAGGCCAAGGGAGGTGAAATGATTTGGCTGAGGAAGAGGAGCAGCCGTGCCTGGCCTTCCGTGTGGCCCACGTTGTCTGTACTGACGTCACTGATAGCTCCATTTATGAGATTTTTCTCCTCAAGTAGTATTTCAACAGCTTGGAAAGCAGCACATCAAAATAAGCCCGACTGGGCTTTGTGCAGACCAGAGAGACAGCAGCACATCGGATCACCTTGTCTTGGACTTTATATTCAGAGGTCATGTTTTTTTCAATGCTCTTCTTTTTTTCTGCCCAGTGTGAGCTCCACCATATCAGGGGCTGTGTCTTACATAATGGTTTGGCTTCTGATGAGTGTAGCATAATGCTCATCCCGAATACAAGTCGTGGTGTCTATAAGGCCACCACAAAACACACCGAACACCGGAGTGAGGGAAAGAGCTTACTGGGGGAAACCGGACAGACTGGAGGGAAGGGGCGAAGAAGGAAAAGAGGGAGAAGGAGAGCGTAAGAGAGATCAAGAGAGAGAGATTGGGAGATGGAGGGAAGGGGGGGAGGAAGAGAGAGAGAGAGAGAGGAGCGCCACGTGTTCAGGAACAGGTCCTTTTAAAACTTCGCCAGGGAGCGGGCAGGGAAGCAGGAGCAGTGACTCCCATTAGGATGGGGTGGAGCTTGACACTGGCGGTTGGGCCATGTGGCCACCTGGCTTCCAGCAATGGCGGCGGGAGCTAGAGCCTAGGATGGTGTCAGGGTATAGATTGCACCATAGATAAGGCTGCGCCATTTTCCTAACAGTGTCAGTAGCCAACATTTATCAATCACTTACCTTTAATCAGTAACAAAGCGAAGCATATGGCATGGATTATCTCAGCTAAACCTTACAACAACCTTCGGAGCAAAGTCTTATCTGTGTCCTCCTTTTAAAAGTAAAGAAACTGAAATTAAGCCTAAAACTCCATCAGGTGGCAGAGCTGGGATTGAACCTGGGTCATCTGAATCCACATCACCTGCTCTTAGCCACTAGAAATGGCACGAAAAAGGGTGTCCGCTGAGTGATCCAGTGCCATATTTTATTCTGTTACAGATTTTGAATAGTAGGCAAATATAGGCATTCTTGGACACTGTGATACAAAGGCCAACATAATCTTTGGAGACAGGGATTTTCTGAAGAGAGAGTCTTACTGCCATCCTTGAAATGTACCTGGGAAGGGTGCAGGAGTAGGAAACCTCTGGGAACCAGGACACCTAACACCAGGCTCTGGTTCCCTCAGCGATCCTGGCCCAGGCAGCTGACCACGTGCCAATCAGTTTTCTCATCTGAAAAATGAAAGAATTGCAAAGTGCATTATTTTTGAATTCTTCCTGCCTCTTGTTGAAGATGATACAAGATCCTCTTTCCAGTTTTCTCCCTCCCGTTTAAATCTGTGCTTACTCATTCAATCATTCATTCTATCTATCCATAAGTATCTCTTAAGGGGCCTTGGTTCCAATGAATAGAAACCCAACTGGTCTCAAGGAGCTCACAGTCTAGTTGGAGAAATGCAAATTTTGGGAGAATGGTGCCTTGGAATAGGGCCATAAAACAGGCACATTGTAGATCCTGAAGTAGTACAGAAGTGGGCATGATTAGGTGTGGCCAGCTAACTTTGAAACAAATTCACCAAAGAAAAAGAAAAACCTAGAGGTTCTGTAAGTGTTTCTCATTTTGCAGGTGGAGGTTTCTGTTTCAGAGATAAAGTAAGATTTAAGACCGTTCACCTCCGTAGATGGCAAGTTTTTAGGGATCCTATAAAACACCACAGTCTGTCTTCTTCACTGGCAGTTGTTTTACTTATATTGGAAATGATGTCACTCATAAAAGAGAGCCAGTTCAATTCAAAACACATTTATGGGGTTCTCCAGGGGGCCTGTACTAGGCAGAGCCTTCTGTGGGGGAGAAAAGCCTGCAGGCTTTGGACTCAAACCCACTGAGAACTTTTCCACCTGTTAACATGGACCTGGAGCAGACTGTGCATGTGAGTCCTCAGAAAACAGGCCACACCACCAGGTTACTGGGAAGATTCAGGCAGTGGTGCTTGTACAGTGCCAGACCTGGGGCTCCCAGGACCATCCCTTAGTTCCTGGGAGATGTGGGTGATACAGAGATGGATAGGAGTTAGTCTCAGAAATGCCCTGCAGCTCCCTGCTAATGGCCTGCAAAGATGGCCCATGTGCTTGGGCCCCTGCCACCCACATGGGAGACCTGGAAAGAAGCTCCTAGCTTCTACCTGGCCTGGCCCCAGCCATTGCCGCCATCTGGGGAGTGAACCAGCAGATGAAAGATCTCTGTCTGTCTCTCCCCCTCTATAACTTCTGACTTTCAAATAAATAAATTAAAAAAAAAAAAAAAAAGAGTTCCCCAGAAAGAAAAAAAGATCGTGCATGGATTCCAGTGAAGGGCTGTCCTGCTGATGTCTGTGGTGGGCCCATTCTCTGTCTTTGCTGAGGGCGCACAGCACCGTGGCTGATTCCCTGGGCTGTAAATCTCCCTGCTCCCTCATGCTCTGCAGCTTGCCAAAGTGCCCTCCAACTGCGCGTTTCCCTGGGTAGAAAAGGGGAATATTATAATAATACCAGCTGGATACTGTTGCTGTATTAAGTGAGGTCATGCCTGCAGGGGCTCAGAACAGTGCACCAGGGAGGTATAAGCCCCACAGAGTCAGCTGACAACTACTGCTGTTTATTTACAGGACAGAGCAGAAATACACACCTGAGTTCAGTCCCTTGATTTCTGCTCCTTGTAGCTTTAGGGTTCTCAGCACTTCTGCCTGACTCTTTTTCCCCCACCTCCATCAGAAGGAACGGTCAGGGAATTGGGAGGTAGAACAGTGTGTGTGTGTGTGTGTAAACCACCCGTGTTCTCTTCTCTACTTAGAACATTTTAGCAGTTTTACTTGGTACTTAAGTACATTTGGGACTTGCATAGGGATTTTGTTATGATTATTACATAGCATTGCGTGAGTGCACTTGAGAAACACTCATACAAAGAACATGAGAAAGGCATGCTTTCAGTCACATGGAATATGTCAGCTTGAGCCCAGCAGTACAGCACACGAGATCAAACCCAGCCCTCCTCCGTCGTGCTCCCCAGCAGTGCTCTCCTGTCCTCCCTGACTTCATTAGGATGGTAAAAACTGGACTCATAAGTGATCAGGTGAAGTAAGGAACTATGGATGCGTCGTCTGCCTGGGTTGGGATATGTGTCTGACAGAGTTGCACTCTGTATGAGCTACAGTATGACAAAGAGACCAGCTCTGCAGGCAGTGGAAAAGGCACTGGATTTAGAGTTTGCCAGGCTCAGGGACTTACCTTGCAGTGAGATGTCATTGTATTTCAGGTTCCATTACTGGAACATTTGCATATCGGGGCTATTAGGTGAATGAATCAGACACTGTATACACAACAACCAGACCAGTGCCTGGCCTAAAATTAGAGCTCAGAAAGTTCTACCCCAGATCCCACCAGCCTCAGGTTTCTCTCTGGTAAATTTGGAATAATTTTTAAAAAGTATTTATTTATGTATTTATTTGAAAGGCAGAGCAAGAGACAGAGAGGGAGATAATTATGCTTACTTTATAAAGTTGTCAGAGTTAATTTAAAGAAGGGTATGTATTTCAAAATTCTATACTTAGCCAAGTGTCTGGTACAAAGCAGGTGTTGGTAGATACTTTGTTTTTGCAGAAATATGAAAATTTATGTCTCCAAATATGACTTTCAAAGTTCCCATAGTAGTATCAGAAAAATACCGTCTACTTATGATGCGTGAGATCCTGCTAAGCACTGTATGTTCCTTATCTCATTGAATCCTCAGAACACTGAGAGACAAGTACTATGGTTGCTTCCATTTTATAGATGCGAAAACTGAGATTCAGAGAAGTGAGGCACTTTAAGGGCTGACAGACATGGCAGAGATATGAGCTTGTCTTTCTTATTTGCAATTCAGCCTCACTCATGCTCCTGCAAAATAAATGCCCAATTCTATCTCTCCATAGTTGACTTGCTCAGAATATCGTGTACGGGAACTGCACTCTGTGAAAACAGGCTTTTATTATATAAACTCTTCTCACATCTGATCTTGATCAGTATTCATCCTATCAGACTCTATTATTTACTTTTTTTTTTAAAGATTTATTTATTTATTTGAAAGAATGAGTTACAGAGAGGCAAAGGCAGAGAGAGAGAGAGAGATCTTCCATCCGCTGGTTCACTCCCCAGATGGCTGCAACAGCCGGAGCTGCGCCAATCTGAAGCCAGGAGCCAGAGTCTCCCATGTGGGGGCAGGGGTCCAAGGACTTGGGCCATCTTCTGCTGCTTTCCCAGGCCCCAGCAGAGAGCTGGATTGGAAATGGAGTAGCCGGGACCTGAACCAGCACCCATATGGGATGCGGGCACTGCAGGCAGTGGCTTTATTCGCTATGCCACAGTGCTGGCCCCTATTATTTACTTCTAAATTGCAAAACTATTTCTAATGAACTTGACCTCACAAAGGATACTTATCAGTTTATTCTCAAATCCAGGCTCCTAGACCTTGGGAATCACTGTGCAGTTTGTCCTTCCTCCTCCAGGTGACTAATGTACAGGTGTGTCACGTTGTGGAATGATAACGCAAGGTGTGTATACTCACACTCCACATGAAAGGGGACTCAAAGGGAAATTGTATTGGTTGGCTCTTCACTGCACATCAGTGCGTTTGTCCACATCTTCTATTTCATTCCATGCAGCAGCCTGAGACAGTTTTTAATATCACCCTAATTTTGCAGATGAGAAAACAGAGCTTATAAGGGACAGAGCAGAGATCTAAACACAGGTCCGTGTAGCACAGAACACGTCCTCTTCCCATGCTTCCCCACTGCCCCTGTCCCAGGAGGGCATGGGGAATCTTTGACGCACACCATCGCTGGCCATCAGTGGGTCTCAGACCTCCAGTAGTTCCTCTGGGGTTTAGTAAATGCCCCATCTTCCCCCCACCATGTCTTCACCCCTGGCTGTTGACAGATAGCAAATGTACCCTTTGGTTATCAGGGACACGAGGAGCATCCCGCTAGCACCCATCGGCAGGGCTCAGATAGGTCACAGCCGGGGGGACCATAAGGATTCTATAGTCTTTGAGGAGGATTGTACTGATGACAACAAAGATGATGCTTGCTTTATATAAAGCTGAGTGTGCGCAAGTACAAAGATGCGCGTGTGTTTCCTGGCTTGCAAATGGTTGGTATGTATTTCTGGGCAGCTCCACGCAAGAAATCCAGCCCTGAAGCTTTGCCTGCGTCAGACTTTCAGACACCCAGAAATGGCTTTCAGGGTATTTGAGAAAACGAGAGGTACAGATGGTTTGCACTGGGGCATGGTTTCAGGTTTGAAGAGGATTAGGGCCTGTGAACCCCAGAAATGGTAGGTAGAGGTGTGAACCTTTGAAATTCTAATTGCAGACCAGTCTGAGGAGGTATGTACTTAGCAGTGCACAATATCTCATTGTTAGCATATTCCTTTCTTGGCCCTTGGAGACGGGGAGGAGCAGATCTATAACATAATCTTCAAATGAAACTGAAACAGCGATTGGCGGCAGGAGTTTGGGCTCTCTGGTGAATTCAGTCCAGAAAGAAATCCCTGGCTGTTTACCGTTGCAGTTGGCTTAGCTAGCTGTGGTGACCTTGATTTCCTCGCACCTGTGGAGCTGAGTGCATACACAAATCAGCTCCAGTTTGGGGAGATCTGTGTGGCCTTTTTGGCAACCCATCCCTTTATTTTATAAGTGATGGCACCAAGGTCCAAAGGTAACAGTATCAGTTATTAGAAGAGAAAAATCTGGAACACAAGGCCTCCTGGAATCAAGGCAATTATTCATTGACTCTAGGCTTAATCATACCTCATATTTATTGTCTACTGTGGGCCAGATACAGAGAATGTCAGGGGCTTCCAGCCTAGGGGTGGTGACAGGTGCTAGATGACAACTGTGAACAGAGGGAAGACTAGAAACAAAATGCAAAAATCAAAGTCTGAATGTATTTATTTGCAGCCTACAGAAAGGTAAGCCATCTTGGAGTGCAGAGAAGTCTAAGTGCCTGGTGTTTTGTTCTCAGTGCTTTGGGGAGTACATGAGATTACTGGGGCTCAGGGAGCTTAGGTATCCAAGCTAGTCGGGGCCATATTTGCCTGGAGTCATAGAACTTTCCAGATGCAGGAAAAAGAGGTAGGATTTTCTCCTGGGTGGCCCAAGTTCCTGTCAGACTACAACACAAAAAGTGACTTCCAGGTACAGATCTTCCACTGCCTGCTATCTCCACCTGGCTCTCTCTCAAGGACCTCAAACTAGGTTAGGTCCCAAATCAAGCTTTTGAGGAACGAGTGAGGACAAGTGGATGCCTGTTAATTTGTATACTGTTTTTTAAGACTATCTCTCCAAGTAGGTTTCTCAGCACTTCATGTTGCTCTGGGAGGGTATTATCCATGTGCATTCATTCTCTTACAAGATGCCCACCTGCAGCATGGCCCCACCTAGGACACCAGTGAGCGCCTCACTGGACTTCCCAGGAGCACAGTGGGGCAGTCCTGGGAGATAAACTCCTCCCACTTTGAGCGGCACAAAGCACAGGATCTTGTCCATGGTCATTGAACTCCGTAACAGCCTCCTGGGCTGGGGCCCTTATCTTTCCCTTCAAGTGAGGCAGCTGAGGGCTGAGGGCTGCCTGTCTGTGTGGCTCCCCTCCCTCATTCTTCTTGTTCAGCATGTCACCTTGTCAGAGAGGCCTGTCTGCACATTCCTTATCCTGTAGCAACTCCATCACTTGTGTTCTTATTTACTGCACGCTGCAGCGCGTATTTGCTGGTTGTCTGCTTCCGTACTCAGAGCAGTGACATTGTTGTGATTGCATTTCCAGGGTGCAAAGTAGGTGCTTGACTGTTGACTGTGCTGATGCATTTTGACAACCACCTGGCACCACGGTTGGGCCCAAGGCTCAGACAAGACCCCTGCCTTTGGGAAGTCGGTCGTAGCCAGGGGTGAGGAACTGAAAGGACACTGTACCATACAGGATGGCAGAGCTCAACCCGGGGAGGCCACAGGGCCAGCCTTCAGCCCCAAGGGACTGCTGTCTTCTCTCCTGTTGGCTCCACTCACAGCTAAGCTTCCTAAGTGCCTAGCTTTTTTTTTTTTCCTCTTTTCTTCGTTTTAAAATGAATTTCATCTGCAATCAGTAGCGAGAAATTAAAAGGATTCTTGGGACTAAGTAGATTTAGTTTTAAAAAGCTGCAGGGCTGGAGCTGTAGCATAGCAGTAAAGCCGCTGCCTGCAGTGCCGGCATCCCATGTGGGTGCCGGTTTGAATCCCAGCTGCTCCACTTCCAATCCAGCTCTCTGCTTTGGCCTGGGAAAGTAGTAGAAAGCGACCCCAGTCCTTGGGCCCCTGCACCCGCGTGGGAGACCTGGAGGAAGCTCCTGGCCCCTCACTTCAGATTGGCGCAGTTCCTGCTGTTGCAGCCATTTAGGGAGTGAACCAGCAGACGGAAGGCCTCTCTCTCTGCCTCTATGTAACTCTTTCAAATAAAGATTTAAATAAAAAAACATTTTTTAAAGCCGTCTGCTGGATGGCTCAGCCAGGAGTGCACTCATACTTTTAACGCTGAAATCTGGCATCTGTTGAGCACCATTCGCGCCTCGGGGAATGCCTTTTACACCCCCTTGACATCGTCCTTCCTCCAGGTCTTAAAAAAAGGCGCAAATGAAAGATTACAAAAATTAAAACCACCTTTCATTTGCCTTCTCCCAGTAGTTTAGCGACCCAAGCACACTGCACGGGACTAGCCTTCCAGATGCGGTGCGCTCCCTGCGCCGGGCGAGCGAGCGGGCAGCTGCAAGCCCGAGCCGCCGAGCCGGCTCCCGCCCCTGTGCCCCGCGCCCCCCGCGCCCGGCCCGCGGCCCTCGCAGCAGGAGGCGGCTCTCGCGGCCTCGCTTCCTGCACCCACACGGGACTAAAAAAGAACACGCACAACTTTTTTCGGTCCCGCCACCCCCCCGGCAAAAACGCGTTAACCAGCCCTCTGAAGTCACCGCGCCGGGGGCGGCCGGCGACGGATCGCCGGGGACGCGGGCTTCCGGAGCCCCGCGACCCGCCGCGGCCGGAACGAGGCCCGCGAGGCGGCGCGCGCGGGGCGGGGGCGGGGGCGGGGGCCGGGCCGGGGGCGGCGCGCGGGCGGAGGGGCGGCGGCGCGTGCGCAGAGCACTTCCTTGTTTGTCCCCGTGACTGGAGCTGGAAGCGCCGCCCGCGGGAGTGCGCGCCCAGTCAGTCAGTCAGTCGGGCCCTCGCGGTCGCCTGTCAGATTGCCGAGGAGCTGGGCGAGCCGCCCGATCTGCCCCGCGCGCGCGACGCCCGCCGATCCCCGACCCCTCTCCCGCCGCCGTCGCCGGCATGAGCAGAGGGAGGCGGGTCCCTGAGAGCCCCCTGCCTCGCGCGTGGCTCGGAGTTTGAAGGGCCCCGCGCCGATCTCCGCCGCTCTCCTAAACCCCCGCCGGACTTTTCTTGCCTCCGCCTCCGGGGACGCAGGCCGGGCGCCGGCGGCGGGCTGCGGGCTGCGGCGGGGCGTTCATGAGCCGCCGGGCGGCCCGCGGCCCCGGGAGCCTGCGCCGTGACTCACCCCGCGCCCCCGCTTGTGTCTCGACCCCCCCGGCAGGATGCCGGACCAGATCTCCGTGTCCGAGTTCATCGCCGAGACCACCGAGGACTACAACTCGCCCACCACGTCCAGCTTCACCACGCGGCTGCACAACTGCAGGAACACAGTCACGCTGCTGGAGGAGGTAGGTCGGGCCGGGGGACGCTCGCGGTCCCCGCCGGCCGCTGCTGGCTGGCTCTGCTCTCCCAGCCTGGGTGCCGGGGGAGCCACGCCCCTCTGGGACCCCCCCCCCCGCCCTTGTCCGAGTGAACCGGGGGCTTCAGACGTGCAGGTCCCTCCCCACCCTAGGTGCGCAGCCTTGCCGGGGTCCTGCGAGTGTCCAGGCCCGGGCACTGGCCGCGGGGAGAGGACTGAGCGAGCCCTGGACATTCCGAGGGTCGCGGAAGGGGGAAGTCCTCTCCCGATCTTGCACACTGCCCGAGGGTCTGGCAGTCTGTTGGGCGCTTCCACATCGTCGTAACCCTCCTACAACCCGCCAAGTAGGTAGCATCAGGCCACCGAGGGCAGAGAGGCGAAGCGGCGTGGCCAAGGTCACTAGCAAGGGACTGGGAGACGGGCAGCGAATGCGCCTTTCCACGGCCCAGCCGCGCCCGCAGACCCAGCTGCAGAGATAAGGGCCGGTGGAAAAATCCCAAAGGAATGAGGAGCTCAGGCTGGGATTTTCTCCGCCCCAGGACTCCTCCTCGCTAGTCCTTACTGCGAACAGCGCAGGTGAAAAGAGGTGCGTACGCAGAGATCCCCACCTGGAGACTGCTGGGTCTCTGGGCTGCTGCTCGGGCAGGACTTGCCCGCAGGGCTCTAGCAGGCTGTGGAGGGAGGTCTGGATGAGCTGACCAAACCGGGAGTAGCGAGGCCTAAGGCTGCAGAAAGAACTGGACCACCCTGCACGAAAGCAGTGGGGTGTTTGGGGGCTGGGCCAAGGGCAAAGCCATTCCTTTAAAATTTTAAGTGAATTAACAGGGTGGGAGGAAAGGTTAGGTAAGGAGGAAAGCACAAACCCAGAACTACAGAAGCCTCTGGAAACTCAATTCAAAATAGGGCATTTGCCCTGGAACTCAAGACCCCATCAAGCAGCACCCACTCACCCCCAGCAAGCAGAGCTATCCCACCTGTAAAAGGCAGCACTGGGCGGAAGGTAGGAAGGGGCGTGGATTTCTTCCGGTGGGTTATTGTGTTGTGTGAGGTTTGGAGAAGCACTTTCCAATTTCAGCCCTTTATGGACAGCCCTCCATATCCTTGGGATGCTTGGGTTTCTGTAGGCAAATCGCTGTTGATGTGGGTTTTGATACCTAACGCTTGGACACAGGCAGAGCTGATAGAAGGAAGCATGAGGGTCCTAAATGTTGGCAGGGGAGAGAATTCTGTTAGTGCTGGATCGGGTCTTGCCTGCCTTCCTCGTGCTGTGAGCCACTCTGAATGTTTTACTCTGCTTGGGGATGCTTCTAGAGATCTCTTTGGAGTTAGTGGTGGGTGAGTGAAGTGAATTTTGAAGTGGTTGGAGAAATGCCACCTAACTAGGTTTTGTTTGAAAGCCAGAAGTAAATGGATTTTTTTTTTTTGTCTTTATAATTGTCAGTCTGTTGCTCTGAGCCTACTGCTGTCTTAAATTAAACAGAGTTGCCAGGTATTCAGCCCCATTATTGGTCTGTCCTTCACTTAATTGTAGTAAATTGGAACTTACTGACCTGGCGCATTTTCCATCCTTTTTCTATATTAATAGTGTATGACTCTAAAAGATGTGACATTGATTAGACTGAGCGTTTATTTTCTTTCTAGGTAAGTTCTTCATTGCCTGCTAATAGAGCTGCCAGTTAGTTTAACTTTCTGTTTCTGCACGTTCAGATAGTGTTAATGTATTTTGCAGGGTGTGATAAGGGTATTTGGTGATGCTAGGTGTTAGGAGAATGTGTGCATATTTTGCAGCAATTCCTAGGTCAGGGTTAGTGATAAATGACACGCACCTGCTATTGATCTTGCTAAACATAAGAGTAAATGCAACAGATTTGTGTATGTGTCAGTGTGGAGAGCAGAGAAGGAGGAAAATTCTGTTTAGCAAGGTTGGGAAGAAAAACAGATTTAAGCATTAAAAAAGTGTGGTTACTTATGAACTGGAGAAGGAATTGGAGCAAGGCTAGAAGTTCAAAAGTGTCATGTTAGAGTGCTTTGATGAGTCTCATGTTTTAAGAAATACAGCAGTGAATGTTTCATGCAAGATGACACAATAATTTTGTGGTTCTTTTTCTGAACTAGAAGAAGTATTGGGTTAAGGCATCATTCTCCCTAATCTGCATATTTTAATTCTTGAATCCAATTCTGGAGGTGAGACTCTGAGTGGTTACCTTTTGCATAAGTGTGCAGTGTATGCCTTAGTTTTTACTGGTGGATAACCACTACAGTTCAAATTTTATTTTTTTATCCCTGATCCTACAAGTATGGAAGGGAGTATGTTATAAATAATTAAGTGGATCACAATTCAGTGTTTCAAAAACATAAGGCTCAAGATTACCACCCCAAATATAAGGAAAAATTTTGGGGCATACCACAAAATCTTGTTGGCATATACTTCACAAGTGAGATATTTGGAAACTTGAAGAATGTGGCTTGTGTTATTTTGTGGTTATTCATAGGAATAGAACTTTTGGGTACTTTTTTGGTGATGTGGAAACTCCAGATAGGAATTAATTTGGGTAATGTGGAATTCTCTCAATTAAAAAAAAAGTCTCCTAGTAATTAAGTGCCTTCCAGTTTATGACCTTTCCTGCTGTGTGGATTACTTAGGAAAATATATGTAGCTCAACCAAAAAACTGTTAAATCTTCAAACCTGGAACCCCAGTGTATGATACTGTCCCTTTCACTGTTTCCTTGGCAAAGAGTGTGCTGTGTTGTGCAGATGTTAGTGGTTTTATTTAAATCTCCCTGTGATGAGCACTCTAGGCAATGGATCAGAAATAAAGGGTAAGAGGCAGTAAGAGTTTATGTCTGGGCTTCACCTCTAGGGTCAAAGGCCAGGCATGTCTCTGGGCATCCCAGTTTGCCTGGCACACAACGAGTGCCTTTGGGAGGCAGGAATGGATTGGCTGGTATCCTGCCAAAGTTTCATCCTGGTGTGTGAGTATTTTCCAAGGAAAAAGCCAGTGTTTTGCCTACTCAGCAACCAGAATACACTGATGTGTGCCATTTTACTCGTGACCACTTGGAAATTATGAGTAAGGAACTGGGAGATGACAGAGTTTTCCTGTTAAAGGAGCAGGCAGGCGTTTTGGGACCACTGTGAGGAGTGGCTAATACTTGAGTGCCTTTTGAAAAGGAGAGAGAGTCAGCATGATAAAAGCAGTTCTGTGAGGTGAGTTAATGTTGGGCCAGCACTTAATTTTGGTGACAGTGGAGGAGGTGTGGTGCCCATTTACTGAGCTTCTGCTCCGTACATGGGCCTGTAGCAAGCACATGGCATGCACGATAACATTTAACCCTCCTGTGCACTGTGACAGAGGGATAATTATTATCTCCGTTTTACAGAGAGGGAAATTGAGGCCCTGAGAGATGAAGTGATTATCCTAAGTGGCTAGTAAATAAAATGGAGTTGGTAAATCCTTCAAGCAGTTAAGACAGAAAGCAGATGTATTCTGAGTGTTCTCAGGGACATTTTTCATGGCATTGGAGAGAGCATCAGAGGCTTCACGATTATTCACCTTTTAATCTGAGTCTCAGGAAACGGGTCCTTAAGTTTGTTAGAAGCTTAGTGTTTCTTCATGCCGGCATTCCTGTTCTGTGCTCTCACAGCTTTGGGTATTGGTTTTCAGAGTTAATTGTGGTGACTTATTGGGATGTAATCTATGAGCGGCATTTGCTCAGCACACTTTTGTGGAGTATCTGCCATGTACAAGTCACTTTGCCAAGCTCTGTTTGGGGTATTGGATTGTGTTATAGAGAAACTGATGGTCTTTGAGGAAGAAGGAAGACTGTAACTCTTGGGGCCAGCGCCTTGGCTCACTGGGTTAATCCTCTGCCTGAAGTACCGGCATCCCATATGGGTGCCGGATTCTGTCCCGGTTGCTCCTCTTCCAGTCCAGCTCTCTGCTGTGGCCTGGGAGGGCAGTGAAGGATTGCCCCAGTGCTTGGGCGCCTGTACCCACATGGGAGACCAGGAGGAGGCACCTGGCTCCTGGCTTCGGATCGGTGTAGCTCTGACCGTAGCGGCCATTTTGGGGGTGAGCCAACAGAAAGAAGACCTTTCTCTCCGTCTCTCTCTCTCACTGCCTAACTCTATCTGTTAAAAAAAAAAAAAAAAAGACTGTCTCTTAACAAGGTGGGGAAGGGCAGTTGGGGATACCTACTAAATCACTCAAATCACCCTCCAGTCAGTAGTCACATTGTTGGGTGCCTGGAATGTGTGAGATCTGGAGATGCAAAGGTGAATAACTTGGCTGTCAAGGTGTACAACCTGGAAGTTTTCTTAAGAGAGCTGGTGATCAGTAAGTGGGGCTGGCATCAGAAGCTTGTCATAATATATGCAGATGATATATTCAGTTCTTTTTGAAGCCATAGAAATGTTTGAAGAAATGAGCGAAGACATGGAATGTAGATTTGTTATCAAAGCCTCTGTCACAGTAATAATAACAATACTCATCAGTTACTAGTGTTTCTGTGATGTGCAAGCCCTATGTATGCTATTATTTAATGCTTATCTTTACCCTACTATTATTTTCATTGGCCACAGTTTATAGGTGAAGAAATTAAGGATTACAGCAGTTAAGTATTTTGCCCAAGGCAATACAGCCAGTAAGTAGCCAACTTGGGAATTAATTCCATGTCTGGAGAGTACCCATGCATGCCAGTCAGACTTCATCTGAATGTATGTCTTCCTTTATTCTCCATGTAAGTTTGAATTTTCATCCACGTGCTTTTGAGTGTCTTCTCTCAGGCCAATGACTGCAAGCCGTCAGTATTTGAGAAATGCAAAATCCTCAAATACTGTTCTGTGGAATCTCACACGCAGGAATTCTGTGGCCAGGGCTTTATATCTTGATCAGCAGCTCTCACTGTTATCTTCAGTGCAACCACGTTAGTTCTTAAATTTTGAAACCTGGTAAACTTAATAGGAAGTGCTCCTTAAAGCAAGGAGCTCCTAAACATGGAGCCCAATGATTACCCTTGAAAATATTATAGTCTTAAAGGGAAAAAGAAAAACAAAAAAAAGCCTTCTCAAAAAATATTTAGATAAAATCAAGGTTGGCCCATTTGCTAAGGTAAAAAATATATATATATGTTTAGGTCTGTCCCTGACCTCTTTAAGAGTAAATAACAAAACACAATCCTTCCCATGATGCCGCTGTCAACTCTGTGGTCCAAGCCTCCAACCCAGTCTGGAGCGACTTAAGGTGAATTTTCTCTGGCATATCCAGCAAAAGACAGTGGATGAAAAATGCTTTTACCTGTGGAACCGAAAGAAGAAGGGCACTTCCTGAATGTGCTAGAATGCTTTCTTTTTAGAAAGCACAAACCAGTTAGTAAATAGATAGTCTGTGCTGAAGCTGTTTGCTCTTTATCTATATCTTTGAAGCTTGAAAAATATTTTCTGAGTCTATCATCTTATAAAAGCCAATTCTGGTGGCATCCTTATTCTTCTTTACAAATGGATAATTCAAGGCTTTGAGAGGTTAAATGACTTGGCCAAGTAGAAAGCAGGAGACTTGGGCTCTGAATATAAGCTCCCTATTTTGAAAAGCCTTATTTTTTTTCTATATTTCACTTTTTATGCTTCCTGTCTGCTAGTTTTTCTGTCTTGTAGGACTCATGAAAAAAAGCCTTCTATTAAATATTTTTCTCATCTCTGCTTGGCTTCTAGTGCCAAAGGGAAAGAGTTTGGGAGAGGGATGAAAAAGGAAAAGACAATTGCTTTTCTCTGTTCTTCTGAGACTACTTGTGGGACCTTTCTTTGAGTCTTTGCCATCTGTGGTGAAAGACAGCATTGCCAACAGTCCTCCCTGGGCTGGGAAGAAGTGAAAATGGCCTTGTGGCTTCCAGCTCCACCCTGACATACTTAGTCTGGGGCTGCTGACCAACCTGTCTTTGCCTGTGAGCTGCCCACAACCCTGGCTTAAGAACCACTACTGTTGGTTGCAGTTGCCATAGGGCTCACTGGCTGCCTTCCAGCCCCCTGCTCATCCACTGCCCTGCCTTTTTTTTCTTGGTGCTTATTGCTCAGGGATTTGCTAATTACACAAGCTGAAGGGACCTTAGAGAGTATCTAGTCTGGGGCTTGCCATACTTGGAGCCTGATCTCCAAGAGGCCCATGAGAGTGAATGGGGTCTATTAGACACAGTATTGCAGAAAAATTAACAGAATCTCCTAACAATGAAACTTTCATGATTTCGGTCGACATATATTAGCTTGGTGGTAAAGCCCTGTTTATCTTCCACCGATCAGAGGCGTGGATTGCCAGTGATTAATGCCTAAAAGTAGGAAAGCAAAGTATCATTTCATTCATGTGATTGGTATACTAGAGGCACCCTTCACATTTTGTATCCTTGTGGGGAAAGCTCAGGAGTGATGGGGCCCCATACAGGTGTAGTTTAGTCCTGTTGCTTTCAGATGTGGAAACTGAGACCTAGGGAAGGAAATGATACAGGGATTTGACTTCAGGGCTCCTGACTCCCAACTCGGGGATCTTTAAATTCTGCTCTCCAGCAGGGTCATGGGGCTCCTTGTGCATAGTGGGGCGGTCTTCTCCAGTACCACTCCTTGGAACTTTCTTCCAGGCTGAAGGAGGAGAAGAGAGTAAGACTGAAGTTAGGTTCCTGATCTTGTGAGCTCCGTTTGCTGGTATAAGATATACTGTGCAAGGTCACAGTGGCCCACCCTGATGTCAGGCCAGCAGGCTCTCATCAGAGACTCTTTGTGGTGTTGGATATTCAGATACCACCGACCTGACCTTTGCCTTCACTGTATATGAGTCCAGGGAGCCTCAGAGAAATGGTTTCCATTTTTGTAACCTAGTCATTTGGGGAACTGTAGCCAGATCTTGGCTTTGGCCATTCCCACATGTATTATTTAAACTTGAGGAAGTGTTGGGGTTGGAGACCGTGTCACTTCATGTCTAAGCCTCCATTTCTCATTTCTTCATTTGATAACTAAAGAGCTTTGCTTTTGAGTATAAAAGGCATAGTGCATGTCAGGTACTCATCAAGTGACTTCATGTGCTGGCATTCCCCGTGAATGTCAAGGACTGAGCTGCTCAGAATAGTCAGCTGCCGGGGGGGTGGGGGTGGGGGGGGACAGGGAAGCTGGAGATAAGTGAAGTTAGAAGTGTTACTTGATGGAACAATGGACAGGCAAGAATTCTGTCCACCGTGGATCAGTGCTGACATTTGAGTTGAGGAGGGCGTAGTACCCTTCGCTAGGTTAATTGGAGCCCTGTTACTTTTTTCTTTCCTTTTTTTTTTTTTTAAAAGATTTATTTATTTATTTGAAAGGCAGAGTTACAGAGAGATCTTCAATCCACTGGTTCACTCCCCAAGTGACTGCAGTGGCTGAAACTGGGCCGATCCAAAGTTAGGGGCCAGGAGCTTCTTCTTGGTCTCCCACATGGGTGCTGGGGCCCAAGAACTTGAGCCATAGTGAGAGCTGGATTGGAAGTGGAGCAGCCGGGACTCAAACTGGCACCATATGGGGTGCTGGTTCTGCAGGCAGCAGCTTTACTGGCTGTGCCACAGTGCAAGCCCTGGAGCCCTATTTTTTGTAGTGTGTGTTGGACAAGTTGTTCAGCCTTCCTGTTTCTTAATTTCCTCATAACAGTAGTACCTACTTCTTAGTGTATATTTGTGAAATGCATACAACAGTGCCTGGCATGGTTATTAGTCCAGAAATGATTGGTCTTATTAGCCTCATTACTCTTGCTGTTTATTGTTACTACATTAGACCATGGAATTTGTACCTGACAAGGCAATACTGGCAGACTCACTGGGAAGGGTAGATGATGAGATCAGGTGGCAGAGCCCACTGTGTGTACTTCAAGGATGTGATGCACAGATGGGACTAAGGGGAAGACAGGGACAGCACCAAACACTGACCATTCTGGGTCAAGGTTGCAGCCAATTTGATCTGAAACAGGCTGTCAGTGCAGTGTAACTGTACTTAGCCCTTGGTTGGTGCTACTCTCTGAAGTTAGGGAACCAGTGGCTAATGCTGCCTGCTCAGATCTAGGCCAGCCTGATGGGCTGTCCCAGCACAGCTCTGATTCTTCCTGCTGTGTCCGTGTTCCCTTCCTTAGCGCATCAAAGTGGGAGAGTGCTGCCCTTTGGATTGTGCTGGGGCTTTGGGGTCCTGAGCTCCTTTCTCCCTTACGTAATGATGTGCAGGTATTTGATTTTGTTCATTGGTGGGAAGGTACTGGGGAAGTATTTCTGCCTTGGTCCTGACAGAACAGAGGCAGCTAGATTGTGTGCTTTGCTGATTACAGCTTGAAGCACTGAGACCACAAGGAATTCTATTTTGGTTTGGAGGCAAGAGCCTTGAAGCAAAACCGATCTCTCCTTGAGTTGGCATTTCTACATTCTCCGTGGCTTCTTTCCAGTGTCAGTAAAATGAGTTTTAATTACTTGTTGGGTAGGGGTTAGGTCAGATCATGAGGAACTTGATTCCACAAGACTTTAACAAAATCCGGGAGTTCCCAGTGGGCTCTTCCTGGCCCAGAGCACCGTCTGAGCAGCCTGTGTCATGATGCTGGTTACGACCAGTTACCTAAGAACTGAATTTCAGTGCTGAGGCTAATATAATTTTTCCCAGAGAACTGGAATATGTGTTCCTTTGATAAAGACAGCACCCGATTTAGCCACCCAAAGGCTGGGAAAACAAAATCAACACACCTCATTCACCGAGGAAGGTAAAGCCCAAAAGATGATTGTGTTTTGTTGCAATTATTGCAGAAAAAGTGTTGGCTAAGTCAATGAGGAGCCATAGACGTGCCTTGGATTGGGGGAAATATAAGCCCTTGCCAGCTCTCTCCAGTATTACTATAGCCTGGATACCTTTGTTTCTGAAGCATTGTGTTTGGGGACTAGGCCAGGGTGGACGGCCATGGCCCAGTGCTGATCTTGGCTCCCAGTACGCAGTGGGCTGTGCTGAGTATAATGGCGACTGTATTATTATGGCATAAACTCAACAGAACTGGAGCAGATTGTAGAGACCATCCAGTTCAGCTCTTCCTTCTATGGATGAGGAAGCTGAGGCTGTTGAAAGCACCAGACTGCATCCTGTTCCCCTCTCCCTTCTGGGCAAACGTCAGATGAGACAGTTCTGGCCCTATATTACCCCCAGCTCCGGAGTTCCACACGGGTGGTTGTCCCTAATGGATTCTGGGACAGGCACACCTGGGAGGGAGGACTGGATTGGCTTAACTTGGGTCAGAAGACCATTTTTGGTTCCATCAGCTTTGGCCAGGATGATGGGTGGGGCTAAGTCTTCCTCTTCAGCAGGGACTGGAGTAGTGCTGGCCCTCAGAGAAGGGTAGGAGATTAGGGAAGCACAGTCCCCATGTACCCAGATCACACAGCAAAGCTGGGATGGACTGCAGATCTGCTGGTTTTGATCTTCATTTTTCTTTGACATGAAAGTTAGATGGAGACACAGCAACTCAGAGGTTACAGGGAGAACCAATAGGTCACGTAAGGCCGATAAATCCAGGCACTCAGTGGCACTTGCCCTTCCCTCTGCAAGTCTCACCTTCCCTTGACCCCTTCTACTCTGTGTTCACTTGGGATACTTTGAAGGACTGTGGTCAGAACGCTGGGCTGCCGCATTTTAGCTTTGCTGATGTGGTCAAGAAAGAGCAGCATTCCGCACAGGGTGTGGGCAGTGAAGAAACACCCCATTGCCTTAACTCCACCGTGATGACAGACGTGATGCCCTTCCAGTAATCTCACTGCAGGTACCCAGGAGGGACGAGAGCCTAGGCAGGGCGGTGGGGCTCTCGGGGTATTTCTGGTTCGATTGGCTTTCCCCCAGTATTAAATGACAGACTGCTTAAAGGTCCTGCGAGGGCTGACAGCTTTCCTTCCACGGAGCAGCTTCTTCACTGACCAGTTAGTTACACATGAAGTAAAATTTGAGTGTCTTCATTGTTCTGAAATGCAGGCTGTGGAAGGGGGGGTGTGCTTCCTTTATGTTTCATTAATCATTTTTTTATGAAGCCCATTTCCTTTTCCTTGTAATGTTTATTCACATTAATACTATTTACATAAAATTAGATACTCCTTATTTCCACCAAGTGCGAATCAAAATAAGCATTCTCTGCTGGCCCAGCAGCTGCTGCTGCTTTAATAATAGTAATATTTTTCATAGCAATGCAAGCGAGTG
This sequence comes from Oryctolagus cuniculus, assembly GCF_051225735.1. NCBI lineage: Eukaryota > Metazoa > Chordata > Mammalia > Lagomorpha > Leporidae > Oryctolagus > Oryctolagus cuniculus. Next base: position 156,400,100 of record NC_142872.1, on the reverse strand, counting down.
CACTGCTTCCCAGTAAATAAAATGGTGCCAAGTCAAACAGTACTGCCACCATCCCAAGGTTTCTGCATTCTGCATGTAGGAGTTTGGAAAAAGTCAGAATCTGCAAACAGTACAGTTAAGCAACTCGTCTTTGCAGGTACTGTGCTGGGTGCTCTGCATACATCATCATGCTGAATTTAATCCTTCCAAGAGCTCTGTGGGGGTGGGGTGCTGCTTTTACATTTTATAGAAGATGAACCAGACCTAGGAAGGAGTCAGCCCAGTCTCTGGTCATTCTACCTCAAACTCATCCACAGGAAAGGTGACACACACACACACGCATACACACGCACGCGCGTGCACACACACAAGTGAGATGCTAATGAGATAGAACAAACTGGAAAGAGGCTTCTGCTGAAACGTGAGATATTCAGGTTAGACTTGTAGAAGAACTTCCTGAGAGGGTATTAAGTGCCAGCTACTTGGCCACAGAAGTGTTCTTATTCACATTCTTCCTATATATGTTCACTTTTAGTAGATTGTGAGTACCTTAGGGTTAGGAGCACCTCTACCTCCTCGCCATTTTTGTTTTACCTAGTCCGCGGTCAGATATTTGACTCAAGTTAAGGAAAGTGCAGTGAAACAACATTTGATTTATAATTATTGAAGGCAGATCTGGTCAGCGGTTTCCAAATGCTGCCATATCTGCCCTTCTGGGCTTCGGTTATATGCCTACCTGTTGCATAGAGCTGTTGGAAAAACCTACAGCCATTACATATCTTGAAGACTGTGACAGATTCAGAGCAGACCTGGACACAGGCAAATTCACAGACCGTCCTTTGGATGTCTGCATCTTGCGGTCATTCATTGACTTACGGAATGCCAAGAACAGTGATAGCTGTTTCTTTTTGAGTACCAGTTCTGTACTGAATACTCTGCATATGTTATTTGTAACCTCCACATCACCCAGCTAGTACATGCTGGAGCCAAAAATCAAACCTAGGTGTGAGGGTGGGCATGGCGCTTAAGTCATTACTTCAGATGCTCACACTTTATGTTGGAGTCAGGTCTGGTTGGGGTCCTGGCTCCTCCACTTCTGGCCTAGCTTCCTGCTAATATGAAGCTTGGGAGGCCATGGATGATGGCTCAAATACTTATATCCCTGCCAACCATGTGGGCAACCTAGATGGAGTTCTGAGTTCCTGGCTTTGACCTGGCCCAGTGCTGGCTATTGTGGGCATTTGGAGAGTGAACCAGGAGTTGGAGATTTCTTTTTCTGTCTTTGAAATAAAATGAGAGAAAAAAAAAAAAAATCTAGGTCTGCCTGGCTCCATAGACCACACCCTCCCCTTTGCCACTTTGCCTGGGTTTGTTACTGATTTAGCTGCAAAGTGCAAATAAATGGAAGCAAGTCTTAGTGGGAACGAAGACACACAAACACACACACCACATACGCTAGAATAAAAGGAAAGCAAATCAGGATTTGTTTCTTTTGGTTGAGTGGGAGGCATTTAAATGTAGATAATTTACAGCAGCCACCAGGGGCAGACAGTTCATGATGTGGTATGAGAGGGATTAATGAGAGAACTTGTATTTTCATAAGAAGTTCACCTCTCTGAGTTGTCTTTATGGATGGTAAATATAGTGAATCATGATTTTAGAGCAGTCGTGCCCTGGCTTTACTTTCCAACACATTTGTGGTCTGCTGTCTTATTTCATCCACACAGTGCTTTGTTAGGCAAAGAACCCACCATTTCCTGATTTGGCAGATGAGAAAACTGAGGCTTAAGCAGTTGAAATGGTTTGTCAGAGCTTGTTCACTTGGAACACATGGTGAGGCTTGGGATCAGTTCTGCTGACCTGCCTCATCCTACGCCACAGATTCACCATCTGAAAGAGGCAGACCTGGTGGTAGGAGGTGCTTTGCCTAGTAAATTGTAACCTAAGGAATACCACTGGAATATAAAAAAAAGTACAAAATTTGTTATTAGATAATTTTTAAAAATTTTTTTAATTATTTATTTATTTTGACAGGCAGAGTGGACAGTGAGAGAGAGAGACAGAGAGAAAGGTCTTCCTTTGCCGTTGGTTCACCCTCCAATGGCCGCCGTGGCCAGTGCACCGCGCTGATCCGATGGCAGGAGCCAGGTACTTCTCCTGGTCTCCCATGGGGTGCAGGGCCCAAGCACTTGGGCCATCCTCCACTGCACTCCCTGGCCACAGCAGAGAGCTGGCCTAGAAGAGGGGCAACCGGGACAGAATCCGGCGCCCCGACCGGGACTAGAACCCGGTGTTCCGGCGCTGCAGGCAGAGGATTAGCCTAGATAATTTTTTGATACTTGGCATTATTAGATCCCTCTTTTTCACTACCCCCATATTGCCCTTAAGTAGCTGTCTCTTCCGAGTGTTCTCTTACTTCTGCTCCTCTTCCTTCACCTCTACCACCTATGCCTTCTTTTAAACTTTGGCCATTTTAAAGTTTAGGTTAAAAATTTTTGCATATACAAAGCAGCAGCATTAGAGTGAGTCTCTATGTAACTGTCACTCAGCTTCAACACTTTCCTACTTTTGGTTGGTCTTGTTTTTATCCCCCATCCTGCTCCATACCCCATTTTTTAAATAGATTTATTAATTCATTTGAAAGTCACAGTTACATAGAGAGAGAAGGAGAGGTGGAGAGTGCGCGCAAGAGAGAGGTCTTCTATCCGCTGGTTCACTCCCCAGTTGGCTGCAACGGCCAGAGCTGTGCCAATCTGAAGCCAGGAGACAAGGAGCTTCTTTCGGGTCTCACATGTGAGTGCAGGGGCCCAAGGACTTGGGCTATCTTCTGTTCCTTTCCTAGGCCATAGCAGAGAGCTGGATTGGAAGTAGAGCAGCTGGGACTTGAACCAGCGCCCATATAGGATGCTGGCACTGCAGGTGGTGGCTTTACCTGCTCCACTACAGCACTGGTCCCTCAGTGGCCCCTCAAGGTATATTTCTAAAAGATGAGGACTTGAAATCTGAACCATAATACCATTATCACATCTGAAAAAAAATAACATATTTCATGAATATTTTGTTCCAGTTTCTCCATTTGTCATTTTTTTAATGGTTTGTTCAAATCAAGATCCAAATGAGATCCGTATGTTGAAATTTATGGACATATATTGTATTTTATTTTTTAAAAAAGATTTATTTATTTATTTGAAAGGCAGAAATATAGGCAGAGGCAGAGACAGAGAGAGAGGTCTTCCATCCGGTGGTTCACTCCCCAAATGGCTGCAATGCCCGGAGCTGGGCTGATCCAAAGCCAGGAGCCTGGAACTTCTTTTGGGTCTCCCACGTGGGTACAGGGTCCTAAGGACTTGGATCTTTTTCCGCTGTTTTCCCAGGCACATGAGCAGGGAACTGGACTGGAAATGGAGCAGCTGGGGCTCAAACCGGCGTCTATATGGGATGCAAGTGCTGCAGGCAGCGGCGTTACCTGCTACACCACAGTGCTGGCCCCTGGACATACATTTTAAATTTCTTCTGCTCTATGTGTAATCTCCCCCCACTCCCTTCCTTTAAAATTTATTTTTCAGAGAAACTGGTTATCCTTTAGCATTTCCTGTAGTATGGATGGTGTTGATTGCCTCCATGTGCTGTCATTTTTAATATTTATTTATTTGAAAGGCAGAGTAACATTGAAAGAGAGAGAAAAGAGGCATTGGGAGTGGGGGAGGAAGGGAGAGAGAAATTTTCCATTCTCTGTTTCCTTTCCCAAATGACTGCAACTTGTGGGGCTGGGTCAGGCTGAAACCAGGATTCTGGAACTCCATTTGGGTCTCCTAGTGTGGGTAGCAGGGACTCAAGTACTTGAGCCATCCTGCTTTGCTTTCCCAGGTGCATTAGTAGGGAGCTGATCAGAAGTGGAGCAACTGGGACTTGAGCCAGTACTCTGATATGGGAAGCTGCCTTACAAGTGGCAATTTAACCCACTGTGTCACAGTGTTAGCACCTGTGCTGTCATTTAATATATGTGAAAAATCTGCTGTTAACATACTTTAAGAAGAATGCATTCTCTGTGTAGAAAACAAAAGTATGTAAAAAAAAAAAATTAAAGTCCTCAAAATCCGACCCACCAGCCACCAATGTTCATTTCAGAGGTTCTTCCAGGTAAGTCTGTATCTTGCTTATTTTCATTTAATATTTTAAGGGTATTTCCATATCATCACAAAGTCTTCAGTAACATTAAAAAGGTAATTTCATTGTATTAATGACATCTCCTTCCTTCCCTTGATTTGCTTCTAATTGAGGAGTTTATGTTTTTAATCATTGGCTTAGCAGTTGCACCAAAAGAAGACCTGCCCACATCCGAGCAGTGAATGTCTATCCGTCATTTTTTGCACTCATGCTGATAGATTCCTAGAAGGAAAAGTCGTGGGTCAAAGGCATGGTGTTTTCATACATTGCGGGTGTAATTGTCATATTGCCCGATTTTTCCACTGGGAAGGTTGTCCATGCTGCACTCCCATAAGTACTTTTTTATTATATTTATTTGAAAGGTAGAGTTACAGAGAGGCAGAGAGAGGCAGAGAGAGGCAGAGAGAGAGAGAGAGAGAGAGAGAGAGAGAGAGAATCTTCTCATGTGGGTGCATAGGCCCAAGACTTGGGCCATCCTTTACTGCTTTCCCAAGCCACAGCAGAGAGCCAGACTGGAAGTAGAGCAGCCGGGACTTGAACTGCCAACACCCATATGGGATGCCAGCACTGCAGGCAGTGGCTTTACCCGCTTGCTGTGCCGCAGCGCTGACCCCCTTAAGTACTTTTGAAAGTACATTTGTCCACACAGGGGAAGCTTTGAGGGCAAACTTGATCTACAAGTTTCTCCAAAGGAAGAAATAGGACTCTGAGTGTGCTGTAGGGTTACAGGTTACTGTCAAGTGGATAGTGAAGGGGAAAAGGGAGGAGACTGGGTGTTTTCAGACTCTGCCTAGCACAGTGGAGAACTGAAAGCCAGTGTCATCTCTGTTTTGGGGAAGTGAGTGGCCTGAACTTATCAGCCCTTTGTCCCCTTAATAGTAGTGGTGACTTCTTTATCTGCCACGTGCAGTGTCTTTTCTGAAATTCCTGTGTACCATGAAAATAGCTTTGTTAAGGCCTCTATCTCAGAAATAATGAAAATAGCATTCACTATGAAATGGGGAAATGCATAGAAGGCTCAGTGTGGCTGGGCTGTAGCCCCGGAGTCACCTGGCCTCAGGTCCCTTCTCCTCCTTTCTCCATTGCTGCCTGCACACTTTGACTTCTGATTACTAAGTCCATAGGACATTGCTCATAGAGAAACTTCTTGCATCAGGAAGCATCTTTTAAAAACCCAACAGTTGCTGCATCATTTACATATGCATTTGGATTAGTTAATTGGATTGTTTCCCACTAACACTGGCTTGGAAGCAGAAAGGGGGAGGTGTTTTGGGAGAGGGGCTCTTAGAAATCAGATGGGCCTTGGGGGTTAAGCCACTTGAGGGAAGGAACAGAGGAGACAAAAGCAACTTCAGCTTGTCTTTGCTGAGTGTTGCCACATCATATTCTTTTTTTTTTGGACAGGCAGAGTTAGTGAGAGAGAGAGAGAGAAAGGTCTTCCTTTTTCCTTTGGTTCACCCCCGTAATGGCCGGTGCATTGCAGCCCGACTCCAAAGCCAGGAGCCAGGTGCTTCTTCCCGGTCTCCCATCAGGGCCCAAAGACCTGGGCCATCCACTGTACTTCTGGGCCACAGCAGAGAGCTGGACTGGAAGAGGAGCAACCAGGACAGAATCCGGCGCCCCAACCGGGACTAGAACCCCAGGGTGTGGGCACCGCAGGCAGAAGATTAGCCTGGTGAGCCATGGCACCGGTCTCCACATCATATTCTTTAAAAGCCAAGTTGTATTTCAGATTTTAGCCCTGAGCTGGCCTTGCTAGGGAGTCCCATCACATTGTCATGTGAATGTGTTTCATTCTGGGTTTGTAGCAGCCACTGTGGTTTTTCTAGGGTGGGACTTCCTCAGTTCCAGAAGTTTTGGAGAGGCCTTTTTTTTTTTTTTTTTTAGATTTATTTATTTAGTATTTGAAAGGCAGAGTTGAGAGAGAGATCTTCCATTCACTGGTTCACTCCCCAAATGAGTACAACAGCCCTAGATAGGCCTATCCGAAGCTAGGAGCCAGGTGCTGCTTCTGGGTCTCCCACGCGAGTGCAGGGGCCCAAGGACTTGGGCCATCTTCTGCTTCCCCAGGCCATTGCAGAGAGCTGGATCGGAAGTCGAGCAGCTGGATCTCAAACCCATATGGGATGCCGGCGCTTCAGGCCAGGGCATTAACCCACTGCACCACAGTGCCGGCCTCATGTCTTACTTTCATACCACAAGAATGTTGAAAGATCATAAATGGGACTGCCTTAAGTCATCCAATCCTCTTAACCAAATCTATAATGTAAGGAATATATGAATTTTCTGATGAGTGGCTTGAGGCTTAGCTATGGACAGTTTCTTATCTTCTCAGGATGCACAGAATGTGGAAAGAGCCAAGGTTCGGTCTCAGGTCTGTCTGACTCCCATGTGTCTCAAATTGTCTGCTCATACTGCTTCGTTTGAAACCAAGATCCCACAGTTCTTTTTTTTTTTTTTTTTTTTTTTTGGACAGGCAGAGTGGATAGTGAGAGAGACAGAGAGAAAGGTCTTCCTTTGCCGTTGGTTCGCCTTCCAATGGCCGCCGCGGCCGGTGCACAGCGCTGATCCGAAGGCAGGAGCCAGGTACTTCTCCTGGTCTCCCATGGGGTGCAGGGCCCAAGCACCTGGGCCATCCTCCACTGCACTCCCTGGCCACAGCAGAGAGCTGGCCTGGAAGAGGGGCAACCGGGACAGAATCCAGCGCCCCGACCCGGACCAGAACCCTGTGTGCCGGCGCCGCAGGCGGAGGATTAGCCTAGTGAGCCGCAGCACCGGCCAAGATCCAACAGTTCTAAACCAAGATCCCTCAGCTGAGGGAAGTCTACTTATGTGCTTAGACAACTGTGGCACTTCACTAGGGCTTAACGGAAATGAACTTGAGTAGTAGACAGGAGTTTTTACACTGTGACACTTGAGCTATTCGTCGTTTGGGCAACAGAGTGTCTTTCCTGGCACCTTGCACCCACCTAGGCATGCTTTGAATGATAGGTGCTCTTCATTGTGGAGATGTCAGTGGCAGGTTTGGTGCTGACTTCACTTCCTGCTGTAACATAGAGGCATTGCTAAATCACATTCAGTGTTGGTCAGAAAAACTGTGAAACAAAGCACTCCAAATCCCTGCCTTGCCACTGGAAATGTTTTAGCATGCATTGCAGTGATTGAGCAGTCTCAAGAAGCATTGAGGAGCCATTATATTATGATAGCAACAATTTATTAAGCTGCCTCTTTGGAACTTACTGTGGTAAGTTTTTAATGTAAATATTTATAATCCTTGAAACAGCTCTGCAAGAATTTTTCCATTTTATGGGGAGAGAATAGATGTGTAGAGAAGATCAGTAAATGCTCACTTTATACAATTGTTATATTGATAGAGCTAAGTTTTGTAGCAGGTCTGTTGATTGCTTTGTGTCTCACTGCTGCCTTAGGCGTTATAGACTATTTTAAAAGTGGATGTATGGTCCTTTGACCTAACAATTAGGACACCCACATCCTGTATCAGAGTGCCTAGGTTTGAGTCCTGGTTCCAGCTCCCACTTTCAGCTTCCTACTAATGCAGACCCTGGGAAGCATCCATGGAGGTTCAAGTAGTTGATCCTGCCACCATGTGGGAGACCTGGATTGAATTCCAGGCTTTGGTCCTGCCCTGGCCCTTGTGGGCACTTGGGGAGTGAGCCAGCAGATGGAGCTTATATTCACAAAAGTGCGAATACCAAAAATAATACTAATCAGATATTTAATTTCTCTATGTCCTTTCTTTCTGAAAAGATTCTAGTAGGAAGAGAGGTAGAGGGATTTGCTCTCCACCCAGCAGATTGTTCCCAGGGTGAATTGTTTCAGTTTCTGAAGTGGTTGTTTCCTGAGGGCTTAACCTTGCTTGACTCTTTTGTGTACTAGATTGCTATGTTAGTCTCTTTCACCTCTCAAGGAAGACTCTGGTCATTTTTCATTGCCTGAGAAGCTTCCCTTTGCTTTGCTAGACACCCATTCTTTCCCACAATTGTGTGGGATCCTTGGAACAACAGTAAATTTTTTGCGTCATTCCCTTCTTCATTCAGTCTTTTCTGCATTTTCTTCATTAGAATTCATTGTGTTGAGAAGTTGGTTCATTATCTGTCACGATACTGTTTGGAAGAGAGGACTTTGACTGAACTATTAATCACCAGAGCTTGGGACCTAACAGAATGAAGAATGAATCAATGAACCTCCCCCCCCCCCCCGCCCCCGCCACACACAGAGTGAGGAGCCTTGAAGAGCCTGGGCAAGCTGAACCTGGCTTTGTAGGTAGAATAAAGAAAGTCTGGGAGAAGTGTTTTCTAGAGGACTGATCTGATCGGGAAGAGAAGGAGGAGGAGGAATTTCAGGGCTTGTGAGATCTTTCAAGGAAAATGGTGTGACTGTGGAGCTTCAGAGCCAGAAGGAACCTCCAGGATCACGGAGGTCAACTACCTCATTTTCCACATCATTGAGATTTCTCAGTTCTAAGTTTACAGCTTGCTGGCCACTGACCTCTGGGGCACAGAACCAGATGATCTCTTTACATTAGCACTTTTATTGATTTAAAAACACTTACTGTTCATCAGCATTGTGTTTTAAGTAATCGATTTTGTTTTGTGTCTGAGCCCTGGGATGATTTTGTTTCATCAAGGAAGCTGTTTAAGAAATCTTAGAAACCACTCAGGTAGAGAACTGTCTTTTAGTGGAAGAGCCGTTACCCCAGGCTGGACCTGGTGGTAGCTGCACCTGCTATCAGCCTTGTCCTCTTCCTGACTTTCTTCTCTTTCTTATTGTTGTTTTCCCCTCCTTGGCCCCTCAACCTATTCATGAATACTTGTAAATTTGCTGACTGTTACGACTTGCATGCCACAAAGTCCTACATTATTTCCCTATATCTTTTCCACAGCCTGGTTTTCTTTAATGAAGGAAGGGTTTCCAGCACCTTAGGTTTGCCTGACATCTTAGAATTTACTGAGTGTTTGTGTTATCTTACTTTGAGGTATTGATAAAGGGTAGTTCCCAGAATTCAGCTTGCTTAGAATCTCACAGAGGGTGAGTGGTGCTGACTTGGTATTGAGTCCAGGTGAGATGTCCATGGCTTTGCCATGACAGAGACCTTCTAGAGTGGCTCTGTCTGTGTTTGCTAAGCTTGCTTAGTGCCTCTCGAGGTGCAGAATTCATGTCCCGAGTTGCAGAATTTACATCCCTGAGTTGCAGAATTCAGAGCCCCATCTCTGCTCAGGCATGGTCTTCTTGACTGCAGCATTGTGTACATGGAGAATAAGGTGCTCATTAGTGCTCATTTATTTTTGTTATCTGCCCTCTCCTTGTGATTTTAGTTGCCAGCCCAACAACAACTGTCCTGAGGGAAGTGGCCAAGTAAATAATCCTCAGGCTGTTTATGATTTGTTGGAGCAACAAGCTGGCCAGAGTAGCCTTAGGCAGTGAGTGTCTGGACTGGCTTTCTCCTAGGAGTGCTGGTTTGGCAGGCAGCATGCATATGTGCTCAATATTTAGCTGAAGAAACCCAGGTTGAGAGATGTCCTGAGGTTAGAAAGAGATGGAACCAGACTCACTGGTTAGCCCAGTGAGTACATCCTTGTAACAGCAGAAATGAAAAAATTCCATTTAGAGAAGGATGACCAGCTGGAGCCATTAGAGACTTGCAGAGTGTGCTTGCTGGGCTGATGCAAAAGCTGACTTGGGCTGCTTGGGATAAGTGTTCTTGGAGGAGGGTTCCCTTTTCATGTATCTGACGTACACCTCCTGTTGCTGTCTCTGTAGGTGCAGTGGTTTCAATTTGTCTTTGAGGCGTGGCATCTTTTGTGGGATATGTTGAAATTTCAGTTAACAGGAAATTTCTAGTCTGAAGGACTGGAATGTCAAAAGTGGAATAGGACTTCTTCTGCCTCTCCAGAGCGTTTCAATACAGAACTGCGGATGTCCCATTCTATAACTCTGTCCTAGCTGTGGTAGGATTTTTAGTGGCACCAGTGTGCCCTTCCACTCTCTCTTCCTTTTTTGACTCCTGCCTCGCAGTGGTCTTCCATGAAATCACCTCTACTCCTTTTTTTCTGGTCTAAAATTCTTTCTTCCATGAACAAACGTTAGAAGTATACAACACAGAGGAAGGTCCACGTCCATCTGGTCAGAAGCAGGGTGATGCCCATTGTGTCTCTGACACCTTGTAACCTTTGTCAGCAACAAGTCTGAGATGCTTAGATGTGTGCCTCAAATATCAAGGCATCCACCGTCTTCCATTTTTGTTGCTGTTTTCAGATCCACCTGAAGATGTGAAAAGTACATGATTAACTGGGTCTTTCTGGTTCTTGCTTAATGAGCATATGTGGCTCATTAAATATCTGTCAAATGAACATATTATTCTGTTGCCTCCTTCTCCAAGTGCAGGTCAGCAGAAGACTGAGGGACCCCTCTCACAGTGATCTGTGCATTCAGTGGCTGATACCTTAGAGAAGGAGAGCTGCTTTTGTGTCCCAAGCCATTCTGCTCTGTCCCCGTACCCTACTCAGCCAAACGCGAGCCATGCAGGTACTGAGTTCACCTTTCTGGAAGGTATTTAGGGATGGAGGTTGTTAATCTGATGTGCTACTCATTGCTCTCACCAACTTGTGCCAGTACATGATCACTGTTTTCCATCCAACTCCATTTGGAACTCCTCTCAGGGAGAATACCATGGTACATATTTTTCTCCATCTTTGCAAGGAGGTAAGAGTACTTCAAAAAAGCGGATAGAAAAGATGGAATTAAAAGATAAGTGTGTTTTGGTGTGAAAAAAAAAATCTGAAAACCAAGCATGGTTTTCTCATAATGTGCATTTTCCATGAACTTTTTGAAGACTCAGTGTGTTGCCTGGCTGACTGACTCCTTGATGTGGATCGATTTTAAGCAGTTATATATATGCAGGGTGCTCAGGCACATTGCAGTGTGTGTCTTTGATTCGGTTGCTTGAGGACAGGAATTTCCAGCTTGTGTAGTCTCAGCCCAGCATCAGTTGTATAAACACCTGGATCACAGCACAGATCTAGAATGAACAGATGTACATAGGTGCTGCTGTAGAGTACTGACCAACATCTAAGCATTTCTGATTATCACGTCAGTGCTGGGAAGTTGATCTGATTAGCTCTGTGTCACCTCAGGAGTCACCTTGACCCTGAGGAGAAGAGGAAGGACAGGGAGAGAATGTCATGGCTTGTTTTCTGGACAATTCCAGTAGACTGGGAGCCTGTCCCAGAGCCTCTACCCTGAGGAACTTGGGACCACAGTATCATGGGTGAGAAGAAGGATAGTTTTGTGTTTGTGTAGTTCTTCCCCCTTGAGGGTCACTCGGACCAGTCTCTCTCCTTATTTTTCTTTTCTGATCCTGGCTACATTGGGTATGGTTATTGCCATTATTAACTGATGAGTAAATTTTTTTTAACTTTTATTTAAAAAATTTCCAAAGTACAGCTTTTGGATTATAGTGCCCCCCCCCCCCATAACTTCCCTCCCACCTGCAACCCTCCCATCTCCTGCTCCCTCTCCCATTCCATTCTCATCAAGATTAATTTTCAATTATCTTTATATACAGAAGATCGATTTAGTATATATTAAGTAAAGATTTCACACAGAAACACAAAGTGTAAAGTACTGTTTGAGCGCTAGTTATAGCATTAATTCACATTGAACAGCACATTAAGGACAGAGATCCTACCTGATGAGTAAATTGTAGAAATAGCTTTAGATTAAGCGTGGAGCTGGAACTTAAACTCTCCTCTCCTGACCCTCAAGCTTGGTTGTCCCATTACTCTCAGGCTGAAAGCCAGCAGGAAGAGTAGACCTGCCACACTCTTCACCAAAGCCAGCATAAAGAGAATCTGTTGAAAGAGTAAGAAATACTCTGGACACTGAATCATCTCCCTGAAGCTAGCCTTATGAATTGTGTTTGCTACCAGATGTGCAGTTGCTGGTAACTTTCATTGCGGGTGATTTTTCTGGAAGGGGTGTGTGTGTTGTGTGTGTATAAGAGCCAATTATTTTATAATAGAAACATTGTGAGACTTTGATAAAGAGATAAGCTGTGCATTTTGTGTTTGCAATGGCTATTAGAAAAAACATCATGTTTGATAACATTGTTCAAGCTACCACAAGGCATTTTTCAAGCTTCTCACATAAGAGGGAGGCATCCTGTAGTGGTCCATGTATTGCATTGCTCATTTCTGGTTGAGTTCTAGTTAATTATTGGTGTTTTGTTGGAAGGAGGATTTGGCCAACAGAAGTAAGCAGATTCTTTCTTCCATATTGCTGGGCCCACACCATCAGTAAATGCACTGTTGTATGTGAGTCCAGCAGCTGTCTCCCAGAATCATTTGTGCCTCCAGTTTTGCTGAAGTCCTCCAGCTGCTTTCTTAGGTGAGATGTTGAGATTTTTGCATCTGATTGGAGCTGTTGGGGGAGAAACAGTTCCCCTTAAATGTTGTCTGGTAAATAATCAATCTTTAAAAAACATGTTCGCTCGTGGTTTTGTTTGAAGTTTAATATTCTACTTTTCCTCCGGGTCTCATCTTTTAGTGGCAATGCAAATAGGAACTTTTTTGTTGATGACTGAAAGCAAAATGAGGATTGTCAAAAACTGCTGTCGTAAGTTGGATTAACCTTGCTCCTCCCAAATCATGAGTATTACATGTGTTCTGAATCCATTTAATACATCACATGATAGATACTGAAACAATTCATCTTGTCTCTTTATTGTTTCTTTTATTCATATAAAGTGCCCAGTACCAGGCTTGGTGCATAATAGACATTCATCACATATTAGTTCCTTTAGTTTATTGCCTTGTCTTTATCCAGCTTGCTAAATGTGTTTCACAGACATAGGCCAGTGTTCTGAAACTTTAATGTGAATTCAAGGCATCTGAGGAGCTTGTAAAATACTGATTCTGATTTAGTAGGTTTGGGGTAGGGCCCTGTAGTCTGCTTTTCTTTTCTTTCTTTCTTTTTTTTTGTTTTGTTTTTGTTTTTAAATATTTATTTATTTGAAAGTCAGAGTTATACAGAGAGAGAAGGAGAGGCAGAGAGAGAGAGAGAGAGAGAGAGAGGTCGGTCTTGCATTGCTGGTTCACTCCCCAGATGGCCGCAATGACCAGAACTGCACCTATCCCGAAGCCAGGAGCTTCTTCTGGGTCTCCCATGCGGATGCAGGACCCAACGGGTTGAGGAGAGGCAGAGAGAGAGAGAGAGAGAGAGAGAGAGAGAGAGAGAGGTATGTCTTCCATCCGCTGGTTCACTCCCTAATTGGCCACAACATCCAGAGCTAGACCGATCTGAAGCCGGGAGCCAGGAGGTTCTTCTGGGTCTCCCACATGAGTGCAGGGGCCCAAGCATTTGGACCATCTTCCGCTGCTTTGCCAGGCCACTGCAGAGAGCTGGATCGGAAGTGGAGCAGCTGAGTCTTGAACCAGCAGCCATATGGGATGCTGGCACTGCAGGTGCAGCTTTACTCGCTGTGGCACAGCGCTGACCCCAGTCTGCATTTCTAACGACTTCTCAAGTGGTGGTGCTGCTGCTGGTCCACAGGCCGCACTATGAGTAGCAAGGGTGAGAACCGTTCTACAGTGTTGCACACTCACATACGCACACACACACACCTGTGCACGTACCCTTCCCTAACTTTGCTTTCTTCTCCCCAACTGTGGTTATTAACTGTAAGGCAAGAATCATTGCCTTAGATTGACTGATCAGTCATTTACTTAGTAAACATTAGTCTTGAGACATATGATTTATTTTCAGAGGCCTATTTCTGAGCTTTTCCTTTTTTTGCATTATTTTAATCCCAAGTGCCCATCTTTGTGGTGGGCCGTGACAGAGAGCACTTGTCTCCATTGTGTGCAGATCAGCCCCAACCAGGGCCTGTCTTCTCTATGTCTCACTTGGAGATCTCATTTCCCAGGAATCATACTTCATAATCATTAAGGTGCCTAGGGATTGTATTTTTTTTAAATGTCATGAAACTTACTGCAGTCATTTGACTGACTCAGCAGTACCATAAAGTAAATGTTTCCATAACAGTTTAGTAACCTCTTGTTTAGGTTCAAGCCTGCAGAATAATTGCTCTTGATGGGTTCACAGGGTGTTCTCACAAGTTGCACTTCCCTGATCGAAGACTGTCTCCCTGCACAGGAGCTTCAGGAGTAGGATGGTGTGGGGTACACAGTCTCAGCAGCTGTACCCTGTATCAGACAGAAGAGGCAAAGTCAGGCCTAAAATCGTCTCCCACAACTCTTTCCGTCCCTTTTTCCCCTTTAGGGTGGTTGTATATTCTCCAGGCACTGTTGATTTCTGTCTCCAAATCAAATCTCTCCTTGTTCCAGGGTGCATGAATAAGTTGATTTCTTTCATTTATTTTGCAGTTCTGAGTAGAAGTAAATTTAAACATGAGGGTTTGCATCTGACGGCTCTGGATTTGAATCCTGACTATATTGCTCATTATTTGCAATTTATTATACTTCTTTGTGCCTCAGTTTTTCTAAACCACGGTTTCCGCATCTGTGAGATAGGAATCTCATTCTACCTCTATTGAATGATATCACGACAGGTTTCCTGAATGATAGGTGTCCAATTAGCCATCATTCTTATGGTGAGGACTGAAGACTAGTGTCATCAAAAGAAAAGGTGGGGAACGCAGCTTGAGATGGTATATGGGAAGGTAGTGCTTACGTTAGGGGATGAAGTGGTAGGCGGCAAGAGGGCTTTCGCTTTGTGGACCCCTGTTCACACTGAAGTAGGGAGAAGAAGTCAGCCATCTTTATGCTTCTCACGTCACTGGCAAGGCAGTCTGGCCAAAGAGAGTTTTGGGAATGAGAGCAGGAAGCACAGGAAGGTAGTGAAGAAAGAGAGAGAGGCTTGCAGATCCGATATGCATTTGGATCATCTGAAGGGAGGGTGTGTTTATGACAAAGCTACTTTGTTAGTCGCGTGGTGGTTCTTAATCACATTGCTGTTTTATATTATTGAATGGAGAACTGTTGGTATTTGAGAGAGATGCCCAGTTCTTCCTGAGTCTGACAAGGGATTTTTGTTGATGTTGTGGTATAAAAAGTGCCCTGTGATATGGTATATGGCTGCCAAACAGTGAAAGAAGCAGGAAATCACTACACACTTGAAATATAATAGATCTTTTCATTCATTTTGTGTTTATTTCCTCTGAACTGTTAAGTAAAAGTTTATTTTGGTCATGTGCTATGGCTAGAAGTGATTTTTAAGCCATCAGAGTGGTTGTGAGGAACTGTGTGTGCTTCGTGGCATGCAGTTCTTTTCAAATTTGGTTAGTAGTGCTATGATTTAAAAGTAAAGTCACAGGCACAGACTTTGTCTCCTGTTGAGAGCCGAATTAGCATGGAATGCAGGTAGATCCTTGTGAGGTTTGTAGGAGACCTTGGTAGCAAATGATTAAAAAGTTGGCATTTGCTGATAGCATCTCATCATTTGTTTTTCTTTTTCCATCACCAGAGAAACCTACTTGATATGCCCGATTTTTGTTACTGAAAATGAAAGCGTGTATGTAGGACTTGGTAACTTTAGGTAACTAATGGGATAAGTTTCGTTGTCCTTGGCAGCTGCACCTGGAGTCCTCTGCCTTCTTCTCCTGCCCAAAAGAGCAGAAGCAAACTAAAAGTCTTGCTCTTTCACAGCCCATTGCCTCCCTATACCCTCCCAGCAGATGAACTCATCTTTGCAGACAGAGCTCAGATGTCATCTCCTGGAAGAGACCTCTCTTGACTGTTGCTCTGGGTTCCCTAGTCCGCATTAGCAGTTGGCCTTTCCAGTCCTTGGAGGTCCAGTTTCATCTCTTGTGCACTGGGGTGCTCTGGAGGACACCTGTAATGCTTCCTAGGGCGTGCTTGTGGCTGTGGATCCCTCATGATCTCAGCTTCTGCAGGACGGGCTTGCTGCCCCGGACAGCACAATGCATGTCACATGACAGGCCCTCCAGAAACACTCTGGAGTGAATAAGTACACCTCATAGTCTGATAGGGTTTCATCTTGTCTGCGTGATTGGTGAAAATCATAACCTTTTGGTATTGGAATGAGTAAGTATAAACCTTTCTACTCCAGTTATTGTGAATACTATTTCCTTAGGTAAACCATCACTGTTATTTTCTGTTCGTATACTTCTCTAGTTATTATAGCTTTCTTAGATTTCTGTATAAGCATAGTTCCTAAAATTTTTTTTATAAAACTGAAATGTACAATGGATGCCTTCAAGTTATGTGCATCCACTGACATGTAAATGGGCTGCTCTATCCAGGAAAGAAAGTTAATAAAGATTACGTTTGCTTGAAGGAACTGATAACGGAACTTGAAAGTAAATTAGGCAGAGATTAGTTAGGGAAGCACACATTCTATCCTACTCTCAAGGAAAAAGGAGTCTTTTCTAAGTTTGAAAATTTCTTCATTCAGGACTTTTTCCAGTATTTCATGTTGATGTGGAATTGCAATTTGAATTGAGAATTATGAAATTGTTCTAAGTGTTGAAATAAAATGACCTGTTCTTTGTATTGTTTTTATTTGATAGCATACAAATAATGATAACACAAGGTAAATAATTATACAGTAACCGTTACTAGCATGTTAAGTGGTAATTTAATTCAAAATAGGGTTGAATATTCAAAAAGTACAGGTTATGTGGAAGGGTTTATGGATGAACTTAGGTTCCTTTCTCATGTGGAAGAAAAGTTAGTTTGCATTGTACTGTGACGATGGGGCACAGACCTAGATGGAACAAGCAGTCTTGTGTCCTCAGTGAAAAGCATTGTAGAGATGTAGAGTAGTGAGTTTCACAAGAGATGCTGCCAGATCAGACGAGTGCAAATTTTCAGGTGTTGGTCCTGGGATTGTTTTTCTTGTATGAACCCAAACCAATAAACAGAAGGCTCAAAGAGAGTCTTTGACTCTCAGACTCGAAATAGTGACCATAGTAATATCTTCTGTTTCTTGGTGAAAGCCCTACGATTTTATGTATTCCATCGTACTCTGTCTGGATGTAGTGGTTCTGAGAAACCGAGACCTTGGGCCTGGGACTTCACAGAGATAGGATGTTAGGGTGAATCCTCTCTGGGTTTGGGCTGCGTTGTTTTATTTTGAAGCTATTCTGGTTTCTGATCATTATGCCCACTCATTGTGTGGTGTATCTATGCGTTTTTCTGGGTACGTCTGTATATTAGGTTATATGTGCATATTTTTTAAATGCTTTGCTTGTACTTGTAATATTGTTAATGATGACCACTATTTGAGGACTTGGTACCTCTTGACTCAGTAACAGTCATTATGTGAAACTCTTCACATGTTTATCTCCTATTTTCCTCATTAGAGCCTGTTGTGGGTGAGCTTTCAAATGAGGGAACTGAGGCCCAAAAATTAATTTCCACTACTAAGAAAGATGAGAAGGTTGGATTTCGTGTCTGCCAGATTTTGCAATCTGCAGGCTTAATTACCATGTTTGAAACCTGTTTGCCTGAAACCTCAATATAAGTTGTCATCAAGGAAACGAAATGGCAATTTGATTGTTGTGAGTCATTAGTTGACATGTAGGCTTTGAATGTTGACCAACGTTGTGACTTTGTTTTGCTTAATATTCTAGGACTGTTTTCTTCAGCTAATGTCCAGGGAGGTGATGCTGACCAGTTGACACCGCTGGGAAGTGGTGCTCGGATTTGTGGCCTCCCCTCCCCACAGGCTGCCTCCCTGGAGTTTGTGCCCTGGGTTGGGCAGTTCATCTTGGCTCTGAGGGATGAGAACAAGAGGGCGTTGTGATGTCAGCTCACCTTCTAGGTGTGGTCCATCCCAGTGCGACAGGGACCTTTCTTGCCCTCTGCCCTCAAAATAGCTACATCCCTCATCTCTTCCGTAACCCTGGAGCCCACAGTGCTCCAGTGTAAAATGAGCCTACATTTAATGTGCTCCCTCCCACCTCCCTGTCCCCTTATGAAGCTTGCAGGACAAATTCCCTCTGAATGCTCCGAAGGCTTCACATGAGACCAAGTATAGTTTGCTTTGGTTCTGACCTTGAGCCACCTGCCTGCTGTGTGACAGAAGGACTTGGACATGATTTCTGCTGCAGAGGTGTTCCCTGGTGAGTGGGACGAGGTGCAGTCAACTCTTAGCCTGGCCAGTGCTGTGGTGATGGCTCAGACTGCTCTGGGAGCACAGGTGAAGCCATGTCCAGTTCCAGCTGAAGAGATCTTAGAGGGTCCTTTCTGACCCAGCTGTGAAGGACGTATAAGTAGAACATTCTGGGTTGACGAAACCATTTGAGCAAAGGCCCCAGGTGGGGAAGTACAGGGTAGAATGGGAACTTCCATGTGCTGGGTGGTATGGGTCAGTATCCCCATGGCAGTGGTATTGGTTTTATTTGGTGCCAGTTCCCTTTGGTTTGATGAAGCAATCTGTGTCCGCATCGGCCTGTTAGGTTGTATATCTTGCTGGGGATGTGTGTGGGAGGGATTCATTTGCAACCGGGCCCAGCTGCAGTGAAAATGTCCTGTTAGACAAATGGAGGAGTTAGATTACAACCAGCTCTCCCTGAAAGCTAGGGCACTGGTTGTAACATCAGACATCCCTCCTATCACAGGCAGGACAGAAGGGAAGTGGTGAGTTAGGGCCTCTGGGTATGTTGACTAAAAATCATCTGAACAAATAAGGCTGCGTTGCTCCAGATGATTAATAAATACGGCTCCTCACAGAGCTGTGTGATTTTTCTCCAGGGAGGACTTAGGACAGCGCCATCTGAGGCTGCTCCAGTCGAGTAGTACAGCACATCATAGGTAGTCAGAAATTTTGTTGGTAAAATTAATGAATTTATGTGATGATTTTCTCTTTCGTTCTATTTCAGAGCGCCTTCCCTCCATCCCTTAAAATGTAAACAACTCTCAACTTTTAAAGTTTGTGAATAGCTGCAGCTTATTATAGTCACCTTACACATAATGAGCCAAACATCTTTGCATGGGAGATCTGGAGTCAGGAAACCAGAGCTGCATGTAAAACTTGGAGTTGGGTACAGAGCCACCCACGCAGACCCCTTCCTGCGTCTGTGAGCTAGTAGATTTAGACTAGCTGACCTCCCAAGGGCCTCTTACACAGAAATGGAATGGATACATCCGAGGTCCTGGATCCTTGCTCTACATTCTGGCAGAACTTGGGACGTAGCAGTGGAGTAGGTTTGCACAACCCCAAGTGAAAAGAGCCCATCAAAGCTGTGAAGCCCTGTTATCCCCACCTCTGTTGCCAGCTAGGTGCCATATTTTGAGAGGAGCAACAGAGACCAGAATGGTACAGGGGCTGAAAGTCATTTTGTTTTGTGTCTCTGGGAACTATTGTTGGGTTGCCCAGAGAAGAGATAGCCATGGCAGGAATGAGTACCAAGGCAAAGAGTTTGGCCCATTGGAGGGCTCATACCCCAAAGCATAAAGTTTTTCTGTTTCTAGTAATACAGTTCAATGGTTCTTAATATATTCATGGTTGCACAGTTGATTTAAGAACATTTTTGTCACCCCAAGAGAAGCCTCGTGTCATCAGCCATCACTCCCCCATTTCCTTCAGCCCTCCTTCAACAGGGGATTTGGATTTGCTCATTTTTTTTTTTAAAGATTTTTTATTTATTTATTTGAGAGGTAGAGTTACAGACAGTGAGAGGGAGAGACAGAGAGAAAGGTCTTCCTTCCGTTGGTTCACCCCCCAAATGGTCGCTATGCCCAGAGCTAGGCTGATCCGAAGCCAGGAGCCAGGCGGTGGTTCTTCCTGGTCTCCCACGCAGATGCAGACGCCCAAGCACTTGGGCCATCCTCCACTGCCTTCCTGGGCCACAGCAGAGAGCTGTACTGGAAGAGGAGCAACCGGGACAGAACCCGGCGCCCATATGGGATTCTGGCACCGCAGGCGGAGGATTAGCCAAGTGAGCCATGGCGCCTGCCCCTCATTCTTAATGTTCCCAAACCATACAATTTAATGGCTGCCCAATATTCTGTTATGTATGGTTACACCTTATTTTAGCAACCATTGCTCTGCTTTTGGACATTTATTTTCATTATCACAGGTAATATTCACATTGAGCCATTTCAGTAGAGTCACCTGGGAGTGTCATACTTGTAATTAATCAAGAAGTAACATGAAATTTTCAACTCTTGGTCCTTCATCCCTTGTTCTCTAAGATCTTTCTGGAGAACCTCAGGCCTCTGAGACCACGGAGGAAGACTTACACCCAAGACCTGCTGGCACAACACACTGAGATCCAGAGAAAAGGAGTGGCAGCAATTGACCTGGCAGCTGTGATGCTGCAGTTGTGGAAATGGAGGCAAGGGTGTGTGTGTGTGTGATTTATGTGAGCAGAACTGTTGGAAGGCAGGGCCATAGGCATCACTAAATCATCATATAGTGCCATAGTCTCAAGGACAGCTCTAGTGGACCCAGACTGCAGGGAGAATTATTCCCAACATCTGCAACAGAGGTGGAGTGCCCACCAGCAACACCATCTTTGCAAATGAAACCCCTTTGCTCTCAGAGTCTGATCCTTCTGCCAAGTCTGTGGAACTCTAGCTACTCAATGCTACCTCCTGGGGACATCTGTCCAACTCTTCCCAGACCTGTCATGCTGTTCTGATGCAGCCAAGAAGCAGTCCCCGTGAGTCTGATGTGCCTAGATCTGAAGGGCTTAAGTTAAGATGACCTGGGGAGAAAGGAGATCTGGTAGAAATAGCCATTGTCTGTGGATTTCTTCTAGGGGATCATTTTCAGTAACCCAGGCTGAGAAACCACACCACGGAGAAATGCATTATGTTCATGCCTTGCTTTTAAGTGTTGAGATTATCACGGGGGAATCTGTTTCTGCTAATTTGCCGTCTGGCCGTCTATCTTCATGCATTCAAGTGTAGAACATTTGCATTCATTTGTTGTTTCTGGTGTTTTCTCTGCTCTTTGCCTCCAGATGGACATGCTGTTAATTCAGTTTGATTAGCATCTAGTAGGCTGTTTAAGCATCTTTCAAGGGGAGATGAAAATGAAAGTTGTTGTGACAGGCGCTCAGCAGTGCTCACAGACCATCCTTCACGTATGTCAGCCTGCTTACGGTATACACTGAAACCTGTATTTTCTTTGGGGTGGAAAATTGCTTGAGGGATTTCAGCTTCTTTGTACTTAATTGGGAATCCTAATACAGCATCAACTTTTATAAAATGAAAGGAAGGAAACAGAAAAGTATGTACCTTGCAGGCAGCTGAATTCTCAGGCTCTGTAAGTAGGTACAGAGTATTGAAACCATGCTAGCGGGCCTGTAAAAGCAAACCCTTGTTCTTCTGTACATTAGCATGCCGGGATGTGCTCATCCCTCAGTCTCCAGTAATAAAGGATGTGCTCCAGGAGGTTGGCAGCAGTGTCATATGCCACCTCTTCCTTAAACCTTCCCTGATTTCCAGCAGCACTACTTAGAAATAAATGCAGATGGTGGTTAAGGAAACATGTCATGGGGTCAGAAAGACCTGGGTTCCTATCCTAGCTCTGCCATGGTAGCTTACATCAGTGTTGTCGGTTGGCTTGTTTGTGAATTGGGCATAATGATAGTGCTTTACTTAAAGGGTTATTGTGAAGATGCAGTGAGAAATTTCCACATTGGGTGCATAACTTAACCACAGTTTCTGGAATATGTAGTGTTCCATAAAGTCCATGGTTGCTGTTACTAATTGTGTGATGTGTGGGTCATTTAACCTCTCTGAGCTCAGTTTCATCATCTATTATATGAGGACAAAAATGTCTGTCTCTTCAGCAGCTTTTTCATAAGGAGAAGGAGACACAGTGCTAGGAAAGTATTAGCCCAGCCCTAAATTTTGATGCTTGGCCTGGCATCATGTGGTGCTTAATGGAGTTGCAACTTTTCTCTCTGCTTTATATACTGTGTGTATCATTGCCCACCACTAAGCTAAGCAGGCGTATGCATTCATTCACCTTTGTATACCCCCAAATGCCTTGCTCGACAGCTGATTGGCAAACAGTCATTTAAACAGGTGTGTTTGACCTTTATGGAGCACATGGTTTAAGAATAAGTATCTCTTACTTTGCTTATGGGATAAGCAAACTTAAATGGTTCAGATGTCTTTGTCTTGACAAGGGTGCCTTGTCGTGTGACTACCCAATGTTATACATGGGAAGTCAAGTGCAGCGTGACTCTTTACTCAGTGTGTGCTGTTTGAAGTGGGTCTCTGTGCTAAAAATTCTCATTACCTGAGCTAGTGTTTAGTCATGCTCTTTCTCTTTGAATGCTTTGAAAGAAAATTCTTCTCTGGGCCAGGACTGTAGCATAGCAGGTTATGTTGCCACCTGCAATGCCAGCATCCCATATGGGCACCAATCCAATTCCTGGCTTTATTTCAAATAACTAAAATTTAAAAAAAAAAACATTTATTTATCTGAAAGGCAGGGTGAGAGAGAGAGAGAGAGAGAGAGAGAGAGAGAGAGAGAGAGAAATCTTCCATCTGCTGATTCACTCCCCAAATGACTACAAGTCCAAAGCCATGAACTGGAGCTTCCTCCAGGTCTCCTTTGTGGGTGGAGGGGCCCAAGGACTAGGTTCATCTTCCACTGCTTTCCCAGGTGCATTATCAGGGAGCTGGATCAAAAGTGTAGCAGCTTGGAATCACATCGGTACCCATATGGGATGCCAGCATTGTAGGCAGTGGCTTAACCCACCATACCATAGTGCCACCCCAATAAATAAATCTTTTAAAAAAGGTCTCTGATATGTCCAGTTTTCCTTCCAGTTAAAAAGAAACTACCAGTCCTCCCCCTTGTGGCGCCGGTACACCAGATTCTAGTCCCAGTCGGGGCGCCGAATTCTGTCCCGGTTGCCCCTCTTCCAGGCCAGCTCTCTGCTGTGGCCCGGGAGTGCAGTGGAGGATGGCCCAAGTGCTTGGGCCCTGCACCCCATGGGAGACCAGGAGAAGTACCTGGCTCCTGCCATCAGATCAGCGCCGTGCTCTGGCCGCAGCGTGCCGGCCACGGCGGCCATTGGAGGGTAAACCAACGGCAAAGGAAGACCTTTCTCTCTGTCTCTCTCTCTCACTGTCCACTCTGCCTGTCAAAAAAAAAAAAAAAGAAAAAAAGAAAAGAAAAGAAACTACCAGATTTGCTCTCAAGAAAGAGGCCAGAAAAGGAAACCTTGAAAACCCACTCAGTGATTGCTAATTCTGCTATTCTCTGTCCTCTTCCACACCTCTTCTCCCGCCCCCCGCCCACATGTCATTGTGAATCTGGCCCTCAGTTAATGAGAAGGTTTGGATGAGTGTAGGATATACCACATCCCTGGAAGAGTGTGAGCACGGCTGCCAGGGAGCGCCTGGGGCTCTTAGATTTGGGAGGTTATGGTTTCAGCTGTCAGCGTGTGCCTTATAGTGTTCAGTCGCCTTTGCTTGGCTTTAGCAGAGCTCAGGGTTACAGGGCAGACCGTCTGGAGCCCTGACTTACTGCTTGCACTAGATGCCTCCATTCTGCAGCCACCAGCTGAGGACGCAAGGGTGCAGATTTGTTTTTCAAAAACAGTGCTGTAAAAAAAAAATGAATGGTTACGATACGGATTCTGTGAATGTTCATTATCAGAATCTTAAGTATCTGAGTAAAACAGAGGAAGTTCTGAGTTCCACTGAAATTTCATGTATCCATAGAATCAGAGGCCTTGTATTTTAGCTGATTTTGTGAGTTGTGCTGGTGTAGAATGAGATGAAGATATAATTAATTTTCCCTGAACACGTCTGAATCACCCAGTGTGTGCACAGTCAGCTCCTGATTATTCAACGCCTTTGCTGCATTAAGTTCTTCTCTGAGGCACCTTACTGTGCCTCAGTGTCTTCTTTATAGTTTTTCAGATGTAGGTTTTTAAAAGTTTTCTATTCTGAAAATTGAGTTAAGTCTCCAGGAGGGTTGAGATTCACCCTTTCAATACATGCCTGCTTCTAAGCCAACAATGCTCTCAGTCACTGTCCCAGACCCACCGTTGCTTCTCCCTGGTGCTGACCACCTCATTTCATTTTGGAGAAAGAAGTGAACCTAAAATTTCTGGACTCAATAAAGGTTAACACTAGACAGTCTGAGAAGAAAGGAACCAAAGTGATGCTCAAAACTGTCAGGAGCTTCCGAGTCCTTTCCCGAAAGTTGGCTATTGCACATTTGATAATTGACTCAGAGAGTTGGTAGTTGGCATTTCACAGAGCTCATGGGCAGGAGAGGATGGCCTAACAGGATTAGAGGAACAGAACAGTAACTGGGTACTTGGCATTGTAGGGGAGTTACATGCAGCTCTGGGGGTTCTGCATATGCCCTCTGTGTTTTGAGAGTATTGATCTATCCAGAGAATTTGGTTTTTGTTCCTCGTCCACTGTTAGGCAGTGGGATATAAAGGTGCCCTCAAGAGTTTCATATGATAGAGGGAGAGGCCTACTGCTTATCAAACATTTGCTGAGTGCCCCGTATCGTGTTAGGTGCTTTATATGCACATGTATGCCCAGCCTTAATAAAGCATGATGCATGTTTACAAGTAGAGCCTACAAAGGGCCATGGGGGGCCAGTGCTGCGGCTCACTAGGCTAATCCTCCACCTGGGGCTCCGGCACCCCGGGTTCTAGTCCCGGTTGGGTTGCCAGATTCTGTCCCTGTTGCTCCTTTTCCAGTTCAGCTCTCTGCTGTGGCCCAGGAGTGCAGTGGAGGATGGCCCAAGTACTTGGGCCCTGCATCCACATGGGAGACCAGCAGGAAGCACCTGGATCCTGGCTTTGGATCGGTGCAGCGCGCAGGCCACAGTCCACTGGCCATAGGGGCTGCTTAGGGGGTGAATCAACGGAAAAAGGAAGACCTTTCTCTCTGTCTCTCTCTCACTGTCTAACTCTGCCTGTCAAAAAAAAAAAAAAAAAAAAAAAAAGGCCATGGGGACTAAAAAAAGGGAGGGCAGCATTCTGGCTGGAGATGGGGAATAGGGAGACATGAAAGCAGAGGGACGTGAGAGGTGTTGAGTTGGCCTTTTAAAAGAGGAGGGCATCAGGAGAGTACTGGCTAGCAAGTAGAAATCTGCACCTTGTGATGACTTGTATTTGTCTGATAGAGATGGGCCAATTTAATGCTGTCCTTCCACAAGCCTATGGGTGTTGGTTACTGTCTGTTGGTGTTGGTTACAGCTTTTAAAGGCTTGTTGTTTAATGCATAGTGGAAAAAGGAAGTATGCATGCTCGTGTTTCTCTACACGGACATTTTAAAATGTCAGGGGTTTCTGACCCCCCTGTCAGCGCGCATCCCTGCATGTCCAGAGGGCAGCGCTCACGCCTGCGGAGAATGGCAGAGCAGTCCTCTTAATTCAGCATTGGGCAGCTTGTCTTCAGGCATCTGATGATGAACCAGAAACACATGGTGTTGGTACTGCCGTGTCTTCAAGAGGAGTCATTGGTTTTATTTAAAGAGATTCTCGTTCTCTTCCATCTTTGTGCAGTGGTGACCATTAATCACAGCAGGTACATTGATAGTTTCTTTGTGTTGCCCATTCTGATTTCAGTCATCCTCATCCAGTTTAATTTCACAAATGGCTGCCCGACTATGAAGCCTGGGCAGAACCAGTGCTGTGGGAGTTTCATAAAAAAAGTCCCACACGTGGGCTGCCTTCTTGCAGCTTTCTCAGCCTTCTTGCCTAGACATGATCTTTTCCCACTTTCCTACAATGCAGGTCTTTGGATCTTTTTGCCCTTATCACCTTCTGCCCTTCATTACTTATTTGTATGTGTATCCTATCTTTTCTGTTAGACTGTACAGTCATTTAGGTAGAGACGTAGTATTCTATATATTCTTCATAACCCCTTGTGTGAGGATTTGCCATAATAAGCACTCCATAAATATTTATTGAATTGAATCTAAAAAGCATTATGTATTTTGAGCTGAGTCTTTATCATCAAGCACAAAAAGAGTTGTTTTTAGAAATGCCAGTGATACTTTCCCCTTTGATTCCTTGTCCCCAGGTCTTCGTTTATGTACTTAGTTGTTTAAGAGCTGTGTCCCATCTGCATCCTGGATGACATGCAGCCTAAAGATTAGAACGCAAGTTAAAATGGGGCAATTTGGGATAAGATCAGTGTGATATCTATGTAGGAGGCAGCAGGGACTCAAGACAACTGGATTCAGCATATTGCTGTTATTCTGTAATTTATTTGCATCTAAGACAAAGAAGGAATCATGGTTAGTTACAGCTTTTTCTTTGTTTCTTTATTCTTCCTTTTTTTTTTTTTCCAAAGTCACAGATGGCATCAAATTTGCTGAGAGACATATCCTACTGCTAAACCTGAGTGTGATTTTTTTCTCTCTCAGGTCCTTATTCAGTTTGTCATTGTACATATTTACCTAATCAGTCTTCCTCTGTAAGTTATGACTTTTTCCCCCTTGCTTTGTATATTTACTTGCTGTTCTCTTGACTGCTTCCTACCTCATTTTTCTTATTTTCTAATGAGAAACTGAAGAACTCTGTCAGCAATGCATCCTCAATACAATGTTTATAATTTACCCTACCACCTCAGCACTCTTTCATACATGTTTTCAGAGCAAGTCTAATTTCACAAAGAGAACAGATCCCTGAAATTCAGATTTAGCTTCTGTCTTTTGACCATCTGTGATGAGCCAGGCATAGTCTTAGACACTTGCCCATACATTACTTCATTTTATCTTAGAAAATTTTAGCAGGAAGAAAATTGTCTGGTTTTTAAGAACCTTATATCTGATAGTAGGTAATGAGTTCTCTGAGTTGTTGTGATGGTGGGCAAGATAACTGATGTTATAGTGCAGATATGTTGTATCTTCCTAGGATATCAGTGTTATTCAAAAATTTGGGGTGGAGGAAAGTGGATGAACATGGGCAATTTAAATAACCAGTAATCATTTGAATGGTAGAGAGAGAGAGAGAGAGATTGATCTTTCATCTACTGGTTCATTCTCCTAATACCTGCAATATCTAGGATTGGACCAGGCTGAAGCCAGAAGCCAGTAACTCTTCCTAGGTCTCCCACATAGGTGGTAGGGACCCATGTACTTGAGCCATCATCTACTGCCTTTCAGGTTCTGTGATAGTAGAAAATTGGATCAGAAGCAGAGGCCAGGCCCTCCTATATGGAATGTGTGTATTCCAAGTGGCAGCTTAAACCTGCTGAGGCTGTGGGAATGCGGAGCAGAATGCAAAATAAGCACATGTTGGTAATAAAACAGAGACGTCATTGGGATTATGTACTTAGAGTAAGTGCTGTGGGATGCACCCTCTGATTCAAGGGGGGCTTTTGTGGAGGAACTGTAAAGTCCATCTTGTGAGTTCATCTCTGTTCTTTTTTCTAGATACAGAAAAAGAGGTCCCTAAGTCCACAGCCTGTTGACTGAGTGGGACCTCTGGATTTCCAATTCATTAGTTGTCCTTTTGACCCAGCACGTTGTCTGCTTCCCTCTGCCCTTCAGAAGCTTTAGTGTTAGGCCAGACATCTGTGTGTAAGCTCAACTGGTCCAATGTTGCTGAGGTTGAAAATCAGCCATGCTCAGGGAGGTGATACAGCACCATAACGTGACTGTGCAGTGGGTTGTAAATGCCAGGCCTGCCTTCTTTCAGGCACCTCTGTCTCTAGCCATTAGGGCTTATACTGTGCTGTAATCCATGGATTCTTGCAGGAAATTGAATACCCTTTAGAAGTTTTCATTAGCTTCTCATTTAGTACAAAATGACTTAATATGCCAGAGATTAAAATTACCATGTCTTGGAATTTCAGAGTTGTGCACAAGTCCTTAGGTTTTTCTGGACCAGCATTCTTGCTTTATATGAATATGGGCTGGGGTAGACAGTTTTCTTCAAATTTCTAGTTTTCTGTATTTGAAGTTGGGTGACTAGCCTGTTAGTTGTTTACCTATTTCTGTTCTTGGTGCCTTTAACTGAAAACTGGGCGTATTGCTCTCCCTGGTAAAGTGAACTAGGGCAGTGGTGTGGATGTCTGCTGACCCGATCTGTGGTTTGGGGTAGATAATTTTACTCTTTTCCCTAGATAAATTCCACTTTCAGAGTAGTCCACTAGAAATGGTGAGAAGCTCTGAGTTTTCTACAGTGTTTTGTTATGGAACACTAGAAGGAAATGATACTTGCCCTTGGTAACGTGGAAAACTAGGCCTAGGTTGATCATTTTCTTTTTAACTCTTCCTGCCTCACACAGCACAGGCTTCTCACTGTTTCTATCTAGGTATCAGGTCTTAATTTCTCTCCTTATGTTTCTTAAGATTACAAATCCTTGAGGCATGTGACATGTGCTCATCAGTGTTCCATTTTGGCAGTGAAAGCAAGTGACTTGATAGGGCATCATGAATTTGGCTTTGTGTTAAACTATGTGAATGTTTTCTGACTATGAAAATAATGTTTTATAAAATACAAAAAATGCAGAAAAATATAAATAAAACTGTATAACAGTTTTAAGATTTCTAATATTATTAGCTAAATGAGAATGTTAACATTACCTTTTCTATGTATTACATATAGTAGTAATTGAGATTTTTACTGTGTGAAGTAGTTATTGTACAAAAACATCATATATTCCACTTATGCCTTGCCTTTTTTGCTTGCAAAGTCTTGGTTTCATGTCATTAAAAATTTTCATTCTGTTACATAATATTCCATTGTGTGTGGATTCCTACTTTACTTGTTCATACTCCTGCTGTTGATGTTGGTCTTTTCATTCCTTTATTCTTAAAATACCCACATTGCTCTGTCCATTTTTCTGGTGGCTCTTAGGAAAGAATCTTGGAAGTCGAGTGGGCAGGTCTAAGGCTTTTGACACATTGCCAGGTGCTTCCCAGATGTGTTACATCTGTTGATGCTCCCACCATTGAGTTTGTGTGTGTCCGTCCTCACAGACAAGTCAGGTCTGACTGCCCATCCCAGGGGTCTGTGGCTGCTCTGTTCTGGACTGCTAGTGCTTCCACGTCAAGGGTGGTGTACTGATCGCTCATTCAGGGCTGGGGCAGGTCCTCACCTCATTGGAACTGGCTGCTTTCTCCCTATTTTCTTTTTAGTCTTCATTCAGTAATACCACAGTCTGTCATGGATTTTTCTCAACATACTCTTCCTTTTTTAATTTTATTTTTTTAAAGAACAGAAACAGCTCTTTTAAAATTAGCAACAGCTGGGGGCTGCTTCTGGCTGCATGATCCAACGCAGCAGTAACTTAAATTGAGGGTGCCATTCTATTTTTGGCCAAACAGAGCTTCCGTGCCATCATCTCGTGTTCTTCACCAAGGTGCTCAGCTCCCTTGCAGTTTCTTCTCCAAGTAACCACAGTAGTTGCTGAAGAGGAAGTAAGAATCGTAAAGACGTTTCAGAAGACTGAGAGCAGTGCTGATTGTAGGCATGGCTGCTGTTAGGTTCTACTAAATTGTGTTATAATTTTTTCTTATAATTTTCCTTTAGATAAAGCAGAAGCCCCAGCTTCTAATTCTGCTTCTAGGTTGTGGGGCTGCTTATTTTCTTCGCTTCCCGACCCTCTGAAGCAGCCAGTGTTGAATTGTTGAGACCACTCGCTGCTGTCAGCCCCACTACTTCGTGCTGCTGATCCTTTTGTGCGTTGTTCATTCCTTTTCCCATTTCCACCAACAGTCTTGTTTCTGAGCAGGAGAGAAATGGTGTCTTCTGATGTCTAGTCTTGAAGCTAGATGAACATGAGGCTGGACCCTTACTCTACCATCTATCAGTATTAGGGCCTAATTTTCACTTCCCTTATCTATAAAAAGAGGTGATAATACCCTCTTGCTGGGCTGTTGGGAGGATCGCAAGTTGGAAGGGCACAGACTGGCACAGAATGAACAGTAAACATTTTGATTAACTTTGTCAGCTGCTCTTAGCTGGGTTATTTCACCTGCAGACTCACCATGTGGCTCTGAGGATGAAAGCAGCTGTTTGAGAATAGCTGGTACAGCCTCTGATGTGTACTAGGGCTTGGCAAATAGCACTTCTCCTCCTGTGTCTCCTTGTAACCCCACAGTGCAGCTAGTGCTCTTCCTCGGAGAAGCACCATCTGGCCATGGATTCTATCGGACTCTACGCACTTTTCCTTTTTTGTCCTGTCATGGTAACTATCAGTGGGTGCTTTCTTGCATACCCATTTGTAAAGTTTCCTGTTCCTTATTTTAGCCATTTCTGTAAAGTGACTAAGTGCACCGGCTATTTCTTCATCAGCCCCTCCTCGGCTGTCCCCTCGGCTCCCTCCTCCCACAGTGTAACAGGGTCTTTTATGCTGCTTTGCCGGTGTGCAGCTCTGGTTGCTTGAGGGAGTGCCTCTGACAGTGTGCTCATCTCTCCAGCTACAGTGTTGTCAGTGTAGACTGATTGACCATGAATAAAGGATGGCAGGGTAAAGTCTCAGGTGTGGGTGTAGAACTCCCTGGCTGGCTTATTTATTCATTCTTTTATTCATTTATTCAACCATTTGTTGACTATCAGCCATGTTCCAGACACTCTTAGCACAGTGACACAGTGTGGCAGAGAGCCCTACAACTCAAAAGCCCACAGTGAAGTTAACTGGCCTCTGAGTTAAGTGCAGTAAACTGGGGCAGGTGTTACGATAGCACCCATATGGATTCTCATGGAGACATTTTTTTAAAATTTATTTTATTTATTTGAAAGAATTACAAAGAGAGAGAGAGAGAGAGAGAGGTCTTCCATAAAATGGCCACAACTGTTGGAGTGAGCTGATCTGAAGCCAGGAGCCAGGATTTTCTTGCAGGTCTCTCACGTGGGTGAGGGACCCAAGGACATGGGCCATCCTATGCTGCTTTCCCAGGCGCATTAGCAGGGAGCTGAATTGGAAGTGGAGCAGCTGGGGCTCAAACTGGTGCCTGTATGGGATGCCGATGCTGCAGGCTGGGACTTTAACTCACTGCACCACAGTGCTGGCCCCGAGACATTGTTGATGGACATGGCTTTTTCATCTTCGTTGATGAGACTGTCAGCATCCTTCATGGACTGTGTGGGCTCATTCTGATTCATGAAGTAGGATCAGCTGCACTGAACTGCTTGCTTTGAACTACTCCATGGTGGACAGAAACTGAGGGGCAGCCCTGTGAGCCACAGCACTCAGCCTGTTCCTGCAGTTTCAGCAAGTCTTGATGGTGAATTGTAGCGTTTGCTCTGTCGCAGAAACTTTACTTTCCCCTGCGAAAGCCATTCCTTTTGGTCAGATTTTGACTGAGCAGTGGGGGCTGTTGTGACCATTTAGGCTGTGTCAGCATTCAGTGCTGTGTGGGAAAGCAGGTGAGTGAGGGATAGAATGAATGCAAAACTTGCTTAGGCGCAATTCCTCCGAATTTTACATGAGAAGAAAACCACAGCTTATATACAGTTTTCGATATTTATTTTTTCTTGTTATCATATTTGTGGTACTTCTCTAAAAGGTTATGCTGTAGATACCTATAGAGGTTTGAAAGAAAAAAGTGAGAGATGTGAAACTAACAGTCAAATAGGAATGAGTCAGAAGGTGTATGATGTGCCAGATGATACTAGGACCTGGGTCATTTAGTAGGATGTCCTATTCTAACAAAAAGTTAGGAAGCGTTGGCCTTCCCATACCTTTGGAATTTTCTTAGTGGATGTTGAGGACCCTGACCCACATTTTACTGTTTGCTGTTACTTGATCCTTGGTCTGCGTTAATTAGGATTAGTTGAGCTGCGTGTTACAGGGGTGGGGAAAGATTCAAATAAACAGAGACTTCAGTGTGATAGCTTATTTCTCTCTCACCCAGAAGGAATTTGGACCTAGACCTCAAATGCCCATCGGGTGTCATTTGAGACTCAGCCTTCTCTCTTTCTGCCTTACCTTACTTGGCACCCAGCTTCCACCCAAAGCGTCACCTCATGGTTGAAGATTGCTGTCAGTGCTCCAGCTATCATTTTGAGTGCAGATTCTTGAAAGATGAAATTGGGTCCTCCAATGGAATCAGTTCTCTAAAATTTTTCCTGATTGAACAGCTACAATGTGTGTTAATAAAGCACCCATATGCATTATCTTGTATTTAAGACCCTTAAATGTTCTATGTGTTTACTGTTATTAAATATGTATAAATTTTTAACTATGTGATGGAGGGATAGGGATTTAGCCTGGTAGTTAGAATGTCACTTAAGATGCCTACATCCCACATTAGAGTACCTGGGTGTGATCTCTGGCTCTAGTTCCTGAATTCAGTTGTGCACACCTTAGGAGGCAGTGGTGGTCCAAGTAGTTGGGTCTCTGCCACCCACATGGGAGACCTGGATTGCATTCCTGGCTCCCAGCTTCAGCCTTGGGTCATTACAGACGTTTGGGGATGGGAGCCTTATTTCTATTTCCCTCTCAAATAGAAAAATAAAAATTACCCAAAACCATGTAGAAAAAAGAGCTGCAATGACATGTTAGGGGGGAAAAACAGCTAGATAGGAGGAAGTAGGGTAGTAATTATACTATCAAGAAAAAAGGAAAGCAGCATTTAGAAGTTCAAGAGAATGGGATTGGTGGATGGGCAGAAGTGTAAGTGAATTAGTTTGGGTGCTTAGTGTTGCATTTTGTCTTTAATGTGCATGCACTGTAATAATCATTATTCCAGTAGGGTAGGGCACATACATGTTGGCCAGGGGCCATATTTGGGTGGACTGTTGAAGTTGGGCGGTGGAGGATGTTGCTCCTGGAGCTGTTCTGGTTAGGATGCCTCGAGAGAACATATGGCGGGGGAGCACGTTGTGACCTGTGTTTTTGCCTTGGCATGATGTGGAGTAGAGGGGCCTTTTCTGTCTAGAGGAAGGGAGAGGGAAAGCCTCTTCCTTATGCCCTGCCCGTCTTGTGGGATTTTTCTTCCTTGTTGCTGCACTGTCTTCATTATGAAGATTACCTGTGGGTAGCCCCTCGTTTTGAGACTTGCTGCTGCCTTTAGACCCCAGTTTCTACCTCTTCCGAGACCCAGCTTCATTTTTCTTCTTCTGGATCTCAGCTCTGATTCCTGGCAGGGCATGATCATTACTTTGCATGCTCTCTAGTAGTTTCTATGCAAAGGAAGTAACCATTATAGAGAGTATTTCATGGACAATTTTTGGTCTTGCTTCCTTTTTTTTATAATCCCTAGAATGACTTTCCCATGCCACTCGTGTGATTTAGGGCTGCCCAAGACTTTGCTTGTAAAATGCATCATTCTCCCCATCCAGCTGGAAGGTAATAATTCTGTTTGGTGTTTTACAGTTTTTAGCGATTCTTCAAGCATTTTCCTCTCTGGCCCTCATAATTACATTGTGATGGAAACTGGCATTGCTTACCTCTTACCTACAAATCAGAAGCCTAGACTCAGAGAGGTCACCCAGTTAACTTGTGGGAGACTTGGGTTTGTGTCTCCGTAAGTTTAGAAGTTCACAGTACGCAAATGAAGTTAATTCTCAGCCTGAACAAGATCTGGGCAACGTTGTTTATGTGCTGTGGCTGAAGTACTTGTCTGTAGGTCTGACCACATCTGAGCCAGCCTCCGATTGTTTGGTGTTTGCTGTTACCAGTGTCTCGGCTTCCTTCCGTTTGCATGAGCTAGAGCATTTTAACTCTTAGTGTTTCTACTGTGACCAGATTGAGCAGATCTGTGTGGGTGCTCTCTCACCTCACAGGTGTCACCAGAAGTGTAGCAAGCTTTAGTGCAGAGAGCCTACTCCAGTGTTGGAGTGGATAGGATTGGGTGTCCTAGTGTTAAGTGTTTGCTCTAGGACCTAAAGGACTTTACTTAACATTTCTGGGCCTCTAACCTCCCTTCTGTGTTAAGTGGGGAAGAAACGAATGTAGTGTTTGACCCATTTGTTACCTCTGCAAACCTCAGTTCTCTGATAAAATGGACATAATCAGACCCACTTTGCAGTATTGTTAAGATTAAAAAGTGCTATAAAAGGAGCTTGGTAATACCAGGCAATAGAGCTGGTGCTTAGTAAATGTTCCACCGTTTTCTTCTTCCTCCTGCTTCTCAAAGTGTTTTGAGAACTTCATATGCAGATTGAAAAATAAAGTCAAGGGTGTCACATCTGAAAGTTTTCACCCACTCAATACAATTAGTGTGTTGAGGGGCCAGTATTGTGATGTAGTAGGATAAGCCACCACCTGCAACCCTGGCATCCCATATGGGCACTGGTTCATATGTTGGTTGCTCTACTTCCAGGCCAGCTCCCTGCCAATGGCCTGGGAAAGCAATGAAAGATGGCTCAAGGGGTTGGACCCCTGCTACTCATTCAGGAGACCTAGAAAAAGCTCCTGGCATGTGACTAGCCCAGTCTTGCGTGTTGTGGCCATCTATGGAGCGTACCAGCAGATGGACAATCTCATTTGTCTCTCTCTATAACTCTGTCATTCAAATAAATAAACAAACTTTTTTTTTTTCAAAGAACTTGTTGGGTGGGAGTAGGAGGAACAAGTTTTTACCTTTTGGACTCAGAGTGAGAGTCTGCAAATGACTCTGAAAACTGACCTTTTCTGACCAAATTGAGGGTGACTCATTCTAACCTTTCATTGATAATGCTCATTTACATGCAAGTGTTCTTATTTTCAAATTGACTTCCTGTCACACTGAGTTAGTGGTTAGTGGACTGGCCTGCCAGCCTAGGGATGGATTGCAAAAAGTGTGTATGAGTGAAGCCAGCAATCTCCAGGGCTGTGCTGACACGGAAGAGAAGAGTGAGAGACACCTTTTCTAGTGAGGTGGTGTTCACTGCGGACAGCCTCTTCATTTGGAATCCTTCTCCATCTGCCAAGACTGTTGAAAATGGTCAGAGCTGATAGGGTGGAGACATGAGCTTTTTAGTCTACACTGAATATAGACAGTGTTAAGATAAAAATTCATAGACTTTGAGTATTTTGGAATTGATGGTTTCAGGTAGTGACGTTAATTTTTTTTTTAAACTGTAACCTCTGGTGTTCTGTGAGGACGTTGATTATGTGTTTTACCACCAAAAAAGTTGACCATTTTCCAGTTGCAGCTCCCCAGTTTGGCGGTATAGTTGCAATTTGAGACTACCACAAGGCTAGTCTGTTACTCTGCAGGTAACCCTACAGTACACACACATGACAGTGTTTCTTTGAAGCAGTTTTCCTCTCTGACCCATTATTGCACAGCAGAAGACTGGTTTCCTTTCTAAGGCAAGAGAGTTGGGAAGAGGGCTAAATTTGTAAGGGATCTCCTTGAGAGTGATGGCAGCAAAAGAGAGGAAACAAAGTAGACCTTTTAAAAGGCTTATGGTGAGGTCACTTTGCTTTATTTTAGTGAAGACATTTTATTTTAGGGACCCAACGAAATTATGTAGACATTATCTGCTGGCCATAGGATTTTTGCTAATCAGTGTGCTGTTTGACTGACCCCATACTGCAGCCTGCCCAGATGCTGCCATTTTCCAAAAACTCTCATGTAAGAAAACACAAGCACTTGGTGATGTGAAAGTGTACTTAGGGTTCTTCCATGAAAACCTCCATAAAGCTGTTAAGAGAGGAGGATTATAGAATAAAAAAGGGAGAGGATGATCCAACATGGGAAGTGAGATACATAGCAGACCCATAGAATGGCAAATGTCCTAAACAGCACTCTGGCCTCATAATCAGCCCTTAAGGCATGCGGATCCCGCTGAAATGCCCATGAGAGTATTTCAGGCATGGAAAGCCAAGACACTCTGGGGGGAAAAAAAAAAACCTAAATGAAAGATCTCCACGAGTGAGATCCCAGTGGAAAGAATGGGTCATCAAAGAAGGAGGTACCTTTCTCTGAAGGGAGGAGAGAACTTCCACTTTGACCATGGCCTTGTCTAAATATGATCAGAGTCAGTGAACTCAGGGGGCTTCCATAGCCTTGGCAGCTCATGACAAGAGCCTAGGGTGATTACTGATGCCATAAACAAGAGTGTCAATTTGTTAAGTCAACAACAGGAGTCACTGTGCACTTACTCCTCATGTAGGATCTTTGTCCTTAGTGTGCTGTACATTGAGATTTAATGCTATAACGAGTACTCAAATAGTATATTTCACTTTGTGTTTCTATGGGGGTGCAAACTGTTGAAATCTTTACTTAATGTATACTAAACTGATCTGTAAAAAAAAAAAAAGGAAAGAAATTATCAATTCCCAATTTGACTCTCACTGGGATTAAACATGACAATAGGTCTGATCTGATTTCATCATTGTGGGGAGCAACTCGGACTAGACTGTTACTGGAATTAAGACTTATTCTATGCATCTGCTCTCCCACAATATGGCACTGAGAAGGGAGTAACAACTTCTACGCAGCTGCCTCTCGCCAACTTGAGTGATGACCTGCAGGAGCTGATCCTGCTCCTGATTGGAGGAGAGCAGCGTACTCGGCATGTGGGTAGCAGAGTTGGGATTGGCGGAAGAGGGCTATAAAGGAGGAGAGAGACAACATGCACCAGGAACATCTATCTGAAGGAACACCTGAGCAGCCCCCGAGAGAGCCGGCCGGCGGTGTGCCGCTCCCCCACGGAAGTGGGGAAAGTGGCAGGGGGAACCGCCCTTCCACAGAGGTGGAAGGGTCAGTAGCCAACCCGGGAAGAACCAGCAGCAAACCCGGGGAGGGCCGAGCAGATGAAAGAACAGCGCAGGGTCCTGTGTCGTTCCTCCATGAAGAGGGAGAGCGACAATCATTTAAAAAATCATCTATTATTTTTCACTTTATGTTTCTGTGTGGGAGCAAACTGTTGAAATCTTAATGTGTACTAAACTGATCTTCTGTATATTAAGAGAATCGAAAATGAATCTTGATGTGAATGGAAGGGGAGAGGTAGTGGGAAAGGGGAGGGTTGCAGGTGGGAGGGACGGTATGGGGGGGAAGCCATTGTAATCCATAAGCTGTACTTTGGAAATTTATATTCATTAAATAAAAGTTTAAAAAAAAAAAAGAGGAGGATTAAAAAATCCAACAGTTCACTTGAGTTCTTCCGTGAGCAGGTATGTGCATGCCGCTGTCTCCAGGCTTTCATTTTCCAGTGCATTGCATTTTTTTTTTTTTAATTTAATGAGCTGTCACTCTCCTGCAGTTGGATCAGTTGTATGTGAATGGACACCTGGCGGCAGTGATTTGATGTCTTCTCAGGTGCTCATTCCTTGATCTCATTTGGTTGAGAATCACATAGGGAAAACCAAATCCAGATCTCTACAGTAAGCTAAGCCACTGTTTTTAGGAAGAGAAATGACTGTGCTAGGCCTTGCTTCCATAGTGTTTGCGCAGCAGGAAGATTCAGGTTCATATCTCCATGTTGTAACATACAAGTTCTGAGCTTTGATTTAATTTCCCTTAGCCTTGTTTTCCTTATCTGTAAATAGATATAATGATAGCACCCACCTGTGATGGTTGTAGTTCTCAGTACTCTATTTAGTTAAGTTAGATATTTTTCCCTAGCCATGTCCACCCAATTTTAACTCAAATCTAGAAAGATTTTTCAAACTAATGGAATAAGCCGGTTTGTTCTCAGACTTCAGTGTACCTGGGAATCACATGGAGGGCTTGCTGAAACACATTGCTAGGCCCCACCCTTAGACTTTGAGTCAGCAGGTCGGGGTGGGGCCTGAGAATGTGTTTTTCTAACAAGTATCCAGGTGAGGCTTGGTGCTGCAGGTCCAACCCCCACTCTGTGAGAACCACTGAAAAAATTAAAGCAGAAGTTGAGGAGAGCCCGTTCCTGCCCCATCACTGTGGGAAGCTCATGAGGCCAATTAGAAGGATTGATTCTTAAAGACTGGAAACAGCGAACAGCTGAATATTAAAAGAAAGAAAGAAAGGTACAACGTGGTTCCGGGGACACGTCCCATTTCTGTTTCTCTTGTCTTACAGATGTGTGTCAGGGTTTCTCTACTGTGGCTGTTTCTGATGTCAGTTTCATTGTAGTTCAGACAGAGCTTGTACACCTGCATGTGCATGGGCAATGGTTTTTTAAAGTATGCATCTCTAAAAGAGCTTTTAAAAGATTAGTCACAAAATTATTATACTTAAAATTAACAATATTTCCTTAATATCATGAAATATTCAGTCCGTATTTAGAATTCCCCAGTGGTTTCAAATGTTGGTTTGCTCAAATCTCCACTGAAACAGAAACCACTCGGGCTTTTGGGTTAATGCATCTCTTATGTCTTCCTTCCCGTCTTCTTTTTTCTTAAGAATTTATTTGTTAAAGCACCTTTTATATGTCCTGTAGTTTCTCACTTTCTTGCTGGGATTTTTTTCTGATTGTTATCACTGTGCTATTTAAAATGTTCCACTGTTCCTCCCATCTGGAGACACATCTAGGGGCCTAATCAGATTCAAGTTTGATTTTTTTGTTTGTTTTCTTGGTGAAGGTAAGGTGGAGCCAGAACCCTGCAGAAGTGGTGTTGTTTACTTACCCTGGGGTTTTCATTCTTGTTCTCTGTCTCTGTCTTTGATGTTCAGATTGACCAGTGGGTCCAGTATTGCCAGCCAGTTTCTAACCTCACGTGTCTTTTGATGGAGGGAGATGTGACATCGCATCCTCTGACAGTTTAACACTGGGTGAATGAGTGTTGCTCCAGGGCATCCTTTTCACCTGGCAGTGTTAGTGTTACTGGCTCTGCTGTCTCTTTCATTAATCCTAAGGAAGACTTTATTTTACTCTTGGTAATAATCCATTCCTATGATAATTATCTTTTTTGAGAATGTTGCAGTGTATTGTAGGTACATTGGTCCATGACTGTAAACTCTTTATTGCCATGACATGTATACTCAAAATACCACTTTGTGGGGGTGCTGAAAGATGGAGTAGGAGGTCAGGAACAACAGATGAAAGGGTTGCTGGCTAATGTCTCTCAGGTGATTTAGGCAGTATTTGATTGTGACTTTTTCTTTTTGTTATTTTTTGTTTATGTAAAGAGAACAGATTTCATATATGAACAATTTGAAGAACATTGATACTTCCCACCCTCTCTTCTCCAATTTACTATCTTGATATTTTCTGAAAAGTATAGATGAACATGTTTATTCTGAACCTGAGGCAGAGGACCAGGTCTTATTTCCATGTAGATTTCAAGTTAGACATCAATGTACATATGTCATATTGTCCTAGTCAGTGCTGCTGCTTTCACAATATCATAAAAGGCTTTTATTTCAGAAAGGAGCTTTAATGATCCATCCAGTTCAGTCCCTGAAATCCTGAGAGGAGGTGACTTGCTCAAGGTCACACGTGGAATTAATGTTCAGTGGCAGCACTAGATTGGTCCAGAAGATGTCTCCTGCAGTTAATGCCTGGTTATTCTTATGAAGGAAAAGGCCACCTCCTTCTCCACAGGGACTGAAAGGCCCTGGCCTTATCAGAGTCCCAGAGATCTAGAGATTGGCCTCATTACGCCATCTGAACTTGCCCCTGTAATTTGAAGGGTAAACCATTGTGGTGAGTGGGTTCTAGTGGTATTGGCATCTCAGAACATTCAGAGGCAAAACAGTGATCTATTACAGGCATAGGAAAAGGAAAGGCAGCCTATCTCTGTCAGTTCATCTCAAGGTAGTTAGCAAGATCAGGTTATCATGTCCCCTTCTCAACCAAGGAATGAAAGGAACTAGAGACATGAGGTGGAGTAGGAAGAGTACTGAAACAGAATCATCAGTTTGTGCTTATATCTTAGCTTTGCTACCTTGTCCATATCACATATCACTGGATCTTTTTTTTTTTAAATATTTTATTTTATTTGAAAGAGTTAGAGAGGTAGAGACAGAAAGAGGTTTTCCATCCGCTGGTTCACTCTCCAGATGGCCGCAATGGCCAGAGCTGCACCGATCTGGAGCCAGGAGCTTCTTTCATGTCTCCCACATGAGTGCAGGGGCCCAAGGTCTTGGGCCATCTTCTACTGCTTTCCTAGACCATAGCAGAGCTGGATCAGAAGAGGAGCAGCCAGGTCTCGAACCGGTGCCTGTATGGGATGCCAGCACTTAAGGCCAGGGCTTTAACCCGCTGCGCCACAGCACTGGCCTCCTGTATCTTCATACATAAAACTAATGGTTGATGGCTGGCGCCGCGGCTCACTAGGCTAATCCTCTGCCTTGTGGCGCCGGCACACCGGGTTCTAGTCCCTGTCGGGGCGCTGGATTCTGTCCCGGTTGCCCCTCTTCCAGGCCAGCTCTCTGCTGTGGCCCGGGAGTGCAGAGGAGGATAGCCCAAGTGCTTGGGCCCTGCACCCCATGGGAGACCAGGATAAGCACCTGGCTCCTGCCTTCGGATCAGCGCGCCGGCCGCGGTGGCCATTGGAGGGTGAACCAACGGCAAAGGAAGACCTTTCTCTCTGTCTCTCTCTCTCACTGTCCACTCTGCCTGTCAAAAAATAAATAAATAAATAAAATAAAAAACTAATGGTTGAAACAATTGCGGTTTTTGCTTTTATATCTTAACTACTTGGAAAGTTCTACGACTTCTCATACATTATTTAAACCTCTCTGAAATAGTCTCATATTTGGAGTTAGGAAGCCAGACTGAATGATTCCATTATGATATTCTGAGACCCTATTTATACAGAAAGAAATAAGGTAAAACGGTCACCCAGGTCTTTGTAGATCATTGCATTCCTCTGTTATTTTTCCTTTAGCTCCAATCTTCCTTGTAAGTGATGATCAGCTTAGAGGCATACATTAAAGTGTGGAAAAGACTATGATCTGGATTTTTGTGTGTGTGTGTGTGTGTAATTTTTCAACAAGAGTGTGAGAAGTGGTCTTGCCTTCATGAGGAAGGGTTAACACATTGTGGGGCTTGAGGGGACCTGGTAAGTAGCATTACTTTTCTCTGTTCATGTTCTGGACCTAGTTATGAAATAAGACAAAGGAATAAGGCAAGTAGAGGCCAACTGGACCACCCTTAGCACAGTTAAAGCTTGTATTGAATGGCTTGGCTTCCATGTGTGGGCAGTAGACTCCAGGGTCAGTAGACTCACCTGCTCAGCAGAATCAGAGGAGCAGAAGAGAAGGGGAGCAGCTCACTCCCAAAAAGCAAGTACAAGGACTGCCCTTCCTACAGCTTCCTCCACCTTTCTAGCTAGTTTGTCTCCCCCAGGTTTGGGTGAGAAAGACAGGAGAGTCACACCCTGTGAACCAGACATCTGGCCGGAGTAGAGAAGCAGCAGCGTCATCCCTAGCGCTAGCATCCCATTGCTATAAAAAGCTGTGGCAAGCAGGGTCTCTGCAGGGTGGTCTTCCTCACATCCCGGGCAGAAGATTTCCACTGCGTCAACAGATCTGCATGTTCTTAGCCTGGTGATTTTAAGCTCCTAGGGAGCGAGGTGTCTGTGACCCTACTTAAATATATAACATCTACCTTAAGGGAGGCACTTCTTTTGTGTCAACCACTATGCTAAGCATTTTGTATTTTCATGGTCTCCTTTGATCCTTATCCTAAGGCAGTTAAATAGGTGTAATCATTATCCCCATTTTGTAGATGAGAAACTGAACCTTAGTAAGGTTAAACAGATGCCCAAGAGTCACATCACCACTTTTTATTCCATTCTGCCCCTACACTGCATGCTTGTATTTTTCTGCTCTTTAAATCTGGTATGGAATGACACCAGCTAGTTTGTTGGGTTAGAAGAGTAGTTAAGGAAAACTTGACAGTCATGGCTAAGAGAAAGCAGAGTTAGAGGAGATTCCCTGAATTGATTAATAATATCAACTCATGTTCTCTTGTGAACCATGAGATGGAAATGGAGCTACAGATGATCACATCAGACTTCCATTTACGGATGGCATTGCCAAGTGCCAGGAGCTGTGCCAGGTGTTTTATGCATACTGGCCTCTTTGAAACATTAATAGAATATTATGTTGGTTTGTTTTGTTTTGTTTTGTTTTTGAATATTATGTTTTAAGGAGCCTGCCGTGACCTCAACCTGTGTTTCACAAGGCCGTTTTTATCTTAACCCTTCCAACCATGTATGTGTGGGACCTCCTAGACCAAAACTACATTTAATATGACCAGCTAAGACAATTTGTGAGTCTTCAAACTGGCGATGTCCCTAAACAGAGGATGCACACTATCAAAGGGAGAGGGGGCAGGTTGTGGTGTTTCTTTTTAACCCAGAATTTGAGATGTTTTCATCACCCTCATATGTTTAATGAGGTTGTGTTCTATTTAATGGTAGTAGATGAAGTTTATTTCTGGTCTGGGTAATGTTCAACCTCCTGTACAAAGCTACTGTCAGTATCTAGTGCCAGTGGGTTGGCTGCAGGGATCCTGCAGTAGTGACAGCTCTGTTAGACACGTCACTTCTGTCTTGACAGTGGGTGAAATTCTTGTAGAATTTAATGATATGAATAAGCAAGAATGTACTTGCACATACATGTTACAGACTGAATTTTGCTTTGTTCATTTAGAGAGAATATAAGTATTAGCAAATTCCGATGGGTCATATTTAAATTACCATTACTTAAGAAAATTTTCATTGTTACCCAGAATTGTTATCATTTACTTGAAAACAGATTTTTTTAAAATTTACTTGAAAGAGAGGGAAGGGGAGGAGAGGGGACGGGGGAGGAAGGAGCAAGCAAAGGAACGAACACATGAGGGCAGAGAGAGATGTTCCATCTGCTGGTCTGTTCCCCAAATGCCCACAACATCTGCGGCCGGGCCTGGCCAAGAAGCTAGCGTGCAATCTGAATTCCCTTCTTGTGGAGGGCAGAGACCCCATTCCTTAGGCCAGGACTCAAACCCAAGCACTCTGATAAGGAGTATAGGTGTCTCAAGTGACATCTTAACCACTGTACCAAATGCCCTTCCTAAAAACAGACTTGACTCATCTTGGCTTATGATTACTTGGCCTAACCATTTTGATTTCTGTCATAAATAACTATAGTATATATTTCTTATTTAATGTTTTTAAATAATGGATTAATAAGAGGAAAAGTGCATATACGTTAAAAAAAGAGGCAGAACATAGTGTCAGTAGAGATCGTCTCTGAGTGATAGAATCGGTCATTGTCTTAGTACTGCACAAAATTTCCGTCTATTGATAATCTTTTCTTAGTTTTTTACAAAACATAACCATTGAGAAAAGCTTGAAAATAGAGCAAAATACAGGAAAAAGAATTTAAAAGTGACCCATGACTCCACCACTCAGATTGCTACAGCTGGCATTTTGGTGTATTGAGCTTGTATCTTGTGGTCAGATGAGTGAATGTGCTCCATTTCCCGGGGCCTGCGAGCCCTTTTGCACACATTGCTGACTCTCTGCTCTAGACAGTATTCACAGAAGACTGTCCTCCCCACAGTAGTAGCTCTTGCTGAGCCTAACAGATAACTCCTTCACAGTAGATCCAAACAGGAGCCTCATCAAAGAGCCACTGTCTCCCTCGCAAATATTGTCCCAGGTTGTTTTTCAGTCCCAGACTTGTTCAGTGTATTCTCTATTGAAATGTCCTTTATTCATATGTTGGCATCATATGAAGCTTGTTCATTTATAGGAAAGCTCAAATGTATAGAGAAATGGGACAGTTTCGGCAATGAGCCCATTAAGGAAATTTTCCGTCCAGTGTGAGTAGAATTTAAACAGACGATTTCCATTGGCAGGCATGAAGCAGTCCTGTTTAACATGCCTGTTCAGGAAAGTTCCCAGACTGTTTTTTTTTTTTTCTTCTAAAGAATATGTGATGGTGATGGAATCCATAAATAGTGTGACCCATTTTTAACCAGATTGCTGGTGTGTTTTTCAGCGGGACTTTGTGGTTTAGCTAATGAAATCTCTTCAGAGGTGATCCTATAGGCTTTCTGTCTAGTTAATATCACTACTGCTCCTTTATGACTTAATTGCCTTGGTGGTTTAATTCACTTTGTGACACATCCATCACCACTGAAGTTTACACTGTTCACCCCTGTCAGTATTTTCTTGATGACTCTGGGTTCAAGTAGAGGTTGATAGGTGGTTTTATGCTATAAAAAATAAGGGATATGAGCTAATCTTGTCTGTTTAATTAAAACCATCCTTTTTTTTTTTTCTTGAAGATTTATTTACTTGAAAGGCAGAGTTAGAGAGGCAGAAGCAAAGAGAGAGAAAGAGAAAGAAGTCTTACATCTGCTGATTTATTCTCCAGATCATCCCAACAGTTGGAGCTGCGCCGATCTAAAGCCAGAAGCCAGGAGCTTCTTCTAGGTCTCCCACGTGGGTACAGGGGCCCAAAGACTTGGGCCACCTTCTACTGCTTTCCCAGGCCATAGCAGAAAGCTGGATCAGAAGTGGAGCAGCCAGGACTCAGCGCCCATGTGGGATGCTAGTACTGCAGGTGGCGGCTTTACCCTCTATGCCACAGCACCAGCCCCCTTTTAATTTTAATTAGTGTATTGAAGTTATGTCCTCCTGATAATTCTGTCTTCCATAATGATGTTACCTGAACCTGTAGCAATAATTATTTCTGTCATTTGCAGAGAATTAGAGTTCGTAAAGCCCTTTCATATTTATTCTGTCATTTAATCTCCCTGGACTTACACCCCACCAAAACTCACTGTGGTGGTTATTATCATCTCCATTCCACAGAAGGGGAAGCTGAGGCTAAGGAATACCAAGCAAGTGTCCCATGCCAGTACAGCTAATATATAGTAGAGCTGGAACTCTGCACTGTAGAACATGGAAAATTGGGATATTAGAGTTCAAGGTGCTGGCGCCGTGGCGTAGTAGGCTAAGCCTCTGCCTGCAGTGCAGGCATCCCATCTGGGCCCTGGTTCATGTCCTGGCTGCTCCTCTTCTGATCC
This sequence comes from Oryctolagus cuniculus, assembly GCF_051225735.1. Classification (NCBI taxonomy): domain Eukaryota; kingdom Metazoa; phylum Chordata; class Mammalia; order Lagomorpha; family Leporidae; genus Oryctolagus; species Oryctolagus cuniculus. The sequence goes on along the minus strand of NC_142872.1, from coordinate 156,355,166 downwards.
AGCTCTCTGTGTATGACCTGGTAAGGCAGTAAAGGATGGCCTAACTGCTTGGGCCACCGTGTTTGTTTGGGGGTCCTGGAGGAGGCTCCTGGCTCCATTGCAGCCATCTGGGTAGTGAATCAGTGGGTGGAAGACCTCTCTCTCTCTATCCTTCCTTCTCTCTCTAGCTCTACCTCTCAGTTAAATAAATAAAAAAATTTTTTTTAATGTAGGGTTTTTCTTTTTTTTAATTTTTTAAATTTTTATTTTTATTTTTTGACAGGCAGAGTTAGACAGTAAGAGAAAGAGAGAGACAGAGAGAAAGGTCTTCCTTTTTCTGTTGGTTCACCCCCCCAGGTGGCCGCTACTGCTGGCGCGTTGCAGCTGGCACGCTGCGCCGATCTGAAGCCAGGAGCCAGGTGCTTCTCCTGGTCTCCCATGCAGGTGCAGGGCCCAAGAACTTGGGCCATCCTCCACTACACTTCCAGGCCACAGCAGAGAGCTGGACTGGAAGAGGAGCAACCAGGACAGAATCCGGCACCCCGACCGGGACTAGAACTGGGGTGCCAGCGCCACAGGTGGAGGATTAGCCTAGTGAGCCACGGTGCTGGCCTAAATAAACAAATTTTTTAAAAATCTTAAAAAAGAAGAATTTACAAAAGAGCTTCTCTTTCATTGTTGCCTGTTATTATTGGGATTGCCCTGGTATTAACAACATAAAATATGTCTGATAGTTCCTGCTGAATTCTGTGTTTTGAAGGATTCTTATCTAAACTTAGGAAGTTGGTTTGGTCACATTTTCCATTGTTGTGGACATGGCCATGAGTTTATGTGGCAATAGAGCTTGTGATTCACTATTGCTAAAAGTCTAGTTTTAGGGAAACCAAAAATCGGTCCTTGTTTCCTTTAGAGACAACCTTTATTTACATTGAGTGTTTCTGTTTTTCCCTAAGTCATGATTGAGCTATCAGGAAAACGCAAACACTTCTCAGTGTTGGCACTGTCTGTGCTCCTCTCAACACAGAGGCCATTAGTGGCTCCCCAGTATTTGCACGGTGAGAGCCACACATCTCGGCACAGTCCATTGTGCCATCCAGGCTGAGTCCCTGCCTCTGTCTGTGCCTTACTCTTACCTTTCCTGTTCAGCAGCAGGTGCGTACTTGTGCTTCACCTTGGTGATATGTCCATTTGCCAGTGCAGCTATCTACGTGTTCACTGGCTGATTCTATTGGAGGACTCAGTCTAAATGTCATAGCACCTACAGACTGCTCTCCTATTTTGCTACCCATCATCTCTCTGTCAGATAGGGCTGGTTATTTTATACCAATTTAAACACCTCTATCTTATTTTGTTCTATGGAAAAGATTTGCCCACCTGTCTCTCTCTGCCCACCATTTCACCTCCAAGACTGAATTTCTTAAAAGTAGAGATTATGTATTACTTTTACAGAACAGTAAGTACTCCAAAAGTTTTCAAATAAATAATCTGACTGTCCAGCACACTTAATTTCTTGGTGTATAGTAGGTGCTTCAGGACATGTTTGCAGGCGAGATGAAGGACTAAAACACCAAGATTACCCTGGTAAACACTCACTTCTTAATTCTCTGCATGCAAATACCTATGGTATAGTTTATGTGTAGCACATCTAGGCTACCATCTGGCTCCCTTTCCTTTTACTGCCTGTGATGGTTATGGATTTTCTCCTTCATTCTACACACCCGCTCCTTATTGGTTAATGTGTACTGAAGGAATTGAAATCATGCTTTGTGTCTGTTGGAAATCTGTTGCTGAAAAGACTATAGAAATGACGTCTGTGGATTATCTTACATTCAGAATTGTCTTTCTCCCTTTCTTCCCTGATAGTAGTGTTAATAATAATATCACTATTGACTACACACTACTTTATTAAAAGAGCTTGAATTTTTCTTTAAGATCACAAACTTACTTTTACAAGAATGTCTGTATTTTATTGCAAAGGACTGAATTATTTTTGTTTACTTTTACAAATAAATATACAGAATCATAAATTTACAGTTTGATTTTAGTTTGGTTGATTTGTGGGTTTTTTTTTTTTTTTGCATAGTTCACTTCATCGTGTATTGTATATTCAAGTTTCTTATTTTGATTATAACACAGGTTTGGGTTATTTTTGAGGTTTCAGTTTGGAGTTGAGATTCTTACCAATAGGAGAAAACATTCTGGTATCTTAGGTTTGAAACTGGACATATGTCAATCTTATGGAATATCTTAAATCTAGAGTAGAATTTTGAAGATATGGCTTGCAAAATGTATTAAGATGGGTAGTCATAAATATTTCTTTAATAATTGAAGGAGTTTTGATAACATTATAAATTCAAAAATGTATTGCTAGGAGCAAATTGAGCTGTGGGTTTTAAAGTGTGAACATTTCCTGAATTAATTTTATGTGTGGAAATGGAGACAACTGTTGAGGAAGGAATTTATTTGCAGAAGCTGTGCGAATGGTACTTCCCTCAAGTGCACTTTAATACTGAGGTTTTTGTCTTGTTTTTTTTTTCTCCAATCCATTCAATGTATTATGACAGGCAGCTTATTCTAATGGAAGAATTTTGGAGCCAGAAAGATCTGTCATCACTTACTCCCTTGTGACTCTGGGCTAGTGTTTTGATTTTACCAAACCTCTTGGTTTCCTCTTTGCTCAGCATTTGGGAATTGGGAGATGGAGATGCTTAGTCACATCCCTCCTACTTTACAAAGCTATTAGAAGGTCAAAGGAGATGTGGAAGGAAATATTTAAATTGTTGAGGTCTGTACAAATGTATATGTCTCTCCCATGGAAAGGATGTTACCAGCTGGGTGTTGGAAATAAAAAATAAGAAAAAAACTAGAGGCAGGCAGTAGAAATGATTTTACTATTTTGTTCAAAACTCTTAGATGCTTTTGAACCATTTTAGATAGGAATAGGCATCCCTGGTCTATTTGATGTAGCTTAGACCTAACTCTGTGGACTCATTACTATAGCTTGTACATGCCGTGGGCCAGCAGCTCCCATTTTTGCCACAGGATCGAATACAATTTGTGACCTTGAGTTAAGTATTACTTTGTGAATACTCACTGTATTTATCTGTTCCAGCAATATTAAACTGTGTGTTACTACTCACTAGTAATTTTTCTAGGTGCTGGGGACTACAAAAGTATAAAAAACATCCAGCAAATGTAAAGGTGAGTTTTGGTGGTGATAACTGCCCTGAAGAGGACAGGGTGACTTTGTAGGAGTGCAGATGAGAAGAACTTAGTAAGGATTGCTCAGAGATGCATCTTTGAGGAAATCACATTTGAGCTGTGTCCTGAGAGGTGAGAAGGAGCCAGAATGAGAATTGGCCAAGCACAGTGCTGCAGACTTGAGGGAGCTTCTACTGCAGTGCTGAGAGCTGGGCGCAGTGAACTACATGTTTCTAGTTTCATCTGGCTCTGCGGTCTGTACCCTGAAAGACTTAAGTTTTTTATTGGAAGAGACAAGCAGTGTAGAAATGAAGCAGTTGGAGAACACAGATACATGTTAAGGTAAACAGCTGGTGCATGTGCATTGCTGAAGGATTTATGTGGTTTGTGGAATTTACTTTGAGTGGCCTCCATATGTATATATGAATGAAATAGCTTCTTAGCTTCTTCCACCCTTACATTTGCTAATTTAATCTTGTACAAAGAGCTGTGTTTGTTCCCCTTGTGTCCCAAGGTTATTGACCTCTATCCAGTAAAAAGTTTAAGAGGAGATGAAGAACCAGCTCTACTCAGACCTTTGACCAATTGATCATATGGATCCTTGGGGACTTTTTGCTAATAACAATGGATAAGATTTTCTCTTTGCTTCTAAATTGATTTTGTGTCTTAAAAAAAAAAAAGCATTTATCAGAGGCTAAAGGGGTTGTCAACATTGAGAGAGGTCTATTTAAAAAGAAGCTGTTATCTAATTGACTGATAGAAGAGACTCATTTATGATGTGCATTTACAGTGACTTACATAAATAGAAGTCATCAGATCTTTGAGAGAATGGCTTGGAACATTATAATACTTATAGTGAAAATGAATGTCTAGTTTTCTAGAACGTCTGCAGGACTAAGGCCTTTCTCTATTTAATTCTCCCTGAATCCTCCAAAAAACTCCATTAGGTTGCTGCTGTCACCATTCTTCAGGTGAGAAACTTAAGACTTAACTAGGTAAACCCCTTTGCTGAAGGTCTTATAGTCAGTAGGTGACTGAATAGAATTTGGGTCCAGGTCTTTCTGATCCCAGAGTCCTGCTTAATCATAGCAAGTCATGAGTGACTTGTCCTGATGATGTTAGAACCAAAGAATAGTAAGTGAAATATTGTGTGGGGAGAAGTACTGACTATGAGTAAAAAGACCTAACCTATGTGAATAGGAGGAACCTGAAATAGCAATGGAAGGGCTATTGGATGTAAAGTTCTTGATACCGATCACTAAGCTAATCCTTTAAGGGCCTTCTGAGAGCAGTGAAACAGTAGAAAGTGAAGTACATTTGAGCGATGGAATTTGGGAGTTGCTTTTGCCTAACATCACTTGTTAATTCTGAACTCAAAGCTTATGTAACTGGTCTTTAGTTTCTTCATAAAATGGAAATGATTGATTAAGTGATTGATTGTAAGAATGAATCCGATATTGAGTATTTTCAGTGTGGCAGGAATTGTCTTAAGTGTTAGGGATACAGCAGTGAGAAAGACCAAAGAGTATGCTTATTAAACTTATTTTCTAACGGAGGCAGACAGTCTGGATATAAGCAGATAAATCCACAGTATGTTAGATGGTGATAGGTGCTATAAAGACACGAAGAGAAGGGGTGAGTGAGAACGGTTGGGGTGTGGCTCATGAGGTTGGGCTTCAAGAGCAATGACTTGAAGGTGATGGTGGTAGCTATGTAGATATGGAAGGCCAAAAGTGCAGAGGAGGTTAGGAAGGAGGCTGCCTGGCATGTTCAAGAGACTGCAAGAAGTCACATCACTGAAGCTGAGCAGGTGAGGAAGTAGAAGGAAGAGGCTGGAAGGTAGCAGAAGCCAGATTGTGTAGGGCCTAGTAGCCATTGTTAAGACTTTGGTTTTTCACTCTGAGTAAACAGAGAGCTTTTGGAGTTTTGTTTTATGATTTTGAGAAAGTCAAGCAATCTGAAATGTGCTACATTTTTTTAACAAATATTTATTTTTGAGAGGTGGGAGAGATGGATCTTCCATCCATTGGTTCATGCCCCAAATGCCTGCAGCAGCCAGGTCTAGGCCAGGTCAAAGCCAAGAATTGGAACTCCCATGTGGGCAACAGGGACCCAACCATTTGAGCCATCACCTGCTGCTTCCCAGGGTACACACCTCCAGGAAGTTGAATTGGAAGCAAAGGTAGGATACAAACCCAGGTATTCCAACATGAAATGCAAGCGTCCCAGGAGGGTTCTTAATTGCTGCACCAAATGTCTGCCCCTGAATTGGCTTACATAAGATCCCTCTGACTGCTCGGGAAGATAGAGTGTTAGTATGAGGTAGAAGGAAGGAGCTCAGTTAGGAAGGTGTTGAAATAGTTCTGGTAACATTATCATCCAGTTGCTGATGTACTTCCTGCTTCAAACATTTGAACAAGGTTGAGATTAAAAATGAGATTGTTCTGCACAGCTGTGGTGAGCAGATGTCTAGAAGGCCATAGGTTGCATAAATATAAATGCACAGTGCCTTTCAGGGCAGCCTGATTTGTGGAGGTTAGGTCTGGCTCTGCCCGTCAGTATATGGGACGCTAGTAGACTCAACCAGATCCACAGATTAAAATTGTTTTCTTCATCATTCTTCTGGTAGGTTAGTATTACAATAGCAGACTTAGAGAAGACTTGAAGGGGGAAATGATGTTTCTTCTTTTAGAATGAATGTGTCAGGGAGGATTAGATGTTCCTTTCTACTTAGAATTGGATCAGAGAAAGAATATTTGATGCTCTTTTATGAACACTATAAAATATTAATGTAAATTCAGTAGAACTGAAGGACCCAAAAGCCTTATTTTTAGCCCCTTCCTTTAAGAATTATAGCCTCAATCACTTTATCAGTGGGGATGGGGTGATTTTTTTTACTGTCGCTCCCCCATCCCTGGCACATTTAGCAATGTCTAGAGATTTCTTTTCCTGAAAATTTTTCACAATGATTAACAGACTTTTTTTTTTTTTTTTTTTTTTGACAGGCAGAGTGGACAGTGAGAGAGAGAGACAGAGAGGAAGGTCTTCCTTTGCCGTTGGTTCACCCTCCAATGGCCGCCGCGGCCAGTGCGCTGCGGCCGGCGCACCGCGCTGATCCGATGGCAGGAGCCAGGTGCTTTTCCTGGTCTCCCATGGGGTGCAGGGCCCAAGCACCTGGGCCATCCTCCACTGCACTCCCTGGCTACAGCAGAGAGCTGGCCTGGAAGAGGGGCAACCGGGACAGAATCCGGCGCCCCGACCGGGACTAGAACCCGGTGTGCCGGCGCCGCTAGGCGGAGGATTAGCCTAGTGAGCCGCGGCGCCGGCCATGATTAACAGACTTTTAAAAACATAGAATTCTCATACACCTCCTAATCCCCTCCTGACCACCACTTCCCTGTTTTCCCCTGTTATTAACATCTTACATTTGTGTGGTACATTTGTCACAGTTCATGAACCAGTATCAATACATTATTAACAAAAGTCCATAATTAACATTGGCACTCATTGTTTATGTTGGATGTTCTGCAGATTTTCACAGACCTGATGACACAGAGAGCTAAAAATCTGTGCTCCACCTATTCATCTGTTCCTTCTTCCTCTGAACTCCTTACAACCACTGATCATTTTATTGTCTCCATAATTTTGTCTTTTTTAGAATTTCGTATATTTGGAGTCATGAAGTATGTAGCCTTTTCAGGTTGACTTCTTTCACTTTACAAAATGCTTTAATCCTCCATGTCTTCTGGATTGATACAGTTCTTTTCTTCTTACTGCTGAATAATATTCTGTTGCCTGTATGCCCCGCAGTTTATCCATTCACCTAATGAAGGATGTCTCGGTTACTTCTTTGGGGACCTTTTTCGAAGTACCAAGTAAGGGGGAGAGGTGATTATGCTAACTAGTGGGCAGAAGGCCAGGAATGCTGCTAAACATCTCAGAGGACACAGAAGAGTTCCACAAGAAAGAATCATGTCACCCAGATGTCACTAGTGCTGGATTGAGTACTCTGGTGTAAATATTTTTTGAGTAGTCTGAAGGAAGTATTATAAGCATATGCTTTTATTTTTATTTTAAGATTTTATTTATTTGAGAGGTAGAGTTACAGAGAGAGGGAGATACAGAAGGATCTTCCATCCACTGGTTCACTCCCCAGATGGCCGCAATGGCCCATCCATAGATAGGAGCCAGGCATTTCTTCTAGGTTTCCCACGTGGGTATAGGGGCCCCGGCACTTGGTCCATCTTCCACTGCTTTCCCAGGCCACTGAGAGCCTGATCTGAAGAGGAGCAGCCAGGACAGGAACTGGTGCCCATACAGGATGCTAGTGCCTCAGGCAGAGGCTTAGCTTACTCCACCACAAAGCCGGCCCCTGCTTTTAATTTTGCTGTGTACAGTTTGAGAACCTCAACCATCCCAGGAGCAAAGAGTAATAGCAATTTCTTTTTGTGGACAGAGAATTAGTCTAAGAGATAACATGCCTTTGTCCATTTTGCTACAAATGGCCAAAGCCAGGATTCAGACCCAGAGCTTCTGTCTCTAAACCCAGTAAACATGGGCACCTCTGAGAGTTACGTGTGTGCCTTTCCTCGTGCATCAGGTGTGGGTTCTTTGTTATAAACAAAATGCTCGGGTGGCGCCACAGCTCACTAGGCTAGTCCTCCGCCTGCAGTGCCGGCACCCCAGGTTCTAGTCCTGGCTGGGGCGCCGGATTCTGTCCTGGTTGCCCCTCTTCCAGTCGAGCTCTTCCCTGTGGCCCAGGAAGGCAGTGGAGGATGGCCCAAGTGCTTGGGACCTGCACCCACATGGGAGACCAGGAGGAAGCACCTGGCTCCTGGCTTCGGATCAGCGTAGCGCACCGGCCGTAGCAGCCATTTGGGGGGTGAACCAATGGAAGGAAGACCTTTCTGTCTGTCTCTCTCTCACTAACTCTGCCTGTCAAAAAAACAAAAAAACAAACAAACAAAAAACAAAATGCTCTTTCTTTTTTTTTTTTTTTTTTTTTTGGTCCCAGTACCCCACCCTGTGGTGATTTAAATTCCTTGTAATTTGTTTCACAGAAATTCTTTGAACCCATACTGGGTGTCCGTGTTCTGGAAACAACAAAGATGGAAAAGGCATGGTCTCTGGCCCTAGGGAACTTTGCATCTAATTGTCTTCTGGTTCTCCTTTTGATGTGGTTGCCCTAGAAGATAAAGGTACCCTGAAACATGTTCTCTGGTGATTCAGTGCTTCCACAACCAGAATCCGTCATCTCCAGAGAACCATTGCTTAAGGAGGCTAATGATGCTGTAAAAATCCTGATACTGCCCTTTTACTCGGTGTCTGTCTCCAGGGTTTGCTGCCACCTCTGCTCCAACTTCTATGGCTATTAGTCCAATTCTTTGCACATGGCAGCTGAGCTGGATGAAGAAGTTGGCTGTTCTTTACAGTGCCCATTAGTGTCCTGCCCTCTCTATCTGTTCTTCCTGTTCACCGTGAAGAACAGCTGGCAGTGTTTTAAGAGCCAGCATTTTTATTTGTTGTGATTTTGGTCTCTTCATTTTTAGCATTTCCGTCTCATCTCTTTCAGCCTCATAGTACTCTGCACACATCCTGTGTCTGAGAAAAATGAGCTCTGTTGCCCCCAACAGGGACCATTGCCACCTTCCTCTCACATGCTCTTTCAGCAGCTCTGGCTGGTTTCCATTATGTTTGTCTAATCTTTGGGGGCCTGTCCTATATAAGGTTGGTACAGTGCCTCTTCACTGGTCAGGGTGCAAAGCTTGGTGCAAATGAGTGAGTGGGAAGTCTTGTGCATGCATGCACATGTCCTGCCTAATGTTAGACCATAGCCTGCTTATCTACGTCTTTCTCCCCTTTTGGAGCACAGAGACTGTTATTAGCATCCGAGTACTTACAAGTAGCAGACACTGCGCTGGAGGTTTTGGGGACACTGCTGCCTTTGGACGTTAGTCTCCTCATCACAACCCTGACCTAATTGTTCTACTTCTTTTAAGTCTATTCTGCATGCAAGCTATGTATAAACAGTGAGACACCCTTTCTTGCCAATTTGATTGAAATCTATGAATGGAACACTCTGAAGAACAATGCAAATTCCCATCTCATGACATGGAAGGATAGTCATGTCATATCAAGTGGAAACCATCAGGATATGAAACAGTAGAGAAAGGAAGTATCATCCATTTTATGCAGTTCTAAAGAAAAATTTGAAGACATATTTCTGGTTATATCAGTTGTCTATAGAGTGCCAGCTATATGCCGGTCATGAGGAAGTAAACAGAACGTGCAGAATCCTTGCCACCTTACAGTAGCACTCTGGAGCACAATTCATAGGTACTTTTCTTTAATGGCTGAAATGTACATAACATGCTACTAGTTGACAGGGAAGGAGCAGTGTACATGGGCTAGAATCATTCCAGAATTTTCATCATTGCTCAGAATATAATTTTGTTTGCAGATTGTGAAGTGTGTGTATTAACAGAATGAGGTTTTTCCTAAGAATAGGCATTGAGGCATGCCATTTAATAGGTGATAGGTGAGTGGGGGAGGTGGAATCATTAGTTATGCAAGCCACTTATCTCTAAGATAGTTTGGATAAAATATAAGATACTATTTCCTGTCATGTCTGTATTTATGCTGGTTCTCCATACACTCATCTGAACTAATGGACTTTTTGGCATCATCTCTTTAAATGAATCATAGGGAACGAATTTCTCCAGTATGAAGCCCCATTATAGCTTTTTCTGCCTGGCTTTTGATTTAGTGATAGCACTCCATGCTGTGTAGACACAGAATGGCAGGGAGGGAGGGTCCTGCCAGGCCTTAAGTGCACACGGCAACCCTCTTCTCTGAGACTATTCATCATTGTGACAGAAACCAGGACCTACCAGAGGTAAAGGATTGCATGATGTCTCCTCTTTGTCTTGGATGAAGGAGGTTAACCCAATGGGAGCTTTTAAGAATCCCGTTGTAGGCGCTGGTGTTGTGGCACAGTGGGTGATGGCCACTGCCTGCATCCAACATAGCCACTGTCATGTCCTGCTGCTTCACTTCCAGTCCAGCTCCCTGCTCATGGCCTGAGAAAAGCAGAAAAAGATAGCCCAAGTGTTTGGGCCCCTGCCACCCATATGAGAGACCTGGTTGAAGCTCCTTGTTCCTGGCTTCAGCCTGATCCAATGCTGGCCATTGTGGCTATCTGGGGAGTGAGCTAGCAGATAAAGATCTCTCTCTGTGTGTCTCTCCTCTCTAACTCTGACTTTCAAAATAAGTAAATAAATCTTCAAAAAAAATTCAGTTGTATAGAATGAGGATAAATAATGCAAGGAAAAGTGTTTTCTTTTTTGAAATTTATGTGGTGCTTTCTGATCTAATAATTTAAATTCCTTTGATCTCATTGATTGTGCCAGAAATTGAGAACTTGGTGTGTTAGACTGAGAAGCAATATATGACAGTGCTTCCCTACCTTCGCTGTGCGTTAAAATCCTGCTGAGAACCATTAAAAATCCCAGGCCACACCCCACACCAATTAAACCAGAAATTCCCTGGAACGGACCTATACAGCAGTATTTTAAAATTCCCAAGTGATGCCAGTGTGCAGCCAAAACTGAGGACTTCTGTGACACGATTATATTCATTACACAGGGCAGAGTTTTTCCCTTCTAAAAATTAAAAAATAGGAGTAATATAAAAATTTCATCCTTTTATTAAAAGGAGAAGCGTAAGACAGGGTGAATTCATTTAAACGGCATAACTTGCTTTGATTTTAAACCCCCACATTTAATTAAAGTTGAAAGCCACATCTGTTCTCCTCTTTCCATGGCCTGATCATTGTGAAATTCTGGGAACTTACAATCCTTTTGTACTCACTGTGTTTTCTGTGTGTGTGTGAAAGAGAGAGAGAGAGAATTTTTCTTTTTCTTGAGACTTCTTGTTTGGCCAAGAAACTGTGTATGTGTCAGCTTGTTTGTTGTTCATTCTTTGTTTCAGCTAAATTGTCTTTCAAGGAACTGCCTGACTCCTTGTATAATTCTATATCCTGCCTATGTGGCTCACTTCACAATCCTCCCCTGTCCTTTAGGAATTTTGTGGTCGATCAACAAATATTTGCATGAAAAAAATCCAGTCAATTTATTTATACTACTTGTTTATCTTAATGCTTCTCATTGTTTCTCTGAAGCACATTATTTTCTGATGTTGAAATGTGATTTTTTAAAGATGGCTATTTATTTGAAGGCAGAGTTACAGAGAGGGAGAGACAGAGAGATCTTCTACCTGCTGGTTCACTCCCCAGATGGTTGCAGTGGCCAGAGCTGGGCCAAACTGAAGCCAGGATCCAGGAGCTTCATCCAGTTCTCCCACATGGGTAGCAGGGACCTAAGTACTTGGGCCATCTTCTTTTCCCAGGTTATTAGCAGAGAGGTGGACTGGAAGTGGAACGACTGATACAGGATTTTTTCCTCTGAACTGCTGTTGTTGTTCCTTCAGATTTTGAATTTTCTTGACTTGATCTAGAAGGTTTCTGCAAATCTCTGTCCTCTTGATCTCAGTCTTTTTTTTTTTTTTTTTTTTTTTTTTGACAGGCAGAGTTAGAGAGAGAGAGACAGAGAGTTATAGACAGTGAGAGACAGACAGAGAGAAAGGTCTTTCCTCCGTCGGTTCTCTCCCCTAATGGCCGACATGGCCAGTGCTGAGCTGATCCGAAGCCAGGAGCCGGGTGCCTCCTCCCTGTCTTCCATGTGGGTGCAGGGGCCCAACCACTTGGGCCATCCTCCACTGCCCTCCCAGGCCACAGCAGAGAGCTAGACTGGAAGAGGAGCAACCGGGACTAGAACCCGATGCCCCAACCGGGACTAGAACCGGAGTACTGGCGCCGCAGACAGAGGATTAGCCAAGTGAGCCACAGCCCTGGTCTGATCTCTGTCTCTTTAAATCCCAAGTCATTTCACATGTTGCCTCATTATTGAAGTATATCACTCAGTCTGACTTTGTGTTGTCACAGTTTATGGGATGTGACAGCAGTGTCCACTTAAATAGTGTAGCAACTAAACCCATGTATCATTGTTTTCTAGCCAGCATCCTGCTGCGATTTGTTTTAAGAAGGGTGGAAGGAAGTAGGAGTGGTGCTTTGCCAGATGGTGCTAGGCACCAATGAGCAAGCAGTGGACACGATTTGTGAGTGATGTCCAGTTACTAGCGTCACTCAATTATCTGTGTCCTATTTTTTATTTATTTGATCCTCTTTGAATTGTGAGCTCTGAAACAGTGTTCTCTTGCCAACACCTCCAAATGCTGAAACAATAGCTGCTTACTGGTTTTTCCGTGTCCTGGGGCTCCGCAGAGGGTAGAGTGGGCACATCTGCACGTAGCACAGGGCCCAGCTTGCTCTTCAACGCTTCACAGCCCATGTTGATGCTATTGCATCTGTCATGCTCTCACCCCAACCTCTGGGCAGACGTGCAGAGGCACAGACACACCCTACTGGGCTCCCATCCTACCTCTATTCCCCTTTGCACTCTCCATTTAGGTTGCCCTCTTTTGCTGCCTTTTTGGTTAAGACACCGTTCATTTCATCAGCAAAGATGCTTGTTTGTGCTTTTAGAATGCATTCTACGTGTCATTTACTGCTCTGCTAGGTGCTGGAGAATCACTAAATGGTACAGTGGTGTACGCTGAGTGGTCTGTGTCTCCTCGACATCTTAGTTTGATTGGGAAAGCAGAGGAGTCACAGGGATTTATAATGAAGTCTGGTAAGTGCTGTGATGGAGTAATTGCGGGGGTCCTTGTCTTCTGAGTCAAAGGATTTGCAGAGAAAGTGATTATCTCAGCCAGGATCAGAAGGATAGATGTGGGAGACAGCCTGCTAGTTTCGAGGAAGTTGGTAGAACAGAAGCTTGGTGAAGAGAGGATAGTAATGGAGCTGCAAAGACAGGCCGGCCTGTCTCAGAGCAGCATAAAGCCTTTAGGGTTTGAAGCAAAGGACTGACATGCTCTGATTTGCCTGTAGAAGGACCATTCCGTCTGCAGTTTCAAGACTAGATTTGGGGCTGGCATTGTGGTGCAGTGGATTAAGCCACTGTTTTTAACGCTGGAATCCCGTATCAGAGCACTGGTTGGCATCCCTGCTATACTACTGCCGAGCCAACTTTCTCATGATGCACTTGGGAAAGCATCAAAAGGTGGCCAAGTACTTGGTTCCCTACCACCCACATAAGAGACCTGGATGGAATTCATGGCTGCTGGCTTTTTGCTGGCCCAAAATGAGAAAGAATAGATTGGACAGGGCAAGCATAAATGAAAAGTAGTAAATGTTTGTAGACTGTTACAGATGACCCAGTGAGACCTCTTGGTGGCCTGGCCAAGGAAGCGAAAATGTGATGGAAAAAAAGTTGACTGGAGAGGAATTCAAAGCAGAAATTTATGAATAGCTGCTTTCCGAATGACAAAAGGGAAAAATGCTTGAGTCCTAAACATCAGGGCTTGTCCTACCTGCTTGCCCTTTGGGTCTTTATCTCTGTTCTATGTCATGTTGAACAAACATAGATTGACTTCCTGCTAACCAAACCATCTTTATGGATATTCTCATCTTGGCTCTCAAGTTCTGGGCTAAAACACTGGTCTGGGTGTGTAATTTCCATACTCATCATCCTGTTCAGTCCCCACATTTTAGCAGTGAAGATGTCATGATCCGAAAAAGACAAGTGATTTCTTCAGACTCCCACAAAGAGCTGGAACTGGAAATCCAGATGTTTTAGCTTCTAGTTTGGTGATTCTGAACCACAGCCTCTTTGGCCAGTTTCACTGCAGGAGTGTACCACTTTGCCAGTTTGACGTTGCCACTCGTTGTCAACAGGAGTAAGCTGGTATAAAAATGCATAGCAGGTAAAGAAGTCAAGGCTGATCTTGGGTGTGTCCTTCTTTAAGGCCATAGGCTTCTTCAGAAGGAATAGGGTGTTTCTTCTAGCTATGTTTTTCCTTTCATTTTTTTCTCAAACTCTTGTTTTCTTTGTCTTTGAGAACAGTGAACTCAGAACTTGGATTCCCATCTATAAACTACTTGGTGGGTGACAAGGAGCAGTAGGACTCTGGGGGCTTCTGGGAGGTATATTGTGGTAGCAGATGCTCTTGCTGCATTTCCGTCACAGCCCACTAGCTAGGTACGGAGTTTTGGCATCAGACCGGATTTTAATTCTACTTCGGCTACTCAGATCAAGGGCAAGCATGGCCGTAGTCTTCTCATCAGTAAAATACGGATAGTCATACTTTACTAATAAGACTTCAGATTTTTAAAAATCATATACATTTAAAAATCTAGTACAGGGGCAGGTGTTTGGTAAAGCATTGGGTACCTTCCTTCAAGTCCTGGTTCTACATTCAATTCTCATTTCCTGCTAATGTACACTCTGCGAGGCAGCAGGTGATGGCCTAAGTAGTTGAGTCCCATCCTTGAGGGAGCCCTGGATTGAATTCCCAGCTCCTGACTTTGGTCTGGCCCAGCCCAGGTTGTTGTGGGTGTCTGGGGAATGAACCAGAGAATAAAAGACCTCTGTTCTTCCTTTCCTTCCTCCTCCTCTTCTCCTCTTCTTCCTCTTCTTCCTCCTCCTCCCCTTTCTCTTTCCCTTCCTTTACCTCTTTCTGTTACTCCCATTCCTTCTCTTCCCTCTCCCTCTTCCTTCTTCCTCATCTTTTCTCTCTACCTTTGAAATAAAGTGAAAGTAAAAATTTAAAAAATCTAGTGCAGTAGTGTCTGGCACATGGTTGCTGCTCAAAAATGGTAACCATGTTTGCACTGGATTATTATTCCTGCACAGCTATGTAGTGTCCATTCCTTGATGAGATTTAAAGAGGATGGGCTTCTTTGCCCTTCTGAGTGACAGGTGTAAACTCTTGTGTCTTCCCCTCCCCCAACTGCTACTGCCCGAACACCTCAGTTTTGAGAGCTTCCTGGCTGTGGATAACCAAATCAGAACCCAGGACCAGACTTCAGCTTTAGATGTTTACAAACACCTGAAGCAGAGGAACAGAAGGGATATTCGTGGGAACAAATTTTGCCTGTTTGAAAGGTATCTCGATTTCTTTTTCTTTTCGACTGTAGTCATCCTCATACTCTGCAAATATGGCTGAATGATTAAAACGAAAGGTTAAAAAAGCCTAAAGAAATGAGTTCAGTGGCACAGAGTTACGAATCCTTCCTAGAAGGGTTTGAGGTTGGAGGAGGTTAAATATTTGAAGATCCTCATGCAAAGAAAACCTGTAGCTGCTTCACTGTAGGGCAACCACCTGGGCTTAGCAAAAAGAAAAGAAAGTGGAGGCTGGATATCATTTAAATAGCACAGGGGCTCCTGCTTATCATCCCTCCACAGCGTTTTGCCCTGGAGAAAGCATGACCTGGGGTGGAGAGACCTGCTGCTTCCTCACATGGCCTGAGCTTGTACACCTCTGTTGAACAAGGTTTTTATGGAATTCAGGGAGTTTGTAACAGGGTACCTGGTCTGCATGCAGAGACACAAGCGCCAAAATGCACACCTCTGCTTTATCTGTGTTCAACCAGTTACACCTCCTCATGCTCAGAGGGGGGAGTGTTTTGTCCTCAGAGAAGCCAGGATCCCAAAGTGCAACTCACAGGAAAGAAGAAGGCCAGTGTTGACAGGGCTGTGTGTATTCTGAGCAGCAATGAGCTGGAGGGATTAAAGAGTGGCCAGGTTCCAGCGAACACCACTGGGCTGGGGGTCCAGAGATGAGCGATGAGGCTTTCTGTCATTTGATAAAAATCTTGCAGTGCCTTTAGTCAGAATATTTTGAAAACTAAAATGAAAGGTTTGGGGAAGAAAAAACTGAGACAGTAAAAGATTTCTTGTTTTTAATGTAACCCATTTCCTGAACTTAATATATTTAACTTGAAACATCACACAGCTATGACCTGGGTCCAAAAATGTTCCTGATATCTCCATGAAACCTAGTTAAGGACAAATTTAAAACAATCTTGTGCCACAGCCTCATGATATTTTTAGGAACCTTTCTGAAACCAATAGCAACACAAATGACAGCCCAGCATAGATTGCACCTCATGTCATGAGCCAGTTTGCAGCTTACAAAAGCCTTCCTGCTTCCAGGGACCAGCCAGTTGTGTGTAAGTGACAACTGCACTAAATGTGTGTTTACTTTTTGCTGGGTGTGTTGTAGAGAGTATCGCACTTAGATCTCACTATAACTCCAGGGCAGATATTTTTATGCCTGTCCTGTAGCAGTAGAAAGTGAGGCCAGGGATTTTTGTGTAGCCAGCCCAGGATCTTAAGTGCCAGAATAGTGATTGGACCCACTCTTTCTGATTCAGGAGCCACTGTTCTTATTAATGGTATTTCCAGTGTAATAGAGGGATTCAGCCTTTAGAAAATAATGTTACTACCTTCAGGGCTTTAAACCTACCTGGGGGGAAAATTTAGGACCTTTTTATTATTCCCCTTTTCCTACTGTAGAACCAAAGCAGTGGCTCCAGAAAGGGAGAAGAGAACTTAGATTCTTTGGGCTGTCCACTATGTACTTGGCACATTAAACACACTTTATGTATATTACTCATGTCATCTATCCATTATGAGGTTTCTAGCAACTTCATGAAGGGGATGCTGTACCCCCATTGTGTAAGTGTAGGAAGAGCATGTCCAGGTCATGGTTTTTGTTTTTAAGATTTATTTATTTATTGTATTTGAAAGGCAGAGTACTATAGAGGGAAGAGGACAGGGGAAATATCTTCCATCCATTGCTTCATTCCCCAAATAGCCACAACGGCCAGGGTTTGGCCTGATTGAAGCCAGGAGCCAGGAGCTCCATCCTGGTCTCCCACATGGGTGGCTGGTGCCCAAGCACTTGAGTCCTCTTCCACTGCTTTCCCAGGTGCATTAGCAAGGAGCTGGCACTGGAAGTGGCGCTTATATAGGATGCTGGGATTGCAAACACAGCTTAATCCACTGAGTCACAAGTCCAGCTCGTGTAGTTCTACTATACTGTACTTCTCATGTTTGTGGTGAGTGGCCAGGGTGGCATTTAAGAAGGCTGTTCTTCACAGGACACAAAGAAGGAGGTAGCTGAGTCACCAGGGGAACCAGTATCACCTTTCTGAGGTTCTGAATCTTTAACTTCTTGCAGGACCCATTGCCTAATGCTTCAGGTTCGTAGAGTGAAAATCTTATGAGTACATTGAGAGCTAGTTCTAAGTCAAAGAATTGTGAGAAAAGGCAATCTGTTTTAGTTTTAGGTATAAAAACCCTCTGGTTGATTAAGAAAGAACATGCAGTGTACCAGCCATTGCTTCTTTGTAAGGAGCATTGCTTGTTTTTTCCCATTTCCTTATCCACAAAATGTGACTAGTATGGGAACTGAGAAGTGAGATCTTGTAGGTAAAATATTAGCAGTATGCCTGGCACCTATCTAGGTGCTTCTGAGTGGCAGGTGAAGGTCTGTTTTATTCATTGTTGCTTCAGCACCCCGGCCACTGCTAGGTGCGCATTCAGTAAGTGTTGGTGAGTTGTTGATTTATTTTCCCCACTTTTACTTATTATGCAGATATTCAAGCCCCTGCCCCTCTGCCAGGTGAAAGGGGACAATGAGAGTCTCTCTCGTGCCAGCATTTGTTGTCTTGTGTGATGTATGATCATTTACCAAAATAACGCAAGGAGAGTGACTTAGAGGTGAGAGGTAGATGGCAATGATTGAGGGTATAGTGTGCACAGCTGATTTTGAAATCAGACCCCAGCTCTGCAGCCAGCTGTGATAGCGTTGTGGGTGGGAGTGCTTCCTATTTTGGGCTTTGTTGCCAACACTGGACCTCGTGCTGTGTGTCATTCTAAGCCGGGTTGAACCCAAGTATGTCTTGTCATCCCTCTATGACTGAAGGATGATTGAATGTCATGAGGCAGGTTGGTTTCAGGAAATGGTCTCCTGGGGCATACAGGATGAATGTTAGAAATTGAGAAAGAGTCAGAAATTACAGTGTTGCCTCAGCTGCGTGGCTGCATCTGCCGTCACCTGGCGGGGCAGCCACTCACTGATTTGAAAGGTCTTGGAAATCCCTCAGTCTCTTGCTACTCACATTGATATGTACCATCACTATCACCAGGCAGCTTTTTTGAGATACTGAATCTGAACCTCTAATCCAGACCTGCTGAACTGGAATCTGAATTTTAATAAGACCCCCAGGTATTTGTGTGCAATGTAAGCAACAGACTCTGGGGCAAGAAGGGCAATTCAGTCAACTTTGAGCCTGGGCACAAGAATGTTCTTCCACAGTTGTCGAGTATCATTCATTGAACATGGCTGCCAGTTAGGACTAACCTTTCTCACCTTTTCATACTCCACAACGACTTGGAGAAACAGCCTCCCAGGCTGAAATGCCAGCTGCATACTGGTGATGTGCTGCTGATGAAGAGAGCAGTGTATTAGAGTTAACAGAGATTATGTGCGTTCTCATCTGTTCACACAGCAGTCTTGTCAGATGACCTCGTCCTTGGTGTATAGATAATTGTTAAAACCAAAGCACAGAGAGGTTATGTGATGTACCCAGAGTCATACAGTAAAATCAGTAGCAGATTTGAACTGTGGTTTTAAATCTGGTTCAGAGAGTGCTTTTTCTCCCTTTTCACCGTCAGTGGTTTCCATATTGAGATACAAGATCCTCTACTAATCAACACTTACATGATCCATTTTTTAAAACTTTTTTCATTTTTTTTGAAAAGGAGAGTTAAAGAGAAGGAGAGACATAGAGAGATCTTCTGTCTGCTGGTTCATTCCCCAAATGGCTGCAGTGGTTGAGGCTGGAATAGGCCAAACTGTTCCAGGAGCCTGGAAATCCATCTGGGTCTCCCATATGGGTGGCAGGGGTCCAAGTACGTGGGCCATCTTCCCCTGCTTTTCCAGTGCAGTGGCAGGGAACTGGATTGGAAGTGGAGCAGCTGAGACTCAGACCGGCATTCATGTGGGATGCTGGCATTGTAGGCAGCAGAATAACCGACTTTTCCACAATACCAGACTCTGAATAATCCATTTATGAAGGATTTCATAACTGTTTCTGATTTGGAGCCTGGAACAGCCCCGTGGCTTACCATTCATTCCCTTCTTTGGAAAGCCCAGCTCACAGGACCTCTGCTCTGGAAAGCTTTCTGTCTGGGATTCGTGGGCCAGGGGCACGCCGCTTATGGATTGCTCTGTTTGTGTTTTATTCGTGCTTCTGTTACAAAGCTAGTTCCTTTATCTCCACTGCCTGTCTGATCACCCAGCTACCCAGACAGCCATTGAGCTCCCTGAGGGTCCAGGAAGAGTCCTGTTCTCCTTTATAGCCCTGGAGTCTGGCACATGTTGATCCTTCTTACATGTGAAGTGAATGCATGCATTCACTCTTTTTTTCTTTTTTTTAAAGATTGATTTATTTTATTGAAAGAGTTACAGGGAGGCAGAGAGAGAGAGAGAGAGAAGTCTTCCATCCGCTGGTTCACTCCCCAGATGCCTGCAACGGCCAGAGCTGCACCAGGAAGCCAGGAGCCAGGAGCTAGGAGCTTCGTCCAGGTCTCCCACGCATGGGTACAGGGGCCCAAGGACTTGGGCTGCTTTCCCAGGCCATAGCAGAGAGCTGGATCAGAAGTAGAGCAGCCAGGACAGGAGCCCATATGGGATACCAGCACTCCAGTGGTGACTTTACCTGCTAAGCCACAACGCTGGCCCCAACATTCACTTTTTTTTGTTTGTTTGTTTTGCCCTTCTATTATTATGTGTTGTCCACCTTGGGGGAATTTTTAGTAGCATCTGTGGGGGGGGTGAAGGAAGTGTAACAGCAGGGAGCAAAACTTTGAGTTTTTCAGTTGGGCTCCTCTTCAGCAGCTTTTGGGGAAGCATTTTAAGGAAGGAGAGTCTGCCACAATCTGGTCTTGACAGTGAATAAGCAAGCACCAGCCGTGGCCGCGGTTCCTGTGGAATGCTTGCATGTTGTCTTTCCTCAGGGTCCCCTTGTGAGCAAGACAGGGTAGCAGCTGACACTGTAGGGAGCCCAGGGCTTTTCCACAGTTTGGAGAACTTTAACATATGGCAGCTTGGGACTTAGTGAAATAACTCATGCCTGGAAGTGTATGTGGGAGTGAATCTCACCACCTGCCATGTAAATAGGGACTTGGCTTTTTAAAGGTGTGAATGAAACGTATTCATTTATTCACTCCATTAATTCACACTATTCGTCACCTTTACTCACCATCACTCTTGGTTACCTTCTTCCTCTTCGGATCTTCTGGTCCCCCTTTCCCTCATGTAACTTCTCACTGGGAACCGACAGGAGTCAGGGAGATGCTAAGTGGTGTTGCTCTATAGACGTCCCCATCTCACACCTTTCATTTTTCTCTCTGGGAAACATCAGGGATAAGTAGCAGATGATGGCTTTCTGCAGACCTTTTCCCTTACTGAGGACAGTAAACCCTGGAGTGGAGCTGTGTGGAGGCAGAGATGAGTGACCGCTGAACAAGGAGCTGTTCGACCTAGGTCTATTAACTATTTTACCTGGAATGAATCCTCTTGGAACATATCCTTTAGCAACTGTGTGTTTCTGGCTCCGACATTTTTCTTTAGGCGTCAGTCCTGGTTTTGTCTCTTGAGTTTTTCCAGCACTAGGAGGACCTGACATTCACATTCTAAGAGCGTTCTGTAATGTTCCCATTTACATACCAGTTTTCCCCGTTTTTTGGCTCACAGGGTGTGTGAATATATACAAGAATCTGAGCTTCATTTTTAGCTGCAGCAGAGGCAAGCCTCAGGGGAAAAGTCAAGATAACTGAATTCTTGACGTGGTAACTTGGCAACTCATCTTTTCTGTTCCTTAGCCTGCGAACCGTTCTTTGGTTTCAGAAGATGAGTAGCTCCTACTTGTCTTTGTTGGAATGATTCATTGTATGCATTATGCATCAAGAGCCCTTATAATCCCTACTTGCTTTTCCCCCAGTTACATACCATTGGCTTGAAAGCATATCAAAGCTACTAAAATTGATTGTGAAGGCCCTGGCACAAGGAAGGGAAGGAGGAATATCATCCTTGTGTTAAATGCAAGGATTTGTGGAGGTTGAAGGCATCTGCAAGGAAACAGTTCACATGTAAGCATCGGCAAGTGGCCTAGGATTGGTGGAAGTGACGTGATTTATTTATTTATTTATTTGAAAGGCAGAGATACAGAGAGAGGAGAGAGAGATCTCCCATCGGCTGGTTCACTCCCCAAATGGCCACGATTGCCAGGGCTAGGCCAGTCCAAAGCCTGGAGCTTATTCTGGGTCTCCTGTATGGGTACAGGGGCTCAAGTACTTGGGCCATCTTCTGCTGCTTTCCCAGGCACATTAGCAGGGAACTGGATCAGAAGTAGAGCAGCCAGGACTTGAATCGGCACCCATATGGGATGCTGACACTGCCGGGGGAGGCTTAACCTTCTATGCCATGGCTCTGGCTCCGGTTTGCTGCTTTAAAAGGCTTCATAAATGTGACTGAAGCCTGGAAAGAAGGAACCACTAATGGAAAGAGGATTTGCTGGAAGAACCTATGGGGTTTTTTTTAGGCAATCTGTCATATGTCCCTATTCTGGAGGAGGCTAAATCTAACATAGTAATAAACCTGGTTCAAGTGTGCGCCTCTTCCCAAGGATCTTGGTTTCCCCAGCTGCACTATGAGATCCTGTTGTTGGAAACTGGGAAGCAGGAAGAATCCTGGATCTCTAGTGTACTGCTGGGCATCCTACGTTTGAATTTCAGGTCTTTGCTTAACAAATTGAGAGCCTTTTATTTGAGAGTCTGCATGCTAGCGTTGTCCACTCCACTGAATGGTCCCTTCCTTCAAAGAACTTGTTAGTTGGAGGCTGTGCTTAGTTAGAGGGTAGATGGTATGTGAGGAGAGGAGTAACACAATTATATGGTATCTCACCCAAAGTAGAATATATGAGCCGTAATAAGTTATGGGAGGGTACATTGAGTAAGTAGAAAACAGATTCGGGATTTCTTCTCATTCCCTCATTTATTCTACTATATTTACAGAGTGCCTCTCCACGTTGCCTTCCCTGTGCTAGCACTGGGGACGCATAGGCGAATATGGTACCTGTGTCCTTCATTTAGGGGAAGGGCACTTACATGAATGACTGAATACAGTGCAAAGGGTGCAGTAGCAGGTTGGCCTGTGCCTTACTCACTATTCTGACATCCATTTGTTAACAGTTTTGACAGCAAAACATCACTTCAGCTTGTACAAAGGGATATGTAGTTTTAAAAATATCCCAAACTAAACTGTTAACCTATCTGAAGAATAAATATTCAAAAGTTCTACTCCTAAAATATGATAATGAGGTTTTGTCCTGGTCCCTACAAAGTGTGTGATATAATGTACCATATAAACATTTAGTGTTGTCTTTCTTTAAAAAAAAAAAAAAACTTCTAAATTATGAATTCCAAAACATCTAGCCCCAAGGGTTTTAGATAAAGGAATTTGTAGCCTGGTAGTATAGTAAGACACATAAGGTGAGTTTAGAATTTGATTGGTAGTTGTGGGCTCTCCCAGAAACACAACCACTTCTTATAGCATCCTTTCTTAGAGAATGGTGTGTTCTGAGCTATGAACAGCTGGCTTAGGAACAGAATTTTAAAATATGGCTCCCCAGTCGTCTTCTCCTCCTTTTTTTCCCTTTCAAGTTTGGGCCAGTCTACAAGGGAGTTGCCTCTGGGAGAATTTGGCGTGTTCCCTAAAATTGGAATACCTTGTATTTTCTGCCTTTGGGATGCCTTCTGTAGAAATAAATCTTAAAGAATATTCTCATGTAAACATAACAGACATACTTTATAAAATATTTGGAAAATATGGAACAGAGAAGAAAAAAGATCACCCTGTTCTCACTGCAAACATGCTGATGCTTTTTCTTTGCATGTGTTTGCATAATAGCTTTAGTTTCGTGTTCTGTTCTTTCTCATTCATTAAAACATAAGCATTGTTCCCATGTTATTTACATACTCTTCAAGAGTCTTGTTTTAATAGCTGCACATAATATTTGTGTGCATTATTTATCTGACCATTTCCCATGTTGGACGTTGTTGTATCCTTTTTCTTTCCAACCTTCCATTCTTCCTCCCACTCTTTTTTTCCCTCTGCTATCCTAAATGATGCTATGAGCAACTTCATGTTGACCAGATTCCTGGACTGATTACCTGTGCTTCCACAGTTTTACCATCGTACAGGTGCTATCTTCCTGTCACACCTGTGTAGCTTTGCCTAATTTGTTTTTAAGCCCTTCAAGTTCATAGTCTCCTTCCCATTTGTCTCTGGGTTCTCTACACTGCCCTGTTGTACTGTTTGAAGGGGGTTAACACATATATGTTGAATTAATATGTAGACTGGACTTCTGATCGCCCTCCTGGCCCCCTGGTCCTGGAGATAATAATGTGTAAAAGCTGGAGGAGCTATGTAAGTACACAATGACCGGTAGGAGGTTGTCCTGCTAAGGGTTCGCAGGGAGGTCATAACTCTCAGAAGGGCTCTGTGTCAGGACACAGAAATAACTTTCTGAACAGTTGTCTCAACAAGCGGAGTTTTCCTCCAGCAGCTGTTAGAAGAGAACGGAATTATCCTAAAAACTGAGTTCTGGGCACTTAAATTATTGATGGGTGCCCTTAAAGTTAGATCCTAGAATCAAAAAGATTAGAACTGGGTTAATAGTCCCATCTTTATCAGAAAAATAATCCCACAGATGAAGTCTGAGCAGCTTCCAGCATGGTTGAGGCCGTGGACTTCCCACATGTACGTTAATTATCAGGAGTGCCACTTAGCTCTGAGTGGGGTGTGTTTGGCTGGAGCTCTGCCAAGCAAGGAGTGCAGTGGAGTGTTGGAGTAGGACAGGAGCAGAGCTGTACTGTGGTGCTGGAGGGTTGCCTCTCCCCTGTGTGGTTGCTTGATTGAGTGCATGTAGAACTGACCACAGAAAGCATTTCAGGGAGAGGGACCTGGCAGGAGGACAGTCAGCAGTAGGGACCTGCTAGAGCGAGAGAGTATGTACCATCAGGCCAATTTAACAAACAGCCTGGGTCCCTGCTAATGCTTGGCTGAATGCAGAGAGCTGGAGGTCCAAAGCTGACAAACCAAGACATACCCTGCTATGTTTGTTCTATTAAGTGACACAGATAGCTAGTGATATTCTGTAAAATACGTCGTATTGTGGCCTTTGACATAACCTAGGTCTGGTCTGTGCACACAAACCTTGTGAGATAGGCCTTATTCCTATCATACAGAAGAGAAGCCCAAGTGCAGAGGGTTTAGGGAACTTGTCCACAGAACTGGGCTTCCACCTTTGGCCCTCAGAGTTTATGTCTTCATCACCACATTGAACTGGAGGACTGGGGGGGGTGGGGGGGGGGAACTTCCCTTGACTAAAAATCTCCCAAAGCCGTTTATCTTCCTTGTCAAGGATGGATGGATAGACAGACAGACAGATGGTTAGAACACGCAGCACTGTTCCTACAGGATGGTGGGACTGAGGCAGGGAGTGCTTGCCGCGGTCTGTTGGTGGTGGTAGTTCTGTTTGTGAAGGCCTTGCTTACCTGCCCTGTCTTACCTATTAATAACCCGAATGTTTGTCAGGTTGTCCTGGAAGCTGTGCTTACTTACCTGTTGTGGGCACTGTGCTATGGGCAGGGAATATACAAAGAGGTTCGAAGTTTGATCACTAACCAAGTCTTAGTGCTTATGCGCGATCAGGCTTGTTCTGTTAGAATTCAATAATTCTACTAAGCGTTCTGTATTTCCCTCTCTTCGTTTTGATTCCGTCACAGCCCAGCACTGCCTGCTGTTATCTGAGTGGCGCTCTTCAGTGTCTCCTCCAGGCTGGCCTGTCTAAAATTATGTTCACTTCCCTTTATGACCCCTGTAGGCCTTCTTCATCTGCGTCGCTTCCCGCTCTGCAGGTCTGTTTCCTTGCAGTGTTGGTAATTGTGCTTATGAACTGATGCCTGCGTTTGTGTTCCCTGAGGGCAAGAGCCTTGGCTTCCTTGTTACTGTTGCATAGTGATGGGCACAAGGATATTAAGGTTGTTTGCTCATTTGCTTGGGCAGTTGTACACTGTTTTAACCTCAGTAAATAGGTCAGATACTGCGAATCTAGATCATCTGCCTCAGTCCTGATGTAAGTGGCTGAGTGTCATGTTGACAGTGGTCACGCTTACTGAGCATTTGCCATGCACCGGGCTCTCTGTTCTTAGTCCTTTCTGTGCCTTCACTCACTCACTGCTTATGGAAGCCTTCACGAAAAGCAGACAGCAAAGTAATGAACCAACTTGCTCGACCAGATGAAAAAACCAGGAATTTTGGCATCCAGGTACCCTTAGTAGCCACAGCACCCTCAGTGTGTGAAAGGATTCATTTAGACACAATGACTCTCGATTTTGTGAATGTTGTTTTTATTTTATATCAAATTTAGTGATGTATTTAAACTCAATCTCATATGTGAGGTTACTCCAGAAAGTTCATGGAAAATGAAATTAAAAGAATAGCTTTTCTGTGCATAGGCATTTTCTATGAATGTTTTTGAAGACCCCTAGTCAGCATGGATTTCAAATATTTTTACATCAAGATAAAACTACCTTTGAAATCTCTTTTCCACAAAACTTTTGAAGGACCCTCAAACAAGATAAATGGCAGTGAAATGAGTGCCAGCTTTATTTTTAGTTACAAATAACTTTGCAAGCTTATTGTCTAGCAGCTTTTTTATTATGGCCCTGTTTTCAGCTCACTCCTAGATTTTACAGTAAGCATAGTGATATACACTGTTGTCCTGTTTTCTCAAACCTGCTCCGTCCTTTGATCCTGTGATGCCTTTAGCAGATACTGTGTTGCTCTGAGCCTTTCTCCTTGTCTGGTTAAGTGGAGATATTAATTCTACCTGGTAAACTTCTTACAAGGATTGAAGGAGCTGATACTTGTTCTTTGCCAGTACCATGCCTATCTGGTACAGAGTAGTAGGTTTCTGGTACCTGGTGGCTAAAAATAAGTATTTAAGAAACCTGTCATTTACAGGCAGTAATTTTCTGATTTTGGACAGATAGCAAGTTATTGTAACTGTGCCTTAGGCTTTGGCTCGCTAGTTTGTTTAATTAATACTTGGGGTATTATCAGTACTTTTTTCAGCAGGAACAAAACATCAAAATGTTATAGCAAACATCAGAGGCAGCAAACTTGCCACAGTATATGCATAAACAAAATTTCATATTTTGAAAGACAGTCTGGCTGTTGCCTATGGAAGACAAAAACTGATGACAGTTTTATTCCAACCACATTTGAATGCCAGATTGGTACTGATCATGGATGCCTTCCCAGGGCTTTCAGAAAAACCAACCTGTTGTGTGTGTTTTATTTTCCAGAGATGTCAAGGTTACAATTGGCTGAGTATTTTAGCTGCTACACATATGATGACTCTCTTCATTTCAGTAATTAAAACAAACATTTTAAAAAGATGGCTCTTGAATAGATAAATATGGCTGTAGTTAACATTTCTTTTGGTTTAATTTAGGCCATCAAAAATGTTCCTAGTGATAAGATCATTTTGTTTTGGCCAACATAAAGTTCATTCATGGAATTCTGTGTTCTCTGTTGCCCACAGACATGCACCAAGTCAGTTTTTTGTTTTTGCTTTTTTAACGAGATGTTTTACACTCCTTGAATATTCCATTTTTATTTGTGTATATTACTGGAAATTCCGCAAGGAGGGTCAACTATTTAAAGTATATCCCATGGGACTGGTTTTGGGTTCAGTGGTTAAGATGCCTCTCGGGATACACACATCCCATATCTAAGCGCCGGGGTTTGAGTCCTGGCTCCACTTCCCATTCAATACTTGATCTTAGCCAGAAGGCCGAGAAGCGATCCCACTTCCCATTCCAACTGCCTGCTAATGTGCACCGTGAGAGGCAGCAGTATTGCTTAAATGCTTGTGTCCCTGCCATCCACCTGGAAGACTAGTACTAAATTCTGGGCTCCTGGCTTTGACCTGTTGCAGGCATTTGGGGAATGAACCAGCAAATGGAAAGATTTCTTCCCAGCTATCTGTCTGTGTCTCTCAAGTAAACACAAAAAATTGCTCAGTAAAGTGCACTTTAGTGTTTGTTTCATTTACAACACTGCTTCTTATGCTTGCTGCAGGACATGAATGTGGATTGCCAAGCCTTCCTTTTCTCTTCGGTCAGGTGTGGCCTGAAATAATTGACTCCAGATTTTGCTGTCAAGGATGACTCGACTGTTAAGGAACAACTAGGAGATCCTTGTTAAAGGCAGATGTTCCTTAGGTCTTGAATAATAGGGCATGGATGGGAAGGGTTTTGCAGTTCCTCTTTCATAGGACCAGTCGTTGTGGGCAGCCACCCACTCCTGACAAGTGTGTGTGCAAGGAGACTAAAAGTATGATTCACTTCATGACCTCCTAAGGAGGTCAGATTTTTTTATGGGCAGAGGAAAGATCTGGAAAGATTCCTCTCCTGCTTGTACAGCTGCCATGCTGTGTCAGTGGTTGCTGAGGTACAGCTGCCTCTCTGAATTGCCCCTTCCTGCCAGCGGTCACCTCATACATCATCACTGTCTGTATGTGGTCACAGTGGTCCGTTGTCACTGGCTCCCAAACATAACCAAAGGAAGCCATCGGTCTTTTCGAGTGCTGACACCCATCTTCATAAATCCTGGCTATACCTGGGCTCATCCCCTTCTGGTTTGTTCTCAGTCACAGCCACCATACTGCTTGCTCTTCATAAAGCAAGTTGACTTTAGCCTGCTTAAAATCTTTCTTCAGTTCCTTGTTCCTTTCGCGAGCAGTTTATGAAAGTTTGGTTGCCACAGCTTGGCTCCTGGCTTTTGCCTTTTCATCTTCAGTTGAGGCTCACACTCCTCGGGCTGAATTATGCTGCAATCACTTGAGTCCGATTATATATACACTATATGGGGTCTGATTATTTTCTAACATGCTTTTTCTTTGCCCAATTTTTCATTTCCCTACTTTCATTGTGTTTTGAGAATTTGGATTATAACTGACAAATTTCCAACTTTTATCTATAGAAATAATTTTAAGGTACTTTTCAGGGCCCCCAAATTTCAAGAAACCCATTTGGTTGACTACTTTAATCCCTTTCTGAGCTGAGCTTTGTCATGAGCCCCTCTGCCCTCCATGCTAGTGAACTGGGAGTATAAGGAGGATGCACTAGTGGTGAAGCTAACAGAGCTGTCCCCATCACACACTCAGCCCCTTATGAGGTTGGTCTGGATATAGCTAGTGAAATATCCACTCTTGGGCCATCTAGATTAGTTCCTCATGGTTTTTGATAATTTCCTACATCTGTGAGTTTCCCGTTGTTTATCCTGAAGGTTCTCATGAGAACTCTGCCTTCCATCCAACCACATTTGAGACATCTTGAAACGAGGCACAGTTTTTTTTTTTTTATCTTAAAGAATTATTTTTATTTATTTGAAAGATTTGCAGAGAGAGAGGAAGAGATAGAGATATCTTCTATCTGCTGGTTCATTCCCCAACTGGCCACAGCGGCCAGGCTTGTGCCAAGCCAAAGCCAGGAGTCAGGGGTTTCTTCTGGGTCTTCTATGTGGGTGCAGGGTCTCAAGCACTTGGACCATCTTCTGCTGTTTTCCCAGGTGCATTAGAAAGGAGCTGGATCAGAAGTGGAGCAGCTAGAAGTCAAACTGGCACTACAGCTTAACTTGTTACAGCACAATGCCAATTGTGGCACAATCTTTTAAGGACCTTAGTCTGTTGGGAGTTCACCATGGCTTTTCTGTTTTGTCAGAAATTGCAAAGGATTGATTGTGCTTTACCCATCAACTGAGTCTCTATTCCTGGGCCTGGTTTTAAGTCCTTTCTCGTTATCCGATTCTTTCTCAAGTATGCAGTGTCACCAGGACTTCTGTTCTTACCATTCTGGTCGCACATACTTCCCCCTGCTTGGCCTCTTCACTCTTCTCCTGGGTCTGCATGCTGTCTTTGTAAGCTAAGCCCAGATCCCATGTTCTCTGCCGAGTGGCCTCTACTGTCCTGCCCACAGTTGAGCTGAGCTTCCAAAGCTAACTCACATCCAGCCCACAGAGGTGTCATGTGCCACAGCAAATCTGACTTAGCTGCTGTCATTTAAATTTCAGATTTAAATTTCAGGAAATTTCACATAAATGCTAGATTCTGGCCTGTTGTTGGGTTTTTTTGTTTGTTTGTTTTTGTTTTTTGACAGGCAGAATTAGACAGTGAGAGAGAGAGAGAAAGAAAGGTCTTCCTTCCGTTGGTTCACTCCCCAAATGACCGTTATGGCCAGCGCGCTGTGCTGATCCAAAGCCAGGAGCCAGGTGCTTCCTCCTGGTCTCCCATGCGGGTACAGGGCCCAAGCACTTGGGCTATCCTCCACTGCCTTCCTGGGCCACAGCAGAGAGCTGGACTGGAAGAGGAGCAACCGGGGCAGAATCCAGCACCCCAACTGGGACTAGAACCCAGGGTGCTGGTACCACAGGCGGAGGATTAGCCTAGTGAGCCACGGCGCCGGCCTGGCCTGTTTTGAAAAGTAAGACAATCTGGTAATACTGAACACTGTTTGTCAAATGGTGAATGCCAGCTAAAGCTAATTAACTCAAAGTTGTTTTACTTAAATGGCAAAGATTGTTGTTAACTTTATGCTAGTAATAACCTCTCTCTGTTATAGCATGTCAAGTTTGCTTCTCTTGTTAATGTCTTCCTGCCTCCAAGAGGCATTTGTCTTGTTATCTCTTGGTTTCTTTGTATCCTCTTTTTGCCCCCATCTCTTATATTTTCTTTTTTTTCTTTTTTTATTTTTTTGACAGGCAAAGTGGACAGTGAGAGAGAGAGAGACAGAGAGAAAGGTCTTCCTTTGCCGTTGGTTCACCCTCTAATGGCCGCTGTGGCTGGCGCACTGCGGCCGGCACACCGCGCTGATCCGATGGCAGGAGCCAGGTACTTATCCTGGTCTCCCATGGGGTGCAGGGCCCAAGCACTTGGGCCATCCTCCACTGCACTCTCTGTCCACAGCAGAGAGCTGGCCTGGAAGAGGGGCAACCGGGACAGAATCCGGCGCCCCGACCCGGACTAGAACCCTGTGTGCCAGCGCCGCAAGGCGGAGGATTAGCCTAGTGAGCCGCAGCGCCAGCCCCATCTCTTATATTTTCAAATTGTTGTATGTGTGATTTTCATGATAGTAAGAATGGTAGCCTTTGTGTGTTTATAAAATTTCCCCATGATATGAGTGCTCTGTTTGGTAATTACCAAATCAGTAATTGATGTTTATATTGTGGCTTGAATGCATAGTTGATAGCCTCATGCTGGAGATTTGAAAACTTCAGTTCCCTGATAGGTGAACAAGCTTTGCACAGCACATCTCGGAATCTCCAAAGCCAGGCCAGAGCACAGAGCCATTCAGAGTCTAGGCATCAGCTACTGGGAAGGAGAGGCAGCATCATCGTCAGCTTTTCCAGGAGTTCTTTGGTCCAATATCGATGTGTCCCTTCTGCATCCCTGTAGCATTTATTGAGCAGCACTTTTTGTCATAGTAGGTGCCTTTGCAACAATTCTGTGAAGTAGGAACTCTGATCTTGTTGTTGAGGAATGGAAACTGAAGCAAGAATTTAACTGGAAAATTCCTCAGAATGTAATTTGAACTCAAATGTATCTGATTCCACAGTCTGAGGCTTTTAACACTCTTCGGAACTACCGCTCCTATGACGGCCTACTGGACTGATGTGACTCATACATAATACACTGGCTTTTGCTTTCTCTTCTGTGAGTTTGGGGAGGTCGAGGGATGCATTGACTTGTTATGAGACAGGCCCTCGGGAAGTATTTGATTAAGGAAGTGTGTGTGGGAATGGTTTCATTCATTTTTCCAGATTACTGGTGGACCCTTATGGTGTCTTTCTACTTAACTTTTCATACAGTCATTGTTCAGGTCCTCATGTGCCACTCACTGGTCCTGTGACCACTTTTGAAAAGACCCCTTCATTCCTCTGAACCATGGTTTCCCTGTCAGCAAAATGGAGGCAGGAATGTCAGCTCTGCCTACCCTTTTTGATGACCAAATAAAATGAGGAGCATACAAGTGCCAGTATGAGAGTCTTGTAGCTGTGGAAAGTTACCAAACTAAGAAACCAGCTCGAGTTATCTAATTTAGTATAAAGTTAATGTCCATCGAAAATTTGTTCCCATGTCTTTTTTTTTTTTTTTTTTTTTAAAGAGAGAACTTGCATCCACCCGTTTACTGCCCAAATGCCACCAATAGCTAGAGCTGGGCCAGTACCCAGAAACTCCATCTCAGTCTCCCATGGGGGTGGCGAGAACTCAAGTAACTGAGCAATCACCTGGTGCCTCCCAGGTGCACTGGAAGGAATCTGTAGGAAGCAGAGGAGTTGGGACTCAAACTGGTACCCTGATATGCATTGTGGGCTTCCAAAGTGACAGCTTAACCCTCTGTATCACAACACCTACCCCGTTCCCATGTCTTTTTGCTGTAGATTTTGTGTTGATTATTGGTTCAAAAAGGGCAGTAGGTTCTAAGCAGAGCAGGTGCACTTGGGATTCCCCTAACCTCTCAGTGGCCCAGCTTATCACTGAACCACTGGTGCTTTTCCTTCCCTGCTTTCATCCTCCTTGTTCTCAGTCTATCTCCATTACTTCACTTCTGATTTTCTGAACTTTCCCATAGAAGTTATAGAATATTTCTAGAGTTGAAGTCTTCTAGTCAGAGCCATTCAGCTTGTAAACAGGGAAACTAAGCCAAGGGGTTAGTTTCTTGTTCATTGTCACACACCTAACAAAGCACCCAAGCTGGAGTTTTGAACCTGGGTGCTTGTTTCAAAAGTAAATCCTGCTCTCAGCATGTTACGCTGCTTTTTCACATTTGTATTCCCATGGATTGTCTCTCTCCCACTCCTGTTTTAAAATAGGATTATATGTCTCAGCCGAAGTAGATTTCTAGCACCTGCCATTAACAGTCACAGCAGTGAGAGTCCTCAGTCCTCAGTCCCCTGCTTGTCATATTCAGAGCTCTGTGTGGGACAGATGATGGAGCTTGCAGAGAAGCAGGTTGTGGCAGAGGGTGTGGGTGACTTCAGACCCCAACGCGGGGTGCATGAGTCAGACCTCACGTGAGCAGACAGTAATTTCCCTTGCCTCCTCCGTGCACTTCTGGGCTAACGCAAGCACAAAGTTTAGAGGAAGGTGTAGGATTTGTGAACTTACGTTCCTTCCCCCACCTCCCTGAGTCTCATTGTGAATCAAGTGCTTGGTGCTTGGGAGTTTTGCTGGTTCTTGACAAGCAAAGGAACAAAGAGACAGAAACTGGAACCTGTTCTATTCCTTACTAGTTGTATGACTTTCAGGAATGCCCCTTCCTTCAGCCCCCTTGTCTGTGGAATGGGTTTGAGGGTTCCTGACTTTGTACTTAAGGGTTGTTTTGAATGAATTAATGGATGAGGAAGGGTCATGTAAACACACTGTATGCCTTCTAATTATGAGGGCTTTCATGAAAAGACTGTAAAGGAAGAGATAAAAGACTTGGATTTGAGTTTCATTTCTACCTCTACCCCTGGTGTGGTTACTGGGTAGGGAGAACAGATGTTGAATGGCCCAGAAACAACAGCTGTCTCTCTTCTGTTCCACCCTGCATGTTTGTGTTTTGAAAGGCTATTTAGTGCATGTGTATTAAAGACCCTAGGAATTATTTAAGGGTATTTGGCTTTGTTTTGCCCTTTACCTCACCTTTACCTCACCTTTACCATGTCTTCGTACTGTTCAACTGGAGATGTATAGTGAAAAGACAAAAAGAAATGTTGTTTTGCATTGAAGACTTTAGCAAAGAATATTTTCTCATTGGCAGATATTACATTCATGTGTTTCTAGTGAAACAGAAGCCAGTGGGTCTCTGGTTTATTTTTTGTTTCCACCCTGACATTTTTGATGTCAGCCAAAAAAAAAAAAAAAAAAAAAAAAAAGTTTGTTTTTGGAAAGGGACATTTTTTCCCCCCCTTCTTCCATTTGTTATAGGATGGTGGCTTCTACCTGCCACACCCTTCTAATTTAGCAAAGTATGTTAAGAATATGGGATGTGGCTGCAGCTTTCTGTCATCAGTCAGATCCTTCGTAAAGATCTGGGCTTGAGGTTCATTTGAGAATTCTCATGTAACTACAGTGGGAAACATGCATAGCACAGCCCAGTAAATGCTTACTTTGCTTATTCCCTCTATGCTACCTATTTAGTATAAGAGTAAGGAAGTCTTTATTTGTGTATATTCATGTCAATTTTTATATTTCTCTTTTATGTGGCCCTTGCACTTTTTTCAGGGTTTCTATACCTGTCTTAGTTCTCATCTCCTGGTCTGGGGAATCCTGCCTCCCTGTCAACCTATGCACTCAGGAGTTCCTCTTTTCCATTGCTGAGAGTGTTTGTCCGGCCCAGGGGCTCCATACCATTCCTGACATCTCTGAACCTGGCCTGCCTGAGGTCAGTGTGCTGGGCCAACAAATGCCTACAGCTCTCTCTCAGCAGGCATGGTCTGAGCTGCAGGGACATTTATGCAATCCAGAGACAAATTTGCAATGTCCTGTGAGAAATCTGACAGAAGTCTTTCTTAAATTCAAGCTAATGACTGCTTGTTTGCCATGTTTCTTGAATTGACTGAGAGCCATTTCTGTCTGTACTTCCTTTATTCCTACCCATCACATTCATCTTAGTGCTATATCAGATTTGGATTACTATAGCAGTTATTTTGGATTTTTGATGTGAATATTTTAGTAAATACTTAGTATCACATTGCTCATTGCTTACTATGTGTGTCTTCCCCCCATTTTTGTTTTTGCTTACTTTTTTTTTTCCAGCTTGAGAGGCAGACAAGGCAGAGAGATAGATAAAAGAGCTCCTATCCACTGATTGACTTCCCAGATGCCTGCAAGACAACTGTGGCAGGGCTGGGGCAAGAGTCAGGTGCCATACAGGAAATCCTGGTCCTCTCACATGGGTGGTTGGAGCCCCATTACCTGAGCCATCACCACTGGCTCTCAGGGTGTACAGTAGCAGGAAGCCTGAGACCGGAGCCAGAGCTGAGAATTAAACCCAAGTACTCTGATGTGGGACACAGGCATCTTAACCACTGGGTTAAATGCCACTCCCTTTGCTTAGATTTTAAAAGATGAGATTGTCTGAAAATTGTTCCATCTGGCAAAATGGAATTCGTATTTTGAACTTATGTTTGCTTTGTTGCATTTCCTGTCTCTTTGACCTCAACTCAACTTTATCTGCTTTTTCTTTTGGGTTGTCTTAAATTCACTGAGCAGAGAGTGAATGTGGCTTGTGGTCTTTCTATGGTTGCCTGCAAGATACTGTCCTCCTTTCAAAATAGCCATTGTGGGGAGCCATCAGGAGGTGAATGGCAGACCGTATGAGACAGAGGCAGCTTGGTTCTTCTTATTCCTTGACCCTGTGCAGCCCTGCTTTTTCTTCAGTCTTACTCTGATGACCACGTCCTGTGGTCCTCAGCCTGAGCATGCCTCATAATCAACTTGCAGATTTGGATCTGGAAAGTCCAGTGTGGGTCCAGATGGTTGCATTTAAAAGCATACACACACAGGCTGGCTTTTGGCACAGTTGTTAAGATGCTGCTTGGGACATCCACCCTCCCTATTAGAATGCCTGAGTTTGAGTCCTGGCTTGGCTTCCTGCTAATACACTTCCTGGAGCAGGTGATGGCTCAAGTCCTTGGGTTCCTGCTGCCCATGTGGGAGACTTGGAATGAGTTCTGGGCTGACAGCCCTGGCTGATGAAGGCATTTGGAGAATGAACCAGTAGAAAGAAGATTCATTTCCCCACGATGCAGCACTGGATGAAATATCCACCCCCCCCCAAATAAAAATGGTGTGTGTGTGTGTGTGTAAAGCACACACTTAGATGATTCTGACATGAGGTGAGGGGAGGGCTACAGAAAATAGGACCAGACTCATCAGCATCCACTGACCTCACACAAATGAAAATACAGACGGAATTGTGAGTGTACATGTGTATGTCTGTGTGTGTGTATGTTCTATTTTGGCTCACACAATCAAGTGACACATCTTTCTCAGTTCTGATTGAGCCTGCAAATCTCAATCAGAAATCTGTTTGCTCAGAATGTAGGTCAGGTGCTCACTCTATGTATTCTCAGCTGTGATGGAAGTCCTTTGTCACATGAGGCCTTGGAATGAACCCACATGGTACACTTGTGCCAGCTTTTCTTTCCAAAGTACCTCTAAGTAACATAGATCATCAGGTGTCCTAGCACATTCATTCTTTGTATTCCGTGATTGGTCAGGAGGTTATTTAAAACACACACACACCTAAATTTTGATGTGAGAGTTAGGCATTCCAGTCCTTGTTAACAGCGTGATTTTGGGTGAGTTATTAAACCTTTATAAAATAGGACTGATAATAGCCTTTGTCCCAGTAATGGAATCACTTTCCAGACTTACAGAATGGAAGACATTGTTAAAGATGGAGCATTGTCAGAGCTCCCCAACCCCATTCCTCACCCCCACCCCATTTAAAACAACAACAACAGTTGAGGGACCCAACTCTGGGAGGTTGCTGTGCCCAGGGACACAGCTAGAAAGCGAGGCCTTGGGGCCTTTTTGTGACGTTTTCTTCACTGCAGAGCATCCCATTGTGGAGCGGGCTGAGTCTTTCCCGCTTTCTTTCCCTAGAGCGGCTTCCCTGTTTGGAACTTGGTTCTCTACTTAATCACTCCCTGTCTGGGAGCCTCTAGTCTAGTCATTATCAGTACCTCTACTACTGCAGAAATGTGGTCAGTATTACCTTTTTCCAGTAATATGCTAGTCTTTGTGAGGAATATAAACAGTTTTCCCCATGCCTGTTCACTTGGAGAATTAGGACAAAGGAGCAGACAAAATTTTCTGGTCTCTGATATGGCCCCTCTAATAGCCATTTTACTTCACCAGATGAGCCTTTAGTCTGTGTGTTCCTCTGTTTTGAAAGTGCTTTCTGGCTGCTGGGCTGGCCATAAGGAGAGCTTTTGTAGGCAGGTGGTAGGTTTGTCTCAGGGGAATAGTAATTGAGAGAGGGGTGTTGTCCAGGGTCACCCATCTGGATATGCATTAAGTGCTACACCCAAAGCCATTACTGCTGCCTTCCAGGAATCTTTGATAAATGAATTAGGGAACTTCCTTAGCTCTTGCTGACCTATAGAAAGCCCTATTGCAGACTGCATTTGTTATTTCCTTCTGCTGGGGCTAGGTATAGAACTCCAAATGCAGAAATCTCTCAACTACAGATTACAGCCCATTTGTAAGAGAAGCAGTTACTGCTTGTTAACTCTATTCCGAGTGCCAGGAGCTTTTTTTACGGAACTCCATCCAGTCTCCCACATGGGTGGCGGGAGCCCTAGTACTTGAACCGTCTTACGCTGCTCTCCCCAGAGCATCAGCAAGGAACTGGTCACAAGTGGGATAGCCGAGACTCCATCCGGTGCTGATATGGGATGTTGGCATCCCAGGTAGTGGCTTAACCTGCTGTGCCAGTATACCAGCCCCAAAGAGCTTTGTATAACCTCTTGTTTCACTGTAACCTAAACTTGAGATGGTTATGATTATCGCTTCCTGTCTCATAAAATCTTAAGAAAAAATTAAGGACTAGCCTGAGGTCCCCTGGCTACAAATTTTAACACAACTAAGACTTTTGTGGGGGAATCTATGCTCATTAGGCCTCAGTAAATGGTCTCTATTCCACATTAAAGTAGTGAACTGTGAAGAAAAGAGAAGTTCCTCTTTCATTCTTTCCTGTAAATATAAAAAAAGTAAAAATCATGGTGAGTGCGCTAAGGACCAAGCAGAGTCTGCACTGATGACCCTGAGGAGGGCTCTGTAAAGGCCAAGTGTTCACATGGCACACATCTGCGAAGAGAGCAAAGTTCACGCTTCTGAGGAAATGGACTCTTGCTGTAGTCAGGCTTGATTGGAATAGAATACGGGAAGAGAGGCAGACGTCACCATACCAGATTGACCTTCTGCGTAAGAGGTTAAGCATCCGCCTCCGTCTTCCATTTAGGATTGAAGGTAGATTGGTCCAGTGCAGTAGTTCAGGTCAGAAACCACAGCTTTCTGATTCTTCAGTCAAGGTGTTTTTGTTTTCGTTTTTGTTTTTTAATCAATTGTTATCTTCTCTCTACCAAAGAATGGAACACAGCCTCCCAACTCTGCCATTCCTCCAAAACAAAATCCTGCCGTGTACGGTTTAAGTGAAGAAATACCAGGAAGGCCCAGCTAATCTCCATTTGTGCCTTGACATGCTTGCCTTTCCTTCCATCCTCATGGTTATCTAATTGGTTTCCGGGCTGGCGCTGTGGCATAGTAGGCTGGGCCTCTGCATGTGACACTGGCATCCCATTTGGTTCCAGTTGGGTTCCAGTTGGTGTCCTGGCTGCTCCTCTTCCCATCCAGCTCTGCTGTGGCCTGGGAAAGCAGTAAAGGATGGCCCGAGTGCTTGGGCTCCTGTACCCGTGTTCAGGACTCATAGGAAGCTCCTGGCTCCTGACTTTGGATCAGCCCAGCTCTGTCTGTTGTGGCCATTTGGGGAGTGAACTAGCCGATGGAGGACCTGTTTGTCTCTCAAACTCTACTTCTCAAATAAATAAAGATCTTAAAAAAATAATAATCGTTTGTCTTCGGATATTCTCAAGGCGTGCTGTCATATTGACCTGAAACTTCCCAAAGGGGCAGTAGTGCAAGCAAGGAGGTGCACGTGTATGTGAGGAGACTGAAACAATGTGCTTGTTAAGGTATTTTGATTTATAGAATTTTATGCCCTAAAGGAATTTTACTGCAAAAAAAAAAAAAAAAAAAAGTTCCTGTTTACAGATGAGAAAATGAAGAACAAAAAATTAGAAGTCTGCCAGGATCTCAGAGTTAAGCCAATACTACAGCCCAGGTGTCTTCACTCCAAGACCCCATCTCTGTTTGACCCCCTCGCCCCCTTCATTCCTATGTAGAGTAGGTGGACTGATGGGATTTTGAGCAAGTCTTAGGAGGAGGAGATAATGAACTTTGTTATCAGAACAGACAGGATAAGTAGGTTTCATCTGTGTGCCAACTGCAACCACACAAGGTGGTGGTCTCAACCCTGGCTGCACAGGAATCACCCAGGGGACCTTTTAGAAACTATGCCAATGCCTAGGCTCCAGCACAGATAGTGGAAACCACTTCTCTGTCTTCCTGCAAGTGTGGCCTGCTCCGACTTGTGTCACTTCTAGGCAGGACCCTGCAAGCCAGGACTTCTGCAAGGAAGGTCTGTGCACACACACCTCCTTGCCCCAGGGTGCTGGTGGTAAAGCGATAGCAAGGGCCTGTGCCTCCTCCTCACTACAACCTCTTAGCATCTGGAGCTGAACTTCTTGGTTCCTAGCAAGTTGCTCAAAGTAATTCTGATACAAAACCAGTGTTTCAGACCTGGTTTATTTTTCTTCCCTGCTGACCCCTCCCACCACTTTGCTTCTGCTCCTTCCCCTCCCACCAACTGTGAATGTTAAAAAGGAGAGACAGCTTTGGATTTTTTTTTCTCCTTCACAAAGGAAAGATTTAGAGAGTGGGCTTTCTTCACTTTAATTTTGAAATGATGAGTGATGATTGTTACACTAAAACCATTATTTATTCATTGGTGGATGAATGGTAAGATTGCATCTTTCACCATTAGTTTTTTTTTTAGCTTAATTTGCAAAGTTACACTTTGCATCATCACTGAAAAGAAGCATGGTTCTTGCTGGACACAGTACTGAACTCAACATGTCAAAAAAAGTGTTTCCTATTTTCCTCTCCTATATGCAGGGATCCAACAAAGCTTTGATACTGGAAAAACATTTAGTGTTTTTTAAAAAAAAAAAGACTATTTTTTGCTTTCTAAGTTGTTTCTAGCACTTCTAAAACTTCCCTGTACTGATATTTTTTATTTCTACCCTACCCCTAAGTTTTTTTTTATTGTGCTTAAAAAACAAAAATGGGTATACTCTTGTTTTCTATAATAATATTCCACAGTTTAAAAAAACTAATATAAATGAATAGAGAAATAGCACCTCACAGGCATCTATTTGAATATTGAACAGGCCTAGATAACAAAATGGAAAAGTGATACTTGAATTCACAGGTGACTTTTAGCAAGGTCCTTGATTCCACTGCCATTCTTCCTAGTAAAACAGTATTCTGGCTTTATTACTTCACAGAGTGGGCTGTTTAGGGGTTAGGAATATTCATGTAAGGCACTTGGCTCTTAAGATTGAGGGTGGGGTAGAAAGAGGGGGCATAGCATGAGGACCACTTACGAATATGGATCACTGTCCAGAACCAACTCTGAGCCCTTCTAACCTGAACCATTCTGTGGCCAGCAGTCTGAATCTGCCTTGGGAACAAATGTATTTGATGTTTTTCTGAAGTAAATCAAGTCACTGTGTACATTTAAGTGGGGAAGAGATTGTCCCCAAACACTCAAGCGTATATGTACCTACCAAAACAAACCATGGAAACAAAAATAAGAAGAAATAATATCAGTTCAGACCTCCAGAGTTTGGGTAGTTGAGCATCAACTCACTGAAACCACCAGTGACTTAATTCTTACTTTTCCCCCCTTTCAATATAAAGATACACAGTTTTTATTCCAAAAAGATTTATACATTATGTAAGCAACGGGATCGGAGGAGGGACTCTTAAGGTGCATGTCATGTTTTTAAAGAAGACACTGGGGAATGGTAAACTAAATTTAGTGATTTCACAGCAAGGATGCCTCTGTGAAAATGTGTAGTTTCACTGGGGATCATTTCCTCATGAAATGAAATCCTAGTTATAAAAGCAGATTTAGCTTAGTAGGTGATCAAACTTATAATTTTTAGTTTTAACATTTAGTTTCATTTAAAAAAAGAGCCTTGTGACTTTTTTCATAGTCCTAAAGGACACAAAAAAAGAAGACAAGAAATATGGATATGTGGGTTGGTAGATGTTGGAAGCTAAATTGCAAAGTTAAATGAATCTGAGCTTTGCATGTAGAAATGGAAGAAGTGCTATTGATTTTATCTTCCTTCTTCAAGTAGTAAGTATTCTTTACTGAAGTTATGTGAGGCATAATTTCAAAAGAAAAATACCTTGGAGTTAATGTGGCATACAAGCAATACAGTATTTTAATGGCACATATTTATAACCTAATTTCAGTTTTTAAAACAATTTTTTAAAAAAATTATTTAAGAGATAGAGCTCTTGGCTGGCGTCACAACTCATTAGGCTAATCTTCCGCCTGCGGTGCTGGTACTCCGAGTTCTAGTCCCGGTTCGGGTACCGGTTCTGTCCCAGTTGTTCCTCTTCCAGGCCAGCTCTCTGCTGTGGCCCGGGAAGGCAGTGGAGGATGGCCCAAGTGCTTGGGCCCTGCACCCGCATGGGAGACCAGGAGAAGCACCTGGCTCCTGGTTTCGGATCAGCGCAGCGCACAGGCCGTGGCGGCCATTTGGGGGGTGAACCAACGGAAGGAAGACTGTTCTCTCAGTCTCTCTCTGTCTCTCTCTTTCATTGTCTAACTCTTCCTGTCCCCCCCCCCCCCCAAAAAAAAAAAAAGAGAAGAGAGAGAGACCTCTCCCCCATCTACTGGTTCACTCCTCAGACGCTCTCAGAGACTGAGGCTTGGCTAAGGCTGCAGCATGGCGTGCTACCCAGGTCCCCCTCGAGGGTGGCAGGAATTCAATCACGCGAGCCATCCATGCTGCTTCCCAGGGTGTACATTGTCAGGAAACTGGAGTCAGGATTCTGAGCCAGGAATGAATCGAACCCTCAAACCTCAGTGTGAGATGAGGGCATCTCAACTGTTAGGATAAATACTGGCTCATGTATTTTTTTTTTTTTTTTTTAGATTAGAGTGAAGCTTAAGTTACAAATGGGATAATTGTCCGTTGTTGACAGGTGCCGAGGAATCACCTTTTCATCTCAGCCTAAGGCACTTGTCGCTGTATCTCTGTAAGTTCAGCACAATGTTAGGAGCAGCCCCATTCCTGAGTGGAAGAATGCAGAGGTAGGGAATGAGGAGGATTTGTTGTTCCCAGAGCAGGTGGCTGGCACCCAATGTGAGCAGCTGTGCGGCAGGTTCACCTGGTCAGGGCGGGGCCCCGAGAAACACTTCTTGCTTAGGGACAGTGTGATCCGCAGTGTTCTCAAAGTGTGCACGGGGTCTGGGGGCAGAGATGGGATTTGTTTGGCCAGTGTCTCATCCTACACTGTGGGTTAAAGAACTCCTTGGGTAATGGTTATAGGAGAGATTTGTATTTCAAAAAAGGAAGCTTAACATAAATCGCCAGGGGAAATCACTATGAACAGGCTCAGGAGAGCGGCTTCTAAAGGTAGAGAGGAACAGTGGAGTGAGATTTCTAACTGAACTAAGGAAAGATTGTCCCCCCCACCCCTCACCCGAAACCTGCCCTTGCTGGACTGTGTTCTGGAAGGATTTTGGTTTTGTTTTCGTAAATGTAGATGCCTTCTTCCAAAGATGTATACAGGACCAAGATCTGCCCTTGTTGGTTTAGTTTTGTGTCTTTATGTTTGCATGTTTCAGGTGAAAGGCTGGTTTATCAATATAGATCAAAAATACCTTAGAAGCTTTGAATATCTAAGAAACATATCTCTACCCCGAGTTTATCCAGCTGACCTTTTTTCAGTGAGGAATGTCATTTCTTTATGCTTTTACATAAAGTATTGGTTTCTTGTTAGTTTTCACAGAGATCAGACTGAAAGGATATTAGAACTGCAAGGGACTATAGAAATAATTCTAGTCAAACTGCAAGTTGCAGTGAATTAATGAGTCTTTTTCGGTGGGAAATGTAGGTCCAAATAGGGAGAGTGAGTTAACGTAGGTTTTTTGTCCTGGATTTTTTATAACTTTCTATGCTTTGAAGTAATGCATTAAAATACTGAAATTCTGGGGTGCTTAGAACCATGCTAGACCCAATTATCTAGTCCAACTAAGGCAACAGTGAAAAAGAACTGTAACCTAATGTGAATGCAGAGGCCTCTCCTAAACCTGAGATCCTTACCTTTGTGTACCTTTCAACTTTCCCAGGAAAATGACTCAGCTGATAGTGACCCTGGGGCTGCCACCCATTGTCTGGATGGAGACCTGTGTCAGTTAGGAATGTGGTGTACCTGGTGCATGGGGTGAACAGACACATCACGCCATTATCCAAGCCTATGTATTTCTACACCAGATCGAGATGCATAGGTGAGACCCAGAGAGAGGACTTTGGGAGGTGGCATGTGTTACCCAAGTGGCAGGGTAGCAAGTTGACATATGGTTTTAACGTTCTTGTTTCTTGCCTACTGCTGGCCCTTTAAGCAAGTGTGTAAACAGCCGTTGGAACTGTCATTACCTGTGTTCCCAACACATCCTGTTCACAGATTTTTTTGCCTGCTTCCTTGGAGCTAGAGGTATGCTGGGGTCACACAGTAGCTAATTTATTCAGAAGCTATCACAGAAGTCTGCATGGCATTCCATCTCAGGCTGTGTGAGTAATCTGAAAACCTCAGATTTTACTTTCAAATCCATGCTCAGCTAAACCAGACTCTCTCTTTTTCCTAAGTCTGAAGAATGCATCCTAGACAAAAGGCCAATTTCAATGGGCCTTAATTCTCCCACTGCGGCATTCCTTTAGCTCTGTGTGTTTGAAATTCAAGGCCTGCTCTAGTTTAGAGTACACTTTTTAAAAAGTCTGAAGCAGAAATGTATTATTGGACTGATAATGCCTTATGGAGGCCAGTAATGGTTTTATGTACAAGCCACAGTACTTTTTTTGTTAGTGGCTTAAGTGCCTTTGACTGTTCCTTCTCCTCCAAACCCCCCTTCTCCCTCAGGTTTTTTGAATCATGTTAAGTAACTTGATACTGCTCTTCTGCAGAATGTAAGCTAACATTGGCAAAATTGTTGGGGGGAGTGCTTCAGGGAAAGAATTTAGTTTAACAAACAGTAGTGTAATTTTGTGGAGACTGCAAATGATTCTGGGATTGGAGACTTATCCAGAGACCTGAATGCCTTTTTTATTTTTTTTAATTTAGTATACCATGTAAAATGAATTTTTTAAATACTTTGAGAGAAAAGACCACCCCCTACCCTAACCCAAATATTACACAACTATTTTGAGTTTTTACTTTTCAGTCCTTTGCATACATTGTTTTAAATAATTAACCATCCCCCAAAACATGCCTTTTTGAATTTTGCTTTT
Source organism: Oryctolagus cuniculus (assembly GCF_051225735.1). Taxonomy (NCBI): domain Eukaryota; kingdom Metazoa; phylum Chordata; class Mammalia; order Lagomorpha; family Leporidae; genus Oryctolagus; species Oryctolagus cuniculus. The sequence continues at coordinate 156,311,684 of NC_142872.1, read as the reverse complement.
TCCATGTATAATAGTATAAGCATTGCTCTATAGTTTTTGCATTCTTCATTAGTTTAATGGCTACATAATTTTAATGGCCACATAATAATATTATAGATATGCTGTATAATTTATGAGACCATTTTTATGCTGTTGGAGCTCCGGAGATTGCCTGCATCACCATCAGTGCTATAATGCACTTCTGAGTAATGAGCCTTTCCCCCTGTTGAGCAGCTTTTGTGGGCTGCATTTCCAAAAGTGAGGTGCTGCACAGAGGAATGCGGTTCTGTCTGCGCATCTTGTGCTGCCATGTGGCTCTGTCAACATGTGTGTGGCACCACTCACCACAGAGAAGAATTGTGGTTTGAGAAAAGACCACTCTTTCAGCCGCTCTGGCCAGCTCTGGTCTGGTGGCTTTCCTCATTTTTCTCTAGAGAAGGGTCTTACTCTACCTCCCCTTTAATAGATTCCTTAGGACGCGATTTTCCCCAAGGGAAAAAAATGTGTCAGTCACATCTGAGTTCACCGCTCCTGTGAAGGAAGTGTACTCTACCCAATGGGCAGACGACGTTCTGGCTCACCTCGTGTGTTTTTGTTTTTTTTTTTTAAGATTTATTTATTGAAATAATTACACAGAGAGGGAGAAAAGGGGGTGGAGAAGGGAGGGAGAGAGAGAGCTAGAGAGAGGAGATATCTTCCCTTCACTGGTTTACTGCCCAGTTGGCTGCAATGCCTAGGGCTGGGTCAGGTCAAAGCCAAGTGCCTGGAACTCCAGCTGGGTCTCCCATGTGGATAGTGCGCAAGTATTTGGACCACGTTCCGCTGCTTCCTCAGGCACATAAATGGGGAGCAGCCAGAAAGCGAACTGGCACCCATATGGGATGCTGGTGTCACAGGAGGCAACCCCTGTGCCACAACGCTAGCCCCACCTCACTACTTTTTTAATGATGTCAAAGGATAGTTCCTTCAATGTGTCATTTATTAATTACAAATTAGATTTTAGTCAAGGTGATGGGGGGTTCTGCTGTGATTGCAGAATGGTTAAGACCCCAGCTAAAGACACTGGACTACCTGGGTTTGACTTTCAGTTCCCTACTTACCTATGGATAAGGTGCTTAACATTCCTCACCTGTGAAATCATTATCATAGTCTAATCCTCCCATCTCTTTACAGTTTTGAGAGGACCTCTTGTGGTCCTTCATCCAAAGTACTTAGTACAGTGTCTTGTGCAAACTGAATAGTCAGCAAGCCAGCTGTTCATATTACATCTTGGAATACCTTTCTTTCATATCCCTCTTCTTCAAGATCAATGAAGTGGTTGCTTGCTGTAGCTCTTAATACTTTCCCCCACCTTGAGCTTTAGTAGCCCTGGGACCTAGTACAAAGGTCAACTGTTGATTAAGTTTAACAATAGATCCTGTACTATGCCCTGATTTCCCTCGGGCTTCCCCAACTGAAGTGATTGCTCTGTGTCCTGGTAGTGGTCACTGTCTCAGTGCCTGTGGGATTAGATTTCCATTGAATTTCCCATTCTTTCTTCCATTTCTCTTATCCCCAATTATCCTACTTTTCTTTTTTCTCTACTACAACTAGGGTAATTTCATCAAATCTCTCTCTCTCTCTCTCTCTTTTTTTTTTTTTTTAAGATTTTATTCATTTGAAAGAGTTACAGAGAGAGGTTGAGCCAGAGAGAAAGAGTTCTTCCATCTGTCGATTCACTCCCCTGATAACCACAATGGCCAGAGCTGAGCTGATCTGAAGCCAGGAGCCAGGAGCTCCTTCCTGGCCTCTCATGCGGGTGCAGGGGCCCAAGGAATTGGGCCATCTTCTACTGCTTTTCCAATAGCATAGAGCTGGATCAGAAGTGGAGCAGCCGGGACTCGAACTGGCACCCATATGGGATGCTGGTGCTGCAGGCCAGGACTTTAACCTGCTGTGCCACAGCACCAACCCCCAAATATCTCTTCTAGTCTGCCAGTTTTCTCATCAGTTAAGATGATTTCTTCAATTTTTTTCCACGTCTGCTGTTCATATTTTCTCATTTTTATTGTTGTAGGTCCTCAATTTTTTTTTTTTTTACAAATTGTGTAATTTGCTCAATAATTATATCAGCTCATTCTTATGGAAAATCTTTGTTTTTATATCTGCTAATTCTCACTCATATAGCATTTTTTATTTATTTTTTATCTTATTTTATTTTATTTTATTTTGTATTTTTGGAAGATGGTATCATTACAAGTAAAGCTCTCTCTATGGGAAATTTGTTTGGCATGATTTGAGTCATTATCCTCCAGAGTATTTTAGTGTGTGATTTTCTTAGGGTATTTCTAGCCCCAGACCACTTTTATTTAATCTTAAAACTTATTTTTTTTTTTTCTTAAAAAAACCTCAGTTACTGAAGAACGGCAAGTGTAGTACACAGACTACTCCTTGAGACTGTTTCTGGCATGGTGTCCCTCACTCCTGAATGTTTGGATCACTTTTTCAAAATACTTTTTAACTTGAGAGGCCTTAAAACATGCAGGTGGAATCACTTCCAGTAGTCATGTGCTTTCAGGGATACTCCTCCCCACTACAGGCCAGCTTTCTTGTATCTCTGTATACTGTTACATGGATTTTTCTTTTCCCTAGTTCATACTTTCATTGAGATTTTAGCCCCTTAAGCATTCGAGTTTTGAGAGGGAAGCTAAGTTCTAATTCCCTACCTATCCCTACAAAGTTGTTGAAACGCACAGTCCCTTGGGTTACTAAAATACGGCAGACCCTCTCAGGCCTGTGGCACAGTCAACTTCTGTGCTTGCTCCTCTGGCCTTTGCTCCGTACACCTTTCTTACTTTCTTGCAATCTCACTACATGTGTAAGCATTTTATGAAGTAATGTTGGAAATCCTTGATTTCTTCATTTTGTGTTGGAGGAAATAAGAGGGAGCCCCCTCCCAGATCCTGATTGCTTATTTTACCACTTGCTTTTGGAACCATTTATCAGCGCTAATCTCCCTGTGCCATGCGGTCCAAGGAGCTGTGAAGGAAATAAGACATAGTTCTCTAAAGCCACCAGTTCAAGTATTCTGTCCATTCCTTTACTGGATTGTTTTGTTGTTGTTGAGTTTCTTGAGCTCTTTATAGGTTCTGGATGTTAACCCTTTATCAGTTGCATTGTTTGCAAATTTCTCCCATTCTGTCAGTTGCCTCTTCACTTTGCTGAGTGTTTCTTTTGCAGTTCAGAAGCTTCTCATCTTGATATAATCCCATTTGTCAATTTTGGCTTTGATTGCTTGTGCTTCTGGGGTCCTTTCCAAGAAGTCTTTGCTTATGCCAATGTCTTGCAAAGTTTCCCCAATATTCTCTAATAATTTGATGGTACCAGGTTGTAGATTTTGGTCTTTGATCCATTTTGACTAGATTTTTGTGTAAGGTGTAAGGTATGGGTCTAGTTTCATACATCTGCACATGGAAATCCAGTTTCCCCAACACCATTTGTTAAAGAGACTGCTCCAGGGATTGATTTTTAGCTCATTTGTCAAAGATAAGTTGGATGTTAGATGCATGGATTGATTTCTGGAGTTTCTGTTCTTTTCCATTGGTCTACAAGTCTGTTTTTGTGCCAGTACCAGGCTGTTTTGATTATAACTGCCCTCCAGTATATCTTGATATCAGGTATTGTAATGCCTCCAGCATTGTTTTTGTTGTGTAACATTGCTATAGCTATTTGGGGTCTCTTGAGTTTCCATATGAATTTTAGCATCATTTTTTCTAGATTTACAATGAATGTTGTTGATATTTTATTCAGATAGAATTAAATCTGTAAATTGCTTTTGGTAGCATGGACATTTTGATAGTGTTGATTCTTTTGATCCATGAACATGGAAGATTCTTCCATTTCTTTAGTGTTTTGTAATTTTCTTCATCAAGCTCTTTGACATCCTTGGTTAAGTGTATCCCAAGGTATTTAATTCTTTTTGGAGCAATTGTGAATGGAACTGATCTTAAAAGTTCTTTCTCAGCCATGACATTGTCTGTATATACAAAGGCTGTTGACTTTTCTGTGTTGATTTTATATCCTGCCACTTTAGCAAACTCTTTTATGAATTCCAGTAGTGTCTCAGTGGAGACTTTTGGATCCACCATATATAGAATCATATCATCTACAAATAGGGATAATTTGATTTCCTCCTTTCCAGTTTGTATCCCTTTGGTTTATTTTTCTGGCCTAATGGCTCTGGCTAAAACTTCCAGGACTATATTAAACAGCAATGGTGAGAGTGGGCATCCTTGTATGGTTCCAGATCTCAGGGGGAATGCTTCCTTTTTTTCCCATTCAATAGGATGCTAGCTGTGGTTTGTCATAAATTGACTTGGTTGTGTTGAGGAATGTTCCTTCTGTACCCAATTTGCTTAAGATTTTCATCATGAAAGGATGCTGCATTTTATCAAATACTTATTCTACATCTGTTGAAGTAACCTTATGGTTTTTATTCTTCAGTTTGTTAATGGGATGTATCACATTGATTGATTTGTGAAGTTGAGCCATCCCTGCATACCAGGGATAAATCCCGTTTGGTCCAGGTAAATGATCTTTCTGATATGTTGCTAATGTTTTGTTGAGGATTTTTGCATCTATGTTCATCAGGGATATTGGTCTATAGTTCCGTTTCTCTGTTGTATCTTTTTCTGGCTTAGGAATTAAGGTGATACAGCCTTTGGGAGGATTCCCTCTCTTTCAATTGTTTTGAATAGCTTGAGAAGAATTGGAATTAGTTCTTACTTAGATGTCTGGTTGAATTCAGCAGTGAAGCCATCTGGTCCTGGGCTTTTCTTTGTTGAGAGGATCTTTATTACTGATTCAGTTTCCATCTTGGTTATTGGTCTGTTTAGGTTTTCTATATCTTCATGGCTTAGTTTTGGTAGATTGTAGGTGTCTGGGAATCTCTCCATTTCTTCTAAGTTTCCCAGCTTGTTGGTAATCCCTGATGATCCTTTTTTATTTCTGTGGTATCTGTTACATTTCCTTTTTCATCTCTTGAGTCTCCTCTTTTTTTTTTCTTTTTTGGTTGTTTTGGCTAATGGTACATTAATTTTGTTAATTTTTTTCAAAATATCAAGTCCTCATTTCACTGATCTTTTGTATTTTGTTTTTTAAGTTTCAATTTTGTTTATTTTCTAATTTTAATTATTTCTTTCCTCCTACTAATTTTGGGTTTGATTTGTTGTTGTTTTTCTAGGTCCTTGAGATGCATTGATAGCTATCTGGTGCCTTTCCAGTTTCTTCATGTAGGCATCCATTGCTCCTTCTTACCAATTTTTACAGAGGCTACAGTCTCATAGTTGTCATTGTCTGCTGCACAGAGGTACACAGTGAAAATAGCATTTGTGAATCATATGACTGCCATTTATTGCCTGTGTGACCCTACACAAGCTACTTAGCTTCTTTGTTTCCTCCTCTGTGAAATACCAATGCAAATCTTGCAAGGCAGAGCAGGTTGGTGATACATGTGAAGTCCTTGTGAGTCTAGATTATAGAACACACTCAAAATTGGTGGTTGTCATTCTGGAATGTGTATAGCACAGTGGATAGTTCTAGGCTCTGGAATTACATGTTGCTGAGTTTGATTCCCTGAGAATACATCTGTGTTCTGCAGAAGTTAGGTACTCATGGGGCCGGCATTGTGGCTTAATGGGTAAAGCTGTGGCCTGCAATGCTGGCATCCCATATGGATGCCAGTTCATGTCCTGGCTATGCACTTCCGATCCAACCTCCTCCTTGTGGCCTGGGAAATCAGTGGAAGATGGCCCAAGAGTTTGGGCCCCAGCTACCCTTGCAGGAGGCCTGTAAGAAGCTCATGGCTTCTGGCTTTGTCCTGGCCCAGCCCTGGCTGTTGCAGCTATCTGGGGAGTGAACCAGTGGCTGGAAGGCCTTGCTCTCTGTCTCTCCTTCTCTCTTTGTAACTCTAACTTTCAAATAACTTGAGAGAGAGAGAGAGCTCTTGCCTCTTTTCATTGCCTCTGCTTTGTATGTCTCTTATTTACGGCTGAGTCATTGTGTTTCCTCAATAAGATTTGTACATGACCCATCATGACCTCTTTCTTTTTTAGTTCAGATTTCTGAAAGGGTTGGTTCTGATTGGCCCAGCTCACCTGTCTCTTCATGCCTTGGGTTGCTTGGTTGTCCTTGGATCAGGCTACCTTTCTTGGTCCACATAACTATAGATGGAAAATGCAACCCTTTGCTGCAAAACCTCATCTGTGATTTTTGGGCTTTTTGAAGGTCGATGTGATCAACACATAATCAGTCTATGCCAAGTGAATGGGAGCTCTTCATAGTAGTGATTGTGTTAAGTTTTTGAGGGGGATCTTTTTCTGTGTTTCCATGTTAAACAAAAGGAAGAATATTCTCAAGGCAAGGGGTTAAGGGTTACTTTTGATTTGAGGAGCTGTTTGTTCTCTCTTGATGCAAAGCAGACCTTTGGTTGGAATGTAGCAACTCTGGTGCAATGAGTCAAGACTTCCACTGGTTTGCATTTTTCATTAGCTCGTCATTCAAGAAAATTCTGTCTTTAGGGTCATGGAACAGGCCTCTGTGTTTATCCTTCTGCAGAAGTAAAAAATTTAAAGCATTTAATAATGCATCTGAAGATAAACTTGTATTTGAGATCTGTTTTCCTAGAGATTCTTCGGGGAATTTTCAGTGTGGCCTCTTTTGTAAATATTTTCAAAATTTTTTGATAGCCATTATCCCAACATGGATCTTGGAAAGTAAAGAATTCTTAGTCTAAATATTAAGTTAGGACATTTGAGGAACTGGGAATCCCACTGACATTCAAAAACTACTTTCTTCATAATTACTAAAGAGTTGTTTTCCATCCCAGGTATTTACTGAAAAGGACAGTGAATAAACCTTCTGTCTAATTCTTCTAAAGTCCCACATGCAGTTTTTTTTTTTTTTTTTTTTAAGCAGCACTGGGGCATGAAGACAATCTTTGCCTCACATGCTAGTTGTTAGCAAGTGATAAAAGTACACATAGTTTGTATTGTCCAAGCCTAACAGTTAACTTTCAGTTGAGTTTTTGTAGTAATTACTAAGTTCATTTGTTTCCTCTTCTATACCTGTTAATCATGTTTGTTTCATGCATTCTAGAAGTGTTTAAATATGTGTTTGTTTTATTTATAGTAAGAATTGTGATAGTTGCTGAGTGGGGTGAATTATCAATAGTCACAGAAATAAAAAAAGAATAGGTAAGACAGGAAGGGAAATCCTTGGCTATAATCCTGACCCTTTCTTAATCTTCCCATTGCAAACCCCTTGGGCTCCTCCCACATAGGCACTCACACTGTGTGTGTGTGAGTTGTTGAGATTTCATTGTCTTACTCTAGGTGCTCTGTATGTTGGTCTCGGGACACACTCACCTGGTTATTAGACTCTAACAGACTGGAGTGATGTTAGTTATCCCACATATGACTTCTTTCTGGCCATCTTTCCTCAGTCAGAGATGCCCTCCGGTTCCCCCAAGCCTCCCATCACCCTGCACCTCTTTGTAGTCTTTAAATTTGTGCCCTGGAGGTAGAATTGAATTTGATTGCAGAAGTACCCTTGAATATTGTTTAGGAAGATTCTGTACTAGAAACTGACACACTGACGTAGTGCATTTTTCCTTCAGGCCATTATTTGCTCATTGGAGCACAAGAGAAGGGATTGGCTTGGGTTTAGGAGCTATGATGTCATGTATGCACATCCAAAGCCATTCATGCTATGTTTGAGCACTAGAATCACTTCTAGGGAGGTAAGACAAATTCTTTGGTCATCTTCCACAATTGTACTGGCATGGCCTCTGAACAGTGGGCTCTGGGTGAATAGAGATGCCCACATTTTTTCACGAATTCTTGTTTTCCTACTCCCACATTTTTTTTTAAGATTTATTTATTTAAGAGGTAGAGTTATATACAGTGAGAGGGAGAGACAGAGAGAAAGGTATTACATCCACTGGTTCACTCTCCAGATGACTGCAAAGCTGGAGCTGAACCGATCTGAAGCCAAGAGCCAGGAGTTTCTTCCAGGTCTCCCATGTGAGTTCAGGGGCCCAAGAAGTTGGGTCATCTGCTGCTGCTTTCCCAGGCCATAGCAAGAGAGCTGGATCAGAAGAGGAGCAGCCTGGGACTAGAACTGGCACCTATATAGGATGCGGGCACTGCAGACCGGGGCTTCAACCTGCTGCACTACAGCATCAGCCCCAACTCCCACACTTTTGTCAAACAGATATAGCTGGATCAGTATAAATTATATTCTGTATGAGACCCTAAGAGACTTTGAAATTTCCTCAAATATTATGTTTGATCATGAGGGAGAAAAAAAGCAATTTGTCTTTGTGGACCACATCCACATATAGTTTGTATTTGTCTTCTTCTAAAACTGTCTTCCCACAAGTACTTTGGAAAGAGGTGCTGTGTTCATCCTGTGGCTGTATGCAGCCCTGGTACAGTTTTGTTTCTGTCATGGCATACTGGCTGGAGAGGGTGAGTAGTTCAGCAAACAGACCTAGTGGATCTCTTTAGAGATCTGATTGAGCCAGGTGTCCCAGGCCAAGGGGTCATCCCATCATCTCTCAGACCCACTAGACTTCTGAACTGAGGAACCTAAGTGCCATTCTAGGGCCAGTGCCCTGCAGGGTTGGAATTCCACATGCATCTTGGTGGAAGGAAAAGCCACTGTGTAGGAGTCATACCTGGGTTTATAGTCCTGATGCTGGAACCTCTATGCTAGGTGAATGGAGGCAAGTCATTGCCCTTTCAGGATTTAAGGTTTTGTTTTAAAATAAAATATGGCAGTCAGAATATGTTTTTTAAGTTAGAATATGTTATTGAAGCCCTACAATTCAGTGAAATGGGATGAGCTTGTGGCTATTAGAAGCAGAGAGAAAAGGTGAGATGCTGCTACACAGAGACCCGTTGGACTGAAGTGGGTGAGAAAAGTCCCACACCTGTTGGCACAGAGCTCCCCACCTAGTAGCCCAACAGTCAGAGTTGCTGGAGCAGACTGTTAGTTAAACAGGTGCCCCTCTTGTAAATAATGTTTCGGGTTTTACTCAGGTGTAATTGTTCCTCATTAACACATCTTGCATTGTAAAAACCTTGCAGTGTTATAGAAATAACTTGGCAAATGTTCCTACTGAATGGAAAGAAAAATGAATTCTTAATTTTTTCCCACACAGACAATGTATGACTGAATAAAATTGATTGTCTTTTTTTCTTTCTTGCAAAAATTTAATGTATTCCCTCTATCAATTACCCTAAAAATTTTCTGAAGAAAGAATAATCACTTGGTTTTTTTTTAATAATCTTTAGTATAGCTGATGGCTAAAAGATTAGAAATAGCCTTTATATTTCGATCTTCATGAGAAATACCCAAAAACATGCAATTTTCTTGTCTTGGATTCTCTCTTTAGAAATTTATGTATCTGAAAGACAGAAACAGACTGAGGTCTCCCATCCACTAGTTCACTCTCCACATACCCACAACAGCGGGGCCTAGACCAGACTGCAGGCAAGTGCCACCATTTCAGACATCACTTGTGTTTCCAGGGTGCCATTTGCAGGAAGCTGGAATTTGAACTTAGACACTCTGATATGAGATGCTCACTTCCTAAGTGGCATCTTAACAATTTCACCATATATCCACCACTCCTTGTCTTGGAATTCTTGCCTTGTAAAGGTGTGGCTCATTGAACTAAGATCTAACCTAAAGTTTTTTAATTTCTCAGGTGAAGACATTGTAGAAAAGCAAATACCCCCATCACTTACTGTCCATCACAATAAGCTTAAAGTATATGGAAGTGTGTGAGGCAGTGTTCCATAGCTACTTAGTGAGCAACCTGGTTCATTGAGCTGGATGCTAAACAGCAGCATTTCTAATTTATGCTAATGTAGCTTGATGTTTTTGTACAGCCATAATCAACCAGTAAGCACACTTGTTGAACCAGAACCCTGTTGTTTTGTTTGGCCTGTCTACACTTTGGATCTGAGCTGTATACTTAGGAAGAAACTCAGATGCATTAAGAAGCCTTGCATCCAGGACAGTTTCAGTACAGTCTTAGAGAAGAGGCCTGACAAGGATTTAAAGAGAATTTTAAGCATCCTCTTCGAGGTTTTCCTTCCACAGTAGTAGATCAAGAGAAATTACTTCAGTTATTAGCTAAAATGAAAAGGGACAAATGTAAAAAGAGTGTAGGAAGCTGTTTGAACCTTGTTGTGAGCAAATAAAGACTTTGCAGCAAAATCCTAAGGGAGGTTCTCTAATATTTAGTAATCCCAGGCACAAAAGAAAAAGATTCAGCCATTTCAGTGAGTGAGTCATCATTTTTTTTTCCCTCTGAATTGCAGGCAGATGGTTATTTTTTAAATCAACTCAGGTCATGAATTTTTTGAACCATGCTCTATGGGGAGATTATATTTTTTCTTTCCTCTGCGGAGTTCATTTCTTACCCCGAGCTCTGAAACTGTTCTTTAAAAATTACCGAAAGCAAACGGACAGATGCCCTTCCTGAATTTATATTTAGAGTTGATGGTATCCCTACAACTTACCTCAAAATTCAGAGTGAGAAACATGGGAACTGAGACAGGGGCATTTCTTCATTATTTGGAGGATGAATTCCAGTCCGTCAACATCAACATGTTATATATCTACAAAGTGAAGGCAAAGCATTGCGTTTGGAATGTAGAACTATGAGAGTCGGGTGGAGGAACGTTCTGAGAACTAAGGAGTGCCATCTGCCTACTGTGCACCGGCACTTGGTACATCTCCGATCCTCCCATTCACCATATAAAGCAGTGGGATGAAGATCCTGAAGTCCACAGAGATTAGGAGGCAGAGCCATTGGAGGCAGAGACTGAACTTGGTCCAGGCCATGTGGGCTCTGGTGCCCCTCTTGTTTCCACAACACTCACATGAAACAGTTGGAAAGTAGTGAATGATAACCTCTATTGCCTAAAACTGTCCATGGGACTTGAGAGGGTGGAGGTGCTGAGTACGTTTCAGGGTCATCTGTGAGGCTTCACACCAGTATGTCCATATAACTCTTCCAGAAGGGGGCGAGAGGAGGATGGCCGACCATATTACCAACTATGCCAGGGTGATGGATGTGAACAGGGAACACCTAGGATCACAGCCTTCATGGAGGAGGAAGACTCCTCAGGCATCTCAGATGTGCCTCAACTCAGCTACGAGGAGCCGCTGTGACACTGGTGCCCCGCGGGTCAGTGGCAATTAGAGAAACTAAACGGTGTCTCTCCCATAGGCCTCATAGATTATTATTACGGGGAAAAGATGAGTTTAGCTTAGCCAAGGAATTTTACAGGAAAAGCTGGACTTCGGACTTCTGAATTTTTATTTTAAATCTCCCAAGTTTTTTAATGTTTGTAAATTAGCTTAAGAATTTACTCAAGTTGATTTGCTCTCCCCAGAAAATATTCATGCAGGTTGGATTTGGACTGTGGAGCACCTATTTGCATTCTCTGATTTTAACAGATTTACATAAAGTATATTCTGTGGAAAACTGATTTTGGGATTAGTAGGTACTTCAGAAAAGGACATGGGTAGAGGGAGGGGTGTCTCTGAGGCAAAATAGTTTGCAAAAATACTGTGTTAAAGTTTAAAGTTAAAATTTTTTTTTTTTAAAAATCTCTTGGGCTTTAAATAAATTAATGCTCTATGAGCCTTCAAAGGGGGTGTAGTTTGGAGCATTTTCCAAACTTTCTAATGGTGATTCTTTTTTGTTTTTTTATTCTCACTGCATTAATTGGGCTGGATGGACACAGATTTGGGAAAATACAAACCTAAGTATATGTTTAAGGATATTCTAAGTATGTGAAAATCCTTAAATCTTGTACTTTTTCACACATATCAGACAAAAGCCTATGAAATGAAACATGCAACATGAAGTCCCACTCCTCACGCGGCGTCCTCCAGAGCAGTGCTTTGTGAACATTTAGCCAATCTCTGTATGACTGATTGTGGGTCGACCGTGAGTAGTTCTGACCCACTTGTCTGTTCATGGTGTGCCCTCCCTGTGAATAGTGGGTAACTGCTTTCACTCTTGAAACATGGAGTGATTTGGAGAATCCCTGAGACTTGTCACTGGACATAGTGTGAGGATCCATTGCAGAGCTCAGTGGTGTTTAAAAAGGAAGAGACTACTTGAGCATACACGCTGAGGCCTCTAGTGGGCCTACTCAGCCTCCTGGACAGTGTCCATTGGACATGGTACTGTGTTGTGAGTGTGGACATCCAGAAAACTGCTCACTTAGCAAGCATATGAGAGCGGATGCCTTTGTGCCCTAATTCCTCCCTCTCCGTTCTGTAATGCTGGAGATGGAAACCATGTCTTAAGCCACTACTGTTCTCCAGTTTTATCCTAGCTATATATTAAAGAAATCATTTGAAGGAAATTCAGCCCCCTCCACTTTATAGTATAACTCAAACCATAGAATACGTTTATTTAAATCCATAGAATGTATTTATTTTAAAAACTTTTGTATTTATTTACAAAGATGGGATTTTCTTTTTCTTCCTACATCCAAGATATATTTTCTTAAATATTTTCTAAAATTTACTGTATGTTTCATTTCTAGGTAAATACATTTTTGCTTTGGAAAATTTGTCCTCAGCTGTCACACTATAGGGAAACATCTTTGGTTATACTTTGTCTGTCTGTACCTGATGAATGTGATTGAGGTAACTCATCTCAACCCCTGAAATTAGGGATCATGTCTGTGTTCCTTGACTGTGAGATACTGTGCCACCTTGTTATTTGTCCAGCAAACAAATTCATAGAATGGAGATAGAAGTGTTTTTCCAGATGTTTTGTGGTTGCATCCTCATTTCAAGAAAGCTCAATATATCAAAGTCTGAATTACTTTCTATGACTTTCAAAATATTTTTGTATCAAAATAAACTTTTTAAAATTCCACTGTATACAAACTCCTTGAAGTATGAGCCAGGGAAACAAGAAGCATTACAAAAGCACTGATTCTCATAAAACACAAAATCTTATCTGTTGAAAAAAACATCTCTGAATTGTTCATGTGTATCTTTGAAGAAATAAGGTTTAATTTCAAAAGTTTGACTTGCTTCCCCAGCTCCTGTAAACAGAGAGGTTTACCTTCCAGGAAACGAAACACAGTGGCACATAATATTCTTTGAGCTTGAGGGCAAAGCCTGGTACTAAATCCCTGTCTTCCTTAACGAATACTGACTCAGTGTGCCTCAGGACTCATGGCCATACTCTTTCTAGGAGGACTTTTGTCTGCATTGACTGTCCTCCAACAATTTTATTTGAGAGGGTACATGGTACAGAACGGCTGGTGTACAGGCACGCACATATGTGCATGTGTGTGTATAAAGGTAGGGAGTGCCACACATTAGCCTTTGGATCCTTTTAGTATGCCCACATTGTGAATTAGCCATTATTCTATGTGGCACTTGTATAATTTGCAAGACGATTAGAACTTGGTGACATTTCTGGTATGTGACCAGATTTTTAGAAGTCCAAAGCTTAATTTGTCAAGGTTGTGACTTAGGGACATTGTGAATTACTAATATACTAAAAAATATAATTAGAGGTTGTTGATCCTCTGTACTCATGCTAAAAAGACACATCTGGGCCGGTGCTGTGGCATAGTAGGTTAATCCTCTGCCTGCGGCGCCTGCACTCATTCTAGCCCCAGCTGCTTCTCTGCCGATCCAGCTCTCTGCTGTACTGTGGGGATGCACTGGAAGATGGCCCAAGTGCTTGAGCCCTTGCCACCCTCATGGGAGACCTGGAAGAAGCTCCTGGCTCTTGGCTTTGGATCGGCTCAGCTCCGGCCATTGTGGCCATTTGGGGAGTGAACCAGCAGATGGAAGACCTTTCTCTCTGTCTCTCTACCTCTGTCTGTAACTGTACCTCTCAAATAAATAAATAAAATCTTTTTAAAAAAACATATACACAACTTAAAATTATCCCTACTATACGGTTATGCAGCTTTTGATGGTTTGACATCCATGCTGAAAATTAAGATTTTATAATAATAATTAATACCGTTGATAGGAATGTAAAAGCAGTGGCCATAAAGCTAATTTTCAGCAACAAGACTGCATAGGAGACAGATGATGGATCAGAGTGACAAAGGTGTGCAGTTGTTAATGTGCTAATGGCTGTGCCCTTGCAGAAAAAAATGTGTCAGATGACTTAAGTGAAGAAGGTGGAATATTGATTACATGTAAAACACAGTGTATATGCACATGAATAAAGACACGAGAATCATGGAACTGTCGGTAGAGTTTAAAATTTTCATTTTTACTTTTCTTGTTATTACATTTTTTAAAGAAGTAAAAACTTCTCTGCAATTTTTTTTTTTTTTTTTTTTTTTTACAATAAAGAAGATGTCCTAAGTGCCTTGTAGTCAGAAACAAACTTTGGAGGAAAATACCTATTTTTATTTGCTTTTTTAGCAGTATAATAAATTTAAGGTTTTGGGACATCTGTAAGTAGAATGCAATTTTTAAATTTTAATTTGGGAGATGAATCTCAAGATAACATGTATTGCTTACATGAGCTTAGAAAAAGGTATGTAGTATATCCCGGGAGCCTTAATATCCTCAGAAAGGGAAGATGGTGATGATATTTGGATAGGTAGAAAATCAAAAGTGAAATAGTAAAAGTGACAAAATATAAGATGTTCCATCTTTGAATAATGTTGGTGCCATTGGATCCTATCAATGTCCTAAGTTCAAAGATACTCAGTTGGTTGCTGCTAATGAAGAAAAAACCATTGGTATATGTGGCAGCATCCTTTTAAACTGGACAGTGGTGGCTTCTGTCTGTATAGACACAACTGAGCTGCATTTTTTGTGCCAACCTTTCCCATAATACTGTAAGCATAGATGGCAGTCAGTATTTGAACCATCAGAAGCGTTTTTTGAGCCATTGACTCAAGACTCAGTCATATAGGTTTTGAAGGGCATGCTAGGATGTGACAGCTCAGTGGTTTCCAGCCTTGTCACCAACAAAATTCCTGGTCTCTTGTGAGGTGGCATCCTGACAAGTCCTCATGATCCCAAAAAGATGTGACTCACAGGACTTCTTTCTGGTCTAGGTTCTAATTCTGTTGAGGAACTCTCACTGTGATATAACATGGAAGTGGTGTTTTCATGACTGTATTTTTGGTCTTTAAATACCTTGTTGTACCTATAATTATTATTTTCCTAAGAATGGAGCTGAAATTGCTTCAAGATGAAAGAGCCATGGTGCTTGTGGGTGGGTGTGCTACTCCGAACTTTAGAACTACAACAGAAATTAGAGGTTCACAAGGTAATTGCTGTGATTACAGTTTTCTTTTTGGCCCCAGACAGGAGCTCTTGAAACACAATATTCTACTAATTTTTTAAATGTACAATTTGCAAGGAGACATGGAAATTACTGAGAGTATATACTATGTCTCCCTTATTTTCTATGAAAGTTAGCATAGTGTTGGGTCTTTTGAAATTGCTGAGCAAAAAGCAGGCATTGCATCTATTGCAAGACAATGTTAAAAGGCTTAAAATAAACTTTAAAATACTAAATCAAACTTGTATTATTATATAAGGAAATTATTTTAAAAGAAAGAGTTTTCCTAATCACAGCATAGCAATTGCTTTTATACCATCTCTACCTCTCTAAACTTTACATTTCTAAATAATTTGCATTGTCACAATACATGCAATTTTATGCTCTAAATGGCATTTTGTAATATTTGCACATAACACACAGTAAGCAGTTGATACATGATAGTCTTTTATCCTAATTATTCCATACAGAATTTCTAGTAATCATACAATTAAGCATTCTGTTTGTATCATATTTTACTTTATCATTATACTGTTACTGGATTTAGACTATTTCTAACTTTCTTTTTTGTAAGATTTTATTTATTTAATTTAAAGGCAGAGTTCATAGAGAAAGAGAGAGAGAGAGAGTTTCCATCTGCTGGTTCACTCCCCAGTTGGCCACAGTGTCTAGAGCTGGGCCAATCCAATACTAGGAGCCAGGAGCTTCTTTCAGATCTCCCACGTGGGCACATGGATGCAGGAACCCAAGGACTCGGGCCATCTTCTGCTTCTTTCCCTGGCACATTAGCAGGGAGCTGGATCCGAAGTGGAGCAGCCAGGACTCAGGTGCCCATATGTGATGCCAGCATGGCAGGCACTGGCTTAGCCTGCTACACTACAATGCTGGCCCCTCTTAACTTGTTTCTGATACATAAAAGCTGCATATTTATGGGCTACTATATGATGCTTTGATACATGTATACAGTAGTCCATGTTCCAGCCAGGATAAGCAAGTTTGTCTCCTCAAACATTTATCTTTCTTTGTGGTGAACTTTTTATATATAAAGTATAGCCCTGAGAAACACTGGCAACAGTGAGTGGAGATGTTTGATAACAGTTATATTTCTTCTCCCTTTTTTTAATTGTTGCAGGTGTAGCAGTATTTGTTTTGTTAGGAATTATAAGGATGAGATTACTATGTCAAGAGTAAGCAGTTGGCAGGTGCCACGGCTCACTAGGCTAATCCTCTGTCTGTGGCGCTGGCACCCCGGGTTCTAGTCCCGGTTGGGGCACTGGATTCTGTCCCGGTTGCTCCTCTTCCAGTCCAGCTCTCTGCTGTGGCCCGGGAAAGCAGTGGAGGATGGCCCAAGTGCTTAGGCCCTGCACCCACATGGGAGACCAGGAGGAAACACCCGGTTTCTGGCTTCGGATCGATGCAGCGCGCCGGCAGTGGTGGCCATCTGGGGGGTGAACCAACGGAAAAAGGAAGACCATTCTCTCTCTCTGTCTGTCTGTCTGTCTCTCTCTCTCACTGTCTAACTCTGCCTGTCAAAAAAAAATAAAATAAAAATAAGCAGTTTTGTGACTTGAAATAGCTTCTCTTCTATGTGGGTTGTGGCCACTTCTCAGGAGCCTCTCCATTCATTGTTTTATTGTTTCTTTTGTTTTGTTTTATAAGACTAAAGAAGGCATTTCATTTTTGTTTTACTTGGAATTTTAAAATGATCAGTTTCCTGCATTAATATCTTTTGTCTCTGTGGTCTTCTGAGATAACAACAATGTAAGAATGCTATATACTAATTATATGTTAGAGTTGTCAACTTGGTCCATGATTTCTGTTGTAATGTCCCACACTCTTAATAATTCTTTTATCTTGGTTTTGTGTATTCTGTGAGAATTGTACTTTTCTGAACAGGATTTGTTGTTGCCATTAAAAAGTCAAGAGGGTTTGTTGTTTTGTTTTGTTTTTTTGCTGTTGCATATAGTACTCACTTTTTTTTTTAACTCTCGAGTTTCTTTCTTTCTTTTTTTAATTCAGTTTCTCGAATTGGTGTCCCAAAAAACGTTGTTTGGCAGATTATCAAAAATAAAAATAATTCCGATTTTAATCAATTTAATTGGGAATTGCTGGATTATAAAGTTAAACATTTATGTTAAAATCCTTGTCTTTGATGTTCTGATGTGTGCTGAGTTTCTCCAGGAGAAACATTAAGTTAACAGCTAGTGCTTTCCAAATTTGTTATGAACCCTACTCCCCATACTTTGTGCTACTTCTCAGTGAGTGTTCTCCAGAACATAGTATTGAGAACTGCTGCTTTATTCATTTTGTTATTTATTAACCTGATCAGTCCCTAATGAAAATCAGTCCTTCATGTTAGGAATCATCTTCATGCAAACATATAGCTAGGGTTTCTTGGGTTCCTCTAACAAATTAGCCTGTCTCTCTTTGTCAAAACATGTTACTTACCAATGACCAGATCTGTGGTTGGGGAATAAACAAGGGGTCTAAACTCATGACCAAAGTGGAAATGTCACCAGTGGCTTATAGACTGTGTTTCTGCCTATGACTTCTGTCCTCAGAAGCTAAGGAGATGAGCCAGCTGTAGAACCCTTAGTATGTGGCATACATGAGCATGATAAGTGGGGTAAAACCCGTTTTCTTATTAGAGAAGTAATCAAGGGAAAGAACATAGTCTGGGGTTAAACCTTGCAGAGTTAAAAGCCTGGTTTTGTTGTCATTTTACTTATTTATCTCTGGACACACCTACTTTCTGACTCATTAGTGCTTTTCTTATAAGGTGGACTTTCTAGAAAACTTCTTGGAGGACAGAGGATGCAAATAAAGGTCACATAGTGGGTGAAATGAGGATCTGACCAAAGCTATGGTTCCTCCTCGGAACTGCTTTATTTTTAACTTTTATTTATGTATTCAAGAGGCAGAGAGAGAGGAGAGAGACAGACAAACAGAAAAAGAGCTCTCCTCCACTGGTTCACTCCTCAGATGCCTTCAATGGCCGTGGGCTAATCTGAGACAAAGTCCAGTGCTCAATCCAACATTCTCACATGCATGCAAGACTAAGTATTTGAATTACCACCTGCTGCCTCCAGGGTCTGCATTAGCAGGAAGCTGGAATGAAGAGCTGAGCTGGGACCAGAGGCTACAAATACATGGACCTCCCCATGACTAGGCCACATCCCCACCCTGCATAGAAATCTTTTTTTTTTTTTGGACAGGCAGAGTTAGACAGTGAGAGAGAGAGAGAAATGTCTTTCTTCCATTGGTTCACCCCCCAAATGGCTGCTACGGCCGGCATGCTGCGTCAATCCGAAGCCAGGAGCCAGGCACTTCTGGTCTCCCATGCGGGTGCAGGGCCCAAGCACTTGGGCCATCCTCCACTGCCTTCCCGGGCCACAGCAGAGAGCTGGACTGGAAGAGGAGCAACCAGGACAGAAACTGGCGCCCAACCGGGACTAGAACCCTGGGGTGCTGGTGCCGCAGGCAGAGGATTAGCCTAGTGAGCCACGGCGCTGGCCAGAAATCTTAAACAGAAGATCCTTCCCTAGGGTTATTTCTCTGTTGATATTTGTTGTATTACTTTTTTAAAAAATTAAAGTTTCTTTTATTTAAAACAAAAGCTGGCATGCTAAGAGAGTTGAAACAGCAGAAGAATTTCCCAAGTCTTGAAAATATTTGATTTTTAGAAAAGCAGAAAAATGAGAAGAGACTGCAGATTGTTCCAGTCTGAGAAATTTCAGACTGGGAAAGTGGCAACAAAAGAAGTCTGAGGGACAAACTTGGATGCCTGTTGTTCAAGGGCCCACGTGGAGTTCCTTCTGTGCCCCATGCAATCCAGCTCTGCTCTTCAATACAGCTCCTTGCAGCTGGGGAAAGAAAAGAGACACAGATGTAGTATCTTAACAGATAAAAAACTTTGAGATAGAAATGTAAGGAAAAAGTCATTATAACTGGTTAGTGCTCTCATAGCACCAGGGAATAAAGAGAGATTATTTCTCAATGGGGAAAGGAGGATGGCTTCAAAGAAAAGGTGTTTAAACATTTGGTCATGAGTTTGTAAGAATCTTAGGATGGTGGAGAACAAGGCAGAAGACCTAAGTACTATGCAGAAAGGAGAGAATTCTACCTGCTGAAATTCACTTGTCCAGACTCCCAGAGTCCAGAAAGGGGTCTAGTACGTTTGGACACCATTAGCCTGAAGTGCCAGGAATTCAGAGTGAAAATGTAGGGTGACATAGGCAGGAAGACGAAAACGTAGAGTCTGCAGAAGTAATTTTTGAGGTAAGAGAGGGTATTTATAAAAACATGGCCAGGATTTCCACTTTAGTATTTTAGGTGGAAAAGCCAGAGAGTGATATCATGTTTGTATTTTAGTAATTTACATTTTAGGAACATTCTCCGTTAGTATAGACAATGGATGGGTAGAGGATGAAAGTGGGGAACCATTAGGAGGCTGTTAAGAGGGCCTTGCTGGGGCATCACCAAGTCCTACAGGAAGGCGAGAGCCTTTGGAATGGGTTTAAGAAGTGCCATAAAGATAGAGCTGGAGGCATCTGATAGTCTGATTGGTACAGGGTGGTAAGTAAGTGAAACATGACTTTAGTTTCTTGCTGCCATCCATTGAAAGTACTAAATGGATTTAAGGGAAGAGGAAGAGTTTTGGAGGAAGCCTTGAGTTTGGGGTGTGGTTGCAGAGGAAGTGGATTGAGCCACAACAGAAATACTGAAGAGAAGTTCTGTTTGTGAAATATCCAGCTTATTGGCCCTTCCCTTTTCAGCCTTGCTCCTTTAACTTTCATTCCTAACATAACAGCCACAGTCATTTTTCTCATGGTCAGAACTAGCTACCTTACTCCTCCAGAACCTCCGTGGCTCAATCTTTGACCAACCGTTGCCTTTGCAGTAAAATCCAAACTTCCTGACATGGCCTTTTCCTCCCTGCAGTGTCTGGGCCCCTCTGTTTCTGTGTCCTTCTCGTGGCCACTCTCCAGTCACCTGGTCTCCTTGATGTTCCTTAACACCACACAGAAGTGTTGGCGTGCACTTGGTTGTTTTCTGTCTGCTCCACCGAAGAGGGGAACAGTCTTCTCTTCACTAGGTATCTCCACCTCCAGTTCAGAGGGGCAGATCTTTGCGGATGGAGGAGCCTGATCTGTTGGGTACCTGTCCTGCCCCTCATTCTTCAGTACAGACCTGACTTGAATGACCAGAGACAGGTCAGAAATACAAGTAGGGAATCTATCCCTCTTTTTTTTTTTATTACAAGAGTACTTCCAACAGTTTGTGGGAAAATGAAATTAAAGTGCTAAGTTTATTATGGTGCCAGAAGCTTTTTGAATTCATGAATAGTTTTTCATGATAAGTATTTTCTGTGAGCTTATAAGCTCTCGTTTTCAGGAATCTAACCGTATTCTCAGTGCTGTTTTTCTATAACTCACTAATATTTGAAACAGTACCTAGAAGCTTTCACAGCCTTTCATCTGTCATTGTGCTTGATTTTTACTCGTAAGCCCACTTATGATGTGAGAGCAGATGCCCACTATCAGTTTTAGTGAAAATGATGCCCATTGTCAGGACTGTGTTCTCAACTCATGGAGTCCAAGGAGGCTTCAGTTCCCTGGGGAAGACCCTTGCTGATTTGAACACCCACAGTGCCGAGGAAAGTGCTGAGCAGGTGGACACATAGGACACAGCTGATAGGCACCTTGAGTCTGCTCGGGTGGGACAGTCCCAGCTAGCCAGAAGTTGATTTCCTTCACTTTGCTGTTTGTCCCCCCTTTAAAAAGCTACTTAGGGGGTCTCAAAGCGTTGATCCCAATTTCTCTGACTTTTCAGAGAGCCTTTGGACATAGGAAGGGAAGTGTTTTTCCACTGTTAGTGTAGTGGCCTGATCATTGAATCTTTGGCCCATTTTTTAAAAAAGAGTTTTCTGTGCTCTGGCCCTGGCTGTGTTGGGCTGGAAAGTGGAGAGCACATGACTTTAGGGTCTGGAAGACCTGGTTTTGAATCCTGGCTGTGAATCTTATAGTTGCCTAATCTAGAGTCCTTCTCAGCTTCAGTTTCCTTGTTGTAAAACATGGGTACTGGAAAGCTCTTCATAAGTGCATAAGGAATAAGTAAATATATACAACACATTGTCATTTTCATCATCATGAGAGAAGGGAGACAAGAATAAGCTAAGAATCTGAGGTCTATTAGGGAAGGGAGGAAAAGAAGCAAACACCTGTCTCGTGCCGGGTGTGAAGAAGACGTTAGCAGTACCATTAGTGTCAGAGACAGTGAGGAACTTGATAGCCACACAATCAGTAAGTGCTAGCCAAGCAATGACAGTAGGGCTGATGGCCTTAAGACCGGTGTTCATGGCCGTGACATCACACTTCACATGATGGGCCTGGCTCCAGCACTGGATTCTGCTTCCAAGACGCAGAAGCCAGACCCTGTAACAAGTGGTAGCGATGGCCAGAACACTGATGATCACTTGGAACAGTCGTTAATCCTGGGGATGACTTAGCATCAGATGGTGTGGGGCCAGCCAGGGTTCTAGTGAGGAGGTGTAGAGAATGAGCTTCCCTGAGAACAGGAGACTGGGCTGTGCCATCAGAGATGAGGTGGGTTCTCTTCATAGAATATAGGGAATGACTGTACTTGTTTGTGGCAACGGGTTTAACTTAAAAGGGTCTTGGAGGGGCTCCGTCTTACTTCCCCCGTTTGCACTGCTAATCCTGACATCAGAGCAGAAGGGGTGGGTTTGGAAGAAGAGAGGTTTGGATACGATGGCCAGCCAGGACCTGTCCCATACTCATCTGGCAGCTCTTTCCTTCTCTGGGCTTGCTTTCCCCATGAATGGATGATGAGTGGGCCTGGAGGGAAGCAGGCCCTTCTCCCTGGGCTGCTTTTGCTTTGTTCAGAGGTAGCATTTCTGAAAGCCTGCCTTTGTAATCCTGAGTGATTAATTGAGGGCGGTATGTTTTGGCCAGATCCAAGGCCTTTACAAAGGAAAACAAAATAGTGTTATTACTGATAGGTCATAGTTGTGACTGACTTTTGAAAGGTAGGATGAGCCTTGGGGACACTCATAGCCACAATGAGCCATGAAGAAATTAAAAAGTGAACATTTCTACATATGGTGCATGCGCGCACGCACACACACACATACACACACGATGGTGCCGTGTATGCCTTAGGTAAGAGTATTTCCTTCAAGTGATTGGAACAAACAGTGCTGCAAGTGGCACATTACATCTTTGCCGCAGATCTCAACTGTGAAGGAGCTTGTCAAGTGGGCCCGAAGCCTCAGCAATCTAGCATCGGAGATCTTTGCTGTTTTCCAGTCACACTCCATCCCACGCATCATTCAGCTACAGGTGCGGCGGACACTGAGTGTTTCCAATTGAAATCTGAATTCTGGAGACTCTGAATCTCAAGGACATTTTTTTTTAACATCTAAAACAGTCCACATAAACAGTCAAACCTTTATTTGTAGGTTACTGATCAACTTTCCATTGTTTGGCTGCGTTATGCAAATCAGGTCTTATTTTAGGGTGATCATTTCCCCTTGTATAGCAACCTCAATCCACTCATATTAATCTTGAAACTAACAAGCAATAACATCTTTCCCCCTTCTTTTCATGTAAGCTATTGCTGCCGTGTCCCTCTCTCTCTCTGCTCACAGGTATTCTGGGCTGCTCCTTCCTGTCTGAGCCCTCCTGTGACTGCTGGGGTTGTCAGATTGTCACACAGGATGAAGCACCTCATGCTTCAGCTACCCAGATGAACAGAAGAGGGACTGGGCTTCCAGCTCCTGTTTCTGCTCCACTTCTCCCCGCCTTCACTTGTCTTTCATGCTGCTTCTCGGCCTCCAGTGCTTCCTTGCTTGTTCAGAGAATAAGGTAGATTGCTGTGAATGTCATCTCCTCCGTGAGTGCAGGAGTTGAGGATGAGGAGGACCCAGAGAGCTCCTGGCACACAGCAGATACTCTTAGTTCCTTCCTTCTCTTTTTCCCTTTCCCCTTCTTTATGTATTCCTGGGACCCCCATGGAGCTTACTTTGCTTTTCCGAATGTGTGCCTTTTAGACAGGCTACTTTCACTCAGTTTTGTGTCTCCATGGCCTAGCTTATACAACCAGTGTTTAGTAAATGTTGGGTGAATGAACGGGTAGAAAGATAATTCTAGAGGGGAGAAATGATGAGGCGTTATTTGTCAGACTAGTTGTATTTTAATTTCATTTATGGCCACTGCCTCTATCCTATAGAAATGAGGACATAGATCTTCTTGGGATAGAATTCATTGTACCCTCTTGATCATTTCGGATTCTTCCACCTCTTTGGGAATGGGCATTCTTGTTTTAGGTCCGAGAGTCTAGGACATCTCTTCACTAGTGTGGGAGGAGTGGGTGGGAAAATATCCACAATATGCAGGCTGCAGTTTTCCTGACAACCACCCACAGGTCCTCAAATGTCACACACAGTCACAAGAGAAGCATTCGTTCTTTGATCATCCATTGATTTGCTTGTTCAGTCAGTCACTTTTTACTGAGTGCTATAGGGAGCCTGTTATCGTCTACATGTTGTAGCCTTTTAGTCTGAGTCAGAAGGTTGCAACAGGGTGATCTGCCCACCTTGAGTCAGCCCTCCAGCTACATCATTGACTAGCATGGGCCCTTAAAATTAACTTAATCATGTAGGAGCACATCAATGAGATTGTTTCAGAGTATTAACGTTCTGTAGGAAGTAAAAGGGTGTGAGAGTGAGTGGTGTTCAGAAAGGCCCTTTCACAGAAATGACATGGGAACTGGATGCTTGCGAAAAAGAAAAGGTGCAAGCCAAGCCCCTTTAAATTTGAGGGGAGGGAGTTTTGAGGAGGGGATTTGAGCAGAGAGACCAACAATTGCAAAAGCTCTAGGGTAGAATAAGCTTTTGGGTCAGAAAGACTGCAGGTGTGCCTGGAGCCTAATGAGCAGTGGAGGGTGTAGGAGCACAGAATAGAGGGCACAGAGCTAGATCACATGGGGCCTTGTGGGCAGCAGTGAGGACCTAGATATTATTCAAGCCATGCATTCATTCATTCTTTGCTTGAGAGACAGACAGATGGACAGACAGAGCACATGAGTACACTGGGCTTTCCTTCAAGTAAGTAAGCTCTTATTATGTGAAGAAACAAGCATTATTATTTTTTTGTATATTATTAGATTACTCCTGTATTGTCCTTACAGTTTTTAATTGACTGAGTAGGGGAAAAGGCCCAGGTGCCTCAACACCTAAAACATAAGATAACGAGTGGATGGTAAGACAAGTGTGGATAAAGCGCTCGGCTACCAAGACTTGATAGTTCATAAATAACTTCTTTTATTGATCATATCAAAAGCAGTACCAGGTTTCCTATTTGCTCTTGCCTCAAAGGATTTTGTTTTGTTTGGTTCTGCTGAGGGGACCTGCAGCCAGTTAAGTATAGGTGATGTAATAGTTGGTTTTCACACTTAGGCCTATGCCTGTTGCAGTTCCTGGCACACTTATGGAATGAATACATGAGTGAGTGATGGGAACACCCAAATTCAGTAATCCACAGAACAAGTAATGTGTGGTTTCCATGTACCACTCCCATTTTTTGAAATCATAGATATTTTTCATTATCATTCCTTCTCCTGGCATGTTTTTAAAACTTTTTAATGTATGTATATTGGTTTGAAAGAAAGAGACAGGTCTTCCATCTACTGATTAACTCCCCAGATGACTATACAGTTAGGGCTGGGCCAGGCTAAAGCCAAAAACCAGAAATTCAACCCAAATCTCCCACGTGGGTGACAGGAACTCAAGTACTTGAATCATTCTTCTGTGGCCTCCATGCGTGCACATCAGCAGAAAGCAGGAATTAGAAACTGGAATGGAGCTGGGACTGTGATGTGGGTTGAGGACATCCTAAACAGTGTCTTAACTGCTGTGCCACCTCCTGCCTTCCATCATCTTTATTCTCAACTCTTTGTGATCTCATTGGACTACTGTCTTCATATTAGAATTGTACCCTTGTACATTCTATCACATGGGGCCTTGCAGTGAGTAAATAACTTACTGATTTAGCTGTGAGGTAGCATGACAACGTACATCACTGTTTCATCCTCAAAAGTCTTTGTGCGAAAGGTAATTAGGCATCTAGTGTCTCCAGTAGCCTGCACATTGCTCTGCAAACCCTCACCTCAAGATCGCATGATTGCCTAGCAGACAAAGGACTGGAGTAATCATGATCTGAACCAAAATTAGGCCAAAGGAGTCTTCCTTGCCACAAGTCTTAGAAGAACATTTACTTGATGGTGATTGTGGGACATACTGATTTTCGAAATGATCTCTGGATACATCTGAACACAGTAAGTGGAGAAGTTCTCTGTTTTTCCCAGACAAGTAAAAATTCCTTTCATCAAAGCAATCACTTTGGTTTTAGGAGCACTTGTTTTGGAGAGATTTTGCCATCTCTGTTTCAGGAACTTCTCTCTTGGATCCCTTTTAGAGGATAATGATTGGTAGCTGTTTTTGAATATCTGCTCTGAGCAAAGCTTTAGGCAAGCTACTTTTAAGTGCATTAATATGTCGAATGCTCAGAGTGTCCCTGGAAGGTAGGTGTGATTTCTCTCTACCTCACCATATCTCTCAGATATTCTGTGCTATGATTTTATTGTCATGCACTTTCTTTTCTGTAATAAGATTTAACTTCAAAAATGTATGCCCACTTTAAAATACCGAATATACCAAGATAATTTTTCCTACTTCAGTACGTTAAGAAGAAAGTGCTATAGACTTAGAAATTTAAAAATAGAAAATCTTAATGAATGATGACAGTAGTATTGCCATTGCCCATTTAACATAAGGATATTATTTTCAATAAAATGTTTTTGGAAAATGCCAAGAATAACTATTTTACGATATAAGACTCAATTAAGATGTATAAGTTCTGCCTGTCCTGTTAAACCATTACTATCAACACTGTATGGGCATACGTGTTATATACATATGACTGTACAGATAACATACAAGTTTAAACGCTGGGTATTCAAACATTAGGGAAAGAATTATAGAGGAGGGCCATATTTTCTCTTTTTTTTTTTAAACAAGTTTTTATTTGATGAATGCATTTTCTCATAGATACAACTTTAGGAATATAGTGGTTCTTTCCCCCATACCCACCCTCCCACCCTAACTCCCATCCCATCTCCCTCTTCATTATGGTTCATTTTTAGTTTGATTTTATATACAAAGGACCGACTCATGTTAAGCATAGATTTCAACAGTTTGCACCCACCCACCCACACACCCACCCAGAGTACAGTCTGGGAACAAGATTTGCAGTCAATTCTCATAGTATAACTCATTAAGGACGGAGGTCCTACATGGTGATTAGTACACAGTGACTTCTGTTGTTCCTTTAATAGTTAACACACTTATTTATGACATCAGGCTATGGAAGCTTTTTGTGACCATAGACACCATCGGTATTTGGACACGGCCATAAGCAAAGTGGATGTTCTCTCCTCCCTTCAGAGAAGAGTACGTCCTTCTTTGAGGGGCCATATTTTCTGAATGTAAAACTTAATTCAACCATTTTCAAGGAAAATGTTATGTTGGACACTTTGTGGAGCTGATCATACTGAGGAGTTCATTTATTCAGTTATTTGTTGCTTCATTTCATAAACATTTCTGAGCACCTGCTATCTGCCATATTCTGGGAATGGGAATTCAGCTACAAACAGGTTGCAAAAGGCTCCAGCCCTCAGACTTTCCATATGCTAGTGGAGAAAGAGAAATACCATAAAAGAAAACAAGTCATGAACGTGACCATTTCCAGCCATGGTTGTGTTAGGTAAAATTAGCATGAAGTATATTCCAGAGTAACCCTTGGGTCTGCTGAGGTTGTGTACTGCTTTATGGTGTCCAAAGAAGGCCTCAGAAGGAAGAGCTTTTGTTCTAAAGCCTGTGTAAGAAGAAAATACTAGTCATTTGAAGACAAAGGAGAGAGTTTCAGGCAGAGGAATCAGTTAGTGCTGATGCCCTGAGCTAAGGGACAAGTGTGGCTAGGTTCATGGGTGGTTCTGGGAACGTGTGTTGTTACACTCTGCTGTGACCAAGGAATCCCACGCAGCTTGGTAGCGGGAGGGATTGGAAGGTCTCATGTGCCCTCAGGCCTTTCAGAATTTCTCATTTTTATGCCCAATTCGAATAATTTTTCTGAATCCTTTTGGTTGCCAGCTCCCACATAATACTTTTGTCACAATGGCTTCTCTGCAGCCTCTTCTGAATCTTTAGAAGCCTAAATCTTCTCTGTACTTGGAATTCAAATAACCAAACTTGCTCAGACTAGATATGAAATAAAAGAAAAAAATCTCCATATAGGTTGAAAGTGCTGCTCTCCTAGATTAATGCCTTGCCTTTTCACTGTGCAGAAAATGTGAAGTTGCTGTATTGCAAAATTTTAGATAGATAAGGCCTTAGTCTCTTATTAAAAACGAGCATGTGTTCCTGTATTCGTTCATTCTTTGCCTGTCCATCCTTTTTGAGTGGCTTCATTCCAAATGCACCCTTAGAAATGAAGACGTATACGTTATCAGACTTAATGGTTTGAGAGATACAAGTTTTCTGGCTCATATGTCTGCCATCTCTCTTTAGTCCTGATTTGACTTTACGTATGTGACATTTCAGAGGATGTGACTGCAATTACTTGTCTGGCAGTTGAAGGAGTGGCTCTTGGTGGCACATTGAGATGTATTATATCTAGAGGGAGCTTAGCTGATTGAAGGACAGTATCCCCCAGCTCTCTAAATCACGGGGCTCTTAAAAGTGAGTTTTGTTAGACTTCTTTTTGCCAGTGGCCAAAAAGCAGTGCTTAAAAGAAGTGTCACCCAGATTTCACTGTGACTGCAGCTGTCAAGTTGGAATGTTCTTAATATCCTCTAAAAGTAACTATGTGGCCTTTATGCCCTATCAGTTCATAGATGAGTCGGTAAAACATTGACTATAAATTCTGAGACTTTACCACCTACACCCTAAGGAAGTACATAGATGGTCTCATGAAGTATTACAGCTGAAATCCTCCACGCCACTTTGCTGATTCAGAGTCATTGTCTTCACATGCATATAGACATTAAAGCCTACTTGTTAATCTCCTTTCTGAGTGGACTCAAGTGGTCATTGCCTTCTGAAACTCACATTCATGAGAGAAGTGTTAAGTCAAACCTTCTTGGATGCTTTCTAGATCATACTAAGCATTTATTAAGTATTACTTTTCTCTAAAGTACAACTCTTAAATCTCTGCAATAACCTGAATTTTGTCTCTCTCCTGAAACTGTCTTGTAAAACATTTCCTTGAGCTTACATGGTGTGCAGTATAACTGGTGTGCAAGGTGCTTGAGGTACTAAACAGATGAGCATTTTCCCTAGAAGTTTGAGATACAAAATCATTTCCAGGGTATTTTCTATTAATGGTGAGTAGTCCTGGGTTTTTATTTCTTGTCTCTACAACAGTTTTAAACAAAACAAAAAGACATAAGTGAATTTAAAAAAAACTGAATTAACAGAAGTTCAAATGAGCTGCAACTGTGACAAAACGTTGGGGAGCTGGAATATAAATGACAGGCACGGTAGATGTAGAGTTAGACTTGGAGTCTTAAAACCCTAGTTTTCATCCCAGCATCCCAGTAGTGAAAGCTTAGGCTTTGAGATTCAGTAGACAGTAGTATAAAATTCAACTTTAGTACTTTCGGGCTCTGTGACCATAGACAAGTTGTTTAATCTTTGACTTGCTCCCTTTCTACAATCATTCGTTGGAGTCCCACCAAGTTTCCTTATCTGAAAAATGGAAATGATGCTTCTTAAGGTTTTTGTAAAGATGTAAACATAAATAGATAATTGAAAGCAAATTATTTCATATAATTTGGTATGTCTCATATCACAAGCATTATGCCTGGCTTGTAATAAGTGCTCAGGAAATTTTAGTTCTTATGTTACTTAGCATTTGTAGTTGCAAGGAACAGAATGTCTGCTTCAACTGGCTTGCGGGAGAAGGAATTTATTGTCTGAGTCCTCTGCCTGCAGGAAGGTTAGCAGTGATGAATGCGTTGGGACAGCTGGAAACAGGACACTCTTTTGTCTTTGGTACATTGTGTCTGTTAATGTCATTCTGTCTGGCCAGATTCCTCCATGGATCTGTAAGTAGAACTGCGGTGGTTCCAGGCTGACCTCACAAAGATACCGAGCACTGAGATCTCTGTTCTCCAGTCCGGAAATCCTAGGAAAGGCCTCTGAGCCCAGTGTGGGTCAAGCGTCCACCCCACCAGCCATTGGTGTCTAGAGAACAGGACTTGAAGGAAAATGCAATTAAGTCTGTGTTAGAAGGGCAGGAATGACCATTTTCCAGAAGAGTAATAGCAGTCTTTGCATTTACCCTTTTCTACTCTGTGTGATCTCCAGGAGGGTACTTCATTAACCTCCGCAGACTTCAGTTTCCTAAAGTTCTGAGGTTTAGATGATGTTCTGGATGTGAATGTATATTTAAAGGGTTTTAAAATTTATTTGTTCTGAAAAGAAAAGACAGAAATCTTCCATCCACTGGTTTATTCTCCAGATGCCCACACAGCCAGGGCAGTGCAAGGTCAAAGCCTGGAGCCCAGAAATCAGTCTAGGTCTCCCATATGGGAGGCAGGAACCCAACAAATGAGCCATTACCTGATGTCTCTAGGGTCTGCGTTACCAGGAACCTGGCATTGAGAGTAGAGCTGGGACTCAACCCCAAGCACCCCAATATGTGATGTAGGAGTCCCAAGCAGCATCTTAGCCAATGCACCAAACACCTGCTCCAATCTAATGATTCGGAAACTTTATGTATACAAGGTTTTCATTGTTGCTAACTGTATTGTTCCTGCCCTCCAAGTCTTGACCCAGCATCTAGGAATTCCCAGCCTGTGAACCCCAGAACTTCTGGAAGCAGAGGGAGGCTTGAAGCTATTTTAAGAATTTAGTTCCATGTGCCATTTGCATGGTGGGGGAACTTCACAAAGTTCATGGAAAAAATGAAATTAAAAGATAAGTTTATTTGAACACAAAAAACTTGGAAACCTATTCAGTTTTATCATAATACAAATTTTTTGACCCCTTATATACTGACAATTCCCCTTCTTAAACTTACTTTTGAAGTATAACACAGCGGACAATCCCTATGCTGAGTGCATAGCTTTTAACAAACAGAATTTTAACAAACATAATTGTCTACCTACCTCCCGACTTAAGTATCAACACCAATAAATATATTAGTGTTGCACCCTAGAGTAGTGCAAGTAGGTGAGTGCAGCTATTTAGATGAATTGTAAAGAAATCATTTAAAAGCATTATCAGCGTCCTAGTAGCATTTTCCATACTGCATTCATTAGTAAATAAAAGTTTTAATAAATTGCCATGTGTCATAGTTAATTTTCCTTAACAGAAAAAGAAATCATCAAATTTGAAAGTGTTGTGAAAAGCACTTAAGGTCATTTCTAACTTATTCCATCCCTTCAAAAAGAAAAATCTTTTTTTTTTTTTCTGGTTGAAATTGCCATTAGGTGAAGTGATAATGTTTTTTCCCTGGCTCTTGTGCCGTTCGTGTCCTAGGCTTGCCTTTCTGCCTTACCAGGTTGCAAACTCACAACAGAAGCAAACGAGTCTCAGGATTCATAGATGCTTTATGTTTTCTGTTCATAGCTTAGCGTGGTAACTGACTGGCCTCCCGTGTTTTCCATCTCACACAATGCTGAGTTTTGTGAAATGACTGCTTATTATTTATCCTGAAAACGTAATTACGGAAATCTTTGGTACTTCCAGTCTCTGAAATTGTTGATTTTTAATAAATGTCAGTTTGTCATTGCTTTGGTGCTCAGCAAAACAACCGTAGTTATTATAGAGGAGTTTCTCTTGTTGCTTGTTTAATTTACCAGATTTGCCACCATCTTTCTTCCCTGTTTTTCTTTTTTAGGCTTTAGACCAAGATAGAACAGCCCTGCAGAAAGTGAAGAAGTCTGTAAAAGCAATATATAATTCTGGACAAGGTAAGCACTTAACAAATCAGATAACATGAATTATAAATAAAGTCTATAGAGTTTTCTTTGTTATATGTAAGATGTTAAATTTATAGATAACTTGATGCAATTGTAAGAGTAAGTAGTTCAAAGAAATTGAGATATTTGTCCCTTTTGTGTTTCTCCTATCAGCCCAAAGTAAAATGAAGACATTAGTTGTTGAGAATTTTATTGTACATTTAAGAACTTAATTTTCTCACATGGTATATGAAATACTTAAAGGCTCTTTGGGTAGTTGATCTTCCTATAATTCAGTGGCCTCAGTTAAATGGATAAGAATCTTTTCCTTCTCGAATGTACCTGTACACATTTGAAAATCAGTATTGGCAACGAGCACAGAGTGAACACTCAGACAGAGTGAGGTTAAATTTGGACCTTCACAAACCTGTCCCCTATCCTCTTTTATCCAAAGAGATCACCTGATTCACTAGATGTTTAGTTTCAGTCTAGCGACTGTCAACTCGGAGACAAGAGAATGTTGTGAGTGAACAAGCAGAAGCAAACCAAAGTAAGAAAAACAGTGGGTAACCACCAGAATGCTAGGTTCCAGCGCCAAGGGGAGGAGAGGCCTGGAAACATAAGTGACTCTCAAGGTCAATGAGGTCACACCTACCCAGAGGTTACTTCCCTAAGAAGTCAGTCTTCTGTAACCTCACAGAAAACCTGCGGGGAGAAGGTCGCAGGCTTAATGGAAAGAAAGGGCTCAAGCTTTCAAGTTGGACAGCTGGGGACTTTGTCCTTGCTAACCCACTTGCTAGCAAGGTGACTGTGAGCTGATGAGCTCACTGTCTTGAACCTCTGTTTTTCTCATCTGTAAAATGGAGTAGTGGCATTACAGAGATGCTGAGAAGATGTAATGTGTCCTTAAAGAGTATGACCAATCATGGGAACTCAGTAAAATGCTGGTTATCATAAAATTACAGAGCCAAAAGGAACTTGAGCAAGGCAGAACTCAACTCTCGGATACCTTATGGCCCTCCCCTCGTCAGAGCTGAGAACCACTAGCTAACCATACTAGCAGTGGAAACCTTATTAGTAGCCTCTTCTCTAATACCTCTGCACATCGACACTTACCTCATGCTGATTTTTGACACCTCTTTCACCCTGGGTGTTGTACCACTCCCTAATTTCCTTACATCCAATAAAATTCTAACATCTAACTAAGATAAATGATAGTTTTCTGGTTATATGGTGACCAAAAGTTCTAAAGCCTGGCTTAAATTACATACCTAATTTATCAGATCTGTTCCTTTGCTTCGTTTTAATGAACTCCCTTAATGTGATAGATCCTTTATAGATTTTGATTCTTTGGGAGGCAAGACGAGGAAATGCCACAAGGAGGGCTCCTGAGGTACTGATGTTGTCCTGTTTCTTGATTTTGTTGGTGGTTCCTGGTTAAGTGCACTTTTTGATAATTCATTCAAAGCCACACTTAGGGTGTATGCATTTCCCATAGTTCTTTGTGTTATGCATCAGTAAAAACATGTAAAAACATGTATATAGAAGGAGGGTCACTGGAACCTTTGTTGTGATTTGGAAAAACAGAAAGTAAATGGAAGCTGTTAAACAATTTTAATAAGATGCAATAAACCACTTAGAAAGGGAAACTTGGTAGTATGGATCTGACTTTGAATCCCAGTTTTGTCATACATGTTAAAGTCAGGTAAGTTATTTAGCTTACATGAGTCTTAAATGCATCATCATAGAGTAAGAAAATAATGTCTAATTTGCAGTGTATAGTGTGGACAAAGTGAGAGAACATGCAAGGTCCTTAATAGGTTGCTGGTCACATGATAGCTGCTTAGCAAATGCTAGGTGAGAAAAAAATTTCAGCTAGATCGGTAGCATGAGTACTTTCTCTGTTTTAGTCCATGACTCTACAAATAACCCTGGACCAGTCTTATTTTAACAAAGGGCTTGTTAATGGCTTGAGACAATGGCTTGAGCCATTATCTCCATCAGGAACAACTGGAATCTCCATAATGTGGTAGCTCATGATTGAGGCTCTCAGCTTATGAGCCACAGAAAGGAGACTCTTGCTTCACAGCCTTCAGGTGCTACTGTATTGACTACGCTGAGGACTCTATGTGACTTATCCACGTATCTTAGCTCCAGGTGCATTCTCTCCCTTGGTCACAGTGACCACATCAATCAGCAGCTCATGTGGAGGTTCTTACTTGGGGATATGTTTGCTCTTGTTCTTGAAGGGTTTCCTTGGTCATAACTGCTCAGGATATAAGAGGAGGGAGAAGTAGTCCCTGCCTGGTTGTAAGGAGGAGCATTCAAGGGGTGCATGCAGAATGTGGGTGCCGTCTGCCCCACTGAATTATTGTGCATGGGGGCCACAGCCCACTGAGTTTTGAATCTGCTGACCCTTGTTTAAGAGCCCTCCTGTGTGCCTCCTTCTAAGTCTGCATATTCATTATAGTAACCTCTAGGAACATTGGTTTTGTAAATTGAAAATGCAATCAAATAATATTTAAAATTTGTTTCCTCAGTCTCAGTAGCTACACTTCAAGGGCTCAAGAGGCACATGTAACTATGTCAAATGTGCTTGTTTTATTCCAAGTTGCATTTGACATATTGTCCATATTGGACAGTGCAGGCAAAGAACACTTTCCATCACTGGAGAGTCCTTTTGGATAGTGTTACCACAGGACACAGATCCTGTGACTGCTGTCCATCTGTTTTGTTAGACCAGTGAGCCTCACCCCTGGCTGCTCATTAGAATCACCCAAAGAAGTCCTAAGGAACAAAAACACATCCCTCAGGCCCACAGCCCTAGAGTTGCTCCAGAATAAGACCCAAGTACTAAGATTGAAAAAAAAAAGAAAGAAAAATTACTCTTCTGGTGATTCTGACTTGCAGTCAGATTTGATGTCTGCTGCACTGGTCTGTGCACTCCCTGAGCAGGGCGGGGATTGTGCCTTTCATCTTTGCATTTGTCAACATAGTTTGCATGTCCAAAGATATTTATTGAGTATATGTAATGCACTACTATTCTGGGTGTTCAATGTAGGGACAAATCAGCCAGTCTCTTCCTTGATGAATTTTGCAGTCCAGTGAGAGAGATAGATGTTAACCAGATCATTGAACTGAAAGTATATATGGAGCCAGCACTGTGGCTTAGTGGTGGAGCCACTGCCTGCGGTACTGGCATCCCATGTGAGCGTTGATTCTGGTCCTGGCTGCACTACTTCCGTTCCGGCTCTATGCTGTGGCCTGGGAAAGCGATACAAGATGGCCCAGGTCTTTGGGCCCCTGCGCCTGTGTGGGGAACCTGGAGGAGGCTTCTGGCTCCTGGCTTCCGATCGGCTCAACTCTGGCCATTTTGGCCATCTGGGGAGTGGGCCAGCAGATGGAGGATCTCTCTCTCTCTCTCTCTCTCTCTCTCTCTTTCTTTGCGCCTCTCCTCTCTGTGTGTGACTCTGACTTTCAAATAAATAAATAAATCTTCAAAAAAAAAAGTATATATGATTAGCAACTAGGAAATTAGGAGGGTGCCCAGGGAATGGGTGGAAATGGCATTCATGTGGGTATTAAGGATGTACCAAAGGTCAAACAAGCCTGAGGTAAGTGCCCTTAGACTTCTTTCACAGATTATGAAGGCCTAGAAAGCTGCACTAGCTGTCCACATGCCACATCTAGCAAGTTATGGAAAGACAGCCCAGCTGGCCTAGCTTTGCTCTTTGTAGCTCTCTGCCTTGTCTTACACCTGACTCATGGCAGGGACTCTTAACACTTGCTAACTGCATAGCTGCTATGTAGCGCTTGGATGGGTCCCTCCCTGGGAAGCTTTCTGAGAATGGCTGCTTCATATTCACTTATCACAAATATCCATGAATGAATCCATCAAATGTAAGCTCCCAGCAGTATAATCCATGGGATGGCTTTGGTGGTTCCCAGAGAGGGACCACAGAAGTAATGATTCCCGTGGTGTGGGAATGTGGGATAACACAGATCCTTCTTGGCTCCTCACAGGCTGCTGGAACCTGGCAGGGCTTCTGCATTCACAGATGAGTATAGTACACCCGTGCTTGTGGTCAGCTTGTGTGGGCTGCACCGTGACATTTAATTCCTGAAAAAGCGCTAGATGAGTACAACAGTAGGGTGCGTGTCTTTCCATGATAAATGTTCAGTGGAATCCAGTCTCTTCCTGTCCAAGGGCTTCTGACCTCCTCCAGAACAACCACAAGATGCTGAGTCCTGGTGTTTTTTCGCCAATGTGTTTTCATGATTTTCTTGTTTTCTCACAGTGCTTCAAGTGACACAATATACTTGTAATGTTCTTTAAAGATTTAGGAAGCATTTCTATATTTCTGGTTGGCAATGACCAACCACCCACCTTCCCAAAGTGATTTAAAATATGTGAAAGATCTTACTCTTAAAATGTATAATTTTTACACATAAGCCTCTATCAGTATTGACTAGTAAAGTGTAATAATAAAGGATTTTTTTTTTTTTTTTGGTGGGAGGGGAAGATCTCCATGCAGACCCATTAGTTTGAAAATTGCTTTGGGCATTGGTCTCATTTCTCTCTGCAGTGTATGAAGACATTTAAACAAGCAAAATTCTCCCCCTCTCATTTTTCCTAGTATATGTTTAAAATAGCTAATAATTTGTTGAGCACTGTGAAGGTTTTAAGATACATTGTAATTCTTTGGCTTTTTTTTTTTTCCTTCCAAATATGGAGCCTAATTCCTTTCCCCTATAACTGTGCACCAGACTTAGTATCTCCCCTCTGATTAATAGATTGTAATAGAAATGATGTTGGGTAGTTTCCAAGGCCATTTCAGAAAGAAATAACTTCTACCTGCTCTCTCTTCTTTTACAAAATTATTTATTTATTATGTATTTATTTACTTATTTGAAAGGCAGAGTTACACAGAGAGAGAGGAAGGGACAGAGAGAGATTGTCCATGCACTGGTTCACTCCCTAGTGGGTGCCATGGTCAGGGCAGAGCCAGGCTGGAGCCAGGAGCCTGAAATCCCCTTGGGATCTCCCACGTGAGTACAGGGGCCCAAGCACTTGGACCATCTTCCGCTGCTTTCCCAGGCACATAAGCAGGGAGCTGTTTCAGAGGTTGAGCAGTCCGGACAGGAACTGGGACCCATATGGGATGCTAGTGTCACAATCTCCTGTAACAATGCCATGCCCGCCCCTGCTCCCTTCTCTAATCACTTGTTTTGGAGAAAGCCAGTCACCTTGTTGTAAGGACACTCAGGAAGCTCAGTGGAGAAAGGTCTCCCACCAAAATCCACCACTGACTTGCCTGCCATGTGAAGGCAGATGCACTAACTCCATTTAAACCTTCCAGTGACCACAGTCCTGGCTGGCATCTCGATCTTGGTCCTGATGAGAGACCTGCGTCAGTACAGTAGGAGTGGGACTACCCTCACGAGACACATGAGCATGCACATCTAAAGACAGGTGTGGCTATTGAGAATGAAGAGCTTACTGCCTGCTTCTAGGTGCTGTTAAAAATGATACGTACTGCACTTTATAAAATGAGAGAGTCGTGTGACTCATTGAAAGCAGGGCTAAACTAAAGTTGCTTTTACCAGAAGAGTTAATTAAACTGAAAACATTGATCTTTTTGCATTATCACTTTTTTTTTTTTTTGACAGGCAGAGTTAGAGAGAGACAGAGAGAAAGGTCTTCCTTTTTCCGTTGGTTCGCCCCCCAAGTGGCCACTACGGCCGGCATGATGTGCCAATCAGAAGCCAGGAGCCAGGTGCTTCCTCCTGGTCTCCCATGAAGGTGCAGGGCCCAAGGACTTGGGCCATCCTCCACTGCCTTCCCGGGCCACAGCAGAGAGCTGGGCTGGAAGAGGAGCAACTGGGACAGAATCCGGCACCCCAACAGGGACTAGAACCCGGGGTGCCAGTGCTGCAGGCAGAGGATTAGCCTAGTGAGCCGTGGCGTCGGCCTGTATTATGACTTTTAACACATACATGCACACATACATGCACTCTTACACTTTTCTCTAGGAGTAAAGACCTAGGATATTTCTGCCATATGAAATAAAAATTCTTAATTTATAAAAATGCTTTATTTATAAAATAAAAATGCTTAAGTAAAAATGTATATCTTATGTTATTATACAATTGCGTCCTTAAAACTTATGCCAATGTATATTAGGAGCAAGCATTAGGTTATAAATAGCACATGGTATCCCCTAGAAATCTAAAACATTGTCTGGAACTTGGGGCTCTTAAATCCTTTAATTTTTGTGGGAAAAAAATGACACCGGTATGTAAGTTGATTATGGGTATATGATAGGGAAGTCTTACTTCCAGAATATGGCTAGATTTTTATTACAAATATTTTTATAGCTTTTCCACTGTGGAGAAGAAAGCATTTGGTTTTTTCATTGCTTTCTGTTTCTTTCCCCATTATCTTTCTGTTAGAATTACATAGCAAGTAGTTTTATTAGAGAGCATTTGTGTTTTTTTAAATGAAATTAATATGTGGTGTTCTCTCCAGATTTTTCATTTTGTTAAATTAATTTATTCTGTTTTAAGAAATAGCTTATAGTACATGAGGAAATCTAAGATTTTAAAAGTAAAATACTAAATTTATCATTGAATAGGAAGCAAGCAACTTCATTTCAGCAATTTTTTTAGTTGAACATTTTCTTAAATTTGAAGGTATGTTGTGAAATTAATTCTAACTAAAGTTGTAATTTAAGTATATCTTACCATGGTGTTGTAATGCTATTTTTAATCTTGTGGTTTCCAGTGGGGAGAAATTTTTTTTTTTTTAAGAATTATTTATTTGAAAGTTAGAGTTACACAGAGAGAGAAAGAGAGGCAGAGAGAATGAGAGGTCTTCCATCCACTGGTTCACTCCTCAGATGGCCACAATGGCCAGATCTGCGAAGCCAGGAGCCAGGAGCTTCCTCTGGGTCTCCCTCATGGGTGCAGGGACCCAAGGTCTCAGTCCATCTTCTACTGCTTTTCCAGGCCATAAGCAGAGAGTTGGATCAGAAGTGGAGCAGCCAGGATTGGAACTGGTGCCTATATGGGTTGCCAGCACTGCGGGCGGCGGCTTTAACCCACTGCATCACAGTACCAGTCCCAAGAGAAATGTTCTTAACAGGCATAGATAAGAGATGAAATGAATTTGGATTTTAATAGCAAGATGTGAAAGAACAAAATACCAAAAGGCAGTCAAAAGGAACTGCTCTGTGTTCAGGAATCTTACCTGTTTTGCTGTTTTCCAAGTTTGTGGGTAATACCTGTTATCTTTAAAGAATCTCTTAGGGGCAGATGTTTGATATGGTGGTCAGCCCACTGCTTGGGATGCCTGCACGTCGTACCAGAGTGCCTGGTGGAGTCGAGTTCGACTGTGCATTCTAGCTTGGTGCTAACGTACACTGAGAGGGAGCAAATGATGACTCAAGTGATTTGGTTCCTGTCACCCACGTGAGAGACCCTGATTGTGCTCAGAGTTTCTGGCTGTTACAGGGATTTAGGCAGTGAACCGGCAAATGGAAGATCTCTTTCTCTCTCTCTCTCTCCATCTACCTTTGTTTCTCTTCCAAGTAAAAAGATAAATAAGTGGATAGATCTATTTGAATAAAAGTAATCTTGTTAGTAAAGAAAATAATAATTCTTAAGTCCTTAAAAGTAGAAGATTTTAGATAAAAATAATGGTGGTTTAAGCAAAACCTATAAAAATTGTTTTGAACCTTCAATTCAATTTTTGAACCAAAAATTCAAGACATTTTTCATTTTTCTGGATCCATCATTAATCCTTAAGACATGAAAACAAGTTGAAATAATGAGTTGATTCAGAAGGGCCAAGGAAGGTGGCTTTTTCAAGGGAGAGTATACTTACCCAGGAGAGCATTACTCCTTGAATTACGTAGAGATAAGCCTGGAAGGATTAAAAATGCTGTTAGAAAATCCATCTCTTTCTAGAATAGTTTTAAAACACCAGGCTTTTTAGGAAACTGTAATTTTTTGAATCTTAGCCATTGGTTCAAATATTCTGTTACTTGAAATCAGACACAGTTTGTATTTGCTGTGTGTGCTCATGCATATGTATCACTTTCTGTTTTGTTGGTCATGGATTGGGTACCCTAATTTTTATTTAAAATGACTTCATTCTCATGATGTATACTCATAGGGTACACATCATAAAATATTAAGTCATTTTACATAAAACTGTGAGCACTTAGCCCATGGCCAGTAGTTTGATTTTTTTATGTCTCAGGATGAACAACAAAAATGCTCTCTGTTACAGGTGAATATAAAAATGTGTTTCAGGGTAGAAGTTTGGCCTGGCAATTAAGTGGTCCATGTCTCACATAGGAATGCATGTTTTTAATGCCTTCATTCAGCTTCTGACACCAGATTTCTGCTAATGTAGACCCTGGGAGGCAACAGTGATTACTCAAGTAGTTGGGTTCCTGCCACCCACATGGGAGACCTGGATTGGGTTCCTGGCTCCTGACTTTGAGCCCCAGTCTATTGCAAGCATTTGGGAAGTGAACCAACAAATGGGATAGCTAGCTAGCTGTCATTATGCCTCTCAAGTAAATACAATGAAGCAACTGTTTTAATGTATTTCTGCATTCTTGGTCCTATTTTCATAGAAATAATAAATGCTATTTACCATGCGTGTGGAGTACCCTGTATGTGCTGAGGGATTGAGGGTGTCCACTGCTATATTCAGCCCTTCCCTGCTTGTCTGTCTCACTGTTCACATAAAAATTCAGGTTAAGACTCTCTAGAGTTATCTTTAACGACTACCTTTCCACTTAGAACAAACCCTCCACGACAGTTGCAGTCAGGTTTCTATGACCTTACCCATACCTTGTTGCCTTTTATTCCAAGTTGCATTTGACCATCTTCCTAGCTGGTTTATATCTCATCCAACTAGGATTATATTTTTCTTTGTAAAGATATGGCACTGAAATTGTAGCAAGGGGTCTGGGGAGGAATGCTAGGTCTTTGGTTTTCCCTCAGGTCTTGCTAAAACCCTACCTCTTTCACTTGGACTTTGCTTGCCAGGTGGAATATCACAGGTGAGATCAATTCATCCCAGTTCTTCACCTAACATACCATCTGAAGGCAGCCCTGCCCTGTGCTAACCTCTAGGAAATACTTCATGCACGTGGAATTTTAAAGTGTGTATGTCTAGGACTAGAGAGGCTACACTAGTTGAGTCATTATTCAGAAAGATACTTAACTGATTTTTTGATACCCTATCTGGATATGGAAACCAAGCAAGTTGTTGCTGTTCTGAAGTAGGTGGTTGTTGTTGTTGTTGTTGTTGTTGTTGACAGTCAGTGCCGTAAGAAAACTTGGTTGACAGAGTATGACTCTGCATAAGCAGTTTGTCCTCTGCATTCACAGAGAATCTCAGATCTCCCGTTTCTCAGATAACTGATCAGTTTTCTTCTCTGTGGAGAGCCCTATGCAGGTTGGAGAGGGAGCAGCATCCTCTGGAGCACGTGGGACTGATTTTTCTCACTGGCATTTTCTGGTTTTTTCCTCCCATTGTGGAAGTACCACGTGTTGTTGCACGTGCTTGCTGTGGAAAATGCAGATGTGCTAGTCAACTACATTTCTTTTTCAGCTTGCTTCCATTGTATGTATTCTGAATCTCTCTCTCTCTCTCTCTCTCTCTCTTGCTCACTTATTTGATGCATCCTTCCCCCCAGCTCCAAGCTCAGAATGGAGATGCCTGTGTTGAGGTTGTTCAGGGCGGCTCTAGGCTACCTTTACTGCAAGGAGCCAGAGTAGGATCTTAGGTGGAGTGGGACCATGCTCTCTACTCTGTCAACAGGCAACTGTTTCTTAACAAGTCCTTCCATTCCTCAGAACCTCAGTTTTCCTTATCAGTGAAACAGAAGATGATCCCTCCTATTTATGAAATAGTTAGTGGTTATCAGCTGAGATGAAAAGATTTTTGTAATCTCTGGACTGTACTATCTATTCTGTAAGGGGAGTTGATGGTGTCCAGTGATGGGGCATTTTCCCAGCACCTGGAACCCGAGACACCCGCCCCCTTTGGAGTGCCTCTGTGCACAAGTGCTGCTGCCGGGCCTCAGCCAGTGCAAGGAGTTAGAGCAGTCGTGTTTCTCATGTCTTAGGTTTTCTGAACATGGGATAGAGATATCTATGATCTCAGAACAATAGAGCTTCTCTGAATGTTTGGAGGGGAAAAACTTGCAGTGTTTTTCAGTTTCAGAGGTTTTTGGAAATTCAGGACGGAACCATTGATTTATATAAACAGTGTGTTAACACATAATAATACATATGATATACAAAACATTACTGATATGAGGGACTTCAAAAGTTTGTGAGGAAATGAAATTAAAAGATAATATGGGTACAGGCTTTTGGCCTAGGAATTAAAACTCTTGCCTTCCATGTTGGATTATCTGGGTTCAGATCTTGTTTTAGCTCCCATTTCTAGCTTCCTGCTAATGCACATCCTGGGAGAAAGTGGGTCACAGCTCAAGTAATTGGGTCCCTGCCGTGGAAAACCTGGATTGAGACCCTGGCTCTCAACTCCAGCCTGACCCAGCATTGGCTGTTGCAGGCATTGGGAGAATGAACCAGGAGATGGGGACTTTCTCTTTGTCTTTCTCTCTGCCTCTCAAATTAGAACACACACACATATTTTACACAAAGTTGTTGTAGTGCCTTTGTACCCGATCAAATAAATACATGAACTTTGGAAATAATTTTAAATATTTCACTAACAGATGAATGATCAAAAATAGTTGGGAGAGCAGTAGTCTAAGAGGTATCCAGTCAAGCCAGGTTCTGTCCTATGCTACCTCATGTATCAGGGCAGGAACTCACTGAAGTTTTCATTTTCTCTCTTAAGATATTTACACATAATGTAAAACCCAGAGGCTAAAGCTCAGGAGGACTATCGACATAGCCGTGGCCACATACCTGATGATATAACTTGCAGCAATGCAGGTGCTTGCTTAAGTTTGTGACTCAATATTAAATATGGAACCATATTTTCTCAAAGATAGATTTACTTACTTACTTATTAGAAAGAGCAACCGAGAGAAAGAAAGAAAGAGAAAATCGTCTTCTATTTGTTGGTTCAGTCCCCAAATGGTCCGAGTAGCCCATGCTGGGCCAAGCTGAAGCCAGGAACTCCGTCTTTGTCTCCTACATTGATGACTGAGACCCAGGTACTTACACTGTGTTCCACTGCCTTCCCAGGCACATTGGCAGGAAACTGTATCAAAAGCAGAGCAGCCAGTGTGGGGAGCAACTCGGACTAGACTAAGTTACTGGAATTAAGACTTATTCTATGCATCTGCTCTCCCACAATATGGCGCTGGGAGAGGAGGCAACAGCTTCTACCCAGCTGCCTCTCACCAACTTGACAAGCTGCAGGACCTGCTCCTGATTGGAGGAGAGCAGCGTACTCGGCGTGTGGGCAGCCGAGTTGGGATTGGCGGAGGAGGACTATAAAGGAGGAGAGAGACGGCATGCACCAGGAACATCTAAGGGGAACATCTGAAGGAACACCTGTGCAGCCCCCGAGAGAGCCGGCCGGTGGTGTGCCGCTCCCCTGCGGAAGTGGGGAAAGTGGCCAGGGGGAACCACCCTTCCACGGAGGTGGAAGGGACAGTAGCCAACCCGGGAAGAACCAGCAGCAAACCCGGGGAGGGCCGAGCAGACGAAAGAACAGCGCAGGGTCCTGTGTCGTTCCTCCATGAAGACGGGGAGCGACAGCCAGGACTCAAGCCCTTCAGCATGAGATGCTGGTGTTGCCGGTAGCAGCTTTATGTGCTGTGCCACAGTGCCAGCCCCCAGGACCATGTTTTTTAAGTGACACATACTTGTGTAAGAAGGCTTTGCTCTAGAGAGTAGTCCTACTGTGAAGGCTGAAGTAGAGGAAGAACCAGTTATCTCCTTGATAGCTTCTCTTCTAAATTTTTTTTTAAATTTATTTTTCAGTTTGAAAGAGAAAGATCTACCATCTGCTTGTGCACTCCACAAATACCTGCAGCAGCTGGTGCTGGGCCAGGCTGATGCCAAGAACCCTGAACCCAAACCAGGTCTCCTAAATTGGCGGTAGAGCCCCAAGTGCTTGAGCCATCATGTGTTGCCTCCCAGAATGTGCATTAGCAATAATGTGGAATTGGGAACAAAACTGGGATGTGAAGGAGGCACCCCAGGGTGGGATGTGGGCATCCTAAGCAGCATCTTGACTGCTGTGTCAAGTGCTCACCCCCTTGACTGCTTTTCTAAGGGGCCAAATCTGGAAGCATTACAATCGCCTACAGAGCCATCAGCAAAGCAAAGTGCACACGCTGGCATTAGGAAGCCCAGGCGATGGGGCTCTAAGAGCATTTCTGCTTCTGCTCTGGGGGATTGATGTTCAGGTGCTATTTAAATCCTGAGTAATGGCCCAGTAGCACTCTGTCGGCATCTTTTCTAGAAGCTTTGGTAGTTAATGGATTTGTCTGTGCTATAGAAATGGGGAGTGTGCGTGCTGAGTTTCCAGATAACACCGCAGGGGTTGGGGCAGATCCTTGCTGAGACTTGGCTGGAGCTTTAAAGAACAAACCCAAAATTAATGACCTTGAGAAATGATAGGAATGAATCATCCAGAGAAACATGGAGAAAGGCAGTTAAAAATAAAAAACATAGCCAGGGTCTTCAGCTTCCAAGGACTTT
Organism: Oryctolagus cuniculus; assembly: GCF_051225735.1. NCBI lineage: Eukaryota > Metazoa > Chordata > Mammalia > Lagomorpha > Leporidae > Oryctolagus > Oryctolagus cuniculus. The sequence goes on along the minus strand of NC_142872.1, from coordinate 156,267,598 downwards.
ACCTATAATCTTAACAATAAACCCGTGTAGTGAGTGGTGGTGGGACTAGATGAGGAAACTGAGGCTCAAGGAAATGAAATAACTTAGTCATAATCAGGTAACTGCTGTGTCCAGCTAGTCAGCATTGTAGCTAATTAAGTAAAGTGTTTAGTCTCCAGATCCAGCCCTCATTCCTCAGTGACGCAGTGCCCACGAAATTTAAACAAATTGTTGTCAAGGTCACAGGAGGGATGGTGCAGGTTTTATGGATGGGTGCGGCGAGAAGGATCAGAGCCCCAGACTGACAGTGATAAGGAATGGAAGGCAGTGCTTTTAAAACTTTACCATACCTAGTTCTAGAGCAAAGGGGATGAGTCTGGCAGGCCGAAGACCCCTGTGTCTGGGTCCACTCAAGAAAACAATATATTCTGTACTTAGGGGTACTTTATGATGTGCTGTTACTTCCTGATGCAAGTGTTTTCTCCCCCTGTCTACTTGTTAAATAACTCTTCATTTTTCAAGTTTCTGCCGTCATCTTCTCTTGTGAAACCAAACCTACTCCACCTTAGTTGTTCATTTCTTTATCGAATGTTACCTTGACTGCCTTCTGTGGTCCACGTTAAGTAGCAATGTTTTCATACAAGAGAAAGAAAAAAAGCTTTCTTATTGCAGATAAAGTATTTAAATACTGAAAAGAGAATAAAACTATTAGAACATTTAAGAACATACTTTGAATAACTTTAGAACTTTTCTTCATGCTGTATAAATAAATTATTACTTTGGAGTAAAGATTTAGATGTTTAAAAAACACTAAAAATTAGAAGGTTTAAGAACATAAACAGGGTCTGGCATTGTGGTTAAACTGTGGCTTGCAGTGCCGGCATCCCATGTGGACGGACGCCGGTTCCAGTCCTAGCTGCTCTGCTTCCAATCCAGCTCCCTGTTAATGTGCTTGGCAAAGTAGTAGAGGACCTTGCCCCCATGTAGGAGATGTGGGGGAAGCTTCTGGCTTCTGGCTTCTGGCTTCAGCCTGGCCCAGCCCCAGCTGTCGCAGCCATTTGAGAAATGAACCGGCAGATGAGAGATCACTGTGTCTCTCCTCTCTCTCTAACTCTGACTTTCAAATAAATAAATAAATCTTTAAAGAAAAAAAATCATAAAGGTACATCATCCTGCCCAGAAGTCTTGCTTTTATGAATGTAATTTTACAGAGATAAACTAACAGCATAGTAGAGCTTGTATATAAGAATATTGCAGCACTGTTTTTTGGTGGCTTAAATTGCAAACAACCTGAAATTCCTTCGGTGTAGGGGATAATTATCTAAATTATAGTTGAGCTTATTATGAAATATAATCACAGTTAAAAACATTAATTACATTTACTTGTCTTGAATTCTATGGCCTTTAGTAAAAAAAGCAAACTATAGACTCTTACATACAAAATCCCATTTCTTTTTTAAAAAATGAGGAAAGGGGTGAAAATCCTTTGTGTATAAACATAGACAAAGTTTTACTGAGACATACTCCAGATTATTCATTTTATTTTAAGGAAGTGATTAGAAAGGGGAAAAAGGAAATTATTCTTACCTTTATACCATGTGAATTAATTTTGTAATTTTAAAAACAAATGAATTAAATTTAAAGTGTGTTTAGTGTTAGTGTGTATAGGATAGTAAAAAAGAGTGTATCATTTCCCCTGTTATGCCAGCACTGTAACTTATGATGCATATTACATGGCTTTATTATTGCAGTTATAATTCTTTGTGTTTTATATGCCTGACACATGGCCAATGTTAATGGTTTTTTGAAGGAAAGAGAAAGAGCTGTTCCAGGACAGTTCACTACATGCAATGAGCATTTTCCTGAACACTCAATGTATGATAGGCCGCACACTGCAAACTGGATATATGACAGGTAAAGCCAAGAACCCTGTCATTGCAGGAGGCTAAAGAAAAAGTGAATGACAAACCTGCTTGATAGGCTATACTTAATTTTGACCTTGAAGTAGGCAGGCTGAGGCCTGAAATTGTGATGGGCTTCTCAGACAGGAGAGCCATGGGTAGGCTGTATGAATGGAGTGTTATACTATGTGGCCCAAATGCCCTCCAGAAGATCTGTATAATCATGACGATAAGGAGATAATAAACACATGGCACTGGGCAGTGGCACAGACAAAACTTGAATAAGGGCCCTAAAAAGAGAAACTAAACTCCAAGGAAAGAGAGTATGGGAAGCTAAGAAAAGGAGGTTCACTTTAGAGTAAACAATGGTACTTAGCATTTTTTTGTTTGTTTATTTGAAAGGCAAAGTTAGAGAGAGAGAGAGACAGAGAGAAAGAGATCTCCCACTTGCTGGCTAACTCCCCAAATGGCTGCAATGTCTAGAACTGGGCCAGGCTGAAGCTAAGAGCCCAGTACTCCATCCAGATCTCTTACATGTGTGACAGGAGTCCAAACACTTGGACCATCATCTGCTGCTGTCCCAGACAAGTGGAGCAGCTGGGACACAAAGTGGCACCCATATGGGATGCCAGTGTTGCAGGCAGCATCTTAACCTGCTGGACCACAACACCAGCCCCAATACTTAGCATTTCATAAACACCCACTGCATGACAGATATGGATGATGTGTGTATCTGACTTTTCTCATCTTTTCTCCTAATAATCCAACCAAGTAGGTATTATTATTATTATTATTATTATTTTGACAGGCAGAGTGGACAGTGAGAGAGACAGACAGAAAGGTCTTCCTTTGCCGTTGGTTCACCCTCCAATGGCCGCTGCGGCCGGCGCACTGCGGCCAGCACACCGCGCTGATCCGATGGCAGGAGCCAGGTACTTATCCTGGTCTCCCATGGGGTGCAGGGCCCAAGGACTTGGGCCATCCTCCACTGCACTCCCTGGCCACAGCAGAGAGCTGGCCTGGAAGAGGGGCAACTGGGACAGAATCCGGCGCCCTGACCGGGACTAGAACCCGGTGTGCCGGAGCCGCAAGGCGGAGGATTAGCCTAGTGAGCCACGGCACCGGCCCCAAGTAGGTATTAGTACAGTTAAGCAAACCAAGTCATAGAAGATGCGTAAATTGCTTAGGTCCACAACTTGTAAGTAGAAGTCCTGGGATTTGATTTTGCATTGTCTTATGTATCCTGGAGTCCTCCAGAGAAGAACATGGTATTTAAATTTGTATCTTTTATCCATGAGCATCATCTCAGATAACAGAAATTAATTAAAGAAACTAAAGATTTTTTTGAAGTTTACCATGTACTGTATAGGAATTATCCCATTTCACAAAAAAGTTATGACCTTCTCTGAAGTGATACATGGCCACTTTGCACCAGAGTAGGCATTTGGACCCAGGTTTCTGTGCTGGTTAGGCCTGTGTTTCCTGTTCTTCACCAGGTGATGCCTCGGGGAGCATTGGACTGCGCTTGGTCATGGTTGGCATGCTTTTTAGGAGAAATTTATTAGGAGTGCCCTCCAGGCATTATTATACTCATCAGAGAGAAATAATCCTTGTGGTTTTATAATGGTTTTTGGTCTTTTTCCAGGAAAGCTTTCATATTAATTTTGACACCGTTACCTCTTAGCAGTCCTTTATTAGACCTGTCGTATACATGAAGAAACCAAGGCCTCCAAGAGCTTTAATCACTCAGCCCAAGTTACATGGTGGAGGCTAGAGCAAAGACCTGGACTCTCAGGACCCTCAATCACTGGCCATCTGGCTCAGATTAGAAGACTTCCAAGGCTTCTGCCATTGAACCGAGTGAGCTGGCTAAGAGCACGGGCCCTGGAGTGGGCCTGTCACCACTGCTTATTAGCTGTGTGATCTTGGGAGCTTGCTTAGCCTCTCTAAACCAGTGTCCACATCTGTAAAATGGAAATAGTCAGAGCGGCATGTAATTATGAGCATTCAAAGAGATAATATTTATCACAGTTCCTGGCTCATTAAGTAATCAAATTTTTTTAATTGCAGCCAGTAATTATGATAGCTGTTACATTGCCAGTATTATTGCAGGACAGGAAATCTGTGTTATTCATCTTTTTGTCCTGTTATTTATAATATCTCTCCTCTTCATTCAGTTGATTGTGAATAGCTGCTGTGGTGCACAGTATTCTACCGTCCATGACAGTGTTTGCTGAGTCTGTCAGTGGGTAAGGGTTGGGCTTGGAATCAGATGGAGCTGGGTTCTAATCCTGGCTTCACCACTGAATTTTGCTTTTGTCATCTGTGTAACAGCTGCCTTAAAAAGAATGCATGTATTTTGGGATGGTTACTGAGATGGGTCCCACTGCAAAGTCATTGGTTAATAAATGGCAGCTATAACTGTAGTGTCTAATAACCAATGTTTTCATTGGCAGGCCAGTCAGAGGCTTTGTGAACCTCATCCCAGTTGGTAAGGTCTAACACTGGGTGATAACACTCCATAGAGAAAGGCCTGTTTATTAAGTGCTATTGTTATAAAGTTTTGAGGAGGGCTGGCGCCGCGGCTCACTAGGCTAATCCTCCGCCTGTGGCGCCGGCACCCCAGGTTCTAGTCCCAATTGGGGCACCAGATTCTGTCCCGGTTGCTCCTCTTCCAGGCCAGCTCTCTGCTGTGGCCCGGGAGTGCAGTGGAGGATGGCCCAAGTCCTTGGACCCTGCACCCGCATGGGAGACCAGGAGGAAGCACCTGGCTCCTGGCTTCGGATTGGCGCAGCGCCGACCATAGCAGGGCAACGGAAGGAAGACCTCTCTCTCTCACTGTCTAACTCTGCCTGTCAAAAAAAAAAAAAAAGGTTTTGAGGAATGCCTCAATGAAGGAATAGACCTGTTCTGTTCAAAGGATGGTGAATTTTAATATATTCCTAAGACATTTGTTATTGGCAGCTCCTGGGCAGGTAAGCTCTGAGTCCTGTTATTAATCTCAGAGTATTATTTGAAGTCTCCTCCACCTGGCACCTGGCCAGAATGAAAAAAGATGGGCAACTGATGATGTCATCATTATTACCATAAATATTTATTGAACTTATTATGTACTAGGCACTTGGCATGCAGTCTCTAAATCCCAGTAATACCTATGAGAGGTGAATGCCATCATCTCCATTTTACAGATAGAGAAGCTGAGACTTAGAAAGATAGTCATTTGACCAGAGCACCACATAGGCAGGATGTGAGAGACCTGAGATTCCACCCTTGATCTGTCCCACTTTAGGATGTGGAGTATAAAGGAGAGAAGAAAGCATCTATCCTCTTATATTCATTAGGTAAGGCTAGCAAATGAAACCAACAAACAAGAGGTTAACAGGAAAAAATATTTAGTGCTGTTTTTTTTTTTTTCATTCCACCAAAACTTGTGTTGAAGTTTAAGTGTATCAAGAGGTGGTAGAACTTTTAAGAGATTAGCCATGGGGGCTCCACACTCATGGAAAGATGAATGTAGTTTACCACGAGAGTAGCTGGTTGTTGCAAAGCAAAGCTCTTTGGCCCCCTCTCTTCTTCAGAGACCTCTTCTCTTGTGCTTTTCCCCAGGCATGGAGAAGCACATGACCCTCACCAGAAGTCAGGCATATGCCTGCACCTCCCTAGCCTCTGGAACCAAGAGCCAAAATAAACCTCAATGTCAGGTGTTTTTACAGCAACAGAAAACAGAGAAAGACATAAAGCCTAACAGAACAGAAGTGAAAAACCCCAAAGAAGCAGTTAAACCTGGAAGCTTATATTCTATTTCAACAAAGTATAAAAAAATTGTGGAGACAGAACAACATAAAAGAAAAGGGGTTAGGGCTTCCAGATCTGTGAATTCTTGTGAAGTAAATACGTGGGGAAACAAATGGAAGGTGGGGATTATTTTAATGAGGTTTGTCTTTGCAGACTCATCTTGGTCCTGACTTTCTGTCTCCTGTGGCAAGGGTTTTTCTACCCTCTTATAATATGGGAGAGGAGAGGAGAGGAGAGGAGAAGAAAAAGGCCTTCACAATGGGGAAATGTATGCACTGCTTTTTGGCAGAAAAAGGCAGAGAGCTTCTCTTGGCCCAGCTGTTTCTTAATTGCCTGCAGCTCAAAATTATTCATATGTCAAAGTAGCACATTTAGGGATGGTGTGTTCTGCTCCCATCTAGGGAAAGTGCCCTACTGCGAAATCAAAAGGGCCTGGGTTTGGTGCCACAGTTAAAGTGCCACTTGGGGTGGCTACATCCCAGATTGGAGTGCCTACATTTGTTTGAGTCCCAGCTCTACTTCTCATTCTAGCTCCCTGCTAATGTTCACACTGAGGCAAAATGTTGTGTCTCAAATACTTAGGTCCCTGCCACCCAGGTGGGAGACTCACATCGAGCTCTGGGCTCCTGGCTGTGACTGGGCCTGGTGCTGGCTGTTGTAGGCATTCAGGCAGTGAACCAGTGGATGGAAGATTCTTTTTTTTTTTTTTTTTTTTTTTTTTTTTTTTTTTTTTTTGCTGTCTGTCTGTCTATCTGCCTTTCAAATAAAAAAAGTAAATTTTAAACTTTTTTTTTTTTTCAAAGAAGAACGTGGCATGCTGATGGTGGTGGAAGAGTGAAGATCTTACAACAAAGCTTCTCTTGCTCTCTAAAATCTCCTGAAGTCATCAGGCCAGTTTGTAGCCATCAGTCCCTATCCTTAGTCACACCCACTCTGTCTCAGTGACCCCTCCCAAGTCTTTATTTCCCTCCTCTTCCTTTACCCTTGAACTGATCACTCACTCAAATGATCACTGTACTTCTCACTATTGTCACACACACCCCTTCTGCCTCTGCCCATGCCTTTTCCTCCAGTGTAATTTCTCCTTGCCCTCTACTCTGTGCCTATTGAAAATCCTTGATGTACAGTGTTTGTGTGTATAAGAGAGAGAGAGAGAGACTTTCTGTTTTATCACCATTAGATTTATAATGCTGTATGTTTAAGAAAAATCTTAACATGTCAGACCGGTGTTCCTGTACTGTTTGATATTACATCTCTCTGTTTTATAGCCAATCATTGGTGCAGAGGCAACAACAGCTGACATTTGGGGACATGAGCCACATACCAGGCATTATTTTAGGCAGCTTGACATTTTAAGTCCCATTGTTTCTGCCTTCATAAGATTATTATTATTGCCCTCAAGCTATACTTTCTAGATGTCTTATGCTTTTAAATGTTTATCTGCACTAGGACATTTACTGTATGTACACATGTGTACATGCAGATGCATGAAGTAGCCTGTGCTTACTTATCAAGTCTCACCTTCGGCCTCTCTCACGTCACACTGTTTCATCTACCTAGAAACTGCAGTTCTTCCCTTGCAGAGTTCTGGTGAAGGTGAAGTAGGATGTGGTGGAAAGCACTTGAATCAGAGAAAAAGCCTCAGTGCACTCCAGTGCTCCTCCCCATGGCCTGTCTCTGCCTTAGCCCCTAGCAGAGTCCATCTTATTTTTTGAGGAGTGCATCATCACCAACAGCCTGAGAGCTTCTTGTAATTCTTCCTAACGTCTGCATGAAATTCCAGTTGAGGATTGGCCATGGGGAGGCAGGGATGACATTGGAATTGGGTACAGTGGGGGAAACCTTCCATAATATATTTTTAAAAGATTTATTTATTTATTTATTTGAAAGGCAGAATTACAGAGAGGCGGGGTGGGGGTGGGGGAGTCTTTCATCCACTGGATCATTCTCCAGATGGCTGCAACTGCTGGAGCTGGGCCAATCCAAAGCCAGAGCACAGGAGCTTCTTCTGGGTCCCCCACACAGGTGCAGGGGTCCAAGCACTTGAGCCATCTTCTACTGGTTTCCCAGGCCATTAGCAGAGATCTGGATTGGAAGTGGAGCAGCCAGGACAGGAACTGGTTTCCATACGGGATGCCAGTGCTACAGGCTGGGACTTTAACCTGCTCTACCACAGCTCCAGCCACGGGAACTGGTTTCTCTACCTTGAATTCCTTTTGTTGTTGTTGTTGTTGTTGTTAAATATTTACTTTATTTGAAAGGCAGAGTTAGAGACGGAGAGAGAAATTGTCCATCGGCTCATTCATTCCCCAATTGGTCAACCAAAGCCAGGAGCCAGAGCTACTTCCAGACCTCCCACATAGGTGCAGGGGCCCAATAACTTGGGCCATCTTCTGCTGCTTTCCCAGGCACATTAGTAGGGAGCTGGATTGGAAGTGGAGCAGCAGGGACTTGTACTGGTCCCCATATGGGATGCTGGTGCCACAGGTGGCAGCTTTACCTGCTATGCCACATTGCTGGACATTTGAATTCCTTTTATTTTATTTATTTTTGTTTTATTTGAAAGGCAGAGGAGGAGAGAGATCTTGCATCTTTTGGTTCACTCCCCAAATGCTTACAACACCCAGGGTTGGGCCAGGCCAAATCCAGGAACCCAGAACTCTGTCCGTGTTCCCCATGTAAGTGGCAGGCGCCCAGGCACATGAACTGTCACCTGCTGCCTCCAAGCATGCACCTTAGCAGGAAGATGGAATTGGAAATGTAGCCAGGACTCTGACCAGGCACTCCAACTGGGATGATGGTACCCAGGCAGCATTTTTTGTTTTGAAGATTTATTTATCCATTTGAAAGGCGGAGTTACAGAGAAAGAGAGAAGGAAGAGGGGCTGGGGAATCTTCCATCTGCTGGTTCATTCCCCAAACGACTACAACTACTGAGGCTGGGCCAGGCTGAAGCCAAGAGCCAGGAGCTTCATCTGGGTCTCCCACATGGGTGGTAGGGGCCCAAGCACTTGGGCTATCTTATGCTGCTTTCTCAGGCATACCAGCAGGGAGCTAGATTGGAAGTGGAGCAGCCAGGATTCAAATCAGAGGCCTTATGGGATGCTGTCATCGCAGGCTGCAGCTTAGCCCACTGCACCAAAGTGCTGGTCCCCTTCCATAATATTTTATTTCTTAAGGTGGATAGGTGTTGTTACATGAGTATTCTGTTAATCTAAAATTTGTAATGTATTTTATTTGAAATATTATATAAGAGGCAAACAGAAAGCTAATAAATATATTTATGTTTACCATGAAGATGTTTCCCTTGGAACCATTTAAAATGAACAGGCAACTGAAATTCTTCTTTCTGTGGTCTCTGAAAGCAGAGAAGGCCATGAAGGGAGGTAGGATTCTCAGTGGGGAAGTAGGACCTCTTCGGCTTCAGATACAAGGTATCAGGGATAGTTCCAGTTTATGAGATAGATCAGACATGTGCATCCTGTCTGTTGAGCTGACTTGACCTTTCTTTTGTGTTTTCCTGAGCTGCTTCCCTGAGTGAACTTGGGCAGTAACCAGAGCTACATTTTATCTTTGTAATATCTCAGCTCCAAATGCTGACAACCACTGCAGGCATCATGAATTTTTAATGTGGTGATGATGAGAAGGCTGCTGGTGCCTCCTTTCACTTCAGTGGACTGCTGTGACACTTGTTCCCTTTATTGTGTTTATACTTCTGGGTTATTCCTGATGCAGACTCTTGTTCTGTTTCATCCGTGTCCCTTGCTCTCATGCAGGGTCGCAGGGTCAAGCGATTGTACTGGGTAAGGTTGATACCATGGGGATAGTGAGAAGTTGTCAGATTTTGGACTGTTTTAAAGGTAGAGGCAACAGGATTTCCAGTGCATTGTGTCTGGAGTGTAAGAAGGAAAACACCCAAATATGACTTGATGAGTTCCAGCATAAACAACTTTAATGTACTTGTACTAACTGACAGCCAAAAGGGGACAGTGGGGAACAGAATTGGGGCATAAAACCGAGACTTTTAGACATGTTGAAGATTGGAAATAATTAATGGGAATCCAAATGGAGATACTGAATAGCCAGTTGAATATAGAAGCCTCTGTTTCAGGGGTGGGGTCCTATTCAGGGCCACGGGAGTCAGTGTGGGAGTTGTCTGCTGATAAAGTATTTCAAGCCATAAGACTAAGAAAGAAGTGAGACTTGGGGTTCTGCAATAGCGATGAGGTCAGGGAGATGAGGAACCAGCAAAGTCAATGGCGAGGAGTACTCATGAGGTCAGAGGACCATCCAGAGTGTGGGACAGCCTGGAAGCTGAGTAAGATAAGAGTTTCGGGGAGGTCAGAGTTACCATCCATGGCACATTCTCTGTTGGGACACTTCTGTATCTTTTACGTCAACCACCAGTGCCATAGCCCTGTGAGGTAGAGTTTAGCCTTATTTAATGGATTACAAAGCAGAAGTTTGGCGAGGAGAAACATGTTCACAGATATATAATGATTGCTTCCTCTGTGCCAGCTATGGTGTAGGCCTGGAAGTTAAAAGCCTTTTAGACTTATAGGTGGGGTGAAACCAGACTTTAAACCTACTTTCTTCTGGTCCAAGCCTGAACTTTTTGCAACAAGGTGGCACGTGAGGAGTATTCTAAACGTGCCTTTCTCAGACCTGGGCCTTACACACGTTGAAAGGACACTGAGTTTTGCTGCAGAGAAAGAAATGTGCTAGAACACGTGAATTTTCCTTTGACAGCTCAAGTAAGGAAAATTTTCTCCTTATTCTTGGATAGTCATTATTACTTGGCGATGTGATGATAATTTGACCCCTCAGGATGTGGGGAGACAATAGATTAATTGGGACATAAGTGCCATCAAAGAAAAAGAGGAGTTCTCGTTTTACAGAGTGAGTTAGAACACTCAGTGTACTGGTTAGCACTCCCAGGGTGTGCCATTCAATGAATAGGTGATACCGGTTTTCTGGACTTTCCTTTTGTGACTTGCTGGCGATCAGTGTTCAAAATGATTTCTTCCTTGTCAAACAATATCTCACACTCCTTTTCTTTTCCTTTTAGATCATGTTCAAAATGAAGAAAACTATGCCCAAATTCTTGATAAGTTTGGGAGTAATTTTTTAAGCCGCGACAACCCTGATCTTGGCACCGCTTTTGTCAAGTTTTCAACTCTGACAAAGGAATTGTCCACACTGCTGAAAAATCTGGTAAGCCTTTTTATACATGGTTAACAAAGAGTTATACTTTGACCAAAGTAGAAGGTAATATAAAGAGAAAATTCAGTAATCCTCCCTCCATCCCTTGGTCCAGGGAGCAAAAAATAAAATAAAAAAATTAAAAGCTTTGATTCTCAGATATGCCAGGTCATAATTTTTAAAAATCCCACTGTGAAATTCCTAGAATTTATGCCTTTAAGCAATGCACAGTAGAGTAGATTTATTGAAGGTAGAGAAACTGCTTTACTTGAATTTTCTTCTTCTTCCTTTTTTTTTGACAGGCAGAGTGGACAGAGAGTGAAACAGAGAGAAAGATCTTCCTTTGCCGTTGGTTCACACTCCAATGGCCACTGCGGCCGGCACACCGCACTGATCCAAAGCCAGGAGCCAGGTGCTTATCCTGGTCTCCCATGCGGGTACAGGGCCCAAGGACTTGGGCCATCCTCCACTGCACTCTGGGGCCACAGCACAGAGCTGGCCTGGAAGAGGGGCAACCGGGACTAGAACCCGGTGTGCCGGCGCCATAGGCGGAGGATTAGCCTATTGAGCCACGACACCAGCCTGAACTTTCTTCTACATTCCCCTACTGTTTTTTTTTTTTTTTTTTTTTGAGAGGTAAAGTTACAGAGAGAGAGAGGGAGAGACAGAAAGGTTTAATGGCCCAAATGGCCGCAACTGCCAGAACTGAGCCGATCCAAAGCCAGGAGCCAGGAGCTTCTTCCAAGTCTCCCATGTGGGTCAGGGACCCAGGCACTTGGGCCATCTTGTACTGATTTCCCAGGCCATAGCAGAGAGCTGGATTGGGAAGAGGAGCAGCCAAGATACAAACTGGCACCCATATGATATGCTGGCACCGCAGGCAGAGGCTTAACCCACTATGCCACAGTACCGGCCCCTGATTTTTTTTTTTTAAAGATAACCTTTAGCAACTGTTGTTTTTTTGATTGGTTTAAGGAGTGTTAATGGCTTCTGTGTCAAACAGATATTAAAATTGGTATTTCAAATACTGTGTCTCACTTGGATGATGATGGTCATGCATACAGATTCTTGATTTACAAATCATGTACCTCCCTCAACTCCCCACATCTTTTTAACCCCCAGCGAGAAGAAGGTTTTGAGATTTGGAGAACCTTTGATTTTAGAAGTAGATGACAGGAAGAATCCCTACAATTCAAGGGCATGGAGGTACTGTCCCACAGAGGCAGACACAGAGAGTGGAGGTGGGAGTTCTCGGCCAGGCAGAGGTGTCTGGGCCTTACTTTATTGTGTTGAAGCACCCTCCCATTCCCTCACGGCACTCATGCTTAGGAAGATTCGGTTCATCATTCACTCACCCATTCAGTTCTTTCTTTGGGTTCAAATCACCCATTTCTAAATTAGGAAACTATTTCCACACAAGTTGGAGCACGGCAATCTTATGAAGAAACATTTTAGGCTGGCGCCGCAACTCAATAGGCTAATCCTCCGCCTTGCAGCACCGGCACACCGGGTTCTAGTCCTGGTCGGGGCGCCGGATTCTGTCCCGGTTGCCCCTCTTCCAGGTCAGCTCTGTGCTGTGGCCAGGGAGTGCAGTGGAGGATGGCCCAAGTCCTGGGGCCCTGCACCCCATGGGAGACCAGGATAAGTACCTGGCTCTTGCCATCAGATCAGTGAGGTGCGCCGGCCGCAGCACGCCGGCTGCGGTGGCCATTGGAGGGTGAACCAACGGCAAAGGAAGACCTTTCTCTCTGCCTCTCTCTCTCACTGTCCACTCTGCCTGTCAAGAATTAAAAAAAAAAAAGCTTTCCGAGGTCTTGGCAAGTCTTGTCACAATCCATTTGATACACATTGTATTAGAATTGTATCTGTTCACTATATTGAATCTGTTCTCCTTGTATTAATATCACATAACATGAGAATTGTGCTGCAGTAATTATCATGAATTTGCTGTGACTCTGAGAATCTAATGTATTAAATGCATTCCTTAAGCAATAACTTTTAAAAATTCCATTTGATAACCACTTAGCTTTCAGTTAAAGACAACCTATTTGAAAAATGACTATTTGAAAAATTTCTACACCCTGTTAATCTGAATATTTGATAGTTCAAATATTCTTTTTTTTTTTTTTTTTAAGATTTTATTTGGTTGAATTAGTTACAGAGAGAGGTAGAGACAAAGAGAGAGGTCTTCCATCTGCTGGTTCACTCCCCAGATGGCTGCGATGGCCAGAGCTGAGCTGATCTGAAGCCAGGAGCTTCTTCTGGGTTTCCCATGTGGGTGCAGGGGCCAAGGACTTGGGCCATTTTCTACTGCTTTCCCAGGCGATAGCAGAGAGCTGGATTGGAAGAGGAGCAGCTGGGACTAGAACTGGCACCCATATGGGATGCCGGCGCTTGGGCAGGCCAAGGACTTTAACCCACTGTGCCACAGTGCTGGCCCCCCAAATATTCTTTCATTTTATCACACTAGATATTGTGTCTGTGTTTATGTGTGTATCTACCCAACAACTTAATTATAGTTGGTGATTTATGACATTGAATATTCCTACTCAGGAAATATGGTCTACAAAAAAATGTGGAATATGGAGATACTTCTGGTTTTCAAAATATTGTAAAAGGATGATTTTGAACATAATAATGTTCCTACACTTTTGGATTGAAGAAATCCATGTTATTTCTGTAAATCTTGGATTACTTAAGTATCCTTTATTCAAATGATGACTCTTGTTTCCGCTTCCTCTGGGTGTTACCTACCCTTTTGATGATGAGTTGCCCAAAGGGTGGAGTGGTGGGAAGATGGGAAGTGAGATAAGACTTTAGTAATAACTGCTACAAGACCTGCTCAGGGAGGAAGTTCTGTTTCCCCTGAGACAGGCATTTTCATATGGATATCTTGCTCCTTCAGTTTCCGGGAGACCAAATTTACGTTGTTTAATTCAAGATTGAACACCTCCAAAGTTTCTAGACTAATCCATTCTACACTTTGGTACACTGCTCGACTGTGTATATGTGCAGTGCACACAAGTCAGTGGCAAACAAACATTCCACGTCTGTTTGCTCTTCTCCAAACAAAAAACAAGTTATATTTATTGAATATCTCTGATGAATCTGGTAGTGTGGTCAGTGCTTTATACTGATTAGCTCATTGAACATGTTACAGCAACCCTCTCTGGTTATTCTACCTGAGATTATATAACATGTTCATTCACACTGTTAGTAAGTAGGCTTGACCCCACTCGTTCTGTCTCCAGGGCCATTCACCCTATTGCTCTACTGTATATGGCCTGTGTCATCATATGCTCCTTGTCCTGCTTTCTGGCCCAGAACAAGTGCTGATGTAGGTAGTTCACCATACCTACCCCAAGCTACAGGCCTCTTACCAAGGAGTGTAATCCCAAGAAAAATAAAAGAAATTGCTGGAAGATTAATTCATTTTGCAAATAAAGTAAAAACGTCTTCCCTTTCAAGGTGTCAGTGGAGTTCCTGATGAGGAAGCCAGTCAAAGAAGCAGTTTGTATTCTGATTTGCTAACTAAGGGGATGTAATCTGATAGAATGGAAAGCCAGCCCCAGGAGTTTATACAGCCTGATGACAGCTGACACTTTGCTGTTTCCCTTTTTATGTTTTACCAAGGAAGGAGGCAGATTGACGGGGCCACACCTTGAGCCCAGGGCTTGGGAGCAGTCCAAGTGCCCTAGGGAGAGAGTGGTTTCTGGCTCTGCTGGCAGCACCTGCAGTTCCTAGCTGAGAAGCCTGGGGAAGCAGCAACCACTCAGCTGGAGCTCTGGAACACCTCCATGGGAACCAGTGTTTCTCAGAAGATTCCCAAATACCTTATGATTTTAAACTGGGGAATGCTAGAAACATTAAGCAATAATTGCTAACAGTCAAAATGTAGAGTAAGGGGAAAAAATGTACTTGGGTGCTTCTTAGACTTTCTAAATTGTATTATTTCAGCTGTACCCTAAGTCTGTTACTTTCTGAGGTCTCTGCTAAGTACTGAAAAAATGTTATTTTCTAATTAAGATTCTGCTTATAAAGGATCTATTACTAGTTTGTATTAAAACATTACTTATTCTGTGGAGGAAAAGCTAATGTTAGAGTTGGGTGCCAGGTGTCATGCTAGCTTTCTGCTTTGACTGTGACCCTAGATGGGGAAAAAGTTACCATTTGCATTAGTTCTAAGTAATTGGTATCACAGGCATATTGTATTTAAGAGCTTCTGAAAGGGTGGTTCTTAAAAACACCAGCACGTTAAGTTACTTTCTTAGCCACTATTTAGATGTTTGGGTGATTTTCTGGACTTTGAGTGATTGGTCAAAGGTTTGGTAGCAAAATGAGATGTTATGTGAAGACTCTCAGGTGCCTCATTAAGATCAGAAAAGTCACTAAGCTGACCCATGGACTTTGTGTAACAAATACAAATTTTCTTTATTATTCACATCTTCTCATTTGATCTTTATGGTCAGTGCCAGTGTAAAGACAAACACCAGTAGCCATCCCATTTACAATTAAGGTCACCACATTTCTGAAATACAGTGTGTCTCTGAAGCAGTAGAGTTAGAGAGGTTGAGCTTAAGGTTCTCTTGCTGCACATCACACAGAGTCTCGGCAGTGCTGCCCCACAAATCACAAAGCAGCGACGTTGCTTTGATGGACTATGGGGTAAAAGCCTACTGCCATCATGGTTGAGGGCTGCACATTAGCAGTAGTATGCTGTCAGCTCATCGTGCTACTGTGTGTTTACCTTGCACAGTATTTTTTATGTTTTTAGTCTGTTTTTGTCTTTTGATTTCTTTCATAAATGAGTTCTAGCATGTTGGCAAGAATGAGAAAAAACATTAGGTGGTAGTTCTGAAACTTCAGGTCTTAACCACCATAGTCTTAAAAGTGATTGAGGACACTTGAAGGATTTTCCATTTATGTGAACTATTTCTGTCTGTATTTACTGTCCTAGAATAGAAAGCAAGAAATTTTTAAAACATTTATTTTAAAATAAACTCATTTTCATAGTGCCCTAAATAACCTGTTTCTAATGAAAAAATAATTATTCTTCTGAGTCCACTCCCCACAGAAATAAAGAAGAGATGCCATCGTTTTATGTTTTTTGAAAATCCCTTTTAAGCTGGTTTATAGGAAGTACTGGATTCTCATATCTGCTTCTATATTCATTTTGTTGCATGTGCTAGTTTGGTTATGGTAGATGAAAAATAGAGCCCTACACAGGTCTATGTTGGGAGAAGTATTTTAAATCATTTCAGATCATTATGGACATTTTTCTTTGATAATACATCAAAACTTGACAAGTGGTAGTTTCCTGAACACCATGTCAGTCTGAAACCATATAAATTAGCTAATTTGGAAACTTTGAGCCCATGGTAACAAATACAAGTTTTCCAAAATTTTGACTTTCTCTGATGTCTCTGCTGTATCATTATCAACAGACATTGCCAGTTCACTGTGAAGTGACAAGCTTACCTCATTCCCTTTGGAGCAGTGTTTGGCACACTTAACCCAAAGTCTGAATAACCACAGTTTGCCAGTCATTTCTTTCAATAAAAATAATAATATTGCACTTTTAAAAGCAAACAAAACCAGTTAATTCAGCTCACAACTCAAAAATTCGTTAGTACTTTTTCTCAAGATAACCATTTTAGTATGCATTAAAAATAATTTATGTATGCTTCCTATTTCATTAAATGGAATATTAAAAAGTATATTCAAGGGTTTTTTGAAGTATGATAAAAAAATTTGTGTCATGTTGGGCATTCTTGAATGAAAATAGGTGTTTATTTATTTATTTATTGTGACAAGCATGACCATAGAGGATACAGTGACTACAGTTTGTGATAGTGCTTTGATTCCAGCATGAGGCAAACACAGTTTACCTGTTACTTTTGCACTGTCAGTGTAATGTCAACATAATGACAAAGTTGCAAAACTTCTCAGCATGATTATGAAAATGTTTTTGACCTTTTTGACCTCTAGGGACTTATGAACCATGCTTTGAGAACCATAAGTGTCAGAAATCAAAAAATTTTGTTGTAATTCCAACCCTGCCACTGAGTGGGTTAATGTTGCCCAACTTAAATTTCCTCTGTCCAGGTAGAGGAAAGTTCCCCACTACCTGCCCAGCTGGTTACATGAGGATCAATTCATTCTGCTCATGTGAAAAACTTTGTGACCTGTAAAGTCCTTGATCCACATAGCTGTTATAGTATTAATTGGCAATATTAATACTACTCTGATATTAGTAACCACTATGGGGGACTTTGTATATTTTTCTTATTACAAAAGAACACATGAAATACAGAGAGAAAATTGTATATTCTTTATATTCCCCCAACCAGAGATGTCATCATTGACCTTGGGGTTTATTTTAATATATATATATATGTATATGTGTGTGTATATATATATATATATATATGTCTGTCTGTGTGTATGCCGCAGGCAGCATCTTTACCCACTGCTCCACAGTGCTGACCCCAGGGTCATCTTCTTTGTGCCATTTATTCACAAATAGAGGAAACCATCTGTCCTGAGCACCTTTGTATTGCTAGATTTCACATGATATTGGCACCAGCGTATATACACTTACCCAAGTTGGGACAGGCAACACATTTAGCACCTCAAGATAGGGGCTGGTATTGTAGCATAATGAGTTAAGCTACTACCTGCGAGGCTACCATTCCATAAGGGTGCCAGTTTGAGTCCTAGCTGCTCCACTTCTGATCCAGCTCCCTGCTAATGTGCCTGAGAAAGCAGTGGAGGATAGCCCAAGGCCTGGATGAAACTCCTGACTTTAACCAGGCCCAGCCTTGGCCGAGGGAACTTGGTTCCCTCCTTGGGGAGGGAACCAGTGGTTCGAAGGACTCTCTTTCTGTCTTACCCTTTGTCTCTGTCTCTGTAACTCTGCCTTTCAAATAACTTAAAAAAAAAAAAAAAAGGCAGCGGCAGCAACTCAAGATAGCGTGACTCTCCCAGGAGTCCTCTGTGATAGATTCCTCATCCTTTTTTTTTTTTTTTTTTTTTTTTTTTGACAGGCAGAGTTAGACAGTGAGAGAGAAAAAGAGAAAGGTCTTCCTTCTGTTGGGTCACCCCCCAAATGGCTGCCATGGCCGGTACGCTGCGCTGATTTGAAGCCAGGAGCCAGGTGCTTCCTCCTGGTCTGTCTCCCATGTGGGTGCGGGGGCCCAAGCACTTGGGCCATCCTCCCTCCACTGCCTTCTCGGGCCACAGCAGAGAGCTGGACTGGAAGAGGAGCAACCAGGACAGAATCCAGCACCCCAACTGGGACTAGAACCCTGGGTGCTGGCGCTGCAGGCGGAGGATTAGCCTAGTGAGCCGCGGTGCCAGTCAGATTTCTCATCCTTGACAATTCAGGCTTCATCTACCTTGCAGCCTTGTCCTGTTTGTTGTGAGAGCCAGTGCAGACAGGTGCTTAATGGAAATTCAGTTACTGGGACAGGAGTAGGAATGGCAAATACATATAAGAAAGTTTTTTTGTCTCCTACTCTCATGTTTTTTATATCCCCTATTGGCTTTCTCTGCCTTAAAGTGAAAGGAAATTTCATAATAGAGTGACTTCTTAATAAGATAACCTTGCCATTTGTGTGTTTGGTTTTTTTATTAAAGTCAAAGCCATCCAAAGTGGCAGAGTTGGAGAGCGGATCAGTGCTAAGGGTCCAGCATTTGACTATAGAGGGATGACCCAGAGGAGTTCCTCTGTGCTGATGAAACACTTTTCTATCTTGATTATGGTGATGGCAGTACTGATCTATATGTGTGATTAAAGGTCATAGAACTGTGTATATGAAGGCTTATAAAAAAGCACATGCAAAACCTGAGGTCTGTTGTTTAGCTACTTGTGTTAGTTTTCTTGGTTTTGATCATGCTAAGGTAAGCTGCTTTTCTTGGGGGGAGTTGGCCAGTGGCTATAAGGCACCTCTCTATACTTATTTTGCAACTTTGTATGAGTCTAAAATATAAGCCGTCCAATTCTGGTCATTTAATAATACATATATCCATAAACATATTGTGAAACAAGTGTCCAGAGCAATACTTGAACTCTCTTTTCTGATAGTCCTTTAGACAATTGGTGTGTTTTTGCACTTCTACAGGTTTTCTAAACCAGTCTTTCAGGTGAATTTCTTTCTCTAATTAAAGTCCTCTATGTGGTTACTGTACCAAAACATTGAGTGATTTATCTGTTTAATCCTGGAAATGAATCTAGCCATCTGGTCTTATTATGTCTAGAGAATGCTGCCTCTTAGTGGTGAGAAACCAGAAAAATGTGGGGAGATCTATTTTATTATTTCAATATGTTGGTGGCGTGGGCTTTGAATTTTAAGAAGACCTGGGTAAAAATCACAGCTCAGCAACTTCTTTCTTGTGTGGCTTTGGCAGCTTACTGAGTCCTCCCAGTCTTGGATCCTTCAGTTCTGTGAAATGATATTAATGATAGCTCCTCACGGTGCCCGTTCATGATTCATTACCGAGGTCCTGCCACAAGCACTGTGGCTAGGCAGGAGGGAGACAGCAATGCGAACACACACAAGGGCCTTGGCCTCTTGGAGCTTGTGTTGTAGTAGCATTTTTAGAAATGATTTGCAGGCTGGCACCCCAGGTTCTAGTCCCAGTCGGGGTGCCAGTTCTGTCCCGGTTGCTCCTCTTCCAGTCCAGCTCTCTGCTGTAGCCCTGGAGTGCAGTGGAGGATGGCCCAAGTGCTTGGGCCCTGCACCCACATGGGAGACCAGGAGGAAGCACCTGGCTCCTGGCTTCGGATCAGCGCAGCGCACCTGCCATGGCGGCCATTTGGGGAGTGAACCAACGGAAAAGGAAGACCTTTCTCTCTCTCTCTCACTCTCTCTCTCTCTGTGTGTGTGTGTGTGTGTGTGTGTGTGTCTAACTCTGCCTGTCAAAAAAAAAAAAACTATTTGCATGAAGTACGGGTCTTAGTGTTTGGTTCATAGTAAATGCTTATTGGATATTAATTTTAAAAATTATTAGAAATGCTTCTTGGATGACTTTCCAGTCTTTCTAGACTCATCCTTCCTCTGGCTAAATATGCCTTCCTAATCAAAGCTAGCTCGAGACATAGCAGCTGTCACCCTTGGAACTTACCATGTTTCATGCTTCCATGCCTGTACATGTTCCATTCGTTCTCTGATTGCCCCCTTAACAGTTCTTGTATCAATAAATCCTTTCATTTACAAGACAGCTTCCTTGTAAAAAGAAACCAACCAAAGCAGAATGCTCACCTACGCTAACGATTTCTAATTGCTTTTATTGTTCATTTGATTGAATATGTAGTGCTAAAATTATATTGTCTTTTTCTTTTGTTACTCTTGAAAGCAATAAAAGCATTGTTTGCTTGAACAGTGCTTGGCTGGGTCTGCTCTACTGCCAGTGTCAGGCCATCATGCCTGTGATCCTGATGAAGGAGTTAAGAGTCAACAGAGTTGCATCCATTTAATTCCCAAACCACAAAATGGGAAAGGAAAAGAACTGGTGGATTGAAAGAGATCCTCACCAGGCAGAGGAAAACCACTTAAATGCCATACCCTCTAAGAGTCCCAATGTAGCAACAGTTTGTGAAAATATATGTAAAACCCCTTTAAAAATAGAGAGAGGTGCCTGGATTCTAGTTGAGCCCAGACTTTGCCTGCATCTGGATCTTTCCCTTTGCTCAGCGTTTGGACAGTTCTGAGTGCGCATGAGAGCTTGTGTGTCATTTAACAGTTGGAGGGCAGTTATTGCTTCAGAGCTGCTGAAGCAAAGCAAAGCTTTCTCCAGCTGCATAGCATTTCCTGTTTGCAATCTCCGACTGCAGGGATTGTGGTTTGAGTTAAGAATGCTTTCTTGTTACATTTTTTCTTTTCTTCTCTCTCAGATGAGAATAGCTAGAAATGTACAAGTTGAACCTAAATTTGTATTAGATTCTTTCCCAAGTTTTTCTTTGAAATAATTGAAAAGTGCAGAGAGCATGGACATGCTCAGTGGTAAATTGATAGCTCCTAGATGCCCTGAACTGGATAATGCATTTTTGAAGACCTCATTTCACAAAATGATAATCCATAATTAGACAGCTTTAGCGCTTGGTCTACCAGATGTCCCTTCGTGTCCTGCTAGACTCCATTACAAATTAATGTTATGGGACATTTTGTGACGTGAAGTCTGTTCATGTGGGTGAGGGAGTAAGAGAAGAAGTGTTTCTTTTTCCTTCTGTTATGAAAGTCATATATGTTTACTAGAAAGATTTCAGAAATATGGAGAATTTAAAGAAGAAAACAAAGATCATTATATAATCTTAACTTCTATTAATATCCTAACTTCTGTTAAGAGTATATTGTTGGATATAATTTAATAGGTTTATATACAAATAGTGATGACTAACATGTATATTTATTATGTAGATTGTATTATACATATATTTTAGCAGGCTTTTTTTTTCTCATTTTTTATTCAAGAAGCAGAGAGATAGAAACAGACATACAAAGAGATCTTCCATCCAGTGGTTCACTTCCCAGATGTCTACAACATCTAGGACTGGGCCAGGCTGAAGCCAGAGTGCTTGGATCACAGTCTGAGTCTCCCATGTGGGTGACAGGCACCCAGTTACCTGAGCCATTATGCGCTGCCTCCTAGGGTACATGTTCACAGGAAGCTTACGTCTCATGTCTGAGTACCTAGGTTTGAGTCCAGACTCTGCTTCCAGTTCCCACTTCCTGTTAATGGAAACCCTGGGGGGTAAAGCAGGAATGGCTCAAGGAATTGAGTTCCTGCCACCCATGTGGGCAACCCAGATCAAGTCTGGGACTCCTGGCTTTGGCCTGTCCCAGTCCCAGCCCTAGCTATTGCAGGCATTTGGAAAGAATAACAGCAAATATCTGTCTCTCTCTCTCTCTCTCTCTCTCCCTCCCTCTGCCTTCCAAATAGACAGAAATAATTTTTTAAAACTTAAAAACTTTGGGGGTGGTGGGAAGAGAAAGAGAGAAACCATTTTTTGGGGGGGATGCAGTTTCATTAACCATGAAAGGAAACTGACTATCAACGAGAGTGGTTGGCACTGGAATACTTTATGGCATTCTTGACATATGTTTATCCATACCTCTTCTGCAAAAAAAAGAACAGCTGGTCTTGCTCATAGAGCTTTCAGGAAGGTAAAGTTCATTATTTTATTTTTAAAATGTTTTTTATATGAGAGGGAGAGACAAGAGTGCTCCCATCCACTGGCCTGCTCCCCAAATGTCTGCCAACAGCCGGGGCTAATCCAGCCTGAAGCTGGGACCTGGAAACTCAATCCAGGTAGCTCTTAATGGCAGAGTCCAATTATTGGAGCCATCACTGCTGCCTAGAGGGTCTGCTCCAGCAAGAGGTTGGACTCAGGAGCTAGAGTTCAGAACTGAAACCCAGACACTCTTGATATGCTACACAGGCATCTTAACCAGCCTCTTAATGGGTAGACCAAATGCTTACCCCATTATTTTTATTCTTATGGTTACTATTGCTTATATGTGTAATAATAGTTTGCATTTTAAAAAATATTTATTTATTTGAAAATCAAGATTTACAGAAAGAGGCAAGAGACAGAGATCTTCCACCTGGTTCATTCCCTGGGTTGCTGCAACAGCCAGCACTAGGCCAGGCTGAAACCAGGAGCCAGGAGCTTCTTCCAGGTCTCACATGTGGATAGCAAGGGCCCAAGGCACTTGGGCTGTCTTCTGCTGCCTTCCCAGGCAGGAAGCTGGATCAGAAGTGGAGCAGCCAGGACATGAACTAGCACTCATATGGGATGCCAGTGTCACAGGCAGCAGCTTTACTATACCACGATGCCAGCCCCAATAGCTTACGTTTATATTGTGCTAAATATATTCAAGACACTGTCTTAGGCACCTCCATGCTGTGCTGGTTAGGATAGACAAGAATGTGTTTCAGTAAAATATTAATGCTCAAATCTCTGTGGCTTTACATGGTCGAGGTTTATTTCCTCTTTGTATTAGGGAGAAGATCTGTTCCACATAGTAATGACAGCAACCTCAGTTCTTGTCTCACCTAGAAGAAGAATTTCCACACAGACGGGGATGGTGAGCAAGGCAAGATTTATTGAAAGTGAGGAACCTCCTGCAGCAGCAGTCAGGAGAGGAGCTCCAAGGGAGGAGTTGCCAAAGCAGCTTGCCAGTGTCTGCACTTTGTAAACATGAAATATCTGTCTGATTGGCCCCTTTCTGAAAACCAAACCTATATTTAACCAATCAGGAGAGGAGCAGAACAACAGCTAATCAGAAGGTGGGGATTACAATCCTGTCTAGCGTTGGTAACGCTAAGTGCCGTTAACTAACCTAACTGCCCGTTAGCCCATGTAACTCCTCACTTCCTCATCTCTTTCTGTTAACAGTGGCTCAGACACTTAAGCAGAGCAGATGGAGGCTTCTCCTTCTCAGTGGGGTTTTCCATAGCAGGGCAAGAGAGAGACCAGACAGTCACATGAAGACTTCTCACAGCTTCCCCAGAGGTTTTAGTTCATTGGTTTGAACTGTGTTGTGGCTCCACCTATGAGAGGAATTGTAGTGTTTGGGGAGAATTACTGTTCCTCCCTCATCCATATATGGCCTCCTTTACTTCTCACATCAGTCCTACTGGGTAGTAACATCATGTCCTTAGTTAACAGCTGAGGGAACTAGATCACAGAGCGTTAAGTAGCTACCAGAACCAACACATAAGCCTCCTGAGTGATAGAGACATTTTTCTATGGACATACTATGAATTTACTTTTAAGTTAGCTTAAATTAAAAGAGCAGCAAATAAAACAATGACAAAGGTTATACAGGCATAAGACAAACACTGTTGTAAGATCATCATTCACAGCCCTCTGTCCACGTGCTCTTCCTCCCAGAAGCCTACAGAACCCTAGGCCCAGATCTGGAGGTGGTTGTGAAAAGCAGTTGCAGGCTCTTTCCTTGACACAGAGAATCTGGGAAACCCTCCCCCACTCCTTTGACCCCTTCCACTCGTCTTTGATTTACCATTTTTCATCCAGATTGTCCCATTCTGCCTAGCTGTTTCATACAAAATATTAGGTCTTGAACCGTTTTGACATTCTTCAGTATCACGTTGCCTCTGAGTCTCTGCTCACCTCCACATGCTGGGGCCCTCAAGTGACCCCTTCCAGACCCAGACGGTTGGGAAGTCCTGCAGCCCAGCTGGGGCGCCTACTTCTGCTCTGATGTCAGCCAGTGCCAGGAACATAGATTGTACAAGCCACTTCGGTTCTTTCATCTGTGAACACCCTGCGCAACAGTTGTCATGTCCTATGGGTCTGGTTCTTTCCTGCCTGGGAACAAGGGTATCGAAGTGTGAGACTGAAACTGTAATCCCATGCCTTGCTCTTTGATAAGAGTTTTGGGTTGAGAAGCACTGCATATTTCCCGGGGGGTTTTACAGTACACATGGGTCTGTTAAATTATTGGAGACATCCTGTAATAAAGATGCCTGACCAATTCAATGCTTTCTAACTTATTTCAACACAGACTTTCCTGTTGTATAAGAAACATTAACTTTCCGTGAAACCACTTTGAGAAATGTGATCTAGATGTTTTGCTGGATTGAGTGATCCATTTCATTTACTGTCTCTTTGTTCAACTTTATTGCAGTTCAGTTTTGCCCTTTTAGCATTTATTTCTAACTATATTTCAATATATAATTTCTAATGTTTTTCAAAGATGTATTTTATTTATTTGAAAGAGATAGTTACCAAAATAGACACACACACACACACACACACACACACACAGAGGTCTTCCATCTGCTGGTTCACTCCCCAGATGGCTGCAAAGGCTGGAGCTATGCTGATCCAAAACCAGGAGCCAGGAGCTTCTTCCAGGCCTCCCATGCAGGTGCAGGAGCCCAAGCGCTTGGGCCATCCTCTGCTGCTTTCCCAGGCCATAGCAGAGAGCTGGGTTGGAAATGGAGTGAGTGGCTGGGACTCAAACTGGAGCCCATATGGGATGCCAGTGCCTCAGGCCAGGGCTTTAATTCTAATTCTTTTTAGGGTGGCTCCTTTTTTACACCTTGCCTTTTTATTTTGTCCCCTTTGGTGCCTTTGATACCCTTAAGTTTAAACATGAAATAGCCTACCGATTCATTTGTGTACTAACGTCTTACTATATCTTCCATTAACATTGAATGGGCTTTTTACTGAGTTACTGCCCCAGCTATGTGAAGCAATTAAAAAAAAAAATTGAAAGTTAAGAGAATGAGCAGAAGTAGCACAACTTTGAAGTCAGATATAACTGAGTTCGAGCTTCTGCTCTACCACTTCCCAGGTGAGGTCACCAGAGGCAGGTTCATTCATTCATTCACTCAGTAATTCACCCAGGAAGGGGGAAGGCGGATATCAAGGAAGGCTTTGAGGAAGAGGAACCCTTGAACTGAGCCATAAATAGGTAGTAGATGTTTATGAACCTATTCTCTCAGGCTACCAGAGACTATTTTCCTTAAATAGAAATATTAAACAGCACTAAGGCAGTGGTTGACACACTTGACGGAGAGTCATACTTCAGTATTAAGACAAGAAAATACTTTATAAACTGTGTCTTAAACTGAGCCAGCATTAACCAAGTGTACCCCTTTGGTCCAAGTCAAGTCCTTTGCTAAAATTGACTGTCACTTCCTATTTAAGAGAATTGCTTGTACAGAATAGTTTAATAATTTACTTGACTTTATCTAAAGCACCACTTAATTTTACTGAGAATTAAAACTTCTTGCTTTTGGATTCTAACAAGTCGAGAAAGCTTTCATTTGGCTTCCTGGCAGCGGTTGGCATCACAAGCATAATATCTAAGAATATTCCTTTTCTGCAAGAGTAGCCTTGAAATATGTTAACTACCTGATGGTGAATATGATAGTCACCATCTAGATCAGGGGTGGGGAATCTTGTTTCTGTCTACAGAGCCTTTTGGATATTTATAAAATCACACGGACCATGCAAAATTAGCAACGTAAAGATTTATTGAATTTCGAGTCATGCCTGCAGTTGCCTTGGTAGGGACAGACCAGATGATTTCATGGGCCTTATGTGGCCTGTGGGCCAGAAGTTCCCCATCCCTGATTTAGATGGACTCTTTGAATTCTGAAAAATCAGTGAGGATCAAGAGAAAAATGAGTATCAAAATGTGAAGTTATAGACTAAGCAAATGGGACGGAACTGTGCAGGCGAAGGAGGCAGCAGATGGCAATGTTTTCTTGTCAGTTACATGAAGACAGTGTTGCCTCCTCAAGGTGACACTGTGGACTCCATGTGGTAAGCCCTGTGTGCTTATATATGTTTATTTTACTAAATATTTTTAGGGGGGCCGGTGCTGTGGCACACTGGGTTAAGCGCCAGCATCCCATATGGGCGCCGGTTCGAGACCTGGCTGCTCCACTTCCAATCTAGCTCTCTGCTTTGGCCTGGGAAAGCAGTAGAAGATGGCCCAAGTCCTTGGGTCCCTGCACCTGCACAGGAGACCTGGAAGTAGCTCCTGGCTCCTGGCTTCAGATCAGCGCAGCTCCGGCCATTGCGGCCAACTGGGGAGTGAACCATCGGATGGAAGACCTCTCTCTGTCTCTCTGTGTAACTCTGACTTTCAAATAAATAAATAAATAAATAAATCTTTTAAAAAAAAAAAGATTTTTAAATTGTGTTAGGTTGCCACCTGATTAAAAGTCAATTGTAAAAATTCATAACTTTGATAGAGCCATTCATTGAAGGCAAGGAAAATGCCATTAGCTATCAACTCACAGAATGGGTTTGTTCTTTTTTTTTTTTTTTTAAGATTTATTTATTTATTTGAAAGTCAGAGTTACACAGAGAAGAAGCAGAGAGAGAGGTCTTCCATCCATTGGTTTACTCCCCAATTGGCCGCAATGGCCAGAACTGTGCCAATCTGAAGCCAGGAGGCAGGAGCTTCTTCCAGGTCTACCATTTGGGTGCAGGGGCCTAAGGACTTGTGCCATCTTCTGCTGTTTTCCCAGGCCATAGCAGAGAGCTGGATCAGAAGTGGAGCAGCCTGGACACAAACTGGCGCCCATATGGGATACTGGCACTGCAGGCAGCAGCTTTATCCACTATGCTGCAGCGCCAGCCCTGGGTTTGTTCTGATTTAAACATAGCAAATTATAGGTGACATGCATGGAAATGAAGTTAAAAGTCTGAAAGTTGGTCATTGCAAGCACAATAAAAAGTCCTTAGGGTCAAGATTTGAACCAAGGATGTGTATTTTTTTTTCTTGTATTGCTTTCTCATTTATCTTGGTCTTGCAAACCTTTGCTGCTCCCCCTTTCTGTGAAATCTGATACTACACATAATGCATGGAAAATTGCTTTCATTTTCACTCAGTGTGGGAGATGTTAAACCTAACCTGCCATTTGCTTACATTGAGTTACACAAGACACAACTGCATTATTGTAAGGAATTTTCATATTCCCTGATACTCCTCCACCCACTCATTTTCCTCTGACACTTCTGCGAGACTGCACTTTCTACTTAAGTTGCATCTTCTGAGTCCCTGCTGCCTTTAGCATGTTGTACAATTTGGTTCTCACTTGACCTTGGGTCTTTCCCAGGTTTCCCTTTCTTCATGATAGCTATAGACTCTAAGCAAGTGATTTGCACTCTGGACGCTGGTCCTCCCCTCTCCAGAGGAACTTGGGTTTTCTTCTACTTTGGACAGCCCTCAGTCTACGGCAGTGGTTCTCAAACTTGACCTTGCATCCCTTTCACCTTTTATGAAATCTTAGTTTGTTGTGCCCCATCCTCAGAGTTTCTGATTGATTAAGTTTGAGATTCCCTTACTGACAAGTTCCAGGTGGAGCTAACCCTGCTGGCCCCAGGGCCACACCTTGAGAACAATTATAAGGAATTGTCATTCTGGACAAAGATCCAGCATTCTCTAGCGTCATACAGAAGCTGCAACTTTGTCCTCCAAATGCCCTTCTTATTATTTTTTCACTTTTCTGCATGCCGTCTGAATGATATCTTGTGTTAGTAGTCAAGAACAAGTTGAATGAGAAATTGGCTACTGGTTGAGTATATCGCCCTCTTGTGTTTCTGTGTCATATTTCTTTTTAACAGCTTCCTGAATACAAAAATACGTTTGTAGTTGAAAACCTTTAAAGTTTAGGAGGCTGGGATGGGGGAATTAAAATCACTAATAACCTAAAAATTCACTATTTATTTATTTATTGACAAGCAGAATGGACAGTGAGAGAGAGAGACAGAGAGAGAAAGGTCTTCCTTTTCCATTGGTTCGCACTCCAATGGCCGCTGCTGCTGGCACACTGCGGCCAGGACACCGTGCTGATCCGAAGCCAGGAACCAGGTACTTCTCCTGGTTTCCCATGCAGGTGCAGGGCCCAAGGACCTGGGCCATCCTCCACTGCAGAGAGCTGGACAGGAAGAGGAGCAACCAGGACAGAATCCGGTGCCCCAATCAGGACTAGAACCCAGTGTGCCGGCGCCTCAGGCAGAGGATTAGCCTATTGAGCCACAGTGCCAGCCAAAAATTCACTGTTGAGAATTACATATGTGTACCTGTATACACACATACATATATATACTTTAAAAATTAATAGAAAATGGAATTAAAGATAAGTCTATTGGTACAAAAAAGTGAAATCTTTGCATAGTTTTTTTGGAAATACTTATTTTTGATGAATTTTTGAAAACCCTTTCATATGCATGCACTTCGAAATTTTCTAACCTTTTTGCTATTTGTACTAAGCATTCTAGTTGGCATCATGCTGCAGTTCTCTTTTAATTTTGTACTTATTTATGTGTTTCCTGAATGTTTTCCCGCTCCATAAACACCGTAGCCTAAGGCCTTTGTGCAATTGGAAATGTACAGCCTGTTAAAGCAGAGCGGCCCTGGTTGAGCCAGAGCCTCTCCCCCAGTAGCACAGGCGGTGCCCAAAGAGGGATGTGCAGAAGCCAGAGGTACTGCCCATAATTTCATTTGTACAACTGTGTAGGAACTTACCTAATGTTTGCACCATAATCTACTCAGTTTTCTATTCTGAACATTTCCATCGTCTCCATTGTGGTTTTTTTTTTCCTCAGTGTCTGAAATGAAGTAGTTGAGAGCATCCTTTGAAATCTGTACCCATCCTGTGATTATTCTTTAGTTACTGGTCTTTCTTACCATCTTCTGTCTCCCCTTCTTCACTGTCATTGAAGAGTCAGTGAGGAAATGGGGCAACCATTGTTAGTCCCTTGCTCTGGTCAAATTTAGAAGTTCACTTTCTTGAGAGATTTCTGGCTTTTTCCAAAGGTTGTGTTTATTATTGAACCCAAAGTTTTATAGTGGGCATTATGGGCTATGCCAAAAAGTTTAAATTTTTGAAGGGTCTCGTGAGTTGGCCCTCTTGACTCTCCTGCTTTACTATGGAATTGTTCGGTGGCTGTTTTCTGTTGGTTACTTTGCTGGGCAGAGAACTAGGACTGCCCTGCACTGGTAGCAGTTGAAGCAGCTCCCTGTAGTTGTCACCTGTCTGGTCTGGACTTTTTCCTGCTGTGTGCAGTGCATCTCAGTAGCTTAAGATGTAAGAGTATTGTCACTAGAAGCTAGCTCAGAGAACTTGGAGACCTCTCTGTCATGGCAGGAATGAGAAGTGAGCAGAGGTGGTGAGGAGGGGACCGGTCAAGACTACATCTCCTGACCTAACCTTCTCTTCCCCAGTTGTCAGACAACGCCTGACAGCTAGCCTCTTGGTCTGTCAACCCCAGCCATAACCTGGGATCTGTGTGACCCCTCTAGTCCCTCACCTGTATCCAGTCCCTGTCTCCGTTGTGGTCCTGATGACTACAGGAAGATCAGAATTGTAACATTTCAGGTCTGAGAGAGCTCTCCTGGCCGAGAGAGGTACTCCCTCGTTCATCCACTTAGTCTGCAGGCATTTTATTTAGTGTGTATGGCAGGGCTGCATTGTGCTAGGAGTTTAATTGGAGCAGGGTGGGCAAAGCAGTGCTAGGCCCTGTCTTGAGCAAACGAGTCATTATAAAGTGGTGAAAGTGACCCTGTTCTGCCACTTTTTGAGACTAAAAAACCCAACAGGATGTTAGGGAGAAGAGACCTGTGTATTGGAATGGTCAAGGCCTCGCTGAGGAAGCGATGCAGAAAACAGAGGCTCTTTGCCAGTAGCTAGCCGAAGAATGTTCCAGACAGATGGTAAAGCATGCAGAAGAGGAGCATGATCACTGGACCAAAGAGCTGAGAAAGGTTGAAGTATGGTGGGAATGCTTTGAGGGGTTCAAGGCAGGTTGGCAGGGCCAGACCTAAACTGGGAGTTTAGATTTGAAACCAGTTCAGTGAGAAGCCGACTGTGGGTTTTCAACAGCAGAGAGGTGTGATCTGATCAACTGCTGTGATAGCAGTACACAGGAAATGAGGATGCCTTTTGGAGTCAGTGAAGACTAATAACCTTGACCATCTACTCACTGTTTGGCATTGGACAAGTTACTTAACCTCTCTGAGCCTGGCTCCTCAATAATCCAGTGACACTAGGACCGGTTTTATAGAGCTGTTGTGAGCTGTAACACAGTAACCTCTGTCATCTTAAAAAACAATCTAGGCCGGCGCCGCAGCTCACTAGGCTAATCCTCCGCCTTGCGGCGCCGGCACACCGGGTTCTAGTCCCGGTTGGGGCGCCGGATTCTGTCGGTTGCCCCTCTTCCAGGCCAGCTCTCTGCTGTGGCCAGGGAGTGCAGTGGAGGACAGCCCAGGTGCTTGGGCCCTGCACCCCATGGGAGACCAGGAAAAGCACCTGGCTCCTGGCTCCTGCCATCGGATCAGCGCGGTGCGCCGGCCGCAGCGCGGCGGCCATTGGAGGGTGAACCAACGGCAAAGGAAGACCTTTCTCTCTGTCTCTCTCTCTCACTGTCCACTCTGCCTGTCAAAAAAAAAAAAAAAAAAAATCTAGGCTGACGCCGCTGCTCACTAGGCTAATCCTCTGCCTTGCAGCGCTGGCACACCGGGTTCTAGTCCCAGTCGGGGCACCGGATTCTGTCCTGGTTGCCCCTCTTCCAGGCCAGCTCTCTGCTGTGGCCAGGGAGTGCAGTGGAGGATGGCCCAAGTCCTTGGGCCCTCCACCCCATGGGAGACCAGGAGAAGCGCCTGGCTCCTGCCATCGGATCAGCGCGGTGCGCCGGCCGCAGCGCACCGGCCGCGGTGGCCATTGGAGGGTGAACCAACGGCAAAGGAAGACCTTTTTCTCTGTCTCTCTCTCTCTTACTGTCCACTCTGCCTGTCCAAAAAAAAAAAAAAAAATCTAATTGAGGCTGCCCTGTTTAGATTAGAACATGTTATAACTAGATGCTCTGATCTTGCAGAATGAGGCAGGAAAATGAGGACCATGAGATTTGCCAGCAATGGAGAGACTGTAGTGAAACATAAAGCGTATTTTGGAGCACTCCTCCCAGCCTTAACAGTTCCTGAAATGCCATACCATGATTGTAGGGTTTTTTTTTTTTTTTTAAGATTTATTTATTTATTTGAAAGTCAGCGTTACACAGAGAGAGAAGGAGAGGCAGAGAAAGAGAGAGAGGTCTTCCATCCGCTGATTCACTCCAGCGGATGTGGCCGCAACAACCGGAGCTGCGCCAATCAGGAGCCAGGAGCTTCTTCCGGGTCTCCCACGTGGGTGCAGGGGCCCAAGAACTTGGGCCATCTTTCACTGCTTTCCCATAGCAGAGAGCTGGATCGGAAATGGAGCAGCCGGGTCTTGAATGGACGCCCATATGGGATGCTGGCGCTTCAGGCCAGGGCATGTTAACCGCTGCGCCACAGCACTGGCCCCTCATTGTAGTTTTTCACCACTATTGCTGAGCGTTTCAAGTATAGAGAGTCTCTATGTTGTGTTGGGCACTTTGCATGCATTTCTCTCTGCTATGTCTCATGGAATCACTGTAACAGCATGTGAATTAGTCTTAGTCCTACTTACCCTGGGGGACCACTTCTCTAAAAGATTGAGCTGCTTGCCCAAGCACACACCCAGCTCAGGGGCTGTCACCTGCCTGGCCCTGTGTCCACTGGGCATTCTGGCAGCTGAGATGGGTAAAATTTGAGATCTCTGAGCAGGCAGAATCATTAACTCGCCTCTCAGATTTGTAAGGGGCCTCCCACCTGTGAGCAGATAGTCCTTGTTTCCCCTTCAGGCCTGTGCAAGCAAACAAAACAAATCTTACTTCAGTAGGTCAGTAATGGCTGATAAAAATCATCCTCTGCATGTGTGTAGTGTCATCGTTTTCAAAACATCCTCCTAACTGTAAGAATATGGGACTGTGGATAGTTCATTGGCTTTAGAGTTAGACCTAGTTTGTGATCTGATCCCTCCACCTAACTACCTGTGTGTGTGTGTGTGTTTGAACAAGTTAGGTAATAACACCTTAGAGATTTTCAGGAGACAGGGAGTGTAAAAGCAGCCAACTCTGTGGGCTGGTGCAAAGGAGAGCTTCAGTGGTGTCAGTATGACCTTGATCCTTGGGCACTGGCGTGGGCTAGTTTGAGGAAAGTGCTGGGGAAGTCACTCAGGCCAGGAGTGATGAGTGGCCGCATGCCTCTGGGCCTTCTCCTCCCTTTGTACCGTGATACTCTGGAAAGTAGCCTCATAGCAAGGCACCGGTTTTAAATAGTCTCAAGGTGGTAAGTAACTGGTTAGTGCATGAAGGAGTTAACACACTAGACAGAATACCTAATTTATACCAGAGAATCGCCAACTTAACTGCTGGGAGCTGGCTCATTATTTTAATTGGATTTTCCAATGTGTTGAGCAAGTCAGCAGATTTGCCTTAGCCTTACTTTCAGAGAAACTGTTTCTGTCTGCAGAGGAGAAGGAGGGAGAGAAAGGAGAACCAATGGGCAGTAGAGAAAGAATGTCAGAATTAATGCAGGATGACAAAGCAAGCAAATTATGTCCTCATTAATTAATACAGCGTATGTGCGTGCAGGTGTCTTGGAAGGACGCTTTGTAGAGCTGTGCTGCTCCCTTCGCTTGGAAGCAAGAAAAAGGCACTGCTGACTCATGGCCTTTCTCCAGCAGACAGGCGCAGCCATTCAGGCGGGCCGCCCTTACTGAACCATAGAGGGGCTCATTGTTGAGCTGGGCACTATGCAAGCAACCCAGAGACTGCCATGCACTGCAGCCTACCACTGCTTTTTTTTCTTTCCACTTAAAAATTTTTTTTTATTTACTTATTTGCATGCATTTCATAAATACAACTTCAGGAACATAGTAATTCTTTCCACCGCACCCGCCCTCCCACCCTTTACCTCTTCCCTCCCCTGTTCCCAGTCTTGTTTTTTTTTACTAAGATCTATTTTCATTCAACTTTATACATAGAAGATAAGATTTATTGATTGAGAGTCCGAGTTAGAGGGAGAGATAGAGAGCAAAAGATCTTCCATCAGGTGATTCACTCCCCAGATGGCCGCGATGGCCAGTGCTGGGCCAGGCTGAAGCCAGGACCCAGGAGCTTCTTCCAGGTCTTCCCTGTGTGTTGCAGGAGCACAAACACTTGGGGCATCTTCCTCTGTTTTCCCCAGGCCATTAGCAGAGAACTGGGTCAGAAGTGGAGCGGCTGGTGCACAAACCGGCACCCACATGGAATGCTGATACTGTAGTCGATGACTTTACCTACTGTAACACAATGTCAGCTCCATGGCACTACTTCTGTAGCTGGTCAGTCAGTGAGCACAGCAGACACACCTGCTAGCGTGGAAACACAGGAGATAAAGCAGTAAATACACAAGATCACTTCTCTTTGTGTAAAGCAAAGTGGAGAGGTTAAAAAAAGGATATGTGTGTTTGTTTTGTAAATCAGATATTTCCAAAAGTTTGTGAAAAGACAGAATTAAGAGATGTTATTTTGATACAAAACAATTTGTATACTTGTGCATTTTTTTCATAATATGCATTTTTTCATGAATATTTTGGAACCCTCTGATAGATACAGGGAAGACTTCCTGAAGTCATCTGCAGTGGTTGGGATTATGGGGCTATTTGTATAACTGGCAATGTTAAAAACATTGTAAAGAGTAAATGAATATCAAATCCAGTACTAATTCAATTATTTGCTTGAACAGGTTTCTTTTGCATAATGAAAGAGTAGTCAGCAGCCTCCTTCTGTCTGACTCGCTCAAAATTTCTGTTTAGGCCTGATGTATAGCCTGGCAGGAGAAGTAGCCCTTCTATACCAATTTGGAAGGAAATACTGCATGTTCCAAACCTAAACATAATTCCTGGAGTGATTTTAATGTGTTATTTGCTTACTAAAATGACAATAGATACACTTTTTAAAATATACCATCCAACTTACAAACTTGAATCATGTAAATAATTTATTATATGAATTCAGCTTTCCTTGAACAGTAAGGAAATGGTGTTGAAAATTGAGTATATAGGAAGAGTTATCAGTAGGGTTTTGGTAAAATGAATCAGAAAATAGATTTGTGAAAGACTTTTTTTTTTTTTTTAGATTTTTTATTTATTTATTTGACAGGTAGAGTTACAGAAAGTGAGAGGGAGAGACAGAGAGAAAGGTCTTCCTTCCATTGGTTCACCCTCCAAATGGCCACTACGGCCGGAGCTACACCGATCTGAAGCCAGGAGCCAGGTGCCTCCCCCCAGTCTCTCACGCGGGTGGAGGGCCCAAGCACCTGGGCCATCCTCCACTGCCTTTCCGGGCCACAGCAGAGAGCTGGACTGGAAGAGGAGCATCGGGGACTAGAACCCAGGGCCCATATGGGATTCTGGCGCCGCAGGCGGAGGATTAGCCTAGTGAGCCACGGCACCGGCCCCAAAAGACTTTTTAAGTCCATTGAAGATAATGAAGGTGAAAGCAAAAGCTTGTGTACTCATACTGTTACCGTATCATCTTGACTGCGCTGTGTTCACCTGGAGAGGTGACTTTGTTACACATCAGTTTGCAGAAATCCTAGTCAGGCCATAAGAAGGGTTCCTGAGAGAACTAGAAAATAAGAACATGGGAAGACAGCAGAATGCTGTGACTGTGACTTTGTGTCATCCGTCTGTGTCAGTTTCTCTTCGTTGGGATCTCTGAGGAAGGGAGCTTTGTTTTGCCCTCAGTGAAAATTTTCCTCTGCAGATTGATGCTTTCTCTTTGACCTGTGTCTGTGCAGGCACTCGGGTCATTACTGCTCATTTGTCACTTAACACAATCTCCTCTGCCAGTTTTTTAACTTTTACCTGGCAAGTACATTGTAAAATGTTTGTAATTCTTAAATATCTTCCTCTGCAGCCTCCTCAAAGGGCCATCACTGGGAAGATTCTGAATTCATAACACAAAATTGTTTTGCTTCTTTTTGTTTCTTATCAACACCCAGGAATATGTGGCACATCACAGCCACTTGTGATAGAGGTGGCCGTGTGCCAACTGTCCCTGTCCCCAGAGCTAAGTCTTTCAAGGTAGGAAGGTGTTTTATTCATTTCGGCCTGTCCAGCTCCTAGCATAGTGTAGATAGTCGGTAAATAAGTCGTGGATGGACAGATGGCAGGTGAACACACTTACGGGTGAGTAAAAGCATTTGTGAGTGAGGGGACCCACAAACCTGTCCATCTGTGATCTCATTCTGCAGGTCCTCACAGACTTGGTTCCACGCTACTAAACTTTGTCACCAAGATCATAAGAGGTCTCCTTGATACATACTCTATCATGAGCCCTCTTCAGCCCTGCTTTGGCTGTTCCCACGCCTCACTGTCTCTCCCGTGATTCTCCTGCCGCTCTTCCCCCAGCTCCTTCCCTTCTCCTTTGTAGACTCCTCTTTGTATCTAAGATATTCTTGATTCTTGGAGTTGTCCATGGGTGCAACTCTAGCCCCGCACCCGCCTTGCCTAACCACAACGATAAGAGGTTATTACAGGTCGCTACGTGCAGTCAGCACGTGATTTTTGAGGGACTCTTCCTTCAGAACAACCCTCACATTCAGTCATAACCACAGGTTCCGTGGTTCCGTGGTTCCGTTTATAGTAGTTTTGAAATGCAGTTTCCTGTCAAGGTAGCAGTGACATTAATGTATATTTTTTCTTGATTCATTCAACAAAGGACTTGAAGCATTGTTGAAAACCATAATTTACAAGTAAAAGTTAAAATGGGTTTATAGTCAGTGTCTTTTCATGTTTTATTTTAAATTTTGACTTTTTAAAGTAAATAATATTTTTAAGGCAAAACATCTCTCACCCTGTCCCTTTCCCGATTTCATCCCTGGAGGGAACCAGTAGCAGCAGACTTTTCAGATTGAAATTATTTAAGGGATCAGAGGGAACCAGTAGCAGCAGACTTTTCAGATTGAAATTATTTAAGGGATCAGAGGGAACCAGTAGCAGCAGACTTTTGTGTTTGAAATAATTCAGGAGACCAGCATTGTAGTACAGTAGGCTAAGCTACCACTTGGGATGCCAGCATTCTATTTCAGGGCACTGGTTTATGTCCTGGCTACTTAGCTTTTCCAGCCTCTTGCTAATGTACCTGGGAAGGCAGCAGAAGTTGGCCCAAGTACTTGGGCCCCTGCCATCCATGTGGGAGACTGGAATGAGTTCCTACCTCCTGGTGTGAGCCTTGCCCAGACCTGGCTGTTGCAGGTATTTGGAGAGTAAGCTAGAAGCATGCTCTCTCTCTGTTGCTCTGCATTTGGAAGGAAGAGTCTTTAAAAAAAAATAATAAACATAGACTCTCCCCCCTCCCCCGTGTTTATATAGATCTTAATGTACCATAAGTACTGTTTTACACCTTGCTCTTTTCACTTAAAAATTTACCTTGGAGATATTTCCAAAGTCAGGAATTAAAAATTACATGGCTTGAGTCCTCTGCTGAGGCATAGAGCAATAAGCCATTGCCTGCAGTGTCGGCATACCATATAGGCGCCAGTTTGAGTCCTGGCTGCTCCACTTCTGATCCAGCTCCCTGCTGATGCACCTGGGAAAGCAGCAGAAAATGGCCCAAGTCCTTGGCCCATGCACTCATGTGGGAGTCCCAGAAGAAGCTCCTGGCTCCTGGCTTCAGCCTGGCCTGGCCCCAGCTGTTACAGCCATTTGGGGAGTGAACAGCAGATGGCAGATCTCTCCTCTCTCTCTCTTTCTCTCTTGCTCTCTTTCCTCCCCCCCCCCCTTCCTTCTCTGCTTTTCAAGTAAATAAATAAGTCTTTTTAAAAAATTACATAACTTGTTCAGCCATTCCCTACTGGTGGGAACTTAACCCTCCAT
Source organism: Oryctolagus cuniculus (assembly GCF_051225735.1). Taxonomy (NCBI): domain Eukaryota; kingdom Metazoa; phylum Chordata; class Mammalia; order Lagomorpha; family Leporidae; genus Oryctolagus; species Oryctolagus cuniculus. Next base: position 156,230,466 of record NC_142872.1, on the reverse strand, counting down.
CAGTAGGGAGGAACCTTGTACACACACGACTTTGTTTCTTGCCTTCTACAATTGTTTCTTGAGCACCTCCTCTGTGCTTAGCAGTGTTCTGGGAATTTAATAGTGAACATACAGGCCCCGTTCTCACGGAGGTTGCATTTAAATTGTTGAGACAGACAAGAGCATAGAAATAAGGCAACAAGTCCATGTAACAAATGGTTAGGGATGGTAAGTGCTTTGAAGAGAAATAATGTCAAGATTTCCCTGAAGAGAGGAAAGATAGATGCTGGTGTGATTAGTGCAGGGGAACCTCACCATCTCCACAAGGTCTTAAGACCCACAGCATGGTGGGGGTGCTGGGGAAATAGTATTCTAGTGATCCTTCTAGGGTCATGTGTCATGTTCACTTTTATGTCTTCCTCCTCACACCCAAGGCCAATGGCTTTGAACCTTTCAGGATGGTTAGATAGTATGCGTGTGTGTACTGCAGCCATTTAGAGGGGACACAGACAACTATAAGGGTTAGACAATATCTGAGGGTTTTGTTTTGATTTTTGTTTATTTGTTTTGTTTTTACATACTTGCCAGGAAGCAGTGTCCTAGATTCTCTGAGAACATGGGCCTTCCAGCCAGACTGTTCTCTGTCGGGGTGGTACCAACAACTCTTTTTCTTCACAATATGAAAGAAGTAGGTGTTTGTCATCCAAACCCTCTGGGGGTGTGCACCGGAAATTTCCTTGTGTGTGGAATGAGCTGGCACCGAGGGAGAGTACAGCAGTAGGATGATTTGTGAACTACAGGAAGCCTCGAATGAGAACAACAGGAAAAGGAGCAGGGAGAAGTTAAGAGCCCAAAGGAGAAAGGCCTTCCTGTTCCCACATTACCTTGTTCGTGTTTAATACCAAAAGCCATTTGGGGCTGGTGCTGTGGTATAGCGGGTAAAGCCACCGCCTGCATCCCATGTGGGCTCCGGGTCGAGTCCCGGCAGCTCTACTTCTGACCCAGCTCTCTGCTATGGCCTGGGAAATCAGTAGAAGACAGCCCAAGTCCTTGGGCCCCGGCACCCACATGGCAGACCCAGAAGAAGCCCCTGGCTCCTGGCCTCAGATCGGTGAAACTCCAGCTGTTGTGGCCATCTAGGGAGTGAACCAAAAGATAGAAGACCTTTCTCTCTCTCTCTCTCTCTCTCTCTCTCTCTCTCTGCTCCTGCCTCTCTGTAACTCTGCCTTTCAAATGAATAAATAAATCTTTTTTTAAAAAATAAAGAGTGATCAGTACTTTGTGGGTATCAGGGAGTGAGCTAGAATTCCTGGGAACATTAACTCAGTGCATCTTGCCAACAGCTGTACACTCTGTAGGTGTGGGGCACCCTAGCCAGCACTGGTCCCTTCACAGCACTCTGACCCTCTGCTCTCATCTAGCATGTCACAGCCTCTTGTGGTAGAGGTGGCCGTGTGCCAACTGCCCCCATCCCCAGAGCTAAGTCTTTTGAGGTGGGAAGGTGTTTTATTCATCTCAGCCTGTCCAGCTCCAAGCATAGTGTAGATAGTCGGTAAATAAGTCGTGGATGGACAGATGGCAGGTGAACACACTTAGGGTGAGTAAAAGCATTTGTGAGTGAGGGGACCCACAAACCTGTCCATCTGTGATCTCATTCTGCAGGTCCTCACAGACTTGGTCCCATGCTACTAAACTTCATGTCACCAGGATCACAAGGGTCCTTGAAAAGAGAGTCTGTCAGGATCCCTCTTCAGCCCTGGTTTGACTTGCTTCCACTTGCTTCTCCCGTGGTTCTCCTCCCACTCTTCCTCCCAGCTGCTTGGCAGCTCCTTTCCTTCTTTGTAGAATCCTCTGTACCATCTTCCAATCAAGGAGCCCCAGGCCACTGCCTGAGAACACTGGAAAGATCTACGCCCCTGCTGTGGGTGGCACTTCGCAAGGTTCTTGTCTTTCGGTGGAATCTGGGCTCCAAGGATACAGCCATGAACAGAACAGTCAAGGTCCCTGCACTCTTGAGCCCGTGTTCTGGTGGGGGCAACAGAAGGCACGTTCAGACAGGATCATTTCAGATAATGAGGCATGCCCAAAAGAAAATCAAAAGGAAATGGCAAAAGCCAGCTGTCTCATCCCCTCCGTACTGTGACAGTACAGTCAAATAAAGATCTGACGACTTCACTCTAGGTAGAGGTGGCAGTGAAAAATGCTGAAATGATGCGAGGAACCATCCGGACCCATGTCTGGAAACTGTAGCTTAGTGCAGAAGAGCACAGCTCTGGAGCCGTGCTGGCTACATTCATACTGCAGCCCTCACCCCTGGGCTGGGTGCTTCTGCATAGATGCTCTACCCTGTCTCCGTCTCTAGCAGCAAAGGGGGTGGGAGGTGGTTAAATTAATTGTACCACGTGGCCAGGTTTCATCCAGGGTTAGTGAAGCAGTGTTATAAAGCCCTTCATCAGAGTCTGGTCTGGAAAATGCTGTCATTAGGAGCAGGCCATGTTTTTTTTGTTTTGTTTTGTTGTGTTGTGTTGTGTTGTGTTTTAACTGTCTCCTATCTTTGCTTTGTTTTGACTTTCAGCTCCAGGGCTTGAGCCACAATGTGATCTTCACCTTGGATTCCCTGTTAAAAGGAGACCTAAAGGGAGTCAAAGGAGTAAGTGTTTGGAAATTCTGATTTTCGCTTTAACCTGAAAGGATTGATTTTCCTCCCCCCTTCTAAGATCCCAGAACTGCTTGTACTTGAAAGGCTCTGGACATTTGTAGCGTAAAAACTGTCCTTGGAAAGTGATCCCTGGAAAAGGTGTGCGATTTGAATAATGGTATTGACAGTGGAATGACAGTAGGCACTTGGAGGAAGATTGGCAGGCGTCTTGGCGGGGGGGTGGGGTGGAAGCTGGGCCTGAATCTTGGCTTGTCGAGTGGGGCCACTTTGGACCAGCCCCTCAGAGCTCAGTCTTGTCCTGTGTTAGCAAACTGTACAGCAGGCAGATACATGTCTTGAGAAACGTTTCAGGTGCCCTACAAAGGAAGTCATTTTTGCCAACACTCCAAAAAATATTCATTCTAAGCAAATGTAAATGTAATGTCAGTTTTCTTTGTTTCTTTTTTAAGGATCTCAAGAAGCCGTTTGATAAAGCCTGGAAGGATTATGAGACAAAGTTGTAAGTGACTTTCTGTTTCCATTGGTCATGAGTTTCATGGCACCTTTCTCCTGCCAGCACTCACACTCAGTGGTTTTTACGGGCATGACCTCCTAACAGTAACTTGCTTGTGTGCAGTTTTCCTTCAGCTTGTGTGTCAGCAAGCAGAACATTCTAAACTAGTAACTGCCAAGTAGGCATTCACTTAGGGCTGTCTGAGCCTGGAACCCGAGTGAGCGTAGCGTGGGCACTGGAATCAGATCAGCTACCTTGGTGAGGTAGCTGTGAGGGATTAGAGAGATAAGAACTTTGTGTGGTACCTGGCCCATCTTCATACTCTACATTAATCATACGTGTTCCTTTATTACTATTATTCCAAGACATTTGTAACATCAGGCAATAGGGTACGGTACTAGTAGGTAGATATTTCAAAGCTTTTAATAGAAGTCTTGGCTATAATTTTGGATAACTATAAAAGTAAGAGAATAAAAGATACTCCTGTAGGCATTATAGCAATAACAGCAGAATGAATATAGAAGCAAAATGAAAACAGATTAAGGGTGAAATATGCTTTTCCCCAACTACTTTCATAATCGCTTACATAATAAGTGCATTGTTGGGGACTTGTTGTCTTAAGAATACTTTGTACACTGACAGTTATAAATACAGCTGGGAACAAAAAGGTTCTTAAAATGGTCAACTGATGTAAATGAACGCGGTGAGCCATCATGTTTTGCTGTGTGAAAAGTGGGTCATGAATACTTAAAAATGCGTGTGAGCTAAGTACTGCACCTGCCCAGAGGTGACTCTTCAGCATATGGAATGGAACAGATTGAAGTACTTCCAGAGTGGGCCATGCATGTCCATAAAGTAGGGAGAAAATGCCTTGCTCTGGGCTTATAGAATGTCTCCATTATAGGACACAACAACAAGAAAATATGACGTGCTTTGCCAGCTATAGTGCTACTAGTATTAGATGGAACAAGTATGATGCTAATTTTCTTTAAAAAAAAAATCTGTGGGTTGAAGACCCTGCTGTAGGTGGTGGTCAGTATTGTGAGTATCATAGGATATACGAAGCATTCTCAGGTGACCCAGCTGCAGTCAGTGCCCTTCTCTCACAAGTCACAGACTTGTCTGGCCTTTGGTTTGGATCATCCTCCAGAAACTACACTAGATGAGAGCAGCAACTAGGTTGGTAGGTTCTTAGGTGGGGGATGTTAAACTTCCCGCACCTAGTGGGAGCCTTCAGCACACAGGTTGTACACTGCGTGCATATTTACTGAAGGAATAAAGGGAGTAGCCAGACCTGGAAGCATGTTACAAAAACAGTGAGTTAAGCGGGTGCTGATTTTAAGACCCGAGGGAAGGAGGCTTTGTTTTCCTAAAATAAAGTCCTTTCTCACTGATGTGTAGTGGTATGGTGCAGGGGCAAGGAAAACCAGCTGATGTTTTAGGACTCATTTGATTATAAATTACAGAAAACAAAATGACTGATAGGCAAAAAGCCTAATTTTTTTTCTGTGCTTTTCCATTTAGAACTTGGAAAGTATTGAAGTATAATGGTTAAGATTATAGACTTAGGCATCATTACAACTTTTGGGACCTTGAGCCAAGATACTTAACTTAGATGATCCCTACTTGTAAAATAATATAAAAATTAACCTTTCTTAAGGTTTTTGTGAAGAAAAGATAAGGTATTGGAGAGCAGCTGTCATAATGCAGCACAGAAGAGTCATGTAAAAAATAGTTTCTATTGGGTTTTTTAATAATCAAATTTTATTTGGTCAAAATAATGTAACATAAAGGAAAACATCCAGTGGTACTTGTATCGAGAGAAATTCCAAATCCCATTGGCCCCGACACTGTAGAACTTTATCACAGAATTAAACTCTTCTAGAATGGGTCAGGTGCCCATCTGTGTTACCCTGCAGCATCTGCACTCAGTGAGCTCATGCTGTACCCGTGAGCCAGGCTCTGCACGCATGGTGAAGGGGAGAAACACTGAAGTAGGCTGGCTGCACGTGTGCTTCTCCTGAGAACACAGCGGCCTTCTGCCCGCCACACCCACTTCTGGTAGTCGCTCTCCTCTTACAGCTCTTTCCTCTGGTTCGTCTAAGATCGAAGATCCCTCAATACTCTGCTATCCTTTCTCCCTCATCTGTGCTGTATTGCTAAGACAGACAAAGACCGAACTCCCTTGCAATACCACCTCATTACTTTTCCACCCCCTTTCATCCAATATGGTAAATGCAGCGATTTTTGGTCAAATCAATTTTGGACTGAATTTTTAGTTGTGAATATTTGAATATGATTTTCTTTTCTGATAGTTCAATGACATGCTTTTTTCTTAATGACACAATTACCTCATTGCTTCAGTTTCTAAACACATCTTTTCTGAGTTTTTATCATCTGCTCCAACAGATGTCACACTTTCCAGTATTTCTTCTAGAAATACATTACAAAATTTATTACACTGATTATATATGTGTGTGTGTGTGTGTCTGTGTATGTGTGTGTGTATATATATATATATATGTTATCATTAAATTATCTTTCAGTTCTTTCTCTGTCCTGGAGATATGGTTTGCCAAAGCTCCTTATATTAGCAATATAGCTGTCACCCTGGGATGGCACTTTGACTCGCAAGGTTTAAACCTACTTCCTCTTTCCTGGTGTAGTCTGTTTTGCTGGCCTACTGCCTCCAGGAGTTTCCAAGAAACCGCTCTACAGGGGTAAAAATCGCAAACTTTAAGTGTCCAAAAATGTCTTTATTCTACTATCTACACACAGAATGAGAGTTTGGTAGATAACTCTTGTTCTCTCAAACTATTGAAGGCATTGTTCCCTCATGTTTTGATTTCTAGGGTGGCTAATTTTTAAAAACATGACGCCTTTCTCATTCCCGTTTATTTTTATATGACATGTGGTGGTTTGCTTGTTACTGTGTTGTGTTTTGCAGTCCAGATGTACTAAGGTCATCTCTTTGTAAAGGTTTTACAAAGAGTTTTCATGTACATAGTGCTTGAAGTTCTTTTTGCTGTTTTTGTATTTGCCGTCTTTAGTTCTTGAATTCTGGAAATATTTATTGTAATTCCTTCTGCTGCTTTTGTTTGTATTTTGCTAAAACTCCTCTTCTGGACTTCCTGGACTGTTGGCATTTTCTTCTCATTTCTGTTCTGTCTTAATATATTTTAGGTTATTTGTTCATTATTTTTCCCCTCACTTTTTCAGACATTTTTATTTTTGCTATCATATTTCAAATTTTTAAAAACATTTTCTCAATCAGGGTATCTTTTGATAAAATTTCCTTTTATTTCTTTTGTTTCATCAATGCAATATTTCAGCAGAGGATTTGACGTTTTATAAAATTTACCTGCTTCCTTGGTGTCTCTCATTCGTCCCCGCCCTCCCCCTTGGGTATTGTGCCCACTCCCTGTCATTTTAGAGGCTCTCCTTAATTATCTTAGAATCTCTTACTGTCCTTTTCATGTTTCAGAGCAAGGCACTCCAGGACAGATGGAAAGCTCATACACTTCGGCAGGAGCCGCCCAAAAAACAATGACCTCTCTTTCTAAGGGGGTTTAGGTTTTAGGATGCCAAGACAGTTGTCCTATTCAGTAGGGATTTTTTTTAACTTTTATTTAATGAATATAAATTTCCAAAGTACAGCTTATGGATTACAATGGCTTCCCTCCCATAACGTCCTTCCCACCCGCAACCCTCCCCTTTCCCACTCCCTCTCCCCTTCCATTCACATCAAGATTCATTTTCGATTCTCTTTATATACAGAAGATCAGTTTAGCATACATTAAGTAAAGATTTCAACAGTTTGCTCCCACACAGAGACATAAAGTGAAAAATACTGTTTGAGTACTAGTTATAGCATTAAATCTCAATGTACAGCACACTAAGGACAAAGATCCTACATGAGGAGTAAGTGCACAGTGACTCCTGTTGTTGACTTAACAAATTGACACTCTTGTTTATGGCCTCAGTAATCACCCTAGGCTCTTGTCATGAGCTGCCAAGGCTATGGAAGCCCCCTGAGTTCACCGACTCTGATCATATTTAGACAAGGCCATGGTCAAAGTGGAAGTTCTCTCCTCCCTTCAGAGAAAGAAGAGAAAGGTACCTCCTTCTTTGATGACCCATTCTTTTCACTGGGATCTCACTCGCAGAGATCTTTCATTTAGGTTTTTTGTTTTGTTTTGTTTGTTTGTTTGTTTGTTTTTTGCCAGAGTGTCTTGGCTTTCCATGCCTGAAATACTCTCATGGGCTTTTCAGCCAGATCCGCATGCCTTAAGGGCTGATTCTGAGGCCAGAGTGCTGTTTAGGACATCTGCCATTCTATGGGTCTGCTGTGTATCTCACTTCCCATGTTGGATCATTCTCTCCCTTTTTGATTCTATCAGCTAGTATTTGCAGACACTATTCTTGTTTATGTGATCCCTTTGACTCTTAGATCTATCATTATGATCAATTGTAAATAGAAATTGATCACTGGGACTAGTGAGCTGGCATTGGTACATGCCACTTTGATGGGATTGAATTGGAATCCCCTGGTATGTTTCTAACTCTACTGTTTGAGGTAAGTCAGCTTGAGCATGTCCAGAATTGCACATCTCTTCCCTCTCTTATTCCCACTCTTATATTTAACAGAGATCACTTTTCAGTTAAGTTTCAGCACTTAAGAATAATTGTGTATTGATTACAGTATTCAACCAAAAGTATTAAGTAGAACAAACAAAAAAAATACTAAGAGGGATAACATATTAAGTTGTTCATCAACAGTCAGGGTGAGGGCTGATCAAGTCACCGTTTCTCAGTGTTCATTTCACTTTAACAGGTTTCCTTTTTGGTGCTCAGTTAGTTGTCACCTATCAGGGAGAACAAGTGGTATTTGTCCCTTTGGGATTGGCTTATTTCACTCAGCATAATGTTTTCCAAATTCCTAACAGGGATCACTTTTCAGTTAAATTTAAACACCTAAGAATAATTGTGTGTTAATTACAGAGTTCAACCAATGGTACGAGAACAAAAAAAATACCAAAATGGATAAAGTATTACATTGTACATCAACCATCAGGACAATTCTAAAAGTCTATCTTCAGCTTCCTTTCTAGAGATTGTGCCCATGGTGATGTTCTGAAACTGTGCAAGCGAGGGAGGCACGCAGCCCTCTAGTGCAAGGTGCATGCTTCTCCATTGCTCCTCTTCCCTCTTCACTCCTGCTCTTCCCTTTATGTCTTCAATTCTTCTTGTCTTTTGGAGATAATACCTTTTATGCCTTTACTGTCATTTTAGTGGGATCCCTGGAAGAAGAAGTAGACCAGTGATGATCAGGTCACCCTGGTAAACCAGTAGGCTGTTATTACTCACTAGGGCCTGACCCCTCGCGTTTGTTCTCAAGCCACTGATTGCTAAGGTAACATGACTAAAGAATCGCTTAGGTGTAGTATTGGGATATTAGAGTAAATCCCAATCAGGTGGGAGTGGATTTTCCCTTGGTGCGATGGGTTGGTTTTCTTTTTTTTTTTTTTTTTAAGATTTATTTTATTTATTTGAAAGACAGAGTTACAGAGAGAGGTAGAGACAGAGAGATCTTCCATCCACTGCTTTACTCCCCAGATGGCCACAATGGCCAGAGCTGCACTGATCCGAAGCTAGGAGCCAGGAGCTTCTTCTGGGTCTCCCATGTAGGTGCAGGGGCCCAAGGACTTGGGCCATCTTCCACTGCTATCCCAGGCCATAGCAGAAAGCTAGATTGGAAGAAGAGCAGCTGGGACTAGAACCAGCAGCCATATGGGATGCCGGCGCTTCAGGCCAGGGCGTTACCATGCTGTACCACAGCACCAGCCCCTGATGGTTTGATTTTCCACTGTGTTTGTATATGGACAAGGATATTGGCTTTCTTTGGGCTTTAATTCCCCACACCACCACCACCACTACCACAACTTAAAGAAGAAACTTAAATCACCTAGCCTTTGCATTCAGAACAGGAAATTAGAGGCTGTTTCTAAAATTAGAAGTCCATTTCCATGGTTGTAAAAAATTTTTATTATCATGTATTTCACAGATAGAATTCTAAGAAAATAACCATAGTTCCCCCCACCCTCAGTCCTCGCCCCTCCTTGTTTAGACTATGATTCTTGGTATTGCCAGTATATCATTTGCCATAGTCAAAGACTAGCCTAGGGTACTGTAGGGTTTTTTTTGTTTTTGTTTGTTTGTTTGTTTGTTTGTTTTGCCAGACTGAGTTAGACAGTGAGAGAGTTATAGGCAGTGAGAGAGAGACAGAAAGGTCTGCCTTCCGTTGGTTTATTTCCCTAGTGGCCGCTAAGGCTGGCGCTGCTCCGATCCGAAGCCAGGAGCCGGGTATTTCCTCCTGGTCTCCCATGTGGGTGCAGGGACCCAAACACTTGGGCCATCCTCCGCTGCCCTCCTGGGCCACAGCAGAGAGCTGGACTGGAAGAGGAGCAACCAGGACTAGAACTGGTGCCCCAACCAGGACTAGAACCCGGGGTGCTGGCGCCACAGGCGGAGGATTAGCCCAGTGAGCCACGGCGCCGGCCAAGGTACTGTAGGGTTAATATGTACATTTCTTGTTGTGAGTGACCAATTCTCCTCTTCCCTCCCCTCACTCAAGAATGTTTTCATAGGACTGCAAATTATACATTGGGTTTTCTCCCTGTCCTTATTTTATACAATCCAGTGCTATGTGGTTGAATAATTAAAATGTGTTATTGACATGTGGGATTAGCCCATTTGGAGCCTGTTGGAAATTACCTTTGATTTAATTTCTGTGCATACCCACAAAAAAATCTTAGATGCTTGGTCTTGAAATAATTCCAAGTCTCTATCAGTACTCAAGAAAAGTCTCAGTCTTCAATTTTTTGATGCTTTTTCACCAGAAAATGCTTTACCCAAAAAAAGATAGACTAACAAAATTTCTTCATGCCAACTAAAATGTAAGAATTTACATTACATTACATGAATTTATCATGTGGAAGATCAGAGTTATAATGTAAGAAGTTTCCTAGATAAAAATCCATCCTATGCAAGTGTTTTCTTTGTTTTTTTTTTTTTATTTAGTAAATATAAATTTCCAAAGTACAGTTTATGGATTACAATGGCTTCCCCCCCCATAATTTCCCTCCCACTTGCACCCCTCCCATCTCCCGCTCCTTCTCCCATTCCATTCACATCAAGATTCATTTTCAATTATCTTTATTTACAGAAGATCGATTTAGTATATATTAAGTAAAGATTTCATCAGTTTGCACCCACACAGAAACACAAAGTGTAAAATACTGTTTCAGTACTAGTTATAGCATTACTTCACATTGGACAACACATTAAGGACAGATCCCACATGAGAAGTAAGTACACAGTGACTCCTGTTGTTGACTTAACAATTTGACACTCTTGTTCATGGCATCAGTAATCTCCCTAGGCTCTAGTCATGAGTTGCCAAGGCTATGGAAGCCTTTTGAGTTCACCAACTTCGATCTTATTCAGACAGGGTCATAGTCAAAGTGGAATTTCTCTCCTCCCATCAGAGAAAGGTACCTCCTTCTTTGATGACCTGTTCTTTCCACTGGGATCTCACTCGCAGAGATCTTTCATTTAGGTTTTTTGTTTTTTTCCCCAGAGTGTCTTGGCTTTCCATGCCTAAAATACTCTCATGGGCTCTTCAGCCATATCCGAATGCCTTAAGGGCTGATTCTAAGGCCAGAGTGCTATTTAGGACATCTGCCATTCTATGAGTCTGCTGTGTATCCCGCTTCCCATGTTGGATCGTTCTCTCCCTTTTTGATTCTATCAGTTAGCATTAGTAGACACTAGTCTTGTTTGTGTGATCCCTTTGACTCTTAGATCTATCATTATGATCAATTGTGAACTGAAATTAATCACTTGGACTAGTGAGCTGGCATTGGTACATGCCACCTTGATGAGATTGTATTGGAATCCATTGAAGTGAAATGGACACTATGAGAAACAGTGACTTGATCAGCTCTTGTTCTGACTGATGTGCAATGTAATACTCTATCCATTTTAGTATTTTTTTGGTTTTGTTCTAGTACTATTGGTTGAACTCTGTAATTAACACACACAATTATTCTTAGGTGTTTAAATTTTAACTGAAAAGTGATCCCTGTTAAATATGAGTGGGAATAAGTGAGGGAGGAGATGTACAATTTGGGACATGCTCAATCGGACTTGCCCCAAATGGTGGAGTTAGAAAAGTGTTTTCTTTGAATTGAGATGTTTGCTTCTGGTTGATTCTATCAATTTAAATATTCTTAACATTAGTAATTGAGAAATAATAGATGGTTTTCAGTAAAGTCTTGAGTGTGGTTTGCTTTTAATAGACTTTCTTTTTGAGCAGAAGGCGGAGAGTTTGCCTCAACACATACACAGCCTCCCCTGCTCTCAGGGATCCCCACCAGAGTGGTGCATTTGATGAACATACATTGACACGTTGTTATCATCCAGAGTCTCTTGGCGTTGTACATGAATGCATTTTTTTAATTATGACATTTGCTTCATTCCAGTACAAAAATTGAGAAGGAGAAAAGAGAGCACGCAAAACAGCACGGCATGATCCGCACGGAGATAACAGGAGCCGAGATCGCAGAGGAAATGGAGAAGGAAAGGCGTCTGTTTCAGCTGCAGATGTGCGAAGTAAGAACAGACTGCGTCCCGGCCTGGGTTCAGTGCGGAAATCCTAGTCAGCAGACTTTATGTGCACAGACAGGCTGTGTGTGATTAGAGGAGGGGACCGTTTCTTAAGGATTCTAATCTCCATTTTTCTCCAAGCCTTTTGGGACCCACCATGGCACTGTTGTCTCATAATTTGAGCCTTGGTCCTATGGGGCTCTTTAAGCCAAAACAGGATTCTTTGGTGAGAACTTTGACGTTGCTTGTGAGTGATCATGCGGGAAAGAAAGATTTGATGAGGGGTAACACTGGTGAATATTGTCATTGGTACGGGTTTAGAGCATGTTTTTTTTTTTTTTTTTAACCATATGTCCAGTTGAATGAAATCTTAAGTAGTCATTAAGGAAGGCTGACTTCCTGAAAACTTGCAGTGAAAAGCATGCTGCTTAAAACTGAGTGCAGGGTTTCTCAAGCTGAACTTGTGTAGGAGGCTGGCATTCTGTCCTAGGGAGCAAGCCCTGCCAGCTCTGCTGTGGACTAGTGGAGTCACCTTACTTTACAGAAACAGGTAAAGGGGAGATGGTTCATAGCTTAAAGTTTTTCTCCTCTATCTCTCTCTCTCTTTCTCTCTCTCTCTCTCTCTCTATATATATATATATATATTTTTTTTTTTTTTTTTGACAGGCAGAGTGGACAGTGAGAGAGAGAGACAGAGAGAAAGGTCTTCCTTTGCCATTGGTTCACCCTCCAATGGCCGCCGTGGCTGGCACGCTGTGGCCGGCGCACCGCGCTGATCCAATGGCAGGAGCCAGGTACTTCTCCTGGTCTCCCATGGGGTGCAGGGCCCAAGCACTTGGGCCATCCTCCACTGCACTCCCTGGCCACAGCAGAGAGCTGGCCTGGAAGAGGGGCAACTGGGACAGAATCCGTAGTCCCGACCGGGACTAGAACCTGGTGTGCCGGTGCCGCAAGGCAGAGGATTAGCCTAGTGAGCTGTGGCGCTGGCCTCTCCTCTATATTTTCTTTCTTTTTCTTCTTCAAAAGCCTCTGGTTCTTGAGCCCAACTGCTCAAGAATACTTTCTCTCAATAAAACAAGTGAGCAGAAAATTTTGGCCAGCAGTGAAAAATCAAAAGGAACAGTGTTTAGTTAACTGCATAAATTAATAATAGGTTGTTTGCATTTTTATTCTTTCATTGTCGAAAAGGAACAAAAAAATTCTTTCTGATTCACCTTCTTGCTGTCATTTCCGCTGTCTCAGAACATATTCCACAAAGGCAATGCTACTTTACCTCTAACTGCAAAAGGCAACCTATGTTTCAGATTTTGACCATATGACCTATAAGCTTGAGATCCACTGCATCAGAGGGAAATAATAAGTTTTTCTAGAATGTTGTGGCTGCCTGTTACTTCTGCTTGTATGATAAACTAATCATCGGAATTTATAAAAATGCTAACATTTAACCAGTTTGTTTTATACACTTTGCCAAAAGGGAATACTGGTTCCCTATACTAAGCTCGAATTGTCGCAAGGCCACTGGGGCTCATTAATGTGTGCATATTCACAAGTGTTGGTCTGCCAGCTAAACCAAGAACTAAAGAACCCTGTCTGCAATTAACAACATAAAGTTCTATTTTATTTCTACAGTATCTAATTAAAGTTAATGAAATCAAGACCAAAAAGGGCGTGGATCTGCTACAGAATCTTATCAAATATTATCATGCACAATGCAAGTAAGTAGAAAATTGCTTCATTATTTTTACCCAAGTAAGATCCCCTTCATGTCATTGCTTTTCTTTTTTTTTTTTCTTTTTTTTTTTCTTTTTTTTTTTTTTTTTCAAGATTTTGAAATGCAGTGTTACAGAGAGAGAGGGGAGAAACAGAGAAAGAGATCGTCCATCTGTTAGTTCACTCCCCAAATGGCTGGGGCTGGGTCAGGCTGAAGCCAGGAGCTTCTTCCAGGTGTCCCACAAGGGCACAGGGGCCCAAGCACTTGGGCCATCTTCCACTGCTTTCTCAGGCACATTATCAGGGAGCTAGATCAGAAGTGGAGCCCTCTAGTGGGGACTCATACCGGCACCCATATGGGATGCTGGGGTCACTAATCAGGTGAAATAACGCAACCTTTTTATACAAGCGGCAGGCTAACGTTTTCCATCAGTGCCACTGCTCTGAAATCCTGTGTGTCAAGTATGTGTTTGTTGAAACACATGAATCTTTGGAAGCTGAATGAAGTCTGACTTTCTCTTGCATTATCTTCAGTTCAGGCCCCTAACTCCTTGTAGTGTCAGTTTGACTTCATGACATCCCACTGCTTACCAAGTCTTTCTCTCCATTTTGAGTTAAAATATGATCCAAACAGGAGGAATTTTTCTGCGTACAGATGAGTATATACATTAAGAAATCACCGTGTTAGGACTAAAACTAATTGATAGTGTCTGTGTGGTATCTTCTATCAGGTGTCAAATATTGTTATAAATACTAAAATGAATTTTATAACTGTCTTGTGAAGATAAATGTGGTAGACAGTAAGTATATAAATGGGTAGCTGCAAATTTTGTAAGTAATTTTAGTTTCTTTTTTATATTGCTTATAAATCTCTAACATTTTCTATTGTAGTTTCTTCCAGGATGGCTTGAAAATAGCTGATAAACTGAAACAGTACACTGAAAAATTGGCTGCTGACTTATATAATGTAAGTTTTTTTTTGTTTGTATTTTTTACAAAATACATACATCTTAACCCTCTTTCATGGGTAAATATCTTTCAATTTGAAATCTGTGTTAGATTAATAAAGCAGGAAGTGTTTAGTAATGTGTCGGAACCCAGAGCAGACAAGCCTTCCGCTGAACTCATCAGTGCCCGTGTGTTTCAGAGTACCTTCTCAGGGCTTGGGAGCAGCAGCGGAAGGGAATAGATAAGCTTCCGTCCTGGCTGGCTCTCCATTGAGGTTCAGTAGTGTCACGTGTCAGTGTCAATAAGAGAGTTTGAGCATGGAAAAATAAAAATTAAGTGACTGTCTAAGTAAGCAGGTTTATGGGTTTATGCTTTTTTATGCTTTTTTTTTAATATCTAAGTTTTATTTTTATAGTAGAAAATTGAAAGGAAATCTTTTGAGGAGAAAACCAAATGCATATGTAGAAATGGAAAAGTTCTTGCTCATTTTGGTTTTGGAATGAATAATAGTAAAAGAATTTTATTATGAGTACATCAGGTTCTTCAAAGAAGGCTTTGGAATGACAAAAAGATTTGCTATTACTACTTAACCTACATTTAAGTTCCAAGTAATTTTTAAAAGTAGCACAATCCTGGCCGGCACCGCGGCTCACTAGGCTAATCCTCCGCCTTGCGGCACCAGCACACCAGGTTCTAGTCCTGGTCGGGGCGCCGGATTCTGTCCCGGTTGCCCCTCTTCCAGGCCAGCTCTCTACTGTGGCCAGGGAGTGCAGTGGAGGATGGCCCAAGTGCTTGGGCCCTGCACCCCATGGGAGACCAGGATAAGCACCTGGCTCCTGCCATCGGATCGGCGCGGTGCGCCGGCCGCAGCGGCCATTGGAGGGTGAACCAACGGCAAAGGAAGACCTTTCTCTCTGTCTCTCTCTCACCATCCACTCTGCCTGTCAAAAAAAAAAAAAAAAAAGTAACACAATCCTTTGTCCTCATGTAGTGCTATAGAAATTTTATATTTGCAATGACCCCACTGGATTCCTCAATTCTTAAAATTCTCTTCAGACCCATTTAATCACATTCTGCTATTACCACCCGCAGTCTTGGAAAAACCAGAAGCACAGCCTCAATGCTATTTCTTAATGTAGCCTAACACACTGCTTCAGAGCTAGTGATCTTGCCTAGATGTGTAATTTAATAAGAAAGCATGTCTCATTGTTCACGAATTTCAAAAATCACTGGTATTTTCATAAAATAGGAGACTGCTTCTAATAGAAAATGAGACAATGTGAAGAACTTCAATGAGAAAATCGAATATATAACTGAGTAGTTCAGTGAATGGTGTATTTGGGTAAATTAAGCTCTTCACAAGAGCATAAAGGAGCATAAAGTAATAGACCTGAGTCTGTCGTTCACAGATAAAACAGACGCAGGATGAAGAAAAGAAACAGTTAACTGCACTCCGAGACTTAATAAAATCATCTCTTCAACTTGATCAGAAAGAGGTAGGTGGCCTCTACACTCTGATCAGGGCTAAGAGCACACGTGAGACTGTGTCCCAGTCTGCAAAGCAGGCACACCGATGGCTTCCCGCCAGGGTAGTTGTGGAAACTGATAAGATGACACATGCAAGTCTGTGCCTCCCGTGATGCACAGCACAGAGACTATTTTAGCTCCTTTTCTCTCCTTTTAAAAAAGACGACCCCTGTCTGCATTCCCGTGGCTCCAGATTTCTGATCCTGGCTTTGAAGATGTGAGCTTCAGGAGTGTATCTTCTTGGGCCGCTGATGTGTAGCAGGGGCACACCCCTGGATTCCCCTCTTGAGACTTTCTCTTTCTGGCAGCCGAAAGGGCCAAGTCTCATTTTGCCAAGGAAATATTTTAAATCCTGCAAAAGCTTTGTCCCTCAATTAGGAAGACAGAAGGTGAAATGGCCCCTACTCTACATTGTATAATAGATGTTGGATGAATGTGGTACAGAGTTTTAATTATAAATAATGTGTCAAACATTGAGTTAGTAACTGCTGTATGCCAGACACCATTCTTCAGCTTTAGTGCCTGCCATCAGGGAGGTCATTATGAAGCAGAATGAACCGGCCTTAACAAGCGCAATCAGTCGTGCCTTCCTAGTATCCATGCTATTAGAGATGCACTGGGAGACAACCTGAAGCCACAGGGAACAAATCTAGAAGGTTCTGGGATAGAAAACTGCCTGGCAGTTCAAGGGTCACAAAGAGTTTAGGGCAGAGTACATGGAAGAGTAAGAAATGTGATTTCTGAGGTGGAAGCTCAGACCTGATCGTGGACCACTAATAAGTGTGTGATGTTAATTGTGAGTACCGGGAGCAGGCGTTTAGCATAGCAGTTAAGATGCCACCCGGGATGCCTCTGCGTCCCATATTTGAGCACCTGAGTTCGAGTCAAGGCCCAGCTCCCAGTTGCAGCTTCTCCCAGTGTGCACCTTAGGAGGCAGCAGGTGATTAGTCGAGTTGTTAGGTCTCTGCCACCCATGTGGGAGACCCACATTGAGTTCCCAGCTCCTGGTTTCAACACAGCCCAGTCCCGGTCTTTGTGGACTTTTGGGAAGCAAACCAGCAGATAGGAGAGAGCTCCCATGCTTGCTGTCTTCTTCTGTCCTTCAAATGAGTAAAATTAAATAATTTTTTTAAATGTTTAGATAGTGAACACCATTGCTTACATGACAGAGCTACTGTTTTTAAAATTCCCACATTTTCTGAACAGAGGTCATGGTTCTAAAACAAAGAAAAGGTAACCCCCTAGAACACCGGGCACCCTGCGCCTGTGACACTAGCTATTTAAAGCACCCTGAGGGTTTTCTTTACTGAGTGAATATCACCCTCTTCTTCTGCTTCTCTGAATCCAGTTTTTTGTACAGTCACTTGGTTTTGGTGAACTGAGAGAGTATCCTAGACAAGGGCCCTTGAAGATGTGTATTCTGAAAAAAAACTTTTTTGTGCTAATGTGAACAGAACCTTCCATGAATTTTTGAAGTAGCCTCAGATCCTAACCCTGGGGACCTGCTAACCCATCTGGAGTAGACGAGTGGCCAGGGACACCTGTGTGCATGCAGGGAACATCTGCACCCATGCCATCCAGAGTCTCAGGCAGAGCCTGCAGCTGCAGTTGGAGGCCTCCAGCTGTGCTTTAGAACAACTCGTGGGTATCGGAGCCCCAGGAGACTTCATACTGAAACACGCGTACTTGACTCTTTGAACGTGCTCATTTTGAAGGTGCTTGTTGCTGACATACAAACCCGAGGAGACACAGTCTCCTCCCTGATGATTGCTTAGTGGACGAGCAGTAAAAAGACCCAAGTGGGAGGGGGCATAAGCTGTAGAATTCTGTCAGGGAGAAAAACTGTGACTTAACCTCTCCTCTTTCTTTTGTCACATAGTATTACCTCCTTCCTACATTTCCTTGAAAAAAAAGGGGGGGGGGCCAAGAAACATGACAGTCCCCTTGTTTTGCATGGAGACTGAAGTTTTTTGCTAGCTAAAGAACAAAATATGTAAGCCAAAACAGTATGTACACAATGACATGCACATGATTTGATTTCTTTTAATTCCACTTCAAATTAATAAATGCTGAATTTTTGTTAGCATCACGCCCGGACTGTTTTACAGGTAAAATCTCTCTTTCACAGCATGTTTGTCCCTTTCTCAAGCTGTTCATCACCTCATTGCAAACTGTGTTCAGAAAGGAATGATTTATAATAACATGGAGTAAATGTAGACTGCCCATCAGGGAGCTGTCATCATAGCACTGCTGTTTTGAGCTGTCTGAAAGATTGCTGAGGAGGGGCAGAGTTGTGATGCAGCAGATTAACCTGCTGCCTGCAGTGCCAGCGTCTCATGTCGGAGCACCCGTTCAAGTTCCGGCTGCTCCACTTCCAATCCGGCTTCCTGTTGGGTGCATTTGGGAAGGCAGCATAAGGTAGCTCAAGTTCTTGGGTCTACACTACCCACGATGGAGACATTGATGGAGTTCCTGGCTTTGGGGAGTGAAACAACAGATGGGACATGGGCTCTCTCTCTCCTTCTACCCCTCTCTCTCCCTGTTACTCTCCCTCTGTCTCCAATACTCTGCCTTTCAAATAAAGATTGCCTAGAGATTAAAACACAATAGATCACTTACCCCATACACACACACACACACACACACACACACACCGATTTTAACCTGGTTTCATTAAAAGAAGTTCCAAGCATTTTAGTTGCAAATACAGATTGAGTATTCCTTATTCAAAGTGCTTGATATCAGAAGTGTTGCAGGTTTTGGAGTTCTGAGTTTTGAAATATTTGCATAGATATTAACAAGCGTGTATCCCTAACCAGAAAATCCAAAATCTATACTTTTTGAGTATTTACTCTTGAAAAGGTGTGGATTCTGGAGCATTTTGGATTTTGAATTTTCAGATTAGGGATACTCAACCTGTAGGATATGCAGAGCTTTGGAAGTCTCGTTTTTCCTAGTGAAGTCCAGTTCAGTTTTTCTTGTCTTCTGGAAGTTATTTTATGAAATTATCTTTCTCTTTTTCTCTAGCCTAACTTTCCAAAAGAAGTATTTGCTGCCTATTTTTAGGATTGAAACTATTTTATTTGTAATAGTGCCACCCACCCATCCCATTTAGGATACACTGAATCAATGCAAAAAGCCCAGCTTTCCATTTAAGTCCCTGATAAACACTGTGAAGGGCCCGGCACAGCATGGTTCACAGGTTTCACGGATGCTGTGTGTCGCTTCTCTTATCTTCTTCACAGAAGCTGGCCCGTTTATCTGGTGCCCTAAAACCGCTCAGTATGTATTCAGTAAATTGAAACAAAATAGATCCTTTCACCCAAGAAATTTAAAAGTTCCATAGGAGAAATTTAGTTTTAAATTGGATGCTAGAAACATTTTTAGCCACATTGATCAATGTGTAATTGCTTGCAGTTTAAAAAGATTTGAGGTTTTATTCCTTAATAACGCATTTTATATGTTAATATAGTTTCAGATAAAAAGGTGATTTGTCTGTACTGCTAATAAAGAAAAGGAAATTGAACTAAAAAATAATTGTTTAGTTTCATTCTGTAGTTTATATTTGCTGTCCCACATTATGTAATTTCCCCAAGGTTTTATTTTAAGTTTATTGTTTAGTGTTATATTTTTGTCCAAATGAGTTTTTCACTTGTATTTCTCTTTCTTAAGTACATGATTATGCTTCCAGAGAATTTGTACCAATTCATTTCTTTGGTTTTATGTGTGTATATTGATAATTATTATTATTACTCTAGTAATTCTCCAATACCTACTTTATCGAAAAGATCCACTTCCCATTGCCCTAGAGTGCCCTGCTGAGCAAGGCACACAAACAGTAATTGGTGTGACTTTGTTAAACATGAAACTCGTTAGTTGTTAATTTAGGTTTATTGATTGTTAATTTAGCAACATTTTGAAACATCCTACTTCCTTCCTGCTCAGTCTAATGAGGTCCAAAGCCTAGATGTAACGACTTTGTTCACCTTTAAAAGCGTATTTATCTGATGTTAAAATGAACCCATTCAGTCTGTTTGTAACTGAGAATTTAGTAATAAATATATGTAAGGAATGACTAAATGGTAACTTTATCAAACAGTAGTTTTCATAAATCACAGACTTTTAGAGCTTAGCAAATGCGTCAGAGCTAGAGAAGTGTTGGTTTAAAACATCACACAGACCTGAGAGTTATGCAGGCAGAAAAGTGTAGGTTCTGACCAAGGATCTGAGGAAGGGGTGGTTTGCTTTAGTAAGAGTTGATATCCAAGGGGATGTAGATTTTGTTTCTAATAGATCCAGGAGGTAGATTAGACCCTGGGGTCCTGCGGAGAGGGGGCCCATACAACCCATCACTTTTCTTCAGCACATAGCCCGTCTTCTCACTGCCGTGTTCCTAGAGCTGGTGCGTGCTGTAACCTCCTGACTAGTTACCTGACTAAATCTGTAGTTGAACAGTTTTCCTATAATTTCATTTGATTAAAGCAGAAACCTGCGGATATCTTATCCCTGCCTCTTGTTTTGTCCCACCACTCAGCGCCCCACACTGAGCTAATCTTCGATCTTGTTTTCTTCTTTGTTAGAGTTAGGAGCACGCTCCTCTGCGTTCCCACTGTTGTTGCTGGGGTCTGTCCCTAGAGGCTGTGCTTCCTCCGCCTGTTATTTAGGGCAGTCCCTCAGTCCTGTCTACATCCAGGAAGCATGGCCACATTACGTGGAGGTTAGGGCTCTGGGCCCTGATTAAAAGTAAACATTCAGGGGAATTTTGCAAGAGATTTCTAGATCCCAGTCTAGGTTCCACCCCTATCCCAGTGACTTAAATTGTCCAATCAGATGGTTAAGTTGGAGGGAATCTTGGCTGTTGAAGACAGAGGGATGACTCCACCTAAGGAAATACTTAGGTTTATAGTGTCTTTCATGTGAGTCAACGTGTCTTGCTCTCGTTCACTTGCACCAGATAACAGGGCAGTGATAGAGTGTGAACATCCATCTCATACCAGGGCTTGTGTCCTGTTCAGGTCGCTTAATACCTGGCTTCTAGGAGGTGTTCAGGACTTGTATTTGAACACAGAACTTCTCATGCCTAGAATAGTCTTACAAAGGTACGCTGTCCTATAGATTTTTCTTTCAATTGTTTGCATCTCTGAATACACACTATCCAGCCCAAAAGGATTCTAAATGCCAGACAGAAGCCCTTTGGCTTTCAGGATATGCCATACACAACATGTCATCAGCAATGACAAGTGCTCATTATTTAAGAAAAAAAAAAACAAAAAACAAAGACTCCTATAATTTGCAGCTCTTATTAGATTTTCTGAGTAACTAATTTTGGGTTTTAGTGAGGTGTTGATTCCTTGCACACTCATGCATGAGGTTTGCCAACCATTTTGTCCTGGTGAAATGTGTACTTCTTTGCTTCCACTCTGCTGTGTTTCTGAGTCTACTCAACATTACCTGAAGTAAAATTTGATATTTTATTGTCCCATCACCCAGTATGACAATTTTAAAGGTATGTGTTGCCTAGTTTTAATGTTGTTCACAATGATGTTTTCTATGTGTATAATATAAACTGCTTAAATTATGTGTGGTAAGATTTTCAATGAAATTAACTCTTATTTTCACATGTCTGCCTTTTTTCTCTGTTGCTTTTGCCCTTCCTGATCGAAGTCTAGGAGAGTAAGTCACTATTTTTTTGTGAGAATATATTATCTTACATACATGTCTGAACACTCATGTTCTCCTTTTGCAGCTCAGCATTGTTCATTTATTTATTACATTTTCATAATGTATGGCTGTTTCAAGTCGTGCAGTCTTTGGTGGTTAAGTGGCCAGTGGAATGCTGACATGAAGCCAAGCTTATGTGTGTCTCTGCTGTTGATCTTGCCCTTGTCACCTTCGTCACCACATCATACACTTGATACTGACTAGAATCATCTTTTTCAATACAAAATATGGTTATAGCTATATTTAAAGAGCACTAGTTAGTTAAAAACAAAAAGAGACAAGGGCTGTATGGTAATTGTTAGCACCTCTCTCGGGAGTCACCCCTTTGACTGGTGGTAAGCAGCAGAAAAAGGAGTAGAGATGCAGCCCACGGGAAGAGCATGTCCAGGCTGTGTGTTTCTGTTCTTGGTCCACTTCAGTTTACCAGTCCTCCTTGCATTTGCTTCTGCTGCTGCTGTGTAAACTGGCGTGAGTCATTTGATGGCACACAGCACATTGTGTTTGTTTGAATTCAGTTCACAGTAGAGCTGGGTTCTGAACTAGCAATAAGGGACCTACACCCCGGGCCCCAGCTCTGACTTGAACCTGGGACTTGTGGCTTTTGCTCCTGATTACCTGCCCTGTTTCTTCCTCTAAGATAAAGGCAAGGACCTGGCAGCTCAGAGTTCTAGAATTCTCTTCCATCCAGACCAGTAGGCAGACTCAGTAGCAGAGTAGAGACAAGGATTTGAGAATCATCTTCAGTGTTTGTTAAACGTGCACGTTCTCTTTCCTAGGATTCCCAGAGCCGGCAAGGAGGTTACAGCATGCACCAGCTCCAGGGAAACAAGGAGTATGGCAGTGAGAAGAAGGGCTACCTACTGAAGAAGAGTGATGGGTTCGTATGGGCCTCCTCTCCCCCAGGGCCCCAGGTGTAATTAGCATGCCTACTGGGTGTTCTTACCTGGGAACTTTTCCAGCCTCTCAATAGGAAAACGCACACCAGAGTTTGCTAGGACACTAGCTACAGACCTTTAGCACACTGCTTTTAGTAACTCTTAAGTTTTAAGCTGCTGTCTTTAGTAGAAGATTGTTCCGTGACCCCTCAATGGCACCTCTGGTCTGTAACCTTCAGTTTAGGAAGGTAGGTTCTGAGTAGCATATGAAGCAGGCAAATGCTCACCTCATACCCACCTGTCCCTCTGCTTTTATTCATTGAGGGTTTTCTCTGAGTGGGATGCCCCACCTCAACCTGGGGATCACCTTGGACTCCTCTGTCTCCTTTTAAATCAGTCTAACTAAAGCCTTTCCTCTTTCAACTTGAAAATAACAGACTTCTTGGTGTCTCCACTACCCTGCTCTAGATGAGCCATTGTCATCTCTCCTGGATGGTGTCGGAGCCTCCTGAATGGTCTCGCTGTGTCACTCACTCTTCTCCTTCTCCGGTTCCACCTCTATCTTGTACTCAGTGTGGTCTTCTCAGAAGTGCCGTTCCCCTGTTTATAGGACTCCAGTGGTTTACTGTTGTAGTTAGCATCTCGGCCGGGCCTTCCTCCCCAGCCTCCTCTGGCCCCATTTTCTGCTCTGGCCTTGCCACCCTACCCTTCTTTCTGTTGCTTGAATGAGTACTTCTGCTTTGTAGCAAATGTATACTTAGAAATTTGATTTTCCTGTTTTCTATCATCCTTTTTTTTTTTTTTTTTTTTTTTTTTTTTTTATTTTTTGACAGGCAGAGTGGACAGTGAGAGAGAGAGAGACAGAGAGAAAGGTCTTCCTTTTTGCCGTTGGTTCACCCTCCAATGGCCGCCGCGGCCGGCGCGCTGCGGCCGGCGCACCGCGCTGATCCGATGGCAGGAGCCAGGAGCCAGGTGCTTTTCCTGGTCTCCCATGGGGTGCAGGACCCAAGCACCTGGGCCGTCCTCCACTGCACTCCCTGGCCACAGCAGAGGGCTGGCCTGGAAGAGGGGCAACCGGGACAGAATCCGGAGCCCCGACCGGGACTAGAACCCGGTGTGCCGGCGCCGCTAGGCGGAGGATTAGCCTAGTGAGCCGCGGCGCCGGCCCTATCATCCTTTTTTAAATGAAAGATCCTTGTTTTCTGATTGTGGACGTGCTTCTTACCTTTATCTAAGATGTACACATTTTTTAGTTTTAATTTCTTGAAAGTTAATGTAGGTTTCTGTGACTGTTTTGCTTGTAACTCTGTTTGCATTCAGCAAGTGCCTTCCGAGAATCCTACTATATATCTTGGACTCATTCTTCTAGGCACTGGGAATATAACATTGAACCAAAGTCCTTACCCTTAGAGAGCTTATATTCTAAGAGGGGAAACAGATACCAGTAAGTAAAAACATGGTAGATAGATATGGACAAAAATGAAGCGAAGCAAGAAAAGATGCTGAGAGTGGTTCCTGCTACCATAGAGGTGGTCAGGGAAGATTTTGCTGAGATGATGTTTGAGCAAAGAACTGAATGAAGGGGAGGAACAAACTAGATACCTGGGAAAGAGGGAGTGGCCAGGAGTGCAGCAGAGCTGGAGTGAGCCAAGAGATCCCAGGAGATGAAGGAAGAGGGAGCCAAGCCACTGGGGCTTTGGAAGCCACTGAGTGGGACTGGGAATCACTGGAGGATTTTGAGCAGATGAGTGACAGAATCTGAGGTGTTCTGAAAGATTTGCTCTCGCTGGCTGCCATGCTAAAAATGGTTGTGTAGGCCACAAGGGCAGGAGCAGTGTCAGGACACTGTTGCACAAACCCAGACGGGAGGCGATAGTGCAGACCCTGGAGCGGCCGTAGAAGTCGTAAGAAGTGGTCAGATGGTGACCAAGGAAGGTAGGACCAACAGGACCTGTTGATACCGGGTATAAAGGAAAAGACGCCTCAACACTTGGCACAGTGTCAAGTTTATCACAGAGCATGAAGTCCTGCTAGAAGTAAGAGATGATGGGGCCAGTGCTGTATGTAGCATGTAAAGCTGCCATCTGCAATGTGGCATCCCATGTGGGCACTAGTTCGAGTCCTGGTTGCTCCACTTCTGATCCAGCTTCCTGCTAATGCTCCTGGGAAAGGAGTAGAAGATGAGCAATCCCATGGACCCCTACATCTACATGGGAGATCCAGATGAATCTCCTGGCTCCTGGCTCCAGCCTGGCCCAAGCCTGGCCATTGTGGTCAATTTGGGGAGTGAACCATTGGATGATTCACTCTCTCTCTCTCTCTCTGTAACTCTGCCTTTAATATAAATAAAAAATTTTTAAAAAGAAAAAGGAGAAAATAAATCCCTACCACCAAGACCATGGGACCAAGTATACATAAACTCACTTCCAATGTTGGTCCTTTTCCCAGTCATCTATGATACAGGCATTTCTTCTAAATGTGACAGCTTGTTCTTCCTCCATCAAAAAGACAGTTAATGTGTTCTGTTGTGAGAAGTGGTGTACTATTACATGTCTTTTGAAGCAAAGTATGGAACCATTTTTTTCCTAACACTCCTCACCTAAAGCCACAACAGTTTTCTTGAAAATATTACAATCTGTTCCTAAGTGAAGCCATTAACATTTATATGCTGAAGGAAGATCAAAAAGTCTTTCCATTAAGTGTTTACTTCACACACCCTAATACATTCAAGGAAATTATCATCTTGTGAGCCATCCTCCCTCTACCTGTCACACTGCGGGATGCCTCTCTCTCTTCTCATTGGAGACCTTTTACAAAGAGAGGAAATAATTTAACTGAGATCAGACAGACAGTAAGTACGAGAGCCCAGACTTGAACCAACCTGATCTTCTAACTTCACGTCAGGTATCTCCCCTTCCTATGAAAAAGGAAACACAGTTCTATTGTTACCCCTTGGGTATGCACTCCAGAAACTCACCTCCACTCCTCCATTCTTTTGTTCTGTTGTTCATGCCCTCAGTGCACACACACTGGTGAAAAACCCTTGTGCCTGGGGCAGTCTACGATGCTGGAAGGTACAGTAGATGCAGTGTGGTCCTCACCCTCACCTTGCCTGCAGTCTGTTAGGAGATCATGAAAGACGGTCACATCTTGAAGTTGGCATCAGACAGTCCACTCTTGTAATAATTGAACAGGCAGGAAAAACAAACAATAATGATCCAGGATTGCTTGTGATTGCTTGCTATGAAGGAGGGAAAAGTTGAAGTGCTTAGACATGAAGACAGTAATTTGTTCATAGTATGTGGGTTTTTTTGTTTGGGTTTTGGTTTTTATTTGTTTTTGTTTTTGTTTTGCTGACCCTAATTTTGGAATACTTCTTATTCCTTAAAGGTTACTTGTAGAATTTGATAAACAATTTAAAAGTTTTTAAAATAAGTTTAATACTTTGTGCCCCTAAGGCATTTACTGAGAATCAAAGGAGGAATTGCTTTACACATATTTTCTCAAAATAGTCCCAGAAGGTGGGCATTATGATCTTCATGATTTAGACAGAGAACATGAGTTCCCTTGGACCCCACATGAGCAACATCACGTGTGCATGCGCAACATCATGTGTTCATGGGCAGCATCACATAGCTAGTGGTGGTGGCTCTGGGACCAACGCCCAAATGATCCAGTATTGAGGTTGGTACCTTCTAATGGATACTTTCTTTTCTGACATTCTGAGATTCTAACTTGGAATGACCTGTGTGGCACTGCCCAGACATCAGATGGCAAGAGTCCCAATATGTCCATTCAGGAGCCACACAGACTCAAGCATCCATAAAGCTTTCAGTACAGACAGGTGACTCAAGAGTAAACGTTATCAGAGTGTTCACAAAAACCCTGTGAAGCTGCTCTGCCTGTGAGGACATATCTTAAGATCGTTTCCTTTTCGTCTGGCAATCTGGATGCACCTCATTAACGATCTCCATTACCCTAAAAAATGAAAGCTTTTGTATTACTTTCCTTAGCTGCATTTGTTTTTTGTTTTTTGTTTTTTTTTTTTTTTTACAGGCAGAGTGGACAGTGAGAGAGAGAGACATAGAGAGAAAGGTCTTCCTTTACCGTTGGTTCACCCTCCAATGGCCACCGGGGCCGGCGCACCGCGCTGATCCGATGGCAGGAGCCAGGAGCCAGGTACTTATCCTGGTCTCCCATGGGGTGCAGGGCCCAAGCACTTGGGCCATCCTCCACTGCACTCCCTGGCCACAGCAGAGAGCTGGCCTGGAAGAGGGGCAACCGGGACAGAATCCAGCGCCCCAACAGGGACTAGAACCCGGTGTGCCGGCGCCGCAAGGCGGAGGATTCTTAGCTGCATTTGTTATACAAGAGAATATAGGTATCTTTATATCTTATGTTTCCTTAATACATAGGTGTAGAAAGAACTTGCGAGCAATAGAACTTTTAAAATAGAATAAACATACCGAGTATAGGGACAGATTTGCCCGAGATTGAATCCTTTGGTTGTTGGGTTTGATATTTTAAAATGAGTTGCTAGCGTTGATGACACTAGTTTTGACTTAGTGGATGCAGGGAATACTTCCTTCCTCCTGAGTGGCTTTTGTGAAGTTAAGATGAGATGCAGGATTACCTGCAGAGAGCTGGTTATATTAACCAAGTGCAGGAGTGACTTTTCGACAGAAAGTAACTCTAACCACACATTTCTCTGGTCAGTGCTAACAGAAGAAAGTCTGTGATTTAGCTGTAGTTTGAGGACAGTGTGTCAGTTAGTGGTTGTAAATTACCTACAAAGGACCCCTGCATTTTGAGTACATTGTGTTCAGTTTACCTTCGGTGAGACGCCTTCTTCTCCCGTGAGCAGGCTTTGGAACAAACTCTGCTTCTAGTAGTTACATGTCTTAGAAGACAGACGTCTGCTTTTAGAGTTGGTGTAAATTTGTGTTGGCATTTTTCTTAGAGGACTGATTTAAGAAGGGAAAGAAAAACACAAGATTATGTTCTTTTCAGTTCCTAGGAAATTACAGTGGTCTCCTCAGATGTCATTTGTTTCTGTGGCAACAGAAGGCCCATGAAGCCTCCTCTCAGGGAATTCCTGCTTTCAGCCCATTTCTGTTCACCTGATGGATGTGGGAGGTACATCGCTGCCTCCCTGCACATGTGTGGATCTACCCCATGTGCAGTCTCTGCCTTCCCCTAGAGCGTCACCAAAAAACTCAAGTTGAAAATAGTTCTCTGGCCTTTTCCATCCTTTGGCATCATCAAACCAAATTTTTCAAAGTGTGTGTCACAACTACTGATTCAGACATAATTTACTTCCCCATGTGAATCATGAACAGTTCTCTTTTCAGTGATGCTGGCAGCATCGTGTTTTGCTCTAGAAGACCCTTAAAAAAGGGGTGTGTGAGTTACCAGAAATGATGATTACACATTCCAGATGCCTGGACCCTAAAAGTTCTTTATCTTGAGGCAGCCTCACTCCCCTTCTTCCTTGCATAGCAGATCCCTTACTTTAAAAAATTGATTAGAGTTTAAAAAAAGTGGAAAGAGTGCAGTTTCAGGGAAGAGTTAGGGAGAAAATAGCAGAGGAAACGCTACACAAATTGGAGGGACACACTGGACCTACATGGTGGGCAAGGACCCGCACAACTCAGGACCCAGCAGCCGAGACCCTCTGCACCAACCAGCATTGGGCAAATGATGTGAGACTAGATTGTAGCAGCCCAAGCCAGGAAGAGCCTAGAGGGAATTTGGCTTGAAGCCTATAGGGGATAGTGTACCTGCCAAACTAGAGGGGAAAAAACAAAAGGGTGACACATTTCCTCTCTCCCCAATCACCTTGCAATGGCATCTTATAACAAGCTGAAAGAGAGCAGGTACCATTTTGGCCATATGTAACAGCTGTGCCAGAAAATATCCCCACTCAGCATCCAGCCAAGTGAAGATTCCTGAGTGTTGGGGAGAACAGAAAAGGGGCTGGGTGCTTGTCACTGGGAGGCTTGTGTGCCAGGACTGTGAAAACACTGAGGCTGCATGGGAGGACTCAGGGTGTGGCTGGGATTTGGACAGTCACTGTGGCCAGCTCCACATGATCAGGGATCCCTGGTTACTTTACAAGGGGTATTGCTGGGAAACCTAGAAGAAATGGATAGATTCCTGGACACATACAACCTACCTAAACTGAGCCATGAAGACAGAGAAAACCTAAACCGACCCATTACCAAGACAGAAATTGAACCAGTAATAAAGACCCTCCCAACAAAGAAAAGCCCAGGACCAGATGGCTTCACTGCTGAATTCTACCATTTAAAGGGGAACTAACTACAATTCCTATGAAGTTATTCACAACAATTTAAAGGGAGGCAATCTTAAACTATTTCCATGAAGCCAGCATCACCTTTATTCTTAAACCCAGAAAAGATGCAACAGAGAAAGAGAACTACAGACCAGTTTCCCTGATGAACATAGATGCAAAAATCCTCAACAGAATTCTAGCCAATTGAATCCAACAATACATCAGAAAGATCATTCACCCAGACCAAGTGGGATTTATCCCTGGCATGTAGGGATGGTTCAACATTCGCGAAGCAATCAGTATGGTATATCACAGTAGCAAAGCATATGATTATCTCAATAGATGCAGAGAAAGCATTTGATAAAATACAACACCATTTCATGATGAAAACTTTAAGCGAATTGGGTATAAAAGGAGCATTGCTGAACACAGTCAAGGCAGTTTATGACAAACCCACAGCCAGTGTCCTATGCATTGGGGAAAAGTTGGAAGCATTCCCACTGAGATCCAGAACCAGATAAGGATGCCCCTCTCAACCTTGTTATTCAGTATAGTCCTGAAAGTTTTAGCCAGAGCCATTATGCAAGAAAAAGAAATCAAAGTGATACAAATTGGGAAAGAGGAAATCAAACTATCTCTATTTGCAGATAAAATGATTCTGTATGTAGGGAATCCAAAAGACTCCATCAAGAGACTAATGGAACTCATAAAAGAGTTTGGTAGAGTAGCAGGATATAAAATCAGTACATAAAAATCAACAGGCTTTGTATACACAGACAATGCCCTGACTGAGAAAGAACTTCTAAGATCATAATAGCTACCAAAAAAAAATCAAATACCTTGGAATAAATTTACCAAGGATGTCAAAGATCTCTACGATGAGAATTACAAAACATTAAAGAAAGAAATACATTAAAGAAAGATTTAAAAAGCACTGGAAAAATCTTCCATGTTCATGGATTGGAAGAATCAATATCATCAAATGTCCATTGTTCTGAAAGCAATTTATAGATTCAGTGTGTCTCAGATCTAGAAAAAATGATGCTGAAAGTCATATAGAAACACAGGAGACCTCAAATAGCTAAAGCAGTCTTATACAACAAAAACAAACCTGGAGGCGGTATAATACCAGATTTCAAGATGGGTTCTGGTACAAAACAGATGGATAGAACAGCCTGGTACTGGTATAAAAATGAATAGACCAATGGAACAGAATAGAAACACCAGAAATCAATCCAAACATCCACAACCAACTTACATTTGACCAAGGAGCTAAAGCCAGTCCCTAGAGCAAGCACAGTCTCTTCAATAAATGGTACTGGGAAAACTGGATTTCCACATGCAGAGATATGAAGAGGACCCCTACCTTAGATCTTATTTTAAAATCCATTCAAAATGGATTAAAGACCTAAATCTATGACCTAGTGTCATCAAATTAATTAGAGAACTTTGGGGAAACCCTGCAAGATATTGGCACAAAGAGTTCTTGGAAAAGACCCCAGAGACATAGGCAGTCAGAGATTAAATTAACAAATGGGATTACATCAAATTGAAAAGTCTCTGTACAGCAAAAGAAACACTCAGGAAAGTGAAGAGGCAATTGACAGAATGGGAGAAATTATTTCTAAACTATGCAATTATTGATAAAGGATTAATAATCAGAATATATAAAGAGATCAAGAAACTCCACATCAACAAAACGAACAGCCCAGTTAAGAAATGGGCAAAGGACTTAAACAGACATTTTTCAAAAGACGAAATCCAAATGGCCAAAAGACACATGAAAAAAATACTCAGGATCACTACCCTTCATGAAACGCAAATCAAAACCTCAATGAGGTTTCACCTCGCCCCAGTTAGGAAAGCCAAGACACTGTGGCAAAAAGAAGTCCTACATGAAGGATCTTTGTGAGAGAGACCCCAGTGGAAAGAAATGTCCATCAAAGGAGAAGAGAACTTCCACTTTGCTTATGACCTTGTCTAAATTTTATTTATTTATTTTAAAGAATAATGTATTTATTCAAATGGTTTCCATAGCTTTGACAGCTCATGTCAAGTGCCTCAGGTGATCACTGACACCATACATAGCAGTGTTAATTGTTGAATTAGCAACAGTAGTCACTGCAGTTACTTCCCTTGCAGGACTTCTGTCCTCAATGAGTTGTATTAAGAGAATTAACTGTAAAACTTGTTCTCAGTTTTATAGTTTTGCGTGTGTGTGTGCAAATTGTTGAAATCATTAATCTTAGTATAAAATTGGTCTTCTATGTATAAAATTAATTGAAAATGAATCTTAATGGAGAATAGGACTGGGAATGGGGAGGAAGAGTTGGAGTGTGATTGGCGGTTGGAGGGCAGGTATCGTAGAAGGAAGAATCACTGTATTCCTAAAGTTGTACTTAGAAATTAGTACTCATAAAAGGTTTCTTTAGGGAAAAAATAGATTAGTTACAGAAGTAATCAACACAGCTTTCCTATAAAAGATTCACAGATACAAGTGTGTTTAACACTTATTAGCACATTCCCTAAGATCTGGGTCCCCTTTCCAGAGAGGAAAATTTTATCTGTTTGGTAACTGCAATTCATTCATTCACTGTCCTGCTATTAGATTTCTCTGGTTTCTGTTTCCCATGTTCTCTATCAGAAGCCGTGCTGTAGGAGCAGACATTTAGGCTAGCAGTTAAGTTGTCTGTGTCCCAGTTTGGAGTATGTAAGTTCAATACTTGACTCGACTTCCTGCTGATGTAGACCCTGGGAGGTAGCAGTGATCACTAACCAGAACCTAGATTGTGTTTCAGACTCTGATTTTGGCCCCAGTCAAGCTCTAGCCATTGCAAAAATCTGGGGAATGAACCTGTGCATGGGAGTTCTCCTTCTCTGCGTCTGTCTTTCTCTGTCTTTCCCACTCTCTGGTTCTCAAATTAAAAAAAAAAAAATTTTGGAAGGTGTTTGGTACAGCAGTATTGGGGTACCACATCCCATGTTGGAGTGCCTGGTTCCAGTCCCAGCTCCCCCATTTCCTATCTGTCTCCTTACTACTGTGCATCCTAGGAGGAGCAAATAATGGCTGAAGTACATGGGTCTCTGCCACCCATGGTAGAGACCTGGATGGAATTGGAGGCTCCTGACATCAACTGAACCCAACTCTGGTTATTGCAGGCATTTGGGGAGTGGACCAGTGAATGGAAAAATCTCTCTCTCAAACATATAAGTAATATTTTTGTTAAATAAAATTTTTAAGAAGGGAAGAGTGCTGTAGTGAGCATCCTTGTTCATGCATGCTCATCTGAATTACCTTCTGCTTGGTATTTAAAAAAAAAAAAAAAAGGAAGGATTTTGTGTTGTATATAGCTTTGGGCTGGGGTGGGTTTTTGTAGGTATTATTATGCCTCGCACTTGTAACTGCTTGTCCCAGAGTAAATCAGATACTATATCCAGTTTGTTTGACTTACTCCTCAGGATCCGGAAAGTGTGGCAGAGAAGGAAATGTGTTGTCAAGAATGGGATTCTGACCATCTCACATGCTACAGTAAGTGTGTCTGCTAATTTTCTCCGCTGATTTGTTATGCTTTCTGGTGATGAGATGTAGCTAGCATGAAATCCAGTAGTGAAAGTTTGCCCAAGTATGTTTGTGTATGGATTTGGGTCAGATAGTTTAGAATATTCTTTTACTAAAACAATGAGTTTTGTCTTGTGATTACCTGCGTCATTCTGTGGCCTCATCAGAAACTTTTTTTTTAACTCTCCCGAAGCTGAATGAATCAGGGGTTGGCTGATTTTATAATCTTTTGGGAATTATTATTGATGCTTGTTCTGAAAAAAGCCTATTTTTCTGTATTACAAAGATGACAGGGGATGGTTTTGTCCAAAAAATGTAATGTAATGTAGAAAACAATACAGTCAAAAATGTTCAAAGAAGTGTGTAGTAAGACAAATGATTGCTATTTTGACCTTTTTAAAATAGCTAACAATTCTTTTCAATTTAGAGATGCAAAGGTTATAATGGAAAGTGAATTGAGCAGAATGGAAATGACAAAATATGTATACCAGATGTCTCTACAAAGTTGGATGCAGTTTAATTTGGTGATGTCAGCTCTGAGAGTAAACCCATTGTTTAATTGCAGTATCCTGGGCCAGCTGATGTCTTTGAATTGTGATAAACAAGATAGTAAACAGGCAAGATGAGCATTTATTATTACATTGGCAATGTTTTGTTACCTACAGCCGAGTTTAGGTTTCTCCCTATTAAGAAGGAAAAGAGGTACCATCTACCTTCCTAAAATTTGTTTCCATTTAATCCTCCCAACATTCTTCACCTTAGATGAAGAAACTCAGCCGTGATGAAGAGCTATAGTTCCAGGTCAGAAGTGCAAACTCAGGTCTGGCTGACCTTAGTTTCTGCGGCCCTCCTGTTTCTCTTTTCTGCAGAACCCTCATCTGACTTAGACCATAAGCTCCTGCAGGTTCTCATATCTGGCCCTGTTCATCTTTCTGACTTCCGTCCCTCACACAGAGGTGCTCTGTGCACACTCGTGTTCAAGTCCTTCCTGGCAGGGTGTTGCACACCTCTTAAAGTTTGTTGTCCTTCATGGAACTAGAGCAGTTGCATCACCTCTGTCCCTTGCAGAACTCACAGAACCCTTGTGGTATTTCTGCAGGTTTCAGCAGTCTCCCTCAGCCCTGCTGAGATTTTTAGCTGTCATGTGACCAGCCACCTGTTTATCACACATCCTGCTGACAGACCTTGGTCAGTTAATAATTACCATTGATATTATCTAATAATTATTCATTCATTCAGCAGGGTTTTTTTTTTTTTTTAAGCTTCCATTCCACCATGTGCTGGGTTAGGCCTAAAGGATACATGGGTAGAAAACTAAGTAATTTTGACCTGGTAGTACTTGATAATTAGATTCCATACGCAGTCTTCTGCATATATTAAGTGAAAATTCCTGGCCATTTAACAATGTAGATTGTGTGGTTTTAGCCAGAGTTTGACTATATGTCCCCTAACTCTTTGCCTTCTGCTAGAGAATCTTTCCATAGAATGCTGGCAATGGCAGTCCTCGAGAGGCATTTTTAACAAGTTACATAATGACCTTGTGTCCCTGCTGCTCTTAGAATCTGCTGTGGAAGGCAGTGCAGTGTAGCGTAATGGGAGATCACAGAGTTGACAAAGTGAATCAGTGCCCTGCCTGCTAGTTATGTGACCTTGGGCAATTTGCTAAAAATAAAATTAAAAAATTATTTCCCCCCCTTCCTTTTTCTTTAATGCCAGAACACATGACTGTGGCCAGGCCAATGTTTATATGTGTTCTTAAGCCTCCAATTAACAACAAATATCACATCTGTCATGTTGTTTTAATAGCTAAGAGAATTGGGCCGGCGCTGTGGCTCAATAGGCTAATCCTCCACCTTGCGGTGCCGGCACACCGGGTTCTAGTCCCGGTTGGGGCACCGGATTCTGTCCCGGTTGCCCCTCTTCCAGGCCAGCTCTCTGCTATGGCCAGGGAGTGCAGTGGAGGATGGCCCAGGTGCTTGGGCCCTGCACCCCATGGGAGACCAGGAAAAGCACCTGGATCCTGGCTCCTGCCATCGGATCAGCGCGGTGCGCCGGCTGCAGTGGCGGCCATTGGAGGGTGAACCAACGGCAAAGGAAGACCTTTCTCTCTCTGTCTCTCTCTCTCACTGTCCACTCTGCCTGTCAAAAATAAAAAAATAAAATAAAATAAAATAAAAAAATAAAAATAAAAATAAAATAAAATAGCTAAGAGAATTGACTGCAGATCTGGGAATGAATCCTGGGCTTGTCATTTACTATGTGATCTTGAGAAAAGTAATAAAGTCAAAAAGACCATATAAGCATTGAATAGGATAACATATCTTGTGTCGCATTCATTTAATAGTTGTTTTTGCTACTACTGTTGGTTCATTGGTTGTCATCAACAGTACTGAAATCTGCTGATAGCCCCTTCTGCTCCAAATTTTCCTGCCCCCAGAGCAGCCCAGGGGAAGGTGGCCCCTCCCCGACTTCTGATTCCCTCTCACTGACATGTGCTGTGTCCCACTTTTCGTTGGCTGTTGGCCAGACTTTTTTGCTG
The DNA here is from genome assembly GCF_051225735.1 of Oryctolagus cuniculus. Classification (NCBI taxonomy): domain Eukaryota; kingdom Metazoa; phylum Chordata; class Mammalia; order Lagomorpha; family Leporidae; genus Oryctolagus; species Oryctolagus cuniculus. The sequence continues at coordinate 156,195,494 of NC_142872.1, read as the reverse complement.
CCAGTTACATCAGTGGTAATCCCACTTGTACTCCCACAGAAAAGTCTGGCACAGTTTTATCAGGGTTTTCCTGATTTTGCAAACACTCTCTATTACTTAGAATTAGGCTGGAAAAAAAAAAAAAAGGCCAGTAGTTTTCTTTGAAAACAAATGGATTTGGTGACCTTGAAAAAAGTGGGAAAAAGATTGTTGTCAGAAAACTTGAGGCCTTTAAAAAAAAAAAAAAAAGATTTATTTATTTATTTGAAGGCAGAGAGAGAGAGAGAGAGAGGGAGGGAGGGAGGGAGGTCCTCCACTAGTCCACTTCCCAGATGGCTGCAATGGCTGGAGCTACACCGATACAAAGCCAGGAGCCTCCTCCTGGTCTCCCAAGTAGGTACAGGGGCCCAAGGCTTTGGGCCATCTTCCACTGCTTTCCCGGGCCACAGCAGAGAGCTGGATCAGAAGTGGAGCAGCTGGAACTCGAGTTGGTGCCCATATGGGATGCCGGCACCACAGGTGGTAGCCTTACCCACTACGCCACAGTGCCGGCCCCAAACTTGGAGCCTTTGAAAATTACTGTGTCACCTTTAAGAATTGTTCTTATCAAAATTATTCAAAGGAAGGACAGGAGTTCCCTCAGATTAACTGTGGGGAGCAACTCGGACTAGACTGTTACTGGAATTAAGACTTATTCTATGCATCTGCTCTCCCACAATATGGCGCTGAGAAGGGAGTAACAACTTCTACGCAACTGCCTCTCACCAACTTGAGTGATGACCTGCAGGAGCTGATCCTGCTCCTGATTGGAGGAGAGCAGCGTACTTGGCGTGTGGGTAGCAGAGTTGGGATTGGTGAAAGAGGACTATAAAGGAGGAGAGAGACAACATGCACCAGGAACACCTGAAGGAACACCTGAGCAGCCCCCGAGAGAGCCGGCCGGCGGTGTGCCGCTCCCCTGCGGAAGTGGGGAAAGTGGCAGGGGGAATCTTCGCCCTTCCACGGAGGTGGAAGGGTCGGTAGCCAACCTGGGAAGAACCAGCAGCAAACCCGGGGAGGGCCGAGCAGACAAAAGAACAGCGCAGGGTCCTGTGTCATTCCTCCGCGAAGAGGGGGAGCGACAATTAACCTGTGAGGTCTGTTGGGTTGGCATTTACCAGTATATGATCTGCTCCAGGGGCCATTCATCTCCCCAGTTTTTCTAGGGAAAAATACATTTCTGTGTATCCCCAAGAGATTTTTTTGCCCACCCCTAAAAGATTTCATCTATGAATTCAATTCAAAAACATAATTTTTTTTTATTTACTGTGCAAAGTAATGTAGCCCTGCAAGAATCAAATTCAGTGGGAATCTCTGAATTTGCTTTAAAATAATACTATTATGACAGCAGCTTCCAGCTGTGGACCATCTAGAATAAGTACAGTAAGATGCTTTCATTTCAGAGTACCAATTCTAATAAACCCACAGCAAACATTGTAGCCTGAAAAACACTCAAGTATTGGGAAGTTTGTGTGAAGGCACTGAACCATTATAAATAGATTACTATACCTTTATTTGCTTTCCTTTCATTTCTTCTAAAAGCATTATTGTATAAATAAATATAAAAGAAGTAATATATAAGAAACATAGTTCAAAGTCTTACATTATTATAGTAGTCCTGAAAAAAATAATTTCAAAAGTTTAAGAAGCTGAGCCTTCCAAAAACTCGTACTCCCTGAATTTATGAACCTGTTTCATTTATTCAAATAACTGCCACTTACAGAGCACTTAGGTGTGCCCTCGTGCTAATCCTCAAGAGCGCTCTAAAGACGGATACCACTGTTGTCATTTCTCCCAAGACTGCAGTTCTTAGGCAGTAGGGACCGGGTCTTGGTCATCTTTGAATTCATTCCAATACTGAACTTGCCTGATGTAGTTAGTAGTCAGTGAATACTTTTTAGTTTTTGGATTTTTTTTCCCCCAAAGGAATCTCTTATTTAAGGAATACAAAGTTCATGCATTTCATAAATACAACTTTAGGAATATTCTAATAGGAGTGATTCTTCCCACCATACCTGCCCTCCAACTCACACTCCCACCCCTCCTCCTCCTCCTTCTCCCATTCCCAGTCCCATTCTCCACTAATATCCATTTTTTATTAACTTTATACATAGAAGACCAACTCTAAGTAAAGAATTGAACAATTTGCACAAAAACAAACCAAAACTGTGCCTCAGCAGTCGAGACAAGGTCTGTTTAAAGTCATTGAAGCTTGAAGTTAATTTCACTTTTTTTTTTAAGAACCTTAATTAACTTTCAAGAAGCACCCAAAAATGATAAATCTTTTGAAAGCACTTAAACATAGTTATAATACAACTCTTTGAGGACAGAGGTCCTGCTTGGGGAGCTAGTGCACAGTGATTCCTGTTGTTAATTTAACAATTAACACTCTTATGTAGGATGTCAGTGACCACCTGAGGCTCTTGACATGAGCTTCCTAGGTTATGGAAGCCTTTTGAATCCACAAACACTGTCAGTATTTAGACAGGGCCATAAGCAAGGTGGAAGTTCTCTCCTTCCTTCAGTGAAAAGTACCTCCTCCTCTGATGACCACTTCTTTCCGCTGGGGTCTCACCCACCAAGATCCTATATGTAGGACATTTTTTGCCTCAGTGTCTTGACTTTCCATGCCTGAAATGTTCTCATGGGCTTTTTAACCAGACCAGAATGCCTTTCAGGCTCATTCTGAAGTCAGAGTGCTACCTAGAGTGATTGTCATTCTATGAGTCTATTGTGTGGACTGCCTCCTGTGTTGGAGCATTTACTCCTTTTTAATTCTATCCGTTATTATTACCAGATACTTAATCCTATCCATATGATCACTTTAACACTTAAGATGGTATTTTTACTACCCAGCTTAAGGGGCCTTGGGGTCCTCTGGCAAGTTTTTAAACTGTACCCTTACAAGGAAATATGTAGGAATGTATGCAGAACTATACAGCTTTACAGTTACAAACTTCATATACTTCATAATTACAACCTTAGGAACATGGTAAGTGAATACTTTTTGAATGAAACTATTTTATAAAAGGTTCAAAGTTCAAATCCATACAAAAGCCATGCAGTTGGTAACCAGCTGGACCAATTTTCAAACCCCAAATCTATACTGTTTATGCTATATCCTAGGCCTTTCCATGAATGCCAAATTGTTGTTGGGTGAAATCATTGTCCTTTGGAATTAAACTGTTTTACTTTGTCTTTGAATCCATCAGTCTGGGAAGTGGGGAAGGAGGAAGTACTGGTCATGAAAATACAAAAAGAATTCTAGGAACTTTACTTGAACCCAGAGACCCCGTAAAAATCTTAGATTTTTTAAATAACCTGCAGGTGCTCTTATGATTAACATCGTAACAGTCATTGAATTTATAGTCACTTTCAATTTCACACAAAGGTCCATCAAGAAGAGTTTTATTCAGCAAGGTTGGGAATCCAACTGGGCTAGACAAAGTAATGTTTGAGTGGGCCCACCTGTAACCAACTGTATGTTCTTCCTGCCTGTGCCTTTTATTAAACTGCTTACTTCGGACTCTTCATTTGTAAAATAGAGTAATAATAGGACCCATCTTTTAGCATTGTGAGGATTAAATAAAATGAAGCATTTAAAGCCTTGCCGAATCTAGACTATAAGGGTACTTAATAGTTAATCCTCCATGCGTAGTTTTTTCATAATTTTCCAGAATGTTTTGAAGCCCACTCACAGATGTGGGTTTCACAAACTGGCCTCTTATTTTTTTTTTTTTTTACTTTTTTGTATTATTATTATTTAGCTGAAAAGCAGAGAGAGACACAGAGAGGTCTTCCATCTACTGGGTCACTTCCTAAATATCTGCAATAGCCAAGGCTGCACCAGGCTGAAGGCAGGAGCCCAGAATTGAATCTGGGCCTTCTACATGGGTGCCAGGACTCAACTAATTGATTCAGCACTACTGCCTTCTAGGGTGCATTAGCAAGAAGCTGGAATCAGAAGCAGAGCCACAACTCAAACCCAGGCATTCCAGTATGGGATGCAGACTTCCAAAGTGGCATCCTAACCATTGCATCAAATGCCTGCCCCCCACATTTTGGAGATACCAAAATAAACTTATTCTTTTAATTTCCTTTTTTTGCAAACCGTTTCAAGTTCCCCCATATTACCCTCTCAGTGGGATTGCAGTCTCTAGAACCTTGGAGCCAGACTCCCTGGATATGAATTCCAACTCTGATACTGAATCCCTGGTGAGGACTTCACTATTGAAGTGAAATGGGGCTGTTAATTCATAGGTGGTTGTAAAGATTAAATGAGCTCATTGATTATAATTAATTAGAACAGGATGTGGGAAGGAATTAGTGCTTAATAACTGTCAACTTTTATTATTATTACTATTTATCTTCTTCCCTAACGTGCTGTTCCCTCTGTTTCAAACTGGTTTATGGGAATTCATTTGTATTGCTGTCTCCTTACTCCTCAACTTGCTTTTACACAGCTACTTTTGGATATTCTTTCCTAGAAATTTAATTTCTTCTGCCTGTCGGTTAACAGCAGCTCTTGTTCCCTTCTAGGGAAATTCACTAGAGAGCGAATTTGATGTGTCTGTCCCTGTACTGAGGCTCTCTGGGTCTGCGGGCATTTCCCAAGGAGTTTTGTTTTCCTATCCAGAGCCCTGACAGTAACATTCAGTTGACAAGGCTTTAAAGGATGAATTGTGAAAGTGCATTCAGGAAGCACAACGAGACCTGCAAAACTGACTGCTCCCTTCCTTGCCATGTGTTGGGCATCCTGAGATTATTCTGGCCTCTCCCATTCCACCTGTTTGTCCCCATTGTCACTGTGAAAAGAGAATATTTTCCTTTCCTCCAGCAGATTAGAAAGCAGCACTGTAAATGGTTAAAAGGACAAACTTGGGGAGCCAGTAAGACCTGGACTCAAATCCCTAGCAAGCTGTTGGACCTCGGTTAAATTACTCAAGCCTTTGGAGGCTTGGTTTTCTCAGGCACTGGGTAGATGGGCCAGAAACAATGATGAATAGGTGGCTCCTGTCCCCCTGAGCTTGCTGTAAACAAAGGGTAAGTGCTATAAAAGAAGTGAGCAGGATGCTGTGGTAGAAAAGGGAAAGGCCCTTCTGAGCATGTGATGAGGACCCTCCCCACGCATCCTTTTTTTTTTTTTTTCCTTACTTTCATGAATCAAGTTCAAACTGCAGCTGCAGGTCCAGGTCCCTTCCTCATGGTCATGTTCACCTATAGGAAAAATGCATATATTCCAATACAGATAATGTTATTTGGAAATAGGAAATAGGTAGCACTGTTGCTAAAAGTTAGTGTCCCTGTGGAATATCTTTGTAGGCTTCTGCCTTGTTGCAAATGCAGAGTTGGAGCAATTAGGGTGTATTATGAACCTTCCCAAATTTCCATTCCACACACCCTGGAGGCGCAACGGTGAAAGAGGCAGAAGTCCAGAAAGCCAAAAAAGGGCCAGGCCCACCGTGTCCCAGGCCTTCAATCCACTTCCATAGGGGAGTGGTTAATTAACCTGATTGGCCAGTGGGCACACAGGTGTGGCCAAGTAGGGGCAGGAGTCACACACGGGCATGGTGAAGGTGTGGTCTTCCAGCTCCCAAACCTGATCAATTTTATCCTGCCTACAACAGTTTTACAAATGTGAGGGTATAAAACAATAGACCCACAGTCTGGAATCAGTTTTCATGCTACTTTACACCCACCCTCCCCGGTACAAGAAATTGAGTTTTTTTTTTTTTTTTTAAGATGTTATTTATTTATTTGAGAGGCAGAGACAGAGAAAGATAGGTCTTCTATCTGCTGGTTCACTCCCCAGATGGCTGCAACAGCTTGGAGCTGCCCCAGTCTGAAACCAAAATCTTGGAGCTTCCTCCAAGTCTCCCACGCGGGTGCAGGAGCCCAAGAACTTGGGCCATCTTCTGCTGCATTCCCAGGCCACAGCAGAAAGCTGAATCAAATTGGAGCAGCCGGGACTCGAGCCAGCACTCATATGGGATGCCAGCTCTGCAGATGGCAGCTTTACCCGCTATGCCACAACTCCGGCCTCAAATTAGGAGTTGTTAAAAAAAAACATGTTACCTTCACCTAGTGCTCTACTATTGTTAGCTGTCATCTTAGGACAAAGTTACTTAGAGCCTTTTCATGGTTTCCTGATCTGTCAGATAAGGGGCAGTAATAGTGGCACTTCATTTTAGGATGGTCATGAGAATCAAACAATATAGTAAGACACTTAGCACCGTGCCTGCACTAGTGAATGATGTGCACGTGCAAGAAGGTGCCCATTGCATGTGAGGAGACAAGCCTGTTACACATTTTTGTCTCAGCCACTCATTACACATCTTGTTGATAAAATGTTCTGAAAGTACATTTTAAGAAATAAACCATAGCGGCCGGCACCGCGGCTCACTAGGCTAATCCTCCGCCTTGCGGCGCCGGCACACCGGGTTCTAGTCCCGGTCAGGGCGCCGGATTCTGTCCCGGTTGCCCCTCTTCCAGGCCAGCTCTCTACTGTGGCCCGGGAGTGCAGTGGAGGATGGCCCAAGTCTTTGGGCCCTGCACCCCATGGGAGACCAGGATAATACCTGACTCCTGCCATTGGATCAGAGTGGTGCACCGGCCGCAGCGCGCCAGCCACGGTGGCCATTGGAGGGTGAACCAATGGCAAAGGAAGACCTTTCTCTCTGTCTCTCTCTCTCTCTCACTGTATACTCTGCCTGTCAAAAAAATAAAAAAAATTAAAAAAAAAAAGGCACCATAGCTTAGCTGTTTTAGCTTGTTAATGCATTTTGTACAAGTATTCTGCTTCAGGAGTCATTTGGTTTATAAACTCTTACTGGACACAGCAGGCACAGATTAAAGTGACTACTAGAAATATGAGTTTAAAAATGCTTGCTGTGGGGCCAGCACTGTGATGTGGTGGATTGGAGCCCCGGCCTGCAGTGCCTGCATCCCATATGGGCACCAGTTCGAGTCCCAGCTGCTCCATTTCCTATCCAGCTCTCTGCTATGGCCTAGGAAAGCAGTGGAAGATGGCCCGGGTGCTTGGGCCCCTGCACCCTCATGGAAAACCCGGAAGAAGCTCCTCATTCCTAGCTTCAGATGAGCTCAACTCTAGCCATTGCGGTCATTTGGGAAGTGAACCAGTGGATGGAAGACCCTCTCGCTCTCTCTGCTCTACCACCTTCTCTAACTCTGTCTTTAAAAAAAGAAAAAGAAAATGCTGGCTGCACTAGCTTTAAACTCTGTATTCTGCAGATCTTGGGCACTCTATAATTGCTTGTGGAGAGGCCTAAAGGGATGAATTTCCAGCCCATTAGGCAGATGCAGTAACATACCCTAAGTCCCACTTCTCAGCCCGAGTCCTGATAGCTCATCCTTTTTCTGTTTACATTACAGCACTGTGTTACGCTGTGAGACGTCAGGTTCCTTTGTGCTGTAAATCTCCATTTTCAAATATTTCTTCCTTACACAGACACACACTGCCTACTGGAAGTTGTTCCCATGGTTAAAATGGCTAGGAGCTTTCCGCACATTCATAGTCAGCCACACTCTAGGATGGATTCCTCCACTTTGATTTTGATAATCGGTTGCTTTCTCCACAGCTGTCCCAGGATCATTTCAGGGATAGGGAAGCTTGGGTTGTGGCCACAGGAGTAGTTATTCTGAAGTGTGGGACCTGTTGAGAATGGGTGGGATTCTTCAGCAGAAAGAGTAGGTGACCTGGAGGGAAAATGAGGAAAATGGCTGCTTACAGGCAGGAAGAACCAGACAGAGAAAAATGGGGAAGTTGCAAGTTCTCCAAGGGCTGCCTTGGCTGGGGAATGACTTAGTAAGTGGGCAGAGACTTGCTCGGGTCTCAGCTTCACCTTTTACTTTCTGTAAAACACAGGCTAGTTTTCTTCACCTTCCTGACCCTTGATTTCCTCGTCCGTGTAACAATATCTAGAGTTACTTTAAGAATTAAACACCTGAAGCCAGGTGTTAGCGCATATGGAAAGACCACATAGAAAGATCAAGGGGATGGGGGCCCATGTTATGGCGCAGTGGGTTAAGCCGCTACCTGCAGCATGAGGAACCCATATGGGTGCTGGTTCAAGTCCCAGCTGCTCCACTTCAGATCCTTCTAATGTGCCTGAAAAAGCAGCGAATGATGGTCCAAGTGCTGGGGTCCCTGCACCCACCTGGGAGACCCCAGAGAAGCTCCTGGCTTCAGACAAACCCATCTGCAGCCATTGCAGCCAATTGGGGAGTGAGCCAATGGATGGAAGACCTGTCTTTCCCTCTCTCTCTCTCTCTGTAACCCTGCTTTCAAATAAATCTTTTTTAAAAGGGGGGAAGGGGTTAAATAATAGAGTATATATCAAGTACATAGTAGTTAAAGTGTTCGATCAAGAAAAGCTGTTATCTGGCCCCCAAATCATCCAAAATACCTTCTAAAAGCAGGTAGTTTTAATGCACTGACCTTTGGAGATAAGATCTCCAAGCAGTGGGAAGTGTTCCTACTTACCTGATTGCCTGCCAGGAGTTTATTGCCGTTACTGATTGCATGGCAGATACATATGTCCCTCTAGGGCGTGATAGGTGTCAAAATAAATATTTACAGAATGAAAATTTTTAAATGACCCTAATGATTTGAGCAATCGGTTTCCAAGCACTAGCATAGGAGGCAAAGAGAGCTTTATTGTTTTGTTTTTACCTCTTTCATCAGCCTCAGCGTGGCTGGACTAGGCTCATTTCCCAAGTGATTAATGATGTTCACTTTCTGTGTGTGAAGCAGAGCAATTCAGAACGATGATGGGAGGAAATAATTTAATTTCTGCATCCTAATTCCAGTAGCAGCTGTTTTCTGCTAACTGAAAAAATATGCCTGCACTAACAGCTTTACACTTTCAGCAAAAACACTGTACCAGGACACACACTAAGCTGTCCAAGGACAAATGCGTGATTGTTTTCTTTCGGGAGATGCAGGGAAATTCGTCAGAATTGACTCATTCTCTCTCCGCGTGCATCCTACTTAAACTTCTGGTGACTTCCCCGGCCAAATGGCCAGCTTCTATTTTGGGTACAGAGCATTATATCAAAGGGATAATGTCTTCGTTACTTCTGTTCTTGAACTGTACCTAGAGCTTCCCTAGTTAACATTTTCAAAAATCAGAAACTTGAATGAGTTCAAGTTTTTGTGTAAAATTGACACATGTGCATGTTAATTTTAGTAAAACAATTTACAAAACAGTATGTACAAATTGACCCAACAAATGTTAAAAATAAAAAAAGCAGGCATCTCTTACACAACTTGTAAAATTAAGATATTAACAATGACTATTACTGGGTGTGAAATTGGGATTAACAAATGTTTCATTTTGTCAGTGAATACACAGTATGTTAATAAAAAGTAAAATCTGGAAAAGAAAAAATACGTTTAAGGGAACATTGCCATAAATTCTTCATTTTTGAAAGGTGCCATCACTATTTGCAGGAGAAGCTCTGAGGGTTTTGAAAGAGCTGCTGCCCCAGAGTACCTCCAGGAACATTGTACCTTCCCTCCACTCGCCATCCAGGGACTGGGCTGAGTAATTCCCACACTATCTGCATGTTGGTCCTGGTGTCATCTATCTAAAATCTCCCATTTCAGCTGTATCTTGTGTTCCCTTGCCCCAAGTACCAAAGAGCTGTAACTCAGACTCACTATTGCTCACGTGTCTTACAGCTGCTCCATCTTCCACCCCCCGAAATGCAGGTCTCATTGCTCACCCCTGACTCACTTCTCTCAGTTGATTGCCAGAGCACCTGGCCCAGGAACCAAAACTTCTGGGCACCTGGGGAGTGAACCAGTGGATGGAAGACACCCCCTAACCGCCGCCACAGCCACAGGCTCTCTATAACTCTCTGCCTTTCACTTTTCAAGTAAATAAGTAAATCTTAGGAAAAAGGAAAAAAGAAAGAGGCCGGGACCTCATGGGGAAGATGGGCAGGGGTGTGGGGGTCGCAGGCAGGGGCCGTGCCTCCTCCACAGCAGAGGCTGAAGTCAGGGAAGCCATCCAGTGGTTCCTCGGAGGTTGTAGCACATATTAGGGTTTTGATTCTGAACAGATAAGACATCATCAACAGCAAGGACTTCAAAAATAAACATTTTCCTGGATTTTTCTCTGCTTCCCTCCACCCCCACTTTAAAATTATTTTTCCTCTCCTGTACTTTCAAAAGCAGTTTGAAAGCATTTCCTTAAGTCTTCCACTGTGATGTAGCCCAGGGTGAGTCAATTAGTTGTGCTTTGATTTTAGTCTGCTGAAACCACAGCAAAGATTATGCTTTCTTTAATCAATATACCTATAAATTAGTACTAAATGTCAAGGAAGTACTTTGAAATCTTGGAAAGGTACACAAACATCAGGAGTGACAGTACCCTACTGATTCCCTTTGCTTCCTCTGACTTAGGCTGAATGTGGCTCTCCCCTTCCTGATACTGCTGGGCTCAGCACCGAGAGTACCAGTGCTCAGTCACAGTCCATGCATGCTTTGCTCCCCAGGGCCACAGTTGGTGTGATCAGTCATCTGTCAGATGCCTCAGTGGCAGCCGAGTTTGGGGAAGAGCACTCAAGATGTTGGTGTGTCTGATGAGGTTCATGCTAATGCCACTTTCAGGGAGGTGTGACAAACTCCTAAGGGAGTAAACATCATGTGTCACTACCACTGAGGTTGTGAGTCAATCATGGCATTACCTAAAGTATATCAAAACCGTATGGTCAGAGGGTCCCGCACGTGGCTCACTTGACTAATCTCCGCCTGTGGTGTCAGAATCCCATATGTGCGCTGGGTTCTAGTCCCGGTTGCCCCTCTTCCAGTCCAGCTCTCTGCTGTGGCCCGGGAAATCAGTGGAGGATGGTCCAAGGGCTTGGGCCCCTGCACCTGCATGGGAGACCAGGAAGAAGCACCTGGCTCCTGGCTTCAGATCGGCATAACTCTGGCCGTGGCGGCCATTTGGGGGGTGAACCAACGGAAGGAAGACCTTTCTCTCTGTCTCTCTCTCTCGCTCTCTCTCTCACTAATTCTAAAATAAGAAAAAAAAAAAAAAAGAAAGAAAACCACATGGTCAGAAACTTTCCAGCAAAATCCTTACTCAGCTTAGAAGTGAGGTGAGTGGTGGTTGTTATGAGTTGAAAGCTTTTTCCTTTATTAAGATTTTTGTTTCTTTTACTTGGTTTGTATCTGTTGGTAAGATTATTCAGAAACACCAAAGACACCTAGACTTGGAAGAAAAAGCATTGACTTAGCCCTCTTCCACATTCAAATGTGAAAAGTATCTAGCAATTTATAAATTTTTTGGAATCAGAAAGTTCTGGACTTAAGAAACCTGAAACCTTTTATTATAGAAAATCAGCTTCTACCAGGGAAGTCCTTCTCTCTGTCTGCCCCAAATCTTGTTCAGTTGGAGTACGTTTCATTTTGTCTACAAATGGAAAGCAGCTGCCTAACCTTTCCGATAACAACCTCTGTGTTCTTGAAGATAGTTATTAAGTCACTCCCTGGCCTTCTTTCCTCTGGACTAAGTATGCCTGTAACCCATCTTCAGAGTTTCCATTATCCACCCCTTTAATCATCTTTTGATCTCCCTAAGCTTTTCTGCATCTTCTTTAAATGAGAGTTTCAAATTGAAACATAATATTTTAACAAGAGTCACCACTAACTGGGGCCTCTGCTTTTAGGTGGTCATTGTCATTCATAGGGGAAATCCGGTGATCATATCAGCATTGAAATGGATGAGATGTAAGACTAGTTCCTTTTGCACATAGACCCACAAACTCCTGCATGCCCTCTGGTGACCAGTTCTGTTGTGTAGGAATCCTTTCCCATACTTCCTCTTAGGCAAAACTCTCCTAAAGTTTACTTCTAGTCCCATTTTAAATAAAAAATACATGCAGTGAACACAGAATCCCTTGGGTCTCTCACTTGCTCCCCTGAGACAGTGTGCTTGGAGCAGTTAGATACAAGACGGTGGGCATTGTTTCCTGTCTAATCTCGTTGAAAGCACAGAAGGAGGAAGGCCTCAAGTACAATGTGAGAGCACAGGAAGGGAGAGGGAAGTGGACTGTGCCACGCCCATTATCTAGAAGAGGAGATGCAGCATGTCATTGAGGTTGTCTTGACCTTGCACCATCTCTGTTGTTGGGGCCGTGATCGGCTCATTGGTGTGACCCTCTACCCATCTCTCCTCCCTAAGGACTGAAATTCCTCCCATGGCGGTGTGCCTGGGAGGGGGATTTTCAGAGTCATAACCACCAGTTGAGGCAGCACACGGATCTGACTCAGGAATCCCATGGTGTTGGAGCAAAGCCCAGCCCAGACACTCAGGCTTTTTTTCACTCTTTGGAGTGAGATACAGATTTGAAATGGAAACATAATGCTCTAATGAGAATCACCGTTAACGGAGCCACTGCCTTTTCATGTGGTCATATATCCCGAAGTAAGCCAGGACCCTGGCGTCAGCCAGTGGCCAGCGTGTGACCTGAAACTAGTACGGGCAGGAAGGCTGCAAAGTTTTGACCAGGACTGTGTGGTGAGACTTTGTAGTTAGTGTGTAGATACAAAAGAGGCCAAATGTTTTCTACAGTGTGGCTAGCAAATGTATCAGGAAGCGATGGAAATCCTGCAGATACGAGGGCAGTTGTCCTCATGCTTTCCAGAGAAGTAATTTTGGTGTCGCAACCAAAATGTGTGGATATCTGAGGCATTCGATTTAGGATAATTGATTCCTGGGGTCATTTTGAATTAACTAATGAAATATGGCTCAACTATGTTTCATAGTAGGGTACAGTATTGAAAGTGTTGCCGAGGTCGACATGGTGTAGTGGGTAAAGCTGCCGCCTGTGACACCAGCATCCCATATGGGTGCTGATTTGTGTCCCAGCTGGCCTACTTCCAGTCTGGCTCTCTGCTAATGTCCTGGGAAAAGCAATGGAAAATGGCTCAAGTGTGTGGGCCCCTGTCACCCTCGTGGGAGATCTGGAAGAAGCTTCTGGCTCCAGCCTGACGCAGTCCTGGCTGTTGCAGCCATCTGGGGAGTCAATCAGCAGATGGAAGATTATTTTCTATATAACTGTGACTTTCAAAATAAATAATAAACAAATCTTTAAACCAAGAGACAAACAGAAAGGAAGTGTTGCCATCTATCTGTGCTTGGATATGTGTAGGTTCCAGAAAAGTAAATAGCCATGGACCATGGACAGTCTTTTGTAGATTACTCCATCTGATTAGTCACCAGGATATCATTGCATAGTGAAAAGACATCTACAAAGACATCTAAAGTATTTTTGCTGTTTAAATGAGATTCAGAATTCTTTATTTATTTGGAAAGTAGAGATTGAGAGAAACAAACAAGAGGTCTTCTCTCTGCTCATTAGCTCCTCAGTGCCCACAACGGCTGGGGCTAAGCTAGGCTGAACTCAGTTGGGGTCTCCCACGTGGGTGGGCTACAAAATGCTGAACCTGAGGCCAGAAGGTTGCTCTGCACATAACTTCTCCGTTTTCTATTTTCCAGTCCAACAGGCAACCGGCTAAGGTGAACCTTCTCACCTGCCAAGTGAAACCAAATGCTGAGGACAAGAAGTCTTTTGACCTGATATCACGTGAGTCCTTTTTCTCTGAGCCAGTTCCTGTGGATGTCAACACCTGCACATTTCCAGTTTTGGGTTTTAAAGCAGAGAGACACTGGAGCGGTTTCCTGTTATCCCTGCACATGGAGCTCTAGGAAGAGCCCTAAGATTTCTTCAGGTTGTGCTGGGTGCACCTGCAGATGGGAAGGCTTCGCAGTGGCAGATCTGACGGGGGTGGAATCTAGAGTGGTACATCAAACAAGACTAATGCTGGACTGGGGCTACACAGCTCTGTCCCCTGGGGGAGATGTTTCTAAATGCATTCCCGTTGCACTCTTAGATCTGCAGAACTGTGGTCTTAGGTGTGAGGCCCAAGCATGGGTGTTCTCTAAGTCCTTAGGTGACTCTAATGTGCACCTGTGGTTAAGAAGCACTGATACAGACTTGGAAATGCAGGTGTGCCACTGTGTCTGTCCAGCTAATTTGTCCCGAGTACTATAACCGTGCAACGTCTAAGTCTTAAAAAGAAAAATCATGTCCTTGCTTCTAGGCAGAACTGTCTTCTAACCTCGTGAATTCATGGCATTGCATCCCTGTCACCCTTACTCCATGGTTCACAGTTTGCTCTTCTCTTGTGACAAGAGCGAATGATGTGCCACCCATCCCCCAACCCACCACCAGTGTTCTCCTCCGTGTAGAGCTGGTTCCTGCGGATGCACCGACTGGCCTACCCTGCAGGGTGTGACACCCACTTACAAAGGAAGAGTATGGTGGTACCAACGAAGTGACTCCCAGCCATTATAAATTCTGCCACACTAACCTGTGTCTTCCTTCTCTGTCAGAACCCAGCAAAGGCAGGCCAGCAGCCAAAGGGCATGATCCGTGTGCAGAAGCACACAGATCCTGTCTACCCTGGAAAGTCTTTTGTTGCAGTTATGTGAGTGGAAGTTCAAAAGCTGCCCTGACCCAAAAGACTGAGTCAGTCTGAGGCCCTTCAGATGGGAGTGTTAACTGGCTTCCGCCGCATCTGTGTGAAGTCTCCAGTCTCTGGTTTTCATGACTGGGAGATTTTGGGGGGGGTGGGAGGGGTTGTTGATAACAAAGAAATAGGAAGAGTTAGCATTATGGAGTCAGGCATCTAATGACAGGAATGTATTCAGAGAAGCACATCAGTAAGTGATTTTGTGTTTATTCCAACATCAGAGTGTACTTACATGAACAAGATGGCTCTTTTGTCACTAGGCAGTATGATGTTTGGGGACCACTGTTGTATAGGTAGCCTGTTGTCAACTGAAATGTTATTTTGCAACACATGACTATTGCAATATGACTTCAGAAGACCAGGAACCCCCCCAGATCTTTTTTTTTTTTTTTTTTTTTTTGACAGGCAGAGTGGACAGTGAGAGAGAGACAGAGAGAAAGGTCTTCCTTTTTTCCGTTGGTTCACCCCGCAATGGCCACTGCGGCCGGTGCACCACGCTGATCTGAAGCTGGGAACCAGGTGCTTCTCCTGGTCTCCCATGTGGGTACAGGGCCCATGCACTTGGGCCATCCTCCACTGCACTCCCGGGCCACAGCAGAGAGCTGGACTGGAAGAGGAGAAACCGGGGCAGAATCCAGTGCCCTGACCGGGACTAAAACCTGGTGTGCCGGCGCCACAGGTGGAGGATTAGCCTATTGAGCTGTGGCATGGGCCAACCCCCTAGATCTGAGTACCTTTAAGTCATTAATAATGGTTGCCAGCATTGAACATCTAATATGTGCCAAGTGCTTTATATATATTCCTGCTAATGCTCACAAAACTCCTTATAACTTTCCCATGAAAACTGAGGCTCGGAGATGTCCCGTGACTTGATTCAAGGTCACACAGCAATAAAGCAGAAATTCAACCATGGCTCTTGGGCCCCACTGCCCAGTGACATGTTCTCTGTCATTCATGCTGTCCCTCTCAGGGTGTGAGTGCCTAATGTGGAGTGCTCACAGAGGAAGTGCTTGTTGAATGACAATGCTTCCCCTCTGTATACCTGCCCACAGTATCTTAAGTTAGGCTATTCCTTCCCTCACCTGGACAAGAGGGTTGAGTCTTTGTTCCCTGCAGCTTGCTCCAGCCAGAGAACAGCCTGCCTCTGTGGACAGAGTGTACCTATGCATCAGGGCTGCCCTGGAGTGAGCAGCGGACAGCAAACGAATCACTTTTGAAAAGGAAATTGTTTTTTAAAGGAAACACAGTTACAGTCAAGTCAAAAAGGAAAATAGTGAAATGGCAGCTGGCAGTCTTCAGTGTCCCTAAAATCCACTTGGATCACTCAGGACCTCTCCCTCATCTTTGTGGGGAGCAACTCGGACTAGACTAAGTTACTGGAATTAAGACTTATTCTATGCATCTGCTCTCCCACAATATGGCGCTGGGAGAGGAGAAAACAGCTTCTACGCAGCTGCCTCTCACCAACTTGAGTGATGACCTCCAGGAGCTGATCCTGCTCCTGATTGGAGGAGAGCAGCGTACTCGGCGTGTGGGTAGCAGAGTTGGGATTGGTGGAAGAGGACTATAAAGGAGGAGAGATACGGCATGCACCAGGAACATCTAGGGGGAACATCTATCTGAAGGAACACCTGTGCAGCCCCCGAGAGAGCCGGCCGGCGGTGTGCCGCTCCCCCACGGAAGTGGGGAATGTGGCAGGGGGAACTGCCCTTCCACGGAGGTGGAAGGGTCGGTAGCCAACCCGGGAAGAACCAGCAGCAAACCCGGGGAGGGCCGAGCAGACAAAAGAACAGCACAGGGTCCTGTGTCGTTCCTCCACGAAGAGGGGGAGCGACAATCTTTCTATATTTCCTTTTCCGTAAGAGGTGCTGGAAGTGTGCATGGTGTTTATAATTGTTTAATTGTTGATTTTACCTAAGAAAAATAACTGACAAAGTAAATGGTACAGCTGCCAAAACATACACTAAAATCGTGAAAATCCTACTTTTATTGTCGATGTTTTTGTTGTGGGGGCTTTAAAAATCTGCACTATAACTATAAAGATGCTCTGCTTTCTAAGTTTTCACTTTTTTTTTCTTTCTTGTGTTTTAGATAATAGAACGTATCACTTTCAGGCAGAAGATGAACAGGATTATGTAGCGTAAGTAGTCCTGAAATAACAGCATAACGCCCAAAGCCTCTCGCTCCTGTACAGAATGCCTTCAAGCTCTCTCTTCACCAGTAAGCAGCATGCCCGAGGGCTCCCCACACTTTGCTGTGGCCTTTGGCACATTCTCTTCCCTCTGTCTGGGATGCTCGGTCGAGCCTTGCTACCCCTGGGGCTACAGCTGCCTCTCTGCTGGCAGCCTCTCCACTCTTCCCTGGGATCTTGTAGTGCAGGTTTGTAGCCCTCTGCAGATCCAGAGCTTCCTGAGAGCAAGGATTGTGCCGTCCTCCTTTTAATTATTCATGGACTGCACTTAGCAGCTGCTTGCTCAGCGTCTGATCAAATGCCTGAGCCCATGAGCCCGTCTGCCTGAATTCTTGGCTGTCCAATAGGAGGAGTGGGAGAGGCAGGCCCAGAAGGAAGGCTAGTGACAGGTGCCTTTGACTGGAGCTCCGTTCAAGAGAGCTTGCATGGTAGAGTGGAAAGAACCAGGTTTGGTATCACCTACCTGTGGGTGGGAATCCTCAGCTCACCTGACCAGATCCGCAACCTCAGGTGGTCTCCAGCCCTCCCTGCTGCAGCCTTTTGTGTAACATTATCCCTGATCCTGAGCGTTCTCCAATCTTTCATCTTCCTCCCTGTCGCCTGCCTGGACTGGGAAAGGCAGTGTGTTCTCAGATGCTTGACAGAGGGACATTTGTGTTAAAGCAGCCAATTAAACCTTTTTTGCAGTGTTAAATTTTTTTGTATTACTATCACGTACTTAGGGGATAATTTGGACCAAGTTTCTTGAACAAGCAAATTTCCTGTCCTGACGGTGGCACACAGTCAGTTGTCATTTCCCTTCCTTCATTATTTTCAAAGAGCCACTGAATGAATCCCTTTTTGCCTCACACTTGCCTCCTCCCTCACCACCACCAGCACACACATAGAGGAGTATATTTACTGTTATCTCATGGGGAAATGGTCAATGGATCAGAAAGAGAATAGGAAATGGATAGAAAGGATGCAGGGTTGGGAGAAACAGCAGGAGAAAGAAAAGACAAAAGAGCAAGATCTGGCTATCCAGTCATTGATCTGATTATTTAATGAATGCTAATTGTATAGTAAGAGCTGTGCAAAGCGTCGAAAAGACAACACTAAATTAAATGCAGCCCCTTCCTAGAGGAGAATAGTCTGACCTAGTGAAATGCTAAGCACAGGGTCACAGGGGGCCATGTGCTACAGGAAGGAAGACTCAGGACCACGTCCTCCTGGGTTCTGGGAGTGTTGCCTGGAGATGACTCCTTAGGGGAGGGTCGGGCCGGGCTGGCTTGTGAAGTCTGGGAAGGTTGTTGGTACTCTGTACTCCAGGTAGGGTGTTCTGGCCACAGGATGGACTAGGAAGGAAGGGACTGATGGCTTGATACTAAAGGAGTCAGTAGACCGGAGGGAAGCTAGAAACCAGATGGAGAAAAAAGAGAGGTTAGAAAGACTACCTTCCATAGATTCCAAGGGAGTTAATACTTGTAGTTACAATGAGCAAGTGATTGAGATCTTTAAAAATATATATTTGTTTTATTATTTGAAAGAGTTAGAGAAAGAGGTCTTCCATCTGCTGGATCACTCCCCAAATGACCACAGCAGCTAGAACTAAACCAATCCGAAGCCAGGAGCCAGGAGCTTCTTCTAGGTCTCCTACAAAGGTGCTGGGAGGCCAAAGACTTGGGCCATCCTCTGCTGCCTTCCCAGGCGAATTAGCAGGGAGCTGGATCAGAAAGGGAGCAGCCCATATGGGATGCTGATGCTGCGGGCTGGGCTTAAACCCACTAAGCCACAGTGCTGGCCCCAGTGATTGAGATCTTACAATGCTATGCATACCTCACACCTTATTAATACTCATTAGTAATGCTTACTAAACTCTAAGTCCCCAGACAACAGAGACTTTTATCCCTTGTTTCCAAACAAGGGAACAGGCCCACTGTGTCCATGGTCACAGTCCTAATAAGGTAGTATTTGAACCCAGTCAGAACTGCAGAAACTCTTAGAACTATCTCTAGTTTCATTCTTTCCTCCTTCTCCTTCCTGAAAGCCTTAAGTGGACGACAAGTGAGAAGTTTGTGTGAGGTGGGGAACGCATCTCCTCTGTCTTTGTTCCCTTAGTCTCAAACCCAGATCTTCAATGTAGTCCTTACTCTTGACGACTTAGAGGTAATCCAATCCCAGTTACATTGGCAAGATAATGGTTTCCTGCCTGCAGGACTCCACACTCTTTCCTAAAAGCACCGGGTAGTCCCTCCTGAAGTTGTATTTTGCACTTTGATCTCTTTGGGTGCGAGTGGCAGTATGGTCCTCCTTTTGAGTGATGGAGAAGGTCATGGCAGAGCCCACATGACCACAAGAGACCCATCAGCCCTTCGTTGCCCTCCAGGTTACAGAGAGGCAGTTTGACAGCATCATTGAGCTGGTGAAAGTGTTTGGAGAAATTAAATAAATTCCTTCTTACTGAATGAGGTGGCTGGTACAAAAAGAGTGGAGGCGGGGTTTAAAGTCAAGATGACCTGGCTGCTGCTCCAGGCTGTGCTGGTGTGTGGTATTCTGACCACTGGCAGATCATCTGGTCTCCACTCGTCACTAGGAAGGGGATTGTATAACTCACTTGCAGGATTTTAGAGTGAAGGGTACAATTTGTTTGTTTTTTAAGGTTTGTTTATTTATTTGAAAGTCAGAGTTCCAAAGAGAAGAGCAAAGGCAGAAATAGAGATCTTCCACCTGCTGGCTCATTCCCAAATTGGCTGCAAAGGCTGATGTGGAGCCAGACTGGAGCCAGGAGCCAGGAGCCTCCCCCAGGTCTCCCGTATGGGTGCCAGGGGGCCAAGCACTTGGGCCGTCTTCTGCTGCTTTTCTCAGGCCATTAGCAGGGAGCTAGATCAGAAGTGGAGCAGCTGGTACTAAAACCGACGTCTGTATGGGATATAGGATACTGACTGGCATTGCAGGCTACAGCTTTGCCCAATATGCCACAATGCCAGCCCCTGTTTTTTGTTTTTTAATCTTGCAAAACTCAAAGTGACTTTTACAGTTTAACAAATAAGTATGCATTTTACTGTTTATTGTGTGCCTGTTGCTTTAAAATAATTTAAAACCTTAAAAATATTGTCAGAAGCAGTCACTTTGATTCTTGGCACTTTGGAAGTGGAGCCATCCCGTTCCACTAAATCTTAATTATTCCCTCTAGGTAATTCTCTGACAAATTTCATTTTTTTCTTTATTGTGAGCTCCTAAGTAAAGAGGCAAATACAGTATAATGGAAGAAACTCTGAAAAGGGGGTTCCCAGAAGTGTTTTACAGCCCAGCTGTAGGACTTTGGCAAGTCCTGTAGCTTCCCTAGGCTTCACTTCCTCTGTGTAAAGTGCTGTAAACTCTAACTTAGAGGCCTGCCGTAGGATTCTGTTTCAGAATAGTAAGCGCCTGGCACCTGCTAGCTCCTGCTGTGATGCCCATGATGAGCAAGATGGAGGCCCTGTGGGCCACCGGAACACTCAGTGCTGCCGATAAAATGCACAGTGACCAGTCCTGTTGAGCCTAGTGTACTGAGATGTTTTTAACAAAACAATTGCTACTTGCTAACTTGAGACTAAATGGTAGCAATAATACTGTTTAAAGGATATAAGGTATCCATCCCCAAGTTCCATTTTCTATATCACAATCAAAAAGTTGAGCTGTGGAAAAATGCTTATTATGAAAAAAACTATGCATGGATTTTAAGATTTTTTTAAATTCTATTTCCATACAAACTTTTTGAAGTACCTTCCTGCTGCACGACACACTGAGGCCAGGCGCCACCTAGAGTCAAGGGTGTGACTTGCACCCACATTCTCCCCAAGTACTTTCAGTTTTTAATTCTGTTGCTGTTCCTTGCTAGAAGCCTTTTCTAAATAGTTCTTGCTTTGTATCCATGTCATCCAATGGGAAACTAAAGAGATGACTCTGTTCTGAACCTCCATATTATCTGTTGAGAGTGTCATTGGTTATTTGTTCTCAACAGTTTTTCTGTGAAGTAGATGAGGAAAAAACAGTGGTTTGGAAATGGTTTTCATTTCTTTCGTTAAAAAAAAAAGGATTTAATTATTTATTTGAAAGGTGGAGTGCCAGAAAGAGAGAGATCTTCCATCTACTGCTTCACTCCCCAAATGCCCACAACAGCCAGAGGTACACCAGGCCAAAGCCAAGAGCCAGGACCTCCATCCAGGTCTCCCATGTGGATGGCAGGGACCCAAGTTCTTGAGCCATCTTCCACTGCTTCCCAGGTATGTTAGCAGGAAGCTAGATTGGAAGCATGGCATAGCCAGGACCTGAACAAAGCAGGCATCCCAAATGATAGCTTGACACCTCTGTGCCACAATGCTTGCCCTCATTTCCTATTAAAAAAAAAAAAAAGTTAATTTGGGGCCACTGCTATGGCATAGTGGGAAAAGCTGTCACTACAATGCCAGCATCCCATATGAGCACCGATTCAAGTCCTGGCTGCTCTACTTCCAATCCAGCTCCCTGCTCATGTGCCTGGGAGAAGAGTGAAAGATGGCCCAAGTGCATGGGCCCCTGCCCCACTGGGAGATCTGGAAGGAACTCCTGGCTCCTGGCTTCTGGCTTCAGACCAGACCAGCTCCTGCTGTTGTGTCCACTGGGGAGTGAACCAGTGGATGGAAGATACCTCTCTTTTTCTGTTTCTCTCTCCCTGCCCCCCACCTCTCTCTAAACCCTGCCTTTCAAATAAATAAATAAATTGGGTGATTTTTTTTCTAATTCATAAAAATAATATAAGCTCATCATATGTTTGGGAAATGACAGGAGGGCAGAATCAAGAAATCTCTCTCTCAGTTTTTCCCAACAGAAGATGACTCATAGGCAGCCAGTTGTAACATGCTGACTAAATTCCTTCTACCCTTTCCTCCCGAACAGAAACACACAACATGTACATACATGTAAAGTCAGCACCAGATCATATGGCATGTTTTGCTCCTGCTAATCTCACAGAACCTTAATGGTGTGAACATTTTTCCACTGTTACCCAAAAATATTTGAACATTTAAACCTTAATGCCTGCCTAGCCTTCCACTTTGTGGTTATTTCACGCTTTATTAGTTAACCTTCTATTTGCTTGTTTTATACAAAGATTAGCAGCAGAGGCTTCTTCCGTTTGGTACATACGGTGGCCCTGCCGCATCTGGGATCAAGCAGCCTGTGCCCTTCATTTTATGAACATCAACATGTTTCCATGTTGACATGCTTTTCCACAGCAGAAATGCTATGACTGCAGATGAAATATCTCCTCCTTTCTCTTTCAAGTCCCCTCACTGATGGGGACTTCCAGAGAACAGCTCTCCGCCCTGCCTCCCTTCCATTTCTCATCCTCACCTTGGGCTGGGCCCACACTGGACCCTTTATTCTGCCTCTCATTTGTCCTGTCCACGTGGAAACGCATGCACCTCGTGTATTCACACAAGGCCTCAGTCGCACTGATGGTTTACTTCTCTCTTCTGTCTCACTTTCTCTCACACACTGATTTCCATTCTCAGCTCTCTTCCTTTGGCTTTAATTTCCTTCATTTCTCCTCACCTGATTGCTCGTTGGTTGAGGAAGAGCTCTCTTCAGTAAGTTCTGATGAAAGTGGAGTGGAGGGTGAAAGCCACAGCTCTCTCACGCTCTCCTAAAGGCCTCCTTCTCGTTGTATTTTGGCCACAGGTGGGTATCAGTATTGACAAATAGCAAGGAAGAGGCCCTAACCATGGCCTTCCGTGGAGAGCAGAGCACAGGAGAGAACAGCTTGGAGGACCTGACCAAGGCCATTATCGAGGATGTGCAGCGGATTCCTGGGAATGATGTCTGCTGCGACTGTGGCTCTTCAGGTATTTGTCCCCTTACTGCATCGGGCTTGTGAAACATCCTTCTCTTCCTGTAGGATATAAAATGAGCCAGTTATGTAAAACCTTATCTTCCGTGGATGTGCTTACACACAGAACGTACTCCCACGTGAATATTCCCACTGCTGAGCTGTTCTTCCCTAGGCTTCTTCCCTCACCTGGAGACCTTCCACCTGCTCTCCTAAATGGTCACCTCCAAAGTGGTCCCTTTCCTGGAAGATTCAGTTAAATAAACGCCATAGACCTTAAAGAGCACAGGGCATGGAGTCTGCTACTCTTTTGAATCCCAGGTTTGCTGCTCAAAGCCTGGACCACGCCAGATCCTTTAACTACTGTGATCTGCAGTGTCCTCACACTAAAAATGGGATAATAAGCCTCTCATGAGGACTGACTGATGTAGTGTGTATGAAGTCAGTCCTTCCCGGTCAGGGAGCCCCTCCCCACGCTAAACCACACTGACGTTACCTCCTCACAGCCCTCTTGTTCAAGTGGCACGTTGTTACCTAGCTCTTGGCCATAGCTAACAGTTACTGAGTGTTTACACCGTGTGCTGTTTGACTTAGATTATTGTCCTGAATTTTCACAAAGTAGGACACTCGTTGTGGGGAGCAACTGGGAGCAACTCGGACTAGACTAAGTTACTGGAATTAAGACTTATTCTATGCATCTGCTTTCCCACAATATGGCGCTGAGAAGGGAAACAGCTTCTACACAGCTGCCTCCAGTTCAACCAATAAACTGTAGGACCTGCTCCTGATTGGAGGAGAGCAGCGTACTCGGCGTGTGGATAGCAGAGTTGGGATTGGTGGAAGAGGACTATAAAGGAGGAGAGAGACAACATGCACCAGGAACATCTAAGGGGAACACCTGTGCAGCCCCTGAGAGAGCCGGCCGGCGGTGTGCCGCTCCCCCGCGGAAGTGGGGAAAGTGGCAGGGGGAACCGCCCTTCCACGGAGGTGGAAGGGATAGTAGCCAACCCGGGAAGAACCAGCAGCAAACCTGGGGAGGGCCGAGCAGACGAAAGAACAGCGCAGGGTCCTGTGTCGTTCCTCCACGAAGATGGGGAGCGACAACTCGTGTTACCCCCGCCCCGCCATTATGCAGATGAGGAGGCCACAACTCATAGAGGCTGTTGAATGACTTGCATAAGGCCACACAGTTTGCAGCAGTCAGAACCAGGGAAATGCAAACCCGTCGTTCTTAAGCGTTGTGATGCCCTTTATTGTTTTACTTGTGAAACTGGGCTTTGCTCCACATGACACCATAAGCGTCTCAGAAAGAAGTCTCCATTTTTTGTCATTTTCATGTACATGTGTGGCAGTGACCCACATGGTATGAGGAAATGAACAGGAGTAGCAGGGCCTCAGGTAGTGACCAATCAGAAAGAAGCCTGGCACAGAGAACACTGAAGATTTTGGTAAACTAGAAATAACCCTCCCCACTGTTCCAGAACCCTCGGGGATAACAGGAAAACCTTCATGTCCCTGAGAGAAACATTTAGTGTTCAGTTCTACAGCTGCCTTACTTCTGAGACATGCTTATGGAAAAGCCACAACCAAGAGTGATAGGTTAATGCACAGTGTAACTAGGAGGTTAATGATAGCCACCGAGCCCCGTCCCTGTGAGCAGTACCTAACAGACCTCAGTCTGTCACGGTCAGAGTTGGTGGTGGCGGTGAGGGACCCCCCCCCCCAAGGCCTGTGGCTGGATGCTGCATAGCATCTCTCAAGAAGAGTCTGTCATGTTTTCACAAGGATAGAACACTTGGTTTTGTTTTCAGTTCATTACAAAGGGAAACTTATAATATCCTTAGACTAAACCACAGGCATCTGTTCGTTCCACGGAAGTCTTTGTCTTAAAATAATTTTTTAAATTTTTATTTATTTTTGTTGATAGGCAGAGAGAGACTGAAGCAGGTGGAGATCTCCCACCTGCTGGTTCATTCCCCGGATGTCCGTGGCTGGAGCTTGGGCCAAGTAGAAAAGCAGCCAGGAACTCGATCCAGGCCTCCTCCGTGGGCAGCAGGGACCTAACTGGAGCCATCAGCCTGGCGTCGATTAGCAGGAAGCTGGAAACAGGAGTAGAGCTGGAGCTCTTGTCAAGTGCTTTGGGTGGGGGCCGGCACTGCGGCATAGCGGGTAAAGCTGCTGCCTACAGTGCCAGCATCCCATATGGGCACCGGTTCAAGTCCTGGCTGCTCCACTTCCGATCTAGCTCTCTGCAGTGGCCTAGGAAAGCAGTAGAAGATGGCTCAAGTCCTTGGGCCCCTGCACCCACGTGGAAGACCCAGAGGGGCCGCCGGGCTCCTGGCTTCAGATCAGCACAGCTCCAGCCGTTATGGCCAATTGGGGAATGAACCAGCAGATGGAAGACCTCTCTCTCTCTGCCTCTCCTTCTCTCTCTGTGTAACTCTGACTTTCAAATAAATAAATAAATCTTTAAAACAACAACAACAAAAGATCTTTGGGTGATCACTGACATCATACATATGATGTTAATTGTTAAATAAACGACAAGAGTCACTGCACTAACTTCGCATGCACTAACTTCATCTCTGCTGAAACAGTTGTATTATGAAACTTAATAGTAAAACTTGTTCTCAAAAAATTGTTGTTTTAGTGTATTCAGTGGAGGGTATTCTGATGTCACACACAAATTATAGTTATTTCTAAGTGCTTGCAAAAGATATACCATTCTTGGGTTCCACTTTAAAAGTAACTAAGTTTTTAAAAAAAAAAAGTGAAATTACCATCGAGATACAATGACTTTGAACAACCCCATGTCTGGACTGTTGAAGAACAGCTTTTGTTCTGTTTTGTTTTGTTTTACGTTTTTTGTTTTTAGGTTTTTTTGTTTGTTTGTTTTGATTTTTTTCCTTTCTCTCTCTCTCTTTTTCTCTCATACCAAGTGCTGAACTCTTTAACAAGAATAGAGTTTATCTTCTGTGCATAAAGTTAAATGAAAATAGATCTTAGTGATAAACAAGACTGGAAACAGGAGAGGGAAGTGGAAGAGGGGTGAGAGTATGGGTGGGAGGGCGGGTACAGTGGGAAGAATAACTACGTTCCTAAAGTTGTATTTATGAAATACATTTAAATAAATAAATAAATAAAAGGAGGAAAGCCGTGGTTCAAACCCAGGCTCTCTAATGTGGGATATGGACATCCCAAATCACCCACCCAACACACATGCACCTAGAAATAGTTCCTAACAACTTTTGCTATTGTCTTAACTTCCTCTGTAGTTGGCACACTAAAATTAGATATTTTATTCCATTGTCTTCAAAATGTTTCCACAGAACCCACCTGGCTTTCAACCAACTTGGGTATTTTGACCTGTATAGAATGTTCCGGCATCCATAGAGAAATGGGGGTTCACATTTCTCGCATTCAGTCTTTGGAGCTAGACAAATTAGGAACTTCTGAACTCTTGGTAAGTAATGAACTGTACTTCGGGGAAAAAAAAACCTTTATGTTTATTGTCATGAGAAAATTTAGCATACTGCTTCTTTGTTTTTGTCTCTGCAAGAGTTCTAACTCTTGAGTCTTAGGAATTTACGTGGATATTTAAAAGTAGCTTCTATAGTATATAATGTTAATTTAAGTATTTCATTTTCCTCTTTGGAAAAATGGTGAATCACCTATTGCTATAATTAGCTCAATGAAACTGGCTCTTTTGGGATGGGCTTCCTCAAAGCTATGTTTTTTCACAGGAAGTCCGTTTTCATATGACTTTCTGTCATAGCGGTTAAACTCACACGTTCACATTACCTAGTGGTTTGTTATTTTAAAAATGACTCAAGTTTCTCTCAGCTTGATTTTTACTGTTTGCAGGTTTGTGAGAGTACCATGAACTAGTTAACTGCTATTGTAAAGCCAATTACTCCCTGGCTTCCAGCTTCTTCAGGTAGTAAGGGAAAACATTGTGTGATGTTACCGTACTTAGTTCTGTAATACAGAAAAGGGTCATAAACACTTCAGCTTGTTTTTCTTTAACTCCCACCCCTTTGCATCAGGATTCACCCAAATTTGGAGTTAAATTGATCACAGTAACACAGGAAAAAAAAAGACGCTTTGTGATCCTGAGCCCTGTCTTGTGTAATCTTAACGCTAGGGCACTACAAAAGAGAGTTTTTTAACTAATAGTGAATTTTTTTAAGAAAAATGGGATTCCTGAGACAGAAGGCTCTCCCTTGCATAGAACTTGGGTAAATCTTGAGGTTAAAAAAATCTGGGCCGGCGCCGCAGCTCACTAGGCTAATCCTCCGCCTGTGGCGCCGGCATTCCAGGTTCTAGTGCTGGTTGGGTTCTAGTCCCAGTTGGGGTGCCAGTTCTGTCCCGGTTGCTCCTCTTCCAGTCCAGCTCTCTGCTGTGGCCCAGGAAGACAGTGGAGGATGACCCAAGTCCTTGGGCCCTGCACCCGCATGGGAGACCAGGAGGAAGCAACTGGCTCCTGGCTTTGGATCGGCGCAGCACGCCGGCCATGGTGGCCATTTGAGGGGTGAACCAACAGAAGGAAGACCTTTCTCTCTGTCTCTCTCTCTCTCACTGTCTAACTCTGCCTGTCCAAAAAAAAATTAAAAAAAAAAAAAATCTGAAGACCAAGCTTATCAGTAGCCTCATCTGGAAAGAGGTACCAGAAGTCCAGGCAGTGAAACACCCTGCCAACAGTCCTTGCTTTCTGGACATCTGTTAAGCAGTGATGATCTGTCTTATGTTAGAAGCACCTTTTCATTTAGGAAGTAGGAGATTATCATGCTACCCCGATCACTTTGGGATTATAGAGACAAGGCTCCAACCTAATAATGCAATGCAATTCTCTTATAGTACAGAAGCACCATCATTCTGTCTCCTTGACTTGTATTAATGAAAACCACTTTGACAACTACAAATAGGAAAAGTCCAAATCCTAAGCACTTGTCGTGCAGTAAACTCAAGATTGTCCCCCAAAAGTGGTCTTTCTTTTCCGTCCACAGTTCGATGTAAAAAGGGTACGTGGTAGGAAAACAATTGCTGTTCATTGAAAGTTTAACATAAACTCACACCTGAAGCTGCTCTAGTCTCAGATAGGTTGTATGTGTGTAGGATCGGATCCTGTCCTATGCTGGCACTTCAAAAAGTTTGTGGGAGATGAGCATTAAAGATAAGTCTATTTTGGTGCAAAAAATGTTTGAAACCCACGCATAGTTTTTTCATGATGGACATTTTCAGTGAACTTTTGGAAGGCACCCCTGCCCCGTATTTGTAGACATTGAATTTTCTTATCAGAAGCCCCACTAGCCTGTGGGCACCCGTGGGGAAAGGAGAAGGTTTACTCATCTCCGTACATCCAGCACTCAAAGTTGAGTGCTCAGTGCTCAGTGAGTGAGTTTAAGTCGACCAAGTGGATGGGTGGTTTGTATTTTGAGTCAAATGAGTGAAAAAACACATAATTCAGAAATCTCAACTAATAAGGAAACTTTTAACTAGTAGTAAAGTTTGCTATACTGTGTTCTGTTTATGTTACAGCTGGCCAAGAATGTGGGGAACAATAGTTTTAATGATATTATGGAAGCAAATTTACCCAGTCCCTCACCTAAACCCACCCCTTCCAGTGATATGTAAGTATTTCTTTGTTGTTTTTTTTTTTAAGATTTATTTATTTATTTGAAAGTCAGAGTTACACAGAGAGAGAAGGAGAGGCAGAGAGAGAGAGAGAGAGAGGTCTTCCATCCGATGGTTCACTCCCCAATTTGCCACAATGGCCGGAACTGCGCTGATCTGAAGCCAGGAGTTTCTTCTGGGTCTCCCACATGGGTGCAGGGGCCTAAGGGCTTGGGCCATCTTCTACTGCTTCCCAGGCCATAGCAGAGAGCTGGATGGGAAGTAGAGCAGCCGGGTCTCGAACCGGCACCCATATGGGATGCCGGCGCCTCAGGCCAGGGCGTTAACCCACTGCGCCACAGCACTGTCCCCATATGTAAATATTTCTAATACCAGAGATACCTTACCCTTCTGTAGTTGTTTTACACTCTCCAAAACGTCTTTTTGTTGCAAGCCTCATTATCAGAGAGAAGCAGAGCAAAGGAAAGTTTGTCAACATATGTTTCTGGGATGCGTAAGTGTTTTCACCGGCACCTTCCCCAGGGTTGTTGCCACTGAGCACCTGCTCTGTGAAGCATAGATCTTCATGAGACCAATCATCTCCAGATTTATGTTGTGATCAATAACAGATACACACAGACAATGCGAGACTCCTGTGAGTTTGGCAGAAATCCAGATGCTGAGCAGCCCACTCAGCAAGACTGGAGAAACAGACATTCTGCTTCATGTGATGCCAGTAGGCATACAAAATAGTACACTAGACAAACAAATTCACCATACTTACCAAAATTGTAAATGTATGTACCTTTGACTCGGCAGTCCCAGTTCTGGGCATTTATTCCTATTTTGTAATAGGAAAAGATTAGGAATGCAGCAGGTGTATCTGTAGACACCTGACTGAGTCTTCTGTGGTGAGGTCACAGAACACTGCAGATGTGACAAAGAATGATGTTTCCCGTGTTCTGAATGAGACGGATCTCTGGGATTATTGTTAAATATAAGAAGCAAGGACAGAGCACTGTACACAATAGAGTGCCTAACTGATGAAATCCTTACTTAATAAATACTAAACTGATCTTCTGTATATAAAGAGAATTGAAAATGAATCTTGATGTGAATGGAATGGGAGAGGGAGTGGGAGATGGGAGGGCTGCAGGTGGGAGGGAAGTTATGGGGGGAAAAAGCCATTATAATCCATAAACTGTACTTTGGAAATTTATATCTACTAAATAAAAGTTAAAAAAAAAAGATTGCCTTTGGGGACAGGAAGGGATAATGGGCTGTGAGGGGAAATTAAATATATCCCTCTATATCCAGATTCACCGTCCAAACTCAGGAGCTGAATTTTTGCTAAATTTGTTGATAAAGCTCTCACCTTTGAACTCTCACTACCTGGATTCAGAAATAAATAAATTTGGATAGTAAAAAGCACTGAAGAAACACTGGCAAGGGGCTAATAAAAAAAAGGGGAAACTAATAAAAATGCTTATTCTGCTATGGGAGTAGGAGAGTAAATACTTTTTCATACCACTTCTTTGTTTTTGAGCCATGTGAATCTATTACTCTATTCAAAAAACCTGTTTTTGTTTTTATTTGAAAGACAGAGATACAGAAAGAAGGAAAGACAGATCTTTCATCCACTGGAATCCCCAAATTGATGAAATGACCTAGGTGGGCCAGGCTGAAACCAGGAGGAAGGAGCTTCTTCCAGGTCTCCCACCTGGGGACTTGGGCCATTTTCCACTGCTTTCCCAGGCTCATTAGCAGGGAACTGGATTGGAAGTGGAGCAGCAGGGACTAGAACAGGAGCCCATGTGGGATGCTGGCACTGCAGATGATGCCTTAACCCAGTGTGCCACATCACACATCACTTTGGTTTATGTTCATACTTTTTTAGTGCTGCAGGTGAATGGAAAAGATGAGTTCAAGTAGGGTGGTCAGGGGAGGCATGGTGAATAGGCAGGCTGCAAGGCAGACACAAGCCTGAGTATTTTGCTAGCCCTTCCTTGGTTCTTTATTAGGGCATCAGATTTGCAAAGTACTGAAATGATCACAGGGCACATTGAATGAACAGGTTTTTTCGCTCTGAAATTAGGAGACGAAGTCTTCCAGAGGCTCTTTGCCATTGTCTTTTCCTGAATGCAGCGAATGCTTACTGTATCCCACTCTGTGCCTTATGTTGTGTTTCAAGCTGGGAAACAGCGAAGGAAGCTCCTTGGGAACCCTCCCTGCTCTCTAGAGTCTGGAGACTTGGAGGTAGACACAGCTAAGAAGTTAAACAGCTCTTTGTTTAGTCACAGTTGTGGGAAGCATCACACAAGAAGAGTTGGGAATTTCAGGCATGGATAACGCCCTGACCTGACCTGGGCAGCCATACTTGACAGGTTGTTTTGTCCACACCGTGTCCAAGTATCATCCTACCACAAAAACAGCTTTGATGTCTTTTTCACACTAATGTGCAAAAGCTGTACTGAGAAGTAAGACTTCTTAGAAGTTCTAACCATAAAACTACCGTAAACAAATAAAGTCTGAAGTTGTATCACCAGCGTGTGGTGGAAATCAGTGCACACACACTGCCATCTTGCCCACACCAGCTTTTTAAAAATGTTTACGTGTTAGGGTGAGAGGGCAGGTATGATGGGAAGAATCACTGTATTTCTAAAGTTGTACTTGTGCAATTTGTACTGATTAAATAAATGGTTTCTTTGGGAGAAAAAAAAAGTTTATGTGACCTAAATCTTGAAGACATCGATTTAGGATGAGTTTTACAACCATGTGGATTTTTATTTCCTGTTCCTTCTCATGGGAAAAAAAAAAACAAACCTGCCACTGTCAGCTCTGTGGCCCTGTAGAGGCACCAGACCTGTGTAGGGCTCTCCCCTTCACAGTCTTTGTGATTCTCTAGCATCTGTAGTGATGTGGTTAAAGGTCACAGATTTTGGAGCCAGGCTGCTGAAGATCAGATCCCAGCTCTGCCACTTCCTAAACTGAGTGATCTTGGGCAAGTAGCTTCAACTGTCTGTGCCTCCATTTCTTTATCTGGGAGGTGTGTTTACCTCATAGGGTTGTGGTGAGGACTGAGGGACATACAGTGCTCAGAGGCAGTACGAGGTGTATAGTCAGTGCTGCAAAATCACTTACTGTTACAGGGGTTCCTTGGCTTCTGAGGGGCTTACGTTTGTTCTACCTCATGATCACAGGGCTGCCTGGGAGCTGAGGCCGCTGCTGTGGCCACCCCACATCACAGGGGTTATTGAACCCCCATGGCTAGCCTTTAAAATGATAAAAAAAAAAAATCAGAATACAGTGCCTGTCAAGTGCATACTGCTTTCACGCCATCATAAAGTTGAAAAATCCTAAGGTGAACCATTGTTAAGTCAGGACTATCTGTATTACTATTACTCTCTTATTTGGCCAGGTGAGGTTGGTCAGAGTAAAGGGGACAGGCAGAAAGTTGTCTTTATCGTGCACAAAACTAGAATGCTGGTGCCCAGATTTTCAGACAAATCTATTTTCCATCCTCCTCATTGCCCCAGTGTCAGAAAGTCTTTCGTTGCCAGGGGATAACGGGCTGAATGCACAGAAATATTTGAATATATCTTGCCTCGTAAGAGCTCATACACTTCCTGTGGCCAGAGCTGAAGACTCAAGAGGACTTAGATGATTGTGTGACACCTGAGTGCCCTCTGCACTCACAGTAGCAGGAAGCCACCTGCAGACTTTCTGAAACTCAGCTTACAGCCTGGAGAGATCTGCCTCCCCACAGCTTTACATCCTGCTTCTGTCTGCTTGGATCACAATAGGAAGGGAGCTTTCAACCACACACCTAACGCGTGCATCACTCTTTGTTCTTGCCTTTGCTCTGGCTTTCCTGGAAGGTAGTAATGAGGCAAGTGTGATTACTGATGTGTTACAGGTGAGGAAACTGAGGTGCATTGAGAACTTGATTTACCCAGGGTCACATAGCAAGTGTTACCAGCCTTGAATCAAGCCATCTGATTCTCCGTCCATCACACAGTACTGCCATTCCTACTTTGTATAAGTCCCAGGCAACAGGAGACTCACAAGCCAGCCTCAGGCCATCCTTCCAGCTGTCTCGAAGTCTTATAATTTGTAAGACCATAGCCATCCTAAAAGGACTGACCTAAGTGTAAAGAACACCCACGAGTGTAAGGGTTTTGGTACTTGGCAGAATCAGCAAGTCACAGGCCAGAGCTGGGAAAGACCAAAGGTATGTGCTGTCATCAACCAGCTCATTTCTCTTTCCTGCCACCCCAGAATGAAAGACAAGGGCATTAGCACACAATTTTAAATGATGTTGCCTGGTTACAGGATATAGGAAACAATAGCTACTACAGGTGGAACAGCTGTCTCTGAGCAAGAAATTTTGCATCCTTTGAGTTACAGCCCTCCTGGGAAGACGAAAGCATCATTTTGGTGCTATGCGTTCTGCAGTCAAAGATAAACCAATGAGTCATCTCCATTTTTAGATGAAAAAAAGTGAAGCTCATGAAGATTAAGTACTTAGCACTAGGATTGGAACCCAAAATTCATTTACTGTCTTTTTATTAATTGGATCATGTAACTGGGAACATCAGAGGGTGGGTTCAGGCAGTTAGATCCAGTCAAATAGTGTCAAGTAGACCCTAGGTCTCTGTCCCTGTGTCTTGTCTCTCCTTTCCACTGAGCCAGCTTGCATTTCAGTCTTTCCCCACAGGCAGCACAGGTAGCCATTGGACTAAGGTCATACGCTCACCCGTGCAGCTGGGAGGTGAGCTCCATTCCTCCAGTGCCACTTGGATCCAAGTGGAGGTGTTTCCTCAAGAGGAGAGGAAATGCACCACGTGTGCTCATGCTTGGGGCGTGTCATCTGCAAAGCTCTCTCTCCTCCCAGACAGAAACCTCTGCCCGCAAGACAGCTTGTCTTGACCCTTTTGGAGCTCACAGCTTGGCCTGTGGAAGTTGCTTTAGTGGCAACCTATAAAAGAGGGAATCAAGTCTGATGACTAAAATCCTTTTCAGGAAGCTTGGGAAAACGTAGTGAATCGTTGAACTTTAAAAAATTCATTTCTTGGCCGGCGCCGCAGCTCACTAGGCTAATCCTCCGCCTAGCGGCGCCGGCACACCAGGTTCTAGTCCCGGTCGGGGCGCCGGATTCTGTCCCGGTTGCCCCTCTTCCAGGCCAGCCCTCTGCTGTGGCCCGGGAGTGCAGTGGAGGATGGCCCAGGTGCTTGGGCCCTGCACCCCATGGGAGACCAGGAAAAAGCACCTGGCTCCTGGCTCCTGCCACCGGATCGGCGCGGTGCGCCGGCCGCAGCGCGCCGGCTGCGGCGGCCATTGGAGGGTGAACCAACGGCAAAGGAAGACCTTTCTCTCTGTCTCTCTCTCTCACTGTCCACTCTGCCTGTCCAAAAAAAAAAAAAAAATTTTCATTTATTTATATGCTTACATATGTCCGAGTTTGAAGTATCAGTAAATATCAGATTTCTCAAGCTACTGGTCACGGCAGGAAAGAAATCTGCTATGATCCATGCATTTGCCCACTAGCTTTGTAACTGCACAGTTAATACCTGCAGATACTAGTAAATAAATGAGTTTCTTTATTCTGTGTATTAGAATAACTTGGAGTAAAACCCAGTGTGCTTGAAGAAGTGTCTTATGTAAAATAACACTTCTCAAAGGCAAATTTTTTGTCAGAAAAATTTAAACCTGCCTTAAGCTCTTGGAAAATGAAAGTTTTTTGTTTTGTTTTGTTTTAGGACTGTTCGTAAGGAATATATCACTGCAAAATATGTGGATCACAGGTTTTCAAGGAAGACCTGCTCATCAGCAGCAGCGAAACTGAATGAACTGCTTGAGGCTGTCAAATCCAGGGATTTACTTGCACTAATTCAAGTCTATGCAGAAGGAGTGGAGCTCGTGGAGCCACTCCTGGAATCAGGACAGGTCAGGCCTCACTAAGTTATGGGACAAAATATCACCACCAAACATCAGTTTAAAAGGTTACTGATTCTAATGTCATTTAATGAGATTCTTATACATTAGGTAACCATATCTAAAGTGAATTTGAGAGTGTGAAGGGGTGCTCATTATAATTACTAGGAGGCAATGGAAATAAATGAAGCTGTTGAGGCAGACAGCCTGTGATCATCCTATTTCTATTTACCCTTCCGTTTTAGGAACTTGGAGAGACAGCCCTTCATCTTGCAGTCCGAACTGCCGACCAGACATCTCTCCATTTAGTTGACTTTCTTGTACAAAACTGGTATGATTTTTGTATTCTCTATTGAATTATTTGAATGTTCTTCATAATTTAACATAAACCAGTTCTGGAGTGACCGAATCAGGAGTCGGCAAGCTTTTTCTATAAGAAGCCACATAGTGAAGATTTTAGGCTTTGCAGACCTTGAGGTCTCTATCACAGCTCGTCACTTCACCAGTACAGTGTGAAACACCATAGGCAATAGGTATATGAGAGAGTGGCTGTGTTCCAATAAAACTTTATTTACAAAAACAAGTGGCAAGCCAGATACGGCACACAAGCTGCAGTTTCCAATCCTTGGCCTTGATAAATGTAAAATCTTGTCTCTGTGTCCAAAAAACCTGCTGCCCTAGCAGAGTTTGAAAAAGATGACAGCACAGTCAACCAGGCTTGAGAGCTTTTATTGTTCATAAGCTCAATATAAGACTGTGTGTGACTAGATCAATAGTTAATTCAAATTCAGGACACACTGATAGGAAAATAATACTGAACACAGAAGGTTTGCACTTGCTAAATTCTGTATTGGGCAGTTCTATAAACAACAGATTAGAAGGAAGAACTGGAGCTTGTCCACAAGAGAATGATGAAAATAGTGAGGGGCTTTGAACCTACCTGTGAAGAGTGTTTTGTGGACACAAGCCACATGGGGTAACTGTCTAAGAATCCTGCTTACACATTTTCCAGGAACTTTTTGAACTACCCTGTACGCCTCATGGATAAGCAGAGAAGGCAGTAATCTTTAGGTATAAGTTATAATAGAGACATATTTTCCTAATAATGTGATTTTCTCAGTGGGAACCTGGACAAGCAGACGGCCCTGGGGAACACAGTCCTCCACTACTGTAGTCTCTATGGTAAACCTGAGTGTCTGAAGCTGCTTCTCAGGAGCAAGCCCACCATGGACATCGGTAAGAATGTGGCCGTGTGGTCTCTCAGCGACCCCAGTAAGAGCGTTTGTTCCGCCAAGACAGATTTGCTTATATTTTGGTTATTGTTCCTTGCCTTTTTAAGATGTGTCCTAGATAGTTATACAAGTTTATTTTTCCCCTATTCCAGTGAACCAGGCTGGAGAAACTGCCTTGGACATAGCAAAGAGACTAAAAGCTACCCAGTGCGAAGATCTGGTAAGCAGAATTGGAATGGGAGCTTTCTTGTACGCCAGCTGCCTTAAAATGTCTTCTGCAAACTGGAATTAGAGATAAAAGCAGCAGATTCATTTTTTTGTAGCATTGGCTAAAGCTGGCGAGTACTAGATTCCGTTGGAAAGAGTGGTAAAAGGGTAAATTTGTCATCCGCATGTCTTCTGAGTGCAGCTGTGGCATGGGAGCTGCAAGACATTTGAGAGGTATTATTACCAGACAGGCGTGTGGACTGAGGTCTGCTTTTTACTTGCCAGACCATTAGGCTTTCTCTGCAGCTTAACCATGAGGAAGAATTATTCAGGAAGCCATTTCCAAAAGTGGACCAAGTAAAGCTCGGAGTGTGATGGCTTTTGAATTGTTAAACACTGAGAGCAGCTGAGCTCACAGAGACCCACAGAACAGATGAGGCCCTACCCATCCACCTACCCACAGCTGAGTAGCCTTTCCAGAGTGGCTCAGCCCACCAAGGCCCCCAGGAGACAGCTAGGCAGCCCCACCCATCTTCCTATGGCCCCAGAACACAGTTGAGCAGCCCACTGGTACCTTGAAAAGCAGAGGCTTAGCTGATGTTACCTGTGCAGCCCTTAAAAACTGGCAGGCACCCTACCTGGGCACAACATGGTGGTCATTAGACACTGATAGACCCCTCTGCAATTCCACCCTGCTACTAGGCATGCTGTGACACAATTCACCTGGGCCCACAAGAATGTCTCCACACTCAGATTACCTGCAGAAACCCATACCCACAGCCAGGTGAACTGCATACAGAGCCACCACTGACCCTGCCCTACCTAAGGGAGCCTCCTCCCTACTAGCGGTGCAGCCCACAACCGCTGCAGCCTACGGCACTGAGATACCTGCAGACAATGTCAACGTTGATTACAGGTGAAGAAGCTGCATGGTCATTACAAGAGAGTGCACACCTGGAGCCAGAGCCAATCTATCCTTTCCAAACAACATCCTAGAACACGTTGCCAGCAGAAAGTCTTTTACTGTGAAAGCCACCCTGTGCAACTGGTAAAAGTAATTAACCCGGCCGGCGCTGCGGCTCACTAGGCTAATCCTCCACCTTGTGGCGCCGGCATACCGGGTTCTAGTCCCAGTCGGGGCACCGGATTCTGTCCCTGTTACCCCTCTTCCAGGCCAGCTCTCTGCTGTGGCCAGGGAGTGCAGTGGAGGATGGCCCAAGTGCTTGGGCCCTGCACCCCATGGGAGACCAGGATAAGTACCTGGCTCCTGCCATCGATCAGTGCAGTGCGCCGGCCGCAGTGTGCCGGCCGCGGCGGCCATTGGAGGGTGAACCAACGGCAAAGGAAGACCTTTCTCTCTCTCTCTCACTGTCCACTCTGCCTGTGAAGAAATTAAAAAAAAAAAAAAAAGTAATTAACCCACCAGATGCACAAAAACCAACGTAGGGGCACAAAATCATAAAAAACACAAAGTAACACGATGCCTCCAAAGGAACAAAATAACTCTGGCAACAGACCACAAAGAAATGGAAATCAACAAATTATATGACAAAAATTCAAAATAATGGTTTTACATTCCTACAGACTTACTTTTAAGGGTACAGTTTAAAAATTTGCCATGGGACCTCAAATCTTCTTAAGCTGGTGGATAATTTAAGTGTTGAAGTGATCATATGGGTAGGATTAAGTGTTCAGTAATAATCATAGAATTAAAAAGGAGTGAAGGCTCCAACATGGGAAGCAGTCCACACAACAGATTCATAGAATGACAGTCGTTTTAAGTAGCACTCTGACCTCAGAATCAGCCCTTAAGACATTCTGGTCTGGCTGAAAAGCCCACAAGAGTAATTTCAGGCATGGAAAGGCAATGGGCAAAAAGTGTCCTACATTAAGGACCTCTGTGGGTGAGACCTCAATGGAAAGAAGTGTGGTCATCAAAGAAGGATGTATTTTTCTTTGAAGGGAGGAGAGCACTTCCACTTTGCTGATGGCCTTGACTAAATAGTGAAGGAATTTGTGGATTCAAAAGGCTTCCATAGCCTAGTAGCTCATGTCAAGAGCCCTGGGTGATCACTGAGGTCGTACATAAGTGTTAATTATTAAATTAACAACAAAATTCACTGTGCACCTGTGCCCTCAAAGAGTTGTATTAGGAGAGTTAGCAGTAAAACTTGTTTTTAAGTGTGTTAAGTAGAGGATATACTTATGTCTCATAATTTTAGTTAGGCCAGAGTGTCCAACTCCATTGCTTGTTTTTCTTTTTTTTTTTTTTTTAAGATTTATTTGCAAGAGTTATAGACAGAGGTAGATACAGAGAGAGAGGTCTTCCATCCACTGGTTCACTCCCCAGATGGCTGCAATGGCCGGAGCTGAAGCCAGGAGCTTCCTCCGGGTCTCCCAAGCAGTTGCATGGGCTCATGAACTTGGGCCATCTTCTATTGCTATCCCAGGCATAGCAGAGAGCTGGATCGGAAGAGAAGCAGCTGGGACTAGAACCAGTGCCCTTATGGGATGCTGGCACTTCAGGCCAGGGCTTTAACCTGCTGCACTATAGCACCAACCCCCATTGCTTGTTTTCTTAGGTGCTTCTTTAATTAATGACAAAACTTATTCCCAAAGACTTTCTTTTAATGTATTAAGTGGAGGATACTGTTAATGTCTCATATGCTACAGTTATGTCTAAAATGCTCCCAAAAGATGTTTTGTTCTTGGGTGCCTCTTTAAATTTAATTAAGTTTCTCAAAAAAAGTGAAATTAACTATGAGATGCAATGACTTTGAACAGCCCTTGTCTCAACTATTGAGAAACAGTTTTTCTTCTTCTTTTTTCATACAAATTGATGAACTCTTTACTTACTGTAGACTTAATCTTCTGTGCATAAAGTTAATTGAAAATAGATCTTAACATAAAATAAGACTGGGAATAGGAGAACGAGGAAGAAGAGGGTGGAAGTGTGGTTGAGAGGTGGGCACAGTGGGAAGAATCACTATATTCCTAAAGTTGCACTGAAGAAATGCATGAAGTTTGTATTCATTAAATAAAAGGTTTATCTGGAAGGAAAATAAAACAAAGTAATGATTTTAAGGAAACTTAGTGAGATGCAAAGAAATATGAACAGACAGACAACTCAGTGATATTAAGAAAACTATCCATGATACAAATGAGAAATTCAGCAAAGATCAGAAATCTTTAAACTAAGGAAGTCAATTAACGAAATTTAAAATACATTTGAGAGCCCCCAGAGAAGAATTGAGCAGGCAGAAGAAAGAATTTTTGAGCTTTGAAGATAGTCTTTTGAAGTAACTCTGTCAGACAGAAAAAAAAAAAAAAAAAAAAAAAACAGAAATTTAAAAGAACAAAGCCTTCAACGCTTACGGGACACCATTAAGCCTGCCCAGATTCTAATTATGGGTATTCCAGAAGGGAATGAGAGGGGAAAGGCATAGAAAACCTACTCAATGAAATAATTGCTGAAAATCCTCCCAAAAAAATCTTGGTAAACATGTCAGCATCCAGGTCCAGGAAGTCCAAAGGACCCCTAATAGATCTAACAAAAAGATCCTTTTCAAGGCAAAAACAAGACAGAGAAAATTCTAAAAGCAGCCAAGAGAAAAGACTCTAGTCACTAGTGAGGAAATCCTCATTAGATTGATAGCAGCCTTCCCTTCTGAAATGAAGCCTCACAGATCAGGAGAGAATAGGGTGAAACATTCAAGGTTGTGAAAGGAAAAAGAGAATTCCAGCTGAGAATACAGTTAAGCAGTCCTTCACAAATGAAAAAAAAAAAACTTTCCGTGACAGGCAAAAACAGAAGGAATTGATCACCACCGTACTGACCCTACAGGAAATGCTTACAGGACTCCTACGTAGAAGTGAAGCAATGGGGGCTGGTGCTGTGGTATAGCGGCTAAAGCCACTGAGGCATCCCATATGGGTGCCAGTTCGAGCCCTGGCTGCTCCACTTCCAATCAGGCTCACTGCTAATATGCCTGGGAAGGCAGCAGAAGATGGCCCAAGTGGTTGGGCCCCTGTACCCACCTGGGAGACCCAGAAGAAGCTCCTGGCTCCTGGCTTCAGATCAGCCCAGATCCAGACATTGTGGCCATTTGGGGAGTGAACCAGCAGATGAAAGATCTTGAAATTGCTTGCTCTCTCAATATATAACTCTGAATTTTAAATATTTTTTTAAAAAATAAGAGTTTAAAACAGATGTGATTTGATAGACAACCAACTAGGAATCATGCTAGATCCTAGCAGGGAGGCCTGGCAGAAGGAAGGTATTTAAAAAAGAAAAGGAAGTGAAGCAATGATAAACCATCATGAGAACACACAGAAGTACAAATATCAACAGAGTACACAAAAGATAGAAGAGAAAGCTAGTGATTGCTATTTTATTTTTCCTTTTTTATGGATTTGACTTGCTGTAATTTGGTTTGAGTTCTTTTCCCCTGTATTAATTAGGACTGTAATTCTATAATTTTTTTTCTTAGATCCATCAGATTTTCCTATCAGCGTTATTGGTCTCTCTCTCTTTTTTTTTTTTTTTTAAGATTTATGTATTTATTTGAAAGGCAGAGTTAGAGAGAGGCAGAGAGAGAGAGTATGAAGTCTTCCATCCGTTGGCTCACTCCTCAAATGGCCACAACAGCCAGAGCTGGGCCGATCCAAAGCCAGTAGCTTCCTCTGGGTTTCTCACATGGGTGCAGGGGCCCAAGGACTTGAGCCATCTTCTACTGTTTTCCCAGGCGATAGCAGAGAGCTGAATCAGAAGTGGGACAGCCGGGACTCGAATTGGCACCCACATGGAATACTGGCACTGCAGGCAGCGGCTTTACCTGCTATGCCACAGCACTGGTTCCATATTATTCATCTCTCAAAATGAGTTGGAAAGCATTTGATCCTTCTCTGCTTTCCTGAAGAACTTCATATTATTGTTTCTTCTTTAAATGTTGAGTAGACTTCCCAGTGAAACTCTTCAGGTCTTTAGTTATCTCTGGGGGAAGGGTTTTAAACTGAATTTCTTAGTACATTTGGAGCTATTCAAAAAATATTTTTCCATCTATATCTGAATTTGCGTTTTGAAAAAATATGCACATTTCACATAAGTTTCTGGAATTTTGACATAAAATTGTTTAACATTCTTTGAAAAATAGAGTGGGTGTTTAGCCTAGTGATTTCGATACCTGTATACCACATCGAAGCACCTGGGTTCAGTTTTTGGCTCTAGCTCCTGACTTGAGCTTCCTGCCAATGCAGACCTTGTGAGGCAGCAAGTGATGGCTCAGGTAATTGGGTCCTGCCACCCCCACGAGAGACCCGGATTGCATTCCTAGCTCTGGCTCTGGCCCTAGCAAGCATCGGAGGAGTGAATAGCAGATGGAAGCATTTTCTCTCTCCTGTCTGTCTCTCTCTCTCCCCCTCTTTTTTTAGTTAATCTCATAGAAACTGAGAGTAGAACAGAACCAGAAGGTGACAGGGAGAGGAGTGGAGGGAAGGTGAAAGGAATGGTTAATCCATGAATGTGATGTTAGTTAGTTTGGAGGAACAGGTTCTGGTGTTCTGTGTCATAGCAGGGTGACTGTTGTGTACAGTGACGTATTGTGTCTTTCAAAACTGCCAGGAGAGAATCTTTAATGTTCTCACCACAAAGAGATGGTAAATGTTTGAGATGATGGGCATACTAAATATTCTTATTTGACCATCAAATAATGTACACATATATCAAAACATCACATTGTAGTCTGTGTATGTCAATCCATAAAATGTTAACCACACTGCTCTCCTAGCCAATCACCCATTCTTTTGTGCATTTGCGGGGAGGGGGGGCTGCTGGTTCTTTCTTCATGACTGCATGATTCTCGTAACCATAGAAAGAACAAGAAAGGAAAGAGAAGTTACATTCCTTTGAGTTTCTGCTGAGTGCCTGGTTCCAGGCCTAAGAGTTGTGTTTTGTTTTGTTTTAAAGATTTGTTTGTTTATTTTAAAAGCCAAGTGGCAGAGATCTTCCATCTGCTAGTATACTCCCCAAATGGCCACAACAAGCAGGGCTGGGCCGGACGGAAGCCACGAGCCAGGAAGCCAGGAACTCTATCTGGGTCTCCCACACGGGTAACAGAAACTCAAGTATTGTAACCACTATCTGCCACTTCCCAGGCACACCAGCGGAGAGCCAGATTAGAATTAGCAGTTGAGGTTCTTAACCTGCACTATGATACGGGGTACAAGTGTCCTGAGCAGCAACTTAACCTGTACCACAGCACCCACCCCCCTTTTTTATTCTTAAAAGAATCCTTTGAGGGGCCAGTATTGTGGCACAGCACATTAAGCTGCCACCTGTGATGCAATTTGGGTCCAATTTGGGTACATGTTTGAGTGCTGCCTGTTCCACTTCTGATCTGGCTCCCTACTAATGTGCCTGGGAAAGCAGTGGAAGGTGGCTCAATTCGTTGGAATCCTGCACCCTTCTGGGAGACCTGGATAAAGCTCTGGCTCCTGGCTTGGCCTACTGCAGCCCTGCCCATTGTGGCCTTTTGGGGTGTAAACCAGAGGATGGAAGATCTCTCTCCCCCCACCCCCATCTGTGTATGCCACTCAAATAAATAAATCATCTTTTAAAAAAATCCTTTGAGACAATTGTCCCTGCCTTATTTTATGAATAAGAAAAGGGGCCACAGATTGGACTGGGACTGTGGCTGTAAAGGCCAGCCTGTTAAATATTATGATTTTGATTTCCAGCCCCCAATCTGCAGTTTTCAGGCTCATTTTAAAAGTATTAAGAAAGGTTTTAATTTTGGAGTGAAGTCAGATTACCAGAATA
This sequence comes from Oryctolagus cuniculus, assembly GCF_051225735.1. Lineage (NCBI taxonomy): Eukaryota > Metazoa > Chordata > Mammalia > Lagomorpha > Leporidae > Oryctolagus > Oryctolagus cuniculus. The sequence continues at coordinate 156,153,089 of NC_142872.1, read as the reverse complement.
AAGAAAGCTGTGCCTATAATTGTTTGCAGTTCCTCACCAGACGTGTGGCGGTCCAGCTGATCTGATCAGTGGTTTGCCTACAGAGCAGCTACTGACAATTCATTTAAAATCAGGAATGCACTGGGTTTGATAATCTTGAGGTCTTCTGGCATCTGAGTGATGTGCACTTGCTGTTACTTCCAGCTTTCCCAAGCTAAGTCTGGAAAAATCAATCCACATGTCCATGTGGAATATGAATGGAATCTTCGACAGGAGGAGATGGATGAAAGTGATGATGATCTGGATGACAAAGTAAGTGTAAATGATCTCCTTCCGTTTTTCTACAGCATGGGATAAAGGGGTGTGTGTGTGTGTGAGAGAGAGAGGGAGGTTGATTGATAGATTTTTTTTTAAAAATCCCAGGATGTGCTAAGACCATTGTCATTGCTGGGTCTTTAACTCTTGTCGGTTACTCTTTAACAGCTGTGTTACCCAGGATTATGCAGAAAAACAGAATCCATAGGAGAGAAAGAGAAAGTTCATTTTAAGGAATTGGTTCACACAGTTGTGGAGGCTGGCTCAGAGTCCCAGGATTTGCTGTTGCAGTCTTGAGATGAAGGGTAGTCTGGCTCGTCTTTGAAGGCCTCCATCTTTTCTCTGACACCCCTGAACTGACTGTATGAGGCCCACGCAACTTTGTGGAGGGTCGTCCTCTTTACTCAAAACCTAGTGATGACATAGTGATCACATCTGAAAAATACCTCACAGCATCATCTGAATTGGAGTTTGACCACACTCTGGGGACCCTGTAGCCTAGCCAAGCTGACACATAAGATTGGCCTTCAAAATAACTTATTAGTGAAGAAGATCCTGTATTGACAGTCCAGATGTGGACCAGTTTGTGTTAAGCACTTAGGCTGTCTCAGCTCATCTTCACTGAAAGTGCCCAAGGGCATTGCTGCTGTTCCCATTTTATAGAAGACAGACTGACACACAAAGAGAGTTGCACAGCAGCCTGTCTGCAGTCTGATAGCCAGTAAAGGCAGCCCCATGGAGGTCCCCAGTTCCCTGGGACTCTTTGATGGGTAGCTCTTGACTTCCTTGGAAAGAGCTGGTGAACAGATATAAATTGGCCATTTCCTCTATGCAGGAATGGTCAAAGAGGTTCTAAAGGCATTCACCACTTTTAAGAGACTGTGTCAAGAAGGAAACACTGGAGGTGGGTTTCTTTGCCTGTCAAAGAAGCGGGGAAGAATGCATCATTCCAGGGAGCAGTAGCAGCATGTACCAATGCAAGGGGTGGTGATTGGCGGAGCCTGGAGGTCTGAGCAAAGGGAAGAGAAATGCCAGTGTGAGATGCACTGGCCAGGGTGGGGGATGGGGGGGGGTGGTAGACAGAGACTGCCCCGCAGAATTAAACATATCAGCTTAGGGAGGGCCTTGCAGGCCAGGCTGAGCCTTTTGGCTTCTATCCAAGCTGTCAAAAGCCAGCAGAGGAACAAGTTTCCTGCCAGCTCTGGCTACAGTGTAAAAAATTGGGCACAAGTACTGCACTGGGAGCCGTGAGCACCTGCACTAGGGATGGGCTTGAGAGGCATCTGCAAGGAATCCGTGCAGGGCCCAGGGACTCAGCTGACCCTGTAGTTTCTAACTTGGGCAGTCGAATGAATGCCGATGCCATCACAACAACTGCTAACGCCAGTGACACCCCACGGGCTGTTCAGAATACCTTGGAATCCAAAAGCTTGGGGGTTGGATTTACAGATCTGTGAGGCGTCAACATGTAGGTGGCCATCACGCCTTGGGTGTGATGAGTTTAAGAGGATGTGAAATGAGAAGAGAGGTCAAGATTGAGAACTTAAACATTAAATGCTAAAGTGTCTGTGCTGGGAAAAATGCTTGTTAATTAGAGGTTAAATCTGACTGTGACCTTGCTCTGTGTTTCTGAATACGGCTGCCGATCCCTGACCGGTGTTTCACTAGCATAGTCGGTAGTGATGGCATGAGCTGTGGCAGTGTCAGATCTGGGTCCTTTGATTTGTATATCGTTGCTATGATGTGGGCTCGTCCTGTGGCCAACCACACATAGCACAGAGAGCCACAGAGTGCAGATTTCCACCCGAGCCCACCCTGCAGAGGTCATCAGTAAGCCTTAAGGCAGCCAGCCCTTGGTTGTTATCTCACCCGGTCTTATCTCGTCTGCCAGCCAAGCCCTGTCAAGAAAGAGCGCTCACCCAGGCCGCAGAGCTTCTGCCACTCCTCCAGCATCTCCCCACAAGACAAGCTGACGCTGTCGGGCTTCAGCACTCCCAGGGACAAGCAGCGGCTCTCCTACGGAGCCTTCACCAACCAGATCTTCGTGTCCACTAGCACAGATTCGCCCACGTCACCAACCACGGAGGCACCCCCTCTGCCTCCTAGAAACGCCGGGAAAGGTACGGGCTTTGAGGGCTCTATGCCTCCATCCTCAGTGCTGGTAGTTGGCCCAGCTTTGAGGTGAGAGCTGCAAAGTGTATTTGAGTGACAGAGTACAGAATGTATTGTCAGGAGCAACTTTAAATAGGGCCCTTGGCGTTGGCCCCACACCAGCAGCAGGACCAGGTGTATGTGGGCACCCTTCATGCAGCATCTTGTGTTGACCTCACAACTAGCCTGTGGGGTGTGAGCTTCTGTACCCATTTTGCAGAAGAGGAAACTAAGTCCAAAAAGGTAAAGTGGCTTGCCTGAAGTCACACAGCTAGTAAACGGTAGGGTTGAAAGTCAATCCAAGGTCTGTATGGCTCTAGAACCTGTATTTTGTATGATATGGGATGGAATTTCAGTGCTACTTTAAAAAGTTTTTCACTAACTAAAATACCTCTCTTCTGAGGAAGATTCTCGTAGTACCTACTAGTGGTACTTAATAGTTGTGAAGTACTTGCTTATGTGAGGCACTGCCCATTTAATGTCACAGAATGAGAGGGATACTGCACTCAGTGACATCACGCACGCAAAGGGACTATGCTTCAGAGAGGTGGAATAATTGGCCTAAAGTTCTCAGCTCCTGGGGATTCTAACCCAGGTTCCGTGTGAACAGGGCTCACGCTCCTGTACTCTGGTGAAGACTGATTTTCCACGAGACACTGCCTGGGGAGGAATCTTCGTGGGGGAGGGTCATTACTCTGCGTGTGCTTCCTGAGGCTAGCACCTCAGGCTGATGGGCCTGAACCCTGTGACACCTTTCTTGTCCCGTGGGCCCCGTCCACAGCTCACAAAGGCAGTGTGTTCCCACCTATACATCCAGGCACATAAATGACGACGTTAAAGGGTCACACCAGCCAAGCAGATGATTGACAGGTAGCCAAAACTGTGGCCCTGCCCGGAATGGCCAGTGCAGGGTTCTCCCTGCCTTCCCGGTTCGTGCCACCCCAGGTTTCAGGCGCCTCGCACATACAATGCTGTGCCTATCCGACTCACACTGGGGCTGTTTTGTGAGAAATGTAAGCTTTATTCAGAGCAGTGTTTTATCAGAGCTGATTCCCCATTGAAATAGTGTTATCAATGGGAGCTATGTTCTTAGAGAGACCCCAGATGCCCCCGTAGATCACAAGTAACGGGGAAGAGTTAAAATTTGACTCTGGCGTGAACGGTTCTCTCCAAAGACAAAAAGTGGTGACAGCAGCAATGCGCACGTGAGCCGAAGGTTTTTCCCACTGGCGTCTTCTTGCCATTGTGTCTGTGACTCTGGGATGTCCGTTCTGCAGTCGCTAGCATGTCAATCTGCACGGCTGTGGCTGCGGTGTAGGAGGACTGTGTGGCTGCTCCCCTCTGGGCCGTGAGAGTCCCGTTCAGGATAGCAGTCTGACAGGAGTGGAAATTGTGCTTTTGCACCCCCGAGAGCGCTGTGAGACCCCTCTGGACCAAATAAGAAACTCTGAAAGATTTCATAGCCCCTGATGGTGGTTGCCAACGTAGTGGTAGAGACCCACGTAGGCAGGCATGACCTGCACCTGTTGAGAACCTCCACTCCCACTGAGAAGCCTGACAGTGGTCTACAGGAGAAAATGACACCAGTGTCTGGAGACCAAGGGGCCCCCTCACCTCCCTTCACCCTCTGCTGTAATTTTATCTTGAGAGCTTACAGAAGCCCATAAAACACACTATCTTACTCCACGCCAAGTGTCTTTCTCCCGCCTTAAATAAATTCTGACGGGCTCTTTACCAAAGATCCAGGAGACAAAGACTAAATTTATTTAGTGACCCAGCTGCTGCAACAAGTGCTTAGAGACTTGGCCATAGCAACCGTGGTCAGCTAAGGATAGGCTGCCTAGCCCCCTCCCCTGACTCAAAAAAAAAAAAAAAAAAAAAATTCTCCCTATGAACATGAGAGGGCTCTTCCTGGCTGTTGATAGCCGGACATCAGATTTGTGGAGTGGCCTGTCTGCCGGTCAGGCGTAGGGAACACAGCTTCCCCAAGACTTTGCTAGGAGATTAGAAATGTGTGATCTAGCATAGCTCACATGGCCTTACCGTTGGAAACACTGGTTACGCTTAGAATGGAGCTCTTAGAAGACATTGTTAGAGGTCAGCTGATGGCTGTGTGCAGAGATAATTCTTCTCTGTTTTGTGGCCCCTACTCTGTTTTTTTTCCCCCATTTCATCCTGTTAACTGGTAGAATCATTTGCATGAAAACAAGGCGGTCTTGAATCTGCCCCCTGGACTGCTGCTCCTCCAAGGCAAGGAAAGCAGAGGTCTTTTATTAGCAGCAGGAGTCATTTCCACAACTGTGAATTTCAGGGTCTGAGGCATGGCGGCTTCCGGCCAGGCAGAGACAGACCCTCATGATAGAGTCCCCACAAATAAGAGCAATACACAGGGCAACAGTAGAATGGATTCTTCTGAACTCAGCCCCGGCGGGAATATTTTTAAGAAACTCCAGCTGCCTCATCAAAATTCAGAGTTTTGACCTAAATTACTACCAAGCAAAGCCCCCTTGTGCCTGAGTAGCACGCCAGTCAGTCTCAGAAGAACCCAGCAATTCAGAATCCCAAATTTACCATCCTTAAGTCTCTGCAGAAACATTTTGCTGCCTAACACCTCTTCAGTTGTGAGGTCCAGAGAGATCAAATCAAAGCTGTGATATTAATGTAAGTAGCAGGAGAGTCTGATTAGCGGCTCCCCCAGCTCCCTCTTTATGCTTATTAAGGCTAGAGGTTCTTCAGGCTGGCCAAGGTTAGTTTGTTTTTCATCTGTAAGTTAAAATAATGTTACAGAACTTGGATTTCTTGTTGTTGTTGTTGTTGTTAGAAAAATGCTGAAAGATTAATGCAGTCTGCAGCGCATTGTGCAGATAGAGAAACTGAGCCCCAGAAAGGTTAAGGAGCTTCCTTCAGGTCACATAGAGACCGAAATTGGATGGAGATTAACATGGGCCTTCAGGCTTGTCAGACCTGCTGGTTTCTTCTTTTGCATTCTGAGGAAGATGGAAAGAACTTTTCTGTCTTGCCTGCCTTGTGGAACTGTCATCAGAACCCAACGAGCAGTAGGAGGGGACTTCAGAAATGTTGGGGAAAACTGAATGAGAGATGAGTTTGTTTTGGTGCAAAAAAATTCTGAAATCCATGCCCAGTTTTTTCGTCTTTTGCGTTATTCATGTACTACTATAAGAGACTTTTGTGAGTATTATTAGCCTGTGTGAGACTCTAGATGTTTCTAGGATGTGGAGCAAGGTGGTAGACCACACGATGCCACAGTACTCTTCCCACAAAACAGGTACTTGAAAGTATACAGTGTTTATGATTCGTTGGTTTATTTACCTGTTTTTAAATAATTTTAAGCTATAGAACTGTTTCTTTTCTTGCCTTGCCAAATGTTGTACCTTTCCAGTAGCAGTGACAAACATTTATACCTGACATAGAGTCAGTAGCTCACATGTAATGTTTGTGGAGATTAAATGAGAAATACATGAAAAGTTTAGCTTACACCTGGCACTTAGTACTCCATGGAGAGGACTACAGCTGACGTTGAAGGCACTACAACTCCTCAGCTTTGAAAAAAGAGTCCTTTGGGAGGTAAGGGCTAGAGTGAGGTGACCCAAGTCTGCTGAATTAACAAGAGCTGTAAATAGACCCAGCACTCAGTAGGCCCCGTTCTCAAACTAAGAATTTGTTAAGTAAATGAATGATAATTCCAATCTCAAGAAGCTTATTTAATGTACTTAAAAGAACTACCTTGGCAAGCCTTTGAAAATAGAAACAACTGACATGCTAATTACAGTTCATTCCCATCTATTCATAGTCAAGACCCTGTAGCCCCTCTGAATAACGTGCATACATCTGTTAACCCTGCATTGTGCACACTAAGACTTCCTTCCTCAGACAGGCTCTGACTTTGGTCTGGTAAACTAGTAGGTGATTCGCACAAAAGAAACGCAGTGGCTGGTGTTCTCAGAGCCTCAGTAGGACACTTGGGTGAAGACTCTGTGCCATGCAGATATCAAACTAGATGCTATCCTTGACATTAGTCTCAATGAAGAGACTAAATGCCCACATTAATCAGAGACTATGTCTGAAAGTAATAAGCTAAGATCAGTCTGTGGCAAGCCCAGCCACAGCTCCATAGTCAAGGGGAACTCCTGTGAACCTTCTCAAACTTCACTTTCTGTCCTTCTAAGAAGCCTTCTTCGACTTGTCCCACAAGAAACTGTGACTCCTTCCCCGTGTGCCAACACAGCTACAGCACTGTTGAGCTGCTAGGGTGCTGTTGGAGAGGTGTGGAGACAGGAGAGGTGCGGATTGCAGCCCTGAGGAGGGGGCCAGGGACAGAGCTCTGGAGGGCAGGGCCTGGGAATGAGATGTATTTGCATCCCCAGCACAGAGGGAAGGGTGTTAGTTGTTGCCTCTAGAATGCTTAAGCAACAGAGAGCATCCGCGAGAGCATGTTCCAGAAGTAGGTGGCCCAGGTGGCGAGGGGGCGTTCATAAAACCACGCCAGGTGCCCAGGGAATATGACAGTGCCTGGACTCGCTAAAAACGTCTGCTGAATGCTTGCCGCAGTTGTACCCAAACACACGTTTTATACAGCTTTTCTCCAGCTTTCCTGGGCGGCCCGTCGGGTAGCTGGAAAGGGCCGATGGAAAGGATGGAAAGGGAGGACCTCCCCAGCACTGGGTGGTGCCTGCTGCCTGGGGGCCATGCACTAGCAGATGACTGAGTGTCACTTGGGAAGTGTTTTTCCTGTCCTCAGCAATACTCATGCGTTGGTGACTTTACAGTTTCCTGGGGTTTTTCTCAGCCATTTCAGTGACTCAGTGTAAAGCTTCGCACCAGCTATCAGCCTTGAATCATGCCGGATTTGCGTTTTGTTTCAGGAGCTTTTTGTTGTTGTTGGATTTTGGCTTTTTTTTTTTTTTTTAATCAGTTTCTCCCAATCTTTCTTCAGGCATGCGCACGCGTCACCTAGCACTGGCCCAGAGCGTCATCTGGGACTTTTGTCCTCAGGAGTGGTCCTCCTGACTCAGGCTGTCTAGCTGCGTTGCCTAACCACCAAGGTGTGGAAAGGGAAGCAGAAGAAATCCTTACTGTGCTTCTCATGTCAGGATGTGTGAGTTAAAGAGCCAACCCTGTGGTACTTTTAATTATCAGGGTCGTGGAAGGAGATCGAAGGAAAAATGAATAGCTAATGCCATTTTCTGTGCAGAAATCGGCCAGCCACAGCACTTCCGTACTCAGGGGACAGCCTGCATACTGCTGCCCTGGCCAGCCCTGTGCTGACCACGGTAGGGTCCAGCATGCTCCACTGTACCTCACTATGCCTCTGTTTCCCCGTCTGAGTGTGGAGATGCTAACAGTTCCTTCCTTCTCTATGTAAATATCCAGTGTTGTGTCTTTATCTGCTTTGTAAAGTAAATTAGTATAAACTTGCTCCTTAGATGAATTAGGACAAATAGGTTCAAGTGATCTATTGTGCAGCATGGTGACTGTCATTAAGAACATTGTACTCTTGAAAATAGCTGAGAGTAGATTGTAAGCGTCCTCACCACAAGAGAGGATTAAGCATGTGAAGTAATACATAGGTTAATTAGCTCAATTTAGCCATTGCACAGTGTATATACATACTTCAAAACATGTTCTACCCAATGAATCTCTCCAGTTTTATTTGTGAGTTAAAAATACAAATGAAAACAAACTCATTAGAAAATTATGATAAAATTTTCATTTTTGTTGCCCATAACTTGTATGACATGTTAGAATATGTAAATTATACTTCATGGACGAGTTTTTCAAAAACCATTAAGATAACTTTTCAGGCCATCTTCTAGGTCTTTTTTTTTTAATTCCTTTGAAATGTAAAAGCCAAGATAATTTGCCAAGCCATCTTATAAGTCTTGTTATTTTTTTTTCCCTTCGAAATTTCTAAGCAATATCTCCCCAGGTTTTCTCCTTTACTGAAAACCAGATGTCCAAGGACATTGAAAAACAAACCTTTTGACTTAGACCATGAGTTTCTTCCATAGATGTCCACTGAATGCCCAGAATGTGCCAGGCATTGACACCAGGTACGAATGCCATAGGAATCTTGCCCTGGCAGAGAGAGAGAGAGAGAGAGCGAGAGAGAGCGCGAGCTCTCTGCTACAAGGTAGACAGCATCTCGTGCTGTGCAGCCTTGTGGGGGTTCAGATACAGAGCAGTTGCTCCGGGGAGTAAGAGGGGGATTGGAGAAGAGTTCTGCGTGAGGCTGTGTTCTATCCGACCATTGAAAGATGAGGATGCACCAGTGAAGAGAGCTCAGCTGTGGCCTTGAATGTAGTCACCAGAGAGGATATGCAGCCATTCAGAGGAAGAGAAGCAGGCTGTTGTCAAGGCTGAGGACCCAGCCTTGAGTCGGCCACGTAGGGTGGCACCCGGACTCAGGCACTCACTCACTGTGATTCCCAGCTTCCAATCCTCTCTGGGCCCTGAGGCTTTTCACCCTTAAAATAGACCGTAGTGGCAGACATATTTTACAAGGTAAGCTCCAGAAGATGTGTATAAAAACTTCTCAAGTTTGGGGCAGGTGCATACTCAATAAATGGTAGCTCTAGAAAATCCTGCACGAGAAGGAGACTTGAAAAGCATACTGATTGTAGCCAGCACCGCAGCTCACTAGGCTAATCCTCCGCCTGCAGTGCCGGCACACCAGGTTCTAGTCCCGTTCGGGGTGCCGGATTCTGTCCTGGTTGCCCCTCTTCCAGGCCAGCTCTCTGCTGTGGCCCGGGAATGCAGTGGAGGATGGCCAAATGCTTGGGCCCTGCACCTCATGGGAGACCAGGAGAAGCACCTGGCTCCTGCCTTCGGATCAGCGCAGCGCGCCAGCCGCAGCGCGCCAGCTGCAGAGGCCATTGGAGGGTGAACCAACAGCAAAAGGAAGACCTTTCTCTCTGTCTCTCTCTCTCTCACTGTCCACTCTGCCTGTCAAAAAAAAAAAGAAAAGCATACTGATTATGATTTGAGGAGTAGGTATTTGGGGTTATATTTTGGTGCAGGTGATGCGTTTTCCAGGACAGTTTTTCTAGTCTGAGTGGAGAGAGATCCTTATAGTTGAAGATAGAATGTTTGTTCATTTCGTGAGATTTTCCCAAGCCCCTCTGCAGTTTACGAATACATTGTTTTCCCCATAAGAGTGCTTTAGTGAGTAGGGAGAAGGTCAGGGATAGCTGCAGCCTCTTGAGATTAAATAGCTGGGCCCAGAAATGTGGAGCAAGGGTGAGTCACCTCTGTCTCCTCCACCTGCCTGTGTGTCAGATTGGATGCTGTCTCCTGTTCTGTTTCTGCCGCCTTTATCCTCTAGAATTGCCCCTTCCTGACTGAGCCAATACTCAGATTTCTTTACCGTAAAAACACCCCCTAGTTTTAGAAATGGCTACTAATTTTGGAAATATTCTGAACTCTTTAAATCTATTTAAAAAAAAAAAGAAAGAGAAAACTAAGTCTGCTTTTCTGGGGTCTAATATGGAATTTTTCAGTCTTTTTAATCATGCCCTACCCATGAAGAAGACTCTGTGGCATCTTCCTCTCTGTAGCTTCTGTTTGGAGCAATAGGTGGGTCCATGTGTTTACTTTCCAAATAAGAAATTACATTATAGGACTGACTACTCCTTTTCATTATGGGACTGATACCTTCCCCCCAGTTTCTGATTCGTCAATGGAGATGCACTGGCCTTTAAAATAGAAGTAGAGGTGGGTGTTTGGCCTGGCAGTTAAGGTGTCAGCATCCCACATTGGAGTGCCTGGGTCCAATTCCAAGTCCCCACTCCTGATACCAGCTTCCTGCCAACACAGACCCCAAGAGAGGTAACAGTGGTGATTCAGTATTAATTCCCTGCCACCCTCATGGGAGACCTGAATTGAGTTCCTGGCTCTCAGCTTCGCAGGAATTTGGGAGTTGGACAGCAAATGGGATCTTTCTGTCTCTGCTCACTACCCCCTGTAAATAAAAATTAAATTTTTTGAGAAGTAGGAATGTATTTGCTCCTGTATTCGATAAATACTTATCTCCTAGGCCAAAGAAAAGCTTGTCCGTAGTGGGGTCTGTAGTGTGGTGGGAGAGTCAGGCAGTAAATAAGTAAATGGAGACATGAATAACAAGAGGAAGTCAGGTGTAGCACTAATCCCGTCATCTCTGAAATGTCTCAGGAAGCTGGCTTCTGCTTGGGTTGTGGTGACAGGTCGAATCCTGGGTCTGAACACTTCTGAGATCATAAGCACACGTCTATACGTCTTACACAGAGACATAGTTCCGTGTGCACTTGACTATGGCATTTTTTGTTTCCAGGCAGGATTTGAATGGAAACTGAGTGACCTTTCAGGTGCACTGCATCAGGAAGTCCCTAGGTGGCGATAAAGATGAACTTGCTAGAGAATCTCACCATTGTTCATTATCTATTATCCATTTATTTCCAAGAGGAAAGTTACCACTTCCTGATACTGAGTGTTTGTTGTCGTTTTCATTTTCCCGGGTGCCAAGGGCAGGAAACACTGCCCTGGCTTTTGGGAACTAGCAGCATTGTTTGCTGGAGCAACTGCCCCTAAACATTTGTAGACACCTGCATGTCCCAGCTGTGTCCCTGGTGGCTGTGTAGCCTTGATCATGCCAAGCCCCCACTTTCTTGGCTGCCAGATACGGACAATAATACCCGACCCACAACATCACAGGGTGGTGAGAAAAAACAAGAAAAATAAAACATGTACAAATGCATTTTGAAAACTACACAGCATTACACAAATGCAAGGCCAAGCGCAACAGTCATCTTGTTGTTGCAAAATAAAATAGCTTCAGTGATTTGGAGTTGCCATAAGCTTCCATCATGTGTCATATCTGGAGGACAGACAACAAATTATATAGCTGTGCTCACTTAATCCTAACACAGATTGTAATTCTGGTGCAAGTAGCAGTGTTTGTTGCCAAGACTAACCTATCTTTGAGAAATGATGGTTTCAGTCAGTGTTGGCAGTGACTGGCGATTAACAGTGGGAAATACCGAAGCTTATGTCACCCAGGAAGGAGGCCAGCAGCAATTGAGCTTTTCTTTTAATACACAGAATGTAGAAAGCTCTTTTGGAGCCTTTCTGGAACTCAGGTATCTACCATTCCGTGTTACACACTGGGTGTGGCAGTGCCCTTAGCTTTCTGTTTGTTTCTTTACGTTTTTCTTGTTTCCTCTAAATGTTTGCAGAAGCAAGTTGTCCATGAACATGATTCCAACATATACCTGGTAATATTCCGTAAAGAAATACCTGTCAGTGTGCCCAGCAGAGTCCCCGACCACTTCAGTGTCACTTCAGATGAACAAAACTAAGAGCACATACACTACTCTTTTAACTGCTTTTAAAAAGAAGATTGGAAAAAAAGTTCAAAGAAGCCAACGTTTGCAGTAATGTTTCTTGTGTGTATATGGAATATTACTATCATTACTGCTGTCCTGTGTGCCTCTGAAGAAAGTTGAGTCCTTTTTTAAGAAATGTCTAGCTTATACCATTTGTCCGATACAAATACATATAATACAATAGATGGTGTATGATTTCTAGAACAATTTTGAACTGGAAGAAAAGAATTTTTGGATTTTCCTTTCTTTACAGGTAACTCTTCACATTAGGTCCTTCATTATTTAGAAAAGTTTTTGTTTTTTCATTTTAGAAAAACTTCAGGCAGTTTATTGAAAAAGTTGTGGTGGAGAGAAAACTCCTATTATGTGAACATTTGCCTGCCCCAACCTGTGGCCATGGGAGGTGTAGCTTGTTCAGTGCTCTGCTCTTTCTCTATTGATTGTGCTGGTACTGCTGTGAGCCTCCTTCCTCAGTAGATTTTGTGATGATTCCAGTGAGTTGTCAGCTTGGAATGTGTATGTGTTTTATTTTTCCCCATCGTCCCTAAATGATGATCCGAAGCCATTAGCATTCTGTGTTGACCAGCATTTTGTCCCGTCACAGCACACACTTGAATTTCCTTCATTGTAATTTCCCTTTTTTTTTTTTTTTAACCAACATTTTTTTTTAAACCCTATTTTTGTGAGCTGTTGGATTGATGGACTTGGCCCTGTCCAGCTGTTTACATTTGTCTGTGTATGTTGTTGTACCACATTTTAATATGTGGAAGTAATCGCGTACTGGTTGTTCTGTGTCTGAGACTGGGATTAACCTTCCTGCCCCCATTCAATTTCCTTCCAGGTCCAACTGGCCCACCTTCAACACTCCCTCTAAGCACCCAGACCTCTAGTGGCAGCTCCACCCTATCCAAGAAGAGGCCTCCTCCCCCACCACCCGGACACAAGAGAACCCTGTCCGACCCTCCCAGCCCACTACCTCATGGGCCCCCAAACAAAGGCGCAGTTCCTTGGGGTAAGTTACCCAAAGTCAGGGCCAAAGCTGCCCAGGGCCAGGCAGTGCGTGGGACTCCACTGGGCAGTGGACAGTCAGCACATGCAGGAAATGTAGCAGACTGCACACCTGTTGGATGAGGACTCGGATGCTTGTAATCAGACCTGCCTCAGAGGTCAAGAAGTGATGTGAAATATATTTAGAACCATCAAAAGCTATGAGTAGTAATAAGGTGCTGGCATTTCCTAGACCTCATTCAGTCATAATCGCAACTCTGTGTGGTAGGTGTTGCCAATCTTATTTACAGATAAGGAAATAGGCTCAGGAAAGCAGAGCGATCCATTCTCGCGACAGCCAGAAAGGTTGTCTTATAAAACCAGATCATAGTCACTCTTCTCCTGACCACCCTCTGAAGCTGTCCTGCTGAGCTCACCCCACCGTGGGCCTGTAGGAGATGTGTGTCCAGGGCCTTAATCCCATCCCCTCCGGTGCCGCTCTGCTCTCCCCACTGGCCTTCCTCCACTTGATGCACCATGCTCCCCTTCTTCCAGGGGCCCTCTGCTCCCTGAGACTCTGCTGTGCTCTTTGAAAGCCTGGGCCCTGTTATCCTTTCCATTGTCAGCTGCATGTTTGTCTCCCTGACCTACCTCTCTCAAGGAGCCTCCTGTGTATCCATTTCCTCCCAGGCACCTTGTCCCCTCGTGTCTTTCTCCCCCGTGAGGGTGGGAGCCCCATGAGAGCGGAAACTTTGTCTGTCTTGTCCTTCCTGTGTTTGCAGAGCCTGGAATTGTGCCCGGCACACAGAGGATGTTCAGTGATCGCTTGAGGATGAATAAACTTAGCAAGAGTCAGCCAGTATAATCACCTCTGTGACATTGACCACAAACGACAAATTTCTGCCTGCAAGGGACACAGTTTCCATCTTTACTACTAACCCGTCAGCAGTTCCAGGGCCACCCTATCACCTCGCAGGGCCCCGGCCCATGAAGGATGTGCCTGGAAGCTTGGCTGAAAGAACTTGCCACTATGCATGTCTCATCACTTCCTGCCAAAGAGTTTCACTGTGGGATTGTTTTTTCTGTTTCGTTTTTTGATTGTGCTTATCATGCTGATAGGTAATTCAGCTTAATGCTTCTAAAGGCATCATAAAAAGCCTGAATCAAGTGTTAAAAATTTTTTGGAAAAAAAAAAACACCATACTGTCCACTTGCAGATTGGCACACCTGTCCACCATCTGACCCAAATGCCACAGTGTGGGTGTGGGTGGGTGTGCACATGTGAGAATGGGGCTGTTTAGCCGTTCATTTGTTGATTCAGCTCATTTTTGACACCACCTGTGTTTATTGCTTGGGCCTTCTCAATCCATATGCTCACAGAGCTCATGATCATCTGAGGACAACAGACAGGTACTAACAATTAAACTGTATGTTCCTTACTGTCAGGATGGCTGTGTTAAGTAAGTACTGTGGAAATGCTGAGGGATAGACTGTCCGATTGCATAGGAAAGTCAGGGGAGGCCTCAGAGAGGAGCAGGAGTTTGAGAGGGTTTTAAGGAATTTGTTCCCAGGAGAAACAACCGAGGCAGGAATAACGGAGGCACGCGGGCACACACGCACGTGGATACCAGGAATGCCTCTGACAGCTTCCGAGCTTGCATCCCTAGGCCTTCCAGAGTCCCCAGGTTTTATCAGAGAGGGACTTTTCTCTCCACAGTAATGTCCATGGAAAGTCACGTTTCCTGTTTAGACTCGCATACCTCAGTTCACAAATTAGCCTTCTTTGTAAATTTCGTTAAACTCTGATCCTCTTGTTTACCCGGTTTTATTTCTTTGTAAGGCTTCTATAGTGCGTGTAGCCACTTTACGTGGACTCAAGCATCCCTCAAATAAATCTGTCATTTCTTAAGACTTCTCTCGCACCACTAAGTAGCAAGCCAGGCACCTGGCCTTTTCTTTCTCCCAGAGCCGGTGAGTGAGGAGTTTTTTTCACTAAGAAACAAGCCTGTTGTCATCGTGGAGAAGTTACTGCCCACCTGACAACTAGCTGAGAGCCTCACACCTACAACCTGCTCTGAAAGACAGGAAACCTGAAATCTGCCCGCTGCACAGGAGCCATTGTCCGTGTGACACGGGTTCTGGTAGTCACCCCCAGACAAGGCTAAATGTTAATTCTGGAATTACCATGGCTGTTCATCATGTGTTGGCATGAGCTCAAGTGTGAGATACACTTAAACGCACCTCCAGGCACAGGTCAGAAGCAGGCATGTGAGTGCACACGGGCGTACACACAAACACAGTAGGACTTCTCTAAGGAAGTGGTATGTTGTCATTTGTGTCATGTGGTCACTGCCTGGTGATCCTAACACCCGTCTCCTGCCGCCATGGTGTTCCAGAGGCAGGGGCCAGACCGCTTGTTGGGAAGGCACATAGAGGTGAGCCTCCCAAGCTGTATTTTTCCACAGTACCTGCAGCTTCCCTGCGTGCCCATCTTCCCACTGCCCGTATGTCCCCCTGAACCTCCCATCTCTCCTCAGCCCATGACATTGAGGGATTTGGGGCTGTCAGAGATCAAGTCTGGGGTTGGGGGAGGCACCTGGCATCAGGACATAGTAGAGGAGCAGTCTCTTAGCTCTCCCCCCGCACCTCACCTTCCCTCCCCCAAAACAGGACCTATCTGCCGTAGTAAGATTCAGCACCTTCCCCAACTCATTCTTTCCTCTCAAATCTGAGCCCTCAACCTAGAATATTATTCTCTCTATTCCTTGTTCATGCCTAGTCACTCTTCAAGACCGGATCTCCTAGGACCTGCTTTAAAGGCTTTGCCCAGGCCACTGTCTTGCGTGCACACACATAGGTTATGCCAGGGCACATGTAGAGCAGTCTCTGACGTGAGCTGTGGTGTCACACGGCCTTCTAATGCCATCTCTACCTCTTGGTAGTCCTGTGGCTTTCAGCGACTGTCTGAATTGTTCAGTGCCTCAGTTTTTGTGGCTGCAAGATGAGACTAATAATAGTGCCTAAATGATCCATAGAGTTACTATGAAGGCTGAATGAGAAAGGGCCCAGGAAATAGGAAGCCCTCAGTAAATGGCAGCTACTGTTGCTCTTACTCTCACCCTAGCATTTTGCTGGACGACTTGACGGTAGACTGGCACATGAAATAGAAACCTGCTTCCTACAGCTGCTGCAACAAGTACCACAGATGGGGTACTCACATCCTGTATCAGGGTGCCTAGAGTCAAGTCCCAGCTCCAATCCTGACTTCCAGCTTCCTGCGGATGCAGACCCCGGGAGGCAGTGGTGATGGCTCAAGCAGTTGTGTTCCTGTTACTCATGCAGGAGATCTGATTCCCAGTTCCCAGTGCAAATCACAGCAGGCATTTGAGAAGTAAACCAGTAGATAGGTGCTCGCTCTCTTGCTCTCGCTCTCTCTCTCTCTCTCTCTCTGTCTCTCTCAGCAGCCTCTCCTCCACCAGGAGAAGGCTCCACCTGTCGAGCTTTGAAACTTACGCCGCTGGTTGGCTCTCCCATCACTTTGTTCCTCCTGGTCTCCTTGGGCATTTCTGGCATTCAGCTCATTTGCAAAGTGGCCGTGACTGCCAGGTCCTGCCTCCACCGTGAGTCACACTTGGCTCGTGCGCCACTATCAGTGCCACTCCATCCCCCTACAGCACAGTGCCATGTGTGCGGCTCCAGCTCTGCCCAGGCAGGGATGGCCACTGCAGAATCGCAACGTCCATCGTGCTCAAAATAGCCCAGGCGTCACGTGACTGCAGTCCCTCCTCTGATGAGCACAGCCATCTGTCTCAGGAGACTTCTCAGGCAGGCTTTTGATAAGAAAACAAACAGGCCTCTGAATTTTGAAGTAGCATTTCATTAAACCTCTCCCTGTTTTTGATAACCTACTTTATAACAGATGAACATATCTTAATGCAGCTTAAATGCTAAGGAAATGAGAACAGCGGAAGAGTAAAAGTACCAAGGGTACCATCTCTTCACAAAATCCGTAACATCAGGTCTTGTACAGTAGCTAGAAGCAGACTGCAGATTTTGACCCCAGTGTTCTTACCGGACCCTTCTCCTTTGACGTTCAGAGACAGTGCTGCAGTGGCTGTCGTGGGAGGCTGTAACGTACACTGATGAACATCTTGGAAGTCTGAGTAGTTATCCAGAGTCTACCAATCCCTGGTTTACTGACCTCTGGGAATCGCTGATGTTCACCATCAGCCACTGGGTCGAATTTTTCTTTAATGTAGAGCAAATAGTAAATGAAAAACTATCCCACAAAGTGGTTCACTTCTCACATTTCAAGGCTAGGACTTGGAGGTGAAAAAGAGCTCAGTGTTTGAAATGCCCAGTAAGTGCATTTCAAATTAGCATTGCCTTGCTAAGGAGCCTTGGGGCAGAGACTTCCTTTTCCTGTTGTCAACCCCAAGGTGCGCAGGAGGAGGTGGAGGCCTCGCAGAGGAAGCTGTCACTGAGATCCCAGTCACTGCTCAGAGCTGCCGTGAGAATTCAGAACCAGCCTTCTCTGGCTCCCTAATCCACACTGTCAGCCGCAGCTCATGAGGAGGAGGAGAATCCTCAGCGTGTGACGGGGAGGTGGTGTAGGAATTCACCGAGAACGGGAGGGAAAGGGACAGAAGAGGCACAGTTACAGGAGCATGGCAACTGTGTCTCCAGAGGACAGCCAGTCCCCTAAGTGAGCAGACAGGAAGGTTAAATGAGGATTCTGGTTAGCAGGGCCTGTCCATGTTGGGCAGCAACACCCACACCTGGTCTGATGATTCAGCCGTGTGACCGCACAGGGACCACTCAGAGCTGGGGGCTTCAGCAGCCTCTCTGGCCCCAGCTTCACTCCGGCATATGTGGGTTAATGTTTTCTGTCTTGAAAGGGAATTAGCAAATGCAACAGTTGATTCCACAAACATTGTGGTTGTTATGGCTCATTTAAGTCTGAATGGGTGAGATTTGATATCCAGCCCCAGAGACTCAGCATTGAATGTGGTGTGGCAGAGGAATGCCTGCCTGAAAGAAATCAGAGCTCAGAGGATTTCCTAAGAGGTAACTAAAGAAGCCCTGAAATACTAAGTTACAGGCTCCTGGAGCTAACTTGATGAGTAGGAGGAAAATCTTATCAAAATTCAACAAAAGTCATTTGAAGGTCTTTGGGCCAGGTAATGCCGGTTTAGCTTTTTTGCTTTTTGTGTATATATGCTGGAGTTACAGAACATTCTGCCTGGGAAGTCCAGTCTTAGCGCTCTGCCAGCCTTCCTGGGTTAGTAGATTAAGCAGGTCTGGGGGATGAGAACATGAGGTAGTTCAGAGGACAGACCTTGGACGTGGGCTCTGACCCTTCTCTGCCACTTCAGCTTGGGCAAGTTGCTTTGCTTTCCTCCCTGCTTCTTCATAAACTCACATAACATGGGCAGCGATTATTGCCCATTTCTTGAGCATGGTTACTTTGAGGTACTGAGCACAGTACCTTGTTCATGGAAAGAGCTCAGCAAGTGGTGTTGCTGTTACTCGTGTGACTATCGGGCATTCGTGATGGACACTGAAGAGCACAGATCCATGGTAGGGACGCGGGCATGTCACTCGGTTGCCACTCACTGGCTTAGCCTCACTTTCTTGAATTTTGAAGGGGAGCAGTGATGCCAGTGCCTCTTGGTGGGGGTGTAAGGAAGCAGGGCCGGGGGGTGTTGGAAGCACCTGGGCAGCTGTTGGTGCTGTGGAGCAGATGCATCGTGTAGCAGGAGGGTTGGTTCAGGTCTTTCCACAAACCCCGTCCTCTGCTGTCTGCCTTCCTGTTTCTGAGCCGCTCAGCCAGCCCCGCCCCACTTGCCCCCAGGTGGTATCACGGGTGTGTCAGCAGGGTAAGAGCAGCATATGCCAAAGGAAGAGAACGTTTGGAGTTTGCAGAACAGCTGCTGGCAGGGCAGGCAGGGAGATGAAGGAGAGCCTCAGCTCCTGGCTGTGCCCTGTGGGTCCCCAGGGCTCCTCCTGGGTGCCTAGCAGCTCGGGGCCCCCGCACTGTCCTGTACTTCTCCTGCCATGAGGTGGTCTCGGAAGAGCCCGATTCTACTCTAACCAGTCCTTTGACCTGGACAAGGTGCACTTGGACTCGTCTGCCTCTGCTTTTGCTGCTCCCCCAGCTGCAAAGTTCTTCACCTGTTTAGTGCCTCAAGGGACACTCCCTGCCCCCTCTTACCAGTTAGATTTTCTGCACTATTTCCTCTGCATTTTCACAGCAACCTACCTAATTCAACATTCATTTCATTCCACCTTATTAGTACAGTTCCTGTGCATAAGTCTCCCAGGCCAGACCCTGTGCTGCCAGAGCGGTGACGTTTGGTTTGCATTTGTGCCTCCTGCTTCACAGCATTCCTTGCACAAAGTAGATGCTTAACAAACATGAGTGTTTGAATGATGAGTGGGTAAGTGGGGCCTTGCCCAACAGGGCACCAGTTGTCACTACTGTATTTTTCTGAGTCTGGCTGGTTGGGGTTGGTCTCCCAACATGGGAATCTCTAGGTGAATTCAAAATCTTTCTATTTTTTCTGCCCCACAGGCAAGGGACAAGAGCTTCAGCACCAAGTTCCCAAGTTCTTTTAGAGGCCTTACCAGGGAGCAGGCTGCTTGCTTCTTTGACATAACTCCCATGCTAGCAGTAAAAACCTTGTGAAAGCCCCAAACAGTGCTGAATTGGGTTTTGCTTTAATGCCAGAAATGCATTCGTTCTGGGTGGAGTCTTTTAAGTGCCTTTCTGGAGCCTGAGGAGTGCCTGTCTGTCTGCCAAGCCCGCGTAACCCGTGTTGCAGATGCAGCTTCTGACTTGCGGTTTTCCTCGTAGGAAACGATGTGGGCTCCTCATCTTCAAGTAAGACTGCAAACAAGTTTGAAGGGCTCTCTCAGCAGTCGAGGTAAGCAGCCCTGGCAAGTTTCCTCCTCTGTCGGGCTCCTGGCTGCAGTGGACGTGGCCGGTAGTGACTTTGCCAGTGCTACTCAAAGCGTGGTCAGCGGGCGGTGCTGGTTCCAGGGAGAGACCAGGCATTCACGGTCCGCTTGCATGCGCATCTCACCGCAGAGCGAAGGGCGCTGGCCCAGCCCCTCTGTAGACAGACCATGGTTTTGGCAGCACAGCTCTGCCCGTGCGATGACAGGCAGGGAACTCAGCTCCCCTCCCTGGTAGTCAGAGTCACACGGTGTGCCTCAGCACGGTGCCCGCCGGAACACGTTCTTGTTTTTAATTTTCGTGTTTTAAGAAAGCTTACGACTCCTTCTGCAGACTTGGGATTGAAATGTAGTCTCCAGGGAAACCTGATACAATAACCCAGAGATTTTCAGATGTCAGAATAGGGCCCTAAAGCCGGCGCCGTGGCTCAATAGGCTAATCCTCCACCTTGCGGCGCCGGCACACCGGGTTCTAGTCCCGGTTGGGGCGCCGGATTCTGTCCCGGTTGCCCCTCTTCCAGGCCAGCTCTCTGCTATGGCCAGGGAGTGCAGTGGAGGATGGCCCAGGTGCTTGGGCCCTGCACCCCATGGGAGACCAGGAAAAGCACCTGGCTCCTGGCTCCTGCCAGGATCAGCGCGGTGCGCCGGCTGCAGCGGCGGCCATTGGAGGGTGAACCAACGGCAAAGGAAGACCTTTCTCTCTCTGTCTCTCTCTCTCACTGTCCACTCTGCCTGTCAAAAAAAAAAAAAAAAAAAAAAAAAAAAAAAAAAAAAAAAAAAAAGAATAGGGCCCTTTACAGGTGCCCAGGTGTAAGATTTGTTTTTGCGCTGGGCTGAAAGGGTGTGCCTTTCCTCCTGTGGACACTCAGAGAGCTGGGGGCAGTTTTAATCCCAGCTGCACCCCAAAGCGTTTTCTCTCGAGGTGTGATCTGAGATATGGACACGACAAGCCACTTCCAGACAGCCTCAGGAACAGAGCTGCTGTGTCAAGGGGTTATTTTCCAGTGTTTGCAATAGGTGGAAAAACAGAACTTCGTTTCTTTTAATAACCACTATCTTATTTAATCCATACAACTCTGTGAGGTAGGCCCTGAGCCCGTCATCCTCACTTCTACAAGGTGATTGGAAACTGAGGCCCGCAGAGGTGGTCCCGCAGCCAGCACTCTCTCTCCCGTGTCCCATGCCCCTTCTTCACCCTCATACCCACCTCTGACGCCTCACTGCGTCCTCCTGCAGCTCAAGTTCAGACAGCCTGCTTCCAGAGCTGGAAGAGTGACACCCAGCAGGCATCCATAAAATGTTGTGAAACAGGATCAAGCCGAGGGGAAACTAGAGACATCTGATGGTTTGTTGAGTCTTCCTTCCCCCACCTGCGTACAGGCACACATGTGTCCACACAGCACCCCCAGTGGCAGTGGTCTGGAGTTCCTGGCAGATAGATAGATAGATAGATAGATAGATAGATAGATAGATAGATAGGAAGGGAAAACCCCCGGTGCAAGCACACGTGGTTGATGAAGAGACTTCTGGGTAAGGAAGTGATGACTCTGGAGGCCTTGGCTGTCCATACGTGGCCAAGATCAAATGACATTCTCACACTGCAGCCGTGCGTAGCTGTGCTGCCCTGGGAAGAAGCTGAAACTGCCTTGAGGAAGTCAGGTTCCAGCACCGTTGGAAGCCGAGCCCTCTCGTGTTTGCTGCTTCTTGTTAGTGTAGCGGCTTTGCCACAAGCCTGGTCTCCTCCAGGCTCCACGGCTGGGAGGGTTTCCAGGGAGTTGAGAAAGAGCAGTCAGACCCGAGGGCTTGAGGGTCAGGATGGCAGAGAAGAACGTGTGCATCTCACCTTCTTTCTTTGGGCCTTCTTCTGTGGTTCTGTGGTTGGTTTGCCTCTCCCTTTTCCTGCTAAATCTAATGAGGATAGAAAGTAGTAGAAGATGCCACTGCTTAGGCGTCAGAGGACACACAAGGAGAGCCACAGAATACAAAGGTTCCAGGCAGACGTGGCTCAGGCTGCCATTGCCTTTCAGGTGTGCAGTGCCCCTGGCCCTGGGAACTGTAGCTCCTTGTTACAGGGAAAGACAGTTTCCAACTAAGAGATGCCTCATTGGCTTATTGAGACCACGTGGTGGTGGGACGGCCTTTCCTGGGACTTGGGCATTTTCCCCCTACTCATTTGCATGTCCAGCAAATGGAGGCCGCAGCCAGGGCCAGCCTGGAAGCCTGAGAACCCAGCAGTGGATTTGGCCAGGGGAGGAAGTGAGGGCTCTGGAGGCCCACTGAATTTCCGTGGCCACCACTGACCAGCCCAGACCACCTGCCAGCCAGGGACACTTGTGTCGCTTTTGTATCCCTGCCTGGAAATGGGGCAGACGAGGGCTGCCTGTGGGATTGTGTGAGGTGAGTGCTTCTGTGTGGGGCCATGACTCAGTAAGTATTTTCATAAATGTTGTTACCACTGGGAAAAGATGGAGAACTTTGGCTTTGTCATTAATCGACTTTTTTTTCCCCCATTTTCCTGTTCCACCCAAAGGAAAAATAGAGAAAATAGGTGATAATCTTTTGTTAAAGACATTTTGAAAGGTTCTTGAAATCTTCCTGTAAATGCCTATGATTTCCTTGAATGATATATCACTGTTGATATGACAGCACTTTTAGATCCTAAGTAATTCTTATTTATTTATTAATCAGCACCAGTTCTGCAAAGACTGCCCTTGGCCCAAGAGTTCTTCCTAAACTACCTCAGAAAGGTAAGATTTCTCCCTCCTGTGTTTGCATGTAATTAAAGTGTCATCACACCCTCCTAAGCGTTAACACATGTTTCAGAAGACACATGTTTGTGGTCCCCCAGCACCGCTGCCTCTCCTCTGTAAAAGCAGAGAGACCTGGGAGCCAGTACCAGCTCGACCACTTACAAGGTCTGTGGCTCTAGACAAGTGACTTAGTAGCCTCACTGAAGAAGCCTCACAATCCTCTTCTGTAGACAGGGGAGGATAACACCTGCTTCGTAAGGTTTTTAAGGGCCAAAGGAAGTCCTGCTCCCGTGAACCCCTCACTGCTGTCCCTGGGACAGCTTGTGCCCTGCAGAGGGGAGATGCCCAGGCTCGGGAAAGACAGCGGAGCAGGGTCTGTGCGTGCTGCCTCTGTGCCACGCTAAGACCACATTTCAGTCATGACCAAAACCTCAGTTCTCCTGTGACGACACTGAAGGCAGCGCCGCCGCTCTTCTGTGCCTTACTGTCAGCGGCACCTTCAGGAGCACACGGCTCATTCGCTCCTCACATGACCCTGCAAGGCAGCAGGGCCTACATTAGGTGCAGATGGGCTCAGAGGAGCCCATAATGACTCTGAGGACTGTCAAGTGCTGGCAGCCAGACTTCTGACCAGAGTCCAGTGCTCTGTGGCCTCGTTTGAGTAAACGAGGGTTTAGTGTTGGTTGGGTGGTTGAAATCCACCCCTCCCCAAGGTTCCTCAGTCAGGTGACACATTTAGAAGGTGATGGACTGGTTGGGGGGGCCAGGATCCTGTGCAGTAGCGTGAGGGAGCCCCGATGCAGCAGGATGCAAGGCTTCCCCAAGGTTGCCCAGTGGTATTCGTGCTTGGTGTTTGTTGTATTTTTTGTTTCAACTGCCCAAACAGCTGTCCTGATCTCAGAGAGGTTTGAGGCAAATTCCCCAGGTGCCTTTACCCCATCTGTAGTCTGCCCGAGTCCACCCTGTGTCACTCACATATGACCGTTGAATCCCTCCACCTGCTCCTCCAGCTCCCAAACCCCAACAATGTCTAGACCCCACTGGGACCCGCCACGCTGCTGCCACCTGCTCCCTGTGCTCCCTGCTTCATGGCCACCCTTCCCTGCCACCCTAGCATCAGCCCCTCACCAGAGCCACTACCTAGCCTTCTCCCTCATCTTCCCACGCTTCCTGCACTGTGTTCTGCTCACTGGACTGCATCCGACAGCTGGATGCGGCTGGAAGAAGCATTCAGTCAGGGTGGGGGTCCCACCGTCCTGTCCCCCAACCTCACACCACGCCTTCCTGCTCCTGGCCGTCCGGGCTCATGCCTTCCCAGCCCACACTGCGTCTCTGCTTAGGAGGACTCAACCTGTGCTTTCTCAGTGAGTCCAAACAGAAGCCCGCCACGTGGTCCCAGGGAGACCCTGCCTGTCCCACCCTCGGGGACTGCCCTCTACCTTCCCTCGCACCACTATGTTGCTCAGAGCTCCCACTCAGCCCACGTCCAACCTCCCCATTATTCTCCTCCCGTTCTCTTTTTCTGTGGATTTTTTAATGTTTGAAATATCTTATAGTAAACATATACGGAGGGTACTTCAAAAATTTTATGGAAAGTACAATTAAAAGATAAGTTCATTGTGTGAAATCTGCAAACAGGGTCTTCCAAATGTTCATGGAAAATGTGTATTATGAAAAAACTGTGCCTGGTTTTCAGTTTTTTCTGTACCAGAATTCTGCTTTCCACAAACCTTTTTTTTTTAATACAAAAAATGTTTTGTTTTGGTTTTCTAATTTGAGAGGCAAAAAGAAAGAGCAAGCAAGCTGCCATCTGCTGGTTCTCTACCCAGATGCCTGCAACACCTGGGTTTGGGCAGGACAAAGCTGGGAGTTGAGAACCCAATGCAAGTCTCCCGTGTGGGTGACAGAGTCCAGTTACTTGAGCCATCACCTGCTGTCTCCCAGAGTGCATTAGCAGGAAGCTGGAATCAGGAGCTGGATCCGGGACTCAAACCCATGCACTGTGACATGGAATATGGGTGCCCTAACTGGCGTCTCAACTGCCAGGCCAAATGCCCACCACTTCCACAAGCTTCTTAAGGTCCCCTCACACAAAACCATCTCATAGCATACATAAGCAGCCTTCTCCACCCTACCCAGATACTCCTCTCCAACACTTACCAGCTGTACATAGTAATTCCGCAGCAAATCCCAGACATCGTAGCATTTTATACACAGGCAGTCTCATTATCACATCTCAAAAAAAAATCCCTTAATATCATCAGATACTCAGTGCTCACGTTTCTAATTGTTTCAAAAATACTGGGCCTTTTTAAAAAGCAAATTATTTGAGTAAGGACCAACTAAGGCTTGTACATTACAGGTGACTGATTTGTCTCATTCCTTAGACTGAAGCGTTCCTTGCATCAGCCTCCTTTTCTGGTAACTTACTCGCTGAGGAACTGAGTTATTTGTGAGCTGTTTCCCGTCTGGGATTTGCTGATTGCAGCCCCATGTTCCCCTAGCATGTTCCCCTGTCCTCCGTGTTTCCTGTCAGTTGGGCGTTGAGTCCAGACCTAATCAGGCGTTTGCAGAACCACTTCCGGGTCATATTGTGCCTCGTGTGGTGTTCCCAGCCGCGAGGCACAAAGCCAGGAGCCACTCCACTATGCTCTCTTCAGACCCTTCCACGCGGCCAGCGGCCAGCAGCCAGCGGCCAGGTCTCAGCCCCGCTCCTCTTTGGCCTGTCTGCAGCTTCTGGCACTGTCCATTGCTCCTCCTCCCTGTTCTTCCTCAGTGCACTCACAGTTTCTCCACCCGCTCTGTTGCGTCATCCTCAGCTGTGAGCTCTGTGTCCATAGGTTGGTGCACCACAGGTCGTGGTCATGGGCTGCTTTTGATCTGTGACTGCCTTTCCCCTCCATGTTGAAGTCTGAATGCAGCCTCAGGATTCTCCCCCAGACTTGTTCCTCCCATCTCATCCTTCCAGGTCTTCAAGCCTTCCCACCTAAGAGACCGGCCTGCCTCCTTCCTCCCTCTCAGTCCCCATGTGCAGTTCCCACAGCCCTGCTTGCTCTCCTTTCCACTGCGGTTAAAACACAGGGCCCTCTCACCACGTCCCTACTGTCACCCAGGTCTTGGCAGGACCACTGGGACGTCCCACCTGCCTGTAGCCTTCTACCCTGGCCCTGCAGTCTGCTCTCAGCAGAGCAGCCAGGCTGACCCCCGCTCAGTCACATCATTGCTCTGTCCCCAGCAATCCAGGGCTTCCTTCTCTCTCTCAGAAGCCTTGGGGGTTTCAGGTCTCCCCTGATCGGAAGCCTCTGCCTCATCACCCTCTCCTTGGGTACTCCACTCCTGCAGCACAGACCTGCTGCTTCCTTTTTTTTTTTTAAAGATTTATTATTTATTTGGAAGTCAGAAGAGAGAGCTCTTCCATCTGCTGGTCCACTCCCCCAAACAGCCCCAACCATCAGGCAGGGCTGGGCCAGGCAGAAGCCAGGAGCCAAGAGCCCCATCCGGGTTTCCCACGTGGGTGCAGGGGCCCAAGGACTTGGGCCGTCCTCCACTGCTTTCCCAGGCACATTAGCAGGGAGCTGGATGAGAAGTGGAGTAGCCAGGATGCGAACTGGCACCCATATGGGATGCCAGCACTACAGACGGCAGCTTTATCCCATGTGCCATGGTACCAGCCCCACACTGCTTCCTTGTAAATACACACACACCCACACACACACACCTACACACACTCCATGCTCGGAGCCTTTCCACTTCTTCCTCTGTCTGTGCCGTTTCAGCCCTCCACCATGCCCCAAATATCAACATGACAGGTACCCTTTCCTCCACATTTTGGTTGAATCTCGCTCTATTAGACCTTCCCTAAGCCTGCTATTTTGTAACCACTCTCCGCACACACACCACAGCACCTCTTTCCTTCCGCTGCTTTTTCTGCCTTCCTCTTCCAGCATGCTCTGTATTCCTGGTCACCCTCTGAAACGGGAGCTCCCCGCAGGCAGCCACCTCTCTGTCCCAGGTACCTGGAACAGTGCTGGGCACAGCATATGCCAACAAATGGCACCGAATGCTCATCCTCTTCTGGACCACAACTTTTTTTTAAAAGATGCATTTATTCATTTATTTGAAAAGCAGAGTTAGTGAGAAAGAGCCCATCTGCTGGTTCATGCTCCAGATATCCACAATGACTGTGGTTTGGCAAGATTGAAGCCAGGAGCCAAAAGCTTCTTCCAGGTCTTCTACATGGGTGCAGGGGCCCAAGCACTTGGGCCATCCTCCTCTGCTTTCCCTGGCACATTAGCAGGGAGCTGGATCGGGAGTGGAGCAGCCGGGACTCGAACCGGCGCCCATATGGGATGCTGGTGTCACAGGCAGCAGCTTTACCTGCTGTGCCACAGTGCCGACGCCAGCTGTTCTTGGGCTAGGAACTTGTCATCCCTTATTCCATTTGTGACTTGGGGAAGCTCTGCGACCTCCCCTGCAAAGTGAGGAGGAGGAGGATGTGCGTGTGGGAGGGATGAGGAGAGGAGTGAGGAAGGTAGCAGAGCCGATCTCAGGAAGGCCACCCCGCCCCCTGCCTGCTGTGCCGAGGCCCAGCAGCCTCACCTTGTCCCTGTAACAGGCCCGGGCCACTGCATTCGCACCAGAACCAGGAGTGGCAAGGACAGCAGGGCCCTCACTGTTCTCATCATGATGGTGGTGGTGACAGGGGCTGCGATTTGGGCTGAGAAAATCTGCCGGTGGCCCGCAGCCCTCTGCCCCCTCCCCTCATCTGATGTGCAGGATTCTTGCATCTTCCGCAGGTCTGCTATGAGTCAGGTACTTTTGCATCTGATAGAACCACATCTACCCCTTATGAAGGAAGCAGTACTGTCCACATCTTTGTGTGTGAGAAGCAGGCCTGGGAAGTTAAACTCACTGCACGTAACATTTATTTAGCAGACGGGTAGGGGCGGGGCGATGCCTGGGTCTTACCTCCCAAGCCCACATGTGACTGTGTGAATTCGTTCCCCGGACTGCCTGAGTGCCTGTGCTCATGCAGGCCGTGTGCCAGGTGCTGGGTTGCAGCAGTGGAAAGGCTCTGCCCCAGGGTGCTTGGCTCTCTAGCCCGGGGTGCCGCCTTGGCAGGTGAACAGTCACCAGAGGCATCTCGGATGCTCGGGGAGAGGCTGCGGCCCCACCTGGAGCTCCGCGCTCAGCTGATGCTAGCCCTGTCCAACCAGACTCCTTTCCTGGTTCTCCATGGGCACAGCTGTGACCCACTAGGGGCACAGGGTAGTGTGAAAGAGGACAGGGCTGCAGGTCTCACGTCTCCTGTGTACACTTTAAAAAGTTAGTTTAAGTTCTTCTCACAGACTGCTACAGTAGAGCCAATTTGAACAGCAAAAAGCAATGCTAAAGGCCGGCGCCACGGCTCACTAGGTTAATCCTCCGCCTTGCAGCGCCGGCACACTGGGTTCTAGTCCCGGTCGGGGCACCGGATTCTGTCCCGGTTGCCCCTCTTCCAGGCCAGCTCTCTGCTGTGGCCCAGGAGTGCAGTGGAGGATGGCCCAAGTGCTTGGGCCCTGTACCCCATGGGAGACCAGGATAAGCACCTGGCTCCTGCCATCGGATCAGCGCGGTGTGCTGGCCATTGGAGGGTGAACCAGCGGCAAAGGAAGACCTTTCTGCCTCTCTCTCTCACTGTCCACTCTGCCTGTCAAAAAAAAAAAAAAAATGCTACAGAAACGTCAAAGGAATTTTTAGATGAACAACTCACCTGTACAAGTCCCTGATCCCTTCCAGAATACACATGGTCCTCCCCTTGTCACTGTAATGCAAACATAGTCTTGCATGCTGCCTGCTTCCAGGCGCATTTCCAGTGAGCACTTCTCACACACTGGAGAACTCTGCTGAAGCATCACACTGGGGTGCACGTGCAGCAGGTGCACTGCCATCGCTTGCACAGCCTCCCTGTTTGCTGGCAGTTCAGGCTGACAGTTTGGAGTGAGCATCTTTACGTGGGCCTTTTCCTTAGCTGTACTCTCAGCGTCAGTTCTCAGTGCAGAATTGTCACATCTCGGGGTGAACCTTGAAGAGGTGTGCAGTGTCCCACGCAGCTTTTCCAAGGGCCTGTCGTGTGCTCTCTCCAGTCAGTCCTGCCCATGTGGAGTAATTTTTTTGTTTTTTTTTCTGTAGTGAATGGGCTGGGATTTTCATCCCTTTTCTATTTCTGCTGTGCCTCACTTTAGCAGTACACGCCGTATGCATCAACTGTGGAGAAAAGCCTCCTTGCCTGCACTTCAGGGGTTAAGAATGTGGTCAGAAAAGACTCTGAATTGGAGAAATGGCCAAGCTAACATGGAAATAAGAGAAGCAGAGGTTGGGCAGAGACCCCTAAAGGAGAGATGCTGTCTCATTTTGTCCATTATTATAAAGTGATACCCATATATCCATCCGTTACAGAATATCTGGGAAATACAGAGTAATACCAACCACTCAGAGTCTTGCCCCCTAGATGACTGGTGTGCCGTTGTATCCTCTGTCTTTTTTACCCTGTGCTTTTTTTTCCTTAAGCTGATTTTTAGTCCCATGATAAATATTTCCCATGAAATTAGTTTCACAACAGCATGATTTGTATTAGTTTTGTAGTATTCCATTGTCTAAGCTGTCCCCTGCTGCTCCACATTCAGACACTTTGCCATTTTTCTTTATAAATAGTGCTGCGCCGAACACCCTGGCACAGAAGTCTCTGCGTGACTTTGATCATTTTTCAGGATAAATTGCTACAACTGATACTGTAGCACGGGGAACTTGCACCCACAGTTTCTGTTCCCCCACAAGCAGCCTGGCTCACAGCAAGGCCTCCTAGTGCCATCACCCCAGGGAATGCCGCAGCCTTTTCCCCCAGTTCCTGCCAGCCTCAGTGTGGTTTGCCCAGTTTCAGCCTTCCAAGAGAGGAACCTGACTGACCCACTTGAACTTTTTGAGCCACACCACATCAGCTGGAGCTCCAGGGCAGCCCAAGAGCAGGTGCCCTTGTATTTGGTTTCCTCGGGAAGGGATGTAGCACCCAGGCCAGGCATGAAACAGCTCCAGTACAGCTTGTAACAGTTCATAGCAGTCCTCCTCCTCTCTCCCCGCTTCCTTCTCCTTCAAGAATGTCTTTCTGGGGGCTGGTGCTGTAGCGTAGCGGGTAAAGCCACGGCCTACAATGCTGGCATCCCAAAAGGGTGCCAGTTCAAGTCCCGGCTGCTCCACATCCAATAAATGAAAAAATATAAATATTTTTCTGATTGCACTATATTTTATGGATGAAACCCTCAGTTTGATTCACTCTGTGTGCCTTAGCTATTTCCTCGCTGAACACACAGTAAATACCTGGTCCCCATGCCGGGAACCAGAGCTACGGAAATGAATGAAACTAGGAATCCTAGGCTCAAGGAATGTAATGATGCTGTTACAGTCATAATGCTTGTCACTAAACCCTTTACACGTACTAACATAATCCTTACGGCAATCCAGAGAGTTGAGGCACCGAGAGGTGGTGTAATTTGTCCAGGGTCACACAGCTAGTAAGTGTTAGAGCTAGAATTGGAGACACATCCAGATGCTGGCCTTAGAGCAGTGCTCTTTTAAGGGACTGTGCCTCCTCCAGCTGGCCACAGCAGGAGAACGGCTGGACACTCTTCTTCAGTTCCATTGACCTGTCTTTGTGGTTGTTTCCTGCAGTGGCACTAAGGAAAACGGAAACCAGCCATCATCTGTCCCTGGACAAAGCCGGTGTCCCGCCTGAAATCTTTCAGAAATCGTCACAGTTGGCAGAGCTGCCACAAAAGCCACCATCTGTAGACCTGTCCCCGAAGCCAACAGAACTGGCTCCCAGGCCCCAAATTGGAGATCTGCCACCTAAGCCCGGAGAGCTGCCCCCCAAGCCCCAGCTGGGTGACCTGCCCCCGAAGCCCCAGCTCTCAGACTTGCCTCCTAAGCCACAGATGAAGGACCTGCCCCCCAAACCGCAGCTAGGAGACCTGCTGGCAAAGTCCCAGCCTGGAGATGTCGCGCCCAAGCCGCCGGAGGTCACACAGAAGGCGCACCCAGTAGATCTCTCCCCAAATGTGCAGCCCAAGGACGCCATCCAGAAGCAGGCCTCCGAAGACTCCAATGACCTCATCACGCCCACTCTGCCAGAGACGCCGATACCACTGCCCAGAAAAATCAACACGGTGGGTGGGCGCCGAGGTTCGGGCGCTCTGCTGTGCTTCAGGAGTTGGCAGGCGGGCGTGTGCTGCAGCTGACACAGGAGAAAGCGGGTGCTCGCTCACCCGACTGGCTGCTCTGTGTGCTCAGGTCCCAGCCTAGCAGGGGTGCAGCCTGGTGGTCACAGGCACAAGCCTTGACCTGCACTGCAGGGGCTTCAAGACCTGGCTTCCCTGCCTTCCACAGACGTACCTCAAAAAGTTCATGGAAAATGGAATTAAAAGACAAACTCATTTTGGTGCAAAAAAAAAAAAAGTGAGGTCCATGCATCATTTTTCAAAATAGACATTTTCCATTAACTTTTTGAAGGCTCCACAAATAACCTTGGCAACTTAACTCGGAGCCTCAGGGTTCTCAAACACAGAAAGGCGCTACTGTCGTAACTGGGCTTACGGACGCTGAGCGGCCCTAGCGCTCAGACGCGAGGTCACTCCCCAGGGTGGAACTTCCCCTTTCATTTCGGTCACTAGAAAGAAAGCTTCCAGCCGGCGCCGTGGCTCAATAGGCTAATCCTCCACCTTGCGGCGCCGGCACACCGGGTTCTAGTCCCGGTTGGGGCGCCGGATTCTGTCCCGGTTGCCCCTCTTCCAGGCCAGCTCTCTGCTATGGCCAGGGAGTGCAGTGGAGGATGGCCCAGGTGCTTGGGCCCTGCACCCCATGGGAGACCAGGAAAAGCACCTGGCTCCTGGCTCCTGCCAGGATCAGCGCGGTGCGCCGGCTGCAGCGGCGGCCATTGGAGGGTGAACCAGCGGCAAAGGAAGACCTTTCTCTCTCTGTCTCTCTCTCTCACTGTCCACTCTGCCTGTCAAAAAAAAAAAGAAAGCTTCCATGTAAGTCGGAGCCTGTCTCTGCCTCTTCCTGGAGAAATCAGAATGGAAGCTCAGAGAGACTTTCCCAGGCAGGATTTTGTCAGCCTGATGTTGCATCATGTTCATGAAACGCTTTCGACTCTGTCGTTTAACCAGTTTCATTTTAATATCAAAGTGCTCGTTCCCCAAAGTCTGAGGCAACGTGGTGCTCCAGGAAGATGCAGGTTTGTCTCACACACCACTGCCCCCTCACAGGGACCCCCACACCCCAGGCTGAGGAGCACAGGTCCTGGGGGAGACCCCAAGTCCTCCCGTCATAGGTGGCAGCTCTACACCTTGCCCCCCACTTTGTTACTAAGCAGTGTTAGGATAAAAGTGTCACAGCACCACTAGAGGGAAGGGAAGGAAAATAGAACCCATCTTCGCCCGGATTGGAGACCACCGAGTGTGGCAGTGCTTTGCTGTCCGCCAGGGGGATCTGCCACGACTCCCAGGCACTGCTGAACATGTGCAGAACTCCAGCAGAGCTGCACACACCGTGTCAAGTCGTTTGCATCATTTCATCCACACTGGCGGAGTTTAAGGCAGTGTGGGCCTTCTCATCGCTCACAGAGAGAGGAAATGAAAATGTCCCACCAGCACTGTTCTGCCAGCCGCTCACACACTCGCCCCAGCACAGTCCCAGGGGAAGCTGAGGAAGCAGCTGTTATCATCAGGGTGAATAAGGAGGAAACCAGAGAGCAGAGAAAGTCTCCTGACATTTAAAGAGACCGCTTCCCCCCACCTTCTTTTTTTAGTCTTTTAAAGATTTGTGTATTTATTTGAAAGGCAGAGTGACAGAGAGATCTTCCATCTACTGGTTTTCTCCCCACATGCCCAAAGTAGCCAGAACTAGGCCAGGCCAAAGCCAGGAGCCAAGAACTCCATCCTGGGCAGCATGGGCCCAAGGATTTGGGTGGTCTTCCACTGCCTTCCCAGGCACATTAGCAAGGAACTGTATCCAAAGTGGAGTGGCTGATACGGGATGCCTGCTTCCCAAGGGGTGGCTTACCCACTGTACCAGAAGGCCGGCCCTCCTGTCCCCATCCCCCACATACACCTTATTTTTTAAATCTGAGAGAGAAAGGTCCCATCTGCTGATGGACTCCAAGTGCTCACAGTGGCTGGAGCTGGACAAGGCTGAAGCCAGGAGCTGGGAACTCAATCCAGGTCTCCCATGTAGATAGCAAGAACCCGATCACTAAAGCCATCACTGCTGCCTTCCAGGGTCTGCGTTAGCAGGAAGCTGGAGGCAGAAGATTGTACTGTACCCGGGTATTCTGGTGTGGGTCGCTAGCATCTTTCTTAGCTGCTGGGCCAAATGCCTGTCCCTGGCTTACTACTTTGATTGCTAAATCTTATTAACTGGGTACTATAAGACATGTCTCTGTTTCCATCTTCCTGCTCGTGAAGAACTGGAAGTCCAGCCAATAAAAAGCCCAATTCAGAACCGGTCAAAAAATGAAAGCTGTTTTAGGAAGTGCCTAGAATCTTCCCAAGGCCCGGCTGATCCTGCCGTGTACCCTGCGTGTACTGCCTGGGTTTGGCATGAGGGAACTGAGAAATGTGTTTGTGCTGCACACTGAATATGCAGAAGCTGCACATTTTGCTTTACATCATGTTTCATGTTTCCTAAAAGCATTTTTAGACTCTGCTGTCATTTCTGCAGGCTGGGGGTGTAGGTGGGGGAGCACCGAGAGCCTCGTGCTGTCTGGGGAAGCTGCGTTTTTGATTCCTACCCCTGTCGGTTGCTTTCTGCTGAAAACACCCCCGTGACGCCTGATGGCTAACGCAGAGGCGAAGTCATTTGCCCAAGGTCTCCTGTCTCATAAAGAACTCAGTTCTGTCCTTGTGCCTTCAGTCTGTCCCTTCTTTGAGCTAAAACCCCGTTTGCTTATTTAAGGGGAAAAATAAAGTGAGGCGCGTGAAGACCATTTACGACTGCCAGGCAGACAACGATGATGAGCTTACGTTCATCGAGGGAGAGGTGATCGTCGTCACAGGGGAAGAGGACCAGGAGTGGTGGGTACGTACAAACACCTGTCTGTCTGTCTGTTCAGCCCTGGCCCTGGGCAGGCCGAGGCCGCAGTGGGAAGAGAGCACGCTCCAGCACGGAGTCGTCCTGCCCGCAGTGTCACGTCCCCAGCGGCCAGTCGCAGGGAGTGTCTTCCCTGCCGCTGGCCAGTAGGCTGCAGACAGCCGCAGCGCTCTACCAGGCATGTGCTACCGCTCTGTGAGTTGTCGGCACTGGGAGACTCCAAGCCAAAGCTCAGAAAAGCTGGACGGGCAAGGTGTGGCGGATTGCAGGCACGGTCAGGATTCTAAACCCTGAACACTTCCCTCGCTGTTCCACCCTGTGCCCAGGCTTGAGCCAGAAGGCTCAGTCCTCAGCCGCAATCCTGGCTCCCACCTGCAGTCTCTCTGTAAAGTGGGGCGTGCTGCCCTCCTCACATGACCTTAGGAGGAGGATGAGAGAGAACGGAGATGTTCCTTGCCTCGTGCCAAGGTTCCGACCTGGTGAACCCATCGTCAGTTGGAGACGGGACCGTTAGTCAAAGTGCATGTACTACACCTAACCCACCGACCAGTCTAGTTGAGTGTCGCAACACACCCTAGAGGGGCGGTGGCTTCCCTGGGGAAGCTGTGCTCACTGAGGCCGCGCAGCCCTGTGAGGGAGCACCAGGGTGCTTGTCAGTAGCCTGGGAAAACATCGGAAGGTGAAGAGTAGTTCCTACTGAATGTATTGCTTCCACACCGCACATAGTCAGAAAATGTGGTCAAACCATCCCCCGTGCGTCGGGGACCCTCTGAATCTATGAACACTGCTTTTGTGTTGGAACTTGCTGTCCCAGTGTTAGAAAGGAAGGGCGTCAGTGTCCTCCCCACGATGCCCATGGGTAGACCAGAGGCCCCGGCTGTGTGCAGCCGCCCAGGGAGTAAGTCTGCCTGTGGGCACTGTCAGACCAAGGGCCGGTAGTCTCACTTTCTTTGCTGATTATTCCCCAGCCTCGTCTTGCAAATCCCACTTCCTTTACAGCCTGCGCCCCCTCACACCCAGAAGGTCTCTGCGGGAAAGAGACCTGCAAGGCACAGTTGGGCCAGCAGAACCTGCTGACACCCAGAAACACACATTCACACAGACACACACACACGCACGTATGTGTGGGTGTCCACCTTTGGCATTTCTTCTTTCTGGCCTAGACCGTAGCTTTGCATTATTGATGCCAACTGTAGGGGCTGTGGTTGAAGCAAAGCAGTGGTTCTCAACTGGGGGCAGTTTTGTTCCCCAGGGACATTTGGTACTATCTGAAGGCATGTTCATGGTCAGGACCTGGGAGTGCCGGTGCTACAGGCATCCAGGCCATAGCCAGAGACGGTGCTCACGGCCTGTGCTCAGGCGACCCCGCCCCTCCTCCACAAAGGAAGCAGTCATTCTGAGCTTATGCAACCCTGCTGAGAAGCAGTGGAGTCTTCTCTCTCAACGAGCCACTAGCTGCAGCACACCTGGTGGAGCTCCCAGCCTCTGTGTTGGCAGAGGCGGGCGTGCTCCCGGCACACAGCCTGCTGGAGAAGCAACTCGGTGACAGGGAGGTGGGGTCCTGCAGCCCCTGCTGGAGTCAGTGACCAGCTGTGTGGCCCTGAGTAAAGTATGTCCCCCCGGAAGCCTTGGTTTCCCTCTGGAAAATGGGACATGATAATCCCGCCCTAGAAGGACGTGGGAGAATTCGCCTGTAATCCGTCGGTGTGACAGTACCCTGTGGTGACGTTCTTTGCTGAGGAACTGGTGACGCCAGCAGACTCCGTGAGAAGTGGGAAGTGTTCACTGCTGTCTCTTGTATCATTCCTGGGGAATGCTGTGCCGCCAACACGTGCCGCACCAGGTGTACAGACAGGGCCACTCACCCTCACAGTGATGCCCACAGCGCCCTCTCTCGGGCATGCTGACAACTCCTACAGGAGAAGGGGAGGCCAGGTCTCACCGGTAACTGCACTTTGCAGTAGCACGCGTGGCACAGGGCTGGCAAATAAAGGGACCAGCTCTGTGCTGGACCCACAGCCCTTGTTCCCACCACCCTCTAACCTGCGGGTACCTCCCAGAGCAGAAATGAGAGCGGGCCCGGCCTGGCTGCTCCTGCCCCCCTGAAAACTGCCCTCCACTCTGTATATGAAGGTACTTCAGAAAGGTCATGGAAAAGGAGAAGTACAAGACTAGTTTATTTGGGTGCAGATATCTTGTGAATTTCATGCATGTTTTTCCATGAACGTTTTGAATACCCCTCATATTTGTCATTGGAAGCCAATATGTATGATCCTGTTTTCTTAGAGACGCATGGTGTGGCTTTTCTTTCACTCAGTACTGATTGCATGGAGGTAACCAGAAAAATTTTGCAGCTTATGCAGCAGGCAGTAAACGTCCATCAGCCACCATCATTCTCAAACATGCGCCATGTCCTTTCCCTCCGTAATAACCAGAAGACAGGCAGTTGGTACCTAGCACTCCTGTCCATGTATTTCCCCCCTTCCTTTTTTTAAATAGAATTCTGCAAGCCTGGGAAGAAAGAACCTCTTGGTCCCATCTCGTAGAGAAGGCTAAGCACGACTTTCTGAGGTTTCCAAGCTAGAAGGGCCAAGCCCTGGCTCAGAACGTGGGCTCACACACAGAGGCCTGTGTGAGGCCGTGGACAGGATAGCCCACCTCTCGGGCTGCGTGTGCATGGGTGCGGTGGGGTCCACTGGCAGTCCTCAGCAGACATGAGTGCTGCCGCTTGCTGTTTTGCTCTGTGGTTTGGTCGTTAAGCTCTC
This sequence comes from Oryctolagus cuniculus, assembly GCF_051225735.1. NCBI lineage: Eukaryota > Metazoa > Chordata > Mammalia > Lagomorpha > Leporidae > Oryctolagus > Oryctolagus cuniculus. The sequence goes on along the minus strand of NC_142872.1, from coordinate 156,116,690 downwards.
TGTCATTCACAAGAGCGCGGGCAAGGTCTGTGGCAGACTCTGTGCTGGACTGGGCTGGTCCTAGGCAGCTGCCTGCTGCCTCCGGCCTGACCAGTGTCTTTTCTCCCTGCAGATTGGGCACATCGAGGGACAGCCTGAAAGGAAGGGGGTCTTTCCAGTGTCCTTTGTCCACATCCTGTCCGACTAGCAGAAAGCCGACCCGTGAGATCGTCCACCTCCTTCCTGCGAGACTGCTGCCTCCTTGTAAGGAGTCCTGTGCACAACGTGTATATAGCTGCTGTTACAGAGTCAGAAACTCGTGGAAGGGCACCTCCGGGGGAAATAGACTGTGTGTTGTGAATACCCTGTGGTCTTCTTCCTTCGCCAGTGGTAGGGTAGCCTTGGGACCCAGCGCGCCTTACTGGTTTGCCAAAGCCATCCTTGGCATCTAGCACTTATATCTCTCTCTGTGCTGTTTTCCATGCAAACAACAAGAATATAGGAACTGCTGGCTTTGCAAGTAGAAATTGTCTCCAGCGACCGTTGAAGGGCATAGAATTAACTCTCTGTTCCTAACAATGCAGTATTCTCTGTTGTGTTACTGAAAATGCAACATTAGCGAAGAGGTGGGTTCTGTTCTCCAGGTGAAACTCTTGGCTCCATGACAGACCAGCCTGTAGTTAACCTATCTGTGTACACAGTTTACAGCTACAAAAACCTACTGTGGTATTTATTACAGAAAAGTGCTCAGTTACATGTAAGTGTTACTCCTTCAGCGAAATACTCACCGACTGACCCAGCACTCGTTGTGGCATTTTAAAGGCACACAGCCTCATGCAGGTTTAGATGAGTGGATTTATACTGTTATGAAGATGAGTGCCCGCCCCGAGATGTTACCTCATTATGCAAAAATAACATATCCTTCATGACTATTTTGACAAAAAGTTTAAAACACGCCTGATTAAGTTCGACTTTCAGGAACCAAGGACCACCAAAAAATACTAGCCTCTCCATTATGCATGCATCTAGAAGCTTACCTGAAATCTGCCTTTTATAAAGGAATAGTGTGGATAAGTGGAACTGTACATTTTTCTAAACTTGATTGCCATTAAAGCAGAAATTATAAGGTTGCAACAATATTCGTTTCTGGTCAGTCATTCGGCCTTCTCCCGAGTGTGGATTGACAGCCACGCTGAGCGTGTCGAAGCATCCAGTGTGCCCATTTTCAGTCCTTTTTCTCAGTTTTGTTCTTGGAGAAACGTCAACTCTTAAAAGGTCATGCACGTGAAGAACTTTAGCATCAGAGCCAGCTCCCCGCCGCAGAGGCCGGGGGCTGAAATCAAGCTTTCCTTCCATGCCCTCGCTCTCGCCCGGCCGTAGGTGAGTTCTCCAGCCTCCAGCTCTGTCCGGTACACAGGCCACCACCCAGCCCGGTCCCTCCCTCACCAGGGTTCTGATCGCTGCTGTGAGTTGCGCTCTCCCTGCCAGGAGTCCCTCCCCTCCCTGTTCTCTCTGCAGCCCAGCCTTGTTTGTCATCAGACCATTAAGACCCTTGTGAGCATCCCGGGCTGCACTTCATCCAGATTTGGGGAAAGAACGGGAGAGCCGTACCCTGCGGCCCGTGGGACCACGTGGTGGTCTGGCGTTACATCGGCTTCAGCTGCTCTTTTGGCAACAGCACAGAAGACTAGTGTTTTTAAGCAGATGATCTTGGCATTGAAAGAGAAATGTTAATTTCACAGAAGCACAACTCCCAGCCACACCCTTAGGAGAAGCCCTCTGTCCTCCAGAGTCAAGTGCTCAGTGAATTATCAATTTAGTTCTGCTTAAGTGGTTACTATGAAAACTGAATAATCACCTCCTCATAACTAAACATTGCATGACACACCTGCAGAATACTTGATCAGCTGTTACTGGTAGATGACTTTTAGCAATTGCTTCCTCGGTGTCAGGGCACGTGTGCATTGCCACAGCAGACCGAGACATGGGCTCGCAGTCCACATGCCCGTCGGGGCCTGGCGGCATCTCAGCCACACTGGTATCAGGACAGGAAGTCAGCCTCGAAATTGCTCGGTGTCCCAGTTCACCCATTCACATGATTAAGGAGCTGTTCATTTTTGTGGCCTGATCTCAAACTGGTTTTTTGTTTTTTAAAGCAAAAGTTACACGTCTAAAATGACACAGCGTCAATGTCTTTTTTTTTTCCCAGCTTACACACATGCATTGTTTTAACTTTTTGAAACTTTTTTGGCTGGTTTTGTGTTTGTTTTCCATCCGGAATTTGAGTTCTCTCTAGTCCAGTTTACTGTGGGACATAGGAAAAGTAGAAATACCTTCGGCAATCTTGTTCAGTTGAAATCTGATCTTGTTCTTAAACTCAGTGAGCCACTATCTGCAGTTTTGTACATGATATAGTATTTTGAAGGTATGAAACCTTACAAAGAAAATAGCAAATTAGTTGTTTCCTCCAGAAGGGAAAGTTCTATTCTGCAAATAGTATGTGTCTTGTTTGACTGTTGAACAGCAATTGCTATTTATTTTTTTAATGCCTAGAACTTCAACATGTTGTACAGGAACCCGCAGTGCCACTAGTGAACCCCGACCTCTCATCTGGATGTTACCATCAAGCGTCAGTACACTTGTCATTTCACATGTATTTAATGTGAGTTTTTCAGTACTGTATGTGTTAATTTCTACCTTTTTTAATATTTAAAATTGCTTTTAAATAAACATATTCTCAGTTGATCCCAAATATCTGAAATCAAGCCGTTTTGTGAGTGTCCACTAGTCCTTTAAAACAAAATATTTGGAGAGCGGGTGCCTGTGTGCTGGTTCAGTCCCCAGATGCCCACAAGGGACCAAAGCTGGGGTCGAGGAACTCAATCACTGTGCCATCATCGCTGCCTCCCAGGGTCTGCGTTAGCAGGAAGCCGGAGGCAGGAATGGAGCCAGGGATCAGACCCAGGCACACCAGGTGACAACCGCGGTGGCCAACGCCCACCCCCACCCCTTCAGACTGGAGAACATGAGGCTTCATTTGGCTGTGCTGAGGGCGGATACATAACACAAGTCGTCCCCTGCGCCCGTCCCAGCTCACCCTGGATGCCTAACTCTGGCACCTGCTGTGCCTACAAAGGATGGGCTTTGCTGCCTGGGTCCTCCCCCATTCCCAGCGTCCACTTCTGCTCCTGTTCACGTGGGGAGGGCAGGGTGCCTGCATGGCGCGAGGATTACATGTTAACAGGTACTGAGCACCCGGCGTGGACTGAGTGCCAGGTGCTTGCCTCTGCCATGTCGCTGTCACCCCAGCACAGGCCCCCTTCCTGCAGCATCTCACTCTGTCCTCAGCAAGCCCACGAGAGGCGCGGGCCTGGCTTCCCAGAGCATGGAGATGAGGCCCAGGCAGCGTGGTCCCCGGGTGAGGGAGCGTCGGCTCCCGAATCACTTCAGTGGACAATCCACACGAGTGGCTCTGGACCCAGGGCCACCGCTGGGACTTGCACAGTGAGGAAGACAGCCTGCGTCACCAGGTTCCAGCCGGGGAGAACTGCGGTGGTGGGAGGCAGCCTGAGACCACAGCACGAGATCCTGCAGCACCGGGCTCGGAGTCCTGCACTCCTCCGTGCAGGTGGGTAGATGCACTCGCTGTCCGTTCACACGCTGGGGCGCAGTGCCCCCTGTGGACTGCATGCAGCGGGAAAACACACTTGGGAGGTGTCGCTCCCCCTCTTCGTGGAGGAACGACACTAAGCCCTGCCTAGGCTTCATATCCGAGTCACGGCACCATTATGTCGCTCCCCCTCTTCGTGGAGGAACGACACAGGACCCTGCGCTGTTCTTTCGTCTGCTCGGCCCTCCCCGGGTTGGCTACTGTCCCTTCCACCTCCGTGGAAGGGCAGTTCCCCCTGGCCACATTCCCCACTTCCGCAGGGGAGTGGCACACCGCCGGCCGGTTCTCTCGGGGGCTGCACAGGTGTTCCCCTTAGATGTTCCCGGTGCATGCCGTCTCTCTCCTCCTTTATAGTCCTCCTCCGCCAATCCTAACTCGGCTGCCCACACGCCGAGTACGCTGCTCTCCTCCAATCAGTAGCAAGTCCTACAGTTTATTGGTTGAACTGGAGGCAGCTGTGCGGAAGCTGTTTACTTCTCTCCCAGCGCCATATTGTGGGAGAGCAGATGCATAGAATAAGTCTTAATTCCAGTAACTCAGTCCAGTCCGGGCTGCTCCCCACAGGGAGGGGCTGACAGTGGCCTACACAGGCCTGGTGTTCCCCACTGGTTATGTGGATTCACACCTGGAATGGTAGGCTTGAAACTGATGGGGCCCCCCCAGGATTCCATCAGGCCCCACAGCCCGATGCGAGACACTGGAAGCTGGTCTTGTCTCCTCGCCTCCAGTGCTCTAAGCCCATGTTTCCTTCTCAGGGGTGGGGGACCTTTTTTTTGTCTGGGGAGGGAGCCCTGAAGTTTGGAGATGCGTGGGCTCCGAGAACCACGGCAGCGCCTTCCCTGCGCATTAAGGGTCAGCACAGGCCCCGCCCCGGCCCCTTAGCAGCAAGTGGATTCCGCCAGGGTGTGCGCGCCCCTCCCCCAGCAGTGTCAGGCCTGTGAAGCCTCTGAGCCTCAAGTTCTCTAGAGCCATCTCTTGGCTCAACAGGTGAGGTTGTGGGGCTCAGATACAGCACTTGGTGCCCAGCACCAGGTCCCTGGCTCCAAAAAGCTAGGAGCGCATTTCCCGGACTCTGCTGTTGCCTTCCGTGTTCCCGTGGGAACCAGGATGCAGGGTCTGGAGCCTCCTGTCACTAATGGTGGCAGCCTGGTGGCCTGGCTGGGCTGGCCATAGCCGTTGGTTACCTGTGTCCAGAGGGACAGGACTGGGGGAGGTTGCGAGTTTGGGCTTGGATCGTTAGTCTCCCCAAGCCTCAGTGGTTCCCTCCTCTGAATGGGAGAGTGGTCATCTCCGCCACCCGGAGTCAGCGTGAGAATGAAGCGGTGCAATTAATGAGATGATTCGTGCCAAGCGTTTGCCCAGTGCCTGACTCACGGTGGCATGAAGCGACAGTGATTGGCGCTCTCCCCCTCAAACAGGCCAAGAATCTGAACTCCTCCCTTTCCCAGGGGAGCAGCGGGCGCTCAAGGCTTGCCAGGCAGGTGACGGGCGAGTGAGCAAGCGTAAGAGCCGCTGTGGCAGAACATCAGGAGGCACCTGTACGAAGGCGGAGGGAACCCGGTGTTGCCTGCACACTCAACACGCTCCTGACGCTGGACACGAGGAGGATTTCCCTGCACCTCCTCTCGGATTCGCCGAGGACACCAGCTGACAGCCCTCTCAATTCCAGTCTGTCGCCCATGGAGTGCAAGACGGAGTCCGGGTTGAGGGTTCAGGCCCAGGAGGCCGCCCCCTCTCCGGATGCCGGGCACAAGGCCTGGTTGTGACTGCTGTGCCTCAAGGTTCCCACCATCACCAGAGACCACTGGCTAGAGTGCAGTCGTCGCCCCCCCACCCCCCCGTGGTAAACTTGACCTTCGGTTCCTCTCACCTCCACGGAGGTTGGGAGTAGGGCCGGAAGTCCTAGCCTCACCCCAAATCCTGCCATGGTCTCTGGTTCACAGCCCCCATCCTGAAGCCACAGCTGCCAGCCACTGACCAGTGACTAGCATACAGAAACACGCTCTGGGTGATCAAGGAGTCTAGGAGCTGTCTGCCAGGAAATGGGATTATAACTCACACTATATCAGCCGCCGCTGTCAGAAGGGGCATGTGTGGTACCTGTGAGCTGCTTTCCTACAGAAAGCCCGAGGAGCACCCACCCCACCCGAAGGCCCGGGCCCGGGAGCCCTGCAGCCACATGGCTCTACCCACTCGTGCTGCACACTGCCAACGCCCACCCAGGACACAGGGCGCTCGACAATGGGCCTCTTTTTATGGGGCATTAAGCTGTGGAACAAAGATTCACAAGAAGACTTTGTCTGAATGTACAATCCTAGTTCCTGCTCAGCTGCAGCCGCCTGGGCCGCCCAGGCCCCAGGGCTCCCCTGGGCAGTTCCCCTCCAATCGCCGGGCAGCTCCTTCCCCGGTGACACCATCAGCCTCTGGAGGTGAGGGGACAGCAAGTGTGCCCAGGCTGGTCCCCATGCCCTGGCTGGCCTTTCCCACCCAAAGCCTAGGCCCAAAGGGGAAGATGGCTGGGAGGAAGGGAGAGGAGTGAGGCAGGAGGCAGAGAACAGAAGCAAGGTCAAAGAGAAGCTGGCTCTCACTAAAGACAGATCTGTGGGAGCCCCGGGAGGCGTAGTTCCCCAGGTGGGAATGTGCAGGTGTGGCCAACAGGCGTGTTCTAGAGCGCCCATCACTGGCCTCCCCATGATACTCAAAGCCTGCGCACTACCCAGATATCCAGCCAATAGTGTAAGTTGAGGAACAGTCACACAAGGAGACTGGATAACAGGATGAGCACTCTGCAGCCTCAGACAGTGACGCGGGTGAATCCCACAGTGTTGAGCCCAAGAAGCCGGAGTTCACTGCTGGTTCCCCTGAGTGCACATTGGCCATCCGGCTTGTCACACCTTGGGTAGCCCCCAGGAGGGGTCCCTGTGTGGGCCTCAGCATCTGGTAACTGTGTAACCAGACCTCAACACCTTTTAATTTTTTTTTTAAAGCGCTTATTTGTAGCATTCGCCAGTTCTGTGACTGTATCTGCCATGGTTAATTCA